>NC_079335.1:91524772-92852272 GCF_029582105.1 Oenanthe melanoleuca
TTCTTAATTTGCAGGTGTGATGAAACTTTGTTTGCATAGCTGAAAAAGGTGTATTTTGTTAAGATGGGTTTTTTTCAGAATTTTTTGGGAGGTTTTTCATTACTTCAGCTACTCCTGTTGGTCTAACAACACATCAGGTTAATTATGGCAGTTCTTGAGAGTCTTATGCTAGTCTTGAGAAGCAGGAGAACACTGGAATTGTTTCTTTTCTTTATTTTTGTTTTTAGTTATTTATCATAGATATTTCCTATTAAAATAGCTGATTAAAAGGATAGTATAAGAGATGTATAAGATGCAAGTACTGAATCAGTATTTCCAGCATGTTTATTTTAGTGTCTTTGTTGATTCTGTTTCCTCACCTGCTTTTCCTAAACTTTCTTCCCTGGCCCCTGTTGATTACAGGATAGGAAAATCCATACTTTTCTGTGCAGAAGCTTTTCTTCTCAGCTTGCTGAGAAAGAGGGGGTGGGACACACAAATTTTCCAGCCTTCTACCTTTCTTCCCTCACCAAGCATGATATGGAGCTGGACTGATTTAGTGGTGTCAGAAGAAATAATCTTTCGATATAATAATCATAGGGCTAATTTTGTTTCCTGCTCAGTTTTCCCAAGCAGCAATTACAGAAATAGTGGGAAGTGGGTTTGACAGTTGCCTGCTGTCTCACCTTTTGACTAGCATTTAATTTCACAACTCCTAGAGAGAGCTTTTAAATTCAAAGGCTTGGCAAAGCCAAGGGCAGTGAGAAGGTATTAGCACGCCTGGAAAGTTAGGAAGGTGATAAAGATTGGAAAGATTGGCAAGGAAATTTCTTGTACTGAATATTTTTGCAAAGTGTGTGGGTTTTGTTTTTTTTTTTCTTTTAGAAATGGAGATTTAAGTTTCTCGTGTACAAACTGGAGATTGAATTTTTTCTAGTCTCGAATTAAAGTAAAAAATGTAATGAAATTTATTAAAAGGTCTCAATAATAAGTACAGCTTCTAAAAGTAGAAGAAGTTTATATGATTACTGTAAAACAAAATAATTTCATTTTCCCATGTATAAAAGTAACCAAAAAATTCCAATTTGCTAATTACAGAGATCTGGAACTTTGTGTTCCTGGGTGTTTTCCAGCCTAGGGAATGTTCAGCTTCTCATGTAAATTTTTAATAATACTATCAATATTTTGTAGAGAATTTATACATTTCACATAAACCTTATTTAAATTATTTTTAAAAATTCAAATAATATGACTATAGAAAGAAAAATCCTCAACAGCATGAAAGGAAAAGCTAATGGGAAGTGTAGTTTTTTTAATGGTAAAGGAGGTATTTGGAATGAACATCTTGTACTGGTAAAACAGAAAGACAGGATTTGATAGTACAGTGTGGTAGTACAACAGTGGAGATGAAGTGTCACTGTACAGGTATCACCCAGAAGTGGGAGTGGTAAACATCTCAAATGAACTGGGAAAGACGTGAGACTTTTACATCCCTAGTGAATCTTTGAAGATCTCTGATAGTTCTAGGCCTGATGAGTGCATAAACTCGATGCTGACTGACCAGACAGTGCTGTTTAGCAGATAGTTATAGAATATGTCATGCTTTTAGTCTCTTCTGCTCCTGTTGCTTAGCATGTATTTTGGCATACTGGGATAAAGACGTGAAATAAAAATAGTTAAGTAACTAAAATTAATATGAAATATTTTATTCTGCAGTATTTATTTCCAGATAATTTTCTTATAATCCATTTTAAAAATATTGTAGAAACCCAAGAATATCTACTCCGATACCATGTTGGGTTTATTTTTTTATGATCAGACTTATGCATTTTAATGACACAAAACTGTGTGGTTAAATATACTATTTATACTATATATTTATACTATTTTTATACTTGCTCTGCCTGAGTAGCCGTAAGTAAAAATTTTAGGAAAGGCCATAATCAAAATATATTTTTGTAAGCTGATCATGGAAAGCTAGGCAGTAGTGACCTCCTTTTTCCTCATATACCCCATCAGGCAAGGCTGAAGCTCCCACTCTTCAATTAGAGGTTTTCCAAACCAGAGGACGTGACTGGTTGGCAGAGGTGGATGCAGTGTCAGTCTGACTGACACCCTGTAGTTTCTTACACATGTGAACACAGAAAACACTGATTTTGTTCATTCTGCCTTATTCTGCTTGGAGGCTGAATCTGTCAAATTTGGAAGTCATGTTAGGTCTTAATGACTTAATCTAGGTAACACTGACACTGAGTGTGCTCAATTTTCAGAATGTTTGATTTGGTACATGAAGTGTGGAAAACTTGTATGAATTTTTGGGGTTTCCTGTAGGGTTTTTTTTATTTAGATTTTCTGATACGTGGTGCAAACTCTTGCCCTGGCTTTTGAGAATCAGTCCCATCCACAAAGTGCAAATTTAATTTTTTGTATATAAAGAAAATGTTTTCTCTCTTCAATTTGCATATTTAGTTATTGGCAAAATCAGCTTGCATGTAGAACCAATGATTTCTTACAGAATGACTAACCCTGATCTTTCTCCACAAACATTCCTTTAATTAACTAAATTGCTGCTAACTCATGATTTATTCCTTCTTTCCAAAGGAAAGATTTTTTTGCAGGGGGAGGGAGGAGGAAGTGTTTGTGGCCATCTCACAGTATTTCTCAGTGGTTTATGATACATTTCTCCTTTCTTACAGGAACACTTACACAGAATGAGATGATATTTAAGCGCCTCCACCTAGGTACTGTTTCCTATGGAACAGACACAATGGATGAAATACAGAGTCATATTATAAACTCTTATTCACAGGTAAATAATTTCATAAATCATTTACATTTCTTATGGGAGGGGGAGAGTTTAACAGCATTGAAGCATTGTTGTTAATGTTTATGTCTAGAATTTGAGATGTTATGAAAGTTGCCATATGTAGGTATCTCTTAAGAATAAGATGGAAAAATATGAAAGAGTACATAGTTCTCTCCTGATTCCTGTACTCACTTAGAGATTTACTTTTCTGTTCTTCACTAGCAGAAATCTGTGTTAACTGATCTGTGCAGTGCAGTCTTTCTCCTTCAAATCATCTAAGAGTAAGCTATTCATTACTGAGACTACAAATTACAAGGAAGTGTCCAGAACAACATGAACAGTAATTATATCTTTGAAGTTATTCATTGAGAATAGACATCGAAAAGCCACATTAATTGGTATAACCAAATGGTATAACAGTAGTTGTCAAACTTACACAGGTATATTTAAAAATTCTTTTTTGAAAAATTAAGATTATTTCAAACAGCATAAAATGGCAGGGAAAAAGTGAGAGAAAATGGAAAACTTCATATTGCTTGAGAACAAAGTGATCCTGTTATGTATAAGAGTGCTTGTTCTAGAAAGTGTGCAAGAGGATTGTGATTCCTTGTCTCTGTGTGAATCAATTGTGGGATTCTGCAACCATTGCTTGCATTTCCCACGTATGTAAACATGTTTGGGTGCAGACCTTCCTAAACACATGATTCTACTCTGAAATGAGGATGAACTTTGTACTTTATTTCTATTCTTTGAAACAAAAAAATAAGAAAATTGACAGAAGAGGAAACAAATGACAAGTTAACTAGTATTTCTGTGTTATTTACAATATGATAATAAAATTTTATATAATTTTTTTTTCCATTGTTAACTTGGATACACAAACATGGCTACCTGACCCAGTGTCCTGGTTTAGGGCAGATTTGGGAGGAAACCTGTGAATGGGGTCCCTCTAGAAAGCAAATTCAATCAGCCCATCACATCAGTTCTGGAAAGATTTCCTTGGAGAAAAGTGCAAAAAACAGTTTATTTAACAAGCAAAGTATTCACAAGCATTAAAAAATGAACAATACTAAACAATAAAACCTCTTGCTATTCTGAAGAGATGGCAAATTGAGAAAGTCCTTCTGTAGTTCAGAGAGAGTCCTGTGTGGGTGTTTCTGGGCTCACTGAGTGTCTCTCTGTCCCTCCTGTGTCCCGGCCCCTGTGGGACACAGGTATGAGCTCCCAGTGTTCTGGGTTTTCAGTCAGAGCAGGGCTGATCAGTTCCAAGAAAAAAATAGCCACAGTCTGGGGAACTCCTCTGGCTCAGCTAGCTAAAAACTACCTAAAAGCAAAGGAGAGCTCTCTCCCCTGTCCGTGCTGCAGACAGCACATTCCGGCAGAAGGGATGCGGGGGAGCGAGTGCAGACTCTGCAAACAAACTGCACGCTTCTTCTCCCTACTTCACTCTCAGAAGCAGTCCTAAGGCTGCACAACTTAATATCCAGCATAAACAGAACAAATGATTGAGAATACAAGCATCATAAAGTCACCCTAAGACACCCAGTTAAGTTTGTAGATTGACCTCCTTGTCTTTGTCGTTTCTCTTGTAAAAGGACCGTAGGATCAACAGTTGATTGGAATATCTAGCTGTGCTATGTTGTAAACCATAGCTCCCTTCTTACTTAGTTAAAATAAAAATTTTAGCTCCACACTGGTACTTTGTAGCTTTTGGGAGGAGAGACAGGAGGGAAGAAAGTGTTGAAATGTGCACATTTTTAAGTTTGCAAGTTAAATTTGTAATTATTCTCTATCTCAAGAATTCAACAAGTCCCCTTCTTGAATTATTTTCCTTGGATAAATCTATTTCAGCTTAATTTTTATTAGGTGTAGCCATGAACAGTAAGTGAGACACAACTATCATGCCTTGGAAATGGGAAATGGAGCTCTTTCACCTAAAGATCAGCTGACCAAATCTGGTTCAGAATGTGTTACTGAAATTAACTGCTACTGACTAAATTTATAAAAGTCACCCAAACTTGGCTTCCTCAAAATATGTCATTTGGGTTTTCACAGTAACAACTGTAGCAATAAATTATATTAACCCACAGGCTTCAGATGGCATACCTTGCTCTGAGTGAGTTGACAGCTAAGCACCAGTCTTCTAGGGGTGGCATACTCACAATTACTGGTTTTATATTTTGCAGTTAAATATGCTATCTGAAAAGAATTGCACAATTCCTGGAATTCTTACTACTTAAAGCTTTTACTAATTTACTGTAAAATTTAATGAGTGGTAGCCGTGGTTACAAGTTTTTAGTAACTGTAACATAACTAAAACAAGAAGAGTGAGGAAAGCTTTTCTTTCAGTTGTGGGAAAAAAGATTTCCAAAATGTAGGTTTGCTATTAGTAGATGATGAAAAGAACCTTCTTGGAACGTCCTTTTTTCAGCTTTATATAACAACACTTTATGTTTAAATAATGCTTTAATTATGCTTGTGTTAGTAGCAACTCGTTAAAACAGAATAATGATGGAGTCTCAGTAACGCACGAAACAACTACTAAACAATTGTTTCAATCTGAAAAAGTATGGTGAGGTTTTTTATTTAATCTATGATAATAGAAGCTGCTGGTTAGCTAGGCAGTGGTTCTTGTGTGGCATTGATTTTATCCCTTGTTTGTGTTCTGTTTTATTATTACAGTGGACCTACTAGACTATTGTCATCTTAATGTAACACACAAATCTATTATAACCTGATTATATTTCCCCACTGGAAGCATTTTGTGATAGAGGGCATAATCTTTAATGGAATTTGTGTGAAATTAAATTATACAAGCATCAATAAACATAACATAATTCAGAAGGAGTAAATCAGCTTAATTTATTTGTGACTGTAATGGCATCAGCGTTAGCAGAATGCAAATGCAGAGGTTTAAAGCAGTAGCTGAAAAGCAGTGCCAGATGAGCAGAAAGTTAAACCCTTTATTAGACAACACTGTAATTTGATGGGCAGAATGTTCACGGTTCAGCAGATTGCAGTCAGGAGGAAAAAAGCGTGGATTCTGAAAAGGTTTTCTGAGTTACACTGGAGTGAACGGAAGAGCCTGTGGTGGTACTGCTGATATATTTAATGTGCTGACTTTTAAACAAAAAAAACCAAAACTCAACCAACAAAAACCAATAACCCCCCTAAAACCCCCAACTTATTTTAACTAATTATAAATATATAGTACTTTTCAGAGGAAGATTAGTTCTGTTATGCGCATTTCTGAAGGGTAACTTAAAGCAGTTCTAGTTTAATGGTTATGCAACAGTAATGTGATCTTCAAGTATATGTCAGAATGTTATTTTGCATGATTATTTTATTAGATTATTGCTTTCTTGTAAGGACAAAACATTTCAGCTGCAGCAAAAGCATAAAACTGCATTATTCACAAAGAATATGGAAATTGTGTAAGTTATAAATTATATCAGCAATATTTGTATTTTAATTACTCCTAATATTTATACTTAAAAATTATCTTGCTTTTGTTCCTCTGTTCTCTTCTGATGTCTCCTTCTTCTGATCTCTTCTGATCACCACAAATGTGATCTTTTAAAATACAGAGATTTAGGTGAAGATTTAGAGAAAAGGGTTTCTTTACAGTTTAATGACACTGGTAAAGAAGAATAACAAAACAGCAAATTTCAAAATTTTGTCTCAGCATTTCTGAACTCATCCAGTTGGTGGCTGGTTTAAATTTGTTTAAAAAGGAAAAGACAAAAAAAAAAATCATTGAATGCAATATACATTAAAGGACTATTGTGGCAGATGATTGAAAAATGTAAAATCTGAAGTGAGGTAGCAGGAGTTTCTGCAGAATCCAATCAGCCTATTCAGGCCTTTTCCAACATACTTGTTTTCATTTCACGTTTTATAATTTTCTTCAGGCTCTCTTACTGAAATTTGACTGCAAATGCAAGGTGATGAGCCCATAGTTACGTATAATTTCTTAAAAAGATTAGATGAGGTTTTTATTAATATAGATAGATAAGTATTCATGTTTTGTTTCCTTTTTTGAACTTTGGTTTACTATTCATTATGTTGGGTCTTAAAGGTGCACTCTCAGAACAGTGGGAACAGTACGAGCTCCACACCGTCCAGGAAACCTCAATCATCTGCACCCAAAGTCCGAAAGAGCGTCAGCAGTCGGATACACGAAGCGGTGAAGGCCATTGCACTCTGCCACAATGTCACCCCTGTCTATGAATCCAGGGCTGGTGTGTCTGCAGAGACAGAATACGCAGAAGTGGATCAGGACTTCAGCGATGAAAATCGAACTTACCAGGCTTCCAGCCCTGATGAGGTTGGTGTGCGAGGCTGAAAATCTTTGTATTTCCTAAAGAACAGGGTAAATTAAGTTAAAAAGAGAAGAGCTGTGGGAAAAAAAAACCAAAGTGTTTTGAGCAGAGATTTCTTTAAAATTAGTAGTAATCTGTTTTTATTTTTTTTACAGCTTAGCAAAGGTCTGCTAGTTCTTTGTTGTATAAAAGCGTCTTCAATTATTTGACTTAAAGATCTGTGAAGTGCGTGCTTTGGGGTCAATGGTTTGTTATTTATTATTGTTCTCAAAATATTAATCCATGAATCATAGTGTGCTATTAAAGGGAATATGAAACTGTTCTGAGTGATGGACAATCTGGTACATTAGTTAGAGATGCTACTAGATACTAGAGCATATAGATTCTTAACAGGAAAAAACAAACAAAACCCCCAGAAGGAAACAAACTAAAAAACCCCCATCAAACCTCAAATGCTTCTGTAGAAAAGTTTTTGAGCTTCAAATTCTAGGCAGCTTCATAATCTTTAGGGTTCTTTCAAAATTGCATCAAGTGTAGCACAAATTTAAAACACTGTTTCAATAAAAACATGCCTTTGACTTCTATTGAGATTGAAATTTTAAACAAATCCCAGTGCTTTCATTGGATTTGAGTTGTTGTTCTGAATAATCTTATTTTGGTCTCTAAATTGATTGCCTAAAATTCAATCTAAAAAGATACTAGAAGAGAGAGGCAAAGCTCATGTTTCAAGATACTGCAGAGAGTTCACTTTATATAAATGTGTGTAATTGATATAGTAAAATGAAGAAATAGACTGTTTTGAGGTTGTTTTGCATCTGAAAGTGAGCAGTTTGAGAAGAATCTTTGTTTTAAAGAATTTCTAGCACTTTCTGAAGGTCTGTTGTTATAACCCCAGTAGCTTAGTCATAAATAAATAAGGTTGTTGTAAGATGTGAAGAAGGGTTACGTACCTGAAAGCTTGAATATTTTTCTGGCTGTTCAAATTGATCTCATACAAGACAATGTTTCTTTCACAAACTTCATCCTTCATCCACATAGTGTATTATTCATTTATACATTTGGTTTTCATGTCTAATATGTCACCATATGTAATGCTAACAAAACTGCAGTTTTAGTTCAAACTTCAGGCTATAATTGCTAAAAGTAACAAGTCTATAGCAAGCGTTTTTAGGAATGCAAGAAATAAAATTTAATCTGTCTTCATGTAGTAACAAACTACATTACATACATTTCAGATGCCATAAACACAGCTCATAGTGTCAAGGGATTGTAGAATATAAAGTGGCTGGTTCTCCACTACTAAGGAATGGCAGTCAGAACAGTTTTAAAAATAAAACTCTGGGCAGTACTTGAGATGCTGATCTTTGGCTAAAACCAATAATCCATAATACTGTATGTGGTGTTACATAGTGTGAGCTGATCCACATTATGAATTGAGAATCCTGGAAGGGCATTTGTTTATGATATGTAGTTGTATAATGTTTGACTTGTATTATGCACATGTGTACAAATTTTCATCTGCACATGCTTTCATATTTACTAAGTGTTTCAGCTTAATGAGCCTGTGAGGTACTACTGAGTATAATGAATGACTGCATGAGCAAGGATCTGCCTACGAAAATATGATGACAGCTATAAATTAAGTAAACATTCTGCTTTAATAGCCAAAGGTATTACTAAATCAGGTGAAGAGATGTGCAGTTCAGAGAGAATATCTGATTTTTTTCTCCTGCTTGCTTGTCTCTCCCTGTGGGCTTTTTTATATTTGTTCAGTTGTTTGAAAATCTACTATGAAGAGCAATTCTCCTCCCATATTTACTAAAGAAAGCAGCTGTAAGATTTGAGAATTATACAAGCGGTGCCCTGGGAAGACAGTAGGGAATTTGACCTTGGAAAGATGAAAGGAAGGAAAGGAAAGATGATAAAGTGCTAATATAATAGATCTGGGACTAAGGGTGGGAAGGGAGGTAGAAGAAGAAATCAACAACAAAGAAACTATTTGTGCTGCAAGGGAGAGAATGCACAAGATATCCTTTTAATAGTGATTTTTTTTATCATTTCAACTCATACATTAAAACTAAATGGCAGTGAAATTTAATGTTTCCATTCTAAAACAGCCTTAAATTTCCTTTTTTGTTTCTCAAACACCGCTTGAAACACTAGTAAAATTATCATATTGAATAAATATGCCTTAATATAATGAGAAGTTGATGTTAAATGGAGTCTTATAAAAAGATGAAGCTACAAAAAGCATGTAAACAGCATAAAAATTGCAGCATGACAGAAAAAAGCCTAAGAGTTGAAAGACTAGCAGGTCTTTATCATAATTTTTTTAAGACTTCTATTGATGCAATGTTTGCAAATCACTGGAGCCTAAGGAAAATAATGTAAATGGTTCATTATTTAGCTTATTGAACTTTCCTGCAGTTAGGTTGACGGATGATGCCAATGTTTCCCAATCACCAAAGTACCATTTTAAAAGCATTTTTTATTGAATAAAGTGCTTTGAATATTGCACCCTGGAGCTTTATTTAGGGAAATGGTTCAATTGATGTTTTCTGTTTAACCTCAGCACTGACCTATCACAACATATTTGGTTAATAAGCAACATTATCATTTAATAGACTTAACTGGTTTTATGCATTGTACTTTCTCAACATTGCAACTCTGTTCTCTTAGAATTTGTTTATGGATCTGGCTTGATTGCAGTCTTTTGAAACAAGATGTTATTTGCACAGTTGTCTGTTGCATTATATAATATTGTATGATCCATAGAATGTAAAGAGCAGAGAACATTATGTAAGTATAAACTATTCTTCCATGTAGGAAGGTATAAGAAACAGCTCAGTAATATTCTGACTACATTACACATTTAATTAATTGACTTGAGGAACTCTTTTGAAATTCCTCATATCTGTGTGTGTGTGTATGTGTGTGCATCCATATACAGACATAATATAACCATAACAAAGTATGCACATTTAGAAGTAGGTACATTCATCATAAAAGATGTATTTATCTGTTGTTAGAGTAACCTGAGATTAGTAACTGATTTTGTATTCATAATGCAAACCCTACTTATGCCAGGCTCTTTGTTTCTTATGATAAGTGATCAATATTTCATTTTCTCTGAAAGAGTAGAAAGTTTCATTTGTCTGTCACTTGTCCTCTACAGCTGTAGCATAGCAAACAATAAACATTCACTGAGAACCCACTGGAGGAAAAAGAAAAAAAAAAAACAAAACTAAGCAACCATCCAGCTTCGACGTTGCCGTCGTAGGTGTGGGTTCAGCTCATCTGTAGAAAGCCAGCTACCTTAATGTAATGAACAATCATAAAAGGATATAAGCTAAGCAGGCAAAGTGATAGAGTTCAAAGGTCAGAGACCCAAGCAATTCAGGGCATGCTGTGAACAGGACCCTTTGAGGACCTTTGCTCCCCTTAGTCAGAAAAGGTTGATCAGTCATGATTTTTAATGACTGCTTACTCTCATAAACCAGCCATTTATTGGCTATGCTTTGTCCTGCGCTGTTATAGTCTCAAGCATTCCTAATTCCAGGATCTTGAATATTTAAATACTACCTTAAAGTGTGGTCAGTTATTTAATTCCAACGTTTCTGTCCAGAGACAACAGAGTTGCTAAAATTAATTACAAGGATACAAAGCCAATCATTTAAAAACAGACAGGGAAATTATATGCCCTTAGTGAAGCAGCTTTTGTGTTTACAAAAGTGAAGCTGTAATGTATGAGACATGTTGTATTGTTTAATTCATTTTATTGTGTGTGCTTATTGAAGCAAGACTAATTGTGTTGTTTTGTCAATGTATTGTGAAAAGCAAATCACTCAGTAGCATAAAACCATCACTTGCATGACCTTCGAGACCCACAAAGAATAACTACTCTATAGCTTGTCTTGAATATTGATTGGTAGTTTTTTCACATGATCCAGCTGTATTTTTAGGTTAATAATTTTATTTTAATTATGAAGGGTTTTTTATGAAAAGTAATGGACTGCAAACGTTAGTTATAAAATCATTGTTTATAAATATAAACAAAGCAGGACTGATTGGAGACAGATATGAGTTGTTGAACAGTCCTGATGGAAGTGGTTGGAAACACTCAGGCAGTGAGGGAAAGGATGTCTCACTGCTTTTCTGTTTCCAGAGCAATAGCCTTAACTTAAAAATACCACACTTACAATTACTGTATACCTTATACAACAGTCTGATTTTGAAAGCAGATCCTACTGTCTGAAGTGAAGATGCTCTTAAATACTCTGAAAGAAATACAGGTGGGTTACATGAGAATTCTTCTAAGCAGCAAAACTAGCTTACAAAATTTCCATCTTTAGTCCTTCTTTCTTACCCTACAAATTGCTCCCTCATATATGGCAAAACCATTTAAGACTTTACTTATGTAGGTTCTTTTTTGGTTAAAGTGGTCAGGTTCATTGCAGGGCTCCAGGAAAGCTGTGAGTACAATGTGGTGGAACACCCAAACTGCCCCATGAGGTGGAGAACTGCCAACTGCAGCCACAAGGCAGTGGATCTTTTTCTTAAACTAATGTTAGCTGAAAAGAGAATATTGTACATTGAAAGTGACAATTATTTGTTCATAAACTGTTTTGAGCAAATTATAATGTAAATTTTGAGCAGTTCAATATTTCTCCTGACAGAAGCAACCAGAGTTCTAGAGTGGGCATGTGGTAAATGGAAGCATCTGAAAGATTTAGAGTAAGAACTAAATGAGGTGTTTCTCACTAGCTTGCATCAGATCCATTGCATTTCTGTTTCACAGTGCACAGTTCTTTCCTAATTTGGAAGCTGCTGCTTTGACATTGTCACATGAAAGATGGATGGCCCTTTGAGTTGCTACTTAGGAGGAAGAAAATCAGCAAGTTAGCAAGCAAAATTGTCTCTTTGCCTCCATGTGCATTACCTGCCCTAGGAAACACTACACAGTCAGTGGGTTCACTGCATACCTGTGTCTCAGTAATGGGAAGACCATTTACCCACCAATATGCTTTTATCTCCCAGGCAGCTGGTCTCCATAGAAGAGAAGCTTCATAATAAGCCAAAGAAGATCCATAAAATATTCAAATAAGTCCCAAATCTGGATTCAGGAAACTTGATCTGTGTATGTGTATCAGCAAATTAATGGTTATCTGCAAATAAATATTACCATTGGGATGGATTATTTTAAAACAAAATGGTAGCATCACAATCTAAGCCTTTTGTGCTTGTCCAACCTTTAATCACTTTATTTGACTTCATCCATTTTGTCAGGCTCTGAGGAAGCCACAGCTGTTTCATTTTCTTGGCATTCTAGGTGTTCTTGATTTAGGCACACTGGATTGCAGGACCATTTTAATGTAGAGTTTAGAAATGTGTTGAAGAGAAGAGAATATATTTGTAGAGGGAAAACCTCAAGAAGAGAGAGATGGCTAAAAAGCCTTTTTCTGAACTCTGTATAGCCAACCTTTCAGTATGCATATATTTGTTGAGATTTGTAATATAGGTGTTCATGCCATTTGTGAAATACTTGTTTAGAAAAAAAATTCTGCATTCCAGAAGCTTGAGGTATTTTAATGATAAAATCTGTCTATGTTGTTTTGGATGCTGCTCTGATTTATTCTGAGTGATGGGAGTCAAACTCGTCCTTCTCTCAAGTTTTTTTCAGTGTCCTTGTAGCATCTGTTTGACTCTTGAGCCTTATTGACTGTTTCTTGTATGGTATTTGCCCTGATCAATTTAAAAGGAAAAATAAATATGCCATTGTGTATAGGCCAGGTATAAGAATACAAAATGACTGTGCTGCAAAATGCTAATTCAAATGGTATGTGAAGCCAAGCATAAATGAAATAATAAACAGATTTGAGTCTCCAAATTTAGAACACTTTAGTCCTAGCTGCACAGGGACACAAATAAGATGATAGGGTTTTAGTAGAAAGATGCAATTTACAGGTCAGAATGTAATAGTAACCCTTCACTGTGAAAATTGAAAATTAACCTTGGAAGTACTGGATTGTTTACAGCTTATATGCTACTTCTGGTGAAGAAGAGGAGTTTGTAAAAAGGCTTCCTGTAGTTTTCAAGAATTTAAAATAGTGTTTTTCAAAGTGTGATCTATTCTCTTCCATTACTGCATCTCACTGTATTTTCATGTGGTGATGCCTATACAGATGGCACTACTAGGGTTTTTTACAGGAGTTTATTCCAATTTTAAATTTTAGTAGAAGCTGAGGTGTTTTATTTGTTTTGTGTGAAATTCTTAGTGATCATCATGTCTGTTGAACTTACCTAGAGAATTTTTTACTTGCGTGTTTTTTTACCAAAGTTCTTGATTTTTGACACTTTTTGATTTTTTGAGTGCTTGATTTTTTTTTTTTTCATCTTGCCTGGAATTAATAGCAGAGCCTATTAATCCATAAAAATCATGTGAACTTCATTATAGTTATTTTTCTAGTGGTTTAAAAATCAGTTTCCAGTAATGATTAGTATTTGGAAAACTGAAAGTAGGTTGAGAAGGGGAAGTTTTCTTTAATCAGAAAGAAAAATAAGATACAGAATGTGTCTTGTATATAAACCAGTAAAATCAGTGAAGTGATTTTCCTAAAATATTAATTTATTTGGAAGGAATAAATCACATGTGGTGGTGGGAGATATTTAAAGCATAATACAGAAAAATGTTGAAGCTAGATGTCATCTACTTCAAAGCAGCAATATTTTTAAAACAAGACTTTCCCATGTGAGTTTGTAGGATGCAGTATTGTAAGCTTGGTTTCAATCTTATTTGATGTGAGAAATCATATTACTGCTGAAACAAAGTATTAAAATTATGCAAGTGAGCAAAGCAAACTAAAAATAAGGTCCTTTGCTTACCTATTTGCTACCTATTACATTGTCTCAACTTGCATAGAACTGTAGATGGAATAAAATATTTTATATGGAAATTCTCCCAAAGTCTTTTACTTACATAATGGTCTTGTTGATATAGAAATTGTATTCTCATGTTGCAAAATTTCTACTCGATGTCCTTGGTGTACTGTTGAATGTATGTGGGATGTTTATTAGAATAGTTACTTCTGAACAATATATTCTAGATACCTCATTTTCAGCAATAAGTTAAAAAAAGTTTTTATGTTCTTCATAAGAAATTTTGTAAGCTCTTCAAGGGAAACATGTCATTTGATGTGTTAAGATTTAAAACTCAGTTGCTGCTGTTCACTTTTTTTCCCCCCTAGATTCTTGAAAAGTTTAGACTTTCACCCTAGCAACATTGTTTGGCTTTAGTCTACTTTATATAACAGTAACATAGACCTTTCACTTAAATTTGTTAAATATATCCATTTTTGCTTTTTTTTTTTTTCTTTTCTTCTTCTTTCTTTAGGTGGCTCTGGTGCAGTGGACAGAGAGTGTGGGTCTCACTCTGGTTAACAGGGATCTGACCTCAATGCAGCTGAAGACCCCTGGTGGACACATCCTGACATACTATATCCTGCAGATCTTCCCCTTCACTTCCGAGAGCAAGCGCATGGGCATCATAGTTAGGGTAATTTGGGGGGTTTTCTGGGTGTTTGGTTTGGTTTTTTAAAACATGCTGGCAGAGCAGACTAATTCACTGATTCCTTCTGCAGCAGACAATGCCAAAGAAATTCATTGATTACATTTGCTTGTGTGTGGATTCACTGAATATGCAATGAATGTTGCATCATTAAAATGTGTAACAAGCATTTACACTAAGTTATTTATAAATTTTTAATTACCAGGTATTTCATAGATACAGCTTTCTGGTTTGGGTTGGTATTTACCACCTAAGAAGCAAAATATAAGTTAGAGGGGATATAACAGTGATATTTAAAAATTTAGTTTAGGGATGCTGAAGATCTGTTATGCTTGTTGACTTCAGCTGGAACTGGTCCACTTACATGGAAATAGAGGACATATATCTCAATGGAATCTGAGATAACAATGGAAATAGTAACATCAAGTAATAAAACTTACCCACTTCTTGGCAAGGTAGTTCATCTTTTATAAATGGGAACATATTGTGTGCTTCAGAAGGCAATTAAGTTATTAGTAGGCAATTGTTTTGACTTTATACACAAATATTCCTTCCCTCTTTTTTCATTTCCTTTGTAAAATTTTAGGATGAATCTTCGGGAGAAATTACATTTTACATGAAGGGTGCAGATGTTGCCATGTCCACTATTGTACAGTACAATGATTGGTTAGAAGAAGAGGTAAGAAAGAAAATCAACATTTACAAAAACTAAAATTTTATAAAAATTTTATCTATAAAATTTTTTTAAAATATATCAGATGTTATTGGGATATGTTTAAAGGACACTCTGAGCCAATGCAGTAACGGATTTTGAACTTCAGTTATGCATATCCTGAATGGGTTTTAAGGGATTAAAATTATTTCCAATTCCTAAGTAACATACAAGAAAAGTGAAGCTGGTAGTGGTAGTAGGACACGTTCCTACTTAAAACAAGGAAAGTTGTTTTTCATTGACTGATCTTTCACATAAAACCCAGTTACTTCTGAGATGTATTCTGCTATAAATCTGTTTATCCTGAAATGCCCTTGTTTGATCAAAATCTGCAGTGAGGTATGATTATGAATTACAGACTTTGACAAGCATTGTGTCCAAACTAATTTTTTTTTTTACCACATTTATTAAACTTCAAATAAAATAGTGGCTGAATTTCAAACCTGAATAATATTTTTCACTATGTGTTCTAGTAGGTACCAGCAATCATCTTATTTTTGACCCTACATAGAGCCAATATGTTAATACAATGATTACACCATGTATGTTCATAATGGTATTGGCAATATGAATCAATATCTGCTGCAGGGCAGTTTGATTTATTCAGGGACATGAATAAATTAAACTCCCTCAAGACCTAGCAAAATGTCATAAAAATTACTTTTGGCGATAATGATGCACAATTAATTGTAAAATACTTGTTTAATTTATTTAGCTTTATGAGGTCAAATCAATAAGTGTTTTCACTGGAGAGCCTTGTTTTTCATTAAGACACGCTATGCCATGGCTATTTTTAATGTGTAGATGCTTTTCTGAGAAGAGATATGTTCAGTGAAAAAAGAAATGTACATCTGCTATGTGCCTCAAAAGTAGTTTTAATTTATTTTAAAGCTTGAATCTAGAAGAAATTTTCTTTAAGCTAGGAGAGGAGATCTAATTGACTTACTGATAGCAAACCACTTCATTTGAGGGACCTGAAGTATAATTGCTTTTCATCCTGTTTGTGGCTTCTCCAGAGTAGTTTGAGTCTAAAGAAACACCTAAATTTATGGTGCAGATGCACCATGTTAGCATACAGTATAAAGCATGAACACAGGATTGAATATTTGCATAACATTTTATGCTTTGGTTCATTTAGTGTGGTAACATGGCACGAGAAGGACTGCGCACACTGGTTGTTGCCAAAAAATCACTTACTGAAGAGCAGTATCAAGATTTTGAGGTATGAAAGGACAGAATGAATTTGGATGTTATCATGTTTAATTGCTTCAAGGAGAACATTCCTCTTTTCTATGTTTTAAGGTTGCAAAAAAAGATTATTCATATTTTAAAAAATAGATAATTGAGGTATTGTCCACAGTCTGTTAAAGGCTTTGTCATTCATTAATGCTGGTTCTGCAGTCATATGTAGGATCCTGTTTGCTTTATTTTTGATTGGACAGTGTTTTCCCAGAAGCTAGTGTAATGTTATTTTGAAGCTTCAGCATGACCTAAAAAAAATCTACTTGTTCTCAAAGATAAGGCCTTTCATCCTTAGAAGCTGTGATGCCTAATTCTTAATAGTTCTTCAGGAAGCATTGTCTTTAGGTGAAGAGCCCTGTATAACATTGAGTATAAAGTAAAATTGCTCCTTTAGTCTTGTTCTTTGTTAAAGATATTTAAAGACAAACATTTAGCCTAATGAATCCATGCTATCACTGAGTTGTAGACTAAATGCATACTTCATGAGTTGTAGAACACTCTAAGTGGTTTTGTGTTTGCAAACAGAGTCGATATAACCAAGCAAAGTTAAGCATACATGATAGAAACCTGAAGGTTGCCGCTGTTGTAGAGAGTTTGGAGCGAGAAATGGAATTACTGTGTCTCACTGGAGTAGAAGATCAGCTGCAAGCAGATGTTAGACCAACTCTAGAGATGCTAAGGAATGCTGGAATAAAGGTACTAAACATATTGCTGCTTTTCATTATCAGGTTACATTTTATTAACTTTTGAAATCAAGACATAATTTATGTTTGTCTGTACTTATTCTTACTTTCAAAGTAAGAAATGTGTCAAGTCTAAGCACATTCTGGGCATGAAGTAGCAGAAACAAACAAGACACTGTATGTGAAGTTCCCTTGCCAAACACAGGTTTCATCAATCTCAAGCTTACTTCTGTAGGAAGACTACCAATGGATAGATGTGTGTGTGTCTCAGTCATTTATCCCCTGTCTGTCTACAGTAAACTGTCCTTGCTGACACTAAATGAGGTTGGCACAAGATTTGTGTGACAACAATGTTTTCAGGTTTGGCACTCATAAGAAGTTTCAGCGAACATCAAAAGGTGAATTATTTGAACTAGAATTCAGAACTACCCTTGGGGTTTGTTCAGTTCATGGTGAAGGGATGGCATGAAAAGCCTTGCAGAAAAGTCGGTTGGCTAGACACCTATCAATTGCACATATGCAAGTAATGCATTTATTTGAGGGAGAGTTTCAAGTAAATATATGAACAATATCAGAGAGGAGGGGGCAAGATTACAAACATTTTGCTCTAAGCGGTGTCAAGCTCTGCTCTAAGTAGTTGTAATGACATTGCATTGGTTAAACTGACACAGTGGGATATTTTGCATATGCTGCTTGTGCTGGACTTAGCTCCCCCTCTGTCTGCTGGAAGGGCAGCCCAGGAGGGCAAAGCAAACCAGAGAATTTTGGAATGCAATGACCATCATTTCCTTACACTGGTGATTGAGTCATCTTACTTAACTAGTCATCATACTAACAAACCTTCTTGGTGTTAAGGGGCTGAGAGTGCTCTCACACATTAAGAACATAACTTTATCCCTTAAACTTTACTGCCTTCTCAGTTCTGAGTGGGCAGGATCTCTTTGGAATGTTGGGATTGTAGCTCATGCTCCAAGATTTGCTGTCTCATGGACTGGCTGCTGCTTTCTGAGATTATCACCAGGGTCACAGACTGTTGTGTTGCATCATTTTTCTGACAAATGTCATCAAATGTCACTTTTCTGATCAGGTTAATAGGGAAAGGATTTTATGCTTTCCCAGAGCTTTACTTTGTCTACATATACATTGAGACACTGCCCTTGTGAGAATGGAAAGGGAATGGAGCTGCAAAAAGTAGACAGGTGTTTTCTACTTTGCATACTATTGCAGTAAAAACTGTTTGTTAATTTTACTTTAAAATGCACAAATTAGTAAATTTTCTTGGATAATCTAATCCAAAAAGGTGCCAGAGAAAAGTTGGAGAGTGTTGTCATTTAAATTTGGAGAACAGACATGCTAATTTCCAAATGTCTTACATTGTTTTTGCAGATATGGATGTTAACAGGAGATAAACTGGAGACAGCAACTTGCATTGCAAAAAGCTCTCACTTAGTGTCTAGAAATCAAGATATTCATATTTTCAGACCTGTAAGTATAGTTCTAACATTTTCATTGGTTTATCAAAGACAGCTAGTAGCAGTGTTTCTGTATTCAATTTGTAGTTGGCTGATTGTTGAAAATTGTTAGGTTATTGTACTGAGTATCATAGTAATGGTCAAGAGAGAAGTACTTAGGTTGTTATTCAAGGCTGTAAAATTACAAATCATTTAAGAGTGTTGGTTTCTAGAGTTGTTGATGTGCTGTTGAAATATTTGTAGCCATGTTTGAGTTACCCAGGTTCAACATGCTTTTCACACCCTTCATAACAGACATAGCAAGATACCTCTAAATAGTGACGGAGAGAGGTCTGTGTGAGGTGAGATGCTCTGCCACTAAGAGACTGCCCATGCATTTAGGCTGTCTGAATGTCATTCTTGCTTGTTTTAACATTTTCATCAATAGAACTCTTTAGAATAAAGCAAAATTAATCCTGAATGAAACTATCCTCAGTATAAACATAGATCAAATTGATATGAGAATTTTTTTTCGTGTCATTATATATATGTGCATTTTACCAACAGACTGTTTAAGTAATTGTCAGAAAAGTAAACTGAATCTTCTTCTATACATTTTATATGTGTAGTATCCACTTAGCTGAAGCCAAATAAAAATAGATTTTCCAGACGTTGATTGATGCTGTGTGATCAGACATAATGCGTCTGTTTGTTCTAAATTAACCACTTGCACCTACAGAAATAATTATATGAATATAATTTACATGTAAATGTATTTTGTTCTGAAGCATCAGAATGGCAAATTAGGCCCTGCAGACTACTATTTGCAATTAAATTATTAATGCTTCTGATAAAACTTCAGATCAATTTTTGTTGACCTTTCCATGTTGTAACACCACAAATTAATTCTTCCTGAACAAAATGTATTTAGTTGAGACAGATTTTTATTTTCATTACCTTGACGGGTAATAGAGGATCAGCATAAAACTGTGTTAACTTAGAACACACAAAGTTTTAAATTAGTTAGAAAATGCATTTATACAGAATTATTTCCATGGCTGTACTTGTTGCAAAGAAATAACTACTGAATTAATGTAAGAAAATATCAAGCACTCAAACACTTCTACTGTACTTATAAATTAGAAAAAAAAAACCTTTTCCTACTCTCTTTCCAAAACCCCATGTTTTGTTTTTAACAAAACTGTTTATTTTAGAAGTCTCAGCTTCTACAGTTTGCAATTCTGAAGGTATTTACAAATTTAAGAAAAAAAAAAAAAGTATTCTGTTAGGTGAAATGTGTAACAGAGAGGACAATCACTGCTCATGAGTGTGCACAAGTGCTGACATCTCTTCATCTCTGCAATGCAGAAAGAACCAACACAGGCTGGTGTTCCTAACTGCTGTCAGACAAGGAGGTTTCTCTTTCCATGCTTTGGAAAGTAATTGTGGGAAAGAAGGAAAAGAATTCTGAATTGTGTATGGGTTTTTTCTCTTTGCAAGGGCTTTTTAATGTACATCAAATTTTATGGGTGGTAGAGCCCATCTGGAGAGAGGATGGTTCTTTGAACTGCATCTGGCTGGGTAGTAGTGGGTCAAGGACAAAACTTTGCATTCAATGTAATTAAGATTCATGTATCTTAAAAGTTATTTAATCAAAGTGTTGACAGAGACAAAATTAAAAGTGTAATCAGTACTTGTGTTTTGTTCTGTGCTTGGAACTTTGTCTAGCATGATAGCTCTAAAATGCATTGCTATTTGTTGGGGGGAAAGGCACACAAAAAAAACCCCAAACAAACCAAAACAAATCAACAAAATAACAAACAAAAAACCCCACCAAAACAAACAAAAAAACCCCACCACACCCAAACCAGTCTCCTCAAAATCTGGTTATAATTTCAATTTTTCATATTCTGTTTATAGCTTAAAACCTTTCAAAATGCATTTAGTAACCTTTGACTGTTTTGGTTATTTTTTTGCATTTCACAGCTGGGCCTTTCTGAAACAATTATGTAAATAAAAAAATCTATGATGTAATTTTTTCATATTATGCCACTTGATCTTGTCTTCAGAGTCATGCAAGATCCAAAAGGATTAGTACTAATGAGCATCTTTATGTGCCCTTTGAAATTTGTTTCTGGTTTCCAAAACTGAAGGAACGATTAATAGGAACACCTTTTGTTATTCTAAGAGCATATTTTAGTGGTTAATAAGCAAAAACAGTTGAGGCTTGCTTGGGAAATTTTTCTATTTTTCTCTAGATCTGCCAGGATGAAAAGACTCAGGCCAGCTCAAAATTCAGATATTTTAATGTGACTAATTCATTATTATTTTATCCCTTGCTAACTTTGGTGAGGAACCACTTAAGGTGACTACATAGATTTTACTTGTTTGAGGATTACTCTTTCACTTCATAAGACTTGAGGCTTATAGCAAAATTCCATGGTTATTACACTTGCAGTGGGATAAAACAATTGAACCAAGGTTTCTGGGTATGAGTTCTCATAACTTGATATATGCAGTTTTTTAAGAATATAACAAAATCTTTTAACTGAGTGTTTTTTATTGAAGGTTGCCACTCGAGGAGAGGCTCACTTAGAACTAAATGCTTTTAGGAGGAAGCATGACTGTGCCTTGGTGATATCTGGGGACTCACTTGAGGTAAAAACTTGGTTTCTGTCCAATTAGTTATGTGTTTATGGTCAGAAAGTAATGTATCAGCAACTTCACACTCATTTTTCAAGTATTTGCCCAGACTTTTAAGTAGTCCCTAGAGATACTTTTGGTTATCACTGCAAATTAGATGATATATGTTATAGATGTGCAAATGTTACTAGATTTCTAGTCTTCTGTTCAGTACCAGAATGGAATTTTTATAAAGCATGCTTTAGTACTGTCTATTCTCTTAACCTCAAAGCATGTTGGTGCTCAAACTGACATTCTTTTTGATTTTAAAAAAAATAAAGCCACAGTCAGGAGAATATGTTTTTTTTCCTCACAGCTGGATGTTGTACTTGGAAAATTTCATTTAAAAAAATCTTTATACTGTGTTTTTGTTTTGGGCTATATGTAGTAATATTTAATTGTAAATAAATCCAAGCATCTTTTTTCTCTTCAGGTTTGTCTGAAGTATTATGAGCATGAATTTGTAGAGCTGGCTTGTCAGTGTCCTGCTGTAGTGTGCTGCAGATGCTCCCCCACCCAGAAAGCCCACATTGTGAAACTGTTACAGCACCACACCGGGAAACGCACATGTGCAATAGGTAACTCTTGGCACAATCCTCCTAGTAAAATCTGTAATAAATGTCATCAGCAGGTGGCACCACAGAGAAATAGCTGAAACAAAACCAGAGAGACTTCTTTACCAGCAGCCAGGTATTAGTTGTGGCACAAAATGTCTCTCCATGAGAAAAATGCAGTTATCTTCTCTATTCTGCAGGAAAGTCTTGATTACTGAAGTAATTAATCATAAGTCATAGATTAATGTAAGAATTTAAAGGTATTTAATAGGTTTCTCAAATACTGTAAGGCCAGGAGAATAAAGCCTCTGAAGAACTGAATATTGCAGTTACATTTTCCAGGTGATGGAGGAAATGATGTCAGCATGATCCAAGCAGCAGACTGTGGAATTGGAATTGAAGGCAAGGTAATGTTAACAGTTTCATTGTGGAATGTGTGTCACATAGCAGCCTAGTAGAATGTGATTAGAAGCTTTGTTCTTAAGCAACAGTGAATTGATCATTTACTTTTTCTAATTAAAGTATTCTGCAAGATGATAAGAATGCTTAGTCTTTAGTATTTTTGCTTGTATGTCTTCTGCTTTGTCTTTTTAAAAGCAGAAAAAACTATGTATGTAAAGCTATGTAGAAAAAATGCTTCTGTGTAGCATTTACCTGGAAGAAGCAAGAGAAGCAATTAAACTTACTTGTTACAGCCCACTGCATCTTAGAATATGTACAAAAAAATTTCACATCTCATTGCAGGGTTGATTTTCAAAGAAGGAAAAAACGAATCTTTTAAAACTAATTATTGCTTAGAATTTTGAAACTTGATACACATCTTTTACACTGGGCTTTGTATTTGAAATATTTTTCTTTTGTTCTAGGAGGGAAAACAAGCTTCTCTTGCAGCTGACTTTTCTATCACACAGTTCAAACACATAGGTAGGCTGCTGATGGTACATGGTCGAAACAGTTACAAAAGATCAGCAGCACTTGGTCAATTTGTCATGCACCGAGGCCTTATTATTTCAACTATGCAGGTATATAAAATTTTGTTTTCTCCATAGTTAAAATCCCTATGTCTGTCTTTGAAATGTCACGAAATCTTAATCACTCTTGTTATTTTTTCTATATCGTATTGTTTTATGTATAAAATTTTATTAAATCATTAATTATCTACTTTTTGTAGGCTGTATTTTCATCAGTCTTCTACTTTGCATCTGTTCCCTTGTACCAAGGATTCCTAATGGTAGGGTAAGTCAAAGAAACAGTTACGATATCTGGTAATAAATACAGCAAACTAACTGGTTAAATAATACCATGAACTTGGTGTCATCCATGATTATCATAGGTACACTACCAAAACCTGGGATGAGTGTACCAAGAAAAGTCTCACTAAGTTGGATATGCACTATATGAGGAGGGAAGTCTCATTATCAGTTCTCTGGAGAGAGGGATCTGCATAGCCTTAGAAGAAGATACCATAGAACCTGTGCACATACAGGATGAAAACAATAAAGAAAATCTCCCAGATCAGCTTCAGCTGTCACACAGATTGATGTACACACCTCAGTGAGAATCACAGGGTTTCATGTTAAAAATGGAGCTGAGGCTACTATGGAATTTCCTGTAAGAGTGCACTGTCCAAGTTTGCCACATAGATTTCCATTCATGTGAATATATGCAGCATTAGGAGCACCTTGGTCATGTTGCAGCAGCTGGTTTACTAATATGGTTCCCCAAGTTATAGAGCTGAGAGCTGTGATGTGTTCATGTTTGTCCCTGTTCTCTGTCCCTGCTGACCTAAGAGCTTCTTTGTATTCTCCTTATAAATAATAACTTGAACCAACAGTAACTTAAATCTTAGTCAAGCCATGGTCTGATTAAACCAGACTTTGCAGAAGTAAACAGTAGACCTCTCTAGAATGTTTACAGAAGTTGTGCTAAGTTCCAGGGAAGTACCTATGAAAGTGTGTATCTGGCATGAGTACAATAAAATCCAAAGCCACTTACAGAGCTGTTAAGACTCTTATTCATCCACCTACCTTCTCCAGGCTGTCCAGAATATAGTGCTCTATTTTTTCTTCATCCATCCAGTTTTCATGCATCCATCTGTAGATGGATGGAATTTAAATGTCAGGTCTTTGGACTGATTGTCGAAAGTGCAAGTGCACAGGGAGTATGGTAACAGGTGATAAGCTTGGGTGATAGAAGAAAGAAATGTGTTTATTGGTTTTGAGTGTATAAGACCTCTATAACTTCTCACAACTGACAGCTCTCAGAACCACAAGAGCAGGTTGCATGTGAAAGCTGTATTGGTAAGCTGCCTAAGTACTGGGAAAAAGAACCAGTTTAATTTCACTTGCATAAAAAGAATAATTGAACTCTGTAGATCCGTTTAAAATTGTATCATATGAAAATGTTAATGTGTGTTCTTTCCTTTCTCCTAGGTATGCAACCATATATACAATGTTTCCAGTCTTCTCTCTAGTATTGGATCAAGATGTGAAGCCAGAAATGGCATTGCTATATCCAGAACTTTATAAGGATCTCACAAAGGTATGAATGTCCTCAGTGCTCAGCTACAAACAAGTGCTGAAATATCCAGTGTGCAAAACTAGGAATTCTTGTCATAATTTTCTTACAGTATTCCAAGCAAGACATATTGCACAGCTATTGACAACTTCTGTACTATTAAAATAATCCACAGTACCAAACATTTCAATCATTTCTATTAATACATTTCTCCAGTCACTAGTGGTTGTACTGAAATAATTCAAACCTTAAAGTATGTTGATAAAGCAGTCTTGACTCTGGCCCCAAAATCTCTTAATGTGAAGTTATTTATGTTTACATTTTCACATCTTAGTTTTCCTTTTTAATTGGTAGATTAATTTATAGATTTTTTTTTCCTAACATGCAGAAATTACTGCTCATGTCTCCAAAAACTATCTTCTTTTAAATAACAGATATTTGTAACTGATATATCTGAACTCAGTCATCCATAGATAACTGCTTTCTTTGTGTTTGCACATACTTGCAGACAAAGTTTATAATTTTGCTACCCACAAGAGTGAAATAAATCTCAAAATTCTGTTTTAATAAGTTTTTTGAAAAGCACTTCTTCATCCTCAGCTGTCAGCTAGGAAAGTTGTGATCCAAGGCAGAAGCAGGTGGTCTTTTTTAGGGATAGTAAATCCTTCAAAGAGATTCCTAAAAGTTCAGAAGCAGACTCTGGTTAAAGAATGTCCAAACTTTTCTGAGTCTTCATAATCACTAAAGTAGCTATTACCTGTGTCAGTCTGGGATAATTTTTTTCCTCTCTTGGAGTTCTTGATTCTTTCTCCACTTGAGAATCTTTGAAAATTTTGAGATTTCAGTCCATGATCAAACTCAAAAAAGCATGGCTTTCACCTGCTAAACAGAGTCATAAGCTTGACTGTGGAAAGCCATTCACAGAACTTGGAACTTGCAACAGTAATGAAAAAGAGCTGATTCTTGGCTGTTGCTTACTTCTTTTGTGGCAAAATGGCTGCTTTGTTGGCCACTTTATCCTGTAAAATGTGTATCCTTTCGACTCTACAGTTCTAAAATATTTCACCAGTACCCTCACAGAATGCAAGAGTCATATCTCATGTACAGCATTTATTCTTTAATTTTTGCATATGTTTCAGTCTGTACCATTCACAATCAAAAGTTTTAAAATTTATTTGGCAATAGTTACTTGCTGAAAATTTGTAATAGTCATAAATTCATTCTGTGAAAGCAAATGGGCAGTTTATTGAACGTTTAGAGGTTACTAGTAAATAACTACATAGCTACATAACTTGGTAAGTAAGTACACAATGCTGGAGTTGTTTTGAAGACTACGTTTTGCAAATTAAAAAGAAACTAATTTTACTGCATTTATCATTTTGAAAACCAGCCAGGGAATTGCAAGCTAAAATATCTCTCTGTTTAAGGCCTTAACTTACTCCCAAATTTAGACTTTGTGCGATTTTTGTACAAGCTTGTAATGAAGAATCCTAAAAAAATGTAGAAACTTTGTAGCCTTTATCAATTCTTCAAATACTGCTTATTTTACTTGTAAAATGTTTCTCTAGCAATGAACTATTAAAAATATATGAGCTGAGTCGATTTATTTTTTCAAAGTTGTGTTTAACTGTCCTCTCACATGTTTCCCTTAGGGAAGATCTTTGTCATTTAAGACCTTCCTCATCTGGGTTTTAATCAGTATTTACCAAGGTAGGAGAGAATCCTAATTTTGCTGAACTGAGAAATTTTTGTCTGCTATTAGCAATATTGTTTTTCAGCTGCAGGTTGAATTCCCAGAGCTTAACATTTCATCAGCAGTTATATATATTGCTTTCTGTTTATCTCGTAAATCGATATTCCTGTAGTGTGCCAGGCCCATTCAAAACACAGCGTGATTGGTATTTTTATTGGTGCATGTCGCCTAAAAAAGGACATGTTTTTAATTAAATGCTAATCCAGAAAAATTTTAATGAGTGCTTATCACATTGCATGTATTTACACAGTAGTTTTCTTTCATTGAATGACAAAAGTACTGTTGAAGAAATCTGAATTATGTAATCAGTTGAAAGTAATTACACTTTC
Source organism: Oenanthe melanoleuca (assembly GCF_029582105.1). Lineage (NCBI taxonomy): Eukaryota > Metazoa > Chordata > Aves > Passeriformes > Muscicapidae > Oenanthe > Oenanthe melanoleuca. The sequence continues at coordinate 91,551,367 of NC_079335.1, forward strand.
AACAATATCTCATTTATTTGCAGTACTTGACAAAATGAGGTTAATTAACAGTTCATCAGATATATTGCACTAAAAGGTGTTTAATTTTCTAATAGTTTTATTTCTGTATGGCTTTACTTTGGTTGGCTTATTTCACATGTACAAAGTGAATTAAGTAAATAGCCTTCTTTTAGAAAGATCAATCTTGTTAAAAAAACGCTGGACAAATGTTCGTAATGAGCAATCAAATGTTCAGTGTGCAGTTGTAAAAACTGGTCCAGTGAAATTTCACTGCAGAGTGTGTTGCCAACCTTGTGCACCTCTCCACCATCCCAGGTGGTATTCTGATGTATGGAGCCCTGCTGCTGTTTGAATCTGAATTTGTGCACGTCGTTGCCATTTCCTTCACTGCCCTGATCTTGACTGAGCTCTTGATGGTTGCACTGACCATACGAACGTGGCACTGGTTAATGGTGGTGGCTGAATTCCTCAGTCTTGGCTGCTATGTGGCCTCTCTTGCATTTCTAAATGAATACTTTGGTGAGTAAAAGTGCTTTAGCAAAGAACTGTTTTGTATTTTTAATAATGTTTTTCTCTTCTTTTTTTTTATTTTCTTTTTTTTTTTTTTCAAATAAGAAATGCAGTTTTTTTTATAAGAAATATAACTGAGTCCAAATTAGGCCTCATTAATGTTGAGTTAAAATATTCCCTTACCCTTTTCTCCTAGAATTCAACAATCTTTATCCTGTTAGTATGGTTTATCTGGATGATAAACTTTACTCAAACCACTCATTCCTCTTCCATCCTTGGTCTGATATTGACAGTCCAAATTGCATACCTTGAATTGGCTTTGAGATTTGCACTATTGAAAATAGATAGGATTTGTAAAAAATCAGGATCTTTTGCTGAATTGGTGCATTATTTTGTACACCAGACCAAGTGGACCTCATTAGATCTAACTCACAGGGCTAAAATTGCTGAAGTATTGTTAGGGAGTGATGCAGCAGCCTAGTAGGAAAGATACATTCTCTAGGAACCATTGCTTCATAATTTTAGTGAGCTTGTATTAACCTTGTTTGCTTTAAGTTTTGGTATGCCATACTGTGTCTTAAGGTTCTGATTGTTCATAGTTCACAAGATGAACACATTTTAACTGCAAATCTTAGCAGTCAAAGTATCAAAGCATCAAAGTAATACCTATTTCTTCTTGGATCAAATCACCCTTTAGTAAAAATAAAGTATCTCAGTATGATTTTACAAATGTAACTTACAGAAATATACATAATAGCTTTAATTATGTCTCACAAGGAGCAGAATCCATCTCCTTCTCTGCCTTTCAGGATCTGATGAGTATGGAGTTGCCCTTCTTCACCTGTTCGTTTCACATAGTAGAATTAAGTGTTACATGGCAGTTTCTAGAAGTCTTAAAATTCCTCACTCTCTTAGTTCCCAGGTGTTCAGTGCTAGGGCAGTGTGTGTGTGCATTATGTAATTATCTATTTAATCAGTAAATGCATCACTGCCTGTCCCAGGTGTTCTGTTACTTCCCAGATTTCTCAGGAGTCAAATTTTAGTCAAGAAACAACTCTGCTGGACTTGGTTCCTGTATTGCACATTATTTCAGATTTGCCAGAGCACCCATTTGTTTTCTCTGACACTGATGCACAGACACATTAATAGAGATTATTGGGTTGATTTTTTAATCTCAACAGCCAGATTACAAATTAAAGGAATGAACAAGAACAGATGTAGGTACTTGCACTTGAGCCCAGACTTCCAGGAACCTCATAAAGCAGAACTTGCAGCTTCACCTTTGAAAGTCTGTAGTATTGGTGACAGCCAGTCCTTTAATACTTTCTGGTGTTTTCTGTGAAAAACACTTAGGTGATGTTCACAAAGGTGCAAAAATCACAGGAGCTTTGTTTCTTGCAAACTTTTCTGTCAAGGGGAATGTTTTCCTCTCTGTGCTCGTGTATTTGCTTGGCAGGCCCAAGCAACTGAGTTCATAAATAGTTGCATGGCTTCTTGCAACCCAGGGACTTAACTTGTCTATTTTTTGTATTTGAGAGTACTGAGAAGGCTGCAGTTTCATGAGATTTTGTAAAGATGTATTTTACCATATGTTATTCACCAGTTAATTGAGAAAATGTCTTTTTCTTAGTCTCACTTCTGCTTAATGCTTTATTCTTATTTATTCTTTCCCATTATAACTGGAGGGAGGGAGCTTTTTTGTGTATGTGATGTAGCATAAACCTAAGTGATGGTTTGCAGTTCAAGAAACAGAACAACTTCCACAGATCAGGAAAAATGGTCCAGACCAATAATGCTTGACTTCACTGGCAAATAAACTTATTTCAGGGATATTGCTTATAAGGATCATATCTTTCCAGTGAAATTATATGATGACATGGCACTCAAATTAGAAAGGAAAAAATATTTGATGGTGTTCTACAGCTCTGACTCATGAAAGTAAATTAGTTTTTATGTTTCTGAGTTAACTGCACAGCGTGGCCTTTTTAGGGTGTGTGTCTATGATAGGTTACATGGGCTTTCAGTATGTCTAAGCAGGCTTAGGCTAAAACTGCATAACGAGTTTATACACTGAAATTTAATATGCAAAGTATTTTAAATGAGCAGAGTTGGAGCAGTAAAGGATTTCTTTATTGCATTTTCTGAAGTGAATTTTCATTCACATGATCAAGTTGTTTATACAACTTGAAGTGGTTTTCACTTGAAGTGAAATGTAAGAAAAGTGCCAAACTATTCACAATCTTAAAGCATGGCCATATATAAAATCTGTTTTCAAGTGTTTTGATTTAATGCTGTTTAAAATAATCTGATTGACATGTGAAAAGCAATACTAATCCAGTTAATGCTACTAATATCTTTTGCATTTCCTCCTTGTGTAGCTAACCTGTTTGGGTTTTTTGTTTTGCATAACTTTTGTATTTTCTGTAAATCTATCCTTTCATTTTCCCTCTTTGTGAAACAGGTATAGGCAGAGTGTCTTTTGGAGCTTTCTTAGGTAGGTGAAGTTTAACTTTTCTTGAAGTTTTGGGTTGTCTTTTTGTTTTTTGATGTTTAAAAATTCACTCAAGTGTAGCAAATTTCTTAATATATGCATTTGTAAATAATGGGAAATTAAAAAAAAAAAATCTTGGGGTTCCCTGAGTTCTGGGATCTTTCCATGATAATTAAGTATGACCTAATTATCACAAATAGGGTAAAAAAATTCATTAGCAAGCATAGTGTGTCAACATTCTTGTTAATTTTTGGTCATAAACAATTAGCTTTTCCATGTGTCTTGTAGCATTATCACTACATTGCTTTCCCTTGAAATTTTTGGGCTGTAATTTAATCTCTATGATTTTAAGAATAATTCAGAGTTAATATTGTAAGAAAATAATCAATACAGAATAAAAGATCCAAACTAGCAAAATTTCTGGTTGGGAACTTATAGTGGGTAAAAATCATTCTTACTAGTAGAAAAATAAGCTGAATTAACTTTTTATTGTGAGAGAGTCTTGCTTTTAAACTTTCTGTTTCCCCTAAAACTTACTTCAGCTGCAAAACACTGTAACGACCATAAAGGAACTCTGAAGTTCCTGTCTGAAAAAAATAATTGGCAAAAGCAAAAGGCTGAGGTTAACTTTCTGTTGCTTTATTGCCCTTTTTTTTTTTAATTGGACAATAGCATAAGCAAACAATTAAGAGACTTTTATTGACTTTGCACTGTGGAAGTTGCAGTTTCCATGTTACTGGCTCCCATGACTTATTTTCCCTTTTTGTTTCTGCAGATGTTGCCTTTATCACAACTGTGACCTTCCTGTGGAAAGTGTCAGCAATCACTGTTGTAAGCTGTCTTCCACTTTACATTCTCAAGTACTTGAAGCGCAAGTTCTCTCCTCCAAGTTACTCCAAGCTTACCTCGTAAAAGTGATGATATTCTTATGGTTTTTCACTCACACCAGTCTGCAGATTGCATATTCACTGTGCTTTAGTGTCTATGGATTCATCTTGGACTAAAGAAACTTTAAAAAAAAATAATAAAATAAAAAATCAAAAGGGATAGCGTGAATAGAGCACAAAAAGAGGAGGAAACATCTGACAGATACAATAACACAGAAGTACACTAGCAACTATCAGAGATAAACTAAATTTTCTTCATGTTGATTTTCTTTTTTTTTTCTTTCAGTTGTTATGATTATAAAATAAAACTAAATTACCTTTAATTTGATAATGCTTCTGAATGATTTCATTGCTACTGTAAAGGATCTTTTCCAACTGTAAAGGATTTTTTGCAACTTTGTTTATCTTCTGCAAGTTAAATTGAAATTTTTGTTATTTATTACATAAAATTTCCATCTTTAATTATTGTATAACTTCCTAATTCAAGCCCTTTCTTTTAGTGTTTATATATAGAAAAGGTCATTCATCCATACTTACTCTAACAAACCTAATACCTGTAAATGCCCGTGTCTGTATTAGCAGCTATTATTCCTCATCAGACATTGATTAATATGCACTATTTGAATTATGTACTGATGTCTGCATAGCACAGTATTATTTTAGGAGCTGTTGTCCTATTTGTACTCTCCATTTCTGGCACCAGTAAATTACAGATGTGTGATGTTGACAGCAGTTCTTTAAATGCACATTACAGCCGGGTTGCACAAAAGCTGTTTAAAAATTAAATTATAAATTCTGTACATAATTCCACAGCACTTATTGATCTGTACAGATATCAGAACATGGCTGCTCAGTAAATATGTTTTAAAGTTCTTATTCATTTTGTATTTGTACAACTGCAAATAGTGTCAAAGTACATTTCTATATATGAGAAGTCCAGTAAACCTTGTATTAGCTAATATGTTTAAATTGCCTTGTAATCTGTTTACTTAGGTTACTCAGGTAAAAGAAAATAAGAGGAACACATGAACATCATGGAAGGAAAATCAATCATCTTCCAGTTGTAAATGTTATGTTTTTATAACTTAGTTTGGGTGCAAACTTGTCAAAAAAAAATCAAAACATTTTTGCTTGTAAGCTATCAGAGTTGAGTATCTTGGCTGAGTTATGACACTTTATATCATCTGAAGATTTGTTCCAGAAACTCAAATACTCTGATGCAATCTGAAGGGTCCAAATCTTGCACACTGTAGTGGCAAGTAGGATATATTAATTTTCCATTGTGGTATAACTTTGCTTTCTCACGAAGTACATATAATGAATTTGGCATAGTCTATTAATCAGTGGAAAGGAACAGCATAACTATTCATGCTTTCTTTATTAAATATTTATGTGTGTGTTTTTAAAACCCACTTAATATGGATGTCATTTTTATGTTTGACTGTATGCCTTTACAACATAATTCCTCGTTTAGTCTCTTTTCCCTCATGCCATTATTACTTTGGATGAGTAATATTTAAGTGATAATTATAACTACTTCCTGGGAGAGCAGAGGAAATGGCTGCAGAGCTATTTGGATTCCACCCCACTCCATTAATTTTTGTTTTCAAAGTTTTTCTAACTAGCTATTTATCTGCTTTTTTTAATTTTCATTCCTCATTATAAAAGCAATAAAGCCTAATTTCTACCAAATATTAGTGGTACATGTATTAAATAAACTACTGAAGTAGAGTTTCCTTTAATTACCCAGCATCACAGTCTAGGTTGCCCTGTCCCTCTGTGAACTCACTTCTGTAAATCCCCACAAGATGTCACTGTTCTTGCATATTGGCAGAAGTCTTTCTGCATTTGGTGTGGTTTTGTCAGGATGCTCCTGATTTACATTCTTAGTTCAGTTCTGTGGTATTTTTGTCACTGATTTGCTTTAGGTTTTTGTTTTCCCAATAAGTGGCGATTACTTTCAAACAATTAAGAAAAGTCACTGGTGTGCAGTTCTGAAATGTTGGTGGAGTTTTCTTTAAACCTTTTTGTCTTACACATTTGGGCTCACAACCATATGCATAAGATCCAGGAGATAAGGAAAAGCTTAGAGTTGGTCATCTTTCATCTGTACATCACACATCTGTGAAATTAGGCAGAAAATGAGAAAAAAAAAACAGAACTGCTTAATTAGAACTTAAGTTTATTAATTAACTAATATTATTATTTTAATTCCCAGCATCAAAGCAAATGTATAGGTTCTGTACACAGCTATAAGCCTTTCAAAAGTGGAGTCAGTTCCCTAAAGTGCCTGCTTCCTTAGTACTTCCAATATACAGCAAAGGTCCAGTTTCAGTTCACTCTTTGTTTTAAGGATTGTGGAAGTCTGACTCAAGTTGCTTTGAGGTTCAGCTCACACAAATAGATTTAGGCCTTGTCTTCAAGTTACACCCAGAAGGACCTTAGATTTACTTGGTATTAAATAATGTTTACTTTTGTGAGCTCTTATGTCAGATACATATTTCTGAAATGGTAATCATGTCTCTCTGAAAACATATGTGGAAAACAATTTCAGAACTGGGACAGAATGGAGGAGCAAGGTGTGACCAGGAAATACATCTTCACCAAAGTAACTTACATAACAATACGTGGACCATGTTTAACAAGCACATGAGCTGAACACCTACATTTAACAATGGAGTTTGATGGAAGAACAGAGGGAAAGGAGAGATCCTCCAAAAAAGGAGACTAATGGTAATTATATTGGGTTTTTCTGATGCTATTCCAAAATTATATGTTCATGTAACTGCTGGAAAACATTTTACTACGCAAGATACTAGTTTGAAAATGGAAGATAAATTAAATCCTTGCATACTTAACATTAAATCTGTGGTACTCATCCATGAATGTGTTTACACCAATGTTTGTATGTTGAAACTGAGCTTGCTGACTCATGCAATCAGAATTCAGGTGTGTAGTATCTCTGTTTTTTTCCTAAACCTTCAAAGTGGTTGTCAAAAAAATATGTCATTGCTTTATATAAACACTGGAAAAAAACCAGGGTTTGCTGGAGGGTTCCTTCATCACTGGAGGCTGGGGCTGTTCAAGCCTGATCCACCTGGGGCTGCATATTAACCTCATGAGTGCTGGTGAGCGAAGCCTGGCTCACTGTACAAACAGTTCCTCAGAGGCTTTGGAGACAGCCCTGTTAACAGATACCCTGTTGTGAGCCCTTTTCCTGCTTCTGCAGAGCTGTGTATTCCTGGGTTTTATACTGGCAACATAATTTGAAAGAGGCTTGCATCTGTTTCACACTTGCATCCCTTCACATACCTGGAGCTATTAATGTGGTTCCAACAACTCCTGCAGGGCAAAGGAATTTATTGCAGAGTAAGTGGGCTCTGGATGGACAGTTCTTCTTTACAAATGACAGCCACAGAAGGAGATCAGGCTCTTCTGCTCTTGCCATTGATGCAGAAGCTGTTCTTGTAGGTCCTGCTCGCGCTGACATCAATTTCCATTTTACCTTCCATGGAGGTTCTCCTTATTTTTGCTGGCCAGAAAGGGAAAATTTGGGTCAGCAGTCTCTTATAATAGTTAGTTGAATAACCTTTCTGTATCTAGGCTGTTATTATTATAACTCAATTGAAACTTGAAGGCAATCAAAAAAGCCCTTCGATATGTTAGCCCCCCGTAGGGAGGAAAATCAGTACAAGTGAACAAAGACAACACAGATCGAACATTATATGTAAATAAACAGGAGGCACAATGTCTTTAGCACTGTGTAAAAAAGCGTAGGAATTTCTTTTGTAAACAAAACACACTTAAAGCGAGATACTTCCCAACAAGTATTAACTACCCAACAGATGCCCTCAGCAGGGTTCACAGCTGTTATTGCAAGTGGGAATTTGCTCAGTCAATTGCCAACAAAATCCACCTCAAATAGGTATTTGCACTGAAAGACCTGTTCGCTACTTCATGGACCAAAACCATAGTTTTGATCAAAATATTTTGCAGCAGAGGTGGTGAAAACTGCATGCCATGAACAGAATAATGAGAGCGCACTCTACAGTGGAGTTGACAAATTGTGCTTTACTCTTTCATCCCTGACCAGATTTTAGCAGAGCTGCAGCTGAGGTTGCTCCTGATTGTAGTCTCCTCTAGCATGCTTTCAATGTGAGATGGTAATCAGCAATATTAAACTTCTAAATTGCTCCAAAAAAGCAGGCTTGAGTAATTTTGGCTTTGGATTTTAGCCTTTTTGCATTACTGAGCTATGAAAAGTTCATCATCTGCTCTAAGGAGATACTGTTTACTATAGCTGTGGTGCATGATAAGTATTTATGTGCCTGGCTTTATTCTTCTGGCAGTAAACTATCTTTATTTCCTCTGCTTTTGACAAAACTGCTAAGAATAAAAAGAGCTTTGGTTATAATGATCATGTAGCTTTAAGCAAGCAGTACACAAAATAGACCATTGTAATTCTTATTTGTAGAGCTGCTTTCCATTGTTTCTCTATAATATACACATCTAGATTTTTTTCCATGGGCTTTCTGTGTTTTGCTCTAAGTTCTAAGCATGCATTTGATTTTGCAAAGTAAACACATGTTGTGTGGAAGCAAATTATAGATAACTACTTCAAAAGTCTGTTGAAAATTAATTCCTGGCTGGAAGGCTGGGGGTTTTTAATGGATAAGCAGACCTATAAGGGGTAAGTGTATGTACATATGTTTTGTATTTATTGCAATTATCTATTGCCTATTTGAAGAAGAGATCTGGGAATTCTGAGTCAAGATGCTCCCCTGGGGAAGAGCTCTATGCTGCATGTGCTCGGTAGAGGAAGATGAGCTGTTGTTTCCCCTGTGTGTAATTGCTGGTTGCTGCCTCCTCTTGCCATTGAATTCCAAATTCATCTGCAGGAACACAGCTACATAGGCACTTCCTCCCACAGTTTCTGCTTCCCAGAGTACCTTCTCCCTTCATCAGGGTACTGACTCTTCCATGACAGTCACTTGAATATGTCTGTTGGTTATCTCAATCCCAGCTGAATGAGGTTTATCCCAGCTGTAGAAGGTAATTTTCTCTGTGGGTGTCATGAGCAGGTGACACAGATATGGTCTAGTACATACACTTATCCAAATACAACTAAAGCAATTGTAGGCAATCCATGATTGAAAATAAATAAATACAACAAACCAGAGCACGTACAATTTTATCAAATTCTAGGAAGAAGGTGAAGGGAAACAAAAGTTAATGGCTTTGCAACTTCTGCCCTGTGGCTGTAGTGGTTTTGCCTTGCTTATAGTTGCCTTTCAATTTCTTGCATAATCTTCACGTGAGAAAATAGTAAAATATTTCAAGTTACTGTTATTAATCTTATTTTTTAAAATGTCCTAGCTGGAAGCCTTCACATTACCTTCCTACCTGTGCATGGCTAGTTTTAATTCTGGTAGGTCCATTTACATCATTTTTGGTATTATAATACATGGAGGGTTGAAAGTTGAAAGCAACATACGAGGATATCCATATGTTTGCTCAGAAATTGGATTTTATAGTGAAGGATGCCAAGATTTAAGAATCTTAATATGTTTTATAATAGTATGATTCTATGAAATAAGAAGTGGAAGGAAGAAATCTGCTGTTCACAGCAACTTAGGTTTTAGATGCCCTTAACTTGTGCAAACTTCAGAGAAAAAAAACCGAACAAGAAACCCACATGGCAAATCTTATTTTAAAAAAACTAATAGCATTTTAAGAAAGTAAGCCTTTTAAGACGACTGTGAGTCTCACACCTGAATGTCTGGAACTACGGAGAGAAATTATGTTTTTAACAACCCATCTTGGGAACACCTGCCTAAAAGAAACAATTCCAGACAGTCAAAATGCCGTGCGTTTCTGCCTAGCTCAGGTGTCAGTCTGGCCCTGCCTGCATTAGAAGAGATTTGATTTCTCCTGACCAGGAATGACCAGGATGGGCTGTCACACTGGCTGCACTTGCATTGTCAGGTTACCCTGAGAAGGGCAGCCACAGCAAGGTCCCTCTGTGCTTTGGTCCAGCTGTGCCCACTGAAATGTTGGGACATGGGTGGAGGAAGTCCTCAGCCTGAGCAGTTCTCCAGTTGTTGAAACAATTGACTTCTGTTAAACTGTTTTGTAGTGCTGGAAGGGAAGCAGGAGGAGAAAAATAAGCTCTCTTTGTATAACCCAAAGCAGATTTGAGGGGAGTGGGAAAAAGCCAGGCTGCAGTCACATAGCCATGCTGCCAGCCTGCCATCTGTCCAAAAGCAATTACTTGGAGATGGCAGGTGAGGAGGGAGAACAAGGTTATAGCTCAGCTGTAACGCAGAGCAAGCCACAGCCACTGATCTGGTACGTGGCAGCACAGGAGTCTTTCTTCTTGACATGCAGGTAACTCACTCTGCCAGTTCAGACGTATCATCACCGTGAGTGATGGAGTTCACTGCTGGAAATGCAGGGAAAGGCTTCTTACAGCAAAGCCTGCCCTAGAGGCAGCTACCTCAGGGCATGGCAGCAGAGATGTCCAAAAGTGCAGAACTTTACATGTTCTGGTCAGACCCGGCAAATGCCTTTGGAGGCAGAAGGCTGTGGAAGAAAATGGGGGAAACTTCATTTTGCCTGAAGCCCAACAAAAACCCTCACCCTTCCACCCTGTGCTACACTGGACAGTGCAATGGGACATCCCGACTGTGCCATACTGCAGGATCCATGCAGCTCTCTGCAACTTCCATCTCCCAGCCCCCTGGAGAAAAGTCCCAAGGCTGCTTGCAGCTGTCTCGCAGGAGCCCTGAGCCAAGTCCCTGGGCTTGTCTGTCTGGCCCTGTGCCACCCAGTTCTCTGTGTGCAGGCACAGCCAGCCCCTAAACACAGCGTGCTGCTTTGACCCTGCACTCATAGCAAGTCACTTGGCATCACCCTGGGGACATCAAGAGATCTCCCTCAGTCTTCCTGCAAACCATCTTGTTTGTGTTTTGATCATTTGATGGGCCATGTCTTTGCCCTAGCTATTCATCAGCACCTTCCTCTGAGTAACCTGGGTGTCTGGGGCCTCTTTGAAACTGCAGCCTGCTCATCTTGTAGCTGTTGACTCAAGCACAGTCACATCTGAGTGTGGGTCAGGGCTGGTGACTACAGGCAAGACTTCGTTTATTTGTGTTGTATTTATTTTTAAAGATGGGACACAAATTCCATGAGAGAGACTCATTTGGTGATCATGTGAAGAGAATGACCAGGCAGCTGCTTGTGGCTGAGCTGCTTTCAGGCAAGCTGAATTCAGTATATACCAGTATATACTGGCAGTAAGGGAGAAATTTTGGAAGGGAGACACCAGATAGAGCCCTCCAGCAACTCAAGGAAAACATGAAAAACAAAGGCTTCTCTATAGTCTTTCTTGTTACCTGCCAGTCCTGTTTGAGTCGCAGACATCTCACAGCTCTTCTGCTTTGTGTCCCTCCTTTTTTGGTTTGATACTTTTCCCAGGCATAAAAAATGTGGGAACTTTAAATCTTCTTAAGAGAAAGAAAAATGGGAGCTGCTTGCAAGTCTGAAATACAACAGTTAATCATCTTCATATTACACAAATTTCAATGAGAATATCAAAACCTGAGGCAGGAACTAAGAACTTGAGATGTGAGCCAAGTCAAGGGGGAAAGCTAATAATTTTTGCCCATGCAACAATTTCTATTCCCAGTCTATTCCATCAGAAGTGACTGGTGATCTTAAATGATACTATTTTTAAGACGTTTGTTTTGTAAGCAGGAGCCTGGTTTCCAAAAAATTACTTAATATTCACTGTACAGGCCTTCAGTCTCTTGATTAGTCTTAAGATAGGCAACCAAAATTATCAGCTGGAAGGGAATAAACCATAGTAATGAGCAACAAATAGATAATTGTTTTTGGTATCACATTATGGGGCCAAGTAGGATGCTGGAGATAATGATAGAGGTTATTCAGAGAGAAAGGCCCCCTTCATTCATTAAGAGACTGACAAGGGAAGAAGTTTTACCACCACTGAGAATGCATGGAAGTCAGAAAATATGAGAAGTAATGGTGAGTGAGATAATAGGGCTAGGATTAGTCTGTAAGGGGAAAGGTCCTAGGATGTCCTGACATGACTCGGGAAGAAAGTAATGTTACCTTTTTCTTAGAAGGAGGCAGAGTTTTCATCAAGGTGGTAAATCTACTGATTTAAAATCTCTAGCATGTGGGGGCTTGACAGTGTCATTTGCACATGGCATAAAGGAAGAACTTCTTAACTTTTAACCTGAGATTGACCATCTTCCTTGTTTAAGGTACATCACCTTAGGAACTGCTTCACTTGGATTTGAAATTTTTTACACTAAAATAAAGTATAAATTTCTGCTATATTCAGACATGGTCACTCTAGAAGTTATCTGGTTAACTTTGGTGTAATTCCATACCCATCACTCAATTTTCTTCACATCCTCCAGATACACCTAGAGGGGCTTCAGTCCGCTCACAGCTCTGCCTTGGTGCTGCCTCTGGGTACAGGTTTGAGCAGGTGCCCTGCTGCTGTGCCCCTCCCCTTGCCCCGGGAGATCCCCGGCGATCCGCTCTTTGTTTCCAGCCCGCGAACTGCTCGAGCTCCTGCTGTTCTTCTCGTCCCTGGAAAGCACAGCCAGCACTGTCAGAAGCGATTCGTGTGGAATTTAAGCGATAGAGCTGAAGCTTCTCAGCACTGCATTATGTCTGAAATAGCTGTAAACTCGTATCAGGGGCCGGCGGTGGGGAGAGAGCGTCTACAAACTCTCCATGCCAACCCAGTTTCACAGCCACCAGCCCCTTTCACCCAGTGGGAAGCAGTACCTGCATCGTTTCCCTTGCCATTCAGCATCCATGCTTTCCAAAGGTGGGCTCGGTTCCAGTTCGAATGATTGATGCGTTTAAGTAGACAAGGGTCAAGATCAATAAACACGGGGAGTTCTGCTTTACTGGCTTATTTCCAAGGGCAAGTTTCTTGTGAAAGCTGGTGTTTCTACACAAGCCAGAAGAGGGCGATGCAAGTCAACAAATAAGTAAAATTCCACATTGACGATCCTCACAACCAAGGGAAAAAAATTCCTTCTTTCAGAGTACACGGTACTCGTTTTCTAAAACTGTTTCCACAGTATGGGGATAAAAGTTTCCTGAACGGTTTAGTCTTAAATTTTTCAGATGAGACAAAAACCAGTGTTATGGAAAGGGTTTCTTTCCAGTTCAGTCCCTGTCAAACAAGTGAGGATGCAGTCCCTGTGACCGGCTAATTTATTTACCGGTGTGGGTGTTGACAGGTGAAGGGGTTTCTGCCAGCAGTCCATCCAGGCTAGCTTCAAACCAAAGTCTTGGGCGTTTAGAGCCCTTGCCCTTTGATACATGTTTGTGTTTTCTATTGAACTTTTAATTAAGTGAAGGGAAGAGAAAAAGCCCTTTAAAGGAAACTACCGTACAGAGTGTTTACTGTGATAATGTCTGGACCGAACAGAAGGAATACTCCTGCGTGTGTATGTGCCTGCAAACTATGCACTCACAGATTCTGAGGTCTTAGTCTGCCTTATCCTGTGGGTCACTCTGTACCTGTTGGCACTCTGAGAACACTGTCAGGAGCTCCCAGGTCTGTGTATTGCTGGAGATTTGCAGCCCAGCAGCCAGTAAAGGAGCTTGCCATGGGGGAGAGGAGAAGCTGCAGTGGGTGGGAATGGCTTTTCTTTGTCCTGCTAGAGGCTGCTGGCCGCTTCTGTGAAATTGGTCTGCATCCACTCATTGGAGTGCAGCCAGAGAAACTTAGAGCCAAATCCCAGACTTCCAGACTTGACAGCTTTGACTCATGTAACTTGAGAAACACCACAAGAATTGCATTGTGGCACAGCTCTTGTGGACTGCTCAGGGCATCAGTGCTGGGCAGCAAGCAGGCAGCAGCCCTTGAGCAGTAAACACAAGTGGCTTTCAACTCAAAGACTCACCTCTGGTGATAGATTCTTCAGCTAAAGTCCCAAAGGCAATTTCTGTGAAACAATTCTGTGAAACGATTTTCAGCCTCAGTCTTTAGTCTGTCTTTTCACACCTGCCTTCCCCAGAATCAGCCTGGTGGATAGATCCAGCTCTGAGAGGTTGTTCTGCCATTGCTCCGCCCCATAGCTTAACAAATGCATTCCAGTCTGCTCAACTCTGTCCATGTAGTTCTCTTTTGCACCACACACACATCTGTGGGCAGCATCCTTCTCATAAACCACAACTAAGAGGTTTCCTTAATTTCATAGTTTACTCAATGTGCTCAAAAAGCAATCTGAAAATAAATTTAATCAGACTCTTGGAAGGAAGATAGTAATGAAAGTCCTGGCAGCAAAGGAGAAGAGATTGATTTCTATCATCTTCATGGTTTTCTATAACTGTTCCAGGCTTGTATTTGATGTATCTGCATTAACTTGATGTGGAAGAGTCTATTGATGAGACCTGAGGCACAGTGCAGACACAGAGCCTGGTGCTGGGAGGCTGTGGGGTTTTGTAACACTCACGGTTTCACTGCTGTACAGGAGCACCATTTAGAGCAGAAGAATCATGAGGTGCTTTTTGAATTTTTCTTAGCAGTGAGGAAAAGGATTCTCTGGCTTTGCAGAGGGGAGAGTCTCATATTTGGACTGCTGGGGCTGTGTTCATCCTGAAAAACTTTTCCATGGCTTTTGGAAGGTCCTGCTCTACAGTGCATGCCAAGCAACTGCAATGACTTAACACATTTAGTTTTCAGAGACTCAAACTGAGGGATCTTAGATAGAAGTTTAACCCTGCTAATGTTTGCAAATGTGTCTTCTTCTAGCTGCTAGTGAATTTGCACTCTCACATACAGCAACAGATGCAAAAGAAGAGATGGGGTTCTTCCTGGGACTTTCTGGTTCTGCATACTCATTTAGAAATCAATTTAATGCATTTTAATTGCCTATTTTTCTCCTTGGTTTTCTCTTTACAGCTACACACCAGCAAAAAATAATAAGGTAGAGTCTAGCCAGGCAGACTGCTAATGAGGAGGCTTGACTCAAGAAGATTTTAATTTTCAGCATTTGCTCTTCAAGATAGCTACTTCAGCATGCAGGGATGTCACAAAACAGGAATGCTTCTAATGGAACAAAGGCTTTGGGCTTGTACATTATTTTGGTACACAAACAACCAAACCTATCCTTGACCAAACTACAGGAGTCTGGCAATCCTTTTCAGGTTGCTGGCCCCCTCCATCAAATCACCCCAGTAAAGAAAACTCTAATTGTGCGTGGAGTAAGGTGTGAAAAGAATGAGGGAGACACAATTCAAGCTGTGAAAATGGTGTATGTTAAAAGCCCAATCTCTTGCCAGCCTTTCAAGATCCCTCTGGCAAAGAAAAGCTTCTGTCTCTGCCAAACTGACTGAAGTGCTTCTCAGAAATTCCCCATCCATGGGGCAGTTCTGTGAGAAACCAGAACTAGCCGAGGTCTGTGGCATCCCTGGACAGCCAAAGCAGGCAGGATAGCACAAAGTCCTGCTGGGTGCTGGGATCAAAGTCAGCCTGCCACCAAGGTGCCCCTAATTCCACAGCTAGTGCAGCTCAGCCGTGACCTTGGCACCACTAAATGCTGTATCTGAACCTTGCCATTGCTGCTAAAGTGGTACATTGCAGCTGGAGACATCTGTGTCACCAACACCATCATAACCCTTCATGTCCAATAGTACACAGTTCCTATCATTTCATCTCTTAGGCTGAAAAGCCCCAAGTTTCATTCCTGTCCAACACCCTGTCTTTGGAAAGGCTGGGCTGCTCAAAGTTCGGTGAAAATAATAGCAGAGGGGAGTATATTTCTTTACACCGTTGGACTGTAATTCATTACCTACTTTACATCAAATGTAAAGCATGGTCCTCAGTAGGGCACAGCCACAAGTGAGGGAATAAAACCTTGGCACCACATTTCATCACCTGGAAAGTATTTCATTTCTCCCTCAATACCTCTCATCCCCTGAGTTATCCTATCATGCTGCAAGTATAGGGGGAAGGGGGAGCAGGGACTGGTGTATGCAAACATTTGGCACAAGGGGCCATAGTCAAAATTGCTGCTAGAGTAGTCCAAATCCTATTCATAAAGTTTGTGAAGGTGAGCCCAGAAAAGTCTAAAGCAATGGGTTTGTGTTTGCTGGAGTTTAACAAGGTTACTGACTCTGCCTCAGAAAATGAGGTCAGTAAACTGTATACAAGTATTGGAGTATCAATATTAGGAGGATAAACTTGGGTTAGGGAAGAGAGAAGTGCAATAAATAGCACCATGCACCAGAAGAGAGCTTACAGGGCAGATCTCCTGGGGCTTGGAGCCGGGACTTGCTCTGTTTTAGAGTTTTGTGCAAATGAGCCCGAGGCTGGCGCGATGTGCCGGGTGTCCAGATGCAGATGACATCATGATAGGAGGGGAGACTGCTGATAAATTTCAGGAACACACTAGACTACAAGAGGATTTGAAGACACTGGGGGGAACGGGCTAATACAAAGGAATTCAATATTACACAATGGAAGGTTATTCATTTAGGGAAAACCAATAGCACATTTAAATGCAAGTTTAATGAACTAGAGCAGGAGGAAACTAATGAAGGCAAAGACTGCTGGTGCTGAGAAGCGGTAGGAATAGCAGCAGTCTGACAAGTAAATAATAGTGCAGCTGAGATATTGGAAAAGAGGGTTCATGCTGCAGCCAGGGAATCCAGGCTTCACGTCGGGTCATTCATTCCATGCAGCAGTGAGGGCGCTCCCAGCAGTGAACTTGAAGCATGAAAGAGGTTGGTCCCCAGTTACAGAGAGGAAGGCTGCAAGGGTCACTTCACTGCTGGCCCTCTTCTGGGCACTGGGACATGGAACCTTGGATCTAAAAGGAGAAGCTTCCATATGCATGGAAGTGAAGGTGGCCGAGTACATGTTTGGGCTCACTTGGTTGTGAGCACAGCTGGAGACATGCTGCCTTTGGAGTAAATTAGATCAGTCTACGTCTCCTCAGCCTGAGGGGAGATGCACTCGGAGACCAAGTACTGGCAGAGGGAATGAGAAGAACTTACAGGAGCCTGTCACTAAAAGCAGAATTTCCAGGAGATGTAGAGCTTATGGGTTAGAGGGAAGGAAGTCCCTTCTGCACTTTAAAGGCATGTGCAGCCTTTTCTGATTCCTGACCATTCAGGCTCAACCGCTGGCCCCTGGATTGCTGAGTGAAGCAATGCTTCTGCACATGCCAACAGCCCAGCTTTGTGTCCATTTCCCTGGGTCACTGCTTCCATGAAGTCTCCTGCAGCAATCCTGCTCCTTCAGATGAAACATAGACGTCTGGGGAAAAAAAACCGCTTTGCACTGCCTGAAAATGAAGGTGTGATCCTGTGCCTTGGAGGATGGATGAGGTGAAAGCTGCCATCCCCACAGTGTGCAGGAACTGATCCCTACCACAGGTCCCAGACTGCCACAGACATCGTAAATCTGATGTTTCCCTTCCCAAGGAAAGGGTCTGCTGCCAGCTTGAGTCTCTGTGTACCCAATGAGCCTTTCCCTCATTAAGTACTTTTGAATGAGGCAAAAAATGTGTGTACCACCCCCTGTACCAGAAACAGGGGAATTCTGAAACTTTAAGTACTTCCAGAGCTAAAATACGATGCCTGGTACAAAACCTTGTCACTGTTTCTTTGCAAGTCTGGCAATACTGCACAAGTACAAATAGAAAGTTAGACAGCTCTTATTTTTTAAGCATCCCGCATTGTACATTTTATCAGCAGGGTCCAGGAAGAAATGCAAAGCATCGTTGTTTTCATTGTTGATGGTTGTGAAGAGAGTTCCTGAATCACCACGGTGAGACCCCGGGGTCACACAACAGAGACAGAATTCAGCCAACTGCTGGCATCCACCTCAGCTGGGACAGCTCTGGGAAGGATGCTGCACCCAGCCAGCAGCAAGGGCTCTGCCCTGTACCTGCCCACGATTTGGGTTTGTGCAAGGGGCAAACCCAAAAGGAAACAAAGGGGCACTGGTGCAGCATGTATCATTATGAAATTATTTCTCTGAACTAATGTCTCAGTTTAATTCAGTCACGGCTTTCTGTACATGGGTCGGCTGCGGCTGTCTGATGTCTATCTTGATTTTAAAAAGTCGGTGTCTGAACAGATGACTGTAGCTCCAAAAAGGTTTAAGGTCCTTTGCCTGCAGTCACTGGCTGCGTTCCTAAATGTCATTTAAAAAGAGTCCACTAAATCAAAAGCCAGGTAAATCAACAGAGCACTCAACATCGTAATGAGACCGGTTATAAGGTAAATTACAACATTATTCAAGCACACAAAATTCCTCCTCTGGCATTTGTCCTGCTAAGTGCAATGCACCTTAAAAGTGGTGAAATGATTTCTGGCAGCCTGTGAAAGAGGCTGTGTCAGGGGGATGGGAGGCTGAGCCCAGCCTGTGTCTTTGCACCAGCTTTCAGCTCTGGGCAGCAGCTGGCCTCTGCTCAGGTGTGCTCCCTGCCTTGTTTGAAAGGTTTATGGATGGATTTTCAAAATGGTGCCCTACCAGCCATAAACACTGGCCATGTGCTGTCTCAGTTTCCAGCAAATCTTGTTACAATTTTCAAAGCAGGGGACTAGAAAGACTTTAATTAGGGCCTTGGTTAGGGAGGCTTGAGACTTATAAATCTTTTGTTACAATGAATGAAATTCTGAACAGATGCTGATGCTTTTGAAGCTGCCAAGACCCAAAAGATGGGCATGCAGACCCTAAGGAGGTGGTCATTATTATGAATGTTAGATAGAAAAGGCTGTAAGGATACAAGGGCAAGAAGCCCAAAACCAGACAAAAATTCCATGCAGAGCATAGGTGGCTTTGTCTGATACGTATCTCTAATTATGAGATTCTGTGTACTTATTGTAAGAAAATGTTTGATATTGGTAAACACTGGAGAGAGGGGTTCCACCCCACCCTGCTTTCAAAACACTTTTGTGTAGACAAAGCTGAAAGTTTTCATTCTACAGGACACAGCCTGAAGAAAAAATTTGCCCCAAGTCTTGCAAGCAGCTCAAGGCGCCAGTCAGGCACAGCCTGTTGTGCAGGGCTACTAACCTAAATCCTCTGGTGGGGTGAGAATGAAGGAGTTTGGGTTGAATTAGAGATTCCCGGAGAAATACTGTGGCTACTGTGTGCAGAGGTTCATGCAAACCATCCCTCCCAGACTGCTGAGGCCCAACAAAAAGGAGAGAAAAGGAAAATGGAGAAGGGAATGCACATACTCACACAGTTTCACATAATATGAAACTAATCCAGTGAACACGAATCAGGCTCTTCAGTGATTAAAACATCCTGTATAAATATTCTGCAGTATTTTTTTAAAGGATAGCACTCCATGCAAGAGCTGAGAACGGGGCAAATTTAGTGCTTTGCTTGCAAAGATGAGCAGAAAGGGTAAAAAGTGGTCAAAAAGTGCCTACTGAAGCCTGCATCATTTGGCTCCTTCCTGGAGCAAAGAAGTGGTGTTTGTGGCTGGGAGGAAGCATGTATCAGATGGCCAAGCTGCACAGGGAATGCCAACATCGCTCTGGGATCCGCAGGCAGCTCCAGCATTGGGGGGCCCAGCCCAGCAATCACCGGTGGTGGGAAGTGCTGCGATTCTGGGGCACTGCCCTGCACGTCTGGGAGAGGAGGGGAGAGAGAGGCAGCTCCTTTCCTACTCCCACCCTCCCTCCTTCTACAGCATACAGAGTGTTTTTCTTCTTCTGATTTCTCCAGCACGAACTGTCAGGGCAGTGGAAAATGGGTGGGAACCCAAAAAGGCAGAGGTTCTGTGGCCTGCTCTGTCCCCTTTCTTACCACACTCTTATCCCAGTCCAGCTGCTCTCCCTCGGGGGAGCTGCAATGCACCGAGTGCAGTCTCCCACGAGCAGCACACAGGCGAGTTTCTCAGCGTGACCCGGGCCATGCAAGCCACTGCATGCTGTCTCAGCCACGGAGGAAAGGTGTAGAGCAGGACAGCTGTTCAACCCAATCACTGGTTAAGAGCAGCAAGCGCTTGGTTTTCAAGCACAGCCAGCTCTGTGGAAGGGAAGGGAAGCAGCAGCTCACCCCCTCCTTGCTGTGGGGCATGCGGATGGAGAGCGACTGCCCAGGGAACCCGTACAACGCTGTGGCAGACGTGGATGGTGAGAATAGGACCCAGCAGAAGGATTCCTGTGGAAAGCAGGAGAAGGCTGCATGCCAGTGATGGGGGCAGACACAGTGGCACAGCACTGATGACAAGGGAGGATTTCTAGCTGGAGCCCAGGGAGCTGCTTGGAGTGAAGCTAGATGTGGAGACCTGCTCCTCACATCTTCCCTGGGAGGAGAAGAAGCCCTACAAGATCATCAGCCCTTTTCTCAAACGTCACAGGGAGGCCAGTGCTGGTCCCTGCTAACTCAGCTCCAGAAGTCACTGAAAAGTGACCTCTGAATGCCTTCATAACTTTTTTTCCTCTCATTTTTTAGCTTGTTTTTTACTTCTGTTGAAAGAAAATGTCCTGAAGTTCAAAATCAGGAAGGCCAGTGGTGGCCGTAGCACTCATAGGCAGGATTCAGGGAGGAGATGTAGGGAAGCAAAGCAAAGAGGGCCAGCCGGTGTGCGAGCCTCGGTGGCAGCACAGGACAAGAGACCTGGCATCGGGGACGTGGCTTTTAGAAACGCCGGGGCGCGTTTGCTACAATGATCCACTGAAACAACAGCCGTCTAAAAATAAGGTTGTTTTCTGTTCTAAGCTCCTTTTAACTTCGTTAGTCATCACCGGCTCCCAAAATAAGCTCCGTGTAACAGTCTCTCCTAGTAGCGGCTGTAAACAAACGCGGGGAGGCGGGCAGGAGGCGCGGGGCCGAGGGCAGCGGAGGCGGGGCGGCCGCGGGGCGGCCCCGCGGGGCTGCGGGGGCGGCCGGGCCGGGCCGGGCCGGGCCGGGCCGGGCCGGGGGTCGGGGGGCGGCAGCGGGGCCCGCGCTGCGCTTCGCCGCCGCCTGCCCGCGCCGGCTGGCGGGGCCTTGGAGCGGCGCCACGGTGGTCCGGGCAACGGCATTAAACAGGAGGAAACAGACGGGGGATTCCGTCATTTCGGCGGGGAGCGGGGCGGGGGGGCGGCAGGAAAGGAGAGTCCCGCCGAGAGCAGCGCGGCTCTCGCCCGCCCCCGCCCCAGCCTCCCGGGAAGCAGCCGGGATCTTCCCCCCGCCTCCCCCCGCGCCGGGCAGCCCCGGCAGCCGCCCCGGTGGGCGCGGGCCCGGGCACCGCGGCCCCCGAGCGCCGCCCCGGGGCCGCCCCGTCGGGAGGGTGTGTGAGGGGAGGGGGGGGCTCTGCCGGCGCCGCCCCGCGCCTCCCCGCCCCGCGGCGCCCCCTGGCGGCGCCCCGCGTCCCCGGGCCTGAGGGGAGGCGGGAGGCCGGGAAAGGCGGCCGGGGCTGAGGGCTTCCCTCTCTGTTTTCCCCTTCTTCCCTCTGTTTCCCGTTCGGTTTTCCTTGAAAGAAAAGCGTCGCCCTTTTTGTTTAGGTTTCGGGGTTTCCCCACCCGAGGGAACGGCCGAGGTCGGCGGGTGCTGCGCGCCCCTTGGTGGGCACCGTCTCCCGCCGCTCTTCAGCGGAGGAGCCCGCTCCGAAGAACCGACCGCGGGCTCCCGTTCCCCAGAAGCAGACAGGGTTTCGTTTATACTGGGTTTATTTCCAGCCACACATGGGTTTCAGGCACTAGATTTATGATTCTCCCTTTTCTTTTTTTTTTTTTTTTTTTCCTTCACACACCAGATATGCTCGAAGCCGCCCCAACTCCCCGCACGTCCCATTCCAGAAGTTTGGAATGGTCCCCTGCTGCCAGCTGTGGGGGCAGAGGGAGGACGGAGCGGGAGCGGCAGCGGGGGCGGCGCGGTCCCGCTCAGCAGCTCCCGTCCGGGCCGGGGTATCACGGCCGCGTCGGGGGCCGGGACGGGGCATCCCGGGGATGGGAGGTGGGAGAAGGAGTCGCTGTGGGATGGAAATCTCTCCTTCTCCCCGCTACGAAGGGATGAGACACAACTGTGTTGCTGAGATATTTACAGAATAATAATAAATAATAATAATAAATCTGGAGCGACTGAAACCGAGTCCGCGGGTCTGTTAGTAATTTAGCAGAATGGGATTTTCCTTTCTCTCGCCTGCCAGTTGATGCTCTTTTCCAAATTTCCACAGCGGGGGAAGCCTGCGATTTTTTACATAATGATTTCAGCATGCGAGGCTGCCTCGCCTTTTTTTTTTTTTTTTTCTTCTTCTTTTTCTTCTTTTTTTTTTTTCCCCCTCTCCCTGCCTGCCTTTTTCGCTCCCCGGTCTCCCTTCTTCCCCCACCCTCACCTTGCGACCCCGGCGCGCCGCCCGTTCTCCCGCAGGAGGGCACCCGGCTGCCGCAGGCTGAGGGACCCCGCGGGCGGCGGCGGCGGGGCCGGGGCTGGGCGGGCGCCGTGCCCCGCGGAGGGGCGGGCGGGCGGCCGGGGCCCGTCGGTGCCCGCCGCTGCCCGCCTCCCGCTGGCCGCCCGCCGGCGGCGGGGCCAGGGCCCGGCTGACATCACGGGGCCGGGGCGGGGAGAGGGGCCGGGAGGGGAAGGGAGGTGGGGGGGTGGAGGGGGGGTGTTTTCCAGCTTTAAAAAGGCGGCGCCGGGCGCGCAGCCCTGCGTCAGAGCGAGACTTCCCCGCTCCGCACACTCACTGCCCCCGTCCCCCGGCTGCAGCTCTCCGCGGGCGGCAGCGCCCGCCGCCCCGTCCCGCCGCTTCAGCGCGGGCAGTGCCTCCGAAGTCCCCACGCACACCCGCCCTCCTCTCCATGCCCCGTCCCCGGGGGGGCGGCGGCGGCGGCGAGCTCCTGTGCCTCCGCGGGCGCGGCTACCACGCCGGGGGCGGCGCGGCCCCGGTCACCGGGTCGTGAAGGCGGGCGGGGGGGGCGCGGGACAGGCGGGACAGGCGACGAGGGGCCGGCAGCGGCCCAGGGCGCGGCGCCGGGCTCCGCCGCCCCGCCGGGTGGATGCCAAGCGCTGCCCCGCCGGCCGCCGCCGCGCCGCCGTCGCGGGACCCATCGAGCGGGAGAGAGAGGCCGGCGGCGGCCCCGCAGGACGGCGCCCGCCCGCTCGGCAGCACCATGAAGGCGGCGGAGGAAGGTAACGGGCGGCGCTGCGGGGGGCGGAGGGCGGGCGGGCGGCGGTGTCCCCCGGTGTTTCCCCGCGGCCGGCCGGAGGCTCGCCGGCGGCCGCTTGCCAATAGGTGTCTCTTTCGCCTCTCGCACGGCGCCGCCGCGGCCGCGCCGCTGCTCCCGGCCGATTCCCGCCGGTCCTGGGCCCGGGCCCGCTCCCGGCGGCGCTGCGAGGGCGCCTGGGGTCCGCTCAGGGGCACACGCTCGGGGATTCCCTCCCCATCCCGGGGTTTGATTTAGGGGAGGTCAGTATACTGCCCATCCTTGCTGCCAACCCACGCTCCTGGGAAAAGGAAGGAGTCCCGGGCAGTGCCAGGCGCCGTAGCGGCGCTCCCGGCACAGGGAGGCAGGCGGGCACGCCGCGGCCGGGCTGCGGGGCTCTGCCGCCCCGCGGACCCCGCGCCCCCGGCGGGCGGGCGCCCTGCCGCCGCCGTCCCGGCTCCGGGGGGGCGCTTGCCCCGCTGTCTCTGTCTGAATCACGGCTTCTATCTCTGCCACTGCTGCGAAAAGTGCCCTGAAAACGCAGCGGCAAAGTTTCTAGAGGGGGCAGATGGTGGCCGCGGGGCTCGGGACGCGCGCAGCTTCTCCGGGATGAACTTGGCTCTGCCAGGGGTAGCGTCTGGCTGGAGAGGGGACCGACTTCACCCTCTCCTCTTGCTGATCGGGACACTGTTATCCACGCGGAGCATCGCTATCCAGCACCGCTCTGCCGCCGCCGAAACTTTCGGACCTTGCCGCCGCTTACGGCGCCTTTCGGCCGCGCTAGCGGGACCCGCGGGCATCCCCGCCGGGCATCACCTCCGCGCCGCGGCAGGTGCGGGGCAGCTCCCGGCTCCCTCCCGGCTGCTCCCCGGCTCCCAAGTTTCCTCCCTATCCGGCAGTTGCTACTGAGGCTCGGGCAGCGAGCCCGCACGTCCCGGGCAGAGAAAGTTGTGAGGAAGCGAAGTGAGGTGGCTGTCCGTGTCCGCCACGTTCATTCCGCAGGGTGGGACAACGGGACTCCATTCCCTGGGTTTATCCCCAGAGAGCTGGAAGGGAGCTCAAGACCAATCTCTTTAAATTTTTTTTTTTACATATATTTATTTTTATTTTTACACAGATGTTTTCACCCTAGGGGTTCATTGCAGTTGACAAGATCCTGCCAGTGCGAAATCTACAAGCGCGGCTCTGACTGTGGCTCCGCTTGTGAAGCTGAGAGCCTTTTGGGATGGAAGTTAATTATACTGTATTTAATAGAAGTGGCTGGCGTGCCAGTCGCACACTCAGACATCCGTAAGCTGCACACACGGCGCTTCCAATGCCCTGGGCTCCAAGGGCACTGAACACACCACTTGTAAAACGTAAAAATTACATCCAGAGGCAGCTGACATAAACAGCGTTCAGCAGCCTCATGTAAAGGAAAAAAAAAAATCCCCCCCTCTTTATTTCTGTGGCATTTCTGATGCCTGTGTTAAAATGTGCCAACCCTCATCGATAGTTCTCTTCCCCGGTGGTGTATTTTGTAAGGGACTAAGAAAATGAGTCCAGCCAGAAAGCGTGACCCAATCCAGGAAACACGTAGGGGAGCCCTGCACGTCAGGATTGCTGCCTGCAAATTAAGGTGCCATTTGATTGCCAAACTACAACAATCAAAGAAAATACTTTATTTCTTGTTTAGTCTGGGAAGAAATGCGCAAAAAGTCACAGTGGGAGGACCTAGTTTTTTTCTGTGGGTGGTGGCGAGGTGTGGAGTCCTTTGCCTTTGAAAATGCCAGTTTTTGTGCCAGGTTTAGTGCCGTGGACAAGTTAAATTCCGCTTCAGGCTGGGGGGCTGCAGCTGGAGCAGACCTTCTGATGCATCCCTGCTTTATGGAGTTGGAACAACTCCAGTTAACTCCAAGAGAGTCTGGGTGGGCAGCGACCGAGCTGGTGGATCGGTCCGTGGGTCGTGCGAGGGAGGCTGGTGACACGGAAATGGCCTTGCCAGAGCGCACCGCCCCCCCATCCTCGTTTCTCTCTCCTCAGTTCAATGACACTGTTTCAAACTGGACTACTAGCAGCAGGGCCGCTGTTACTCTGTCCCCACATGTGGTATCACTTCGTTTCTAACCTCTGCATGGCACATCTGTCCTCTTTCTCCACGGGAAGGGTGCCAGTCGAAATATTTCATCGACAGCACTAATACTGATGTCACTGGCAAATCAAGCCGTCTGAAAATAGTGTGGGACAATTCACCAGCCTTGCAGGTACCACATGCAGGAGAGACGAAGGTTCGAGGGCAGGAGGCACTAGGGGGGCTTCTCCTCGCCGGGGCACTCCAGGAGATGGAGCCGAGCGGCGGCAGGGAGGGGTGGCACTGCTGGAACCGGGGCTTTGCGGCTGGGGCGAGGTGGCTGTGCCGCCTGTAGGCCTGGGCAAGGGGACAGGAGGCACATCCGCACCCACCGCCGGGGTAAAAGGCTGAGGGATGTGCACGGCTCGGCCTGAGCCGGCGCCCCGGGGCGACCACGGTCGGGGCAGGCACAGGGAGGGGTTCCCTGCTGCCAAGGCCTTTAGCACACCCGGATGACTCAGCCCCGGCGTTTCGGCACTCACGGCCCCTCCGGGGCAAAGCCCAGCTCGGCTCCTGCGAGAGCCCAGCCTGCAGCGAGGCTCGTCCCGGAGACGAGGGGGAAAAGTATAATAGGCTCAGATGGAAAAAAAAAAAGTGTTTTCCTGGCAGTTTAGGACGGAGACTTCGGTCGCAAGCCTGGAAAATGGTATTCCCTGAGTTTATAAGAGAATACTATTTCCATAACTGCTGAAAAAAACTGTTCCTTTTGAAACCGGGCCTGAAACTTCGGCAACTGAGGAGCCGAGCCGAGCTGCTAGGGCGGGAACCTTTAGACTGGCCTGGTGTAACAGGACAGAAAAGCACCTCGAAACATAAAGTTTTCATTTACTTTTCCCTAATTTGTATCCCGTTCTATCCCGGGAAGAGGAACAGGCAGGGCAGAGCCGTGCCCGCACGGCCACTGGAGCCCTTTGCAGGCGCCCTGCCGGTGTGTGCATGGCCCGGAGAGAACCTTTCCGTCCCCGGCGCACGGAGGCGGCCGGCACCGTTCCGAGCCCCGCTTTACTGCGCTTTTTATAGCAGCTGGCACTAGTGGGTGCTGCGACTAAGTGAAATAAATAATAAATAAATGAAAGCGGAGCCTCTTGGCTCACAGACGCGGCGTGGTGGGCACCCACGGAAGAAACATTTATCAGTTGTCAGCGGAGAGGGGACACGCCGGTGTCCCCCCCGAGTGGGCTGAGCAGCCCTACCTCCCCACTTCCCTCCCGCCGAAGTGCGGAAGGAGCCGCTCCGGCCCCCCCGCCGGTCGGGAGCAGGTGAAGTCCCGCTGCCCACCCACCCCCGGGCTGCCCATCCCGCCCACGGCGAGCCCTCGGCGGTCCGGGGTCTGCCCGGTGCCGGGTCCCGCGGGTGGGGCAGGGCTCCCCGCGGAGCACGGGCAGAGCCCCGGCGGGAGGGTGCGGGGGGGGCCGGGCACCGCGCTTGTTTGCATCGACCCGGAAACATCAACAGCGGGCGGGAGGGCGGATCGGAGGCGGCGGCAGCGGCGGCGGCAGCGAGACAGGCCGCCCGTCGGGGCCGAGGTCACGTCACGGAGCGCAGCGGCGGCCGCCGTCCCACGCCGTGCCGGGGCTCCGCGCAGCCCGCCCGCCGCTGCAGGTGTCCGGGCGCGACGGGCGAGCCCGACGGGGCGGGCCGGGGCCGCGCCACCACCGCCGCCAGCCTGCCGGAGCTGGCGGGGGTCGCGGCGGGAGCCATGACGGGCATGGAGGCCGAGCAGGAGTTTGACTTCGATTTCCTCTTCGAGTTCAAGCACAGCGATGAGGGTGGAGGTGGGTCGCGGCGGGGCGG
Source organism: Oenanthe melanoleuca (assembly GCF_029582105.1). Classification (NCBI taxonomy): domain Eukaryota; kingdom Metazoa; phylum Chordata; class Aves; order Passeriformes; family Muscicapidae; genus Oenanthe; species Oenanthe melanoleuca. The sequence goes on from NC_079335.1 coordinate 91,578,311, forward strand.
CCGGGGGTGCTGGCGGAGGGATGCTGCGGGGAGCCGTCCCTGCGCTGCCCCGTTCGGGAGGGGGAAAGGCTGCCTCCCTTGGCGGGGAGCGGGGCGGGGGAGCCGGCAGTCCCGGCCGGACAGGTCGGCCCGGCCCCGGGCGGTGCTTGTCGCCCCAGCCGCGCCGGGAAGCGGCGAGCGGGATAGAGTCCTGCCCGGGCGGCCGAACGAGGTGCAAGGGGAGACAACCCGGGGACCGCCGGTGCAGAGTTTTTACAAGTTTGGAGTTGTTTGAGATGCCCCGATGCCCGCGTTGACGCTTGCACGGCTTCCTCTGCTGGCTTTGAGTCTTGCCCGTGGCAGAGATGGGCCGGTTGAAAACTCACTTCAGCCCCCTTTCCCCATCCCCCCGTGAGCCGGAGTTAGGCTCAGGGTTTAACTTGAAGGTCATCCGCAAATAAAAATAACGGGCGTGAATTTGTCACGGGTCACAACTGTTCCCAACTCTGGTGTCTCGGTCCGGCTGTCTGTTTTCATGGCTTTAAGCAATGCTTGAGGTGGGAACGAGGCGGGCGAGCGAGCCTGGGACCGGCAGAGAGAGAAGGTTGCCGCTTCCTGGTGCGTGGTTAACTCGCTTAGTGTCGGTGGTAGCGGGTCACCGTAAAGAGCTCCTGTACAAGTGGATGACTTAACGCTGCCTCAGAGCGGGGCTGTTTGCTCTGTGCCTTATCTTTTAGCCTGTAAATTCTAGCAGGTTTGCAAATCGTTGCCTGCCTAACGCAGCCTGCCAGGATATGAGCGAAGGTGTTTGCACCTTCCTAGCTCTCCCCGATTGCCCACCTCTCTGGAACAATGTCGGTGTCCAAATAGTTGTTATGAGCTCCTAATTTTTAGAAGAAGGCAGTTTTTGGTTTCACAGCAAGATTTTCAGATGAGTGTTCTAGTGATTACACACCTAAGTGTCTAAAGTGGAGGGGCCTATGCCAATTAAGTGCCAAAGTCCGAGAAGAGTACCTAACTCCATTAGGCAGTTTTGAAAGCATGAATTTAAACACAAATGTAGATGTGGCTTCATCTTGAGCAACATAAGACAGCCCTCATCTTCTTTAAGGACTCTACAAGCTGCAGGTGTCCACCATTCCTATTTAAAGCATGTAAGCAAAAAACGATGGTGCTCAGTGCCGTGCAGGATCAGCCCGTTAATGACAGAAAGGATAAAACTTGCTTGCTGTGAAATTAACTAGAGGGAAAAAGGAGCTGTTTAACTGCTACAAAGGGAAATGGAATATGTGGAGGTGTGCTCACAACTCAAAAGGGTCCAATTTCTTGTCCTAGTTAGACTTAAGTGTGGATTTGGTGGAACAGAACTGTTGCAGACCTTCACTGGGGTTTGGTTCAGGATATAAAAAAACCTTATTAAACGTGTCTTGGTAGTCAGTACACTGGTTCTGGGTGCCTCTGTGAATCAGAGTCACAACAGTGACGCCATGGCAAAGGCATTACCTGCCTTTCATCTGCTTCAGGACTGTCAGAGTATCCTACATAGCTACATTACGTGATGCAGCATTTTATTTCTACCTGTCTCATTCACCCTGGTGAGGAAAACATCAGCATGTTATAAATTCTGACTATGGATGTGTGTTTGGTGAATTTTGTAAATATAGAAGTTTTGGAGAATGAGCTTTTTCAGAAATTGTAGCTGGTGGGTTTTAGCCTGCAAACCAAGATCTCTGTCTTGTTCCTAGTTCTGCCCTTTGAGGCTTTTATATTTGGTGGACATATTTTCTACATGCTGCCTGTAATTTTAAGATATCTAAATATGTTTGGAAGGCTTTGGATCTTGCATCTTACTATTTTGCGTGCTACTGTCATTTTTCTTGGCCCTTTAAAAGTTGGCTTTAAAAAAAATGCCTAATAGTTCTAGAAGTGGCTATTTCTTGTCATGTGAATTAGGGAACTTGTTGCTCATAGTACTTGAGCCTGTCTTTTAATAATTTTTTTAAAAACTCTATTCCAAAGGCCTGTCTGAGCTTTGTATTGCCAGTTCAGCCTGGGCTGCAGATCTCCAGCAAGACTGCAGTGTTTGAATTTCACTCTAGTCGTGCATTAGAATTTGAGCAAACTGCTGGGCTCACAGTTCTTATCCCAGTTCTTTTGTTTGTTTACCTGTTTATTTTTAATACGAGATCTAAAAGCACCAACTCTGCAGTCATCAGAGGCAAATCCCACCTGGTGAGTGCAGAGCTCAGCCCTCAGTCCCTGGGCTGTCCAGCTGCATGGTAGGGACCAGCTGGGAATGGTTCCCAGCTGTGCCATGTCAGCAGTGCCTTCCAGCTGTATGCCAGAGCAGGAGGCTGTGGAAGGGTATGTGGAAGAAGAGCATAGCCAGTGTCCCAGCAGCAGTGTGGTGCCATGGACATCACCTTCCTCTGGAGCTGGAGGAAGCAGTGAAGGGGCTGCAGCTGCCCTGAAGGCACTACTCTAGACCTTTTTCTGAGCTAACTTCTGAAACAGATAAGGTCTTACCACTGTTGTGCTATGTTGAAGGTTTTTTCCATGAAGGGGAGGAGGGAAGTGGTGGTGGTTGTGGTGACACTGGGTTGGTGTGGCCAAGTTGCAGGGCAGCAACAAAAGGGAACTGATTTTGGAAGGAGATTCTGATCCCCCAGGCAGATCTGCACCTTGATGTGACCAATGCAGTTGGATTTTGTCAAGCAGCACCTCTTTTGCTGTATTTCCTGCCTCCCTTGTTGTTTGAATAGAGCATGAAGCTTCAGCATGTTTTGAATAATCCAGTGTTATTTGTGGCACACTGCAGTGTAATTTAATGACCCTTCCTGAGCAAATGGCCAGTATCTGAGGGCAGGCTAGAGAGCGAGTTCAAAAGCTGTTGTTGCTCATCATTCCCGACTGTTACCTGCTGTGACATATATCAGCTGGAGTTGCTGTGAAGCTGCCACAGCGCATTAATTTTTCCTAAGTACTGTTTGCCTTGGAGTCCTTGCCAGCCAGAAAGGTGAGCATGGGATCACAGGTGGATGACACCAGAGAGGGCTGAGCTGATAAACAAGAGAAAGAGAATAGCTGGCTGTGCTGGTTACCAGCTCGGAGGCTCGTTTGCATTTGCAGAGCTCCCTGGTTGCCCCGGGAATAGCAGCTGCAGTAATTAACACAGCCTTTCTGTATCTTCTGAGGTGACTGCCAGGGGAGCTTGCCTCCTGGGATGGAAAGGGACAGGCTTCCCATGTGGACTGACTGTGGCCACGGGGGATGTAGAGTTTCCCTCTGTCCTGCAGGAAAGTGATGCTGCTGGCATAATAAACCTCAGGGAAGGCTGATGCATTGCAAGCACAGCTTTGGGGCTAGAGCTGGGTGAGTTTCCAGACTGCTGAGAGGAACCTACACACCAGTGTTACCCAGACTCAGAGCTCAGCAGTCATTGTCCCTGGTAGAAAGCTTTTGCTCTCTTTTCTCAGTAAAGTAAGAGATACTGGCATTAGGGCTCGTGTGTCCTGGTGGCACAGAGCCTCCCTATATCAGAAAGAATAAAGATGATGATTCCTCGTCCCACCACAGCTCAGAGCACCAGGGGCATGTTGTCCTTGGTTGAGGGCTGCCCACTTCCCCAATGGACATCCCCCTCATATCTCTGGGTGGCAAAAAGAATCACATGTGCATCTCTGGGACAGGGGAGCAGAGCTGAAGGAGTTCCTTCAGCAGGCAGACAGCAAGACAAGGCAGAGATGATCCCGTGTGGACCAGTTTGAGGTGCTGGTCCCTGTAGAGCAGCAGGGATGGAGGCATGCGAGGGGAATGTTGTTCCCTGTGCTCGGTCAGGGAGCCCACTGGCAGAAGGCTGTGATGTGATCTGTCCCCTTCCAGGTTTTGCACAGTGGCTGTGCAGCTCTGCTCTCTCTTTTGTGGGCCCGGCACTGTTAATGGCTGGAGAGCTGGCCCAGAGCGCGCTGCTGGCAGCGCTCAATGTGGCGTGCGCAATAACCAGCAATTTCAGTGGAATTTCAGCTGTCACTGAGTAGTGAGACATCCATGTTTATCCTTCACCTGGCCTCTGCCAGTTGGGCTGGAGGATAAGTGGTCCCAGAAACCAGAGCAGATCAATAGAGCCATCTTTTTCCAAAATCCTAGTTAACTGGAACCAGTTGGAAACTTGCTGTAATGGAAATTTCGGTTGTGTATAATTTTTTTAACAGAATGCAGTTGATCTTGTTCTTTGCTTTAGTCTGCCTCCACTTTTGTTTTTTTGTCCAGTTTTTTGTGTATTCCAACTTTTCAGGGAGGGACTTTGGCTCGCTTATGTAAAAACACATCTCTTCAGTTGCATCTCTGAATGCTTTAGTCTCCCAGAATCCTGAAACAATGTTGTTTGAAGACTCAGTTTTTTGCTCTTCACCAAAGAACCATGTCCTCAAGACCAACTCTGTGTGTGTACATCCCTCATCCCAAGATATCTTGTCTTGTTCTGTTCAGTTAGTGGCATTTTCAAGGATGCTAGTCTGCAGCCTTTCCCCCAGCATGGCACGCCTGCGGGTTGGGTTGTTAGGGGGAGCTGTGCTTTTGTGTGTTGTGCCATGTCCCTCCATTTCAGCTGGGCATGTTACTAAGTGAGTATATTTGTGCAGCACCTCATGTCATTCTTTGTTGTTTGTTTGTTTCTTCCAGAACACTATAATTATGCATCTTCAAATGTAAATGCTGGCTTGCCCCTAAATGTGGCACATTCCTCATTGTCAACTCCATGTCATGGCCTGCAGACATCAAATCCCGTCATTTCAGTTGTCCCATCGACAAACCATCCCTCTGGATACGGAGGACACATTGACAGCGGAGCCTCCGAGTACTACCTGCCGCCAAACATGAGGCCTAATGGAGCTCCAGCACTGGAGAGCCCCAGAATTGAGATCACCTCTTACATGGGATTGCATCACAACAACAACCAGTTTTTCCACGATGAGGTGGAGGAGGCCATCCCCAACGCCAAGCGGTCTCCTTCCACCGCCACTCTGAACTTGCCGAACATCGAGGCGTACAGAGACCCGTCCTGCCTCAGTCCAGCCAGTAGCTTGTCTTCCAGAAGCTGCAACTCCGAAGCGTCTTCCTACGAGTCCAACTACTCGTACCCGTACACCTCCCCGCAGACCTCTCCGTGGCAGTCCCCGTGCGTCTCTCCCAAGACCACGGACACAGAGGAGGGCTACCAGCGCAGCATGGTGGCATGCACTTTGCTCAGCTCCCCGAGGCACTCTCCGTCAACGTCTCCCAGGACGAGCATCACAGAGGAGAACTGGCTGGGGGCTCGCAACTCCAGGCCTCCTTCTCCCTGCAACAAGAGGAAGTACAGCCTCAACGGCCGGCAGACCTCCTATTCCCCACACCACTCCCCTACTCCCTCTCCGCAGAGCTCGCCGCGGGTGAGCGTCACGGACGACACGTGGCTGGGGAACACCAACCAGTACACCAGCTCCGCCATCGTGGCTGCCATCAACGCCCTCACCACCGACAGCACCCTCGACATGAGCGACGGGATTCCCATCAAGTCGAGGAAGACCGCCATTGATCACACCCCGTCCATGACTCTCAAAACCGAACCGGCTGGCGAGGAGCATGGGACCATATCGCCGACTGCTGATTTGTCACCAGAAGACTTCTCCAGCTTTCAGCACATCAGGAAAGGAAACTTCTGTGAGCAGTACCTGTCAGTGCCACAGCATCCCTACCAGTGGGCCAAACCAAAGCCTCTATCTCCAACATCCTACATGAGGTAAGGATCCCTGACTTAGAGGGAAATTCCAGTATTATCTTTATTGCATGCTTTTGTTTCCTCCTTCCCCTTCCTGTCTCTGTTTCCTGCCAAATCTGCCCATCCACTCACTCCACTTAACTGTGTCTTGTGACACTGCCTCTGTTGTTGGTGTGGTGTGACTACGAGTCAAGCCTTGAAGGGTAAAAGAGGCTGTTCTAGGAGCTGCCTACACATAGGTTGTAACCAGTTATCCACTTTACAGGGGATAGCCCCAGGCTGGGCAGTCTGGAAATCAGACATTCAGAAGCTCAGGGAGCAAGAAAATTTGGTGCCACCAAACCTTTGGCTTCTCTTGAAGTTTATTATGTCTCAGTATTTTTATATTTCTGGGCAAGGATATGGTCTCATTATGGTGACTATTGAAGGGCCTTTTACATTTATGCTTTGTGCATAGTGAATACAAGTTAAGTAAGAATATGGTTCCTTTGTGAATTATTTCAGCTTATCTGAAATTATTTCAGCTCATCTGAAGGCTATCTTTTTCTGTCTCTGCTGGACAGTTATTCACTGTTTTTTTCCTGTCTTCCTCACCACTTCTGTTTAAAGAAGAAAACCTAATTTTTCAGCTGATAGTGGTTTAATCTGTTCATCAAATTTATTTATCAGAACAGGGCTCTGGTTAGAAAGCAGTACAGAATAGCTGAAATCTGAATTACATTCATTGCGTTCTCTTTCTGTTGCAGTTATAGACTTTATTTTGGAGTCTCCTGGAAGCTGTAATATGCAGAAACACGTGGTGCAGGAAAATAGTTCAGCTTTCCAAGGGTTGTAAAGGCTGTTCCTAACCCCTGGTTGTGATAGTCACCCCCTTTCCTCCTCCATCCCAAGCACACCTGGCTTCCTGCTCTTGACAATAAAGCTGCCTTTCTCAAAATGAAAGCAGCGTGTGTGTGTGTAGCTGAGGTGTTTTAATTAGCAGTGCATTCCCTGGTTCTCAGCTTGTCAGTCTCACCTTTCTTTAGCCAGCACCTCTCTGAGGTGGAGCTGAGATGGAGTGGTCCATGACTCTTTATGTTACAGCACACTCCCCTTCCTCATCATTCTCATTCTCCTCTGCATTGCCAAGCTCCTTTCAAGACCCTGGCTCAATTCAGTGCTGGGAAACGCAGCAACCCCTTTGGGTCTGGCCACCCAGAGTTAGGCACTCACTGCCTTTCAGAGCTGGGATGCAGACTTCTAACAGCAGGCAGATCCTTCAGAGCCTTCCCATTTACTGAGAAAAACCCTTTCATGCTCGCCCACCGCAGAGCCAAGTGGCCCACGTTCATCAGAGAGGCCGGCCCTCGCTGTCGTGTCGGGGGCAGCGTTTTGCCGCCGACTTCAAGGGCAGGAATAGGACAGTGTGACCAAACAGGCTTTTATCTCTCCGTTGCAGCGAGCGGCCGTAGGCGCTGTGCCGCGGTCCGTCAGGAGGCACCCGGCGTGCCTGCGCGCTAACACAAACAAGAAAGGTGAAGTGCACAGAACGAAGCCCCACTATGTTGTGTATTTAACATTTTTTCCACTGTTTTGGTCTTGTATAAAATATGTTTCCTGGTTTGCAATATGTTTCCATGTGATCTCATTAACTCGTGCTCTAGGGCAGTTGGAAGTTACTGTTGAAATGTGATTTTTAAGTTATTTTACCAATCAGATACACTGACAGTGCTTCCTTCCACCAAAAATACGTCTCGTTTTATGTATATGAAAGTGCTGGGCAACTGAGCACGGACGTCAACAGGATCACAGCCTACGCAACAGAAACTGTTATTTTAAATCTTTCCAAAAAAATTGGTTAAGAATTTGTCACAACAGAGCTGGATTTTTTTCCTGTTATGTTACACATCTGTTCTATTTCAAACGCGAGAGCTGGAGGGGTGGATTCCAACAAACAACTCAGGCTCCAAAATCTACCCGGTCATAATGATTTTGAGATAACCAGATTTGATTACCTCCTCTGTCTCTTCCTGAATATGCGGTACAGTTTTCATCAAAAGCCAGCATGCCTTGGAAAATCACTGATGCCTTTCCCTCCCTCTCTTGCATTCCCATCTCTTTGGGAGCAGGAGGCAGCAGGCTCAGGCGCACCATCGGCCGAGTGCTGTCTCCCTTCTCTAGGTTTTATAGTGGGCATCTGTCTAAAAAGGAAACTGCTTTTTGCTGCTGTTACTAAAATTGATGACCTTGTTAATTTGTCATAATTGAAGTTCAGTCTGCTTTGGGCTTTTCAAATCCTGGAGCAGGGGAATAATAAGAGTATATATAATGAGAGTATAATAATGCCTGCCTTAGCAGAAATAGAGTCTTTATGTGTTCCGTGAGCTCGGGTGCTCAGCCCAGTCCCCGGGCCGTGGGCTCTGTGGTGCAGACCTGGGCTCACACATCTCCCTCCAGGCTGTGAAATGTGACTGTTCCTGCACAGGACTCGGCACGTGGGTGCAGAGGATCACAGGACAGGGAGGGAGGGTAGAGCCTGACCTCACAGCTGAGGCTTGAGCTGCACAGATTAACCCAGGGCTGGTGGGGATTTGTCTGCAGTCCTTCGGTTGCAGCCCAGGGCCTTGCACCAAATCTTTGGATGTAGAAAATACTTAAAGACCAAGCAGAGATTTCAGGGGAAGCATTGGAGCAAACGCTGAGGTAATGATGGGAATCCTACCTTTTCTAGACCAAAATATGCCAGTCTGCCTCAAAAAGCCCTGGAGGCAAATGATGATGCAGAGTCAAGAGATGGTTCTCTTTCTCAAGAGAAGCTCTCTTTCAGCTTTTATCTCCAAGTTATTTTTTTTTTATTTTGGTATTTGTGTATTGTGCTCTCTCACTTAAATGCAACAATTTTCTGTCTGTAGTATCTCTCTTAGAGTTACTGCAGCAAATAATTTTGAGAGAAGCACTCTAATGGGCAGTTACTGTACAAGCAGGTGATGCTCTGTGTTTCTCAAACCTTTGCTGTGTCAGTGGTGTTCCTTCTGTGCTGTTTCTCCATTTCTCCCAAGGGCTGTGTAATGCAGAATGTCTTGTGGGCAAAAATGTCAAAGCCAAAATGGAAGAACAGGACTGGACTTCTGCCCTCAGCTATGGGGGCACTGTTAGTGACTACTTCCAAACTAAAATTACATTTTTTGTATCCTGTACCTGCTCATAAGCAGGTCCTTAATCACACTATATCGCAACAAAAAATATAGGCATTCACCAAAGTGCCATGTTTCTAAGTATTCTGCACATTTTATATGACTTCCCCTTCACCTGCTGTTTTTGACTAAACACAACCTGAGATTTCCTGAAGCCAGTTTCTTACTCTTTGAAAAGTAATGCATTGTATTTATAACAAGTGTTATCAATTTAATCCAAGGAGTGTGTTGTCCTTTAACACTTAAGCTTACACTAAATGTAGTGTTTTTCAAAATAAAGAGAAATGGTTGGGTTTGTTGGTTGGGCGTATAGCATATATGAGGTCTACCACACTAAAAGAAGTTTCCAGGAATAGACAGGTGACTTATAAAAACTCCCCATGGTGTTTTCTTCCACAGTTTATTTTTTTAACAGTAAAAAGCCACATTTTCTTTAGCTGCAGTCTCTTTTTCAGCCTCAAAAATATGCATGTATGTTTTTGACCTCACAGGCACATGGTTATATACTTTTACATATGGAGAATGAGGTTTGTACCTAGAGAATGTATGATTGGATACCTCTCTGCAAGTTGCAAAAGCACATTTGACTTTTTTTCTCCATCACTGAGCTTTTTTGGGTTTTTTTGTGGATTTTTTAGATTCTACTTTTGGGACTCTGACAGTATTAAACTCAAACATGCAAAAGTTGAAGCCCTGAATTATATCACTTCCTTACAAACTATGATTTCAAAACGTTGCAGACATTTTGCTTCTTTCTTTCGATTTGTGGACCTTCAGATGATTTTGATTTTGTGGGAGCTCTCTGTTTGTTTGTTTGTTTGTTTTTGTTTTTTGTTTTGTTAGAAGTGTTTTTTCCACATCATGAGATAACTGGGAAAAGTTGAGATGCTCAAGAAAAAGGCACCAGCAATCTGAGATGAGATGAGATGAGATGGTCAGCGGTGCAGCAGCACCGGATTTGCTGACCTGTGCGTCCGTGGCAAACTTGCGTGTTTATGGCAGGCGAGAGGAAGTTCCTCAGACAAAGCAAAGGCAGGGCTGTCTGGGCAAGACTCAGTGAAGTGGGGACTTGTGGCTGTGTGGCAGTGACCATCTCCTGGGACTCGTTAGTGTTAATTGAGGGGCAGGCGCTGGGAAGCGAACAGGGAAGAGCCCAAAGTGCTGCTAACCTTTTTCTCTTTTCTGCTCTTTTCCTGCTGAATAGGGATGTTTGGATGCTTTCAACATGTTTGTTTTGCCATCATGTAGCAGTGACTTTTTATTACACTTGGTTGCTGCACCATAAGGCTGACGACTACTTGGAAGCCTGTCTCAGTAAACTGATATATTTTTGTTTGTTTGATTTAATCCTCCCCACGCTTTCTCCCGACTGTTTTCAGTTCATTCAAACAACCCTGTGAGCATCTTATTAATGGCCTTCCTTCACCAGCTCATTTTAACACCCTGGGATTCTAAATTCAGAATAAGCAGAAATGCGATGCCAGCCACTTGTAATCTCCATTCCTGCAGCAATAGTTTCCTGTCCTTTCTCTAAGACATCAAATGTGAAGCTTCCCATGCAAACCAGTCTCTGAGTGTGAATTTTTAGGACAGAAGGGTTAAGTATTATGTGGGAGAGTGACGACGACTCATGTTTTCAGTCTTCAGCATGAGGAATTCCAGTGAGCCTCATGCACTTCACGGGGGAGCTGCTTGCTCCACATGCCAGCAAAATACAGCCAAGTCTGGGGTGGGACTCAGCATCTATTTTAACAGCTCACAGCCAGATTGCTCAACTGTCAGACAGGAAATTCAAAGAAAAGAGAGAGTAAAATCTGCCCACGTTAAGTCATAGGTGAAATATAAAGCAGGTGTGTTTTTCTGACCACAATCAAGTTGGTGGACATGTAGCCATCACCATTGTTTTCTTACTGTTTCAAAATCACACACGGGGATCTTTCACAGGCATCCACTTCGATGTGAGAGGAGAAAGAAATAATAAATCGTAACAATATTTGCATTTGGTGCAGAATTGGAGCAGGTTCAGGCTAGCAGCTTGGTAAAAGTGTCAGCAGCCCTGTGGTATCTCTAGTTTGTGTTTTTGTTTCTGTAGGAAAATTCCTTGTCAGAAAAAAATAAGTTTAGCCCAGGGCACCCAGTCTCAGCTGTACTCCTTCTAAGTCACTCTCTTTACTTCAGGTGCTGAAAGACACTGAGCATTTTCTCCTTCTAGGCAGTGGCTTATGCCACTCTCAGTCAGCTGTCTGGGGTAGATGATTCTGTGCTGTAGTACCTGGCCTAGAGCAGGGCAAGTCCCAGGGTGAGACTGGAAGTTGTTCTTATACCTTCTCCAGTTTAGGACAAAAATGTTTATTAATCTCTTTTTCAAGTGGCTTTGGGCACTAGAAAGCATAATGATAATTTAATTCCCAAATGGAAAGCAGTCATGTGAAAATGGAGCTTAAACACCTTCACAAAGTTTAGCAGAAGTTTTTGGCTTCGTTTCCTCCCTGTCTATATTCCAGTGGGCTGCTTAGTATCTTTCTTTTCTTTTTTTTTTTTTCTTTTTTTTGTAACTTGATAAATCTTTCTGCTAAAGGCAGAAGTCAGCCAGACTGGATAATCTGTTTTTGATTTAATCATATTGTGTATCTGGTGTATGCAAAATAAATCACTATTCATCTGGTTTTTAATCTGATTTATGTAGGATGGAGTTATATTGAGCCATTTTTCTACAGCCTAGCACCAGGTTTTGTGAACCTGCCTTGAAGTGACCATACCTCATTACAGCATTTAGGAGGACTACAGTGAGATTTATTAGGGCACAGAAAGGAATGGGACAGGTTTTCAGCTGGTGGAAAATGTCATCTGGGGGAAAAACACTGATGTGCACTTGATAGGAAGGCTGCATGAAGATCTTTTCTTGCTCTTCTTTGCTGCTGTGGTGGGGCTATTCTCCCCTCCACGTGATGCTGGCTTGATGAGGCAGTTCGGACCTTTTCACATTAATATTTGCAGCAACCAGATTTGATTTCACCACTACATCATTTGTTTGGTGGCTTTTTCCTTTTAACCATGTTTAGCCACAGAAAATTAAGTGCATGATGAAGATAACCTAACATAGGAAATAGCTCTGACAGGCCAGTCCATGACACTGCTGAATGCATCACTTTGTTTCCTTTATCAGGAAAACTCCCATTAATCGTCAGCTTATAATTGGGCAGGTGGTGCTTTGGAATTTTGATTGTATATTTGAGGCTAACAGCAAACCGTGTTTTTATTTTCAGACTTTATTTGAGAACATGAATTTTGCAACTTAATTATACTAACATTTTCAGGTGCTGATTTGAAAGGGGGAGTTTTTGTGTGTTTTTTCTTCGTTTTTTTTTTTTTTTTAAGAGATGTCATCAATTACAAAACTATCACTTTTGTGTATCTTAAAAAAAATCCAACCCTCTTAACTTGAGGCCTACAGGCTGTCAGTCAGAGTTGTCCTCTTTAATTAAGTGTTAAAAATTTCTAATCTGATAGATGTTGCATCCTCAGAAAAAAAAAGAAATCCATCAAGTGAGAATTTACTTAAAACCAGAAACATCTGTTTAAAAATGTGGGCTGATCATCACCAGGAGAGACACAGCTGTTTTGCTCTACTCTTTGTCATTTATCATTACTCAAATATGCCTCATCCAGATTATTTTTTTTTTTCAGACTAAAATATGTGTACCTAAAGTGCTAGGCAAAGAGCAGTGGCTTCATACAATGGCCATCTGTCTGTAATTTTCTGCTGTCTCTTCATTCCTTGTATGAGTGTGTAGTAGCAGAAGAGCTTCCCTCACCTCCAGAGAGGGCCCTGCCCATTTTGGGGGCAAGGCTTGCACAGGAGCTCAGAAGGTCCAACATCCTGCCTGTAGCTGAGGCAGGAGCTTCCATGTGTGGAGGCGCAGAATGAAAATTCAGTTTGTCCTTGGAAGGATCTTGCCAGTGGAGAGAGTGCCCCCCTGACTTCTGACTCTAGATGTTCATGGAGGCTCAGAACCTGCACAGAGACACCACCTTTCTTTTAGATAAACTCCTACTTAGGGTGAGCTGGGAGGAATACTTCTCTTCCTCTCTGTTATTGAGCTCCATGTCTTGAAGGCTGGAGAGCAGAATAGCTTGATGTTTGGAGCCCGCAACTTGCCAGGGAGCTGTCCTGGGGTAGCAGGAGGTCCCAGGGAGCAAAGGTGATCCTGGTCCTCACCCAGGATGGGACTTAGTGGCTCCAGCTGACCCCTGTAATGTGTATAGTGTGTGTCCATAGGCATGCAAATACATGGCTCAGACTTGTAAACAATGAAGGGAACCTCAGCACCACCTGAAGTCTCAGCAGTGCACACACACAGGCTTTAGCAGATGTGAGTTCAATGTGCTCATGATACAGGGCTGGGTAAGCACTCACAAAAACCCAAAAGGCAAAGCAAAATAGTGCCTGTGCTAGTGGTAGCAGTTCTGTTCTGCAGCAGAGCCAGCTGAGAGCCTGTAATGCCTGGCAAGCCACAAGTGCACTGTGTGGATCCCTGGGGTGGTAACAAGGAGTATCCAGCCCTCAGCTGAACATGTGTTTGTGGTACACACATCCAGTGTGGAAGCTCTTGAACATCCTTTCCCCATCAGGCAGCTCACAGGGAAAGGAAGGATTCCAGCTGTGATCCCTGCTGCTCAGGCTGTCCTTGCTCCTGGGCTGCAGCAGTGAGGCAAGGATCCGTAAATCCAGTGCCCAGCCATCTCTCAGGCTGGGGAGAGCTGATGAGCCCTCACCTGCAGGCTGTGGTGGCACAAGTCTCTCACCTGGCCCATGGCACCTACAAAGGGCCACGATTTTTTGCTTGCTGCTTATCTTCTCCAGGCTGATGGGAGAAGTAATAAAGTTTCACGTAAAAGGGCAGGGGAGTGTGTTGCAGGTGTGTTGTTTAACTACTTGTAAAGATTTTTGAAGGACACTCTGAAGAGAATTCACCAAAGGAAATAATTAAGACTGGACATGAAAATTAGTGTTTTAAGCTTATTGCTTTAAGATTAATAAGTCTGTCTCAGGGCTGCTGTTTCTACTGTCCTTGTTTCTTTTCTTTCAAGCATCAATTTGGTATTCCTTAGAGCTCTCCCAGCTATTTTCAAGTATGGTTTTATACTGGAAAAGGGGTTCTAAGAATGCCACTTCCCCACCATTGCATGCTGTCGGGCTGCTTGATGGGTAATGAGTCCTTAGTATTTTAGTTAATTGCAGAGTCAGTGTTGAGCCAGAAGAGTGAGCTGCATTTTCTGCAGGCTTGCTCATCACCATCAATAGGATTCATAAGCAAGTTCTGACTTCAGAGCTTTTTCCTTTGCAGTGAATTAACCCAACAGAGATCAGCTTTGCTTTGAGGCTCTCAGACATGCTTTGTGTTGGGAATGAAGCAGGGAAATGGCTTTTTTTCCTTCTTTCCACCCCCTGTAAACAGAACAGATTTGTTGAAACCCATTAGATTCATTAAATGCCAAACCAGTTTGGCATTCACTTTCACAGCAGAAATCTCCTTCCTAAAACTCTCCTGTGTCTTTCTGCCTTTTTCCTTTTGCTTCGAGAGTTAATACATATTTGTAATCTGTGTCTTAAAAATTTTCAATTTTGGATACAAATCAGATAGCATCTGGGCCCATAAATCTTCCTAAAATAGCCATTACCTTCTAAATTACTTATGTCATGACATTATCCTTATGGATGAAATTTTTTACTGTAAGATGGTGAAGGATGAGCTGCGAGACACGGTGTCTAAAGTAATAGTGCTGACTGCTCATGGTTTGTGATAGTGTACTTGGTGTTAATTTTTAATCTGTTCTCCTTTCCATTGCAGCCCATCCCTGCCTGCTCTTGACTGGCAGCTGCCATCTCACTCAGGACCGTATGAGCTCCGTATCGAAGTGCAGCCGAAGTCCCACCACCGAGCCCATTACGAGACAGAGGGCAGTCGAGGGGCTGTGAAGGCATCTGCAGGGGGCCACCCCATTGTGCAGGTACCAAACTGTAATGAGCACCACGGGCTCTTGGTCTCGGTGCTCTGCGGCGTTTCTTCTCTCAAACCAAAATGTCATGGGAGATCTTTCATGTGTTCAGAGATTCCTGCACGTGAGCACACATTAGAGCATATTTTAAACTGGGTGGACCAAGGCTTTGGTGAAAACAGTGCAAAAGCAGTGTGAATACTGGGTGGATTGCTGCCCTGTCCGTGCAGGGCTCAGTGAGTATTCAGCTGGCAAGTGGTGACCATGGACCTATTTGTGCAGTCAGACTCCAGACACGCGGTTTATACTGAAATCAGCTGGGGACGTGCCTCAGTACATTTCGTCCTTAACTTGCAGTTGGATCTAATCACAACTTGAATGCATGTTGGAGTGCAGAGCTGTAGCAGTGATGTAGAAGTATGTTGCTGGTTTGGATGTTGCAGTGAGTTCTGAGCGAGGGCTTTTAGAGTTTTTCTGCTCAGTTTCTAAAACCCTTCCAGCTGCTCTGGAAAGCATCTGAGGCCTGAATTTCAGGAATTCTACCAAGCTCTTTAGTTACTCTGTATAAAGCATTTAATTTAATTACACTCTAAACTGACCCTTAATTTGTTTATATGAGTAGCCTCATTCATTTTTAAAGGGCTTTACTCAGGAGTAGGAAGAACAAGATTTGGTTGTTTAAAGCAAAAAAAGAAAAAGCAGTGGGAGAGAGTGGGAGACAGTGCCTGTCCCTCCTCAGCTGCTGCTTTCTCACCCGGCAGTAAAATACCAGTGCTGCCCATCAGGTTGTGACCCTGTGTGCAGCAGAGCCCAGGTTTTATCTCTGCCCAGATGCCACAGGACCCGTGGATGCCAGGGCCCTGCTGCCATGCTCTCCCTGCTTGGGCCCGTGCCACAAGCCGTGCTGCGGGCGCGGTGGCCTGTTGAAAGCCCAGATGGCTGGAGATGATGTACGGAGCACACGTGCAGGGCTGTGCATGTTTGTTTATTTGCTGTGAGCCCCTGTTAGCAAACGCGTCTGTGGAAGGAGCGGTGGGAGGCTGGGATGACGCCGGGCAGGGAATGCTGCTGTGTAAATGTGTGCTGCTGCCACAGCTGGAAAAGGAAAGTGAGGGGAGTTGTCGGCAGCAAACACACTTCAGCTCTGCCAGAACTTGTCAGTGACATGGGATTATGGAAGTTGTCTGCTGGAAGTTGAAAGGTTTTAGCAGAACATTTGTGAATGATATTAAAGAGGGGCTTGTGACAGACATGCTTGTTTGCAATTAATGCCTACTCTGTTTGTGGCTTGATGCAAGGAAATGCAAATGGAGAGGCATCGATTTGCAGTGGCCAGCTTGGCACTTAAAGTTTGTTACGTGCATTTTGGAAAGACTGAATGTGATGCCAACATTTAATTGGACTGAATGTGTCCAGACATTTCCCCTCTCATCCCCTGTCCCGGTCTGTCAGGAGGGAGCGTGCTGCTTCCAAACACAAACAAGTGTCAGAAGAGAGGAGAGGAAATTACAGAAGGCCATGAAGGGAGAGAGGAGGAAGCAGACAGTCCCAGCCCTGTCAATTGGCTCTACCGGCTTAATAAGGATTGATGTATTTTTCAGTGCTTTTATTACTACCCAAACATCCTTTTCTCCAAAAAGAACAGAAACATATAGAGGTGCAGCTTTTCCCTGCTAACATTACCATCATGGCCAGTTATCTGTTTGAAGAAATGCATAAAAGTTCTGACTTAGACCAGAGGTGGATGGATTAAAAGTACTTCCAAAAAGAAACAAGGTATTTATAAATAATTTTTTCAAGAGAAATAGTAAATACTTACAAATAAAGAAGTACCTGAAAAATAAAAGTATGTATAAATAAATGGAGGGGGAGGAAATCTAGGGAGTAATTTCTGTTAAATTGGTGACTGACAAAACCTGAAAAATGCATCTCTGAATCATCAGCATATTTCCACGTTACAACTGTTTGGGTCAGGTTTGATTCATCCCACTGGGTTATACAGAAAGGATCCCAAGTTTTGAAGTTCAAACCTAGGTGTAAGCTCAAACAGAATCTGAGTGTCTTCAGGAGAAAGATTTTGGATCAAGCTTTTAGCTCTTTAATATTTCTGGTGATTTTTCTGTTGACTCAGGGAAAACTCTCATAAAACTGCTTTGACCTCTTGTACTACCCTTTTCTGTTGCATTTTTCCCATGTTGACAGTCAGATCTTTCTTATGTCGGTACTTTGGGGAAACTTGATTTAATTCTGCTGTTGTTAAAGCTCTTCCCCCTTTATCTTCAAGATAAAGAATATGGATGAAGTCTCTCCCCCTCTCTATTTTTCTGTCTCTTTGTTTCAAACCCCCTCTTGCTGGCATCTTCCTTCCCAAAGTAGGTGATGTTCTCACATTAATACCTCCACAAATCTGTTGGGCATGCTAAGGCAGAGGAGAGGTAAATCCAGAAACCATCCACTGTTCATGGCATGGTTCCCAAGCAAAATTGCCAGGAGGTTGCTTTCTCTGCAGCCAGAGCAGGTTTATCTGTTTTTCCCAGGCAACATTAGCTTCCTTGCTGCTGATCCATCTCTTGCATTGTGTATGGGACTTGCTCACTGGAAGCTCCCATGGGCCATCTCCCAGGCAAATTTCCTGCCGGCAGGATTTCCTGTGGATTTCCTTCTGCGGAACGGCAGCACCTTCCCCGCTGCGCTTAGGAACAATACAGTTTGGAGCGCTTCAAGTTGCCCGTGAAGGCTCATGAGCCTGGTAACACACTATTCCTCTCTCTCACATTCTGCTTTTGCCTGTTTGGGTGTTTGGCTGCCATGGCAGCTCCAAGCTATCGCTGTTCCCGTTGCTAAACGCCTGCAGAGTGGGATGAGCCGGCGCTCGTGCCGCAGAGGATTGGCAAGTGAGCGGCGCGGGGAGCGGCGCTGGTGAGCTCACGGCTGGCACTGGCTTCCACCCTTTGGCTGGGGAAGTATTTTGCTGTTGCCTTTGGTGATTTCAGACTGGAGTACTCCCTCCTGTGAGTCAGAGCAGGGATGGTGCCCTGGCTGGGAAGCTGCGTGTTGTGTCAGGTGGCTGTTGAACCTGGGACCCCTCTGAGGAGCACAGTCTGTTAGCATCCTGCTGGCACCTACTCCTTCTCAAGAGTTCATGGCTTGGGTGAGGATTTTTCAAACAAAGCAAAATGAAGTGAACGGGTTATTTAGGAAACCTGCAGCATTACATAGCTACAGACACATTGTAAGTAAGGTGAATTTAATTCAAGGGGTTTACATCCAGAACATCTCAAAAATGTCCTCTGTTTGGACCTGTCTCCTAATTCTTCATTTTGAGAGTAGTGGTGAGGAGTTGCACAAGATGGGGTTTGCATTCTGGCCAGCAATGGCTCTGTTTCAGCTGCAGGTATGTAATCCAGCAGATAAAAGTTTGGGCTCCCCAGGGAGGGATGGCACCAGATTATAAATACAAGGTCTGTAGATATTCTAATTAATAACTCATCTTTGAAATAAGTCAAGCACTTTGCCTGAGATGGAATTTTTACAAGCAGGGTGTGGTGTATCTGTGAGATAAAATCCAAATTCTCAAGAATGTTTAATTAAAGGGCATGATGTACTCCCATAGAAGATTGTACTTTATGGTGAAAGAAAATATTCAAGTGCACGGAGCAGTCTAGTAAGCACTTTCAAAAGCCATGACTATTATTAAACTTTTTGACACAAAATATGCCATGAATTCTCCTCAAGATGACTCCTGACATGAAGTAGATAAATTGATTAGAAAAAGGAAAGAAATGGAGTTGTAAGGGTTTTCCTTTTTTATTTAAGTAACCAGTACTATCCAGAATTTGTTTTCCTCTTGAAAAATTAAGTTAATATGGAATATACAATGAATGCTGTCTTGCCTTTCACTGTACACCTTTGAGTGAGATGGTAGAGGTTGTGTATGGCTCCTGTGCTCCAATACAAAATTTCATATGAGCCTGTGAAGAGATGAATAGTCTGAACTCCCTCATTTAACAGGCAAAACAAAATTATTTGTCTGCTGATTTACATAGTCAAAATGTTGTGTATGCCAGGAGATTTGCTCACAAGAGTCATCTGTGTCTTTTCTTGACAAGATCTCAAGATCCCTTATGACTAACAAGTGTCAGACTCTCCTCTATGGCAATCACTGCCTCTGTATTTTTTGGACATCTCCACATGACCATAATGAGGTACCAACATGCCCCTGAGTTATTTGTGCTCCTCAGCAACACATGGAATGTCTTACTGTTTTCTTCCCATGGATCAGTTGGTTTTGTTGCTTTCAAATAACAAGCGCAAAGTCCCAGAGCAGGTGCTGGCCACCAGGTATCTGCCAGAGCCCTTTCATCTTCAGACCTATAAGCAATGAATACCTTTTGCAAACCCCTTGGGGAATAGAAAGTGTCATTTGCAAAGCAGTGTAACTTCAGGGGGAATCACATTCATTCCAGCACCTCCCACACACCGGGGTCCATACAGCCAACAGCATGAGGTCAGACAGTCCTGTGGTAACCAGAAGGCTAGATGGGAATAAGCAGAAGAGCCAGAGGAAAAGACTGGAAAGAGGTGTTCACCACTGATGACAGGAAGAAGATGAAGGTATAAGTAAGCCAAGAGGAAGGCTCTTCCAGACAGAGCAGGCCAAGTCACTTGCAGCAAATTCTGGTGCTGCACAGCAAGAGTGAACACATGGTGAGTCCCATTGTATGGGACATGCAGTGTGCTCATCAGTGCTTTTCTTGGTACGGGTCCCTATTGCTGAAACTTTGTTTTAAACAACAGAGCTGCCACCATTGCTGAGTGAGCCAAGGGCATCAGAAAGAAAAAACAGTTCCTGGTGGGTCTAGCTCATGGCCATCTGACACCTGAGCAAGAGGAGAGGATGTGGAAAAAATAGTGTTAGCTGCTTTCCCCTTCCCTCTCTGGGTGTATTGGGGCAGAGCAGAGAGCATATTCTCATTAGTAAGCAGTGATTCAACTCATCATCCCACAGAGGACTTCCTCTCTGTGCTGCTCTTAGCTTCTGTTTAGAAGGCAGCATCACCCTTTTGTTCACATGGAAATATAATCCTTCCTTATGGTGGGCACCTGTTAGCCAGGTTGCAATTAATAGCACAAAGCCATGCAGTAACACAACAAACCAGACAGGGAGCCTATACTTTATAGACTTGTTTTAGACAGCCAGTATTTCTTTAGAATAAATCTGAGCTGAATGGCTTTCTCACTTCTTGCATCTGTTTAGTTAAAGCAAAACCTCAAACTAGCAGACAGATAATCAAAACTGAAAAGTAGAATGATTTGGCAGATGTTTTAAGGCTGCTATTGCTTCTATAAATCCAGCAAATGGAAGAATGCCCATTGAAAGCTTTTCATCACATTTTTGTTTGAAGTTTGGTGGGTTTTTTTTTTTTTTTTTGTTAGGAGAGTGTATTTAGGAAAGGAAAGAGTTTCTCATTTTTGGGTTCTGCATGAAGTTGGTCCCACAGAGTAGCTCCACAAGCATAACTGTATCACCAGCTTGTGACCTCCCTGAGGAGGGGTAAGTCCAGAAGGGAGCCATCCTGGAAAGTGTGCTGCTGTCAGCTGGAGAAGATTTCATAACCCTGAAAATGCAACTTCAGTTCTGATTTATGAGCCATCCTGGGGACAGGCCTCTGCTGTTTGGTGCAACAGCCCTTTACAAATGAAAAATGAAGTTTCCATCAGGCGGTGCTTGGGGGATGCTTGTGCTCTCTGTTAAAAATGATGCCTCGCCCACGCTCGGGTGGTGGACACTGCAGTACACATCCTGGCTGTTAGGATGCTGAGATGTCCAATCTGGCTTTCCAGCCTGAAGGCTTCAGCCCTAGGTCTGCCTTCAGTTTGGAGTAGCTCAGTAGCTGCAGGCAAAGCAGAAGTCAGTTATAGCCTTGAGGAAGGAGAGGACGGAAAGCCTTCCCATTCTTCTTCTGGTGCTCTCTCCATTCCCTTGGGAAAAGGGGTGATGACACCAGCTCCCAATTGTCCTTTTCACTGGCCTCTCCTGGTCTCCTTTCTCCTTTCTCACTGACTCAATAAGGGAGTCAGTGACATTGCTGTCACTTGTGTGGGCTATCTTCTAGCTGTCCTCTGGGGGCAGTTGGTATGGCAAAGACCACCTGGGTTAGAGAGGAAGCAGAGGAGCCATCTTTATCTCCAGCACTGCTCCCAGAGCCATCCTTTCTGCTGCCCTTGTCAGGCTGGTTTTGGTGACCAGCAGCACATGCACTGTGAGATCTGCAACCAGAGTGATAGAAGTCTCTACAAAGTCAAGAAAGGCAGAACATAAGTGTTGTCGTCCTCTCTGATTCCTCATTTACTTTTCCTCAGGCCTGTACTGCATCCTTTCAACTTGGTGAACTGCTTTCTTTGTGGACAAATGGCTTTTTCTGAATGTTGTCTAAAAGAGTGATTCATCATAATTTTGGGAGCGTACCTCTAAAATGTGTATTACTATTTCTCAGGGAGGAATCAGGACTCATCCTTGACTGTTAGAGTGGGATACTTTTTCTTATCCATTCTGTCCTTTTTGTCCTGTGCTTAATATTGCATCACTCGTGCTAGAAGTTGCAGATGCCGTGTCTCTTGCTCTGTCACAGAATTAGAAGGCAAAGCTGTAGATGCTTCTGAGTAGCCAGAAGAGGCTACCAGTAGTACTAGAAATGGCTACTCACTTTTCCAAGGAAAAATACAGCATGCATAGATCTTTTGATTGCCTCAAATTACCTGACCTCAAATAGAAAAAACCCAACAAAACCCCAAACTGAAACCAAATTACACTCAAAGCCGTATTGGGACACTCCTGAAGTCAGACAGCTTAGCCTGCTTAATTCCAGCACATACTTAGGGGTTTGCTGACTCTTAGTTTAGTTTAGACATTTTGGAGAAAATAAGACTGGATGGGTGAGGTGTTGACAACTGGATTTAAAATAGCTTTTCATGGAGGTTCAGGTGATATGTGAGACTGTGGTCTGGGCATGAACCACAGTTGTCATTTGACTTAGTTTTGGTTGCAGTTGAGAAGACCTACAACAAAGTTGCCAATCAGCAAATCTGCTCCAGACTTGCCAGACTACAAAAATTTGAAATGAAACACAGTTAAAATTAAAATGCAGCTTTACCAGAAGCCAGATGCTTCATTATGAGCTGAGCTAACCTACCTGCCAAATACTGCTAACCTGCATGAGGCAGGCGATTAATTTTTTACAAGTCTGCTTTGGGAACTAGACATCTGTCCTCTATTCCTAAAAGTAATATCTCAGGGCAAACGATTTTTTTTTTCTTGGTACTCCAAATTACATAAAACATAAATCACAAAAATTATATTGCCTGCATTCTGTATGAAGATATACTGGGGGCCAGTTCATATTTCACATCCCTTTCACACTAGCCTAACTGCAGTGGAATTTCTGGTTTTATACTTTCTAATTTTCATAGGTAAGAAGAGTAAAAAAATTACATCTGTAATACACCTTGTGATCTGGAATATCAGTATATATGGTTATAATGTAGATTTTCCATTTTAATTAGTCATTATTTCAACTAACAGGCTGAATCAGTGGAAAATATGGTGTTCAATTACTCAGTTGCTCTCTCAAAGTACATAGCATCTTCCATCATGAGCAGAGGTTTATAATTTCTTTCCTTGTGAAGAATAGTTTGAGATCTTTGATACACGCCATGAAAGGGAGATGATCCATTGCAGCATCTGCTGTATACATACACAGAAATAAAATTTGTTGCAAGCTGTCAGTGCAGTGAAATTAAATAAACGTTCTCCTCCCTCCACATGTTTAAGAAATAATTTAGCAGGAGTTGCATATTTTCACTGAAACAGTTGAAACATGCTAGTGATCAATTTACTCACACATGGTAAAAATAATATAGGTTGCAGACAGATTTGTAATGCAGTTTTTAAACACCTGTTTTTAATGTTTCAATACCCAATAAAGCAGAGGAACTCCTGTTTTTGGTTTGCATGCAGACGTTATGCACATTGGGATTTAAAAGTCTGCTGCCTAGGTTTCAAATGCAGTAGACAGCACTTGCAGGCACAGTGTGGGTACATTTTGGGGAGTTACAGATTCTGGAGTCTCCCTCAGTGAGTTTTGCTCTTTGGGAAACTGATAACATGGTGTTACAGCCAAATGTGAATCCTGGCAAAAACCCACAGTCCTCACGAGAAAGAAAACTGCTCCCTTGCCACTTGCAATCCTGCTCATGTAGAAATACTGCAGGTCCAGTTCTGTGTAATGAGAGGGGGAAGAAATGTGGAGCAAAGTGATCTCTTACAGTGAAACCAAGCACTTAAATAAGTGCTTAAACTTTCATAAAGTGGGATTAGATGTTGAATGTGTGCTTAAGTTTTCTACCAAGCAAGAATACATTGATTAACTGGCAATTAATTGTGCAGTGTATTGTCACTCAGGTTACTGGGCTGCAGAATCTTGCGTGAGACATTTTCTCTGCCTTGCCACGGGTGTTAAAAGAGATTGGGTGTCAGGTGTGAGTGTGTGGGGCTGTGAGCTGCCCAAAAATAGCATCACCAAGGGGAGCAAGTTGCTGTAGCTGCATTCTGTTCTTGCAGGCCTCTTTGCTGCTTTTCTGGAGACCTACTAGGTTTTCCCTCTTAAAAATCTGATGCTTTTTGGGCATCGGTTGCAGGTTCCCTGCATATTGCTACTTCCCTTTTGATGGTTTTCAGGTGGATGCTACTAACTGCATCCTTCTTTTCCTCTGTATTCAGTCCCTTTGATTTTGGGATCGCTCAGGATGACTGCCTGCTGTTTTTGTTCTGCCACCATTGTGCCTGTCCACATCTAATGGCAATGAAGTCTCTGAAGCTTTGACTGGATGTCTTGATAGCAAGTGATGATGCTGGAGCCAAGCTTTCCATCACTGTGCAGAATCTTCCCATTACTGTCCTCTGTAAGGGGATGGATGTGGGGCAGAGGCATGGATGTGGGGCAGGGGCAAGGGCATGGAGATGGATATGGGGCAAAGGATGCTCCTGGGGCCAGTGAGGGGCTGAGCTCCTGCTGCCACCCTCCCTTCCCTGCATATCCTGGCCTTACATGTTGTTGTTATGATTGCTATGGAAATAATTTCAATATGTTTCGCAGCTCTGAGATGCTGTGTCTTGCATTGTTTGGATGGAAAGCTGCTTGACTGGTTTTGGAGGGTGGCTGTACATGCACAAATGCTAGCTGATTTTTTTTTTTTTTTTTTTTTGTGTGTGGTGGAAAGTAGGAGATTCACAGCATGGTTTTAATTAGAACTGCTCATTTAGTCTTTCATTGCAGTGTGTTCTTTAGTTGAAAGATAATTTAATTTTCTTTGTTTTGGAAGATTTTCGTGCTTGTCTGTGTGAAATGTCTTTATTTACTGTGCCTCACTGTGCTTTGTGCATAGCTTTGATTATGAGCAGAGTCAAAAACAAAACTTCCCTGGGCTGTATTATTTTCTACCTGCTGTGGGTTTTAATACAGTCTCACTTGTATACATGTACCAAGTGCCTGTATTTCTAGGACAAAATCACCAGAGAAAATTGGCAAAGCATGCAGGGTTAGAATTAGCTGTAAAACTCTTACTGACTTGAACAGGAATAGCGTGTCTAAAAGTTGTGAAGTGCTAAAGAAGCATAACTGATATGGGTCAGTTTGGTTTTAATCTTGGAGAAGTTCACAGAAGATATCACTTGTTGAAAAAAAAGGCAAAACCCCCAAAAAATCCTGCCTCCCTTGCAGAACTCTTGCAGTATTAAGATCTTGTAACACCTCCTCTTCAGTGAAGAATATTTAGTCTGGTTGTAACATAGTGCAGCATGGATCAGTCTTGTTTATATGTACAAGAATATTTAAATATTGCCTGTCATATCAGAATTAAACAAAAAGCTACACAAAATATGTAAATATTTCCCATAGGTGTGGGAACTCATAAAATTGAATTTCAGATGGCACTTTTTTTTTTTAATCAATCCTTAATAATCCTGAAATAATTTTTTGAATGGGTTTCAAATTAATTTTCAACCACCACTTTTCCAGTGATGTTGTTTTCATTATGTGGCCCTTTTGTGCTACAGCTCTTACTCTGCAATAATACAATACTCTTCAATATAGACTCAAATATTGTTACTGAATACGGGTTATAGAGTGTTATTGGCCACAAACTGGCATGCAGCTGTAGACTTGTACACAAACTCCACCCACAGCTGCAAACTTGAGCTTACAGGGACAAACAAATTTAGACCACAACTTGCAGGCACATGTGCTAGCATCTAGGTACACAAGTAATCTCAAGCACATGTCCTGAATACATCAAAGCCTCATTTTCTAATCCCTCACGGTTGTGAGGAAAACCTTAAAATATGTGAACTGGCACAGCCCCACTGCTGGCTGCAAGAGCCCCAGTTGAGATGGAAGCAGGTTGGAGAGGCTTTGCAAAGGGCAAGGCTGTGCAGTAAAAATGCTGGAGCTGAGCTATGGCTGGGTAGTTTTGCTGTCCTAAATGAAATCCCTGAAAGTCTTCGCTCAAATAGATTTTACAGGGGTAGTTGCTCTAACCACAGGGCAGTGTTAACCTGGAAGCCTATGTATAATAGCAGATACCTGTGGGAAAATGATCTGATGAGTAAAAGAAAACTTCTCCCTCCAGTTTGAGAAAAAATAAAAATATGATGAAATTTGGCCCTTGGGTGCTCCAGTTATTATAAAATTCTCTTTTGCCTTTTTGTTGTAGAAAAAGGTGTGTGGTACATATTTGAATTTAATGCAAAAAGTGGTCATTAGCAGGAATAGGGCTCAGGATTCTATGCAGGGAAATGAGGTGCTGCTTTGGGACACCCTTCTGAGGAAGGGAGGGAGGGGTGAGTAGTCCCATCACAGGCACAGGGAGGGAAGCTGCAGAGAGAGCTGGTCAAGTGTCTGTCTGCTGGCCAGGACCACCTTGTGCCCAGCCTGTGCTGAGGCTGACTCCAGGAGCAGGCTAAAGTCAGGGTGGAAAAGCCAAAGCACAGGATTTAAGCTGTGGTGGAGCAGACTTTGATCTTTGTCTCTGGGAGTGGAAAGGGCTGCACAAGTACCACTGTCCGAGGTGATGGTCGTGTACCCCTGCTGTGGAAGGCTGCGGGTGGCTGCCCAAAATGAAAAGCCTGATGGGGAAGTGCAGAGCATTTGTGGCTGTTTGGGCTCTGCCTCTGTGGGGGCCTTTTCCCAAGAGCTCTGCTCCATGTCTCTTTGGATAAAGCACAGCGTGTGCCTCACAGCACTGCCCCAGGCTTGTGGGACACTCATGCTTTGAACAGTGGCCTGGGCAAGTGACAGGGGCACGTCCACGTTTCAGGGTCATTACATGTCTGCCACTGAGCTAATAGCCTTGGTTTCTCTCTGTAATCAGGGAAGGCTCGTCAGTATAGAGTTTAGCCAGCTATTAATTTTATTCTGATGTGAGCATCTGAAGCTGCTTGGGTAAATCACACCTTCAGAGTGCCTGCCTTGTTTTGCTGGCTGTGACGGCAGCCGAGGTGACTAGACCCTGCTGCTGTCCAGCCTGTACGTGTTAGAAGTTAGGTGGCATGAATCACCTGGCTTTTCCCTTTTTCTTTTGACTAGAATTGTTTCTAACTGTGCTCAGCAGGCTTTAAGGTCTTACCGGTTTGCCAAGACTGAGATGTACTTCTTAGGCTGGATACCCAGGTAAGGCTGGAGCATGACTTTTAAGGGTGGAGCAGTGCCTTTTAAGATCTTGGCATTTCTGTCTCTGGCTTGGAACTTGACCCTCATTGACCCTGATACTAGAGCCTCATGTTTGAAGTCACCAGGTTGATTTGAGTGTAAAAACACAGATTTTGGTCTCCATCACGTCCTCGTCGTACCTTCCTTCAAAGGAGAAATTGTTACCCTCACCATCCTCCTCAGTTCCCAGTCATGCACTGACATCCTGCTCCATTGACTGCAGCAGGGTCTCATCCATTTGCAGCAGCAGATAAGCCACTCTATAAGGAAGTTCTGCTATTAATATTTGCAAAATTTTACTTGGCTGTCTTACTGGCTTTAAGCAGGGTTGTGGTGTTAGCTTGTCAGTATTCAAGTCAGAAAATCTAGAGCAACAGCTGTTGCTAAATAATGTTACTCAGCATGACAATATTTAGAATGATTTATTGAAAATAGTCCCTGTATGTTGAGAAAGTTTATTTAGAAGTCTTTCATGCTTATTTTATTTACTTGCAGTTGAAGATCTCAAGCCTTTCAGTTCGTTGTAGCACTGGTGGCAGAGCACCTCATGGTATGCTCATTGGTCAGTCTTGTCTATTCCATCCATTTGGTTTTTGGGATTTTTTTTCATTAGAAAAAGAAGTGACATCAACCAATGGCATCACTATCGGGCAACTAACAGTGTGGATTTCTTACAGTTTATTCAGACTGTTCTGAAGGTCAAAACCTTGAATATGAATTATAAAATATACCTGGCCTGTTTTTATTGCTGCATTTGGATGCTTTCCACAGAAGACATGCTCTCAGATAAAACTGCAGCCTAATCAGAGCTGTAGCACCAGGTAGATCAAAGGTAGTTTGGGGAAGTAGGACCAGAACTGTAAAGTGACCTGGAACTTTACACTGCCCCTTTCTGCTCTGAGACATGAGTCACGAAGAACATTTTTATGAATCTTGTGTATGTGACAACAACACTTCTTTAGGGCTGAAACAACAAGAGCTGAATCTTTCTTAAAGAACATACACATGTAGATAGCACTTTTCTGACTCCAAAGAGCAGTGGGATTGCATTAATCTGCTTTATTCCCCAAGGAACATGTCTGTAAATTCAAGGATTGGAACCAGGAATCTGTTAGTGCTGCATTTTCATAGTGAAGAAAGGGTTGCCTGGTCTTCTGGCACTGTTTTTGGCTGGCTTTGTTTTGTGAGGAGGCTGAAGCACAGATGGATTAAACAAAGAAGTCTGGAAATACGTAAAATGTTGTTATGATTTTTTTTTTTCTGGTCTAGTTAAGTCATGATTTCTGATAAAGTAAAAACTCTCTGGCGGTGATGGAGATAGGAACTCGATCGCTCCATGCCCAGCTCACCTCACCTTCATCTAAGACATCCTTGCTCTGCACTTTTATAAAATGCCTTGGAACATTTTCCCTCTTTTAATTCATTCCTACATTTAAAAAAAATAAAAGATCCAAAAATGGACAGAAGTACTGTGAAAGTTGGAAACCATCAGTGTTCATGTGACTTCCAGAAGTGAGGAGGTTTATTTCAGACTTTCAGCCAGCCTCCCTTCCCTCTCCCTTCTTTCCCCAAATACAGAAAGCAGTCAGGACTTGATTCATGGACTATCTGATTATAATAAGTCTCACTTGGGACATACAGATGTGTACCATGCTAGTGCATTACATGCTTTATCTGCCTCCACCCTTGTGTGTTTAGTTCCTGCTCTGTGCTGTGGCTTTCGACTCCATTGGCTAATTAAACAGCAAAATGTCTCACATAAGATTTTTTTTATCTTTTTAAACAAGTACTTGGCAAAACAGAGAAATTAAGAATTGGAAGTCTGTCTGTAGTAATTTTCATGGCAACAGAACAGTAAGTGCAATATTCATATTATGAATATGGCTCAGTATTTATAGCTCTCCAAATATTTACAGAGATAAAGCCTTTAAACATAGCCCCAGCTTTCTGTCTTCAGTAGCAGTTTAAATAAATGTCATTTGGAGAGAAGTTAAAATTGAGGAGAAAGGCAGCCATTTCTATTCTAATATTGTCTCCCACTGGCATCTCTGAACTCCAAAAGTTTTATGTCCCTGTCCCATGTGAGCCAGTGTTTATCTTGACATATGAAAAGCACTGTCCCTTAATCAGATAACTCTTGTGGGTAGATGGGCACCCCACTGTCCTCAGATTTACAAGGGTGAGAATTCAAAGTCATGCGGCTGCCGAAGTGCTCTGAGCCGCCGAGTAAAAACGTGGCACCGAGGGCGTGTCTGGGGTTGGAGGAGTCCCCGAGGGATGCTGGCAGTGGTGCTGCAGCACGGCTGGGATGGGCACTGGTGGAGGGCACCGTGCTGACAGCACCTGCCACACGCCCGAGGATCCCGGGCCAGCCTGTGGCACCGCGAGCGGGAGCGCGCTGGGCGCGAGCGGTGCGTCAGAGCCTGGCGAAAGGCAGCCTCACAAGCAGGAGCTTGCCCAGGCTATCTGCCTAAGAACATGTAATAAATTCCTTCTACAGGGCTCTTGTGATAATTTTTTTTTTTTTTTTAACCCGTGCATGGCCATGGGTATGACTGTCCAAACTGAAAGCCATGATGGATGCTGAAGGCAAATGTTCGCGTAGAAACTCAATTGAGTTTCTACTCTGCTGAGTTTCTAGAGTGAGGGGTTGAGTGGTTTCAGGGAGGGCACTGTTGTGTTGGATTTACCCCCACACTTGGATTTATAATCCTTGGAGCATGATGAGGCAGTAAGGATTAGGGGAAGAACATTCTATGGTCTTGTGGTAGAAGATGTCATGAGAACAGTAACGATTTCTCGGTGTCCCGGTGAATAAGGTGTCCAGGACTCACAAATTCATTCTGTTAGTAACTCCTTTTCTGGTGGACATCCCTCTTGTGAGTCTATCAGTTTTAGGAGGAGTGTGGCACGGGTTGGTATTTAGGTATTTGTGTATTTTTGAGGAGGAAAATCCTTCCTAGAAATAGGGAGCAGCGTCCTGCAGCTGTTTAGTCAAGGAGATTTCATGGCTGTGCTGAGAGCCAGCAGCCACGAAGGCTGTTTTTCCCTGGATAGAGACTGAAATTACTTGTGAGCCAGTGACTGAGTGTACAGCATCTCTATTATATTAAGATTAATAATTCCTTAGCGTATTTGCAGCTGGAAGTTTTATATAGATCTTTATTCATCATGATGTGAACAGCTGCTCTTTTGCTGCTCTGTTGAGTTAAGGTCCAAGTGGCAGCACTAGAAAGTGCCACATAAAACACACTCCTGCTGTTTCCATTCACTGCTCTCCCATCCAGCTCTAGTCCTTGGCCCAGGATTGGCCCCTTGCAGGAGCAAGCCATCTTATTTTTATTTGTGGACCAGCTCTGGCTACATTTGGATCTTAAAAGAGAGTTTAAGTGAATCCAAGGAAAATCACTTTCAGAAAGAAAAAATAAATCCTGAGAAAACAAATATGTAAGAAAAAAACCTGTAGAAATTCCTGTTGCAATTTTATTTTAAGTAAGTGGAGGACTATGGGGTAGTTACATGTTTCATTGCACAGAGCATAATTTATTCTTTTTTTTTGCTTAACTGCATCAGATGAAGTACAGCAAAATCTGTCACACAGAGGGTCATTCAGCTCCTAAGGAAGTGTTTTATTTTCTGTTTGGTTGTTTTTTGAGGGTTTGTTCTGTTTTGCTGTGTTTCATTTTTTCATTCTTAAGTCTGTCTGCTCTGCTGATTTAAATAAGATGCTCCCCTTTTTTTGGCTTGTGCTGTCACCGGAGTTTCCAAGTGGACCAAGTTTAGCACCTGAATAGTCACTGACAAAGAGTCTGGAGCTGAACTGTGCACCTCACCCAAAAAGTGGCATCCCTTATTGCTTCCCTGGTTGCTGGCAAAGGGAAGATTTTCCTGATCAGAATCATGTGCCTCGCTTGATCCTAGGGGCACATGGGTGGTGTGGCAGTGACTGAAATGTGTACACCTGCAGAATATGAGCTTGAAGGTGGAAAGAAACAGCTGGAAAGAGTGTCTGCAGGACACGTTCCTCAGTGGTTTGCTGGTGCTCTGTTGATGCTGCCTGTCTGCCCCGTTGGCACTGCCAGGGCTGCTTGCTCCTTGTCCTGTGGGGACCTAATCCCCAGAGTAGAGGCTGCCAGCCCCTGCCTGGCTCACACTCTGTAGCTCAGGGTACAGCTGCCTGCTTGTGCCCTGCTGCTGCCCTTCAGCATGCAGTACATCCCTGATCTGCAGCAGGACTGCCCAGCTTCCCTCTGGAGCAGAGGGGTGGAGGGGAGTTCCATAAACCAATTCCCATGGCACCTGGGATTTGGGAGAGGAGCTTGAGAGCAATCCCCCACCTCAGGGCATCTGAGGTGTGTTTTTATCTCAGACCTCCCCCAGCAAAAGCGTTAAGGGCCACACCAGGTCATAACAGATATTAGGGAATTTTGCAATGAACGGGGCAGTGCTTTCCTGACTCTTTTTCCCAGAGGCATAGATTGCTGGCTCCCTGAGCCTTCAGCAGCAGGTTCCTGGGCATTTTCAGCTGGGGGCATGGTGGCAGGCAGCTCGGTGGCTGCCCAGGCGAAGGTCGGGCAGGAGCTCTGCAGTGCACACCAGAATAGATGCCCTGGTCTCCTGACCTCAGCCCCTGTGCCTGCGCTTCACATGACAGTCACTGCAGGGCAAGATCAGCTTTTTCCTCCTGCTGTTCAAACCCATGATGCAGGGCTTACGTCTTCCAGTGCTGGAAGTGTGGGAGCCGAAAGTAAATTCTTTTTCTTGAAAATCAGATTCATGACACTGTTTTTATGCATGCTCGGTGCTAACTGCTGAAATCAAAAATGTTCATGCACTTTCTTGGTAGTTTAAACAGGTTGATCTTTGATTTGGTTTTAAAAAACCAGGACACTGAGAACTCGCTGATGGTATTTTAATGGCGCTGTATGTTAGGTACACTTTTAAAGCATGACTATTTGTTTCATTTTATCTTTCATCATGTGCAGTTGCTGGAAAAAAAAAAATACTTTCTGCTTGAAAAAGTTAGCAATAAAGCTGTTTAGTGTGTAGCTTTGAAGCTCTAGCTTAAATAGACAAGCAGCACTTGTCTTGACTTTCAAATGTCCCTTTTTTATAGACTTTATTCTGTTTGACCTTTTTTGAAAGCACTGCAATTGCTTTCCAAAACATTGATGGGTATAAAAGGGAAAGAAGGCCCCTTACACCAGACTGAGTTGTTGGTCTCCCCGATGATTCTCACCAGACAGACTCGGGTGTTCCTTGAACAGTTCTGGGAATGCAAATGGGACAGGTGGATGTGTAAGGCATTGCTGAGCACAAGCACTGTGGTACCTGCTGCAGGCAGCGTGGCCATCAGTTACATGGTCAGATAAGTCATTATTGTTCCTAATGTTTTTAGAGGCATAAATGGGTGTATTTACTTGTTGTCTTTATTATATACCAAACATAAAAGCACATAAAGGCACACACACAAGAGGTACTGCCGATATGGATGTTCCCTGTGGCATTTTTTGGCACATCATTATCACTAAGGAGGCAGCCCCTATGGGCCTCAAGTCTCAAGCACAATCTGCTAACTGGTTTTGAGAGTGAATACCAAGTCCCTGGTCATGCCCTGCTTTGCTATTAATGAGAGTTCAGCCTGTAATGCACTGGGACAGGCTAAGCCCTAAATTATACCCCAATGTTCATTTAACATATTTGCAAAGGAGTCTGGATCTGGAGGAATGCACCACTGTAGGGTTTTTGCAGTGCTTTCCCCAAACTCCCAGGAAGCACACTTGGAAGCTGTTACACAGTATAGCTGCCTTTCTTCCTGACTGATGTCATGGGTGGTGCAGAGGGTGTATCTGGCTGGTGTGTCCCGTGAGAACAGGACCATTCTTCGGTGGCCTCCAGGAGCCTCTCCAGACAGAGGGCTCCTTGTTATGACAGGTAGCTTTCTGAGCGTTTCAACAGATGCTTGGGCATGCCAAAAGCATAAAGCACTTGGAAAGGGAACATGCAGAATATTTCAGCTGCGTTTCTTAAAATAAATGCCGTGGCTTAAATAATAGAAGTTTTCCTCACAGACTGTAGAATAACCACTGAAGCTGAAATAACAATTGAGTTATTGGATGTGGCGTTTGCAAAATTTCCTCAAAATTTAGTAACTGTAGCAAGGTTTGGGGAGGTTTTGCTTTTTTTTTTTTTTTTTTTCCCCCTAGTGCTTATGTTCGAAACACCTCATCTCCTTCTGCTCATCGTTCCCCAAGTCTGTTCAATTCCAATTGGCAGATTTAATAGATGCGTACTGGGTGCACATTTGGAATCCAGGCAGCCTCAATATGCTTACAACTGTGATAAATTGGAGGTCATCATAGCAGTAGGACTAAATCAGATAGTACCTTGCATGGCTGTGAGGGGTGGCAGCCCTGTTTCCTTCACACTTCATTGCCCACTGGAGGAAGATTCCTGGTGTTCAGTGCCACGGCACCTGGCACGTGACAACATCCAGCCCCAGCACACAGTGCATCTCCTTGGAGAAAGGCTGGAGTTTGCTTTGGCACCCTGCACTGAGATGAGCAGCAGCCTACTGGTGAGAATCAAGACACGTTGGTGGGAGATAGTGCTGGGAAAGCGATGACAGAGAGCTTAGGAATCCCAGGGAAGGCTGGATGCGGTGGCTCAGCCGGTGCAGCCTTCTCCCTCTTCTTGCATAAGACGATGTAAGGTGACGACGAGCTTAGCTGTGATCAGTCCTGTTCTGCTGTTAATTACCAGTGACTGCATCGCTTCTGATAGAATTAGAGGACTGTGTAATAGGCCTGCAATTAAGTCTGATTTTGATCTTAGCAGCTTCAGACAATAAAAAAGAAAATGTCATTTGAGATGAGTTCAAGTATTTTTAACAGTGTTGCTCAAAGAGGAAAAGAGCAGAGTAGTCAGTATTTGGTCAGAATAAGAGAATATGACCTGCTTTCATTTCAAAACAAGACACTTGGCCACACAGTTCTTAGCTGCATATTTAAGATTTTCCTGCATCTTTCCTTTGTACCGAACCAGGTGACACTGTATCACTGACTTTATTTGGGAAGGGAAACTCATTCAGAAACACTGTGCTCCTGGTCCTTTTTTGCAGCTAATTCCTTTTACAGTTTCACAGCAGGGGAAAGTACACCTCTTTCCACTTGGATCTACGTATTGCCAAGCAAAGCATGCTTGGTAGGAAAGACACATCCTTTATTATGAATGCTGTAGCTGAGAGCACCTTTGTCACCCATACTCAACCGCTGAGTTATTAAGAGCTTTGGACTGTGCTACACAGAGAAAAAGATAAAAATAGGGTGTCTGACGCATGCATCCCATGTTGCACGCCAGGAAACTGAATCGCTCTTCCACCAAGTACAGTACCCCAGAGCACACATGGAAAATATGCACGGATATGAACATGCGAGATCTTTCCTCACCAAGAAACATGCTCAGTCACCCTTTTTTCCCATCCCATTTTACACTGATCTTGTTTGATATTCCCTCTGACTGCTGGCAAACATAACAGCCTAAAGTCTCACAACTCTGCTTTTAGTGCCACTGCTCCTCACTGTTGAACATGTGACAGTAATACCTGTCTCCCATGTTTTGAGGGAATTGTGGAATATTCTTATTGCACCCAGCTGACAATAAGCAGGATCTTGCCCATCCACCAGGCATCTGTAGCATTCTGAAAACTGAAAACTCCCAAGGCTCAACACTGTCTGTCACGGAAATCATGCACTGGGTACATAATCTAAAATAAGTCATTCACAGTATGTGCTCCTTTAAATGTTAATCCTTGCATCGCTTTCTTTTATTGCTTCTGTTGGCATACACAATTATATGACATAATATAAAAGTAAATAATGTGATGCAACGGGTACAGCCCCAAGGGAAATACAAACTGGAGATCAGATGCTTCCTAACACAGAATATGACATAAAACTTACAGTGACGTGTGAATGCTTTTTTATTTTGAGGGCAGAAAAATCAAGCATATAGCAATTACATGAGTCTTTCTGGTTGTTTCTGGCACTTTCAACGTCAGGGAATAAGTGACTTTGGGTAATGGATCCATAACAAAGTATGGCTCTGCTCTACGACAGAGCCTTTAAAAAAAGCAAACATAAATTTAGCTTGAAGATCACAAACCTTAAAAAACAAAGCAAAACATGCATCTGAGGTGTTACTATTTATTTTCCGGCATGTGAACACTTTTCAGGGGAAGGCAGGTGTGCAGAGCTGAGGGATATGGGTGTTTGATTGCCTCCTGGTAGGAAACCTGTGGGAAAAGCACAAGCTGAGGCTTAGCTGTAGGTTACAAGGTATGGCAGCTGCCAAGTTCAGATTTAAAGATAAAGCCTGAAATAGCAGAACCCAATGCAAGACCAACATTTCTGATTCTCTTTGCCCGTATTCAGTAAAGCATAGGGGTACCTTGGTGTGCAATTTTGCTTTTGCTGAATCGAGGTTTGAGTTACTCGCTAGTCTATTTTTACATTTTGAGCAGCCTTGTAACTCAATATGTGTTTGTTTTAATTTTATACTCTCCATAAAAAGCATCCTCCATGACGACTTGGAGAAGTGACCGCTGGCAGTGCGTAGAAATTTATGTGCCTGGCATGTCACACTGTCTTACTTTCCCCCTGCAAACCCACGTGCTGGTCTTGACCAAAAATACCCCGGGATAGCTTGTGTCTCCTTCCTTACCTAAGCTTTGCTGCTGAGCCTGTGGAAGTGGTGAGGCATGGAAGATCAGCTTGGGACAAATCCAGGTCACTCCACCAGCCCTGCTCACACACAGCATTGGAATTAATGAGCAGCCAGGCTGTCATGTGGGGGAAACAGGGTGGTGATGAGTAGGACAGTGGCTTCCCTGTGGCCACTGACTGTACCAGAGGCACACCTGTGACTGCCACCTGCAGCTCGAGCTGCGTGTCTGTCTCTGGGGGAGAAAGCCAGGAGTCCCTCTTTTTGCAGCATAGTGCTGATGTGTGTCAGGGACTGTAGGAGTGGGTGTTCCATGTGGAGCTGGAGTGAGGTTCACAGCCCATGGCATCCTGCTGAAGGCAGTGTACAGGCATGGCTCTGCTTTTCTCTCTCTGTTTTTTTCCTGATAGTGCAGGTTTTCAAACTGCCACTTATGTGTTTTCAATTTGACAATGCTGGCATGGAACCCTGATATATCATATCAATCATATCATATCATCATCATATCATATCATATCATATCATATCAATCATCATATCATATCATAGTGTTACAACCCCCTGCCTCTGAGCTGCCTTTGTATGGTGTCTCAGGAATGCAGACCTGATAAAAAAGTGTAGTGCTAAAAACGAGCCTTGTCCTTCTCCTATCTCTGCATCCTTCCAGCATTCATGTGCCTTAGGTAAGGATATAAAAATTGCTGCACCAAATCAAACAAAAATGCTTTTGTTCTCTTCTTTGCTTTTCTGACCAAAATGTGGGGTGAAAAATTGATTTTGTGCCTTATTAGTGGTGGAAGATGTGTTTAGGCTCATGGTCCTCCCTTCCTCATGCATTGGTCATTGTGGTACCTGAAACTTTGCCACTATGAATTGCAGTTGCCATTCAGCATGTTTGATAGTGGAGGCAGAGCTTTGGGCCTGCTAGCACCCACCAGAATTTTGCAGGGCTCGAGGAGTAAAGTGTTTCAAGATCTTTGTTTTTAATATCATTCCTGGTGGTAAAATACCCTGGAGAGATAACATGAAATTGCTTTGTAAGATTTAAGGAGAGTGAAAACAGACAAAATACAAATATAAGTAGCATTTGATATATGGGTTTGACCGCCTGCTTTCAGCTTGCTTTAGCTTTGGACTTGAGTCTACCTTAAAGCTAATGCTGCTCCTCACCAAATTATGATAAATTTTGATCTGTCATATTCAGTGATGGTGAATAACTCATGCCCAAACCCACTTGAACCACTCACAGAAGAGCCTAAACCTACAACAAAGTGAGCAGGTTTGCTCTAGGGTGGAGCATCTCCTGGGACAGTGCACCTTGCCCATGTTCTTCTCTGCTATAGATGCTGCATCCTCCCTTCCCTTGGGACAAGGCTTCACCACTAACCCCTGCAAGATAACTGTTTTTGTGAGACTCATTTCCCCGTGTCACATGGCAGCCACAAGTGGGATGTTGTCTGGGGACTCCACAGCAGTGGGAACCCTGAGTAGCTTCCACAGGAGATGGTGCAGATGAGGTCAGGCTCTGCTTCCTCCACATCCTGTGGCAGAAATAACTCTTGTTGTCATCAGAGCAGTCACTGTAATGTGGATGAGGTTCAAGCCAGGCCCAAGAGCTTCAATGAGATTTTTGTGTGATTATAACAAGAATTTGACACACATGGTGAGCTACTAATCATGTATATGTGATCTGTCTCCATGCTGTCCCAGGAGGTATTTACCAGCATAAAAATCAGCTAATGAGGGGAGGTCACAAGCAGCAGAGGGATGTCCCAGGAAACATGGAGATGGATGAGCTGTGTCCTTTCCACTTGCAAACTCTTTAGGTTTTGCATCCCTCAGTACTGTGAAAGAACATCGAGTTCAGTGTGGCTTTTTGCTGAACACTGCAGCAGAATTTATGCAAAGTTTTCTGTGGATGTAGCAGGAGTGCTCAAAAGCTCAGCCCATCTAAAGTGCCTCAGGTCCTTTAGGATAATGAGACATTTTGTGAGTGCACCTTTTTATTGTACCAATATTGCATTACAGGAAAAATGGAAGGGGGGAAACTTAACGCATAGCACCTGTCACAAGCCCTCTCCTTGAATTAGGCTCCCCTGCTTATAAAAATTTAATTGATTCCTAGCAGTTTATGTGCGTGGCGCTCAGTGGGCGTTTTCTGTTCTCTTGCCAGCTCCATGGTTACTTGGAAAGCGAGCCGCTCACGCTGCAGCTGTTCATTGGGACTGCAGACGACCGCCTGCTGCGACCCCATGCCTTCTACCAGGTTCACCGCATCACCGGCAAGACCGTGTCCACCACCAGCCACGAAACAATACTCTCCAACACCAAAGTCCTGGAAATCCCCCTTCTTCCAGAGAACAACATGAGAGCTATGTAAGAGCAAGGCATCATATCTGACTCCTCGCAGTTTCGTCTTGGTCACCTCACTTAATTTCTTTGGGTTTTGTTTCTTTCTTTCTGTACGCAATTTTCCTTTCCCTATCTTTTTTTCTTTTCTCTCTGTAATACTAGGTTTTCACAACTTTGCTGAGACAAATTTCCCCTAATCAGCTTAACAGCAAAATGAGCTTCACAAATATTTATGACAACTGATTTGCTTTCATTCTAGAGTTTCAGCCAATGTGCTTATTTGCCATTTAAAATAAGTATCTCGGTTACTGAGCTGTAAATATCTCCTACCTCAGCTCCTGCATTTAGTTTCTAAATATGACACCTGTTGCTCCTATATGCACTAGCACAAGGAACAGAGCTGATTAAAATTTATCTTTGGAGTCAAAGGAAACTCTTAGAGAGCATTTCCAAGTACCCTCGTGGTTCTTCTGAGACAAATAAAACCACTAATTTCTCACGTAATAAAACTCAGCATTTTTCATGGCACTTGTTTACAAGCAAATCTTCCAGAACTAAGAAGAGTTACCTCTGAGAACCTTCATTCAAAGGTGATGCAGTTTACAGATTGAGTTGTTAAACTGAGCTGAGCTTAGTGCTATGCAAAAAAGCAGGCATGGATATCTTAGGATAGCTGAGTGATAATTAAATGCCCTGTAGGTCCATTAAACATCTGTAAACATCGTTATAGGATGGTATATGAAGGTTAAAATAGCACTCTTTGTAAGTGACATACATGAGACCTCCCACACTTTTTAATCCTGTCCTGTCTGTACCCTTCCCTCAAACCAAACTAGACCCTTATCTGAGTTGTCTCCCCTTTAATTCAAATCATCCTAACCATTATCTGAGGTGTCTGCCTTGGGAGAAATTTCTGTGTGCTTGCATGCAAGTACAGCTCTTGGTGTGTGTGTATAAATATAAATGTATTCATATTTATATATAGATGCATGCACCTTTGTGTGTATATATAGGAACATAGAAAGCAAGGAAGAAATCCTGACCTCTACCAAACCAAACACCACAGGGAAATCACAATTTCACTCCTTGTTTTTCATACAGTTTTCCATGCCTTAACAAAGTGGAAAATGCAATCAGACACCTAAAGTCCTTCGCACATCGTGGTTATTAGAAGCTGGTTTGCAGTGTCATGTACAACATGCCCTGGAGTGCCTCATGTAAATAGAAGAGCCAGAATATGTTTAGCTGCATTGCCAGCTGGGCTTAGAGTGATCACTCAAGACCTGAGGATCTCTCTCAGTGCATTGTGTTAAAAGTCATGACAAGCCTTAAAAATTATTGGCCCTGCTTGCTGCCATCGTAAATTGGTGGGGTTACATTGGGGTTAAGGAAACTTCACCAGTTTGCACCCACACAGTATTTATCTGGCCCTATATTTATCCAGTTTGAATCACATTTTTGGCCATCTAGGAACATTACTGCCATTTCATTCATCTTTCTCCCTGGAATAAAGGTAGGTTACACAGTTTGGGAGCCAAGCTGAATATTTTTGTGGCACGCGTGCCAGACTGTAGTACAGCTCACTCAAGAATCACAAACAATGCTTTGGCATATATAAGCCTTACATGTCAGTAGTCTAAAACCTCCTGTAGCTCTACCAATGAATTGAAATTTGGAGCCAAGGACTTTTCTCACACTTTATGTGTTCAGACCTTGATTCAGTGGAACACCAGAGCTCATCTGCCCATTTAAACTTTTGCACATTTAACTGTTCCATTGACTTCAAATTTTAATGTCCACAACTTTAATAGCTTGAATTTAAATACTTTTTCTTCTCTGAGCATTTGGGTAAGAATTGTATGTCAATAATTATTCAATTTACATGTGCTGCTATAGGAGAGACAAAATTGAGAAATGCACTGTTTTTTCCATATCTTACAGATCTTTGCATGGAATTTTGACATGGAAATACTCTAATTCTTATGACTTCACCTGCTAATATGCATTGCTGGGAATCTTTAATACTTTCATTAGTTTCTTTGACCATATCAGCAAGGGCATTTTTGAAATTCTGAAATCCCTACTTTAGAAAAAATGCAAATCAAAACCGGGCTGCCATAGTGCTTGTTTGCAGTTTGCTTCAGAACAGAGCTTCAAAGGTCTGGAGGGGGAATTAAACTCTTTGAATGCAAAATAAAGTTAACTATGCATATTCAGTGTAATAAAATGCATGCCTGGGACAAGTACCCAGAAGAAATTGCCATGTAGGCTTTGTAGTCATGGCCAAGGCAGAGGTATTTTTGCAGTGGGTTTTTGAGTGCATATGTTTATATGTCTTTTGTTCTGGGAGCTTCTTCTGTTGAAATATTCTTTGACAAAAATCCTGACTTGTAAACTCATCCAGGAGAAAACCAAAGTTAAAAAAATAAAAAGAGTGAGGTCAGGAATTGTAGTAGTTGTATCTGATGGAAAGCACGTTTTTCCCTAATGTGGGGAGAGGACTCTGAGTTTAGGTTTTTTTATGCAGAGCTTCAGCTCAGCGCTTAGCTTGGGAGTATTTCTAACTCATTGAAATACAAACAAATTGACAGTAAAACTGACCTCAGGGAGAGCTGTGCTCATTAATAAGAATTTCAGGACTTCGCCCTAGATTGAAAATCTTGTCAGATTTTTGTCCAAATTAGCTGTAACAAGTAAAATTGTAAGTAGCCCAGCATTCTAGGTTAGTAACAGTTTCAGCACTGCTGTCTCATCCCATTGACTTTCCTACTCTCGCTGCTTCTTTGGGCTTTGCTTAATCTTTTACTACAATCCTTACAGGATGTGTTGGGGAGGAAGGGTCTTTTAGATTTTCTTCCTCTGGGAACTGAGGTAACATCCTAAATTTGTGTGCTTTACAGCAGCCACTACCTGCTGCTAGGGATAGCCTCAAGTCAGCTGCTTGGGAGTGCAGCTACTAAACAAAGTCTGCTGGATTCAGCCTGGTCATTGGGCTGTGCCTGACGCAGCTTTTTAAGAAGAGCATGCAGGAGAGAGTGAAGGTAATGCACACTGGTGCCTTTCTGAAGTCTTCTTGAAGTGGATTTAATTGCCCTGTGTTTCCCTTTGGATAGCATCGACTGTGCTGGGATATTAAAGCTGCGAAACTCTGACATCGAGCTGCGCAAGGGGGAGACGGACATCGGTCGGAAGAACACGCGCGTGCGTCTGGTCTTCAGGGTTCATATCCCACAGGCCAATGGCAGGACCCTCTCCTTGCAAGTAGCCTCCAACCCCATTGAGTGCTGTAAGTAGCAGCAAACATCCTCCTCTTGCTGGGTGTTAGCAGAAAATCTTTTAATCAATAAAGCTGGAAAAGACATCTGAGATCACTGGGTGCACTGTTAACTCAGCACTGCCATGTCCACACACCTTTTGGACAGTTTTTAACACTTCCATTTCATATGCAGTCTTTGTCCATGCCTATGTGCTCTACATTGGTTTTGCTTTACCTGTCTGCTTAGTGAGTGAACTTTGATCTGCTTTCCAAAAGTATGTGGTTTACATTCAGGACAGAATATCTGTGTCTTAGGAAAAAATGTGTAGTTTTGTGCATTGAGTGGTGTAGACAAACACATACTTAGAAATAAAGAATAGTTAAACTAATAGTAGACCTGATAGTGATAGGGCCTTTGGTTTTGGTACTCCTTATGATAAAGGTAACTGCTGTAGAAGTTTTGGAAAACAGCTCTAATGTCCTATTCATTCTGTCTCCCCATCATAAAGCAAAAACTAGCAAACAAAACTCTAGCCCCTCTGATAAGGAGCTAGCAATATACTAGAGCTGACACACTGGCCTGCAGCTTCAGAAAAACTGAGGTCTCTTTAAATGAACAGACTGTATTTTATCCCAGATACACTGGGACAGCCTTCAAAGATATCTATGTCATTTTTGCTCTGCAAGCCTCATCAGCCTCCCCCACACAAAACAAAATGTATCTGCTTTGTGTAGCTTTAACACTCCAGCATAAGTAGTGAAAGATGAATTTTAGTCTAATTCCCAATACTATTTTGATTGGCTGGATGGACTGAAACAATTTTTTAAGGTTTTGTTGAATTCCATCCACAAAGTAGATCTTTCTGATGCTTACAGAGTAGGGGGGAAAGGGGAGGAAGGCTTGACTATTCCTAGCTCCATTCATGCTGGAGGGCAAAGCAAAAAATGTGAGGAGTGGTGGTTTCATCCTGCAATTGAAGTTTATGAGAGTTTTTCAGTTGCTACACAGAAGGATAAGGCACAATTTGAATCCGTCCTGAATTTGTCTGTGCAAAGGTGCCAAGCTCAAGAAGCCACCAAATGTGAAGCTGATTTG
This sequence comes from Oenanthe melanoleuca, assembly GCF_029582105.1. NCBI lineage: Eukaryota > Metazoa > Chordata > Aves > Passeriformes > Muscicapidae > Oenanthe > Oenanthe melanoleuca. The sequence goes on from NC_079335.1 coordinate 91,620,411, forward strand.
ATTTGTGTCAGGGTACTGCAGCTTTGAGTGTTTTGTAATGAGCAAAAGCATGGCAGAAGCCTGCTGAAAGAAGTGGAAAACAGGAGAAAAAATAGGTGCTAGTGTTATTTCCAGTGCAGAATGTGGAATAAGCTAGTGCCAAAAGCTTCATACATTTCTTAGTGCATGTGACAGCAAAACGAACTGTATAATATGGATAAAACATCACATCATCCCTTGAAGCAGCACTGTCTTCATGTCCCAGTTGAGGAGGGATAAAATTTGTGCCACAAGAATACCAGATTCAGTTTACATGGATCTATGTGTGCTGGGGCACTCAGGTTCTTTTGGAAATATTCTTTCTAAAGTGTGAGATGCTGCAGGATCACAAGGGCCATGGCTGCTGCTGCTACAAGACAGTTTGCAGAATTGACAGTGGGGTGTATACTGACTGAAACAAATTTTGGATTACCTTGTCATGTGTGTCTTGTAAACACACAGCATGTATGCTAGACACCAAGTGAGAGAAAATGATTTAAAATATATTAATTTCCATAAAAATACACTTTATCATGTAGTACATATCAAGCTGAGTTTTAAAATACTTGTTCTTTGTGAGTCTTTGTGAGTGCTGTTTAACACTATTCAAGTGTTTACAATCAAAACACTTGAAAATGAACCATGTTTCCTGTAAACTTTGTGACCTTTCTTTGTTTCTGTATCAAACTCAGCTTATCTTATGAGGCTAAGCATTAAATTACTTACTAATGCAGTATTTACTTTTTTGTGCGTTTGTGGTTGCCTTTTTGTATTTTTTTAAATCTCCTTTATAACTCTCCAGCTCAGAGATCTGCCCAAGAACTGCCTCTGGTGGAGAAGCAAAGTACCGACAGTTTTCCTGTTACCGGAGGGAAAAAAATGATACTGACTGGTCATAACTTTCTGCAAGACTCCAAAGTCATCTTTGTGGAGAAAGCACCAGGTATGTCTTTTCAATCTAGACTCCAGTCTGCCTCCCCCTCCACCCCATCTGTGTCAAATGATGAAAGCAGAAATATGGTAATGACATTTTCTTCTGCACGTAATACGTTTCCCATGTCACTGGGCAAAGCTGTGGAAAGGATCTGAGCCGTGCCTAATGCTGAGGTTTCACACTGCTGGCAGCTGTAGTTACAGGTAGACAATAGAGACTTTGAAAGTCAACCTTTGGCATTTGTTTATTGTAGCAAACCGTGAGTGCAGCAGGCAGGACCTGTGAGAGGATCTGTGGTGCCACGTCTCCCTAAAGCCTGCAGTACGGTGCACCTTCTTAAACATTCCATAATTTGTGCTGTGGTGCTGTTGTGCACCTGTGTCTCCCGTGGCATTTACAGCTCTGGCTGAGGAGGGCTTGGAGCACACACATTCATTTGGAGGACAGGTTTACCTCGAGGATCGAGGGAAGGACTGGACACAGCTTCTGCTCCTGCAGTGCTGTGGTGGTGGGACAGGTTTTCCTGCAGAGGAGCCGCTGAAACAAGGAGATGGCACGGAGTGGGAGCTGGGCTGGGGCAGGATGTGCCTGCAGGAGCGGTGGTGACAGCGTGACAGTGCCTACTGGGAATAAGCCGTGAGAGTGGAGTCAAAGTCAGGCTCTGGAACGAGACTGCTAAGGATAGTTTGGAGTCTTGTTTTGGAAAGGGTTTCCCTGGCGCTGGCACAAGCTATGAATTCCTCAGCTGCTGACTGACCCCCCCCCCCACCCCCACCCCGAACTTAAAACAATCCTGGGCACTCCTCAGCACACCAGCTTTGACGCTGCTCCTGTTTAACCCTTTGTGCCCACGAGGTTCCCACGCTGCTCTCCTGCCCGCGGTCCCGACCGGCACCACGGGAGCTTGGGCAATGGGGCAGGATGGCAGGGAGAGCAGGGCAGGCTCTGGAGGCAAAGACACCCAGGCTCAGGACAAAACCAGGAGGCTCCCCTGAAACTCCCCAGTAGAATCCTGGGTTGATGAGGTTTAAGTTGCCATAAGTGCCTGAGCAGAGGTAATGCCTTGGCTTCTTGGGGAGAGCCATTGGCACATTTCTGTGAGCCCCAGGCACTGCAGCACTCACGGTGGGGATGTGACTTCAGCAGAAACGTTCTTTTTGTTTCTTAAGGAAATTTAAAAAGATAGGAAAAAAGTGGTGTTGCACTTGAAAAAAACTGAATTCTGTTCTCTGTGTTCCTCCCAGGGGGGAAGAAAGTTAATGTCTACTTTATTTATATTTAAACTTCCTTTGCTGCACAGAACGGGGTTAGTGTGACATGTCAGGAGTCCTCAATCTGTCTCATTATGAGAAGGAAGCCACATTAAAGGGTGCCTTCCTTAATACTTATTTCCTTTCCTCTTCCTTTTTTGAGTTGGAAAATTTCTAAGTATTGGGTTCTGAAGGATTGTGATGGTGGTGCTGTTTGCCCAAAGCAGGTACTACAGCGTGGATCTGAACACTGTCTCCCCACTCCTGTGTTCCTATGTTACATTAGGTACACTAAAAGCAGGATATTCACTGTATAGCTTTCAATTACAGAATTTAAGGTCCTGCCTTTTTTTAGTAGTATCACTGGAGGTTTGTTGCAGTTGCAGGGCAGTAAAGCCTGCAGGGGCTGAGCCCTTAGAGTCAGTGTAGCATCTCAAGGAGCTGCAATAATTGTGTCAGTAGAAATGACACACAGAAAGCAAAGCTGCTGGCTAATATGGGCTGAGAACTTTTTAAGGCTTCCTTGGTTTGTGTGCTGTTCTGCCTCACACAGCTCAATGCATCAGAAGTAAACAAGAGTAATGTGTCATTACCTTAGTGGCAGACTGCTCTGGCTGGATTTTTGAACAGTCACTGTATTTAATGTCAAATGAGCAAGTATTAGCAGTCTTCACTTTTGTAAATCAGCATGGGGTGTTTCTTTCCCTTTCAGCTCTTGAACGTCAGTGAAAGTAGGTCAAGAGAAGCAACACCAGCATAGTTTCTCTTTCTTTTGGAGAGCTGGTTATGAACCTCTGTGATTAGCTGGAGACATTCATTAGTTTTGCTGCTGCTACCACTTTTGTTTTTGAATTTGGAATGTTAATCACGTTCCTAGTAGGTAGCAGCCAAACACAGCTATTACAGAGTAATAGATCAAAGTAATAGATCCTTGTGCTCATAAAGAGAAGGTATCTTTTGTTTAAAATTTAAATATTGTGCTACATCAACGTCTTTGGTCCTTACTCAGGCAGAGTCCCCAAGCCGGGTGGCAGTCTCCTGGAGCTTGTCTAATTCCTCCTAGTCTGCATACTTAATTGGATAACACAAGGAGTTTGAGAACACTTTTTGTTTGCCTTTTTTCCCCTTGCTTTTTATTTTGTTTGCTTTTTTTCCTTGCTTTCCCTAAGTCTGCTGAGTGCACTGTGGTCTGCTGGATGTTTTTCCAAGCAGGAGTCCCAAGCTTTCAGTCTTCAGGGCTAGCCCTCAGCTGTTGTAGTCTCTGGAGGAATGGCATTATCCTGGCCTCCTTTGGTGGGGGAGTCAGTCTGAGCAGTGACTCATATGAGAGGGAATCCCTGAAGAATGATCAAATCAATCTTTCTGCCGGGCGGTAGTGGCTTCCTGCTTTCAGCTTAACCCCTTACTAGCTGCTGTTCAGCCAAGAAGCAAATGAAACAGAGCAAAACAGACTTTGCAGCTCTATGACTCTGTGTCTCACACAGGGAAAATGAGGTATCCAGAGGGTGAAGGCATGGCACATTGAAAGGACCACGGGAGAAGCGCTGTGAGGACCTTCTCCATAAGGAGAACCCCTCATAGTGCAGTCATGCAGAAGGCATCCCTTTGGATGAATAAATAAGTGTTCAGAAGTGGACTAATATTTACATAAGATTCTACAGCACTGTACAAAAGTTCTTACGTGTTGATGTGAGGCCTTATTTTACCAGATTTTGGGCAATATGCTGTTGCTTGCCAATCAGAGCATATTTTCCCATGATGAGCAATGGTATAAAATGACTGTCGGAGAAACCTAGTAGTAGTGAAAATGTGAATGTTAAATGTACTTTGAGAGGTTCACTCTTTTAAATTCAGAATTTCCTTAGACTGGGGAGTCCCACAATGACTTTGACACTTAAAAACTACACTAATATTTTTTTTTAATCTCCTTTCACTTTCTGTCTCTCTTTGTAGTCGCGCGTTTCTCTTCTCGAGGTTTGAAAGCGTCTTGTGGGTGTCATGGTTCTTGAGAGCCATGTTGAGGATGGCCAACACCTGTCTGTTTGTCACCAGAAGAATTTGTAAAATATTGAAAAGTCTGCAACTCCTTACTGGCAAGGGCCCTTGATGTCTGCATGCTGGGGTTTGCTGTGTTAGGAAGGTGTGCATTTTAGTTAGAAAAGGAGGTGAAAATAAGTTGGTATTTCTTAGTTATGGCAGGAAGTGTTTGGCTGGGAGTGAAAATGCTTCCTGTTAACATGTGCATCTGCATGAAACTTGATCTGGAATTATAAAAAAAGACTGATTTAGTTACTTAAAATTTTAAAACTTTTTTATTTCATTTGAAGATTATAAATCTACTAGGCAACAAAAGTTTTGAGGGAAGTTCAGAAAAAGCAGAGATGCTTGGAGAGTGTGTTTTAGGGATTGCACATTTATCAGCTGCCTTTTTTTGGTAGTATGTTCTGCAAACACTCTTTTGAAAGCTAATTTTTAAAGGTAAAGTGAGTTACTGAACACAAAGCAGCACAAAAGCCTAACTAAACCAAACGACCAGACTGCTGGCTCTTAGTATATCAGATTATGGTCAGTGATCTATAAAACTGATCACTGCATTGAAAACATCCTGGTTTTCATCCCTCAGTTCACAAAATGTATCCTGTAACTCATGAGTGAAAGCTCAGTGATGAGACACAAACAGTATCCCAAGGAACAATGCACAGGAAAATTATGGTAAATTATGGATTGTAGTTCCTGGCATGCTGTAGGATATTTTGGGATAGAAAGAATATTTTGGGGGTTAGGAAATGTCTCATGTTGAGGTCTGAAAGAGTTAATCTACCCTGAAAATCCCTCCTTGCTCAAAAATTGCTCCTTGCTCCTGTAGCTTTTAATACTGGAACTAGCTCAAGTATTTCCAGATTTCACGGATTTGGCCAAGTCTGGACATACCTAAAAGATCAGGTTAAACTGACAAAATCTTTATAATCAATTTGTTACCTATGGGTAGAAATGGTCATTGGGTGTATTATTATTAATTATCATAGGGTTGAGTATTTAAGTCAGAGCTCCAAACCCATTTCTTTGCTTTTGTGCTTAGTGACAAGAGCTCAGGGCAAGGGTTTTAAAGAGCGAAAAGGCAGAAATGTAACACCGAACTTCACTATAGGATTAGTTTCTCAAGTAACACTGACATTGGTACTTAGGGCTGTTAATGTTGAAGGCCATTTTGTCCTGGTCAAAGGCTGTGTCTAATCCTCCATGTAACAAATGCCCCTCCCTGAAGGTTCATCACTCTCTTTGATGGGCATTTGTAGTGTTCACAGTGTCTCTGAATAACTTCAAATATACAGACTACTTCAGTAGTTTTGAACAACTTGTTAGTTAATCAGACTTCAACAGTAATCCTGGCACCTACACACTTCAGTAACCTAATTGCAAAACATCCTCAGCTATTGTGCCCAAAGCCTTTGACTCTCAAAGTTCCTGAAAGACAGAGAAATAAACCGCATGTAAGCAACATTTCCTCCAGGGATTTTTCTTTTTGAATATTTTCAAACAATTAGGAAGCTTTTCAGATTTAGTTGTTGCTTCAAATTCTTCATTCTGCTCTTCTTTTTATTTTGTTAAATCAATTTTTCTGTCAAAACTGTTTGTCCTCCCATTGAACAGGTTTTGTTTTTAGGACATGAAAGTATTGATGTCTAATAGTTATAACTAGAGCAGGTGAAAGATAACTGGGTGAAATCATCAATTTAGGGTTTTTATATATATCCCAAAGGAAATCATAGCTTTCTGTAAGTATTTCAGACGGGAAAACTTAACAGTTTGCCTCCTGTTAGATGTGTGGTCAAGCTCGGTCAGCTGAATTTTCACACAAGGGAAGTGTGTTACAGAAAAGAAGGAAACTGGATGAATGTAAGTGTCCGCTCTAGGATTTCACAGGCTTTTTGTTCCTCTCAAATTTCCCTGTCCCTGGCAAAGATTCAAATCAATCAGTTGCTGCCTTAAGGTACAATTGTCAATCTTGTAAATTCAGTTTTGTTTCCCACATGTTGTGTGAGTAGAATTTACTTTGTAATATGGCAGGTAACACAAGCACAGTCCTTTAGCTTCAGCAAAACTTACAAAAAGTTCTGGAAAGTGATATGTTGACAAAACACTTGAGTGCCATGTGAATGGAACGGATGTGTTGAGGAAGCATGTGGGCTTTTTGGTTTGACTCAGATACACTGTGGAGCTTAGGGTTCAGAGTCTGTTTTGACGTGATGTGATGGGATGGTGAGATGGGTGACCTGAGTCTTGGCAGAGCTCCACGTGGTAAAAGATCTCACATTCTCAGAGATCTTTCCATTGCTCTTTCCATTGCCAGTAGCAGTTTGGGGGGCAGCTGGCCAAAAAGGGGGTCATGTTTCACACCAGTAATCATACTGTAGCTCACGTAATAAATAAGCAAGTGGCAAAACTCTCCTTCCCCCTCTAGTCAGATAGACAGATACTACTTAATTTTGTCTTTATCTGTTTATCCAAGTTCAGGACACATGTTCCAGTTGGCAGTGAGCAAGTGCATGCTGACTCATGCGCAGTGAGGTTAAAAATTTGGGAAACTAGATAAACTGGAAACTTCAAAGGCATACACACTGGGAGCATGGAGTTCATGTGAAGGTCACTTGAACCTAGATCCTAGAGATGTATTGATAGCTGGAGGGGTTCCTGGCTGCTGCCCAGAAATAGATATCCTTGGGCGAATTGTGTCATCAGATGCTGGAGTCATTTGATGGTGGAACCCTTTCACGCGCACAGAGGAGTAGTGATGCAGCTCGTAGGAAATGTCAGCACGTTTCAGTTTTTCCTGGCTGTTTAGTCCAGGGAATGGTGAAGACAGAGTGGGACAGCAGCCATACGCATGAGGTGGTGTCAGCAGCAGCAAGTCTCATCCAGGGTGCTGCTCTCACAGTGAAGAATGAGATCAATAAATCACAGATAGTAACTGTGGACAACAAAGACATGAGGAATAACCACATGGTCTCAAAAGTCGCTTGTCTGAGTAATCCTGTAATTTTTTTAATTATTATAGAGAATGAGGGCTGAATGCTTCAAGTTTATTCTTTCATGTCTTCTAGACTAAGTGGCTTCAAGCAGCTGTATCTGTGCAATCAAAGCTTTGTCTCTGAACTTTTACAACTAACATAAGATTTCGAATAGTTTGTACAGTTACTGTTCCAGTAGGACTGTGTGTCCAAACACACAGGAATTCACAGCCCTTACAAGAAATTTGAGAGTCTAATGAAGTGGTCAGTGCCTAAAGACAGTGGAGGAAAGAAGGATGGTGGGTTGACTTTGTCTGGCTGCCAGGTGCCCATCAAGCAGCTCTCTCACTCCCCCTCCTCAGCAGAATGGGGGAAGAAAATAAGGTGAAAAAACTCATGGGTCAAGATGAAGACTGGGAGATTGCATATCAGTCACTGTCACAGGCAAAACAGGCTTCACTTGGGGGAAATAATTTATTGTCAATTAAAAACAGAGCAGGATAGTGAAAAACAAAGGTAAAGCTGAAAACCACCTTTACCCTTGCCTCCCTTCCCAAGCTCAACTTCACTCCTTCATTCCCCACTTGTATTTCCTCTCCCTGAGTGGCACAGAGGGTCAGGGAATGGAGGCTTTGGTCAGTACGTAACAGCTTCTCTTTACCTTCTGTACTGTTCCCTTGCTCCAGTGTGTGGGGTCTTTCCATGGCAGACAGTCCTTCATGGAATGCTTCAGCATGAGTCTTCTCCATGAGGTTCAGTCCTTCAGGAGCAGCCTGCTTCAGCACGGGTCCCCCACAGCCATCGTTCCTGCCTCACAGCTGCTGCAGTTTATTCCCCTTCTTAAGTATGTTGGCAGAGAGGTTCTACCAGCTTTGCTGATGGGCTCAGATTTGGTTGGCTCAAGGTCCATCTTGGAGCCATCAGGATGTGGTTCTGTCAGACATGGGGGCAACTTCTGGAATCTTCTCCATGCCTGCAGCCCAGCCACTAGTCAGACCTTGCTACCTAAACCAATATAAGGGGATGCCTTCAAAGTATTTTGTTTATGGAGGGAATGCCTACCTCTTTTGGAAAATGACAACTTCTTGTCTCCTGTTGCTTTTATGACATCATTAAGAATTGGTTCATGTCTCGGATGGGTCTCACAGGACATGTGGGGAGAGCTGAGGGAAGAGGAGCATGTTCCTTTTAGGTCTGTTAAGGACCTAAAATTTCTTCAATGTGGAAGAAAATACAATGACATTTAAGAGAGGACTAGAGATCTAAATTGTTTCCAAAGTGTGCCTTGTTGCTGGGAAGCTGATGTCAAGGCAGAAAATCAATGTATAACACGAGGGACCTCTAAGATCGAGCCTGACCTTCTTAGACAAGAGAAACAAGAAAAGGGACATGAGGGGGACAGTGAGATGGGAAAAAATAAAAATGCTGTTCAAGAGTATCTGCCAAAAAATCACAAGGAGTTGCCTTAATGAGACGTTTCTGTAAGTTGAGAAGTTGCAGTCATATAGTTGAAGAGTTTGTGTCTCAAAAAATAATGCAGAAGGAAGATTTAAAAGCATTTGGATCAAATTTACATCTTAAGATGAGAAATAACTAGAAGTAGCTATAGCACAGGTGGTGTTGGCATCCAGCACAGAAGTAGAGGAAAAGAATTGTTCATGGAAGAAAAATTTGGAACTTGATTTAAACTGGCTGTGAGGCTCGTTACTCCAATAGTCTGCGAAAATATGAGACAGATTAGACTGAAGAAGATGAACCAGGAATATTTTACTCAGTTTCAGCTGCAGAGTCACAGGTTCAGCCTACTAGAGTTTCCCAGAGGAGAGTAAAATTGTGAAGACAAGGAGATGACGTGAATGTAATCAAAACCAGAGTGAAGTGCTGTCATGACTGCTGGTGGGTGGCTCTGCTGGGTGTGCTTTGTTTGACCTGCTTGCTCTAGAGAGATTTTTCAGGGATGTCAAGCTGCAGTTTTACTTGGAAGTTGTGTGTCTTAGACCTGGAATTACTTAAACTTATTAAATAAAACCCTCAGACCAACGATAATTTGAATAGGGGGAGGTGCCAGAGAGCACAAATTGCACAACCAGCTTCCATTCTGCTGAAAATAGTATCTGGCAGGTCTTTCCAATGGTTTTGGCTCAAAACGAACCTCGATCTGTCAGTTGTCAGCACTGTGCCTCCTTTTAATTACCTGGACTAAAATTACAGTTCATTTGCAAACACTGGAGCTCAGAATAATTACGTCTGTTAGACAAAACTGTGGTAAAAGGCAGCTAAAAAGGCCTCACCATTCAGGCAAAGTGAGTCCCTCAGCTTTTGGCTTGCCCAGCTGAGCAGCCAGAGAGGAAGTGCGTGCCTGGCACTGCTTCCAAAGTACCATAAGATCCATTTTGTGCTGGATTTTTACACCTGCTCACTGCATGACATTCTTATTGTTAATTCAAGGTAAAGAAGAGAGAAAAAGTAACTCAAGAGTATCATATTGATGGCAAACAGGCCTAAGTCTACATGACACTCAGCTCAATACTGCAGAAATGTATAGCTGAAGGAGTGGACAAAATACATATGCTGCAAAAATGCTTATGAGAAGACACCAATAAAAACAGCAACTTTGATGTGGAAATAAAAATAGGTCAGTTCTGCCTGAGCCCTGCCATGCATGGACAGAGGCATGCCAGAAGGCATGCCAGGGATGGGGAACAGATCTGTGGGGAAGTCTCTGTAGCAGCCCAGTAGGCTGTGAGGAGGGCAGAAGCACATCTGGGAAACTTCCTGGCATGGAAGAGGGAAATAAAATAAGTGAAAAACAGACCAACTGTGTGGTCTCATAACAAAAGTAATGTAAAAGCAAAGAGTAGAGATGAGTGTGGCTGGAGAGGCAATCAGGGACAACGTGCTGGGCAGTAGGCAGGCCATGGCACCAGCAGGAACTGCACCAGGAGGTAAAACTGCTCTCTGGGACTAGGAGGCATCTCACTGCTCACAGGTTCCTAAGACATCTCAGGAGAGCAAAGTGCCACTGAGGAAATCAAAAGAAAGATCCTGGCCACTTACAATTCAGATTCTTACTCTCTGCTAGTACACACTGTATTTCTGAATGTTTCATTGATCTCTTTCCCCATCTTCTTGTACATCCCATGTCAGACTGCTTGGCTGGTGTTGATCCCTCCTTAGTACCTGACTAATCTTAAATGTCTTTATGATGTAACCTGCGTATCAGGACAGGCATGGAATCCCACCCGCTTGTGTTCCCCTTCCATGAGGAAAATTTCTATATCATGGTCTGCAAGGCTCTATGGGTGAATAACTGAAGTTGCTAGATTTACACAACTACTTTTTAGCCCTGCTTCTGTGTTAAAACAGACCTTTACAGTGCCTTTTTTATGTGGAAATCTTGTAGCTGGGTGTGGTGGGGAAGCCGCTTGGTGACTCATACTGCAGGGAATTCCCTGATGAATCAGAGTATTTTTACTTCTGGACTTGTGCGCAGTTTCCTTCAACGCCGGAGCGAGCGGCCGATAAGAGCAGGCTACAAAAGCTCATTCACCGTGCAGCTACCCCGTGATAAAACAGGGAGTTTATGCTTTGCAGAGAAAAATCCACCCCCCATAACACAGAGGTTCAAAGTATTTTTGTCATTAGCAATCTCAGGTGCTACGAAAAAACAAGGCAGAAGCGGATGGCAGTGAAGAACACACGGAGCAGGCGTGGCTATAAATAACAGGGATGGGTCCGTAAATGTCAGCCTTCTGACAAACCTGGTGTCTTCAGCTGGCAGCAGTGCTGATGGCCACCTGTCAGCGCAGCCTCCAGCCTGTGCCTGCGCCTCCAGCTTCTCCTTTCCCCTGTACTGCCACTGCCTCTTTGGAAGAGGAGGGATTTGAGGGTCATTCACCCAGCCCATGTGCGTGGTTCCCCCTTGAAGCCTTGGCTCTGTCGGGTTAATGGCTGTTCCTGCTGGCAGTGAGGGAGCAGGGCACTCCACCAGGGACTCTGCAGGGCTTCTGCCCTGCCCTTCTGTGCATGAATGTTTTGGGTTTATTTCCATTTGGTAAAAAAACCCTCACAAAACTTGAGACACCAGTATAATACCTTGACCCTACTTTTTAGCTATATAAAGAACTGTCATTCTCTTCAAAATATTGCACTATAAATCTTAAAAACGCCAAAACAAAGCCAGGCATTTGGTTTGGAGAAGACACTTCTTATTACTTCGTAAAAGTAAATAGTGAAATGAAAGGGAATGAAATAAGACCTTTGGAAAAGCCGTTTTCTCCCTTTTCCTTCGTGCCTCCTCCTCTCCTTCCTCTCCTGACTCCTTCTCCCCCCTCCCTGTATAACAACTGCCCATTTGGGTACGGTAATTCCAGAGAGCAAACTTTAACGGGAATGCCTGAAATGTGTCTGCTTCAGCTTTGTGTTATGTCTGTAATTTGAATTATTTGCATTTTGGAAAGGTATAAATTGCTCTGGTGTACTTGGGTTGGCTGGCGGCCAGGAGGGAGTTGCCTCGGGCCCAGACCAGGCGCGTTGCTGCAGATGTGGCAGGCGTACAATGGAAACTTTTGTGGGCGAGCAGCCCTCGCTGCTCCAGCACACGCTGACAGGAGGCGGCATCCCGCCTGCTCTCCAGGCTCCCCGGCGGATGGGCACTGGGGCAAAACCATTTTCTCCGGCATTGGCTGACTATCTTGAGGCTCAGAGCTCCCACAAACCATTCCAAAGCCATTATTCCTTTTTATTTTTACTTTTTTTTTTTTTTTTTTTTAATTTCAGCTGAACGGTTTAAACCTGCAAAACATGTTTACTGTAAAAGGTTGACGTAGTGGTCTAAGGTTTCCCTCCTGGAGCTGGTCCCAGTCCGTGGGCGTTGAGATTTCCCTCTTGGTTCACCAGACGTAATATGAGGAATTGTCTTTCTTTTTTTTTTTTTCCTTTTTTTTTCTTTTTCTTTTTTTTTTTTTTTTTTTTGGTCTCTTGCTTCATAACAACTTTTGCTCCCAGCATTTTTGTTAAATGAAATGTCACTAGCTGTTAATGAGTTGTCTATTCCCTATTTCTTCCCTCTCTTCCCTTTCCCCACAGTTGCTGATGGTCTGGACAGTCACAGAGGAATTTCTTAGAGCAAAACCTGTATTGTTCTTACTAGCTTCCAAAGCCACTGCTCTGGATTTTTATCTTCCTAATAGTTTAGATTACAGCATCTAAAATATTTCTGAACAAACTCCTTTTGTCATCATAAAAATTTCAAAAATGCATAAAGTCAGTGCTGTGTGAAATAATTGAAAGATTAGCTGGAGATGGAGTCATTTTGAATTTTCCTGAAGTATCGACAGGAAATAAAAACCAGAAACCTGAATCAGATCATTCGTCTTGCAAAGCACAAATTAAACATAGCAAAAAACCTGAACTTCTGGTAATCCATTTACAAAGGCAAATTGAACACATGTTAACTACTAGACTGGACGTCTGTAGGTTTTAAAAAAACCAGCCCAGCAAACCCCTTCCAAAGCAGAAGTTCCTACACTTCGCAGAATGTGTGATAAGTGTCAGCATTGTGTTGCTTTTCTAACTGATTGAATTAATTAGGGGCAGGGAGGGAGTGCTACAGAGGCTGGAGATAAAGGAGGCTGCTCCCAGACAGGGGATGTATCCTGGCTTGCCAAATTTTGGTCAGGATTTTCTACTGACAGCCCAGGGGAAGCATCTGTTGGATAAATTGTGGAGTGATCGCCAGTCCTCCCAAGAAGCCTACTTCAATTCTGGCACTCTCCAAAGGCATCGTTAAGGAGTCCCAAGCACAGTCTGGCTGCTCCTTCTCTCCCTGCAGCTGAACGTGGCAGTACCAATTCAAGGGATTCCTCTTCCAGTGTCACAAGTTAAAATGTAGGAAGAAACTGAGGGTAGATCTGCTAATTGTTTTCCAATGAAAAGACCTTCAAATCCACTGTGGTGTTTGTGCTGCAGCCTTCATGTTGTGCTTCTTTCCATACATTAAAAAGAAAGGCGTTTTGGACATTAAAACAATTGCCAGGGATAGTCCCTCAGCAGCATTCCTTTCACGGTAGGACAGCTGTACACAAAAATATTATTTACAGACATTTGTAATAAATCAGGCAGCTCTAAATGCGTCACCTCCATCTTGGCCATGAAAACGAAGAGAAAAGAAAAAGTGCATTCACTCTTTCACCTTTCAGAGGTTTTTGTAAGGCAGGCTCATGTCCATGTGATGAAGTTCAAAATAACTAATATTTGCATTTGCATGTCCCAGTGCTGCAATAAATGTCCAAAAGAGATGACATAAAGTCTCAGTTTCCTCTTCATTTCGGTAACATCTGACAGTGGTGGGACTCGTGAAGCTGCAAGTGTCTCTACTGCCCAGCTTATCCAGCAGTCTGCTTATGGCCTTTCATTTGTGTTTTTCTAGGCCTGCAGAATGGAAACCTTATATTCTTTGTTATTTTTCTTGTTTCTTTCCTATTGAGGTCTGAAGATGCAAGGAAATAAAAGTCCACCTTGTTTTCCAATTATTACTGTATCAGTAATATGCAAGAAAAATGACCAATCAAAGCAAATTTCTTCCAAAAGACGTGTTCTCAGGAAAAGTTGTAGTTGTGGCTTAAATCTATGCTTGAAAACAGAAATTCAGTAAATTTGGAAGACACAACACACCACGAAAAGCAGCTCCAGAAGTGGGACCACTGTAGCTGTACAAAACCAACTTCAAAATGGAGTCTAAATCTGTGTTTCCCAGCCTATGACCTTACCTTTTGACCCAAGTAGCAGACTTGGGTCCAAGCCAGACTAGGAGTATATTAAAATCAAATCCTGCATGACTGAGTAGCTTCCTTAATACTACCTTTCTTTTTGCATTGTTTAATATTAATATTGAGCATGACTTACAGCCTAGGCAGTGTTCAAAAGCCATCATAGGTAGCAGTATTGCTGTCTGAAAGTTCAGTGAATTGAGATGAAGAGCAGTTGCATATTTTGTCCAGGCTAGTGGCAGAGTAAACTCCCAGTGGCTTTCCCCCATCTAGGTATCATGAGCTCTGTGTTGTGGTTCTTCCTTTCAGAAAAGCTGAAGGAGTTCCTGTCACAGGTTACCCAGATGATCTCTTAGTTGGCCAGCACTTTGGGCAGTGTGTTGTAAGAGGTCCTTTTCACATAGGCAGTGCCCCTTCAAACAGATTGTTTTTGCAAAAGTTGTTCCTTTCTTGGCTTGGGAAAGGAAAAAAGGAGGAACTAGATATCTTTTTCTTTTGTCTTTTAGATGGTCACCATGTGTGGGAAATGGAAGCCAAAACCGACAAAGAAATGTGCAAGCCAGTAAGTCTGTCTTAAATATTTTAACATCAAGATGAAAAATATATATTGCCTTCTCCAGCACTGTTACTAAAGAGGGATTTCCAAGGCTTTGGCACTGAAATAGAACAAGTACTTAGGCCTCCCCTCCTGGAAATCTTTCTTTAACGTGAGCATGGGGTAAAAATCCTTTGCTGGAAGCTATCCCAAAAGTAGGAGAGACCATTTGGAAAATATTTTTTCATTGTCCAGGATGGGCCAGTTCCATCTGCTCATCTTTTGTCTTGCTGGGTCAGTTCTTTCCGCTGCTCCCAAAGCAATTTCTGATCATTTTCCTTGGCTTTCCTCTATCTTCAGCAGCAGAAACATGAGTCCCCTCACAGGAGATCAGCTCCACTTTGGAGAAGTGTGGCTCCCTCAGCCATGACTCTGAGTGGGAAGTACGTCCACTATTCCACGTCTGCAGGAATATGCAATACTTGCAAACCTGCAGGCAAACAATTTAAAGATCTTGGCTGAATTCAGGCCAAATGCTATGAAGAGCATTCCTTGTTGCTCTTTCAAAAAGTGCCAAGGGAGGTTTTGATGGTCATAGCAGATTCACTATGCATATGTGTAAGCTGATGCCCTAGAAGCTAAGTCATTCCTGAGCCCCTTGCTGGAGCATTTGATTTCTGACAGTGGAAGATCATCTACACATTCTCCATACCTTTTTCATGTTGCACTAGAAGTGCTTGCAACAGTGAATCTTCCATCCACAGAAGCTAACATGCTTAAAACTTCCTGAGTTGTTGTATGAAAATATATTTCACTGTGGAAAATGGAAATATTTGAGTAATGCTCTCCTAATGCCTTTCAAAGGAAATATTGTTAGGTTCAGATATATCAGGGATGACCTGCCAACCGAGCCGTTGTGCTTTCTCCTGCTGAGTTAGAGACCACAATTTGATTGTGTCCCAGATTTTTGGCAGAGGCAGGCTGGAGTCTTGTCCATATGCAGTATCATATTTGCTGTCCAAAGGGAAGAAGTGAAGGCTAGTGATTTTGCAAAGATCTGAGCCATGCTAAAATAATTTCCCTCCTTCTAGAATCCTTGGCATGGGCACTGGGATTGGTGGGAAGCCATCCTTGCCCACAGAGCCCACCAGCTTCCCTTCAGGGAGTGTTTCTCTTCCTTCTGGGGGTAAACTTCTCAATACCATTGTACAGCTTGACTGCCTTATTTGTGCCTTGACTTTCTGATTTGTTGCTTTTGCAGAATTCATTGGTGGTTGAGATACCACCTTTCCGCAATCAGAGAATTACCAGCCCTGTTCAGGTCAACTTCTATGTCTGCAACGGGAAAAGAAAGAGAAGCCAGTACCAGCTTTTCACCTACCTTCCTGCTAATGGTAATGAAACAAATTCCTTATCTCTGCTAGTAAAAGTGAGAGATAATGATGATACAGAGTTCTAATAATTCTTTAGTATTTGAATATTTTGGAAGTATGCTTGGTTCTATGAGGATAAATCCGGGAGAGCTGCCTTTGTCTGTGCTGCCCACACAAGAGACCACCTCTGCAGATTATTTCCATTTGCATTGGTGGCAGAGACCTGTTGAAACAAGGACTTCTGCTTTTGGGAGCTGAAGAACCACAACCTGATGTTTGTGAAAGCACTGAGTTCTCTGCTAAGTTGCTGTCAACCCTTGGTCTGACTTTCTAACCCCAGAGGGTAAATTGCATTCAAATAACATTTCTAAATTCACACCACAATACTTCGAGCATGCTGGGCTCTGAGCTGGAGGTGGTGTGTGGATTCTCCCTGCGGTCATCTCACACCTTGCTGCCTTGAACAGGGTGAAAATTGATCTGGACAATATGGGTAGAGATAGGAGTGCTCCATGTCAAATGCTTCCTGGATGGGAAATGTCCAGAAATGTGTGCCACTATTTTTTTTTTTTTTTTTTTTTTTTTTTTTTTTTGAGCTTATATTGGTAGCTGTGGGATGACAATGAAGTCATTCATATTAGCTGAATTCCAAGCAGGCTTGTATGAAGATTTTAATTGCTGGTAAATTTAGATTTTTAAAAAATATTATTTGAAATGGCCCTTATACTAAGAACACTCTCTGGAGGAGAGTAGGGAAAAGAAGGGTGGTTGTTTTGTTTTTGTAGGAAGGAAGGAAGAGTAATTAGCAAAAAATTATTAAGCTATGCTTTTTTGTAGACTTTCCAAGCAAAAATAATCCTTCAGTGGAAAATACCAACAAAGCAATATTCAGGTCATGTCACATGGCTTGAAGAGACATGCTAATTTTTTGTAGGTGAAATCCCATAAAGTACACATTTGGAATTTCCCCCAGTTAGCATGCGTGCACTTTTATCAGGACTTAAATTAAAAATAAGAGTACAGGAAACCTGACATGGCAACGAAGTGCTTACTGCATATGTTCTGTGTAGCTATGGTTCACTGAATCAGCCTACTTATGCAAACTTCATTCCCAGTGGGGAAGTCTGTGTATATTTAAAGACTGTTCATCTCTTAAATTGGAAAGAAAAAGAGTTGTTATTCTCTTTCAAAACACTTTTCAGCAACAAAAATCATTTGTAGAGGCAATCAGGTATTGCCTTGTCACCCAAGTTACCCTCATAAATATTTCAGGTTCAGGCCTCTTCTTAACTGCTGTTTATTAAGCAGCATCTTCCCTTCAGCCTTTACATAGGCCCTTTTTTACCATTGTATTCTAAACCCTGGGAATAGTGTGCACTCCTGCAGAGTTGGTTTATGCTATCACTGTTCTGTGTTGGGAACATTTGATGTTTTATTTGATGTGAAGAGATGGGAATGCATACCTAGTGACAGCAGACCTAGTGACAACAGAAACCAGCCTAGGCTTTATTCTGCAAAGACATCTTTAATTATGGTAATTGTTGAAAACATTAGGAATCTTGTTTAGTCTGCTATACCAATTTAAATTCTAGTGAAATCTTTTCATTTCAGTGTAAGGAACCTGAAAAAAAAATGTAACACCAGGGTAGGGTAAAGGAAAGCAGGTATTCCTACTAAATATTCTTTCCATTCCTGTTTAGTTCTCCACTCACATTCTCTTAATGCATATGTATATGTGCATATAGGTAATTGAAAAACATGCTGTGTTCTTTGCAGCCTCTCCCATAACAGTGGCAAAGGTGAATGTGCTTCTGCAATGATCAGAATTAATAGTATAGTATGTTTTTATTATGCTTGTGTTGTAATGCCTGTGTTACAGCTGTAAGGTTTTGCCCTTCCGTGGCTGGTATTTTTTTCCATCATGCCTTTCAAAGATAGATACAATCATCTCAACTATGTATTTAGGAACCACGTACTGTGATTGAATCAGTCATTTATGCTGCTGTATTTCTAGGAGTCATTTTAGGCTCCATTTGATTTCAGTCACAACATTCTTTTACTGTTTCAAGGCATTGTAGAAAACTAAAGTTTAGCTCATGCACAAAAAATTACTTGAGTCAGTAACCACTGGGTGATCAGTGTAAAAAATGTAGATGAGATAAGCATGATTTTGGCCCAGGTAACACTTTGTTGTTTAAACAAATCCCAGAAACAGAGAAGGTGTAGGGTTTTCACAAGCAAATGTCAGAGTGATCATGAAGTGTAAGATGTGGTTTTACACAAATGAGATGGTATCCTGTAAGCTGCTTCTTCTTCTTCCTCTGTGCTTTAGGACTAATCAAATGCTGCATTTCAGCGCCTACCATAGTTTTGCAGGTATTTCTGCATGAGGGAGCTTTTAAAAGCTTCATGATGCACATCACACATGTATTTTACAGCTCAGCTGGACTGTGCCAAAGCAAAATACCAAATGTGGACTAAATATTGTGTGAGCCCCCTGGCTGTGCTCCTGGGGTGGGTGTGGGCACACACAGACCAGTGGGAGAGCCGTGGGCTCACTGTGCAGCTCCCACCCCACCGTGGGGCAGTACGGGGTGTTTCCTGTAGCTCCTATTTCTCCTCATTCCCTAGGGGAACACAGCCAGTGGATCCAGGGACACGTGACCTCACCCATGCCACCTGCCATGGATGGTCCTATAGCATCTCCATGGAGTACAGCTGTGTGACATGCAGCCTGCACAAGCTGCCATCTCCAGCAGCGTTATTGCGACGCCACAGGGCTGTGGAGGTGTGGCAGGACTGTGCCTTCCCTCTGTTAGCTCAAGTGTTTGGCAGAGCAGGGACTTACTTGGTGAAGATGAGTTTCTGCTTCAGAAATAAAAAAAAAAAACCTGCTGTAAAAATCTTTCTGCTCTGTAAATGGAAAGTTTCAATGACAAAGCAAAACAGAAAGTAGATGCTTCGCAAAAGGAGCCAAGGTCTTGAAAACAGGCTTGCTGAAGTTGTTGGCTTAGGATGGACTGTAAACCTAAGTACTCATAATCCACTTTTAATTGCAATTTTGATTTACTGTTCTGCTAAATTTGAGCAACTCCTGAATCCTGTGTTAGCCGTATACTGTACAAAAATGACTGTAATGTCATTTATTTTAGTATTACTTCAATGATACACATCACTGAGCAATTGCATATCAATTTTGTCCTGGAGCCTGCAGGCTGTAGGCTCTTGAGACTCCTCCACAGACTTGCCTGGCACAGAAATATAAGTAGTTTCCATACCATTCTGGCACAGGTGAATTCCTGCAGCTCCTGTGGTAAGTACTGATGCACTTTGCCTTGCCACATCCCACCAGAATTTGAGGAGGAAGGCTCTGGACCAGGCACTGCAGACAGGAGTCTGAGCAGAGCACAATGAGCAGACCCTTGGATGTTCAGCCTTTAAAGTGCCTCCACTGCTGCAGCTCTGTGCAGGGGGCTCTGCAGCTCCCTAATGTGCAGCAGGACATTTTGGAAAGCCGCGTTTCAGGGTTAAACTAACTGGGAGAGTCTGAAGAAGAGCGCAGGCATGCATGCTGTGGTTCCAAATCCTGTGTTTTCATCTAAGAAAGCTGAAGGAATTCTCCTGCTCAGAAGACTTTAAACAATGAATGATAAGGATTAGATGTGTTTCTGTTTAGATTTCTTCAAAGTAGGTACAAAAATATAGAGG
Organism: Oenanthe melanoleuca; assembly: GCF_029582105.1. NCBI lineage: Eukaryota > Metazoa > Chordata > Aves > Passeriformes > Muscicapidae > Oenanthe > Oenanthe melanoleuca. The sequence goes on from NC_079335.1 coordinate 91,640,008, forward strand.
AAATGTGTTCAAGAACTTATTTTTCCAGATAGGAATGAGTGCTCAGTCTGTTTTCTGTTATTCAACAAGTATTGATATCAAGAATGTTGAACACAGGAAGGCTTTTCTTTGAATTTTATTTAGACATGTAGTGATATTTGACTAGCCAAAGACAGGCTAGTTTGTCCAGGAAATATTTAATAAAAAGGAAAAAGGAAAGTTGATGTGTTTCTTCTACTGGAATGAAAAATACACTTTTGCAAAGGGTTGATGATAAAGTATTTCCAGTTCCTGTTTCTGTCAGGCTACTTAATTGTCAAAGCATTATTAAAAGATCATTTCATTGCTTCTAGTATTTATTAAAATGGTGTTGATGTTCTGGGTGACTTTCACTTTGAGATGCGATTCAGTACCCACAGGGCCAGATTTCCAACTGCACAGCCTTCACTCCCAGAGACAGCTTTTCTGCAATTCCTTTGCCTCCCTGCAGTCATCTGCACAAGTCTCCAAGATGTTGAGCTCCTCTGAAATCCTGGCCACAGTGACTTGGTGCGGATGGAAGTCCTTTGAATCTGTGGGTGTGGAGTTGTGCTGAGAGCCTGCCTGTGGTGACAGTATTGTGGTTGACAGCCCAGTGGCACAGAAGTGAAGCTCCTGACATTGTAGAATAGAATCATAGGATGTCTCAAGTTGGAAGGGCCCCATCAGGATCATTAAGTCCAACTCCCCACTCCTTGCAGGACCACCCATTGGTGTACATTTGTAACGAGTTACTGCCTCTGCTCTAAAATTATCCCCTGCCTGCCACGCAGATGGGTGCATTTCTCATGGCTGCATTGAGCAGCCATGCCTCTGTGTCACCTCAGCCCTTCTGCCCACACCTCACTCACAAGTTAAAAGATGACATCAGCCCCCTTAGCAGAAATGAGGATGCAAAGTATTGCCACTCTAATGTGACACAGCATGTGGCTTGTGCTGATTGTCTTCTGACACCTCTCACTCTCAGTATTTGTTGAATTTTCATGCTTGAGGTCGGCAAAATGAGTAGCCTAGTCCTTTATGCAAAACAATGGTGATTTGGGGGCTGCTGGGGGAGCAGGGCAAATGCAGGGACTGTAATTGTGGCTGGTGCAATACGACCTCAGCAGCGCCTCAACAAGGGGACAGAGCATGGCTGAGCCAGCCTGGAGCCTCGGACCTGCTGGAGGAGTTTTCATCCCCAGGAGCATCTGGGGATGCAAAGCCAGCACATGGCAGGGCAGGGCTACAGAAGGGACAGGGTGAAAGGTTGGCCCCAGAGGACTTTTATTTTAGGTGAAAATAGGAACCACGGTTACTCATTTTTACACTGTACACTGACACAGTTTATTTCATTTGGCTATTCAGTGGCTGATTGTTACTTTTGACATTTAGCTGAGTAACTAAAAGCAGGTGAGGTTCTGTCAGAGTCCTGTTCTCATTCGTGACAGTCACAAAGTTCATCACTGGGTGTGTCAGCCCCTCCACTCCCATCCAGGAGCCATGGGAGGTCTGTGGAGGAGCAGAGGAAGCACGTGTTGTATCACCAGCATTACATCCTCATGTGCTGGGTACCCACTGGAGCTGCCAATTCTTTGTACACTGCCCACAGTTCATCCAAGTGACATCCATTTTCAGCAGTCAGACAGAACCCAGCCAGCTGCATCTGACCTGCAGAGTCTGTCTTGATCTATATGGAGAGGCATGTGGAGAATGCTGCCTCTCTGTGGTGCTCCATCTCCACCTGGACTGCCAGGAAAAAGCATCACCTGTGTGAAGGCCCTGAGGAAAGCAGGGGTGGGCAAGCACTGTGCATAAGCCCCTGGCTGTGTCTGACCATCAGCAATGATCACCCCTAATAGTTAACTTCCAGTGCATAAAATTGCCTTTTGTCAGTATCTTGATTTTCAAACATTGCCCTTCAGATGAAAAAACCCAGCCTGTAGTTTTGGTCATTGAACTCCTCCACATGAGCATTTTGAGGACTCCTTGCCTTGCTTCCCAGTGATTTCACATGCATGGAGGGATAAAGTCAGCAGTGATGGTGTAATGTTGTGTAGCACCATCAGAAAAGACCTCAGCCCAGTGGATTTTAACATCTGGCAGAGGTGACATAGAAGGCCTTGGCTGGTGCAGACTGGGTGTTGTGCACAGTTAAACACCCAGTTGAAGTCAGTAGTGGAGCCAGGTGCTGCACCACAATGTGGAAGCAGCAGTAGAGCAGCCCAAATGGGCATATCACTTGATTTTCCTATTCAACACTCTAGGATTTAACAAAGTGTTATGGTGGAAAATTTTTACCTTTAAATAATTTTTCTCTCTTTCTTTTGAAAGAAAGCTAATGCATAATCTTCTGTACTAGCACAACCCAAAATTCCCTCCATCTACCTTCTACTTCTCCCCACCTGGTTTAGCAGGGCATGCAACAAGCTACCCTATATAATATTCTGTCTCATAAATATGTGTAGAATAACCTAATAGTTTAACAGCTGTTGAAAAGCATTTAGCAAATGAGTTAGCTGGAAAGCACTTCCCAATCAGATAATGTCAATGTCTGAGATTATGTGGTGAGGTGTATGCACAAGGTTTCCATCTCCCTAGAGCTATTCTTGTATAAAACTGTACATATTCATCTGAACCTGTAAAAATCTATTCACAAAACCCAGAAAGGGCAGGCAGGCAGGCATGTTTTAGAGTTAGCCCTCCTGATGAGCAGCACCTGTAGTAGTGTACTAGCAAGAGAGGGTGAGTTCAGATACTTGTGCTGATAAAAGTTGCACACACATGAGTGCTTCCTGCAGTGTCTTGATAGCATGAGGTTTCTTTGTGAATGAGTCACCATGCACTGGATTTTAACTAAAAGCAAAGGCTTGGTAGCAGCCTGACCTTTAAAAATGTTTTGGTTTAATGGGAAGCATCTGCCCAGGTCCCTGTAGTTGACTGTCTCACAAGATTCCTGGGACTGAGTGCTCATCCCTTGTCACTGAGATTGCACTGCTGCACATCTGTTGGCAGGGCATTTCAGAAAGTTTTGCTCAGCCACTGCTGCTCGGTGTTGCTGAAGCAGGGATTTTTTTGTGAGGCCACCAGCCCCTTGCCTCTCCCCAACACTGCTGCTGCACAGTCAGAACAAGGGGTGAGGCTTCAAGTATGCTGGATCCAGCCAGTGCTGCAGCAGCAGCCAGGATTTTGTGTTTGTACAAAGCCAGAATGGCTAAACTGTACATGGAGATGTGTCCAAATTATTCTCTGGTCGGTCAGCAGCAGACTAGTGACAGGAGCTGGGGTGACCTGTGCAGCATCTTCTGAAGGTGTGCTGCCAGTGTCAAAACTGATTGACAAGGAAGGATTTCAAAGGCACAACAGTCTTTCAGAGCTCAACTCAGCAATGGAGATTTAGACACCTAACTCCTCAGCTCTCTTTGAAAGTCTCATCCCAAATTCTTACCAATTGCCAGAACATTTAGTCCAGAAGTTGAAGAAATGTGTGTGTGCACATGATGAAAAAAATAGTGTTTTGACTTTCACAGTCTTAACTAAAATCTGTGTGCAGGTGCCAGGGAACTACATCATAGTCTGCACCATGAAAGGAAGCTATTTTGTTGGATAGGTTCAATCAAACTTAAGGGTAAAATAACTATATTTTAGTATATTTTAGTGCCATAAATGTCTACACTGAGACTACTACACGGAAATGGGAATTTGATAGTTAAATGTTAATCAGGACAAAAATCTGCTTAATCAATAAAATTTTATTTTTTCAGTTCACATATTTTAATATCTCCCCCCCCCAGAAAAAAAAAAAAAAAAGTTTAAAAACCCATCTGGATTGCTGAAGTGCAAAAGCAAACACACACTTGTTAGAATTGTCAAAAAATATATATAGTTTATATCTGAGCACTTTCTGACTCCCTTTACTGAATGTACATGATTTATTATTTTTCTTCTAGGTTGATATATTAACTTTTTACCTGCTAGAAAGGCCTTTCATTTAAATGTGGGCTTGCAGAACTGGCTGAAATATTTCTCCCAGATTCAGACACACACAGAAGGACCATTGTCTTCCACCAGTGCCTTGGTATGATGTCATAACCCTGATCTCTCTGAGTAAGAAGCTTTGATTTATAGCTAGGGCTGCTGCCAATGCGTGGTTCTCAGAACTTCATATTAAATTAGATGACATAATGACATGAGTTCAGAGTCTGAGAAGGCATCACCAAACCATTGAAAACCAATTAGAAATTAATGTGCTTATCAGACTAATTTAGAAGAGTGACCTCTGTCATATTTTAATATTCAAAATCAAGGACTGTTTAAAACTGTCTGTCAGCTGACCTGATGCTTTGTGAAGTAAGAGGCATTTAAAATTTCACTGTACCAAACTTGCATTTTTTTTTTACCTTTTTAGGGCAAGGGCCAGATCCTTCAGCACTCTTAAATGAATAATGTTGCTCCTGAGTCTGAGCGTACATAGAAAGAGTATCATCTTTTGTGTTTACAATTTCACAAATTCTGGCTTCATTGCTGCAGTTTATTATAGATGAATCTCAGCATATGGCAAATTCAGTCACAGTTTTTCGTTTTTTTGTTCTAGCCAGCTGAGAGTCTGTGAGACTGGGTGCTACCTCAGCACCATGGAGCAGTTCTGAGACAGAATGATTGTTGCTGTTTGGTATGGCTCTGCTGGATTTAAGAAGTGATTCTGCTGAAAGTGCTCACAGGTTCTGAACAGCTGTAGGGCTTTGCAGTTAATTGCCAGCCCAGGCCTGCTGTGTGATTGACTTGGAGTGTCTCTTAGCTGGCATTCAAGATTTGAAATATTTGAGCTAGAAGTTAGTTAGCCAAATACTGTTCTCTGTTAAATATTAATCCTGAGAAAATTAGCAGTACTGTCTATATCACATTGCATGTCCCTATGTGAAATACTCCCCTGTGGAAGTCAGTGATGATGGAAACAGGTGTGTGTTATGGGAGCTAGGTCACCATGCCTCCACAGGGATGTATAACAGGGCTCAAAACCCCCTTTTTGATCTTGGGGTTGTAAAGACTTGCAGTTTATCAAGCATGAGGCAGTAGATCAGTGGTAACACAAGTACCCAGCTGGCCAGTGATCAGTCCTGTCCACTGTGTTGTGCAGAGGGTTCTCCTGTGAACTGCCCAGGGTTCTCAGGTGCAGGGCCCTGATTTGGACTTGATCCTTGAGGGTCCCTTCCAAGTCAGGGTGTTCTATGATTTTTCTGTCTAGGAGAAAATGGTGAAGGTGGGTACTAAGGTTTGTATCCTGTTCTAAGTCAGGTGCAGTTGCCCACCCCAGCTGAGCATCTCAGTCCCCCAGAAGTCAGTGAGACAGTGGGTGGGGGTGTGTTAGTTCCTTGTAGACTCACTGCAGTGTTTGAGTAACACCATAGACACTGTGATGGCAAGTGGGAAGCCAGTGAGTACAGTTACAGGCTGTTCTGCATTGGTTTGGGGAGGTGTGCCTTGAATACCCATAGCTCTTACTTTAGGCCCTCTAAAGTCCTTTGAAAAGTGGAAAAAAACAGTTGCCCTTTCAGAGAAAGAATATAAGGTGATTTACACCAGCTTTTGACACAATCAGTGTATTTTCAGAATGACCAGACCTCCAGGTAGTTCGAGTTGAGTTTGCAAATACGAACATTGGCAAAGATTTTTGGCCTTTGTTACTCCATTTGTTGAAGATACACAGACTAGGGAGAAGCAGGTAATGGGACAGACCAGCATAAATAAACCATCCACTAATGTAATGTAGCAATTTGTGATATTGTGTCCTCCACAAGTCAAGTACTGCAGTTATTCATGCAAAATACTAAAGTTGAGATCTGGCCAGAAGGGGGAATGTTGATGTCTTAGGTTTCTTCTGACATACTCAGCTTTACAGGTCTGATTCCAGATAATCTGGATCATTAATAATAGTTTCTTCATGGAAAAAAAAAAAAATCCTACAGACTTTCCTTCTCCAAACTGGTGCCTCATGACAATGTTTGCAGTTTTTAAAAGGGGGTTGAGTGGCTGCCGTCCCAGTCTATATGATGCTCACACTCACTCTGCACAGGGTTAATGGCTCTGCAGCTGGCAAAACACGGAAAAGTCAGATACAAATCCCTTCACCATTTCAGCAGGAATATTTTTTTCTGTCTTCCGGTGTGAAATTATTCTAGTGATGAGATTAGCATACAAACAAAATATAGGATACTGACTAAGGGCTGACTTTTTTTACTGTGTTGAAAAAACACTTCAAAAAAGGTATCAAGGCAGTTCAGTTGAACAAGTTCAGGCAACTCTAAGCATAAGTGCAGTTAGTATTTGTCCATTTAAAGGTATTTTCTTCCCCATTACATGAAATAACTGATGTCCAGAAGTATTAGTTCAAAGCAAAACAACCCTGACCAGTCTCTGATTTCCTTCTGAATTTGTAGGCACCAGGAGTGTCTTTGGTTGCTGTCACCATCTCCAAGTGAGTTTTTGGACTAACAGGTGTGGAATAGAGTCCCTCCCATCCATCAGGTGCGCAGCAGGACTTACTGGTGGTCCTCCATTGGCTGCAGTATGTGTATTTCAATGTAGCAACATGCAAAAAGAGATTCACAATATTCATGATCACTAATCAGACCTCCAAACAGACCCCATGGCATTGCTTTTGTAAAGAAAAAACTCAGGCTGAGGTGACAAAAAAGTGCTTGGTGCACCAGGAAGCAAAGGTGTGCTGCAGAAGAGCTACAATGAAAAGCCAGCCCGAGATCAGGAACCTGCCTTCTGTAAAGTCTCCAGCCTGCCTGCCACCAGGGCTAAAACCCTTCCCCAGGTTATAACAAGTCAGACAACTCCAGGGTTTATTGGAGTTGTATTGCCAGTGGTTGAGCTTGGAATTATTTAGCACAGGTGTTTCTATAACAGTGATATATTGGGAAAATTCAGTGTTCAACAACCATCATATTTCCAGCTGTGCTGTGGTTAGTGCTAGCACAGTGAACCTAATATAAAACATGTGAGAATATTTGCTAGCTCAGGAACTTGTTAAAGGTATTTTCTTACAATATCTGAGTTGCTGTGTTTATCTAGGTGCGTTTCTTCGGTCTTGCATTTTCCTAAGGGGTGTGATAGTGGTTTTGTAAAGCTGTCACTGAACCTGGAATCTGCTTCTCTGCAGCCAAGTGCATTAGTAGCCCTGCTAGCCAGTGTGCAGCACACAAACTGATGAAAATAAGGTTATGAGAAATCCAATGACAGTCCATCACACCTAGCATATTTGTCTTGAGCAGCACCTGTGCATCTGTTACATATATAGACCTGTTTTTACTAGGGTGCTAGAAATCTTGAAACAAGTGTTGCAAGCATCTACATGTAAAAGAACATAAAAGGAACAAAGTTAACAAGGGGCTCGGGGACTGTAAAACAAGGGTAGTGAAGTGCATTCACCACCAACAAAATCTGTGAGTGCTAAAAGAGGTTTTATATGTGCAGATGGACACGTGTGTTTTAAGGGGCTCAAAAAGACTCATACACAAACATAATAAATGGCTGGACAATGTGTAAGAGTTTTGTAAAATGCATGCAAATAAAAATATAGTCAGAGACACTTGTGCAACACACCTGTATCTGAGCAGGGTTGTGAAAAGATGTTTCATTATTAACTTCGTGCCACAATGGGTTGGTTATTAGAATATTATGAAAAATATTCTCTGGTGTCACCATAAATTTTTTAGAAAGAGGATAAATGCCACTATGCATCCATATGCAATCATTGTGTGCATTAGAGTTGCATCTGTCTAGAAAGAAATACATCTACAGTCTGGCTTGGCTCTATTATTTTTAATTTTCCTGATTGAGAAGGTGGGTTTTACCTGTGCACTACATCTGTTGTAGGAGAAGCTTCAAAGACACCTCTTTATGTTGAAAAGACACTTTGATTTGAGAAAGGATCTTTCTTCTCTGATTTGAGAAAGCAGCTCTGCATTTTTAATGACTGAGTTGATGCTCATGACAATCATTTCTGTCCACATTCTGGTAGTTTTTAGAGACATGACAGCTCCATTAGGGCATTGTTTGGGACAGTGGATAGAGCAAGCAGAGGTCTAGAACAGGAATCAGTTTGTCTTGGTAGCCAGAGATCAACATTTTTTTAGGAGCTGGCATTAGCAAAAATCAAATGCAATTAATATAAAAAACAAAAAAAATCAGATCCTACTCTTTTAAAAATATCTTCATAACTGAAAATTTCTTGTACATAGCACTTTGTCATGTATCTTTGCAACTTCATTTTCATTCTAAAAAATCAAAAAGCCCCATCTCAACCTTATTATGCTCCAGTTTACTGCGTGTACAGACGTTTATCAAATGGGCCATCGGTAGCTGTAGAAATGCAGTAGTCTATCCAAGTTAAAATTCTTGCCTTGATTACTACAAATCCATGGAGCCCTTGGGTCCAAAGCTTCCACTGAAGCACAGCTATTTGCAAATAGATTTTTATAGCACATTAGTGCTGGAGGAGAGTCCAAAGAAAATAGTCCTTTTCAATATTAGAACCAGCTGTGACTTTCTTGTGCTGATGACTCATTCATTTTTTTTTATAGGGTGGGAGAACTAGGCAAAAGACACACAGAGTCTTATTCACGACGTTGTTTGTTTTGCAAAGGGTATCCTAGCCACAAGCCAACTTGATCATACCAATACGCAACTCATGTTTATTTAAAACCTTTTTTCTTTTAACAGTTCCAATTATAAAAACAGAACCCACAGATGACTATGAGCCTGCTCAAACCTGTGGACCAATGAACCAAGGCTTAAGCCCTCTCTCTAAGCCGTACTACAGCCAGCAGATCATGATGCCCCCAGATCCTGGTTCGTGCCTCGTGGCCGGCTTTGCCTCCTGCCAGCAGAGGAACGCCGTGATGTCACCTTCTCCCAACGCAAGCCCCAAGCTGCACGACCTCTCCTCCTCTCCTTACAAGTGCATCCCCAGCCCGGGCCACAGTCACCTCGGACTTCAGCAGCCCGCTGGAGGTGTCCCCGCCATACAGGAAGTGCCAAGGTCTATAGTTGTGCACCCAAGCCCCCCCGAGCAATCATCTCACGTCATGCTGCAGCCGCAGGTGAGTCAACATCTGAGCAGTAGCTGTCCCCTTGGTTATCAACAAACACTCTATCCCAACAGTCCCTCTTCTCCAGTTCCATCTGTTACCCAAGAGCCAACCTATTTGCAGTCCTGCAGTCCAACTCACTCATCCATAATGGGTCAACAGCAGCAGCAACTGCCGAAGGTTCACAGAAATGAGTCTCCAACAACCCAACCACTGTCATTGCCAGAGTTGCATGAGGAAAGTAATCATAATTTGGCCCCTATTCCTGTAACGATCAAGCGAGAACCTGAGGAATTGGACCAGATGTACCTGGATGATGGTAAGTCTTCCACAGCACAGGTTTGCCTTCACCATGTTGCTCTATCAGTGAGTTCCCTTAACCACCCCTTCTTTTGAATACTGGTGGAAAAAAAGTTCTGTTAATAGCCCGGTGTAAAGGTGCAGACTTTGCTTGGGTTGTCTTTATGCAGGACCCTTTCATTTAATTTGCAATAATGAAACCACATTATCTAAGCATTAAATGTTGTTAGATAGCACAGAGCTCTAGCTGCATGACCAGTAGCTATGTTGTAATAATCTTAACTGTATATTCTTGGCTTACGCCCATGCCAGTGACCTGTGGAGCTGCAGTGAAAACATATTTAACATTGTCCCATTCATAATGCAGTGAAAGGTCTGATATGTAAATCTGTTCACTGAAACTAAGTGTTAAACTGCTCTACTTTTGTTGAGAAGGTTCAGATTAAGAAGGGAGGCATATCTTTCAGCGTCACTTTTCAGTCTGTTAGCATCTGCTGTTAAGACTACCTTTTTTCCCCATTTTTACTGTGGCGTTGCTGCTGCTTTTTCTCTTCTTTTTTTCCCCTTTTTCTGGTTTTGTAAGTCTCTGTATGTATATTTATTCTACATGCAGCACTGAAAAGTTGAAATGTTGTGATAAACTTGTAAGACCTTAGTTCCCAAACACTATAAAAGGGATAATATGGAATTTGGTTATGTGACCATACTGAACTGTGATTTAACATTTGCTGCTAAATATCCCAGAAGTCTTCTGGACTCTTACCTTATTGCAGGATGTGAATTCCCTTCCAATAGCCACGTAACTTTATATAACATACCATGCTAATTGAAGAAGAAATGCCACTTAAACTGCTGCATTGAAATTAATTGGTGCCAAGGAACATCTGAATGTTATTGTCCTTCAGGGAGAATTTAAGGACAATTCATTGCACTGGTTTTTTTGAAAAAGGACATTTTGTCATTCTATTTTAAACAGTATGCTACTCACTGAAATAAGATTGCAAATTAGTGTTCTGGAGCCTGAGCAGCAGCTCTTTGCTTTTAAACTCTAGGAAAATTATTTTTCTTAACACAAGTTGTTATTGCTTAAATAATAGAGAGGTCCAGGGAACTTTTCCTAATTAGGAGTTTAGGTCACTAGTTTGGCACAACACATCTCTTTGACAAGGTTTTCTTCATACAGTGTGCATTTTTATCACTTATCTATGCTGTAAGGAGCATGATTTCAACAAACTAAATGAGAAATGTAGACAATCCAAAAATAGCCATGCCAGAATTTTGGATTTGAGAAAAAACAGAATTTATCTATGTAAGGAGGAGAATTAAGATAAATCTAAACCTAGTGTATAGCTGTCTTTCTTAGAAAAGTGCAAGAAAGGGGCAGCCTTCCTGCTTTACCTCTCAAAAATCCAGCAAACTCTTCTCTGACAGAGCCATGAAAGCTGCCTTTGGCTGGTCCCTTCTGGAGAGATGGGAATGTATCTCAGGGATGGGGGGAGAATGAACACCTCAGCCATGTCTGCTTTAGATTTCTCATGGAGGAACAGAGAAACTTTGTTACTATGTGGTCTGAGAGAGAGGTTTTAGTATTTTCATCAATCTCATTCTCTCTGACAAAGCGTAAATGGTTTAGCCTTTAACCTCATCTCTGTTCCATCACTCTCCTCTGGACACACATGCACACCAGTCCTCTAACAGATGATCAGAACTAATTGTAGAAGCTACCATGTACATCTGCACTGATACTTGAGGCTGACTTTGAAGATCTCTTCAGCTAGCCAAATCCAGATATGCTACCCTTTGGGATCCAGCAGGCTTTCAAAATCATTCTGTGTCTGACCACAAGAACTATAGACCAAGAAAGACATAACAGTCCTGATAACAGTATATAATAGGAAGAAACCCAAGCCTTTGTAGTTCAATGAATTACATACCATCAGTTCCCTCTGAGGAGGTCAATGAGAAATGGCTAAAATGATACTTAGGTTTGTCTCAGGGATCACACTGAGCTCAACCCACATGAGCTGCCTTTTCCTATCTAAACCTTATCTCACTGCCTGAAGGAAAAGTCATCCACTCTGTCTATATCTGAAGTGGGCTACTACCCTCTTTCTGTTTGTCTCAATATCTGGACGAGGGCCTAAAGGCAGGAGGTGTTTCTTGTTGGATTTGTGCTGGCCAAGATACCTTGTTCAAACCATGCAGAGCTCTGGCATGCCTCAGACATGCAGCACAGGAGCATGAAGGTGTGAGTCAGGCTGGAAGCCTGTTTAGGTATATGCTATATGTATTTCATGAAGGCAGCATTTTCACCACCACTGCAGACATTGGTTTCACATTACATTTAATCTGATGGAACTGCAGGCTCCTATGGAAGGGTGGCCTCAATCCACCTTGCTCTGTCACATGTTCTTAGTGCTTCCTTTGAGTCATATCAGTTGATTATGGAGCAGCAGAGCAGGCTAATGGAAAATTAGCATGCCCAAAATAGCAAAATCCACATAGTCTTCTGTTGGGACAGCTCATGGAATGATGTCCAGTAGCTGGATCCAGCCCTCAAGAGAGGGGCAGGAAGCCTGGTGCTGTGGGCTGAGGGGTGCTGCAGGGTCACTCTGGGTGGCAGAAGCCACCAATAGGCCAGAGCAAGTGTAAGCTGAAGCCGCTTCTGATATGATCTTATCCTCCCCAGCAACTATCTAATCACTCATCCTGTTTTGGTTAAAAATCCCCTCTCATTCTCACCTGTCGGTTACGGAAGGGTGACGTCTGGGCTCCGTCACTCAGTCTCAAAGGGCAGTATGACCCCTCTGGAAACCACTGGTGATTGCTCCTGCTGTCCCAGGGGGTGCTGCTCACTGAGATCAGCACAGAAAAGGCAAAGCACATGTGCAGCACCTTTGTGCCTGGTGCTCTTTCATTCACACACCTCTGGTCATAACAGTGGAGCAAGGGGCCATGAGGTTTGGTGAGTGGCTCATACCAAATAGGAGCAACTCGTTTTTTCATGGGTGTGACTTTTTTTTTTTTTAATAGGAGCTTTTTGAAGGTATCACCATTTTTAATTACTAGTATATCCACCTCTAAGTCTTCTACTTGTTGGAGGAGTGGATGGAATATCTGTAGCACTTGTGAACAATATGAGACAGGCCAGGTGTACTTAACTGCTTTCCTTCTCTGCTAATCCAAGTATAACAATTTTTTTCCTCATCCTTGATTAATGAAATATTTTAATGACATTAAAAATTAAATTCTCAAAGCATCACTCATTTTAATAAGTATATCTTCACAGCATCTTGTAGCTATTTGATACCTTCAGTTTTATCTAAAAGTATTTAAGAAGTATGAGGTATTGACATCTAGCATACTTGGGGAACTACCAGAAAAATAAAATATCCAATTTATTTTCCCAGATTATAACTGATAAAATTTTGGTTACTTGTTTACCTCTTTAGGGAGGTTTGATTTATGTATCTAATATACATAGAGCAGTTTTGGACTAGTACAAGCAGAAATCTTTTGGTTTCAGCTTATGGGTTCAAAGTAATATTCATTCCTTTAGTTCTGGAATATGTCCAAATATAGACCATTTACACTGCAAAGTATAGATGGAAAAAAACAGTCAATGAATTTATATAAATAGAGATCCTTTATATAAGACATTTTTCAGCTTTGGTAAAGGTGGGTAGCTGAAGTAATATAAAGGGAGCACACAAAGAGAATTCCATTTTGGCAAGTAAATTCTGGTCTTGGCAATCTTACTTTAAATCAAAATCTACAGTAGCCACCTGGGCTAGTCATTAAATGTGCTGTCCATTTCAGTATGTGAGTATTTGATTCCACATATAGAACATATTTAAATTCACGCTGTAAAGTGATACCTGATATATTATGGCTATGCTCTTGATACTGAAAGGTATCTGGCTTGGATACCAGCACCCATTTCAAATCATTTTCAGTTCAGCCTCTTAGCAAAGATTATGGCTGACTGCCTTTGCTGCCTTCACAGGAAAATTTCATTAAAAGTGCTTGAAATTGTGACATTTATGCCTGGCTTTGGTCCTCTGCAAGAGTCCATGGTCCTTTACAAGGGGAGAGGGAGTGTCTCCTGTCCTCTGCACCTGCGGGACCCTGGGGCACCCTGGTAGGTGATGCTGGGACTGACAGTGTCTCCATGTGCATGTGCCACTCCTGCCCATCAGTGATGTTTGCCTTTCAGATCTATCCTGGGAGGAGTGTGGGGTGATAGGGTGCTGTAGCTCATGGAACATCATTAGGCAGGCAGGCGTGAGGGACCTCTTTAGTACAAGTTCATGCTGTAATTTCTTTTAAGAAAATAAGTATTATTTAGATATTGATGTGTCTGCTTTGAGACATGAAATGGAATTAGTATTGCCCAAAGGGATGGGTAGTTTAGGGAAGCTACAAGCTGATGAGAATTCTTCCTGATCTCTCGGACCAGGTGTGAAAATTTGCCTAATTTATATCTTTGTCTCTGTATTTATATTTTGAGTGTGCTTCTCTCTGCAGTTATCTAACTAGTACTTGGGTCAAAAGCTATGCTAGTCTGCTCTTGAACTAATCCTCCTTCTTTTCTGTTGACTAGGGCAGCTCAGACAATTTTTCAGAATTTTAACTGACTTGCTTAGAGGTAAAAGAAACCCTAAGCCAGAGGCAGGAGAGTGGAAGTTCACAGAGTTTTCCAGATGTCCAGGCAGCTGGAAACTGGCCAGGCTTACAACAGGAGATGCTCTAGGTGACTTGAAATCACCTTCCTCATACCCATTTCCCTTTCCTGGACCTGTGTGGAACACAGAACTGAGCTCCAGCTCTTTCATTTCACCGGGATGGATGATGCCAAGAAATATTTTTCAGGTTGTAACTGCCACTCCCACAAGCTATTAGATATTTTACCTGCAGCAGAATGTCACTCATTTGTGAAATTATTTCCTGCTGTTAGAAACATCAAAGAATGTAGTTTTCATTACAGATGAAAATGAAGCTATTTTGAAAAAGCAAGAGGGAAACACATTGGTAACAGCAGGAAAAAATGTATGACTTATATTCCCAGCAGATTTCAAGGTGTATTGTACATTCTGTAATCCCATTTGTTATATTAATGCACAAAACTTTGCAAAAGCAGTTTTTAATTGAAAGCAAATGAGCATCCTGGAGGATTCTTTAATCAAAGTATTTGATTACCCAGTGCTTGAGTACTGAAGGCCTGGCTTCTAATCTCAACTTTTGAGATGCAGTGGCAGCCTTGTTGAAATCAGGAGCACACTCCCGTTGCTGGCCATGGGGCCAGAGTTCCACATGCTGTTGAAAAAAATGTTTTCCAGAATGTCCTGAGTCCCGTGTAGGAGCCAGAACTGAAATAACAGTATCTGAAAGATAGATCTCCTGTCTGAAGTTTTGTGTATTAATTCAGCCTCCTCCTCTCCACATGAATGCTTTCATAGAGGTCTCTATCCTGATCTTGACTTGATCGGATCTATAAATCTTTGCATAGTAAGATGAAAATACACAGGCCATAAGCAAAGGTATCTGATGTTTGGATATGTGGCTAGCAGAAAGTATCAGAACCACATAATCATCTTTTTTAAAACAAGGAGGCTTTTGTTCTTGTGATTGTCTTTGCACAGCTGTGAGTTTTATAGCACCATGCCAATGAATGCACTCATTGCGACTTGTATTTTACTCTGAAAAGGTAAATTGGGAGTATTAAGCCCCCAATAAGTATGTAAAAGTGGCAAAACCACAGGTAAAGTGTTACTAAAAGCTGCACTCCTGCCAGCCATTTCATTTTAAACATGGCTCTTTCAAATAAATATAACTTTTGCAGTAAAAGCTGGAACTCCTGGATGTAATATGAGCTATTGCTAATGTCATTCCCATGAATTGCTTACAGTGTTGAACCGTTAGATGTCTGACAAGTCCATATATCTCCTATACAGTATATATGAAAGTTTTCTGCGTCTAAACCATATGTTCTTTTTTTACTCCTCTATATTCTGGAAATGCACGTGGTTTGGTGATATAGTTTATTTGAACAGGAACCATAGCAGACAGAATTATTCTTTCGCTGAAATGTATCCTTTTTCATACATCTCAGCTTCATGATTAAAGCAATTGGCTTTTGAGGCGTTAAGTTTAGTCTGCTTCTGCCACAATTATGCCTTTGAAAGCTCCTGAGTTCACCCAGTGATTTCCAGTAGTCCAAATGTCATTAGAACAACATGCAGGTAGTCTGCAAAGTCCAGTAACACTGTCTACACTTTTGGCTTGGGCGAGCTTTTCCCTTCCTCCCTCTTGGCCAAGCCTTGCAGCTCTGGGAGAAAACAAATAGCTTTCCTCATGGAAAGTTTTACTTAACCTGGCATGATGCCTGAGCCTAGACCCTCCTCGTCTCTAATGATGATTGAAAGTGTACATGCTACTGTGATAAAACATGCTGAGTCGTTAACATTTGGGGCTTGGGCTGCGGGCGATGAGTAAGGGAGGCTGAAGTAATGCATTCAGTCAGACCTTCGCTGGACTTGCACGTCTGGGTTGGAGGGGGATCCTGTTACACGAAACCACACACCCCCGGGAATGCCTTTTGCTGTTTCTAGCAGGTTTGATGAATTGGGTCTCCCAGGAGGCCTGCCAGAAGGAAGCCCCCAGAAGCACAGATGACCAGACTAGGTGTCTTTCCTGGTTTTCTGCAGCCCCAGGTGTGCAGAGCAGACCTGCCTACCTCTGAGCTGTGGTATGCTGTGAAATACAGTAGGGAACTTTGCTTTCTTTCAACGTCAGCACTTATATTTCCAGGGAGGTCCTGAGTCTCAGGCTTTCAAGAAAATGCCCAGTCCCCTTGGAGAAGTGCTTAGTGGCTCCAGCCCCATTCAGTGATGCCAGACACTGGTGGAGGGGGCAGGAGGCTGACCAAGCGACAGGAAAGCTGTAGAAAGCACTGTTGAAAAAGCAACCTTTGGTTGATCTGCACACTCACCTTCACATTAGCACTTGGAGCTATTGAGTGTTTGTCTGAAGCTGCATTGCTGCCCCTCTTTCCAGCTGAGAGCAGCTTGGAAGGAGTCACTTCTCACTCCCATGCCCGGTCCATTCTTCCATTTTCATTCTTCGACTTCTATACCAATGGCTCTTGGTGTTGCCATTTCAAATGGTAAAGGTTTTGTTGGTTATTTTCTGTAAGCTTTCCCTGGCAGTCAGCAGAGGAGAAGTTGCTGTATCTGAACCTTGGTAACGTTTACATCTGCTTTTAAGCCTGGAGCAGTGCCAAGGAAAATACATGGCTTGCAGAAGCACAAGCTTCGTGAGAAAGCTTTGTTCCGATGCAAATTATTTTAGGAATATGTTGTTTGTTTGAGTCGTTTCTGCTGAGCTGAGCAGTATTAGCTGCTCAGGTGTGGCCTCGTGCTTTGGCCTCCGTGCTCTCATGTCCTGAGCCCCTTCTGTCAAAACATTTGTGGGGAAGTTGTGGTGGCAGGCCCCTCTTCTCGAGGGAGCAGAGCACGGCGCAGGCACCTCCGCGGAGCCAGGCTGGCAGCTCAGCCCAGCAAACACATCCGTGTCAGAGGGAGCAGCCTCCCCAGCTGGATGTGCAGCGCTCCTGGAGAGGCTCTGGCAAGCTGCTGGATCCCCAGGCTGTGGAGGGCCTGCCTCTGCTCCCGCTTAAGTCAATAACACCGTTCCCTTTGGGTTCCTCGGGAACAGGCCCAAGAGCGTGGCTGGTAGTTAAAGCACACATAATAGCTGCATTCATGGCAGCCTGGTCCCTGATAGACAGGCAGAGGGGGAGTTTTTCCAGGCGGATTTCGGCACGGCACCGCTCATTGTTTCATCTGTGTCTGCTGGACAGCCAGGGGCTGGGGCAGGGGCCTGATAGTGCCCTGACCATGGCTGCAGAGAGCAGGCTGCCCGATAACCTGGCTCCGCGTCCTTCCTCCGCTCCGAGGAGCTGATTGCAGCCAAAGGGGGCACAGCTTCCACAACGGGCTTATCACCAGCCTGGGAGGAAGCTCGTGAAAAAAAGCAGACCCTCAAAATGTTCCCCTCCTCCTCTGTCACTGAGGAAGTCTGCGAAGCCTGGGCATTGAAAATACCTGGGAACAATCGGTGAGTAAGAAATGCAGGAGTAAAACTGCAGTCCTGCTCCTCGCTGGCCAGCCTGGCTGGGTTTGGCAGCAAACCAGGGAGCTGGACCAGCCCTCTGTATCTCCTTTACAGGCTTCACTTTTAGGTCCTCTACATTTTTCACACCATGAAACTTACTGCAAGACAAACAGCAGAAAGCTGAATGAGAGGGTGCTGCAAGTGTGTCAAAACTCCCAAACTCTGTTGTTCCTGAACATAATTTGTAGTATGAGCACTGGAACAGTCTTGAAAAAGCAATGCTACAGGCTATCCAAATCCATAATTAGTGGATTAATTTTTTGATCTTTATGTAGTTGTAGCTCATTATCTAGGCATCACATAAATACAAGAATGTTCCTCACTTGCCTTTCCTTTGCACAACTAAAACGTGATTTCTCTACTAAATTTGGACTCTCCTGCAGCCATACTGCTGCAGAGAATGCAGAATACAAGATTTTACTCTTCATGTCTGTACTGTCCAGATTGCTTTTGATGTTAGATTTCTGTGGGAGATCTGTGAAGATCTATTCCATTTCATAACTCTTTGGGGTTGCAGAATAAGTATTGCTGTAGATATTATGAATCCATTTTGATATCCTGGGAGCAGCAGTCAGTTCCTTTTCTAGTGCTTCAGGGAAAAGATGTGTTTCAGTGCCACCTGATAGAAAAATCTTCTGCAGATTACTTAAGAAGTAGAAAAACGCTATTTTGGGTCACAAGAGAAGCCTCCAAAAATAACAAACTGAAGAATATTTATTTTAACCTTTATTTCTGTCCTGCACATGCAAATCCATACATAGATAAAGTGTCTGAAATGATCTGTAAGATTTCGTGTTCTAATTCTTTTACATCTTTGCAGTTGTGGTGGGCGAGAGTGATCTAAGTCTCTTGTACTCATGACTGACTTTTCTGAAAATCCTGCATGTGCCTGTTGAGTAAAGCCTTTTAGAAACATGAGGTCAGGTGGAGAAGCCCATCCCTTGGAGGTTCTGTTGTGCACAGTCAGTTCCTGAACCATTGCAGCTCCATACTGCTGCTCACCTCTGAGTTGTGATTGTCACTAGTGCTGGCATCTGACCTTTTGCTATCCAGTTATTCTTTTGGAAGAGTGAAGTGACTGCTATTAGTTGACTTATGTTTTTTTCCTCTGTGATGACTGTGTTCCACCAAGCTCCAGGCTGCACTTGCACTCAGCTATTGGCTTGAAGCCTTTCACCTCAGACATCTGCATGAGGCAATAACAACTTCTCTAGGCATCTTCTTCTTACAGTAATGTCTTTGGGTCAGTAGCACTGGGAGCTTCAAATGTTCTTCTCAATCTAACATGACTTTGTATGAAATTGCCATATAAAAAGAGAAACTGGTTCTGATTTTTTTTCAATTACACTCTTTGTTTTCTTTGTTCTGAGAAACTTCCCTGACTCATTAGCTGATAACCCCTGCACAACACATCGTGAACCCCAGCAGCCAAAGGCTGGAGCTTCCTGAAGTTGCTGGAATTGATGCCATGCACATTCTGGTTTGGCAGTGTTGTAATGAGTCCAAGTTTTGCCAAGCTCACTGCACAAGAGCTCTCTGCAAGGGCCCCCAGAAATGGAGCTGGCTGTTCTATTCCAGACCCTGAGCTCCTAGGGAGCTTTGAAAGAGTTCTCAGGCGTTTTTTTCCTGGATTTTTCTTCCCCACAGAGAGTATGTTAGGATGAGGAAAGACCTCATTTCAAAAGAAGAAGAAGCAAAGCTGATTCTAGGGCTGAAATTGCCATCAGCCACAGAGAGAAGACTATGCTTTTTGCATCAGCAGACAAACCCAGGGGCAGTGGCTGCTTCAGAAAACTTTCCAGGAATTCTCCCACTGTTTCTGGAAACCTGTGCTGGACCTTTACAGGCCAGAAAAGCACACTACCACCTATTTAAACCATAGACTCATAGTTGGATGAGTTGTCACCTCTTGGTAGGAACCTGCAAACCTCCATTTTTACCAGACAAACTCCTGATTTCTGCCCTATTCAGCACATAGAGTTGTAGAGACAAAGGTGACCATGGCCTTTGGAATTATAGGGTTCAGACTTACCTTCTTGCAATCCCAGATATTTCATGCCATTTCAATGGTAAACTTAAACCTTAAAGAGGAGCCAGCAGTGCTGAAGTCAAGGAAAGGTTTGCCAGAAGGACTTGCTAATGTGAAAGCAGCTTCTTGGTGCTATTTTAGTAGCCAACTCACAATTCCAGAGATAGCTGCAGCCCTCAGCTTAATTGGTGTGTGCTTGCTGGCAGAGGCAGAGCTCTCTGCTGCAAGACTTCAGGACCCCCAGTCAAAGCTGGGGCTCTGCATGGGCTGCCAAGGGTTGAGCACATTGGAAGGGATGGGGAGATGGGGCCCTTTGTGACAAGTACAGACTAGTGCATGTGTGTATAGACATTATTTGGGAAAACTTAGTAAAGAAAATAAAGTAGAAGCTGTCTCATGAAGCTGTAGCACGTTCAGCAAGCATCTTAAAGTTTCAGACTTCGAGTATGGCTGTGAAACTGCCTGATGGCGTAATTACAGTGAAAGAAAGCCTGAGAAAAAGAGAAATGAAAGGAGGGTTAAATATAACATCCCCATTTAAAAAAAAAAAAAAAAAAAAAAAAAAAAGCATAGATGAATTCTGGAAGAAGAGGGGAAAGGATGAGTGTGGGTGTGAGAGAGAGGAGTTTGTCTAAAAGTGAAATGGTACAAATGAGTAGAAAGAGCCCAGGATTTGACTGCCATGGAAAAGGGTGTCTAAAGAATATCTCACTTTGCCCCAAAATAATTTAAGTATAGAGGGAAATGAGAGGAGATGATGAAATGAGCATTTAAACTTTCATAGATCCAAGGAGAGAGGGTAGAGGAGCCTTTCTGTCTGTGTTGATCTGCAGTGAGATGGCTGCAGGTGGAAAGGTCTGGTGGGCAGCTCCCCTGGGGCAGGACCTTCCAATAACCCTGTAGTTTATTTCTGTGTCCTATAGACAGGTTTTCTAAGGGGCAAGGAAAGGGCTTCAGTGCTGCCACTGGTTGGAGAAAGCTCCCATAGGGAGACCAAAAAAACCCTTAGAAATATGGTGAAAATTTAGGGGGTGGGAAGTAGTCTTTGAATAAATATAGTCCCATCACCTGAACTTAGAGAGAATTTTTATTTCAGTTTTAAGACTTAAGGTGTAACAGGGCATTCAGGAAAAATAAGAAAAATAACAATATATTGTCCATTGATTTTTCCTCAGTTGGAAACTATCCAGAAAAAATAGTGCTAGTAGGAATAGAAGTGATCAGACCTTGACAAGGCAGTTGAGGATTTGTAAAAGCTCACTTTCAAAGATACACAACTGAAGAATAAAACAGGAAATCCCCTTACTTTGCAACTTTCAAAAGATGGCATTCAAGTTACATTTAGGATATGATCCAAGGGCCATGAAAATTTTTTCTATCAACTTCTATGGAGGTTCTAAAACAGGATGTGTTAAATCAGGGAAAATAATAACAGACTCTCAAGTAAATTAACAGAAGATTCACAACAGATTATGAATCACTATATTAAAGAATCAATTAGAGTCAGCTATTTACATAAAGGCAGAGTGGTAGCAAAAAAAAATTTTGAACTAGAAAAGATCGGAACATCTGCTGAAATTTCCAAAGCTATATTTAATATTATCTTAGGAAAAACACCTGGACCGAATGGTGTCTCATCAAAATTTTCTAAGTGTTTCCAGACCAAAATCACTTGGATATTCCTGAAAAAAAAGTCATCTGCTAAAGTAAAAGAGAAAACTCCTCTCTAATCCCTTCCACTGAATTTTGTCATGGGGAACATCACCATCTTAAACCAGAGCACCTTCTGCTGCCATGAACTACTTTGCTGGAACCAAGACCTGCCCTTGCATAACAGTACCATTAGCTAACTGTGGGGTAGACTTTATTATTATAAGGAATATTTTGGATTCAAGCACTCAGCACAGTGAAAAGTGAGCAGACTTTGATAGAGATGCCAGATTTCCTGCCAAGAAATCTACAAATGGATGGACCTTTTCTTTGGTTGTTAGATGAACATTCAGGAAAAAATCTGCTTTTGAAATTTGCAGCAAACCTACTGTCATTTATTTTAGTGAAGAAGGGGGTAAGATACAGGGCTGTCTACATCTCGTCGTGTGAGTTGTGACCCTAAGAAGGTTTGGTCAGCCAGCCAGAGGTTAGCCAGATGTATACTTGACGTTTCAGGGTTATTTTTATAGTTTCTCTGATAATAAAAATCTAGATTACTGCAGCAACCAACACGATTTCTCTGTTGTCGGTTAAGAACCTGCTTCAGGGAGGAGCTGGCAGATGCTTGTGATGCCAGACGAGGCTGTATCATGCTTTCTGTTGTGCATGACCCCTTGAGGGACATGGCCACCACCTCCCTGTGCCTATTTTTGGAAAAATGTCTGTGTTCAGAAAGTTGTCTGAAGATGGATTTACATTTCAAATGAAAAACTTTCATTGCGGGGAAGCACCACGGAAGGGGGAAAGCCCCATGTCTTGTGACACTAGAATGGTTATAAGAATTCTTCGCTGAGGTGTGTAGGTGGGAATATTTCTCATAATATGGAAAAGACATCTAGATTTTACATTGCTGCTGCAAAATTAAAATCTTACCAATGGGAGAACTTACCTCTGGGTATCTTTGATAGAGGCAACTGGAGAAGTCAGTATAGATTTATCTAATTGTAGTGCACCTGCTCTGATTTCTACCTGTTCAGACCCAAAGACAATTTATTTAAGAATTAATGTACTATCTGCAGGGATAATTCTTCTAGCTACATCCTTACTTGAGATTACCTTGCTTTTAAGTACTAACAGACATTCCTGTGTATCTCTTTCTTTTCCCTTGCAAACTTTTATTTCTGTTATGTATCTGTGTCTCACATGCCAATGGAAATCAGGAAAGGAAATTAATTTGTATGAATGGACTTCATAAACTTCATGATTTACCAGTAATGAAATCCGGGTTTGCAGAATGAGAAATAATAGGGCTTTTCCAAAATATCTTAATCCTTGGCTATGATTAGTGGCATAAAATGAACCATTCTTTCCTACGTGTCTAAAGTCCAAGTTGTGCTCCATGTGATATTCTTTCCAGTCTCATGTCAGTAAATAATTGCCATGCTGCTCTTTAGACTGTCTCTGACCTTCACTATGCTCCCTTTTCTTGAACAAAAGTCGGGAATTGTTGCAGATTGATCTCCTGCTGTGATCTGATCTAGTCTAGTGTGGAAGGAAAGCTCGTTAATCCTACTCCCAAATTCCTTACCCAGTTTGCTATAAGCATATGCTCTGTAAGCATACGTAATGCAGCACAGCCATAACAGTGCTTAAAACAGGATTAGGCAATGCCTTGTGTTTTCTAACTACTTCTACTTGTACAGGAATACAAATTCACTCTTTTTGTATTGTCAGGGGTGACTTAAAAAAAAAAAAAAAAAAGGTTTAGCTAGTTTCAGTTTTATGATTTTTTGCCAGAGTATTGTCTAGTCTGTCTAAACTTGGCCAGTTTGTTTAATTACCTGAATATGAACCAAATATGGTTCCTGTCTTAAGGAGCCTCTTTTGAGGATGGGAAGTACCAAATACTGTAACATGGTCTTGTTTTAACAACTAAAAATTGGCAACTGTGCTGGTACTCAAGTGAAGCAAAGACTTTTAGTTGTAGAGAAACAGTTTAAAATCTAGAAAAGAAAAATTACATGCTGCTACTAAAACCCTGTGCATGGTTTTCCACTATTCCTTAGAAAGTGGGTAGGGCTCCAGGATCACACTGTACCCACATGCATGTGCACTGAAACCAACACACTGAAGGACACACAGAAATGTGCTTGCCCTGTTTGAGTGGTGGCAATCAGAAGTAAGTCTGCTGACCTCAGGGAAGCCTTGCATGCTTCAAAGTTCAGGCAAAATAAGAGAACACATCTATTTACCTCTCTTGCATATCAGCATTAAAACGTATCAAATGGTGTTTTGGGAATAATGAACAAAATGGAGTGTGTACAGTGCAGTGACTGGTATTTTTTCCGGCCGAGCCATCAGACCAGCACATTGTGTATTTGTAGACTACCTTTGCAGATGTCTGTCTGTGTTTAATAAGAACTTGATGCAAAGCTCATTGAAGCGAGTAGGAATTCTTCAATTGTCTCCTGCACTTTTGGTATCAAGCTCCAATTCACAATCACAATAACCTTCACTTAATACTCTTTTAGAAAGTCCTATGTTGAAAAGAAATAATGCATGAAAATCTCTAATATTGGGTGAAAATTTCAGGATCCAAAACTTGATGCAGACACAAGTTATAGCTCCCAGAGTAACTGTAGAAACACATTAATATGTTAAGGTTAATGACACATACAATAACCTGAAATGCTGCCTGTATTTCATTGACTGGCAGTGTTTCAAGTGCACTCACTTTGGTTGTTTGGATGTGCTGATATTTAAAGCAATGTTTAAGTTGGTTGCAAGGGATCTCAAGGAGATCTCAGTGTGTTCTTGCACATTTAATAGTGTGTAAGTATATTTTGTATGAGTGCACCATGTCTGTTTCTGTCCCACTTTATGCCAGTAGGACAGAGACATTCTTCTCCTGGAGTAGTTCTCATATAAGGTTCCTTTGTGGGACTATTTTAGAAGTCTCTTGAGTTACCACTTATTCATAGGGTCTGTAATGAGACAATGTCAACACTGCACCATGTGTTCTCCATAGTAAACAATGTAATTTCAACAATTTTCCATTTTCTGTGATGTTTTTCTCTAAAGAGGGGCCCTTCTGTATGTGTACAAAGATTTCTGTTGCAGCTCTCCATAGATAGCCGTGCCAAAGAGAAAGCATGAAAGCTTCTAGGGCAGGACATTCATCCTCACTTATCTGGCCCTCAGAGACATTAGCTAATCGAGGCATGATACTCCATACAATAGGACAAGTGCTGTAAAGCCACCTCTGTTATCCCAGCAAACATGAAGACTTATCATTCCCATGGCCATTTTACAGGATTTGTTTGCTTCTGACAACAACATCCACAGCCTATGGTGCTATCAACTCCAACAATGAATCTGATACTGGCTTTCTGTGTTATCGTATCCCTAATAAGTCTTTTTTTTTCCTTCTTTTTTTTTTTTTTTTGTTCCCACCCCATTTGTGAGAATTTCTCCCCTGGAGCTCTTCTCTATCAGGCCCCTGCAGCTGCTGTTATTTTAGATATGGCAGGAAGTAGGTATTGGAAAACAGCGAGAGCTCACAGCACTCAGAAAAGTTTAGAATTCCTCTGATTTACCCCAGGCTCTGGCTCCAATCAAAGCTGGTTGAAAAGAGAAAATGAAAAGCGAGAGGGGGGAAGTTGGCAGAGGGAAAGGCCCAAGCAGACAACTGAGTCTGGGCTGCGTGTGTTAGGGAGGAGAGTTTCAGCCATCACCTCCTGCGGGGTACCAGGGGGATGCTCTACAGGGCCATGTGGCATGGGGAGTGCTTGGCTGGGAGCAGCATTCCATGGAGAGCTGGGGCTGCCACCCCCTCCAACAGCCAAGAAAACCCCTTCTTGCCTCCCCAGGGACTTGTGTTTCTCGTCCCTTTTTCTTGTTCTCCCCCTCGCATGTCCGGTGGGCTTCTGAAGCAGATCAGCTTCCCTGGCCATCCAGCATCTCCTGTAAATGCTTTTAGCAGCACTTACCAAGGGGCACCAGCCAAAGACACTGGTGGGAAGTCACTGGAGCAAGAAACTTACATCACTACCACTATTATGATTATGATTATGATTATGATTATTATTATTATTATTATTATTATTATTATTATTATTATTATTATTATTATTATTACAACCAATTATTATTACAATTTTACAGCTCAGACAGGATACTTCTTAATCTGCTCAGCAAAGACATTTTAGTTGCTCTGAGTACCTTTTAAATCAGGCTGACTTTGGGGATGACTTTTGAAAGAAAAGAAAGAAAAAGCTATAAAGAAAAACACCTCCAAATACTTCATTCAGCAAACAGTTTAGAGAAGAAGACACCACCACCCCCATACACAAAGATGCATGCAGAAAAATTGCTAGCTTTAGGACTGATTTTAATAAATAAACTGTCCCCTTTGACACAGCAGATAAGGAGGAAGATGTCCACCCACAGACATCTCACACTATTAGCAATCTAGTTAACATCTGTAAATGTTTTAGGGAAAGAAATTGCACTTTGAGACATTTCTATTTTAATTACAGGCTCCAGATGAGATTTGTTAGAGCAGGGAAATGTATCCCATAGCGACTGATGTCAATAGCAAGCAGTCCCTAAAGCCAGCCAGGATTGGGAAAGCCATGCTGTTTGCTGCTCTTGGCACTGCTCCCTGCTTTCACAATGTCAAAGTTAGAACCGCCTTTATGTGCACTTTCCATTTTTTTTTTTCCACAGTAGCTGTTGCCAGCAAGCTGTAAACTACCGTATATCACTCAGATTTAAGAACCTAAACTTTAAAACAAATTAAACTCTTGTTGACATTGTAGTAAAAATCAGAATCGAACTGAACAGCTCAGTAAAACTGCACTTCAATTATTTTATGGATTTAAGATTGTTTTCTAGGATTCCCAGACTCCCAATACAGTGAAGTTATTTCCTCTTGGCAGATGTCTGGAAAAAAAAATTCATTGAATGGATAAAATCATGTGGCAGACACCAGGTTGAAGCCTAAAGGGAGGAAATGGTGTCTCCCCAGCACCTGTAAATATTTGCTCTGTGTCTTGACTGGGAGAGCCTTCCATCCATGCTTTGAAAAAAACTTTTCAACGTTTTTATTTTGTGAGTTTTTAAGGAAATAGAATTTTCATCTGTCAAAACCCAGTTTCTAACTAGGTGTTTATGTGGGTTTGAACGAGAATGGCAAGCACAGATCTGACCCACCCTTTAGAACCACATCCAAGCCCAGGTAAATGCTTGCAGCACACCAGTGCTCCCAGTCCCTGGCCTCTGCTTATCTTTCATTTCCCTACTTAGCAGTTAATATTGGGTATTCTTTTTATAATTCTCTCTTCTTTTTTTCCTATTCTACAAAATGGAAACTAAGGTTTCTATCTGATTAATTGCCAGGTTTCCATTCTTTTTAATGTTTCCTCTCAAAGCAGTTCAGAATGAAAGTATTTCAGAAATGTGTGTAGACGGAAGCTACTGGAGATAATAATTTGTTTCATGGAACTATGTTTTACAAAAGGTGTGGTGCACCAGAAGGGCTGTTATGTGGCACAAACAACAATCAATTTGAGCAGCCTTTCATCAAAACCTTTGTTGCACTTTTTTCTTTTATCTCATCGGTGGAATGTCCTTGATGTCCCCAGAGCTCCAGACTGAAAAGGGCTCGATTCACAGGGTCTTCAGCAAGAGTTGGCCCTTGCTGGGTTGCTCTTGTTGCAAGGACACTTCTGAAGAGAGATGTTGCACATCTGCATGACCACAGCTGGGTCCTGAGCTCCCAGGGAGTGGGGGACCTGCTTGCCCCTTCAAGCAATGTGTAGTTGTGTGGATTTTCCAAACCTCCTGCATTTACCTCCTGCTCTGAATTAGCTGATTTGACCTGACTGAATCTCATGAAAGCAGCCAGTTTTCTTCATTGAAGCATTATTAAATTTTTAAAGCTCCTCTTGAATTACTGTTAAAGTTCTTCCACTTGTTTTGTTGCCTGGAGCACCTCTCAAAAGTGCAGGCCAACTCCTGCTGGAGTTTGGATGTGCTGGGCCGTGGAAGCACCCTGTCATTTCTCAGCTGTTGAGAAGCAAGGGTTTTGAAGTCCAGATACTCAAAAAGAGGCAGAGAAGAAGCCTGATGCACATTGTGAGTGGTTGTTTGGAAAGTCTAATGCAAACATTTTGAATAAAATTTCGGGTCCTTAAGTGTGCTTGTGAGATGAGTGTTGTACACCTGCTCTCAAGTGCCTTTTTCCTAGTTCTCTAGTGCTGACTGCAGGTTTACAGTGCTTCATTCTGGGGGCAGAATAAATTTTCTTTCTAGTTGGGAGCACTGAGCATCAGCAGGGTTCTTGTGTCAAGCTCTGAGCTGCAAGGGGGAAGGTTTTGTCTTCCCTGGAAGCCCAGCTGTGATTCTTACTGAATTCTTGCAACTGCATGTGGTGATTTTACTGTTGCCATTGCTCTGTCAGCCAGAGCTTGAGCCATTCTGTAGCTAGGCACAGCATGTGGGAGAGGAGAAAAGAGGAAAATACATTTTGTCATGTTTGCAGCTCTGTCACACTGGGACCACGTACAAATAAGAGTATTCTTCCAGCTGCTATAATCTGAGATGCTTGCTGTAGGTGGTTTTAGCATCCAAGGAGTGCTGGAATCCAGGAACAGTCTGGGTGCAGTGGCTTTCCCTGCCACGTCTCCACACTGGGGACAGCATCCACTAACACCCTAGGGGTTTCCACATCATGACCCAAGCTGCACTGGCGTGTCTCCAGTGTGAATCCACTTAAATCAGCCTTTGGAACAAAGCTTTCCAGCCAAACTGGATGGGGGTTTCATTATGAAAAGGTCTGTCCCTAGTTGAGGTGGTACAAAGCCAATGCAAGAGTGCCATTAAGAGCTGCCAGTGCTCTTGTCCAAAGAGGACATGAACTCCTCTTTGTACTGCTGTGTTCTCCAGCAATAGATGCTGCCGTGGCTGAAATGAAATCCTGTGGCATTTCTTACTGCTCACATTATGGTGGTGGCCAGGTCATCATGCCAAAAGCAAATTTATTGTGTGACATCTTTATTGCATCCATCTTTTTGCCAGTTCTTTGCAGTTCAGATTCCCAGAGCCAGCCCAGGTTCTTGCCCACTGCTGAAGATTAGCAGCTGTGTTCCATCACCTAAGGATTTTCCCCAGCTAGCATGACCTTTCCCAGCCTAGTCCCCAGCAGGCTCATAGGTGGATTTCTTTTCCCTTATCAAGCACATAAAAATTTTATTAGCCCCACCCAGCCTTTCTCTTCCATTCAGCAGCATGTGGCCACTCACTGAGTCACTTCATGGTTATTTATCCTTTCATCTGACCGAGCAAAACCCCTGTGAATTGGAGGTTAGCAAATAAGGCTCAGCCTCCACACAGGCAAGGCACAGATGTGTCCCAGCAGTGGCCAGCTGCTGTGTATGGTCTACACAGAGGTATCCTCTTTTTGTCCCTGCCTAGGTGCCCTCTTTCCTGGGTGATGCAGATAATGGCACTGATCTTTTCTGTTTGGCATGCACTTGGCTGATGAAAAGGGCTCTAAGGGAAAGAGGTGTTGATATGGTGATGATAATAGGGCAAGTTGGGTCCATCTAAAGAAAAAAAAATAAAAAATACAACCAAGCACTTCTTGCTCAGGAACAGATCGTATGTAGACCCTGTTTTAACCTATCTCCAGGACACTTCTGTTCTTGAGACCATGTTACTCCTGCTCAAGTCCATCAGACTCTGAGGCTGGTTGAGTGGAAGAAGAGTAAAGTCTCTTGGCCTGTCTCTACCCATGGAAAGAAAAGGGCACTCAGCAGATATTGCTGTGTGACCTGAGGTGCTTCTTTCCTTCCTCCATTTATTGTTTCTTTGCTTTACTTGATATACCCAGCTGCACACAAGCTGTTTTTTTATGAACAGCAGTGCAAGGTGGCTCATTTTGGAGGATTCCAGAGGATCACTACGGGCCACACTATTATTACATAAAGTCAATTAAAGAGCATACATGCACATCCCATTGATTTGATTTAGAACTAACGAAAGCTTCAGTAATGTGCAATTACAAGAAACTTAATGACCCCTTTATATTGAATGCAACTTCTGTGGCACCTAATATGCTTTGATGAATTGCTCATTATGTGCAATGTTGGAAAAGCTTCTAAAAAGATTAATAATTGTGTAATCAATAGAGGAATTCAGCTTTGTTTGGCTTTTTTTAAACTCTGAAATCAGTAAGCCATAGAGATTATGGACTTTCTCTTGCTCTCCTTTTTCCCTCCTGTACCCCCCAAAATATTTTTTTTTCCCTAAAGCTAATCTGTCACTTTTCCAGCATGTGGAGAAAAGCCCTTTCTTGTGTTATGTAGAAAAGTCTGGCCTGATACAGATGGCCATGTGAGGTCTTAAAGGTTGGTGTCAGCTGCCTGCAGAAACCACCAGTGTTCAGCTGGATGCCTGCACTTGGGATGCTCCTTTGGCAGGGCATGAAGTCTCCAAGTAGCAGCAGTCAGCATCAGGCTCAGAGCTTTGTGACATGGTCCAGTCCCACTCCCCCTCTCCCATTCTCTGCTGGTGAATCTTGGAAGCTGACAGCTCTTGGGGCCATCAGGTGGGCTTTAGCCTTGCTTTTCTAACCATAGGATACTTTGAGAGCCTCATGTCTCAAGTGTTATCCGTGCTTCAGTTGACAGCTAGTTGTGAGGTACAGCAAACCTTGAGAGATGGGATCAGGAATATGAAAGTAAAAAGACAAAAAAAGGAAGTTTCATTTCAGTGACATTCAGGATTTAACACTGCCAGAGATGCCTGGAGGCTAGAAAAATAGGCAAATGCAGAATTGCTTAAAATTTGTTTCTAGTCTTGTCATGCTTCAGGGCACGACTCATGAGTTCTGCATGCCAGAACAGACAGCACTGCTTCACTGCTGGGCACTAGATTGAAAAGGACTCTTCACCAGGACCAATTTGCCTTACAGCATTGCTTGTGACAGGGGAAATTCCTGTTGTCTGTGGCAAAGGGGTGCGTGGTCTTCCTTACTCCTTCCAGGCTGGTACCCGCAGAGCTTCCAGCAGCGCTGACCTCAGGTTTTGGCTGCCTGAGGTAACATTTGTGTAGTTTGTCTGTCGTGCGGAAATTCTGTGTAAAACGTAAAATATGTCTGTTTTGTTTCCCTTACAGATGCTCTTAGGAACGTAAACACATCATTTTGGTTAAAATGTGGTTTATTTGTTCATTGCCCAGCCTTACCCTCACACGTGTGTGTGTGTGTGTGTCAGATGAGGCTTGCATCATACTGGGGCAGATCCTGCAGCCTCTGCACAGCCCAAATCCCCGTCTCCCCCGGCAAGATTGGCCTCAGTGAGGGCTGCCTGAAATTCCTCTGGAGTCTGTGATGCTTTGGCAAAAAGGGCAAATCAGATAGAGTGCAGCCATCCTCAAGCTAAGAGTAAAAACAAGCTGAAGTTTAGACTCTAGTGTGTTGGAAATCACTGCAGCTCTGCTGATTCCTGCGCTAATTTCCAGCAGCCGGGGAATTCATCCCTAAGTGTTTGCAGAGCAGGAGACGCAGGGCGTTTCCAGGGCTGCATATGGGAGGGATGAAAAAAAAAATGGAAACCCAGAAATCTTGGTGTGATAGGATGGGACTCATTTAGTCTGGGCACCTGTTCAAGAGCCCCAGTTAAATTGCTGCGGCACAGTGCTGTCATCACACTACCAGGAGCCTTTCCCATTAGCCCTCCGCAGCGCAGCCGCCCTGGGAGACTTGGAGTTGTCAAACTAAAAAAGGCAGAGGGTAGAGCAGGTAGGAAAACGAGTGGTAATGGCTGTCATGCACAACAATGCCTTCCTTCGTGCCAAGGGAAGGATCATGTTTTATTAAAACCTGCTACTTGTTGTCGCTCACTTGCTCCACTGTCCTATTCGCTGTCTCCAAAAATAGCATGCCCTGTGCTAGTGGCTTATTATGATTAAACAGATAAAAATAAGTTTAAGGTTTAAACACATCCAGGACACCTGAGGTAATACAAGATCTGGCTTCTTTATGGAACGTGTGAAGTTGTATTTTCCACTGCTTCGCAAGACTTGTTTTGTTTGGTTTTTAATTCAGTAAGCTTTCATGTGATCTATAGTTTTGCATTAAAGTCTGGCACCTCAGAAATTTATATCACTGTTTTCTGATGTTTTGCCTCACTCACAGGACAATACTTACTAGCTTTGGAAAAAGAGTTTCTGTAAGAAAAAACTAATTTTTTCTGTGATTGAGTAATAATTCTATGTTGTTTGTTGCAGCTTTCATATGTCAAAAAGTAGTGATGCTTATTAATAGTGAGGAAATGATAAAAATTGTAGAATTTTAGTCATGGGATGGTTTATACCAGAAGCTTAATTTTTTTAGTCACTGTATATATGCATCCATATTTAGCCATTTTTCTCTTAAAATAAAATCTCTACATGGAGATAAGAAAAAAATCTTTCCTCCTGTATTTCGGCTTCCTCTGCATTCATTTGCAACTTTGAATTCCTCTCCAGTGATGCTAATATGTGGCGTTTTATCTAAAAGAAGGGCGTGTGAGAGCACAGAAGCCTGATGGAGCAAGATAAGGCATCACTGCTGGTGGAAACAATCCGAGGGCAATAATTATAGGCAGCAAAGTGAACGTCATACTACAAAGCATTACTACAGGTAGCCTGGTGTCAGTGTCAGACTCATGCAGTCACTCCAGAGCTGTGTGTCCCCAGCTCTCTTCGTGTGCTGAATAGTGACAGCAGAAATTCAGAGCTCTTGTGGGTACATCCACACTGTGTAATGAGCTGTGTGGAGAGATCCCTGGCCTGGGTGTCACTGTAACTGTAGCCACGTAGGGCTTGACCTGAGCCAGTGAGTTCTGCCAGGAGGCAAAAACAATGAGCCAAACCAAGGCAGTTTTCCTTTCAGGAGTGCTCCTTGCTTCCGGAGGTTGCTCAGGCCTTCCAGAGAGACCTTCTGGAGGCTCTGACACAGAAGCTGTGCAGTCTGACCAGGGTCAAACACTGTCCAGATGAGGTCTGCAGTCATGCATCGTGCTGCTTGGGCAGTTACAGCCACCTGAAAGGTGAAGTGCTGCTGTCCGCACGTGGCAGAATCGGAGCGCGATTTACCGCAGGATTTCCGCACACGTAGCTTGAAAGGTGCAGCTGGTCTTACTTGTATTTTCCACGCCGTGTGACCCAGCCAGAGCAGAGTGTTATGGCATCTCAGCCTCTTGTCTTCAGTTCTGCTCCGTGCTGGAGGCAGTGGTCCCCAGCAGACACAGGTGGACGTGAAGTAACGAGCAAAGGTTGGTCAGGCAACTTGGATAGAAGCTTCATGTGACCCTGCATGCCTGGATGTCTTAGGACATGCCTTGTGGTGCTTTCTATTGATAAGGAAACCAAAAACCATCCTGCAGGAGCTGAATTGATGCCATTGCTATTTACGGGGCAACAGGGGCATGTGAATCACAAGGTGTCAGCTCAGTGCAAAACCTCTCAGTGTCCTTTTGCCTAAACTCTTATCACACCTCTCTGTCTATTAAAAAAGAGTGAAGTGCCAAAAAGCTCACTGTGGAAGAGAAGAGTGCATCATAAAAGGGCACAATAGTAAATAGAAACTAGAGTTCCACTACTCAGTCTCCTTGTGCAAGCCTTTCTGGGCTCCTGCTTGGACGTGGATTGAAGTCGTGGGAACAATGGTCTTTGACTTCCACATCTATGACAGGACAGCAGCCTCACCCAGCCAGAAACTGGAGACTTAATGTTACTACTTGCAAGGTGAAAAGGGATGGGATTTGTTTTCGAACTAATTCCATTCACCCACAAAACTGTAGACTCAGCTCTTTATAATTGTGAGTTGGACCATGGCTCTCAGCTCACTTCCCATTTTTTCAGACTCTTGGGCAGACATTCCAAACTCTCTTACTTGTGTCCCCAGAAAGCTCCCCAGCTGGGGAAGCCCTGTGCATGTGCCCTCTCCCAACTCCCTGCACCACTGTAACTCCTTTGCTCTGAGTGGAATCAGTGTCTGAGCTGGAAGGCAGAACTTTGTCTCTGAGGAACAGGTATTTTATTTAAACAGAAGGCTACATTGTCATCCATATTAGTAGTCAGATGCAAGGAAAGAAGAAATCTGCAGAAATTTAAAGTCTTGCCAGTTGATGGAATCCATGTACAGCTAGCAAATGTTAAAAATACTACATTTCCTATGAAGTTCACATCTATATATGGAACCCACATTTGTACCAGATATATCTGGTTGTCCTGTGCTGTGCAGGAACCCAAACTGGTTCATCGGTAAGACACTGATTTTGCTAATTAGTAAAGCAGAAATTTCCATTGCAAGGGCATTTCAAAGCAAAATTAAATACAAGAGGAAAAAACTCCTTATTAAACTAAAATGTGGGGTAACAGCTCACCACATCCTGCTACTGTGGCATCTGCTGTTTAGCAAAGGAAAGGTTCCTCTTTCAAAAGCCTTGACAGGTAGAGAGGTCACATGTTACCTGCATTTCTCAGCATTATTATTTTTTGACTTTTCTGTCAGTGGAAAAACTGAACATGACAATGGAAAATACCAGTTGAGAGAAGGCATTGTGGGGAACTGTAGGTGTTAGCTATGAAAGCGACAGTGGCCTCCCCCACCAAAGCCAGCAGAAAAACAGTGAAAAAAAATCTGATGACAAAGGCACTGTAAATCATAGTACTCAGCTGTTTGGTCTGATAGGGATCAACCTGGTGCTTTAAGGGAAGTGTTGTACTTCTCTAGGCATTGAAGATTGCATGCTATCCCAGATCTGCTGCTAGTCTGCATGTAGGGCCTGCAACGAGCTGGGTAATCATTTCAATCTCATCTATCCTGGCTATAAAATGGGTCTTTGTTCGTACTCAGGTTATGTTGTGTTAAAAATGAGTGTAAAGCCATTGCAACCTTTCTCTGAAGAATGTTGTGCTTATTCAAAACCCAACTACTCCTGGAGTGGTACTGCAGACATGAATGGATGTGTATCCAAGCAGCTGGGGAATCAAAGACCAGCGTTTGCTTTAGGAGTGAAACTCAAACCTGGGCCAAAATACTGCTTGCACTGAATACTGCTGTTCTGTGGAACATGCACAATCCTCTTGTAATAGTAGCAGGCTTATAAGCCAAAACTTGAGCATTCAAGACTGCAACCAGCCGATTCTCCTTAGCTATATAATAAATATTTTGTTACAAATGTGGGAGCCAAGAGAAAAATGCCAATTATTTTATCTGCGTGATCAGATCTTGCCTCTCTGGAAAGTTCTGCATTGGTCCTATAGGACCAAGTGGAGCACTGAGGATACCAGAGGGATAGATGGCAAAGGAGATAGTGAATAGGCAACAGTCAACTCATTTATTTGAAACATGAATTAAATTTACAAGGAACAAATTTAAAACAGAAAAAAAACCCAACTTTTTCCACCCTCTCATCAGTACACTGCAGAACCCATTGCTACAGGAAACTGTGAAGGCCAAAAGAGGTTCAGAAGGTTATTAGAAAACTTAATGGAAGAAAGGTCATCAAAGTTCATTAGAAGCAAGGATGCAGACCTCTGGCTCACAAAGTCCTCCAGCAGAGCAAAGATGTACTAGAGAAAGCACCACTGGAGGTGTGCTGGTTCTTATGCTCTTTCCCAAAGAACTGACAGTAATGGTAGTTGTAGCACTGATGTGGATGGGCACACAGGATGCTTCAGCAGTACCATACTTCAGTAATAGAGGTTTGATTTGCTATTGGGAAGGACAGTCTTGGGTCAGCCTACAACAAGAATATGAATATTTTCTTGCCAAACAAAAGAAAAATCAGTTTGGGGTCAAACAAAGCATTCCAGGACATTCCATTTGATGCAAAATGAAACATTTTCTAGCATGCAACAAAAATGTTAACATGTTTTTGAGTATTAAAAGGAAGCAAATTTTCCAGAAATCAGAAATAAAAAACGTGGGGAGAAATTTCTGATTTCCAGAAATCAGAAGTGAAAAATGTCCTTGTGAGAGTACTGGACCGTGCAGTTGGGGGTGGTGGGGAGCATTCTTCTAACCAAACCCAGCAAGCATCACCCAGCACATTTCAGATGTGCTTGCCTCCTGGTTTTCCCCCGTTCCCACCCACCAGAGGGTTTTACTTGCAGCCTCAGGTGTCTGGGCAGGCAGTGAGGGAAAGCCCGCTCGAACCACACTTCCCCTTTCGTCTCTGCTGCTGCAGGCTCAGCTGTGCTGCCACGTACCCCCCACCTGGGCCTTTTGTGTGCACCCTTGTCCTTCTTTGCAGGCTTTTTCCACTACATTATTGGGAATATTTTGCATTTTTGATGCTGCAGCGGGTAAAGGGGAAACAGCAAGTGAAATAGTGAAATAAAGGGAGCTGTGACTGAGCCACACTGTCCACAGACCTCTGTGGAGGAGAGAGATGTTGAGTGTCCTCTTGGTGGTTTTGGCCCTGTTTGATTGTGATGTCCAGTGGCAATGGATGCACTTGGGTTGAGGTTCAGCTGTCTCCCAAGTCCTTGGTGACATTGTCTAGTGACTGTTGTTCATCTGCTGCCAGATGTCGTTGCATGAGGACACCAGGTTTACTCATCAAGGTAGCAGAAGTCCACTTCTCTTAAGTAATATAAAATAAAAACAAGCAATGAGCTGCTGTGAGTCAATAACAAAATACAAGTGATTTCAGCTGGGGACAAATTGATTTGGCTGCTGAGAGATGGAGAGAGTATGACTCAAAGAGCACCATGGTGTCATGGCCTGAGCCAAGGCAGATGGGCTCCCAGCTGAAAGGAAAAGTTGTGTCATATCTGGAGTAAGACGTGTCCTACAGCTTGTAGGGATGACAGAAGATCTGCTGAAGGTACCTGCAGTGACTGGAAGGGGCAGCATCTTGAATGCCTAAGCCAATTTTGGAGATGGACCTTCATCTCAGGTCATGAGGTTGCTTCCAAAATACCTTTGCTACATGCTTTAATAGGGGAAAGCATGAGCTGGCAGTCTGAGGCTGTTGCTTTTGAAATTTTCCCTGGAAGAATCAAGCAAGAGTAACTCAGCAAGTGCTGCAGTATTAGTCAGAGATTTGAGATGCCTTGGTGCTAATCCTGACTGAGATAGGGAGGCCCCTCACATTTCCACCTCCCTGTCCCCATGAAATACCAGTGATGTTTATGTTCACATTTTACAGAACCACTGTGGAGATTCGCTGTTTAATGTTTCTAAGCACTAAGTAACTTTACAAAGAGCTAGTACCTTAATTTTATTTGATTTTACAAAAGCTTTGAAGGATAGTTAGCAAAAATGTGATGCTGCCTGGCCAGTAGGAGGATTTGTTTTCATTGTCACATAAAACACGAAGGTATCACCGTGTGGTTTTGCTGGAGACCCGAGAGTGCCTTGAGAAGGGCATCACAGAAGCAATCTTTGCAAAAGCATCACGGCAGGATCATTCCACAGAAGCGTGCTGTTTGCATTCAAGGCAGAGACTCAGTCCCTAAAGCTCTCTGGAGTCTGGCCACATGGAAATGGGGTGGCACTTCTGGCTGGGTTTGGAGGCGTGCAGAGCAGTCTTTGCCTCAGTGCAGGGCTTGCCACTTGAGTTTGTTTTTGCTGCTTGGTAATATTAAAGATGAACTCCATGGCACTCTCAAGGGGAAGAACTGCTTTGTCTTTTCACAGCTTATTTCCATACTTCTTAGTTTGCTGCTGTAAATAGATGGTTACAAATGCAACTGATATTTCTTCTCTAAAGTATGGTGTGTGTATCCATTGGTAGAATTGGTTTTGGTGGCCAGGACCTGTGACACAAATCCTGACTGATTCATGTTCTGCAATTACTAAGTGGGCAATAGGTCTGCAGGGAAAAAAAAAAAAGAGCAGCCATAAAAGCCAACACCAAACATACCCAACTAATTGCTTCAGGAAGCTGGTTTTACAGAGGCTTGGTCTTTTCCAGTAAACACATGAAGTTATCTGGACTACTGTGAAGAGCAGCCCACAAGGGAAGGGAAATGCAGGCTTTTCCGTGGTGCTTCCATGACGTGGGCACATGTTCTCCAGTCCTGGCAATTTTAGGGAAACTCAGAGGCAGTGATAGCCCCGTTGATGGCATTTTGTCTATCTCCGTGTAAATCAGGTGGTGGCAGTTGCTGTAGGGAGGTGGAGTGGAAATAAAAGGGATGTTGTGTAGTCCACTGTCGATGACCTTTGCCAGGTTCAGTCATTTCCTGTCCATCTGCCAAAAATCACATGGACATAATTGGAGTGTGGGAAACTGTATTGCCTGATGATCTTCAGGGGAGGGGGGAAAAGAAAGAAAGACTTGTGAATAAAGAAAACAACACTCTATCAGTGGAGATGCAGTTTGACTGGCTGATGCTGAGATAGCAGACCTTGTTTATTCTCTCTTCTGACTCTTGCCAGGAAAAGTTTTTTACATTTGTTTGTCTCTCTCATCTGTTTGTGTGGATAGAAGTAAAGAGTGTGGATAGAAGTAGAGTGCATGTCCATGTGTGTTGGTCACCACGATGGGAGGGTGTATACTTAAACATGTTACCAGCTCCAGGGAATGGGAAAGCATGCAGCAGTTTCCTCTCCTTTTTTTTCCCCTCTAATATCAACCCACAGTGGAAAAAATCAGCATGTGAAGATGCACATACCCAGGTTCAGTGACTGGCAGCTTTCTACCACCAGTACCTACCATGGCTAACATACTCTCCAACCATCTCTTTTTGTGGAAGAAGTAAATTATTCTAGGATCTCCTCCAGTCCTCTTGACTTTACATTTCTGAAGGCAGTTCTAAAGCAAATGAAATGTTTTATCTGTAACCAATTTGAAATGTTAAGTATGTTTGATGCAGTCAGGGATCCAGGATGCTGCTGATTTTGTGATGCCTGGTTTTATGTGGTATTTAGCATGTTAATAACCTTGGTTAATCCTGCTGGGTTTGCACTGTGATCAGCCTGTACAAGCTACCTGGTGATGTCACACTTGCTGTTCAGAGTTGTACTGAAGCTGTCAAGGAATGAGTGCAAGTTCAGGGGGGTTGTGGACTGAGGACAACTGCCTGCAGCAGCAGGATGCTAATCAATTCCTTTTCTTGTCTTCTTTCTTTGCAGTAAATGAAATTATAAGGAATGACCTTTCCAGTACCAATGTCCACTCATAGCTTTCATTGTGGGCCTGGTGTGAAACACACACTTTTGACTTGGCTGGCACGTCACCTCGAGTCGGGAGATGCCGAATGAACTGAAGGCATTGCCTGGTACCACTCTGATCTTCCACCTTAATGAATGTCAGGAACTGAAGATTTACCTCTTGCTTACAAAGAAGTAGCTCCTCAACTTCAACTGATGAAACAGCTTTTTTTAAAAGAAATTCATCTCAAAAGAGAGAAGAGGGAGTGCGCTCCAAGACGGCGCATTTCGTGGGACAAAACTAGGAAACTCAGCAAAGTCTGAGCGCTTCTTCCCATTGCTGATCCTTTTGGCATGGCACCGCTGGAATACAGCCCTGGAAGTGCCTTATTTTACCAGGTTGTGGCATCAGGGCATTTTTAATAAGCTTTGAATTCGCTACCATTAAAAGTGTTGGTAGGTGCAGCAACTCTAGAGCTTGAATTCTGGAGAGTGATACTGGAAAAAAGCATAGGACTCTGCAGCAGAGTAGGGAGAGCAGTCCCCACTCCAGTAAGACACGTTCATGAATTCCAGAATTTCCTCAGCTTTTCCTCTGCTGTAATGTACAGCCTATTGCCTTATTCTCAGTGCATTTCAAAAGCCTCCTGATTTGTCATCATCTCAGCTTTCTTTTGCATTTTGCCTTTATTACGTGCTAATGAATCATAGGGTTGGTAGTAGTAGCATGGTAAGATTTTGATTTTGATCTGGCTTCTGTCATAGCACAAGTGAGTTGAATAGCACAAACTAAAAAAGGTTGATGGACAAAAAATTGAAATCTATCTTTTACATGATAGATGAATGTGTATGCATGTACATACATACTAGTATATATGCATATATTTATATATGACAAATAATATAGATGATTGCCTAGTAAGGGCACTGAATTTAGCAATAATTTCAATTTCTGAGAATGCATTTCAAATCCACAGCAAATATTTCAGCTACTTCCTTTGAGGGTTTGTTGCACCTAAAGCAGGTATGCATTTTCTTTCCTCACGCAGTTAAGCAAGCACTTTAGATAGGCAAGAAGGATGCATACAAGATACATGTTATTTACCAAATGTCAGAATATGAGTTATAGTAACTGTAAATACCATTATGGAAGAGTGTAAAATATTTGTTCAGTTATAATGTTATTATTCCGCAGAAGCCTTATAACTCTCTGCTACATGTATGGAAAAGGATGTTACCAAAAACCCACCTCGGTTTCTTTCACCTGCAGCGCTGTATAGTGTGTTTTCAGATTAGCTAATGTTCCTAGAGCTACAGGTAGGCATGTAGTGTAGCCTTCAACATTGTATTTTTTACAATCAACCGCTTATTATATAACTAGCAACAACCTATTACTTCACATAACCAAAAAATATTAAAAAAATAAAACTTTAGTAAAATAGCATGACTAAATTAAAAATGTTTAACATTAATATTGTGCCTTAGGAATCTGTGCCCCCTCCTGGAAACACATCTGAACTACATCCCCCGAGCTGGGGGTGGTTCCTTAACCCCAATGCAATGAAGACTGAACAGGTTTCACAAAAAGGTGAAATCCAACTAAGTGTTTTAAAACATTCTTCTGTATAATTATGTCTTACTTTCTTTAGGGGAAAAAAAAAATGAAAGCCATATTTGTCACATTTGCACATTACTGTGAAGACATGAGAATATAATATGGCTCTATGTACATAATATGCTGTTACTGGTCCTTATAATAGTCTGTTATTCCTCACCTGTTTAATCCCAATTATTTACCCTGTATTTAGCGTTGTAGACGTTGCATGAAACGTTTCTTATAGACTGCCATATGGAAAGTTAAAAAGCTTGACAGATGTCAGCTTGACTTGTAGCTAGAAAATAGAACTAATAAAGCAAAATGTTTTGCTGGAAGCTAGTCTTAGAGTGGTTCATTTTTTGTTATCTTGAAAAATCTTCTTTTCTCATATAAAATAGCATTTTTACATTATATACATATGTGTCTCCATCTCTTCTATATGAAGCTGCTTGCTTCCTGCTAACATAACCATCTTAGTATGGAAGCAAAGTCTTTTGTCAACAGGCTCCATTTCCCCACTGCATTTAAAGACATTGCTCCCAAGAAGAGGAAATTATATATGATATAATCCTCAGATTTTATTCTCTCATTATTTCAGAAATGTCAATAAACTGTGCATGAAGGAGTCTCTGATTATGCCAAAGCATTTTTTTATTCATATACTAAATATCTTGGGTGAGGCTTTAACCGTGTGGGACAATGCACACACACACACAGAGGCACATTTCAGCAGTAATTTTAGCAAAGTTTTCAAATGTATGGTTTGGCTACGTTGCAGCTCCTTCATTCTGATTTTTATTTTCCTCTTTAAGCTATTTTGGAAAAAAATAAATACCCCAACCTGTTACTTTTAAGCCTGGATAATGGAAGATTATGCATCTGTTGTATATGTATTCATAAAATAAAAACGAAAGCAGAAATATTTCCTGTATGAGACTGCTATCTTGTTTCTGTACATGTGTCATGGTTGTTGCTGTCAGTTTAGGAAAATGGTTTTCATCAACCTTTTTGAAAACAAAGCAAAACCAAAAAGCCACAACACTCTGAACTTGGAGCGTAGGTATGTTCAAAAATAGGTACGTTCAAAAATACCTTTGCCAAGGATGATTCTGACTATTAAAAAGAGCCCTTTGGATGAATTTTAAGTGGTGAAACAAGCTACCTTATTGATTGTGCAACAAAGTAATTGGCATCTGTGTGCATTGCTTGGACAACAGTTTCTTTTGCCTTCTCTGGAGCTATTTCTGAAACTTGTGGGTTGCCAAGAGTAGGCTTGGCCTTCAGTGCAGTAGATAGAAGAGATATTTTTGTTAGGCTGGAGGCTTTGGTAGCTCTGAGAGAAAAGGGCTGGCAGGAGGGGATTTCTGGCCAACAGCTGCTTATGTTGTGAGGGATGGATCTCTCAGTATGACGTGTCCTGCTCCTTGAACCTCCTCACTGCTCTGCCCCAGAGGAGAAGGGACAACAGGAGGGTGTCAGCTTAGTCAAAGCTGGGCTTAGCACAGCTCTGGGCTGCTATCAGCTCATCATGTGGTGCCTCTGTATGTACCAGCATCTGACACCTGATGGGCCATGAAGTTCTGAGAGAGCCTGACCTGCTTCAATCTTTCAGGACCAAAGGCAAGTTGAAAAGTATACAAGCATGCCTACCACAGTCGTCTGAGTTTACATAAGCTCTTATAAACCATTCAAAAGTTCCTCAAGGAGAAGGAAGCAAAAATATGCATTGAAGTCTTTGTTGAAAGACCTTGCTCTGGCATCCTCTTCCTCTAAATATAAAGGGTCACTCTCTGGTCAGTCCATCACACCTGGCTTTCCTAGGGCTGGTACCCAACTCCTGCCCATTTAAAGAGAAGGCAGATGCTCTAAGCCCATCAAAACCCAGATAGGGCCCAGCTCTTCAGAGATTAGTCAAAGAATTCTTTCTCTGCTTCCCAGTCTGGACGGTGGAAATAGTGATATTTATGCCTCATGGACAGCATGAGCTGTATGGTTGGTGAGGTTCCTGGAAAAAGGAAAACACTGAAAACTCAGTCACAAATTCTCCTGGAGACCATGACATTTTGTATCACAGTGAAATGTCACAAACTGAATTCACTCAAGCAAGGTACTTCAATCATTGTGTTACCTGGCTTCCTCTGAATTTCCTTCCCCTCCCATTTCCACACATCCTTCACTCAAAACACATCAGACCCAAGCACAGCTACATTAACCACATCTTGACCAGACTTCTCCAGGCAAAAATAACCTTCAGCAAGCTCCTAACTGACTACTTTCATTCATAACCAAAGCAGAAGGTGAATCCCACACATCCATCTGGTACTGTTTGACTAAATAGCCTTGCTGGAGTCATGCCTTTGAGATTTTTCCTTTCCAGCTGAAAATGGCAAATTTCAAGGAGTTAAGTTTCTTGGACAGAGTTGTACAGCCTTGAAGCTAAGCTTTCCTTCACCATGTGTATAATTTTATTGCATTCATCACTGTAAATCTATTGAATTTGTCTCAGTAAAAATAAAACAAAATCCCCCTCATCAAGTACATTAGAGAGCAGTGTTAAGGTCGATGGCATAAAATCATTTTAGTTTCTGTAGCTCTTTTTCAAACACAGAGTCTAATTTTATGTCATAAGCAGTAATTGGATTGTTCATCAAGTTAAATTGAACCCTCTCTTCTCCACCTTTGCACACACTTGCCCAATATGGAGGTCAAGCTCTTGCCTGTTTTAGTTTGCCCATACAATTTCCTCTTTCTCAACAAGTTAATATTTTTCTTCTTTGCGCTTCTTTCCAAAAAAGTAAAAATGTTTTGATTCTCTTCAGGTAGCCAAATAATTTGTTCTGAGCAGATCAATTACAGATTCTCATACTGTTGGCTTGAGTTTCAGGTTGTCCTTGAATCCAAAACTAGCTTTTTTTTGGCCATAGAGGCTGTCTTTTTGTACTGTGCAAACTTGTAGAGCTTTAACAATTCAAAGGGTTGTGTTTTCAGGATTTAAGACAACTGGTAGTGTACTTGGAACTTCCATCACCCATGGGCACACTAGCAGCTGTCACTTAGGCTGAAAAGTTGCTGACTATAGTGCTTCCTTAGCTACTTTCAGGGACAGATAACCCACAAGCCACTCTTTGCAGATGTGGCAAATTCATTTTCAGTCATTTTAGGAAATCCCTTTTTTTTTCAGCTTGGGGAGACTTTCCAAAGATGCCGTCAGCATCAGTTTCCAGCACCTCTTCTGAATTAGTTTTGCACTCAGCTCTTGTACCCATCCTGTTTCCAGTGCTGCTGATGGAGAGATTTTGGGTCCAGAGTAACAAAGAAAACACTGGCAGAGGGTACTGGTGGCAGAGCTGCAAAACCTCCAAGAGCACACATGGTGTGGGGTCCCAGAACTCAGTGTGATGGTGTTCCCATCCAGCCAGGGGACATTCCAAAAACACCAGCTTTGTGGTACTAGGGGGAGGAGAGACCTCTGGACCTTGCCAGAAAATATTTCAGTGCATGTCACGAATCTTTTAACTGTAAAATCTGGGAGTTTTCTGGTCTGGTGTGTTTTGGTTTTTAATAGGAAAAATTACATTTCCTCCAACATGAAATAATTTACTCGACTTACTTTTTTGGGGTCCTCTTTAATTTTCTACTTGGAAAATACAAACCACATATTATTTTGGATCAGGTTGATCCAGACTGCACCTTCTTTCCCATTCCCTCCCCTCCAAATCTCCAGGATGGGCTGCTTTCCCAGACAGGGCTCCCCCTCCACCCAAGCAGAGCCGCACAGGCGTCACATGTACACTGCCTCTGCTCAATTTCTTGAACAGTTTCTCTGCAGGAAACTCCTCATGGATCTTTCCGACCTCCCTGGACCCTTTCCAGGGCTCCTGCCTGGGGCAAGCTAATCCAGATCTCATCCTCATGGCAATCTCTTTTTTTTTTTTTTTTTTTTTTTTTTTTTTTTTTTTTAATCAGAGGTTTCTTGTACATTTTGTTTTACAAAACAAATCAGCTCTGGTCAGATGACAACACTAAATTAAGCTCTTTTGGTGTAAATAATGAGTTACTCTATGCTTTTCCCCCACCCCATGCACAGAGAGGCACTCCTCTGGTGCTGAACCCCATGTGCCCAGCCAGCACATCACCATGGCTCCAGAGCTTCCAGAGAAGGCAGCAGGAGCCACAGCCTTTCCCACCCAGCACCATCAGCCAGGCAGGGAGGGGAGACCCACCACAGCTCAGCCCATGGGCCCTGGCTGCACTGCCCCAGCAGGGCTCAGCGTGGGCTGAGAGCAGCCACAATTCAGCACACCTGTGGAAACAAACCCAGCGCGCCCCTGGGATGCGCCCCAGGGAGACCGTGCTGGCCAGAGCAATTGAAGTGGGTTTATGGTGCCTTCTCCACCCAGTAGCAGGGGCAGATGGGAGAAGGGGCTCCAGGGCCCAGGCTGAGCAGCAGAGGAGATGCGTGGGAAGGAGGGAGAACAAACTCTGCCTGACTTGCAGGATGAGTCTGCAGAGGTGGGTGTATGAAAACTCATCTATTTTCTTTAACTTTCCAATTGAGCAGTGTGGTCTGGGCAGAGTAGGTGTGGAGGGGGAATCCCAAGGCTCTTT
This sequence comes from Oenanthe melanoleuca, assembly GCF_029582105.1. Lineage (NCBI taxonomy): Eukaryota > Metazoa > Chordata > Aves > Passeriformes > Muscicapidae > Oenanthe > Oenanthe melanoleuca. Next base: position 91,684,620 of record NC_079335.1, read on the forward strand.
CCCTGTCCCTCCTTGTCTTCAAGAGCGAAGTTCTCTCATCAGGGAACTGCCCCTGGGAGAAGGGGGCACTGAGTTTTTACAGGTGTTCTCTGGTGCAGCCCCTCCCATGACTGGTGACCCCAGCCATGCAAATGACAACTAAGCATCTACACGAGCACTTAGACCAGTTTAGGAGTTTCTGGTTTGGTTTTCCCTGCAGTGCACATTGCCACTGACACTTTCAAACCAGTTTCAAGAGAGAAGAGTGAGATGACAGATTAGAAAGTCAGAGAAATTTCAGGGTTTAATCTGTATAATGCAAGGAGGTGTGGCAGAGGGATGAGACAGCCCTTTGGGAGCTGCTCCCCTTGAGCATGACAGCAAAGCACCTGGCTCATCCCAGGGCCACCCTCAAAACAGGTGGTTGCTTGAACCTCCCTGTTATTAGGAGGAAGTTCTTTGCTGCAAGGCTGGTGAGGCACTGGAACAGGTTGCCCAGAGAAGCTGTGGATGCCCCATCAATGGAAGTGTTCAAGGCCAGGTTGGATGGGGCCCTGAGCAACCTGGTCTAGTGAAAGGTGTCCCTGCCCATGGCATGGAGTTTGTGACTAGATGAGCTTTGAGGTCCCTTCCAACCCAAACCATTCCATGATTCAATAGCAAAACTCTTCTTGCTGGCAGGCTCCTGAGACCTTTGGCAATGTCTGTAGGCACAGGGTGCCAGGGCATCTCTAGCAGTGATCCCAGCTTGCAGAAGGGGATGCTACCTTTATCAGACCAGCCCCTTGGTATTGCTGCCAGTGACCAGGAGAGCCAGGACCCTGCATTAGCCGGATGTGTCTGTGCAGCAAGTTGTCCTGTAGTAAAGAGCATCATAAAGGCTTAGATCCAGCAAAAAAATATTCAGTCTTTCTAAAATATGTGCATGTACCAAATAGTGATAAAAGAAATAAAACTTGGTCCTAAAAATAATAATGGAAAGTTATTGTTATATTTGTGGTTCCATTGCACATGATCTGTATAAGTCTAAGGAGTCATTGGTTGACTAATAATGTTAAATAACTTCTTATATAACACACTGTGTCCTTAAAACATTTTTGTGGCTGAAGGATGTGCATTTTTGGTGACTCAAGTGCACAGTCTGAGCTCTAAAGCAGTGGTCAAGCCTAGGAACAGCACATCACTCATCACTGTGACCTACTGGTGCAGTGGCTGAGCCCAAAGCCCCCATTTCCTCTCCGGACAGCCGGCGTGGTGAGGTGTGGGATAACAGACTGCTGGCGTGTTTCAGTCCCCATGCAGATTGCAGTGTCACTTCCACCAGGCTGGCTGATGGAAAACACAGAAAGCCCTTTTCTTTTGAGGCAGATATGTATCAGTTTAATGTGCCTGAGCTGCTCAGCTTGAAAGGAAAGACACTGAGGCAGCCTGGCTCTGGGGTTTGCGCTTTACATAACGCTGGTGTTCTATCCTGACTCTTGCAGCTGCATCAGTGGGGCCTCCCCAGTTTGAGGGCAGTTTTGGGGAGAGCAGAGGGTACCTGTGTTTGTCTGCCAGTGCAGGGACCTCTCCTGCCACTGGCTCCCTCAAACACACTCCTGATGCTGCTGAGCTCTTGCAGAACCGCTGTGGACCCAGCAGCTGGCATGGTACTTGGTCAAAATCCTTTGGGATCTTTTGGTTCAAGAAATCAAGACTTTAGCCTCCCTTTTCCATGCTCAAGAGGGCTGACTGCACATAAAGCCTCTCCTTTGCTAAACCCAGTGAGTCACAGGACGCAGCTCTGGACTGCACTGTGTGCAGGCTCTAAATGCCTTTTTTTCATGCATTTCTCGTGCTTCACAGCCACGCTTCATAGCCATGACGAGGAAGGAGTTTAAGCCTCTGTGGTCGCACATGCAGTTAATCTGGATTCTCAGCTGGGAGATAAGCCCAGTCAGTGCCTGGGGTTCCTCTCCTCCCGTCCTCTGTAGCTTGGCAGGCGGACTCCCTCTGGCAAGGCAGCACATCCCCAGCTTCCCCCTCTCCCTGGCTGTGCTGTCAGCACGCCGCGTGCTGTGCGTGCATCCCAGCGAGCTCCTGAGCAGCCAGCTGCCCCAGCTGCCTTGGACAGCAGAGGGGTTTGAACCCCAAGGGCTCCCAGGGGCTGCTGGCACTGAAACTGGGGCTACTGGCACTGAAACCAGGCCTGCAGGGTGGCAGTCGCAGCAGGACACCCGCTCATCCCTGGAGAGCTGCTTTAGCTCCTGGTTGCTTTGTAGCTGACTGATCATGGCAGCTCAGTAGGGCCTGCTTACACAGGTTTTGCCTGCTGGATGCTCTTCCTCAGCACTGACCTTGCACATGAGGATGGGAGAAGAGCAGTGTTTCCTCAGCTCTGTTTTCTGAATATCCGCTTGACTTTGGTCAATGGGCTCAATCAGCGCTCTGAAATAAGTGAAACCACACGTCCCAGCAGTGCCATATTGTGTCTTGTAATGCAAGTTGCCACTGGAGACAATATCAGGAATAGTTTTAGCTAATGGGAATTTTCCAATTTTTGTTTTCATCTATAAAATTTTGCATCATATAAAGAGCTAGGAAAAAAAACATTAACTTTGAAGAGGAAAACACAGTCTCCTTCTTCAGCTGGCTGTAGTGTTCACATCTTGGATTATTTTTTTCTTTCTGTGGACCAGTAATTTTGCCCAGTTAAAAGGAACTGGACTGATTTTGATCTTCTACAAGTACAACTGTAGTTATTCCTGAATTATGCCAGAATAAGTGAGATCAGAGTTGGGCTCAAAATCCTGCTTCTCCAGAGCTTTATGATCAAAGTTATGTTGTGCAAGAAACAGAGAAAGGGTGAAGGGAATGGAAGACAATTAGCTGTATTGCAATCCAGAGAGGGGTCAGTGCATCAGCTGTGCTACACTTTGCCCTTTGGCTGCCTTGCAGAAGGGGAAGCTCATGTGCCTCAGCCCCATCCTGGCTCTTTAAAGGAGATGAAGTTGCATCACTCTCATCCCAGCTGATTTCAGAGAAGGTGAAGTTGCATCACCTTCATCCCAACTGATTTCCAGGCTCTGTCTGGCTGCATTCTTGGCCCCAGAGATGCTGATTACCAGCAGTGCAAGCCCCTCAGCCACCCGTCCCGACTGGGGACGTTTGGCTGAACGTGTACCTCTGAGGTCATGCCTGCTCCCTCCAGCCACCAATCTGCTTCTCTTTCTCCAGCAGGTCAGTGACTTAGCTGCATGGCACATGGAGCACAGCAGCAGCAATCCCATAATTTCCTCTTTCTGCCCTCTTCTGATTGGAATCCTAGACAGGAAGGTTTGGAGCGAGGAAAATGCTGTCTGCGCACCAGGTCTTGGAGGAGGTCTAATTTTGGATGGTGCAAAGCACTGAGGGATGTGTGCAAGGGGGAAAAGCAGAAGCATTTGGTGAAAGGCTTTAACACAGGCTGCCAGGGAGGCAATAGATGAGTGACCAGTGAGTCACTCAGCAGGCACTGAGTCAGGGAGCCCTTCTGTACAGGCTCTTCCTTGGCTGAAGAAGGCTCTCTGCTGCCCAGATGCACCAAATGGTGAGACCAAATCCTGCCCTTCTCTCATTGCAGTGTCCCAGGCTGCAGCCTGGAGGGGACTGAACAGGGTGTAGAGAAAATCTCAGCGCAGGAACAATGATCATGTATGGAAACATTTGAAAAACACTCAGTATAAATGCTGCTATCTCTAGTCTGAACAGTATTTCAAGTTCCTAGACCAGTATAGCAGTTCCTAGACCAGATAATACCAAAGCAGGTGTCCCTGCCACAGATGGATGCAGCTCCTTGAGGGGTGCATCTCCTATCAGAAGGAATCACTACCTGCTGCTGCCTCTCTAGGCTGTTGTGACCTGAGAAACCTAAAGCAGTCAGATCCTGTGGCCTTTGATAGTTTTATTCCTACTCTGCTAATGTGTGTGACTTGTGTCTCACGAGCTGGGATGCTTCACAACCTAGCAACAATATATATTTACACAGCCTCAAAGATTCCCAAAGAAATTCATGTTAGGGTTTTAATCACAGATAGAGTAACAGTAGAAGAATGAGAAAAAAAGAAGGAGGCATGCCCCAAAATAACTCGTTTTGTTTTGTTTATACTTGAAGTTGGTTTTGCTCCTTATTTTAGGAAGACATTTTTTTGTTGAGCTTCATATGTATAACTTTTTAGTTATGCTGTGTCAAAATAGAAGTCAGTGCTGACTATCAATATTTATCCATGAAGCAATTATTTTAGAAGGCCTGTAGCTACAACCCAATCTTTCCTCTGTACAGTTTCCATCATGATTTCAAATTGCAAAAGGGAGGCTTCAGAAGGAGTGTTCTGTTCTGAGCTTCAGATAGGGAATGCACCCCGGTTCCCAGATTTAAAAGCAAAGGCTGACAGCATTTCAAGAGTCTGTGTGGTGAGGACAATGGAAAAAATAGTATTTTAGCCTTGGTTGTGTACAATGTTTAGGCCAAGTTGGATGGGGCTTTGAGTAAGCTGATCCAGTGCAAGGTGTCCCTGCCCATGGCAGAGGGGTTGGAACAAGACGATCTTTAAAGTCTCTTCCAACCCAAACCAGGCTATTGTTCTTTGAATGTTTACTGCCAAATTAGGGAAGGGAAGGGAAGGGAAGGGAAGGGAAGGGAAGGGAAGGGAAGGGAAGGGAAGGGAAGGGAAGGGAAGGGAAGGGAAGGGAAGGGAAGGGAAGGGAAGGGAAGGGAAGGGAAGGGAAGGGAAGGGAAGGGAAGGGAAGGGAAGGGAAGGGAAGGGAAGGGAAGGGAAGGGAAGGGAAGGGAAGGGAAGGGAAGGGAAGGGAAGGGAAGGGAAGGGAAGGGAAGGGAAGGGAAGGGAAGGGAAGGGAAGGGAAGGGAAGGGAAGGGAAGGGAAGGGAAGGGAAGGGAAGGGAAGGGAAGGGAAGGGAAGGGAAGGGAAGGGAAGGGAAGGGAAGGGAAGGGAAGGGAAGGGAAGGGAAGGGAAGGGAAGGGAAGGGAAGGGAAGGGAAGGGAAGGGAAGGGAAGGGAAGGGAAGGGAAGGGAAGGGAAGGGAAGGGAAGGGAAGGGAAGGGAAGGTATTTGAATGGACTGTGTTACACTAACAGCCATAAAGAAGAGTCTGAAAGTGAGGCAGTGTCTGCCATGCCAAACAACCACATTTCATTACTTTAAAGCCACATTTTAGGCCTCAGGCAGCTTGTTTAATACATTTATAGTGCCCCACCAGCACGGGCAGACCTGCTGCAGCCTCACCTTGGGTGTCTGTCAGTTCTGTCTCGCTCTGTAGGGCATCTGTCTTCCTGCCCTGGTCACGGGGCTGCTGCTTATCCCCAAGGATATGGGGGGCACCAGGATATGGGCTTTGCCATCCCCTGGAGCAGCAGGGAAGGGATGCAGCAGTGGCAGCTGTGAATGCACAAATCTGCTGCTAAGTGAGAAACAATTCCCACAATTAGGAGCACAGAGGTGACTGCAAGTAGGTAAACTGCCAGAGCTGGTGGAGTGCCAGAATGGGATTTGGCCAGGACACCACAGCTAACACCTGCATGTTTACAAGGAACAACACGGGATCATTGACTCCTCAGAGCCTCCCACCTCCTCTATCACCTCTCCCCTACAGCAGCACGGCGCTGAGGGGCAACATCTGCTCTGCAGTTGACATCAGAAACATCATTATTGTGAGCTGGTCCGGCAGAGACTCAGCCTGAGCACCGCAGCCTAATGAACCTCCAGCCCCACACTGTGCAAGGGCTCCCAGCCCAGCGCTGGCCGGCCCAGGGATGGTGGAGACTACTGGAAAACCTCCCCTGCAGGCTGCCAGGCAGCTATCAGGCCAGATTGGTTCCTGTAACGTGTGAGCTCCAAGGAGAATGCAGCGAAAAAGGAGAGAGAGCTGACCACAGGCAGATTTCTTCCTAACTGTGTCACCGTAATTCCAAGCCGGAGGTGGGAGAACGGGTTTGTTTTTACAAGAAACCTGTCGACGGAGAAAAGAAAAATTTGAGGAGAATTTAGCAACTGGCTGAATTTGGCAAATAATTTCAGCTGGAGAAAATAGCTAAAATAGTTCAGACTTGGAGCGGGGAGTGGGAGAGGAGAAATTCTGAAAATCCATTATTTGCACAGCTCTCCTCCAAAGAGCTTATATTATACTGCCCGCTACCAGCTGGCCCGAGATTTAGGTTGCCTAATATTTTCCGTTATAAAAGATTCTTTCAACGTTTTTATTTTTTTAGAAGCTCTAACACCTCCATTGTTTGCAGTAGGCCCTTATAATTTGGCAGGGACAAAGCCCCTGGGCTAGAGAAGTGCCTTTTCTTTCATCCATGAAATTCCAGTCAGGTTTGGCTGGATAAAAAAAAATAATAATAATCCAAAAACACACACATACACATGAAAAAACCTGTTAAAGATCACCATTTCCCTTCTCTCTCTTATGTGCCTCAAGAAAATATGCTGGCAGACTGCCAGCAGAGCAAGTGAACGTGAACGTTCTCATTAAATTGAGCCCAGGTTGTCACCAAAGCAGCCGTCCAGACTCTGCTGGGAATGTCTGGGGGCTTCCAGGGCAGCTGCAGCAGCAGGAGAAGAGTTGCAGGAGACCAAGCACCACCCCAAGGAGTTTTCCCAACAGGCAAAGGAGGCAGAGAGGGGAAGGAGCTCCTGCTGTCACTGATTTAAAAGACCTGGCAAGCCACTCTCTGTGCCTTGGGGCTCCTGTCCCTACTTTTGAGGCTGGGAAGAGCAGAGCCAATTTCTCGCTCAGCCAGCTGTGAAATAGCAACACTAAGCCACGTTCCTCTTTCTCCAGGACCTTTCTCTTCTCCCTGGGAACAGCAGCAATTCTGCTCTCCCCTAAAATAGCTAACCCTGCAGTCTTAATTGTATCAGTCTATCCTGTGATGCTGAGCAGACAGTGGGTTTGGTGGTTGTTGGGCAGGGGTGTTATAAGCACTGAAGAGAGGATAGTTGTCTTGGAAAAGCTTCTGGTCCATAGATTGGAATGGGGCCAGCCTAGAAGACTGCACAGGAAGAGATGAGAGTCCAGGAGCCAGACTTACTAGGGAGGCAGCTTCCAAGCAGTGATCAGGAAACAGAAATGGCACCATGTGCACGGAAATGAGCCTAGAGAGCTAACAGGAGTGGAACAGGAAATGGGAAAATTTGGACATCATTTTGTGGGAGACTTGGTGAAGGCTTGGAAGATCTTAAGTAGTCAATATAATCCACTCTTGGCAGAGGAGACTGTGTTATGAAAGTCAACATTGAGTGCAGTATAGCGAGATGAGCACTAAAGCAGAGAGGAACATAGAAATATATCATTTAGTGGTCCATCAGTCTAGTTTTTGGCCTCCACAAGTGATGTTGAAAGGATGGCATACTGAAGCTCTGCAGCCAGCAAGCCAGTTGTGAAAATCCTGGTGCAATTGTAAATAACAAGAAAGTGGCTTATGTCACAAAGTGTCGAGTTTTATGGGTCTTCCCAAATTTGTTAGTATTATCCAAAAATTGGATTGGAAGTCAAATATCAGAGCACACCGCACAGAAGTTCAACTTCCCTGTGCAGATCTCTTCATTCCCACAGGTGTGTAGCTGTCAAGAGAATGTAGCTGACTTCACAAGGGAGATGCTTATCCATGGAAAAGCTCTTAGTGTCCATTTGTTAAAGAAGTTTGGTGGTTGCCTGTGCACAAGAGTCAGAAAATCAGAAAGTTTCCTTAGCTCTGTCCTCCTGCCCCTGTCTCTACATGTGCAATGTTCAGGCATGATCTGACCCTTTGCTCCATCCAGAGAGGCCCACACTGGGAAGCTGCTAGCCAGGCTCATCCCAAAGCTGAGCTTTGGCAAGAGGTGTAACTTACTCCTGTGGGCAGGGTGGACATGAAAGAAAGACTGAATATAGCAGTGAGAAGACAAGAGCTGGTATTTTCACCTCTGCTTGAGCATTTGCTTTACCCTGAGGATGAGTTTCTAAGTTAAATGAGAGGTGGATGGCCAAAACTATGTCAAAACTTGGCTTTGCTTTGGTGCCAGTTTAAAAATAAAACTTCTTTCTCACATTTGAATTCGGAGTCAAATCTGTGCCCCTCAAGGGAAAGTTGTAGTTCAAAGATGGGTCTTGGTACTGATTCCAATTTAAATAGAAAAGTGTAACTTTCCCTTCAGCTGGATAGTGTATTAATTAGCACAGTAATTTCTGGAGTGCTACTAATAAACTATATATTCAACAGCTTTGGCAGTAAAAGCCACTGAAGCAAGCATCAGCAATTCTTGAGGACAGACTATGACTATGAGTACCTGAAGACTCTTTCTTTGGATTGCAGGAGAGGGATAACTTGTCAGTAATGAGTAAATTGCAATCAAATATGTCTAGAATTCAGACTAGCTGAAGATGGAATAATCAAAACCATCAAAGCTTGGTGCATAATGGGTTGAGACAAGTAGTCCAGCAAATATTGTTCTAATATCATCCTAGCCACAAGAGCTGCTCAGATGTGTTTCTTGAAGACATTTAAGTTAGCAAATAGTACTCATCATTAATCTTTTATAATGGCTTTTGGGAGCCACAGTTCATTTAAACATTTTACATTTTTATTACTTATGTATGCAGGGCAGCAATTAAAGCTGTCGTGGTCATATAATGAAGACTAATGAAAGCAAGACGAAGGCAGGTTTTCATTTTCTGTCAATCTGAATATCCATCTGCTTCTGCCATCTCCCTGCCCCCCAATTTTTAATTTTTTTTTCTTTAATTTTACTGGGGGAAGGAAATGGTGCTTGGGTTTTTGGGGTGGGTTTTTTTTCTGTTTTGCTTTGCTGCTTGTGGGAGATTTTTTTTTTGCTTGAAAGCAATCTCCCCAGCCCCAAGGCATTTAACCAAACACCTTTACAACTGTCCAGGATGAATTGTGAAGACTAAGTGGTCTTTTCTTTTTCTGGCATGGAAGGAGCATCTCTCTTGGTAATCAGACAAGTACTGCAAAAGGCTCAGTCTTTCTCAATGCAAATAAATGTGAGTGATGCAATAACAGCATCTTTATGGTATGTTTTCTTGGCCACAGTGAAGTAATAGTTTTGGAGGGGAGACAGGGATTAGTCACCCCACAATTAGTCATTCTGCAGTGTAGTTTGATACTTGAGAGAACTGTATTTCAGAAATGTGGTTCTGCAACCATAGGACCTATTTTCAAGTATTTTCTGCTTTCCCCTTCTTTCAACCAGGAAGAGCTTGTTAGAAGAAAAGCGATAAATTGACTTTATTTTTCATGCACTTTCTGCACTCATGCGTCCCTATTTTATCTTCTACGAGCCTTGCTTTCCCTTTCTTGGGAGCTTTGACCAAAACCTGAGTTGGGGAAGTGCCTCCATCCTAGCTAGCTTTTCTAAGGCAGAGCCCATCAGCCTGGCCAGGCATCCTGAAGCTGGTGCTGCAAAGAGGGTGGTGTGGGTGTGAGTGTGGGTGTGTGTGACAGATGCAGGGCACTGTGCCCTCCCACGTGTCTCCATCAGCCTGGGAGCCTGAGAGGGGCTGGTGCCCCATCAGTGCTTGACAGGATGTGGGGACTCAGCTCTCTGGGCACAGAGCTATGAGGTGGGGAAGACAACAGGGCAAGAGACAGCTGCTCTCTAAGTCTCTCTTTTGTGGCAGTCAGAAACTTTGCTACAGAAAGTTTGCTCTCTTTAACTGGAATTCTTGTGAGTCAAAAAGGCAATGCAGATGTTTCAAAGTGTTAATCATAAATATCAGGGGAGAGGGAGCTTTATGGCAGAGCTCCCAATGAGTAACAATGTTTGGCCTCAAATATTTTAGCTGGTAAGATGTCACACACTTCTCTGTGCATGACAGCTCTGTAGTTGTCTTAACCATTTCATTTTTGGAGTGAGTAGCTGCAGTCCAGCCCACATGTCACAGCCAGTGTGCTGCACCCCAGGGTCTGCACGGGGCACATGGTTATCACTGGTCCAGGCACCTACACCAGACCTAGTCCACTCCTAAGATGGCTTGTTTCATCAAATTTCCCCTCCACAGTAAAAGCCTGAATCTGCTTTCCAACCAGCCTTCCTCCCAGCTCCTTGGTGTTTCTCTGTTGCCAAACTCTATAGTCTCCTGAATGTATTCCACGCATACCAAAGCCTGCTTGACATTTGGCTCCACAAGTCTTTCATAATTCCTCTTGTGCTGGTATAAATAGAGTTAATATCTTCCTGTTTCAGACATATTGTTGTCATTATTAACTTACCAACCCAAACTCCAAACACAAAATTCAAATCTGGCAAAATAAATGCAGAGCAACTCATGGGCCAAATTGATTTGACTTTAAACAACATTGAAACAGATGAAATACTGTGTTTCATTTGGAAAAACAGCAGCTGTGTCTGTACAGTAACTACTGTGCTTCTCCAAGGGGTTTTTCCCACATACAGAGCCAAACTCAACCAAATGTAGCTTGGGATTAGAAGGTAAAGCTCCCCTTAAATTCCTGGATCAAACTGTCTGAAGATGTAAATAGGGTTACTAGGTTTGAAGTCAGATGAAGGTGGTATGCATCACACCAACTATAGGTGCTCAGTGTAACATCTCTGCTGATGCAAGTCAAAAACTGGGTAGGAGAACTCCAGCCCAGGGACATAAGCTAAAGACAGAGCCTTGCTTTTCTACCCTTTCCTCTCTGGCTAGAAGCTGATGCCAAGGTAGAAGCAGATGCCAAGGTCTGTACTCTGCAATCATCATAATTTGCAATGATTTAATATTAAAATGTCAGCACCGATGTGCAAGGAATTCTGTTTCTCCTCAATCCCAGTGTGTGGTATCTCTGCTCAGCTGGCAAATCCCCACAGCCCTGGCATGGTATGGACCTCCCATACCCAAAGGAGCACAAACAGCTCCAGCTGCTCACTGAGCTGCTTTCTGCTCTACAGGAGAGCCCTGTTGGGCACAAGTCAGCATTTCACAAGAGATGGGGTTTAAAAGGGGAGCTAACCTGGAACAGACCTTGCTGAGCAGACCTAGTAGAAGTGGTGAATGTATATCTAAGCAGGGAATTGAGGTGTGTGGTTCTGTCCCTGGAGGGAAAGTCCCCCAGAGAGAGCAATCTTCAGAGCTGCTCTCAAGAACATTGGTGCCATTGTAATGGAAGCATAATCTGAAGTGATTGTTTTCTTAAATGCAGTTTAACTTTTAAATCCTGATGGTTTCACTGAGAATTGGAGAGCTAAAATAGCTTTCAGAATCCAAAGATGAAGTTTCACTTCTTTTTTGCTTTGCTGATGGATTGCAGAAGACCTTGTAGAGAAGAGGAGAATTCAGTTTTCTGGTGGCACTTCACAGATTTGTCTCCCTTTACTCAATAGGGTGTGCGTGGTACAGCTGCCTTCTTGAAGCTGAGCACTGCACTCCAGCTGTCTTGGAGTCCAAAAGGGAGGCATATCCTTGAGACAGCTCCAGCCCTTTTACACAGGAATGATGTGGGGGAGAAAATCGAGGCAGATGCAATTAGTGAAAATCAGAACCTGCAGTGCAGCTTCTCTCTCCAGCTGCTTTTGTGTAGGGCTTAGCCCAAACAAAGCAGCCTCCCCTGAGCCTTGGACTCCTTACAGCCTAGCAGAAGGAAGATCACTACAAGCAGCAGGTATTTCTGCTAGTGGGAAGCTTGGTAAACACTCTCTCCAAGCCAGCAACACCTCCAGTTGGCAGGCTTACTTGGCAGGCTCCAGCCACTGAAGTAAACACTCTCTGTTTTGTGAGATTCACCAAAGTAGGGTTTATCCCTGTCCTGCCTCCCAAGAGATTCTGAGGAGCCAGCTGTGACCCTTTAATGTAAGGGTATTAAGTAGCCAAAAAAATGGAATTGCCTTGAAAAGAGTTGCCCCTTAGTTATGACAAGTGGTATGGAAATAATTGGAGAGTGGGTTGTGTTTCACTATTTTTCCCCACAATTTCAATATATTTTAAGTCTATGATTTTCTTTTTTTTTTCCCCACGATCTAGCTGCACATTAAAAGAATGAAGAGTCAGTAGTGTGTTAAGAGGGACAGTGGGGAGCAGAAGGCAGTGCAAAAAGCTGGGAGAAGCAGCCAGTCTGAGCTGACCACTCAGAGGAACCACAGGATCATTCAGGAGAAGTTGTTCCAGGGGCAGTACACAGCCTGGGATGGGTGGTCCCATGGTGTGACATCTCTCCTCCACCTGGCCCAGATCCAGTCTGGCTTTCCTCTGCCTGACCTGCTCCTTTGCCAGCAGCTGCCCAAAGCCAACAGGCCAGAGCCAGCATCCAGAAATGGGTTAGTGCTGAGAGACGCTAAACTTTGCCCTACAGTTTGTTTGGGAAGGGTGGGAAACAGTCCAAGCAGAAAAGAGATAGAGGGGAAAAAACCTAGAAAAATAAACTGCAGACAATATCTCATTGATACAGTGTCTGGGGCTGGCACTGCAATGCCAGCAACATGCAGAGGAGGGAAGGAAGCCCTGGTGCTCAGAGTTATCCATTATTTTCACTAGTATTGACCATGCTTCCCTGCCTCCAAGTGTCCCCAGAGGTGGTGGGGGCAACTCCAGATGGACCACCTGGGCGTGAGTGAGATCTCACTGCCAGCCCCAAGGCAATGCTGTCTGCCAGGATGCTGCTGTGGGAGGCTTGGGACCACGCTGGAAGCACATCCCTGTGTCCAGACCTTCCCCAAAGGACTGAGCCAGCATCCACCACCACCCAAACAAGGCCAGGCCCATACACACAGCTGACTCCTGCCTCTGTTGAGTCACGCCACTGGCTACTTCTTTCTTGTTGCTTTAGCTAGATCAGGAGACCTGCCCTGGCCTGGCAGGGCTGCTGGGCAGCTGCTGAGGAGCCCAGTCTGTGCCAGTCAGGAAGGATCTGTGCTTGGTCTCAGGCTGGAGCTTCTGCAGGCAGAGAAGGGGCAAGGCACACAGGAGGAGAACGGCAGCCTTGTATATCTGTCATATAAAACTCAGAGCCCCCGGTCTGGCTCTTTATCAATTATTAGCATGCTGCTAAAATAAGAAAATAGATTTCATAAGTGTGTTTCTGTTCCACACACCAGACAGATAGTCTGGCTAAAATGATTTATTGGTGTGAGTTAGTGCGTGTCTATGTGTAGATGTGCATATGGTTCAAATCCTATAAAGCCGAGTCCTGCCTCTGTATGCGTGCATTTAATCCTTTATATGGTACATCATTCCTTTTTCATGTGTGTCTGTCTGGTTTTCTTGGGCAGCACTAGTTAAATTTCTTCTTTCTTTCCTTTTTTTTTTTTTAATTTTATTTTTGCATTTCACATGAATTGTGCAGTGGAAGCCAAGAGTATCTGCCAACTTAGCTGTCCCAAAAATAAAAGTTGACACTCTTCTCCTAGAAACAGTTATCTCCTCATTGTAGTCATTGTCAGACACACCCACACCATCCCTTTCTTGAAACTGAGGCCGAATTTAATAATGCACTTGGCAGCTTTCATTTCTGACTAAAAATGTCAAAAAGTGAAAATACTTTTTCTTAAGAATGCAGAGGCAGAGAGCAATCCCAGGACAAGGCACTTACTATTGTAAGTGTGCACAAAGGCACAGACTGCTCTCCTCCAGCTGGCAGCTAGGAATAGTGCTGCAGAAACCAAGGACAAAGGTGGAAGCAGTGATAGGAAAGTCCCTCCACCTTCTCTTCAAGTTAAAATTCCTCTTTTCTCTCATCTGTGGTAAACAGACTGCTGCAATTTTCAACTTTCCTTGAATTCTTCATTTTTGCTTTTGAGGTTTGGGACTCCTTTTTCCACATCTCTAGTTTACTCAGAGACAGTAAACAAACATTGATTTCACCCCAATGATAAGTGCCACAGAGTCTGAAGAGGCAAAGCTGCTTAGATGTGAAGCCAGTTCATGTCCCTGCCTACCAGAATAGCAGGCAGGGCTTGGTATGAGTCATACAAGACATGATGTCTGCTCTCAAGTTATACTTGCCCCATGCAACTTATTTTCTGAGCCACTTGGCAGGAAAGTAGATATTCAGTGTTGCTGTCATAGGTATTTCAGAAGCTGTGCTTTTAGTTAGAGGTGGCAACAGCCCATGGAAAATTCTGGTTTAGGTAGGAAAGCATAGGTTAGAAAATGAATGAACAATCTGTTTTCCCGCATCATGCCCATTTCCACCTGTAGAATACCTAGACAGCAAGTGAGGTTCTTTTAAAGCAACAGTAAGTCATGTGTTCAAAGTGACTTTTACCACTGCTGTTGTAAAGAGCCAAGACAAAATATATTCCCTCTTGGCTTTCTCTCAGTTTAGGTGCAGTAGCACCAGTAACATGGAGACTCTTAGCTGATTCTAATTTTTCACTCCATGAGTTCAAGCACTTGTAGCTGGTTGGGTATTTTTAAGCTTCCATAGGTGAATTGTTCTGTTGCAGGAGTTGCTCCAAGTGGTCAGAGCTGCCAGTGCCTTGAAATCAGTTATGGGACGGAAAATGACTGACATGATGATTGAAGAACATTTTCTAGTTTTCACTGTCAAGGTGATTGCCAGCAAGGTGAGATTCATGGATACAGAAATCTCTGACAACCAAGATTTGTCGCTGTAAGTAGATGAGGAGGGTCTTCTGATGGTTCATGGTGGCTATTCTAGTGGTGTTGTAGGTTCATTATCTTTGGAGATAAGGAGGTGGGTGTTTAAGCCTTTGGGGACAGCAATTATTTCAGCACCAATTTTAGGATTTTTTCACCCAGTGAGCAGGGGATAACAAAGGGTTACAGAATCACAGAATCATCAAGGTTGGAAGACACCTTTAACAACATCTAGTCCAACCATCAATCCAGCACCACCATAGTCACTCCTAAACCATATGCCCAGGTGCCACATCCAGATTCTTCTTGAGCACATTCAGAGACAGTGACTCCACCACCTCCCTGGGCAAATTTTTCCAATGTCTACCTCTCTTTCGGTGAAATATTTTTCTAGTATTTAATCTGAACCTCCCCTGGCACAGCTGAAGACATTTCCTCTTGTCTTTTCACTTAGACATGGCAGAAGAGAATGACCCCACCTGGCTACACCCTCCTTTCAGGCAGTTGTAGAGTGATAAGGTCTCCCTTGAGCCCCCTTTTCTCCAAACTAAACAACTCCAGTTTACTCAGCTACTCCTCATAAGCCTTGTTTTCTAGACCATTCACCAGCTCTGTTGCCCTTCTTTGGACACACTTCAGCACCTCAGTGTCTTTCTTGAAGTGAGGGATGTAAAATTAAACACAGTAGTCAAGGTGCAGTCTCACTTGTTACCCTATAAAGCAACATTTTCAGCACTGTAGGTGCCATCAGAAGATGTGGTTCCTGTGCTGAGTCTTGGCAGAGAGAACATTAGATGTGTTGGACTGCTGTAACTTACATGACTTTGCAAAGAGACAAGAATTTTGTTACAAATTTTTAAAAGTCAAATACCTGGTTAGTCTCAGCACGCTTAGAAATATGGATAAATTCAGTTTCTCAGTCATGGGAGACTTGCCTATTTTGTACAAGAAGCAGCTTTGACTCGAGGCAGATCCTGCCTGTTTTGAGGGCTGGGTTGAACTGATCCACCTAAGTTGTAAATTATCACATCCCATACATACACTGTGAAAATCAAGAGAGATGCAAGCTGGGATGAATCCTGCAGTTTGACTGTAGACCAAGTGTCCGTGCTTCTAGGCTCCGAGCTGCTGGCTGAAATATTCTTTCTCCCTTTGCAATAAACCTAGGCTTGTGACTGTGGGTTTGCATGGCACTGGAATTAGATGTCTGGAGGAAATGGTATGAGTAGTAGTCAGAATGTGTGACTCCACATATGACTGTAGCATTTTGCCTATACTGGGCACTGGCTCCTCATCTCTCCCATTTTTTTAAAATCCTGTCCTCCTTTCATAGACACTAACTATGTAGCACTTTTGAAGGGGATCTTTTCTTCTTCAGAACATGTTGGTTTTAAAGAAAGTGTAGACAGGTCTGCCATCATGGCTGTAGTGTAGAACAGACATAGTTAGGGGAACTGTGTGAGTATTTAGAGTGTGAGGACCAATAAACAGAATTACTTTAACCCTGAGAAGTTTTATGTGGCATTTTTCTGTGCAAACTGTTTGATATGCCTTGGAGGTATGACTGTGGATATGCCAACCTGTGTGCATTTTGACATAGTTACAAATATGGGCATCACATTTGAGTGCTAGCCCAATACCTAAAAGACTCCAAGTTGGTTTCCAGTTCTAGGAAATCCCTGGCAGTTTAATTACTCTCTCTGCACTCATGTGATGATCAGAGAGCAGCTGCATGAAATATCTTTAAGGCTGTGGTTCCTGAAGGTCAGTCAGGTTGTTTAACTTCTCAGCACAAAATGGTGAAGAGAGGGCAGGAAGACATCCAAATGGGCATCCCCATCTCTGAGGTGGATAACTAGGACAGATAACTTAGTTAGGCCAGGAAGTCACAGCAAAATAGAAATCAGTGATGCTACTAGCTTAAGTGTTGTGGAAGGAATAAGCCTAGGCTAATACTGGAACCATGGAAACAGACTTGGACAGGAATTGGTAAAAATTAGCTGCAGTACCACTTAGGTGGGGACAGGCCTCTTAGACCAGCCATCCTGTCTTTCACTATGGGCTGTGATGAAAGATCATGAGTTAAGAGCTTGGCCTGAGCAGGAGAGTCCGTGCTATCAGTGCAGTGAATGAGCTTCCCTTTGAGAGAGGTGGGTTCCCATTTTGGGAGCTAGAGTGTTCCCCATTAACTCCAGGAAGCCTTTATCTAAGCAATCAGGGAAGGCCACAATAATGAAAGTGGAGGTAATGCACAGGGAAACCCACAATACTTGGAACAGAAGTTGTTACAAGCAGTTTGAATAGCCTGGTGCTGGGCTAACCCTTCACCTCAGCGCACTTTGGAGATTGCTGAGCTGCACACTGCACACAAGAAACCCAGCTGTGGGGAGAGATGGTGCAGTGGGGAATTGCCAGGAGCTGGAGCTGAGCTCTGCCCTGTGGTGTCATAGGGATTTACCTGCAAAAAGGTGAAATTCAACTGCAGTGAGAGCCCAAGAGTTGATATAAAGGGTACCAAACTGTAGTAGAGTAAGGTGTTTTACTAATCCTGCAAAACTAAGGAGTTGTCTAGGAGAGAGACCAGCTGCTGATGTCTCTCTCTTGGCATTTTATCTATTAATAACTATTTATTTACAGAGTGGTATAAAACACTCCTCTAATGTAAACTGAGCAGCATGAAAGGAGAGATTGCTGATGAGCTGTGATAGCATCTCCTCTAAGATGCTCCAATTTATAAATGTTAAAAATGCAAGATTTCCACTGTGAGTGTACACATATATCAACTTGTTTATAGCTGAGATTCCCAATGAATGCAGTTTTTGAGGTGGGCAGGCACTCACCAAAGATGTAGCCTTTTGTCAGCTTCTCACAATGTCTCCTGGAGTGGTTAGTGAGCCTGAAATTTTAGATTCACTGACTAATCATTGCAGTACGTGGCTCTGGTGATCTAAGTGAGAAGCAGTGTAGGTATAAGAAACTGAAAAACATGTGCCTCCTCACTACAATCCAGTGGCTGGGGGGAAAACCACAAGTAAATGCTAAAGCCATGCTGAGACAAAGAAAGAGAGGAAATAGAAAGCTCTCCAAAAATGGCAGCACTTACACACTTATTTCACAAGGTATACGTAGAAGCATAAATGTGTGTCTAAACCTGGATATACCTTGGCAACAAATCTTCTAATACATTAAAGGTCTGCCTTGGAAACTACCTTTTTTTTTTTTTTTTTTTTTCCTGAGGAGTATACTTAGAAAAGTGAAAAATGCAAATTTTAAAAATTGGCAGAAATCATGTATTTATCAAAGATTCTAAGGATGATTGTACTCTACAGTCACTTATTTTAAGGGTTTGCATTGAGGCACTGTGGAGTAAGAAGGATGCTTTCCTCCTCTTGTTAGGACTATTCTGTGCTCAGATAAATACTAAGCCAGCCTGCAACTTAATGTAAAGCTGATACAAGACAAAATACTAATGGAAAACAATCATACTGACTTTATTAATGTTAGTAAATATACATGATACTTTGGGTTGCCATTTTTTATTTTTAGTGCACCATTAAATCCAGTAAATGCTGCCTTCATAATCAGAATTACTTTCCAATGGGGTTGAATGCTGTGGCCCCTCCAACTGCACAGCACCAGGTCATCTGGGATGCACATTCCTTGTCTCTAACAGTGTGGACTACATATGCAAGGCTGCATAGATAGACCTACCTCTTAGTGATCTGTGTTTCAGCCATATTCAACATATTTTTCTTTCCAGTTTCAATATTTTAATGAACTTTTGAATCCCAGCAATAATCTCCATTTTAACAAAAAATTTAAAATTCAAAAAATAGTAGAGAAATCCAATCCTGGATTATCCCATTTGTTCCTCAGTTGTGCTCTCAGGAGCTCCCTGGGTGCTTTTTGCTAATCAAACAAATCTGAGACATAAGAGCTCCTACTCACCCTCTTGCTGTTTTTTCTTTCTACCATCCCTAATATATACAGGACAGCACCTAAGTAAGAGCAGGGGGTAAGTGCTGGGAGATAACATCTCAGTAGAACAGGTATAGAAAAAGAAAATGCCTTTTTCTGGAGAATTCTTCTTTGGGATGTGATCCTTGTGCCTCTCAGATCAGCATGATCTGAGAGGTTCTGAGCATGCTAATGCTGTAGGCTACTGCACAGAACTTCATGGGGATAAAAAGTCCCACACATCCATAAGTTTGTGTCTATATTGGACAAAAGGAGAGTGACTGGTGGGATCTTTGTACTGTTACTTCCTTTCAATAGGTTGCTAGGAAGTACCAGGAATACAGCTCTCCAAAGTTCAAGTTAGCTTTGAGTCCCTTGGGATCCCATGTGAGTTTTATAAAAGGAGGGAAGGTTTGTTTTCAGTAGAGAAAGGAAATAAGAGAATTTAAATAAAACCTAGATGAAGCTTGAAGTGACCTGCTAATCACAAGTGAGGCATGAAGGGCTACTGCCCAGACAGTGCCTACTCCTGCTGTGGAACTCTACTCCATGCAAGTGCCACAGGTTCAGGATGGCTTCTGTGCAGGAGACCACTAGAGCTATGATTCACTCCAAGGGAATGTGAAGCAAGTCATTTATTTTTTGAGAGTTTCACAATGGCAAAGAATGGGAACCAACTCACTGGCCAAGAAAACAGGCAACAATGGCTAAGAGTATAAACATGTAAGGCAGACATATAGGGGGCAGGCAGCCAATTAAGAGGAAGGAAGAAGCTAAAATAAGCCGATGAATGAACAGACAGGAAATATTTAACAGTGAAGGAGATAACGTGTGACTTAGAGGGAAATAAGAGGAAAGAGTTACAAGGTTAAATCTATAAAATAATACAGTGGTTATTTAGGGGAAATTTTGTCTTGCTGCAAACAGAAAGGACAGAACAAAGTGTAGGGGAAGTGCTACAGAAGTGCCAGCAAATGGTGCCCCAGCAGACTGGCCAACCCCTCTTGAAATTTGGCTTTTGTTGGGTGATCACCCCACTGCTTTATACCTTCTCTCACCTGGCTTGCAAAATGCATGCAGTGTTTCTGCAGTCTTCTGAGCATTCTTTGCTGCCTTGGGTGTAAATCTCTTCTTGACTGTATTTTCTATAGGTCATACCCTGTGATCCGTACTCTGATCTGGAGTTCTGGCAGGGAGAGCTGCTGGAGCTGGCAAATTCGTGTTCAGGTGATGTTCATACAGAGGAGTACAGAAACAACCATCCCAGCCTTAAAGGAGCTGAAAGGAGGTGGAAAAGCAGATGGGACTATCTGGGGAAAAATACATTTTCAAGTAGATTAGGTTATTTGAACTGCATGGGCAGAGCACATCCAAAACCAGCTTGGTGTCTCTTCTGGGGCTGGGAAGAGATAATGGCAACTCCTGGTCTCTAAGCCCCTGGCATGTCTCCAGTCCTGTGAGTTCTTCCTATATGGGTGCTGTGGGCTGCTGGAACCATTCAGTAGGCTGGATTCAGAGAGAAAAAGAATAACCTGAAAGGCCTGTTTCTACTGCTTAGTAAGTAAGGTAATGAACTTTTAATGAATATATTAATTTATAGTGGAATAGAACCACTATTCTAAGAGAAGCTGCATGTTATAAAACCCTGGGTTTCTAGACATTTTAACAGAAGAAGCATCTAAGTCTACACAGAAGTCTATTATTTTAGCATAAGGCAATTCCTACAAATATGGGGGGGGGTAGTTTCTGTATGATTTGCCTCCCCTCTCTTCCTTCACATTGACTTGAGTTCCAGATTTGAATAAACTTGAACTCATAAAATCTTTAAGTGGTTAGTATCTGCATGTTGAATTTGTAATATCCTGAAATTAAGCCAGTTTTACATTGTTCTAGTTTGTGTGGATGTGGCTTTTTTTTAATAATCTTTTGAGGGGTTACAAAAGAATCATCAGCCTGAGAAAACTACTCATGAGTCAAGGAGGAACATACATTATGACACTGAGAAATAGGGAATGAAGATGCTCCAGGATAACTTCCTTATTCAAAATTAGAAATGAGGAAGTAGAAAGGGAAAAACTAATGACTTTGCTTTGCTCAGCACAATACCATGATTGGAGTGCAGTTGCAGACTTTGCTCCGAGTCACCCTGAGAAACTCAAACTAATCACAGTGGAAAACTAGTAGGATCAGAATAAGGCCTGTGCAGTTTTCTCACATGTTCACATCTCACAAAGCCTTTTGGTGGGACTGGCATTGTGCTCTGTGTTACCCAAGATGCAAAGGCAAGGACTGATTTTGGGAGCTTTCCATTTAAATGCAATGAGCTCTCTCTAGACTCTAGATACTCTGTTTTAGATTAAAAAGAAAACCCTAGAATAGAGTAGAATAGATTAGACTAGAGAAGAGTAGATAGTCTTATATTAAGAAGAATATGCTCTTTGACTGCCTAGGGGAGGAGAAACCCCTGGTCTTGCAGCCTGACTACTGTTTGAAACTGCTTCTAGCCAGTCTGGGCATAAGAGTAGTGAATTCTACCCCACAACCCAGCAATCAGAAATCAAGGTCTGTGGGGCTTTGTGGCCCTGAGGGAGCTGCTGTGTTGCAGGAAGGTGCTGATGCCTTTGCCAGCATGCCTTAACTGCAGCTGTCCTGCAGACCTGCCAGAAAAACCTATCTCAGATACCCCTATCCAGGCTGCAATCACATCTCCTTTCTGTCCTGAGGGCAAGTACTTGGACACCCTCTGTAAATGGTGGCAGGCTTCCAGCAAACAATGGTGTCTGGGCTCTCTGCAGTATTACCTGCTGAGGTGTTTCCTACAACATGCCACTTCTTTCTTTACCCTTGCTCCTGGCTCCTTCCCTTTAGACAGAGCTTGGCAGGCAGCCCTGTGGCAATTTTCTGCACTGAACCTGTGCCAGAGGAAACCCGCTTGGATAAGAGCTGGGACATTTTGATCAAAAGCAAGGTTGTGAGTCCCAATGGATATTCTTTTTTTATGTGCTTGTTAGCATCATTGTTTTTCCGAGTTTTGCTGTATGAAATAGTGTTCTGTCCTTGACTAATGCAGTGCTATAGTTTTCATTAGCTTTTCTTACAAGTCCCTACTTTGGTATGGGGAATGTCTAAATTCCCTTCATCAAACTTTCTTTGTTCTTTGGAAAAGGATACAGCAAAAACTGTATGGCAAAATTCAAATGTGTTTGAAGCAATGCTCTCTTATTTGCTTTGGTTTTTAAAAGTTAATTGTTAAAAAATGGGGCTTGATATCTAATGTGTTCTAATGATAATTGTTTTGCAAAAAACAATTCATAGCTGCCAGGCCAGCCTGTATAACCTTTGCTTGCTTGGACAGTACCTCATGTAATGGAGTGCCAGAGATGCTTCTCTGAAATAAAAAGTGCAAAAGGTAGTTAGTTGTAGCATAATAAAAAGGATGCCAATCACCCTTTTGATGAGTTACATACTAGCATCAAATATCAAAATTACTAATTTTTTTCATTAAATGAATAGAGGAGTTTCTGTTTCCATTTTCTTCTTTCAAATTATAGCTCTTCTCATAATCTCTGAGCCCACAATGTGCCCATTTAAACTTTCATTTTCTTGTTTTTATTTAACAGATTCAGCCAACAGACCTTTGGCAGCATCATCCATGTTTATGGACAGTGATATTTGTTTTAGAAATAGTGTCACTGCTGTACCTTGTGAGGTGATGATAAACATCCTGAAATTGTACACAGAAAAAGGTCAAAGATCAAATAGATTTCCTCACCAGGGAATTGTCCTGTAAAACACAATGATCCTGTTGTTTTTATTGTAACACAGGAGTTAGGGGCTGCAGAAAATGATGATGTGGACTGGACTGACAGATTTTGAAAGACACAGGTAAGATGTTAGATCTTTCAAAGACAAGAAGATTGTTTCCTTGGCACTGTGGCCACTGGGTTTAGTCCTTTTCCCGATGCTGGGATGAAAAGTGTGAAATGAATAATGAATACTTGCTACTGGCCTGTATCAGACAGGGCGATTCAGCTGGGTGAATGAGGCTCTCCTCTGCCTCACAGGGCAAAACCCACTCTCAGACAGCAGCCACTAGACCTCTAATGGTGTTAAGCAGATATCAGTGGCCTCAGCCACTAAAGAAAGCAGCTGCCAGGGCTGTGTCTGTGTGCATTCCCTTCAGCACTCACTTCCCTTCGCTGACTCCACTGCAGCTCGCTGTGGCTCAGACAGGGAACACGTAAAGTGAGACCAGCTGGATGTGCAGACAGCACTGAGGGGTTCCAGGGGAGCACTTAATGTTAGTGTCTTCATAAGATTTCCAGGTTCCAGTCAGCCTGGAGTTTGCATTTATTTTTGGGATGGAGTCAGCGTTTGCTTGCTTGGGCAATTTCATTGTCGAATCCAATGACAATCCAAAGCAACATTAATATTACTTACTTATTCCTACCACTCTGCTGACTGTTTTGTGGGCCACAAAATCTGAGGTAGAAGCTGCCCTTGCCTGTATCAGAAAAATTCATTTTTCCAAAAAGATAAAAATGTTATTTTTCCTATTAAAAAAAAACAGACACCAAGATGTTTCTGTTTGGGTTTGCTTGGTCTTGGTGCTGACTTTTGCTGTCCTCTATCTAATAATTGTTCATCTGGCATTCTCTTTATATCAAGGCACCATCCTACAGTGGTAGTTATCTCCTCTGGAGCTAAAAATTATATGATGCAACAAGAAGTTGTGATAAATGAGTAGAGGGAATGTAAGAGAAATGATGAGGCTACCAGTGACAGGAAACAGAGCTATATAGACTGGGTGTAAAATTTGTAACTTTGCAGTATGTGTTAGGTTTTATTCCTCTGAGATATAAAAAGAGGGAAAAGATTGATGGTGTCAATAGTTCCTGCTGGCCACCTGCCTCCCGTTTATGTTGAAAAGATGAAAGCACATTCCTTTCATACATCAGGATACATTTTATGCTTTCTCTAACAAAGCACACCATGGTATTTTGCCCAATTGCATTTTCTGTTTAGTTATAAGAAAATAAATCTGAGAAAATGGAGATCTTGAGAACTATGAACCCACTAATTTTGTAGTTCAAGAAGTCTAGCATGTTGCTTTGTCTTTTCCTTATAAATATTTTCCAGAGGAGCACTGTCTCTTGACTGGATCATCTTATGACCATTAATAGGCAACAGAGGAAACAGCAATGAGTGCTGTGCTCAGACAGAGCCTGCCAGAACCAGTAACCAGCAGCACACAACAGCCCTGCTCAGATTTTAAAGCAAACATCAAACTAAATAACCCATTTCTCATGGGTGGGATTGTGGTGCAGTTTGACAGCTATATGACAGAAAATGACAGACATATACACAAGTACCAATAATTGTGTGTGAGGGGGCTGAGACAGAGAGAGAGGGAGATCAGACTGCCATTTTCTCAGTGAAATGTAACCATACATCAGAATATAATTTTGCTTACATTTGGCATTTGAAAGGAACACAAGTCTTTCTCTAAAAAAAATAAGAAAGAGTAGGTCCTTGTTCTAGGAAGAGCAGGGATTGGGAAGGAGGCATGTGGCAGGACCTCCTGAGGAAGGCCAGCATTGCAGCTCTTTGCAGCCAGGAGCTAAAATGAACTCAGAGGGACTGCCAGCTTCACCAGCAATGGCCTTGGGGATTGCTATGGGAACAGCTGAAAGGAATGATTTCTAATGTGAGAGATTTGATCCAGTCTTACCCTGGTTTGGGCTAAGATGGTAAGGTTTGCTTTAGACACTTCTAAATTTTCATTGACATAGGATTAAGGCTTAGGGTATAGGGCCAGGGCATTTAGAGTTATAGTTAGGGTTATTAGGGTTAGGGTCATTAGAGTTAAGGTTGTGTTGGTTAGAGTAAGGCTTTGGGTTATGGTATTTAGGTTAGGATTGATGGTTAATGTTGAAGTTACAGGTTTTTCATTTTTATTAAGGTGTGAAGTTTAGAAACTTCTAGATTTCCTTTCATTTTGGGCGGCTAATTTCTGACTTCTCTTCACCATGTTACATATTTTGCATTACTGCAATTCTTCAAAGGCTTGCTTATCTGTTCTTCTAGATCTCTGTGGCCGTTGCCATGCCCATTATTGTCCCCTCTATTTTTACTGTGAACCAGCCCAGGCTGCACGAGTGCTGTTTAGTTCTTGTATGTTTATATCCAAAGAAGAGTTTCCTGATCCACATACAAAGCATTGGTTGCTTGATGCTCCCCATCAGGAGATAGTTTTTCTAGGATCTGGAAAATTTTCTAGATTTCAGCTGCTGTGGTGGCCTAACCATTTGTTTGAAAGAGAAATTTGTGAAGCTCCAGATGGAAGGAGCAATTATTTCTCACCAGTGCAGGAACTGGATTCAATGCAATGCTTTTCCTTACTTGCCTCCTGTTTCTCTCCAGTTCATCACAAGCTGTTAATTTCTTTTGCACTTGTATGAACTGTCCATGCATCACAGAAATCTTTTTCTTCACCTTTGTTTTTTTAATATTTCACAAGAATGAAACCTCTGTAGTAGAAACAATGTATTGTGCATAAGTGAATGGCTAAGAAGATTAAATATTTGCCCCTGGGATATTCTCCACACACACTGCAGAAAACATCCTCCTCAGGAAGGTTTCTCCTGGCACTCCACCTGAGGGGCTTTCCATTTCCTGATCAAACACCACATGGAAAATTAAGGTTCACAGAAAATATATATAAAATCCAACACCTCTCTATAACAAGCTATATGGAGAGGCCAGATACTAAGTTGTTAATTCTTACCACTGTTTAATACACATAGTGCTGAATTACCACTACATAATACTGTACAGCACGATACTATTAATGTGCTGATTAAATTGAAATTAATTTCACTTTTTTGTCTTACTAATTCCCTCTTATTTCCTTCTGACAATAGCTCTCTTTTCTCTCTCTCACACTTGCTCTCAGCTCAGCAACATATGTGTTGTGCAAGCCTGTCCCTGAGGTGTGTACAAGACTTCCTTACACTTACCAGAACATGGACCTGGGACAACTTAACTCAGAAACACCAATACATTCAGTCTCAGTCCACTGCCCATGGCAGCCTTCCTACCTTCAACCTAAGCACAACTCCCTAAATCTTGCTCTGTGGGAAGAGAGGAATGGGCAATGTGGAACAAAATATAAAAAAAAATAAAAGTTTCTGCTTTAGATTATTTTTGTTGTAAAAATCTATGTGCTTTTATAAGCTTGTGCATCACCACATCTGGGGTCCTCAGCACAAGAGTGATGTGGACCTCTTAGAGCAGGTCCACAGTAGGGACACAAAAACAGATCAGAGGGAAGGAGCACCTGTCCTACGAGGACAGGCTGAGAGATCTGAGGTTGTTCAGCCTGGAGAAGAGAAGGTTCTGAGGAGATCTTACAGCTCCTTTCAGTACTTAAATGGGGCCTCCAAAAGGGAGGGGGAAATAGTTTTTACAAGAGCAGATAGTGACAGAACAATGGTTTTAAACTAAAAGATGAGAGATTTAGATAAAATCTTTGGAAGTTCTTTTCTCAGAGGATGGTGAGGCATGAGGACATGTTACCCAGAACAGTGTCCCATTCCTGGAGGTGTTCAAGGCCGGGTTGGACAGGGCTCTAAGCAATGTGGTCTAGTGGAAGGTGTCCTTGCCCATTGCAGAGGAGTTGGAACAAGATTCCTTTACGATCCTTTCCAACCCAAGACATTCTGTATGTATACAAAGGCATGTATGCACATGAGCTTTTTACTGCTGTATCACAGGAACTGCTACCAAATCCCAGAGTATTCTGAGTTACACCAATGTACTACACAGTTTTTTAAGGGCTACTGAGTACTGAGTCAACGCTCCCTGCCTCCTTCCCTGTTTTTAATGTCATTTTTTTGGATTCTTTTGGAATCCGACCATGCCGATAAATGACACAACGCTGAAGGGCACTTTGTTTATTTTCTGCTGTGATGGGAGGATCGAAGCCTTTTTGTGTAGGGCTACTTCTGGTAAACAAAGGGAAACAAAAGGGCTTGTTCAAGGAGGAGAAAATGGGAACCTGGAGCAGAAGGAGCTCCATGACATGCTGGTGCTGCTGGCTCTGGGCAGTCAGCACCTGGGGTTCTGGGAAAAGGGGTGTAGCTGGCCCCAGTCCCCAGAAGAAAGCAGCTGCTGGAGGCTCTGGGGCTGCTGTCTTTCATTCTGCTTTCACCTGAGACTCTCTCCAGCCTCCCTCTTTTACAATTTTATGTAAACTCTGGGGTCCTGCAGGATGAAAGTGCTCTCTGTTTCGCTGCGGAGCTGCGGCTTTTGGATTTTACAGCCCCAAAATTACTTCACGATGATCCAGAGCACACATCATAGCCCAGAAACCACACGGGAGCCGTGCTGGTAAAGGAAGCCCAGAATTGCTGAAGTAGCCAGACTGAAATTTATAACCGTGACCTGGGCCTTGTCAGGCCTTTACGACACCGTGTAAAGGGAATTGCTGCTTAGTCACCAATTTGCTTGGCAAGATTGGCTGGATTAGGAAATACATAAAAGGTCAGACAGTAGGAGTTTGTCTAGACATCCTATTTTGGATTATATGCTCTACAAGTTTCTGTGGCAACCCCTGCAAAACATTCATATTTTAGCAATATTTTTGAAGGCTCCATTTCTGTAACGAGCCACCGAAGCTTTTGTGAGCAAAATTAACTTGTTTCTCCTGCCACCCGCTACACCCGTTTGGGAAGCGAGGTGAGCCACCTCAGCTGGCAGCTGGCAGAGAAACCACCTTATTCCCTTATTCCCCAGGGCAAAAGTTGTGCCTGTGGGGGCAGCCAGGGACCCAGGGAGGCCTCTGGACCTGCCAGGGTGGAGGAGCTGGGACAGGGAGTGCATGCTTCCCTGCGGCTGCCAGACCACATTCCGTTGTCCTTCGCCAGCCCAGGCTCCATGTGGAGCTTTCCAGCAGCAGAGGGATGGATGGGAGGAGCCAGAAGAAACAGGTGCTGCCCCAGCACAATGAGGTCTGTGGGTAAAAGGAAGACACAGTCTCAAGCTACACCAGAGGAGATACAGGTTGGATATTAGGAAGAAGTTTTTCACTGAAAGAATAATAAAGCACTGGGAGGTGGTGGAGTCACCATCCCTGGATGTGTTTAAAAAAAGACTGGATGTGGCACTTGGTGCCATGGTTTAGTTGAGGTGTTGGGGTTTGGGTTGGACTCGATGATCTTGGAGGTCTCTTCCAACCTAGTCATTCTGTAATTCTGTGAAAAGCAGCAGCACCATGGCTTGCCACATCTGAGACCACTGGGATTTGGGATGGGCTGCTCAGGAGTTTTCACATAAATAAATCCAGTATTGTAGCGAGAGCAGTAAGACCAACCAACCAGCCAGCCAGGCAAAAATGGGCTACGCAGACAGGGGTTTTTTCACTTCTTATAGAATCACAGACTGATTTGAATTGGAAGGGACCTTAAAGTCCTTCTAGTTCCAACCCCTCTGCCATGGGTAAGGACATCTTCCTCTAGAACAGATTGTTCAGAGCCCTGTCCATCCTGGTCTTGTACTTGTGACATGGTGAGAAATGGGAACAGTTTTTCAAATTTTGGTCTCTGGAATTCTTTTTCTGGGTTGCTAAAGTGAGGGGGAAAAAGAGAAAAAACGAACTCCATGAGTCTCAGTGATACTAATTGGATTTGGCTGGGCTTTCCATGTTGAGTCAAATAGATGCCAACTTAAACTAAATAAAATGTAGCAAGAAAGATTTTATGAAAACCAAAGGTAGATTTACTTTGTCTACTCATGTAAAAATGAATGAATAAATAAACATTCCAGACAGCGCTTTTGACCAGGTTCATTAAAGTAAGAGCATGCTTAACTTTATGATTCCTATCATCTGATACCTAGAAAGCCATAGCTTTCAAATTCATTCCTGAAAGGGCTGGCATTTATTAGGACTGGTCCGTTTTCTTTCCTTTTTCTCCTAATTATCTTCTGGATAAATATTGCTATGAAAGGGGTTTTGCAGGGCTGGCTGCTGACATAGGCAGCACCTGGAGCCACGGTGGTGCCAATCCCGCGGTGCAGCAGAGGTTCCTCTGATGGTACCACACACCTTCCTGGGGCAGTGCTCTTCCCCTTCCACCTCCAAGCCCTTCAGAAAAGTGGGTGCCATTATCCACACTCTGCAGCTGGAGGAAAGCCGGGCTTGGAGAGATCAGCCGACAGTTCTGAGAAGGTGTGGACTACCTGCAGCTTCCCTGAAACTACTGACGTGAGAGTGATGTTTCTGCCACTGCTGGCTTTTCATATGTCTACTGAGAAGGTGTGTAATTAGCTTACTTTGTAAATTAAACTGCAAAGTACTGCACGGAGTTACAGCTGGGTTAGGCTGAGTTACTGAAATGAGCAAGATTTCTGAAGTCAGAGCAGAGAATAATAATAATAATAATAGCTGTTCTGCTGATACCCTTTGAATTTGAAACCTAATGCTCTGGCACTTCCCAGGAGAAGTGAGTCAAGCCTCATTCATATCTGTCTCTGGCACGGGCAGAGGGATTGCACACGAATTTGAGGAGTGCAGCAACACCCCCAGGGCTGAGGGTGTGCACTGATGTATGTACTTCCATGAATCTATTCTACTCTCTAAACCAACCGCAGGCAGATGCATATTTCACAGCCTACCTGTTCAGCAAGGCTCTCAAATGACAGCCTGTGAGTCAAATAATGTGAAACTGAAATGTGTGGTGGAAGGGAAATTCCATGTTTGACCAAGCAAACACCTCTCTGATTCTAAATTGTTCTCAGCCATCTTCCTTTGGTCCTACTTCCTTGGTGATTTGCCTATAAAATGAGCTTTTATTTAATCCCTTGAAATACTGTGTTAATAAGAAGGCTATAGAACCACATCAGATATTACTGAATTCCAGCACAAATCTGTTATCTATTATTATTATTATTATTATTATTATTATTATTATTATTATTATTATTATTATTATTATTATTATGCAAGCAGCCTGTTTGGGCAAAGGAGCTTTGCAATACAATTTGCCAAGTGAGTAACAGGTCTCTGCCCTAAGGAGCTTACAGTCTAAAGGCAATTTTGGCAAGGTTTTCAAAGGTGTTGTGTACCCACAGTTTACAGTGACTTCAATGAGAACCTGTGAGTCCAATGACAACTTTGAAAATCATGCCAAATATAAATAATTGCTTTTTTTTTTCCTTCTTTGATATCTGGAAGTCACTCATAACTTTTTAATTACAAACATATTATCAAATTTTATTCTTTGACTTGTTTAGTTCCATCTCCCCCTTTCAGGACTGATCTCCATTTGGTTGATAGACATCTGTCATATCCTCCCCTACAGTGCAAGAGGAGCCTAATGTGCTCCTAGGGATGGCTATCCACCCCTAGGGAAAATCCTACTGAATGTAGCAGCTATTGGGCTGAGCTACATTCCTATTTTTATATGAATATAACTGGAAGGTTGTCTATTGCTTGTACTGGGTAAATTCAGGTGACTAATAATTTCACTAATGCTTACAAATATAAGGGGCAAGCAGATGGGGTATTTCAGACCTCTGATAGTGTCTGGAAGCCTCAGGGTACAAGGAAATGAGGTTTTCATAGGTGCTTGTGCATAGTGGGGAGGATATTTTAAAATAGTTTTTAAAAATAGGTTTCCTGGCAAAGCTAATACCTTCAATGTGCTAGGGCAATATAATCTGTAAGAAAATACATACTCAAATTTAAGAATTAGACAAGCTATGCACAGGTCACGATGTTCTCCACTATTCATACAGATAGCTGGATGCAGAATATGGAATGTGTATTGTGGAGGACCTCTGACCTCTCCATACTCTCTAAACTCTGTATCTATTTTCAAAGCAGGGTAGAGGGATTTAGCAAATTATACCTGGCTTAGGAGGAAAGGGTTTTTTTATTTTTCTGAGGCCTTTCATGGCATTACTCTTCTACTTCATATCTTCACTCTTTTACTTTAGAATTAAGCTATGAAATAGTTACAACTTTATGAAGATGAAAAGAAAGAGAAAAGATAAATTTATTGATGTGATCATGGTACTAAGCAAAATAGAAGCAATGTAGAACACATGAAAGGCTTGAAAATGAAGAAGAAAATTAATTCCCTGTACATGGGAGAAAGGGTAATTTTAGTCACACCCAGCTCTTATTCAGTGCTTTTCTCCTGTGGATCTCAAAACACCTTAGTGAAACAGTGAGTACCACTACCTGATTTATGGGTGAGGAAACTGAGGAACAGAGAGGGAATTTTACATGCTTAAGGCTGCCCAGGATACCAGCCAGGAATAGCAACAATATCCTGCTGCTGAATCCACTAGATCATATTAACTGCAAATGATGATTCAGCTGCAAAAGCAATGTTTAATTACCACCAATATTGAAATGCAGCCTGCAAAAGAAATTGGGTTTCTCTGACCCAAAATATGTTGTGAAAATGGACTGTGGCATCCTCACCCAAACCTGACATGAGACTGGAAAAGGCAGCAGGCTGTTCTGATGACCTGCTCAGCCCTTCCTCCTCCACAGGTGAGCAGAAGCAACAGGATCCAAGCTCTCTACCCAGGCTGTCCTAGACAATTTCCATTCCCTTCAGGAAAACTGCTGTGTCGTCCTCCTGTGAGTTTCCCTGGTGCCTGGCATCCTGCCAGAGCTACATTCTTTGATAAACTCCTCTTCACCTTCACATTGTCCACATACATGTATTAATAATGGTGATTATAGCTGAGTATTATCTTATTTTGGCAGCAGTTTTTTGGAAGATAAAATAAGAAATCTACTGCTTTTGTTGATGTTGCTTATCTCCCCTGCCAATTCCTCACCTCCTTCTCTTCTCCATTCTTGGGTCTTTTCCAATGTCTGTTTTCCCTCCACATAATTTTCCTTCTTGTTGGATATTGTACTATATTAATACTTTTTCTTCCTTTTTCCCTCTGCCTTTTTCTTCTCTACCACATTTTGATTCTGTTCATGACCTCCATCCTTCTTCTTCTACGTCCTTTCCCCACATTCCTCATTTTCTATCTGGTTTTTCCCAGCCTCCTCAGCCAGAAACAGATCCATCATGTCGGGTGGTTTGGGGAGTTTCAGAGCAAGGTCAGGAACAGGAGATGGTCAGGCCAAGCAAAGCATCTGGATTCAGCAATTTGTCAGCTGTTTTGCATCTACCTTCTGCATAGCCTGAGCACATGGAAGGAGGCAAGCTGCCACATCTGCTGGAGAGGAGCTCTGTAGTCATCAGGGATGACAAGGTGATGCAGCTATCCAGAAAACTAGAGCACCCATGCCTTTTCATCCTGTTTGGCCAGCAGGAGCTCACCTTTACATGCCTTAGAGATTCAGGAAAAGGTTTAGGCATAAGCTAAGGTAATGGGGTAACCCATTAAATATTTGCAGGAATCTTCAAACCAGTTCACTTCTGCGGCCAAACTAAACCAGCAAGGTCAACAATGTGATTTAATATAGTAAAGCAGACAAACTGATTGAAAATTGTCTTTGTTAAAAGCCAGCTTTGGTCTTCTGTGTACTTCGAGATACTGCCCAATCAATATCACAAAAATATTATATAATTAAGAGTGTTAGAGGGAGTGCAGTTGTGTCTGTAATTGCTCAGTCTGATTCAAAGACATTGATAACAACATGTGTACCACTGCCTGCCCTCACACCCAGCTCTCAGCCCTTGCACAAGGGTGCATATGGCGTTAGTACCTCATGTTGTATGAGGGAATGACTACACCAGCACTGGGAAAAGCATTCAAAGAATACAAACCCCACAGAGTGTGCTAGTTTTGCAGGCAGAGCCAACACATCCAGAGGATCCACCTGCTGCACAGGACTTGTGCCTCGAGTCTTGAGGCCCATTTCCCCCTTGCCTGGCCCTGTGCCTGCTGAAGCTGCAGCCATGAGGAGGATGGGGAGGCAGATGGTGCTTTGTGAGCCACTGGCCTCTCCAGCACTGTCCTGTGCAGATGTGCTCTCAGCAGAGACAGATGCTGCAATTGCCTGGGGCCCTGCCTACTCTGACTCTCATCATTGCTACTGCCAGTGGAAAACTGCAGACCAAAAAAAGATTCATGTAAATAGATTCTTGTTTAAAAGCTCAGTGCCTTCAGCTGTTTCTAACTGAAGCATGTCAAGGTGTAGGAGGGAAGCCCTAATGGCTTATGGGGAGCTGGGAAACACCGACTTCCTTGAAATGCCTGTGGCCAGCATTAAATGTTCTTAGAGGTTTCTTTTTTTAACTATTTCAGTAAGTAAGAGATCTCTAGTGGTTGTTTTGAGGATAAGTAAATGAAGTGTTGGTAATTTAATATCAACTATGTGCTTGGCCTCATAATTTTTGTTCTCTCTGTCAGTTCTTCATGAAGCCACAGAAACCAAACTTTAATCGTTGTCTCTTCCTCAAAACAACACGATTGCTTTTGCAGTTCTCTCTTTGACAGGCTGCCAGCAGTGCATTATCATATACACAGGATCTCACAAGACACTTAGAAGCTGCATATCATCACAAGCTGTCTTCTTGGTAAGAAATAGTGTAGTGTTTGCTCCACTGAAACAGTAGTTAGCTGTGAGGTATAAATTTCTAGATGATGACTGCAGAGCTTGGATGGTGATGTAAGGGCTGCAGAGAAGGCAGTAACTCTCTGAGAATGCCTGCCCAAGACTCCTCATCACCATGGAGTGCCTAAATATACCATAAATTGCAGCTGATTGGCTGGAGGAGACTTCAGCTCCTAAATATCTTCTGCTAACACACACACTGGAATAAGACATCTAACTGAGTTACTATGATGCCTGGGCTATCCTCCAACCCACTCACTCCTCAACATTTTTACATTCTGCTCTTTAATAAAAATGCTTACTGTTTTTCTCCCTTTCTCAAATTTGCTTTTTTCCATTATCCACTCTAAAACTCTGGAATGGGTCTGCCTGCTGTCTGCACCAAGTCACTAAACAGATCACTTCAGAGAAGGTCTCCAAAGGGAAACTGCCCCTTCTCTTCATCTGACTGGCGAGGTAAAAATTTGGTCTTCGACACTTTTTTCAAGCCAATAATACATCCATCCCCCAACACATGTACAGACTTATTATCTGCTTCTTGTCTTGCTAATATCTGGACTGCTGCTTCTGCCTTCTACACTTCTGTAGGGTTGAGGTATCTGCAGTGTGCTCAAGGGTGGCTTCTACAGATCTTAGTGCAGTAGAAACAGTTTTATGCAAGGTTTTTTCTTCTTAAAGTGGTTCCATCAGCAGAATTATAGAGAACTCCTCAGGTTTGCTGGATTTAGCTGTTACAAATCAAGGTAATTTGTCTCTTAAAATCTGGCTGGATAACCCCTTTGTAGTTTTGTTACTTTTAGTAGTTCAAAAAGTTCTGAGTAGCTAACTTTTGCTTTTAATATAATAGACATTTGCTTGTTTTTATATCTGAAATCTTACCAGTTAAGCTTTCTACTTAACAGTTAATCTCATTCATAATTAGGCCCAACAAAACTCTGGTATATATTTTCTAATGATAGCACCAAAGTCATGGATTGGGATCCAGAAGGTAAATGGAAAAAGGCTAGGTAATGTATAATCACAGATAGCTACAGTGCAGAGGAAGGTTGTCTGTGGAGCAGTGGATATCCCAGTGGCTGTATGGATGTGGGGTGTCATGCACACTTTGTCTGTCCCAGGATGGGGAGCTACCCACTGCCATGGATTTTGTGCTGCTCAGTTGAATATTAGGCAGATGAAACTCAGCTGGTCACAGCACTGACTCCAGGGATGACCTGGCAGACAGAGCCTTGCAGACTGCAGAGGACAGGGGTCCCCACAGCTCAGACATCTGGGGAAGTCATTCAAAGCTCCACAGTTCAGATGTCCACCTTGCAATACTGAAATGAATCATATTGGGCAACTTGTCCTCTTTAAGAATGTCTCTGTAGTTCAGTAAACACATAGATAAAAACAATTAATAAAGCCCAGTGCCTAATTTTTAGTCAGTTAAATTTAATTTTCTAAATTCTGCACCAGTTTCAAATATTCCTTGTTGAACAGGCTTAGGAGACTAAACCTGTTTTACTATCTGGAAATGTTACATCCAACCATATTTATTACCAAGCCAAAAGCTAAGAGGATAGTGCTGCTGTCACTTCATTTTCTGAAATCTTTCTGTATGTTCCTTTATTCTATCACTGTTAGAATATGTCAACATATATTAACTAGTGAACCCAAGAAAGAATCAATGATCTCAATAATTTCATGCATAAATAATTTTGTATCAAAATCAAGGTAATGAAATGTTGCCTCAATCATGACCACTCAGGCCTTAAGTCACGTGCTGGATCATTTACCTCACCCACATTTGGAATTGGCATAAATTATACAAATTGATTAAGAAGCAGCATAAGATTACTCTGGTGCTTTCAAGTGCCAGTTCAATATCTGTTTCAAGCAAAATGGAAATATATAGTCAACTGGGATAGAGCTAGCCTTACAGTTAGAGCACAGCATCCAGGAGAGTTTGCTGTCTTTTCTGCCTTCAAGCCTCTCCCATAACCCTGCAGGTTTGCTTTAAAAGTAATGCCACAAAGGTCCTCAAGATATGAGACAGCAAAATTATTCCTGAGCTGAAAAATGCTGGCTGAGAAAAAGCCTCTTTTGGTTTTCTTTTGGTGGCAGCTGATTGGCTCCCTTAGCATTTACCATGGAATCACAGAATGGTTTGGATTGGAAAGTACCTCAAAGTTCTAGTTCCAACTTCCCTGCCATTATCAAGGGCACTTTTCACTGCACCAGGTTGCTCAGAGCCCCATCTAACCTGGCCTCAAACACCACCAGGGATGAAAAAAACATGGCTAAGCAACCTGTTGATGTGCCTCACCACTCTGGCTGTCAAGGACTTCTTCCAAATGTCTAATCTAAACCTCTTCTCTTCCAGCTTGAAGCCATTCCCCCCTGTCCTGTCACTACATGCCCTTGTAAAAGCCTCTCTCCATCTTTCAGGTACTGGAAGGCCACAATTCAGTCACCTCAAAGACTTCTCTTCTCTGGGCTAAACCATCCCAATTCTCTCAGCTTTCCTCATAGGAAAGGTGCTCTATTCCTACAATCATCTTGGTGGCCTCCTCTGGACTGGCTCCAACAGGTTCTTCCTGTGCCATGGACCCCCAGGTGGGCTCTCATCAGTTCAGATCAGAGGGGTAGAGCCCCTTTCCTCACCCTTCTGGCTTCTGCTGTACCCCAGGATGTGATTGGCTTTCTGCCTTAACATTTTTAGGTTTGTATAAGCCAAGTATCAATTTAGCATGCAGCTGGAGCTGTGACTTCCAGGTGTAAGGTACAGTCATGGCTGTTCAACACATTCTAGCTCTAAAGCACTTCACTCATGTGAGCTGCCCCTCTTAATGGGTATTTGCAGGATCAAGGTCTTCACAAGTTCCCTAGTTGTTCTTCTCAAGTTTCACGAGTGAGCAGGGGATTTTCTTGTAGAAGAGGAAAATACTTGTAAGGAAAGTGCAAAAAACTGCTTGGAGGGCAGGGAAGGAGAAATGGCCTAGCTATTTCTTCTTCTTTTTTTAATATATTTTGTTTTTATGGTTGGCTTTCCACAGAAATTCTTTGCCTTGTTTTACGTTTCATGTTTTTATCTGTGATTTTGAATGAGTAAAGGATCAGAAGCTAAAAAATGCACTTTGGGTTTGAGGAGGATATGAGGCTAAATGTTGTTTTTGCCAGATATCTGCATTCAGTGGGTTGTTTTTGTTGTTTTTTTTAACAAAGTAGGTACATTTTCTTGAAAAGTATGATGTAGTTCTACTGAACTTTACACCAAAATATTTCATATTCAGGTCACCTAAGAATTCACTAGCTGGGACAAAAGAAATGGCCTCTGACTTACAGTAGATAGAATTTAAGTCCGAGCTGTGACACGGGCAATGCTTTGGGAAGGACTGAGTTTGTTTTCCAGGACAATATGACACAACAATTTTGGCCTTGCTGCCTCCTAGTTATTCACCTATGACCTGGTGAGCATGGCTAAGATGGCACACATAGTGGGAGGAGAGGAGACATCCTTGCCTCATTCCACTTAAATCAAGGAGAAAGGTGGGAGAGATTTCAAGTTGTTATCACCCAGGCATAGTTTTCAGGAAAAACATTTTTATCCGTGATATAAACTCCAAGCCAAAATTAAAAACTTCTAAAGTAAAGAACAAAAAATTCCCTTGGGATCCTATCAAATGTTTTCTTGGAACCAAGACTGCGAATTAGGCTTCTATTTTGTTCCACTGAAGGTAATGAATAATATTTAATAACCTCCTTATGTTATTCTTGGCCTGCCTCTGGAGGGGTTACCCTGGCTGGTCAGCATGGATAATGGATGTCAGAAAAGGTGCTAGGCTATTTGTATATACCTTGGCGAGGATTTTACCATCCCCATTCAAGAGTGATATGGGTCTTTATGAAGTGCACGATTTTACAGCTCCTTTGGAAAAAATAGTCATTGCTGCATTTAGGACAGATAGAATAAATAATTTGGAAGGCTATCTGTGAGGTGCATAAAGGGGATAAGCCATTTCTTTCCCTGTCAGAGTAGTCTAATGTGGATAGGTTTCCCTTATTCAGGCGGTGTCCCATGTCAGAGGGGTTGGTCACTGCCCCAACAAAAGGGCTGCAAAGCCTCAGCCTGCTCTTCAGCATTTCCTCTCATTTCCCATTTCCCTGCACAGCATCCTCTGACCATCAGTCCTTCAGGAGCTGGTGGGGAGAGCTGTGGGTGGATAGAAGGGCATTTGCTGAGTACTCAGTCCCAGGCAGGGGGAAATCACTCACTCAGCAGCTGAGAAACCAAAACTCTCGAAGGTCCCTCTCTCTCTGAACAATCAAATATAACCAGTATCAAGTACCCCACCATTGCTGTTGAAATGTAACATCACCAAATGTCAACACAAACCTCTAAGCAGATTTCAACCTCAGTTGCCCCCCTTCTGAAATTTTATTTTTAGTTACAGAAAATTGAATTAAAGCTGTTCAAGCTGAAAAAAAGGTCATGATTAGCTGGCATATCCCCTATTCTTCTTCTTTCTTCTGTTTTCTGCAAGTGAGCAAATGCATAGGTTGTTTGGATTGCCCAAGTGATGTTTCTTGTCTCACTATGGAAATTTTGGGCAGCACATGTAAGGATACAGACCACTCCCATTCCTTTGAACAGCTTTATCCTTTGATTTAAGGTTCATTCTGATTTTTCTTGTATCAATAGTTGGTGAAAAATGACAGCTATCTGTAACAATTTTGCCCTCATTTAGAAGGAACTTCTGCTGCTGCACTGAAGCCTGATAATCAGTTGTATCCCCACAAGTCTGAAACTTTTATTTTTCACCTAAGTCCTCTAGAAGTTTCCCTGCATTTCATCACGTTATGTTTTAGTTACAATGACATTGGAAAGTCTGCTGTTTCAGCTGCTCAGGTTTGTTGCTGATCCCGTTTTACAAAAAGAAGGAAACACTGTTCCAAGCCTCACTTCAGCCAGTGTTTCCATGTATTCCCCTCCAAGAGTCACCCAGCCTTGCAGCTGAACGAGGAATTTGTCTGAGATCACAATTTTTGTCTTTTTTATACTAAGTGGAATTTACACCAAATTTTGCTAGTTTTACTGTTCAGCAGCTGCAGTTCTTGAGAGCAGTCCTCACCATCCCCACTTGCAGTAAGTCACAGATGCCATGGGCTCTGAAGCCAAAATGACTAAAGCATCTGCTTTCTCCAAAACATTCATTTAGTCTTGTTTGGCCAGGTAGTCCTTCCCAGCAAGTATTGAGGGTCCTGTAGTTACAGGATTTGACACCTGGGAAGTGCAGCTATGCATGTACATCATAATCCACATGTATGAGTTTGCTGTTGCTCAGGTATCACCGCTGACTGTACAGAAAGTGTGCAGAAAGCTCCAGCTGAGCCCAGGGCTTCACAGACCTGTTTAGCAATTGGTGTCTTTATGTACATCTGGGTAGGCTGGGTAGGTAGGAATATAGCACTGTGGGGTTTTTATCCATGAGGAAAAGCCTTTTGATGGCCACATTTTGATGGCCACTGGCCACATTGCCAAAGCCAACTGTGTTTACAGGCAGCTCCCCTGCCTCTCCTGCTCCCAGGGCTGCTTCCACTCCATGCCACTCCTGCCTCCCTCCACAGCCTTACCACAGCCCTTGCACTGTAGCCAGCAGGCAGCCAACAGGTCTTTCATGGGCACATCAGCCCCTTTTTGATGCTCCCTGTTCCCTGCAAGGGGTGATTCCCTTGCCCCAGTGGCTGCTGCCCACACCTGCCAGCCTCCCCCACCTCCCTTCAGGGAGAAAAGGAAAATAAGAGGGTGTGAATGATTGGACTGGTAATGGCATTAGAAATTCCATTCTGGCAGTGCA
The DNA here is from genome assembly GCF_029582105.1 of Oenanthe melanoleuca. Classification (NCBI taxonomy): domain Eukaryota; kingdom Metazoa; phylum Chordata; class Aves; order Passeriformes; family Muscicapidae; genus Oenanthe; species Oenanthe melanoleuca. The sequence continues at coordinate 91,723,559 of NC_079335.1, forward strand.
CTAAATCTTCCTTAAAAGCTTTGAAGAGCTTCCTGAAAATATGAGCACTAAGCAGTGTGGCAGGACCAGGCCAGGCCATTGAGCCCACCTCTCTCTCCCATGCTGGGAGGAGCCTGCCCTGCCCAAAGACACTGCCCTTCCAATTTGGTTTAAGCACTGTCCCTCCCTCTGCTGCCTTTCCTTTTCTGGTGTCTGGAAAACTGTCATGGCTCAGTCCTAAGTAGCACTGAGTCAGCCCTGGGCTTCCCAGCTGTACACACAGACTTGCAGCCCATGGACTGCCCAGCCTGGGACACCTAATTCTTAGTGGTTCTTTGGCTACACCCTTGTGTTCAAAACACATGAATCAGGTCTTGAAAAATCATGGAACTCACTTAACGACCATGAGATTTAATATAAATAAACACAGGTTTCTTTTTACTTGCTTTTAAAAATTATTACACTCTTATACTTTTAGGTAGCTCTCAGATCGATGTTCAAAGCTCTTCTCCATATCCATGAGGTCTGCAAGCAGAAGTAAATCCAGGACCTGGAGTTTTAATTAAGAAGTTGAATGCTGGGAGATTTGTGGTTAAATCAGGAGCACTGTCAGCCTTGAAATCACAACAATTTACATCGCTTCACAGCATTGCTACCTAGTGCCATCTTCAGTGTGAGGATGGGACCAGGGAAAAGAAAACTAGGTTGAAATTGGGACCTTTGCTTGATGTCCCTGCTGAAGAAAGAAAGTCATATCACACTGCTTCCAGATACCCTGAATGTGTGAGGCTAGCAAGCCTAATTTTCTAGCACAATACTTGTGCTAGATTCTAGGTGTGATTCTAGGGGAGCTTGTTTCAAATACACTATGGGACAAGAAAAATTGATTTGCTTCTGTAGCTTTGGGGGCAGAAAGGAGGAAATGTAGTAAAATGAAGAAAAAATTTTAGATTAAAATTCCCCCCTTTCTTTGGATGGATATCTCTACCCAGAGAAACCAAGAGCACTGAAGTCTCAGTGATATAGATTCTGGCTTGTGAGCCTTAGTTCTCAGCTTTTGTGCAAGTGAAAATTCAACCAGGCCTTCAAATACAGCTTCATTGGAAGGTGGAATTTATGTAAAGCATCTGAATTTGGTCTGAGAAGTTTCCTGGAAATTAGAAATGAGCTCAAACTGTACCACTGCAAGCCAATTTTTAAATAGTTCAAGCTCTAGTCTACATGATTATCTTTTCTTCCCTCTTCCTGCCATCTATTAAAGACTTGGCCTCTGAATGTACATTATTAAAGATAGAAGAAAACTGCAAAATGCATATTTGGTTCCTGTTTGGGCTTTTGGAAACCCCTGATGTGCTGAAGTACTTAAACTTTCCTTGCTAAGTACTCTTCATGAACTTGAGGTTTCTGATGTTGGTTTGAGTCTGGAGTTTGGTGACACACAAAAAAAGAGACCTTCACTTCATTCAGTCTTTGCTGTTAAAGCCTTTTGAACAATGGGCAGACCCTGAACTCGCCCCTAAAATTGCTATGTTTGTGTATTTTGAAGTTTGTGGAGTGATGCAGAAACTGTAGGTGAAAGAATAATTTTTAGGTACAGCCCCAATAGGAGTACAAAGACTGTGATTAAGCAACATGAGGAAAGCAATGCCATTTGAAGTATGGAGCTGGTTGTTGTTTTTTTTCCTGTGGTCATTTCCATAACTGGTTTGAAAATCAGCTCTGATCAAGGAATGTTTTTATTTATTTGAACTATGTCCTACTTAATGGAGATGTAATAATCCAAAACAATTACATTAAAGTAATTATGTTTCAATAAACATAAGCTGGGCACTTCAGACTGGAAGTGGAACCTGTACCCTGAACCAATTAGGAGCAGTGAAATGAACAGGAGACAGTTGATTGTAGTTTGTGGAGTGCATTTATTAAACCAGTAACAAATAATCTATTAATCTTTCTCTAAACATCAACAACATGAAAGAGTTCCCCACCTCAAAGTCAGTCACATTAAACAATTTCAGACGGACAAAATGAGACACCAGAAGGTTTGCATGTCGGGATATGATTTATAGCCTGAATTAACTGCTTTTGTGTGATGAAGGGTGTAATTAAACTCCAGTGGCAGCATGTGGCCACAGCAAATGGCTTGGCAGAGAGCAGATCTCTGGAAGCCAGCTCACCAGGAAAAGGGTTTGTGTTGCTGGTGGCACTGGCAGGTCAGTGGGAAAGCCTGTTCCCTGGGCAGGTCCCTTCCCACCTTTGTCATGCACAAAGGAAACTTGTGGGCTTACCAGGAGCAGGCATGCTATAAAGTACTGTGCCAGTGAACAAAATATGAATGCCCTTGTAAAAACAGAAACATTTCACTAAAGCTTTCTTACCAATATTAGGAATATCACAGAGGGAAAATGGAAAGGGAAGCAGTCAACTCACAAATGGAATTACTTTCTGAATATGCTTTACCTCTGGTGCTGGTGTTGCCAAACTGAATGATCTAGGGAAAGGCTTGTGTATTTTACCTTGGCTTCCTTTCCTGCTCAACCCTTTTTCTGCAGCCAGGTCTCTTGGTTCTCTCTCTGCTGCTTGGATTTCTAATGCAGTAAAAGAGAGAGAAGCATTATAAAGCTGTAATATTGTGAAGATTATACAGAGAAATGGGAAAGGCAATTGTATAGGTGGAATTTCAGAAAATGCTTCTCATGTTCCCTTTCTGTTAGGCAGAATCTCTAAATAGCCAGAGGTCATCTCCTGGGGCCCCATGCTAAAACCCACAGAGTCTGCCAGAGCAACAAGGTGCACAGGTAGTCAGAGCTTCTACATAAAGCTTTAAATGGGCTTATTTGCAATCTGTCTGCTCAAGCAGATGATGTCTTCATTCATTTAACACCATGCAAGGACACACTGCTGCTGTTGCCGCTGGCATTTTCAAGATTTTATATAGATTGCTTTTAGTTCATTAAGACAGGTGATCTCTTTCATGTGGCAGGTAAAAGCAGCTTAAGCTTGTTGGTAGTAAATCATAACCTTCTGATTTATGGAGAAAAAAATGAAGCAATCTAATATTTTATTGTTCTGAAGTAGCAATAGAAAAATTTCTGTGTCTGTATATGCAAGTCAATACATTTTTCAGTGTTACTGCAAGCGATGAAGTTAAACTTAAAATTCCCTCTGTAACTCTTCTACTTACATTGGCTCTTCCTCTTTACTTTTTCTTTCTCTAAATCCACATGCTTTTCCTGTCTGATATTCTTTTGCTCTCTATGATGACACATGGTCTTTAATGTCTTCATTAATCCTAGCATCTTCTTAGGGTCTCATATATGTATTATCCAAAGGAGTCTTTCAGCTAATGTAAAGCTGATTTGTAACTATCAACATGATGGACGATAATAATCTATGTGATTTATCCAGAAACTGTATTTGGTGTATCTTAGAGGCTAAAAGTGAATTCAGTATCTCCAAAGGCACAAACAGGGTATTAGGCTTGAAAGGATAGCAAGCTAAGATGGAGATTAGGAGTTTTTTACTCTAGTTAAAAAAAATATGACTTGTATTTCTACAAGATCACTGGATACTTATAAAACCTGTTTTATGGGCACAAGCCTGATGATGAGTGGCTGAGGGAGCTGGGGGTGTTTAGTCTGGAGAAAAGGAGGCTCAGGGGAGGGAGGCCTCATCACTCCCTACAACTGCCTGAAACAAGGCTGTAGCCAGGTAGAGGTTGGTCTCCCACGTAACAAGTGACAGAACAGGAAACAGCCTCAAGTTGAACCAAGAGAGGTTTATATCAGATCTTTGGAAAAATTTCTTCACTGAAAGTGAGGGCAGGCATTAGGAGAGGCTTCCCAGGGAAGTGATGGGATCACCACCCCTGGAAGTGTTTGGAAGGCATATGGATGTGGCACTTGGGGACATGGTTTAGTGGTGAACACGTGGGGCTGAGTTAAGAGTTGGATTCAGTGATCTCAGAGGTCTTTTTCAAAATTAATTATTCCATAATTCTACGAGATGGTGGTTGAGACAGCTGCTGAGAAGCTCTGGAGGAACATCTTGCAGAGAGGCTTGTAACACACTGCTCTGCTCTCTCACGTTTTTGTTTTCTAAAATCTCTGGTTTGGAAAAGTCAGTTTGATTTCCTGACTGCTGTTGTCACAGCACCTAAAATGTTGAAGGCAAGTCAGGCTGCTGAGACAGACACACGAAGAGAGAAAGGGGTACAAGCTGTGCCATCTCAAAGGAGCAGCTGCAGATTAAGGTTGGAGCAGATGCAGCTGCAAGGAAGGAAGGACAAGAGCTGAAGTTCACCCAGGAGCTGTGACCAGGACTTTCTTAATCACAGCCTCAAGTTACCAGCTGAATGGCTCCTGGTATGAGCTGCTGTGCCTCGTGTGAGGAAATGGTTTTGTTAAAAATGGTTGGTTTGAATGGGTAGCCAGAAACTCTAACACAGTTTCCAAAAGAGTTGATTCAAGAGCAAGAGAGAGAAGGGTTCATTATCAAGATTGTTGTGTGTGGTTTCCATTCCTCTCTTTTCAGTATCTGTCATCATTTATTGGTTAAGACTTAATAACTAAAAGAGAGTATAACTTGGCACTCACTGCCAGAACTCCAAAAGCAAACATTGCTATTACTGTTTTTTTAACCACAGGCAGCAAATCTTTTCTAACAGCAGCCTGACCCCAACTCTCCTCTCCCCAGCATCTCTTCTGCAGTGAGACAACTGAAGTAGCCCATAAGCAGCCATGCCAGGGGCAACAATGCTTTAGCCCATGAACCCCTAAAGCAGAAGGTACAAGTGATTTTTAAAATATGCATTTAGAGATTGGGGTTTTTTCCTTCACAGAGGTTTTAATGTATTTTAATCAGACAGTTACACAACCACTTTAGCTAGCCCAACAAAATTTTGAATGGCAGGGTAAAGCTGTGGGCAATCAGAACTTTATTTCTAAATAAAGTCTATGCAACCAGTGGTAAGGAACTTACTGCAGCTTGATTTTAAACAGACCCCAGTCCTCTCTGACTGCAAAATGAGCTAAACACAAGTCCACTCAGAGCTTCTGCTATCCTGCAAGTTCAAACCATGTGGTCAGGAGCTCTGGAGTCTCATTTGGGTTTTAGCGACTCTTGTGAGTTCCTTCCAGAAACTAATAGAGGAATTCTTAGAACCCAAAACTGCTAATAACAGGCCAAAAAAGCACCAAACCACCCCAGAGACAACCTGAATCAATGGCTGCTTTCCCAAATACTGCCTTTTTTTTTTCTCAGCAGCTTAAGTTCGTCATAGTGATAGGGAATAAAATCGTTGCTCTGCCTTCTGGGGTGTTGAATGGCAAACCATTTGTTGCAAGACTCTGTAGTGACAAATACAATAATTCCCATAGCTTTTTAATGTTAGTATTGTGCTGCATCTCATTTTGGTTCCAGAAATTCTGACACTATGTCTTAATTTGGACTGGTCTTTGTTTGCCAATTCGCTAGTCTTATTTACATCAAGGGGATGCTATGCTCTGTCCCTGTAATTTTGTCAATTAGTACAGTGGTATATATTTTGCATTTAATTGAATTTCATATACCTCTAACAAGACTGCTGATCTCATCCCAGTGCAATAACTGCCTTGATATGAAATTTCATTGGAAGAATGTTTTCTGCTTGAGAGCCGTTCATATATATGAGCTTCTGCAACCAATTAAAACATTAAGGAACCTACAGTTGAATAAATATCAGTGAAAATTTAAGAACAGAGTGGTAGTTTTCAGCCAGTTCTATGGAAAGTCAATAGGTATCCGGAGGTCCAATTACAGGAAATGTTTTTGCAGTATGAAATAAAATTATAAGAAATAGGGAGGTAAATGAGAATGTTACAGGCACCTAGCATGCTTCTGGTCTTGGCATAATGAATTAATTAAGAAGAATCAGAATTAAATAGTAAAGATGAAATTCTGCTGTGCATTGCACCTCTTTAATTCTGGCATAATTTCATAGACTTCACAGAAATCACATTGGATATAAAAGTATGAAACACAGAAAACTCACGCCCTGTCAAGCCAAAATGTACCGTCCTTTTTGGCCAAATGTCCTCTTTCCCCTGCCTATTTATTGCAGTGCAGAGGCTGGTTCAGAAGCCAATGCCCCCTGGTAATAAGCAGCAGCAAGATAAAGGGCCCCATTTTATTCCCACTCAACTGCTTTGGGGTGTCAGAGCAAGGAGGCACCTTCTTTCTTTGGCTGTGTGTTTCAAATCAACTGAGGAGATCAGATCAGTTGGTCAGAGCATGGTGCCAAGGTCATGAGTTCAAAGCCTGTAGGGGCCATTCACTAAAAAATTGGACTAGATGGCCCTTGTGGGTTCCTTCCAACTCAGAATATTCTGTGGTTCTGTGAGGAAGAAGTCCAATGCTCCTCTTCTAGATTCCTTTTGGGCCATTTAGCCTCCCTGGCTTTCTACTTTTGTGATTTCCTCTGTTTCCTTGCAGACAACGTGCCAGCCAGCCCTGCCTGCAGCACACATGGGACAGCACTGTCACTCTGTTCCATCTACTTGCTGTGTGCCTCAACAGCACCTGCAAGCCCTGTTTGCTCTTTAGACACCAAGCAGTGCACCTCTAGGGCTGCCAAGGGTGCTTGGTGAAACCTACCCAGCCATTCATTTAAATACTTGTTAAACAGGAAGCCGCTGCTGGAAAGTTGAGTGCTGGTTTATATTTAAACAAATAGTGGGAACAGGCATGAGTGTCACTTTGTGATGTAGTGGAAAATTCGAATGACTTGCATTATCCCACAAGTAACCCCTTGAAAACAAACATGAGAGGCTGCTAAGGACCCTGCTCAAACCTGTAAGCAGAAGTGAAAGGGTTAACTTGCACAGCTCTTTCACTCAAATGTAGGCGTTAAAGGGAAAGTGATGCACACGGTGTAGCACTGGTGTTTCCCTTGTGATTGAAGGAAAGTAGTTATTAAGGTCAGCCATGCTTATTTTTGGCAGATGTGGAGCCCCTTTCAGCCCTGAACACTCCTAAGGAGTGTACTTAAGGTCAAGAAAGTTGCATATTTTGTGAGTGAAGTAAACAAGGGCAGCAAATGTTGGTGTGTTCAGCACCTCCTTTTAGTAGCTGTGGACTATCAAGACTTACAATTTTGATCCTGCAAAGTTTGACATCAGTGTTGTCAGGGATGACAATGAGGTCAGATGCAGTTCTGGGGTCTCCTGAAAGTTTGAGGCATCATGGTGATGCCAGGATGCAGAGGTGTGAGAAGCCCAGAGAAGCCAAAGAGCACAATGGATTAGAGCTTTGGGTCTTTAAAGATTCTGTCAGGGCATAGCTTTGCATTTGCGGGGCTTTGCCATCTCCTCCTGTTCTGCAGGAGATTTTTGACTCCTCTAGTCTCCCTGTACACATTCCATAGGCCCTCCACCAGCAGGAAGGGGATGAGCTCTCAGAAGGCAGACCTCTCCACACCTGTCACCCAGTGAGGAGGGTGTGACAGCCAGCACAGTGTCACAGTGTCTGCTTCACTCACTGCAGGGTGACTCCCCATAGCGACAGTCACAGCTGTTGGCACATCACAGTTGTTTACACAGTTCCTGCCAAACTTCACAGCATTGCCAGGGGAGTTTTCCTGAGAATGCATTTGGAGACATGCATTGGGCTGTCCCAGAGACACGTGGCAAGGTGAAAGCAGTAGAGAGACTTACAGTTTTCCTGGGTGACCAAAATGGTTAGCAGCTCTAGTCAGCTTCCCAGATATATCACCATGTTTCTCTAGTCATCACCAGACTTCATTCTTCAAGCTCTCCTATTTGCATCTCTCACTTCATGGTGGCAAGTGCCACATAAACAATCCTATTATTAATAGAAGTAATGTATTATATTTATATATCTTTATTATTCATATATTGTACAATTTATATAATTACCATTTGAATTCTTTTTTTCTAATTCATGCTCCACAGATGAAGGTGGTTATTGATGATCCAATGACAAGAAAATACTTTCAGTTCCAATCATTTTCTCATTACTTTTTCTAATAATGTTTCTTATGCTTAGACATGCACAAGCATTACAATATTTTGAAAGGATGTACTTTTTCTTGTTTAAAAGTCCTCTCCATTTAACATTTAATATATTCTTGTCTGCTGGCATGTTAGAGGACAAAAATGCATTGCAAACTACAGGCCAAGTTATTTCTCCTGTGAATGCTTTAAAGCACCAAAATAATTTCCTGGTCTTGGAAATGTGTCCTGAAGAGAATGCAAAGTGACTCTCCACACAGTGGGTGAGATGCTGCTAAAACTCCCCCGTAGCTGGCCAGCATCTGTGGCTGCACATGACGTGCTTCCTCCCAGCATCCCGAGCAAGCACAGATCCCTTTTCTCTCCAGAGCCCACCCTGATCCCAAGATAGGTGGGTGAGGTAATGCAGCTGCCTTTCATGACTGTGACCCAAGAGGGTGGTGGTGGGTTTGGGATTTTTTGTAAGATTTTGCCAAAACAGAAAGTCAGAATTAGCGTGTGCAAAACACATCTAAACAATGGAACACATACAAATGAGAGTACCCACCCACAACGCCTAATACATAACCAGTGAGTCATTGCCCAGGGCCCAGTGTGAGAAATCTGTGTAGGTGGGTTTTATTTGGCTTTATTTTTGATTGCAGTTGTGCTTCTCTCTAGCTAATAATTATTGCACTCTGAACTAATAAACTTAAGGATCTGAGCTTTCCAAGATGTCCAAGTGGTACAACATGTCATTTGTTAGACTTGAAAGTTTGATCCCTGTGGAAATGCAAATGAGTTATGTCTTAGGACCCTAAATTCTTTGGTGCTCATTTGAATTCAGAGATTAAAATTGATCTACTAAAGCAGAGGGATGAACTGAGTTCAAGGTAGTAGTGACCAAAACATTCAATCACCTAAGGAAAAGGTGAGAAGGAATGAACCTCAATAGTCTCCTGGGATAAAAGGGCACATCCCAGACATCACAGGGAGCACTGGCTGCTTCCTCATGGGGCTCAGCAGAGATTCCAAAGGTTTCCAAGGTGTGGAGCCTGAGCTGCTTCTCACGCCCAGGGATGGTCCCTCCAGGTCAGGGCTGGGGCTCGCTGGCAGGGCAGTGCACAGTGCCGCTCCCTCCTCTCTGATCAACCTCTGATAAACAGGGAGAAGCCCAGTCCACAGAGACACACACTTGGCACTTTTCCTGGGAGCTACACTTCAGAAACATGAGTAATGAAAGGGCGCGTAGAAGCCCAAGCAGGTCGTAAATGAAATTTGACTTTCAGGGGTTCCATTTTAATTATCCTGAGAAACAGATTTTTCTACGCTCCACAATAATGAATATTTTTACATTATTTAGAGTAAATGAGTTTTCCAACCAGCCTTAGGATGGCCTCAAGGAGTCCCAGTGTGGTAATTGCTGCTGGGTGTCTTAATGCCCCTGACATCTGAGGTTTCCCAGAATATCTAAGTGGACACTAGCCGTAATTTAGTAGCCATGAGTATTGCTTGATGCCATTGTTGCAAGCAGGCGTTGTAAGAAGGCAACGAAATTCTAAGCTGAGGTTTTTTTAAGTGCTCATTGCTGGCCTGACATTGTTGCCACTATTCATTTTTGTTGCAAGCATCAATGGGAAAATAATTACAACCTTTTAGGACAGTGAGGCACTTTTGAAAATCTTGTCCTTATTTTTACTGCTTCTTCAGTGCTCCCATTTCATTTCCCCCCTTTCTTCTTTATTCCTAATGTTTCCACATTCATTTCCTCCACCTCCACTTTGCTATCATGCCTGCCTTTGATTTTAATGCCTTCTCTTTTTTTCTTACTGTCTCTTGGGGTACTCTTCCAGGGCTGTTTTCCTATTGCACTCATAACTGTTCATAGATGAGGTGACTGTGAGCCATCCTCAAGTTGTGACAAGCCACAAAAATCAATAATTCCCTCCACCTTGGTTGGAACCTCCTTTTCACATCCACTCTTAACCTCACATTTTTGATCTTATTTAATTGTTCATCTGACCATTAATTCAGCCATAAACAACAATGCATAACACAAGATTATTTCTAAAGTAATTCTGGAAGTGGAGTTGTGTTCTCAACCAGCACTTATTCCAGGAAACTTCAGTGAATGCATAGACTTGCTCATGTCTACTGTTGCACCAATTCATTGTTCAGTGAGATCAATCTAAGTTTGGTGTTTTCTGACCTGTGGGGGGAAATGCTCATGCAAAACACACAGACATGTTTAGGACCCCTGCAGCTCATGTTTAAGGTCGTGGTGATAAGATTCCAGTTTATCTAGTGGCATGGCAAATGCTAGATGGTATGAGTACTTAGACCCCTGACACACTGCAAAAATGCACATTAGAGGGAAGACTTTATTCAAACTTTGGGGCTTGTGCAGCTTTCCTTTCTTCCATCCTGAATAGGAGCACAGTCAGGGCTGACTAGTGTTTCCACACAGTCTCCTTAAGTCACGGTCTAGACTCAGCAGTTTTAGAATGGACTGTAAATTATCCTCTGCTACCCAACCCAGCAGATACCATAGCAAGGAACTTGCTGGGTCTTTGAGTTCCTAATGAGAGTTTGGTATTCCAGATGGATTAAAATTCTTCTGAAGACATTTATTCATATATCATATTCATATAAGTTCAATGGAAATCTGATAACTCATTACAAGCTATGGAAGCTCCCTCTCATTTGGACATTTCACAGCCATGCATTTCTTTTCCTCATTCCATCCAAAGTGTTGTATGCTTTTTACTCTTTTCTTGGAAAGAAGAGTCACTTGAAGGAAGATAAGTACTTGCCAGTTTTCTCTCAGGCCAGGATAGACAGCTCTTCTGGGCTCATACAGCTTGTTTACTCATGACCTGCTTTATTTCACATATTCAGAGCTCTGTCTATTGTAAAAAAAACCAGAAAACTGAGATCTCTGTTGAACTGAAAACTTTTAATTCTTTTTCTTTTTAATTACTATTTGCTTGGAGAGGAGAAAACACTAGTGCTGCCTGAAAATCAGAAAGGCATAGGAAAAAACTTCACATGTGTAGCTACACGTGCCAGATGCAGTCCACAAGTAGCTCCATTATTCTTAGTTGTCCTCTCAGTAACCTCTACCTCTTGTGCATAGAAGCACCTGCTTCTCTGACAAGAGCAGGCAATTTAGCCTCCAGGGGGGTTATAAGAACCTCCTCAGCCACTAAGTGGGGACTTAGAGTCCCAAGAGCCATTTTCATCTGGAGCACAGTTCCCCTTAAAATAAGGTGATAAGTTTAATGCAATGGTGTATTAGACAGAAGAAAAGGAAAAAGTACCTTTTTCCTTACATTTGAGGTTTTCTAACTGACCACAGGAGCAAATGCAGGGAATAGGGCTCAATGAAATTATGGAGTGCTACCAAACTATTCCAATGAAGTGTTTTCCAGATGTGCTGAGTAAGACTTTCATTGCCATGAACTGATTACTCAGAGTTCAGCAGATTGTGAAGGTTCAGATACTCCAAACAGAAATGTTTAGGGCAGTTTTTACAGTGATATACAAGGAAAGTGAGCAGGTCCCCTATTTGCAAATCACATTCTGCTTTTACTCTACCACAGCATTATCAGGGTTTGGAAGTGATGTGTCACCTGAAAAATGCTTGGTCTGAGTTTTATTTCACACATATGAACTACAGTGAGGCCCAGAGCACCCAGCCTCGCAGTGTGGGTCTCTGTGATGTGGTGTAGCTCCCCAAAACTAAAAGGAATCAAGCAGCACCACGTGCCTGTCTGGGCTGCAGTGTCTGAAAAGGAGGTGTGCAGAAAAGGACCCTTGGTTTCAGTAATGCCACTAGGGATGTGTGATTGAATACCTCACTGTGGACAAATACAGCTGGACCATCAATTTACAGTTGCAGACTATCCTCTCTCAAACCACCCTCCAAACTTCTTAGCCTTTCTTGTACACTGCTATTCATTCCTGCTGTTACCTGTGTTTTTTTAACCTTCCCTGAGCCTGCTTGGAGCCAGTTGCTACCCCTGTGATGACTGCTGGAAGGGACCAGCACAGCTTTCTTGACATCCCTTTACTGATGCCCTCCCAGCTGGCAGGCTTGGCATGCATTGCTGAAGTGTGGAACCACCAAATACTTTCCACTTTGGTTCACTGGCAGCAGAATAAATGTCACCCAGGTGTTTCAGCCACTTTAACATTGGAAATCCTGTATTCTGCCACTGTAGTCTGTCACTGTCTGAAACAGCTGGATGTCACTTCTATTTTGATTGTTCTTTAAATCACATGAGCTCTCCCAACCAAATAACTATTATTTAACTAAAGTAGATTTCAAAAAGGCAGGGACAGAAAGTCTGAAGTCAAGTAGGGTTACTTTGAGTCTGACACAGTTTGGACTTTTTGGCTTCTTGGTAGTTCACTATCACTTATTCCTGCAGGGTTATTCAGTTTGTGTCTCTCTGGGGTTGCTTTCAGAAGGAGCTTAGCCAAAGCCCTGATCATAGGATCAGAGCAGCAATCTATTGCTCCTGAAGTCCAAGGTCACCTGGATAACTGGCATCAACAGCTACAAGAATATTTCTGTAAATCAAGATGATGCTGTTACTCTGGCAGGGAGAGAATGTGTCTTGCTGCTTTCTGCCATCCTGCAGAAGCCTTTCATCCTACTAGTGCCAAGACACCATCTCAGCTCCAGAATGTTTGCAAAGGTTAGTGAATAGAGGTTCACCATGATGCTCAAGCACATTATTTCACAAGGTCACACCTTTGGAACCTTCAAACCTGTTGTGTCTCCTGAAGAGAAGACCCCATGGAAATTCTGAGATAAGTGTCCTTGATTTTTCAGTCTGCTACTCTTACCTGAGAACAACTGCTCTTCCTTACTTACCCTTGATGGAAGAAAACTGGAGTTAGGCCTCAGGGCTTAGTATGCCACCTGTGAGAGTCTACCAAAAAAACTTAGTGCCCCTTACAATATCACCATATCACGAGGTGTCTCACCTTGGTTTGTTCCTTGTCTCTTATGACATCTCAGAATTTTCAGAAATACAAGTGTCTTCTAGGTTCTTTACTTTTCTCCTGTTGCATATTAATTAAACTTCCTGCTACCTCTCCTGCAACCCAAGTTAAAGTATGAAACAAATCTTAGACACTTCCTGGAAATTTTTAGCTCATCATTTCTTCTGAGTTACACTTTTCTCTCCACTGACTACTTCAATGTCATTTCTTGTACGCCATGGGTCTCAGGTGGTGATTGGATAAATCACTAGGACAATTGGATTCTCATCTATTTTAACTGTTTGCTTGTTTGTTTGTTTCTTTTCATGGCTGCTGCTTTCCAAAATGAATATTATTCTAAAATGATGGGGAGAAATTATGCTTTGGGTAATCACTGAGTAGAGGAAGCTTCCTATTTGGACAGAGTCCCCATTCAATGGAATTCTATTTAATCATTAAATGCAGTCTCAGATGTGCAAAGAAAAGAAATGTAAATACCAGCATGATTCTACAATTAGGGCAAAACTCACATTGACCTGAGATCAATTTTTACCTTCAGAGCAGCTGTAGGGTTTTTAGTCTGTCTGTAAAACACATATGGCAGCCCTTTGTTCTTCCCACTCAATTAAAACTAACACAGTGGTCTGATTTCCTTTTATCTGCCTGTTCCTTCACTTGAATTCAGAATTTTATACATTTTTCAACGGAGATGCTTTAGACTACCCTACACAGGCCTTTAATATTTTACTGTTCCTAGAAAAAATATCTATGTTAGAGATGTTTTGGTTTTTAGAACTGTGATCAGATAAAGCAGCATTGTTCAGAAACTGTTGCTAAATAAAAAGGGATGGGTGGTGCCCTGTTTGGCATCCATGCAGCAAGTGATGTGTGATTTATTATTAGCGAGCCAAGTATAAGAGAAGATTATCACATGAAGGAGTCCCAGGCTATGGGCTCTGTCATGCCTTTTATTTGCTGCTGCTCCCACATTCTGGAGGGATGTGCAATCCGAGTCCTGAAGGAATTTTGCTTACGCTATGATGAAGTGACCAAAGTGCCCCAGGAATGTGGAGCAGAGAATTTCTTCCTGCCACAGCCCTGCTCAGGCTGTTTTTCTCTCAGAAATGGGTAACCAGCCCTTCATGTTGTGCAAGTGCATGCAATGAGAAGCATGGAAATGGTCTTTATATTCTGACTTATTTCTGCAGCAGAACTCAGTCCATCCCCATATCAGCTAAAGGGGGCTTATTAAAAATCCTGTTAACAGCTAGGGTAAACTTCCTGCTGATTTTCACGGGATGTGGATCAGGCACAGGGGCACCAGGACCCAGAACTAGCAGAAGTGCAATGATACATTTTCAGTTTGAGTTTGTGTGCGCACTGCAAACCCGAGCCAGCAGAGAGGGCTGCTGGTGGCACAGGATTAACGCGAGCTTTACCGACGGATGAAATATGGAAGTAGTGTCCCGTGGTGATGAGTGTTATTGAAAACTCCAAGACAGGCAGAATGAAAGAAAACACAAATGTAGAAAAACAAAGTCTCGGTCTGTGCGATTACTGAATACGTGTTAAGAACAACCACAGAGCGCTGGAGACCAGAGCTGACCCAAAGCCGAGGAGGAAAACACAGAGGCATGGATAAGTGCCATAAATCACTCTGACAGGCCTATCATTAGATCTGAGGGAAAGACCACCTAGAAGGCCAGAGAGAGGGACTCACCACGGCTGTCTTCTGCTGGAAAGCATTACTGCTGCAGATACGCTCCGTGCTGCAGAGCTGCAGCTCCTGTGAGCAGTTAGTAAGAGTGCTTCTTTCCAGCTAGTGCAAAGCAGGAATTGTTTCCCATGAGATAGTAGAACTATTTAACTTTGTTGACTGGCCTGTCATAGCCCAAGAGCAAAGAATTATGAGATCATTTCGTTATCACTTCGGTATTTAACTATCCTGATAAGCTACTAAAAAATTATTAGATATGTTTTCTCACAGCTTGGAAACATAGTGCTTATTTTCCTTTCAAGGAGTGGTTATGACCTCCAGAACAGACAAGAGTTTTCCCTGATGGGGATAAAAAAACTTTGTTATATCATGTATCTCAACAGCATTTAAACAGGGCATGTTGTCAGAGAGAGTGAAAGACAGAGATTCTGCCTTTCGTCTCAGTGGCAAAAAGTGTATCTGACAAAAATGTAATTCTCTTTTACTGTCTGTGTTTCTAAAAGATGTCTATTGTGATCTCAGTTTTTTTATTTACTTTTTCTTTGGGAGAAGGAAGCATTTATTAAAAAGTTCACTTGGGAAAATTGGAACTATTGTAACTTGTTTACAGATGGTCTATTGACAACTGGCCAGGCTTAAATTTCATGATTCATCTTAACATGCCAAAACTGACACACTAGAGTGTGCAAGGAGACTATCAAACATGGGCTACTCTTGGCCTTTCTTCTTGAGGTGCTTGATAAACCTGGTGTTGGTTTCCTCATGATTCTTGAAGGTAAAATATGCTCACTTACGAGCATCTTGTCTCTTTCTAAAGAGGAAAACAAACTGCAAAATGCAGCCAAGAAGTGTCAAAATGAATGTTAATCTGATGTTTAGAAAGCTTAATCAGATTTCTTGTGGATGGGCCATTCCTGATGCCTGGCAATAAAGTGCTCCAGGCTGAGCTCTATGTGGTTAAGCTGAGTGACACTCAACTCGGGTGCACAGCAAATGATGAGGCAGAGCTCAATATTTCCAACTTCCTCATGGGCACATTACCCAGCAAGGGCTTGTCCTGGAGTCTTGTGCTAATTATGACCTGAAAGGAAGAGTCAGGTGGTGTGTGCTGGCTTTCTGAAACATCATCAGACCATCATTCCTTGGCCAGTTTTTCACTGTACTAAATTCTAAATTTCCATACTCAAAGAGGAAGTGCACATGACATGCATCCAGTTTTATCTAGCTGTACTAAGTGTAATGAGATCTTAAGGACAGTGTTTTATAAAACTGGGGTATTAACTGCATGTTCCTTTTACCTCAAGTATTGAGGGCCTCACTCCACACCAAACATAAGCTTCCCAGCCAGTGCTGAGCCTTGTGCTGCTGCAGTGCATGTGCTAATGCTGTCCCACTCAGCTAATTTAAAGCTAGCTCAGGTGTTGCTGTGCTACACCAGACACCCACAGAGAGAGATTAAGTGACTGGCAGTTTTTCATGCAGGAATAGAACTGCACCCTGTAGTCTATAACACTCCATTTAACATCAGTATTGCTTTTGCCACTCATTTCTGCTAAAACTGGGACTCTGGACTCGTTGAAAACCTTGCCAATAGGCAAAAAAAAACCCCAAATAGACACTCTGAAGAGTAGACTGAAATAACTTCCAGCTTAAAGAGACAAATCAGTATGTAAAGTAACTTCTGGTTTTATCCTTCAATGCTTAGCATAGTGTTGGAGAAAAATGGGCAAAACACACTAGCTAGGGGGCTGTAAGATCACAAAAAAATTAAACAGGAAAGTTTGTTTAGGCCACTTAAGTGAATTGGGATGCTGTTTCTACTGTCTATCTTTGCCACTAATCTGTTGTGTGACCCTAAAAAAGTCACATCTTTGAGCTACCAGCTTGAAAATAAATTAATAAAGCACCATTTCAGAGATATAGAAACATATTTAAAGGACTTCTGTAGCCAACAAAGATAATGTGTTTGAAGTATTTTAAAACTGCTCTCCAGTTTTCTGCTGTGCAAGTTTAGTTTTGTTTGTCCCAAGCACTGAAAAGCACCAATTCTATTTGATCAAAGGTGAAAATATTTCCTCATTATGACAGTCCTTGAATTTCATCAGGAGTTACTTTTTCCATTTCATATTAGCATTCCTTTAAAGTAGATGGCAGGGTTTGTTCCAAGTTTTTTTTATCCATGCCTCTTTATTAATGCAACAATTTGAGCTAAGGACAGACTGCTCTGTCTTGGACAAGCTATAAACCTGCTTTTCCATAGCACATGATGCCTTGAATCAGATGAAAACCTCCAGTTGTTCCATGAAAGTTGTGCCTTAAGTCTGTGCATGACAAATCTCCTGTCATATGGACAATGGTTCCGTTTTCCCTCCAAGTTTCCAGATGGTGGGAAAATAGGATTTATCTATTTGGAGTATTTGAGGGCAACAGGATCTCCGTGTCTGCCCTACCACCTGCAGTGGTCCTCACAGCTGAGCACACCTGATCTGCTCAGCAATAGTACCTCTCCACTGACCTGGCCTGTATCTGGAAAGGAGATCCTTGGACACCAAGTCAAATCACTCCTCAATGTAATAATTACTTCCCTTAATCCCTTTAATACATTGATAATTCCAAAATTATCTTTGTTCATTACAAAATGTGTCTGGGCTGTAACTCTGGAGCAAAGGGATGGAGAGTGCCATTAAGCTGAATGCCCAAACTTTTACTTGTTTTAGGGGTTTTGTACCCCAGAGAATACCTGTTGCCAGTCACCACTTCTCACATGTACAAAGTTAAGCTGAAACTGTCCACAGTTGTGAAACTGTGTGTCAGAGTCAACAGGTAAAACAAGACGAAAAGAAAACGAAAAAAACATCAAACACCAAAGAAAGAAATTAAAACAAAGAGCTGGCCTGGAAATTCTGGTTCTGGCTGCAGGGACCATCTGAGCTGCCAGCTCTGGAGCAGCTTGGGTGCACTGAATTCAGCATGTGCTCTTCACCACGTCACCTGCATTCAGCCCATCACATTCCTCTTCTGCTGCACCACCCAGACTTCAAAACAGCACCAACAACAAGCTCTTTTTTTTCCACCAATGAATCTGTTGCAAGAAATGTTGTTCTTTTAACCAGTTTCAAAATCTTCCTTCCCAAAATAATAGCATCTTGGGATTTGGGCAGGACAGCATTGACACTGGGAGAATGACAAAGCTAAGACCTGCCATCTAGAAATGGATTCTAAAAAATGAAAAATATCTCCAGTGGGTACAAAGCAAAGCTCCTCTTTCCCCATAGACATGAAGCATTCTATTATGTTTGTATTACAATATAGTAGAGAGGAGGAAAAGAAAATCTGTTTTTCCTCTTTTGTCCTCAGAGGGTCAGCTTTGTGGCATTTGTGCCACTTTTCCTTCCTGGATATTTGACACACCACATTAATCCTAAAGCTTGATTTTCAACTCCAAGAAGCCAAAGAGAATCACAGTGATGTGGCATTCAGGCACAGTCATCTCTTGTGCATGGGCTGTTTGTGGTTCCAGCATTCTTGAACCACGTGGGCTTTCCCAAGCTTCTGCCAGGAGCCTTTGCACCGTCCCTTCCTGGATCTGCACACACCACTTCTGTTCCCTTCCCTACAGCACCCCTCTGTCATTTATATATGTTGTAGGGCTGGCAGCTGCAAGTGTTTATTGCTGATGTTTATCTTTGTGTACCGATTGTTGCTCTCTCCTCATGTAATTTTATTGTTTCTCTATCCTTAATGCCTGTTATTTGCTGGCAAAGGAAAGCTACTGAAAGAGCAACAAAAAGTGCAGAGAAGCATGCAGTGCAAAGAGAGATTGGATGGAGCCTCTTGTTTCCACTCCACAGACGATGGCTTGCAGTCATTTGAAGTGGGGCATTTTTCTCATAGCTCCTTTTCAAAAGCACATCACATCAAGGAGCCAGGCATGGGTGCAGTGGCCACTCCAGGCTGGGGAACAAGTGGGGACCCTAATGGCAGTGACACTTGGTGGGAGAGGGTGGCTGGTGGCAGTGACATCCCCCCCAGAACACCTAATGTGTGTTATTTTCTTAATGCTTTCACATGTGGGCTTGTTCTCTGAATGGCCTCGATTCAGAAATCAACTCCTAGCAATTTTTGGTGAGGTCTCACCTCCAGAAAGTAATCAAGGCCAAAAAGTAGAGAAATTGAGGGCAAAGAAGAATGCACCACCTGACAGAATGGGAAAATGTACCCCCACACAGCTGAGGCTGGTGCTTCTGATAAGGAGTGACAGACACAACATCCCACTCTGAGTTTTCTTTTGAACAGCCCCAGGTTACAATGTTTGACCTTAAGCCCGGTCTTTTTGGCATTTAGAGGCAATGTGTTCAAGACCATCTTTGATATCTAAAGCCTCATTTATATTTACATCAATGATGTGCTCAAAAATTTTGATTTAATCTCATGCCAATCACCCCAGCCATAATCAGTAAATCCTCTCAGTGTATGTGTGTTTAAATGCAAACTAATACACCAACCCACAGCTTGCAGAAAGAACATCTGATTGCATTGCAGGTTTGACATCCCAGCTGATCAGAGAAGTTATTGAAGAAGAGGTGGAAGACAGAAAAGAAAGGTAGAAAAGGGTACTGGAAATTAATATGCAGTGTCAGACAGTGTTAATCTACTTTATTTCCTGTTCATACCATGAGATTTAGCTTGTCACTAATGGAAACATTTGAACACAGCTTTAGGTGATGGACACAAAGGGATGGAAATCAGACAGTCTATACCAATGGAGACGATACACTTCCAGTAAAATTCCCAATGTTTTTTTTTCTGTTCAATGGAAAGCAAATTTCAGAATGAGTGGTAACAGCACAGAAGAGAGTACTGAACTTTGAAGTTGTCAATAGCAGCGTAGTTGTCTAGAAAATTCTTGCCCTGGCTCATTCCACAATTTCCTGCTCTGGTTAGGCTTTATGTTTTCGAACATTTTTACCCATTGACTTTATTCTGAATCCCTGATTCAGCCAGATGCTCTTTCAGAGGATGAACCAGAAGCCCTGAAAAACTCTATTCCCCTTTAACAATGTATTTAAGTACAGGGCTGATATTGAGCATATTAGTAATTTCATGGGTAACAGTACATCAACTTAAAAAGTCTTGGCCATGATTCAGCAACATATCCCTATTCAGCAAAACACTTAAGCACTTTAAATTCTATGGACTTCAATAAGATTTAAGCCTGTACTTAGGAACCTAAACATTTACACAGGGTTTTTTTCCTTCTTTTCACAGCAGGAATGACTTACTTAGCCTTTTAGTAATTTAAGATGGAAAAGACTGTATAGTTCATCATAGTCCATCCCCATGCAGGCATGAGAGATTAAACGGGCAGGAGACACAGGGCTGGGATCTAAGTGCACTCACCTTTATTTCACTGTGCTCCAGGGGCAGGAGTCTAAAGCATCTCTTCCTGAGTCTTCAAGTCATCTCTTCATCATCCAAACACCCCATTTGTCACAAAGCTTCATGTGTCTCTCAAGACCTTGATATAAGCAGAATTTTATTGTCAAAGCCATTTGAAGTTGAGGAGAAGCCATTTCTCACTTTTTTAATAAATAGAGATACTGTTTATATGAATAAAAGTGAAAAGTACTTTCCCTGGATACTTTTGAAGCTTCCAAAAATAGTCCTAAATCTCAGCCAAAGTTACTGCTGCTGAGCTTCCCCAGGAGAGCATCAGTACATGGTACTGCTGTGTGAAATATTCTTGCTGCCAGTTAAATTGGTGAGAAATCACGTTTTGGTGGTTTTGTAATAAAACAGAATATTTTGTGGCCTGGCCCCTAATTCTTGGCTTATTTCTAAAGAAACAAAAGCCTGTTTCCCTAGCTACAAAAATAGGGAAACATCTCTGTAAAAAATTAGGCTGCAGCCTAGAACTGAGAAATTTCACAATTTTGTCCATAGCTGAGTAGTGGTTCCATCTGCAAATAGAGAACCTTGTTCTGCAATAAAACACTGCACTGTTTGACAGATGTGTTTTTCTCTTGATCAGGTTTGAGATGTGTAGGTGGGGGGTTCTCACACAAGTTCCTCTTACTGCAGAAGCACTCTCTATCACAGGACCTAGTCCTGCAAGGTGCAGAGCGCTCTCAGTTCCCAGCAGTCACATGGAACATTTTTTTAACATATTTTTTTCTTTTGTATCAGAAAGAGTTAGGGTTTGGACTTGCTGCTGCATTCCTTACCTACTTGAATAATCCCATAGGGCAGCCAGATAAGGCAGTAAAAGCTGTGGCAATGTTTCTTTTACTTTTGACATAGTGGTAACTGTGAATAGGAAAGCAACTCAGACAGCACTAAGAACCAGGGGATGCAGTCAGTGATTCCTGCTTATTATTTTCTGCAATGGAGAGGCTATTTATACACAGTCTTTAAGGCTGGGTATCTATAACGTGGAAAAACATTAAGTAGATCAATATGGCAAAGTAGAAGGAGATCTGCCAGGTGTCACTGCCAGCAATTTGTTTAGAAAGACAGAATTCTAATAGTAGATAGTCACTGAAAAAATTACCTCTGATTGGCTTTATTTTCAAATATTTTCAAATATCATACCTACTGTCTCTAATAAATACAGCTTAATGAATGCACACTGATGTGGGAATACATAACTACTTATAGAGCAATAATTTCAAAACTTCTTACTACATTCCAGTGTTTTAAATTTTGTCTTAAACACAGCAATGTGTGCTTCTATGAATGGGTAAGAGGCACAAAAGCTATCAAATAATAGCACCTTCATAAAGCCCCAGAGAAGTGCAAAGAACAATAGTGATTCCCCTGTGGAGAGAACCCATGATTACTTTTTCACAGCCGTGATGGTCGCTTAGGGCAGAACAGGAGCTGCATACTTCCTGAGCCTTCACAAAGGACAGCCTGAGACGATGGGAACCATCTCCTCCAAACCATCCAAAGAGCTTATGAAATAATTTCACACTTCAATTCTGCTTCATTACAAATGGGATTTTGTTACAGCTGCATCACCATCAGGCAGTCCCCATGCGTGCTTTGGCACACGACTGCCACTGCACTTCACTTGTCACTTAGGAGAAGCCCCTTTCAGGGAGCAGAAGCCTCCATTATCACTATCAGTTCCTGCCTTGTACAATGGCCTGAGGATCGGTTCTAATTCTATTGCTGCTTCATATTCAGGACTCTCCTTCAGTAATATGCATCAGTGCATTTTCTATTAGCACTGTGGATGGTAAAATCCAGTGTAGTAGCCAGGGTCACTTACACAATTCATTTACTTCCAACATACAGATGCTGGAATGTTCAGCTGTTTCTAGCACCCAAGAGAAAACACCGTGCTATAACTGGACCTTACATTAACTAGCTTAGGTCCTGTTTTTCCACAGGCCAGGTTTGGAATCAGCACTCAGCACCTGTCTCTTGTGTCCCATTGACGTGATACAGACATTTCTCATTGAAGCACAGTAATTAGATTTGCTCTTTAGTACTTTGTAAGGTAAAACAGAGGTTCTGCTCAGATGGGTCTGTCAAGCCTGCAGTAACAGTGGGCCTGGGTCTCAGGTGCTAACTGCACGTGCATTTTAATCTGTTTCAGGGTTATCTATAAGGTACACCCATACTACCCTTTGGAATCAGCTCTTAAAAGAGAAAAGACAGTCCATCCCTTACATGATGTTTTTCTAAATTCTTCAAATTACAAAAAAAAAAAACAAAAGAGCTCAAGCAGCATGAGCATGTCTGGCAGTTTAGTGCAGTTGAAGACCCAAGGTGGCTTTGGCAAAAGTTGCCCAGCTGGCAGTCCTTGCTATCAAGCAGAGCTGCCTCCCAAATGCCTCCTCTGATGGGTTTCTAGTAGTGTGTTTTGAGGAGAGAGCCTGCATCCAGAGTTTTAAAGGTCAGCACCAATACCTTGAATCCTGCTGGCAGCCAAGGCAGCTCAGAGAGTGCTGGGGTGACATGCTGCAAATTTAAGATCTGATTAATATGTGACTGCTGCATTCCTGACTTCCTTCAGGCTCTGAATGATCTTGAGCAATAGCCAAAAGGAAAGCATATTACAGGAGGCTAATCTTGAGGTGACAAGACTGTGAACAAGCATAGCAAGCTCCATTTAGAGGAATTCTTTGTTATTCCAGATAGATCAAAAAATTGTGGAATGGAAATTAAAATGCTTATGTACCTTCTGAACTGCAGCACATGTGAGCTACGGATGCTAAGCTCATTGAAGTGATTTGATGTTAGGTATTCTGCAGATGGAATGAACAGTATTTCATTTTTCTACAACTACTAGGAGTCTGCTCTGACTGCTTGTATGCACCTTCACACTGTCCAAGAGATTTTGATTTCTGCCCTGGACTGGTTGTGAATGTTCTGTTTCATCTCTCCTGTTTGCAAGATGGATGCAGAGAGATTTAGTTGGGGCTCAATTGCTATTTTTCCAGCCAGTTAGAACAGACACGCAGAAAATAATATTTTATGCTAACAGACATGTATATTGCCCACAGCAATAGATGAGTTGTGTATAGAAAGGGGCACCTTAGGTGACACACAGCTTTTTTGGAATATAATGTCCCCCTAATGCTGGCTCAATTCACAAATTCATCAAAGGCCCTGATTGTTACAAGATAAATGAGGGTTTAAATTCTAGGAAGTAATTTGCTGTGTTGCATGAAAATTAATGAAAATCTTGCTGCTTGAATAGTGGTAGACAGCATGGCGGAAAAAATATTTAGGTCTGGGACTAATTAATAAACCAAGGGATTTCAATGCATTGGATAGAATTGAGCCAGAGATTAATTTCGTCCACATTGCACATACTTTGTGTAAGGAAGGATATTAAGCTCCCTTAAAATGCAGTGTTGTAGGATTCCTACACATTCAATACTAGCTGCACTAGTTTCCACTTACCCTAAACTCAGACTTTGACAGAGACAGTAGCACAGTTATGATGTGTCACTTTTGCTTTGTATTGAATTTTGCCTGTGGTTTTATTTTCCTCTATAACATAACACTTTATGGCTACAATCTCCTATCCTTCCTAACAATGAGCAGTATCTTTCCTTATTGCTTTCAAGAGATGATTGCACACAGGTGCTGCTTCAAGACTGTACAGGTGACAGGATCCAGTCCTTACATAGGAACTCCAGCTGATTGTAACTTAAATCTGGTAGAAACATCTGCAAAATGCCAATTGTTGCTAAGGCTCTTTGTAGGAAAGAAGCACTCTTGTTTGCTCTGGAGACCTGCCCCCCAGTGGCAACACAACTTAGCCAGACTGGAAGAGGAGGAGAGCAACAGAGGTAGAGGCAAAAGTGAGATTTCACAGAAGCAAAAGATGGTGCCAAAATTAAGTACAATAATATAGCTGTTGCATGAAACTAGATAAAATCCTTTGGTTAGGTCTGCACTCACAAACCATGCGCCAGGGCACATTGGGAAATTATCTGTAGCACATTTTGACCTGAGTAAGTCTCTTCTAGACCTGTAGGCATGTTTTTTGGCTCTAAACACTGACTAGAAATCATTCCTTGTAGGCAATTTGAAAGTGGCCAACTTGTTTTGGCTGCAGTATTTCACTATCATATGGACACAAAATACGTTGCATCAGTCATGTTGGTGTCAGGGAATTGGAAATAGCCCATTTTATTATCATTTTATGTTAATATAGAATTATTGTATATTAATTATTCTACAGCTGTACTAATAGGATTATTAGTACAAACATATTCCCATGACCTGTCTGCCTCACTTCATTCTGTAATACAAGGATAATAATGTTTGCCTTCCCCACTGCCTTACAAGGATGCTTTAAAAAGTATATTCTATAAATTGTATATCTTTGAGGATTTGGGGAAAGGTGAGAGGATGCACATTAAACAGCACTTACACTTTTAAACTAATTTTGTCATTCCTTCTAAGCATGCCAGTAGCTGCTTTTCCTACCTAGTACCCAGTAATTTATGTTTTCTAATATGGGGTAAAGGGGAAGAGCCCTGGTTAAACTTACTAGGTTGTCTAAGTAAGAAGTAATTCATTTAAGAATTAGTCTTTTTACTCTGCTGGACAGCTGCTACAGAATTGACTGTCTTCAAAGAAAGGACGTGGTATACCATTTACCACAAGCATTTATGGAGGATTTAACTCAGAGGCCACGGGCAGAGGGAGAGGCACACACAATACATACATACATATATATATGGTGTTGTGCATACAGTAAGACCTGCTCATGTAAAGGTCACATAAAAACTATCAGCTATACAAAATAACAAGTTGGCTATCAACTGTCCCTAGGGCCAACATTCTCCAAGATCTAATGAAATCAAGTTGGCAGGATATGAAAGGTATGTTGTTGCTCCCATACGTCTCATGCAAAACTTCAGGAAATTGCATTCATGTTTCTTACACCAACACTCGCAAATGAGATTCACTTTTTCAGGGTAAGGACACTCAGAAAGACATATTAAAGAGCTGCTATCCTCATTCACTCTGAAATTTCACTATATTAAGTACTGTCTGGAACAGTGAAACAAAGTATATTGGAAAAACACCAGGAAGACGAAGAAGAGGACTGAGCAATTTGCTTGCTGATATTAAGAAAAATAGGAGAGAGGCAGCAGGTCAATCTGTGCAGACAGGCCCAGGAGAAAAGCCCTGGTGTTGCCCTGTGTCAGAGGACAGGGCTTCTCCAGGAAAAAGAAGGCAGGAGGACCACCAGCAGGAGCATGGTCTGCGCCCATTCTGTGTGTAGAAGCTGGGGGGAAGAATTATGAGATGGTAACATTCTAAACAGGCATCCACATTTAGCATTGTGGGAGTGCTTAAGTGTGTTGTGGGCTTTGCTTTCTTTTTCTTTTTTTTTTTTTTTCCCCCTTTAAAAAAATCTCTTATCTAGTTCTAGTAGGACTTAAAGGAAGAACAAGTTGAACATTTCCCCTTCCCAGGCTTTACAGATACCTCAGAGGAAGAGTACCTTGTGCAGGAGAGATTATGTAGAGTAGAAGAGTCAGGCAATCTGTTGTGTTGCCCTTCATTCATCAGTTCAGGAAAATAATGATTTCATTAATTCTACAATCACAAGTGCTACAGACAAAGTCCCAGCAGTTTGAACAAACACTCAAATTCAGCTTCAGTGGTAAGGCCCAAAATAGAATACAGGTGAAAACTGTGGCTTAGAGGCCACATGAGATGATGATACTTGTTCCATTTATCCTTCAAAAATTTATTAACTGTAAAATGCTTTACTAACTTTATTAACTAGAAATGCTTTATGAGACTGACTTGTCATGAAGACTCTGTCTAAAGCATGTGAAGTAACCTGCACTTCTTGTTCTTGCCATATGTTGATAGCTCAGCTCATGCCTCTGCCCTAATGGAGCACATAATATGGGACAGCCAGGCTCAGAAACTTTGTGTTCTGTGGCCGAGATTTTGGGGCATGGGGCTTTTTTAGAGATGCTAATTTAGAAAAAAAAACCTTACTGATTCAAATACTAGTTTCCCGTCTTGGGCAAGCACCTGAAGAACAAGCTGAAAAAGCTGGTTTATAATTGTCATTTACTGATGGCAAAGCTATGAAACAAAGTGACAGTGCTGGGTGTTCAGCCAGCTGCTAACTATAGCCATGCTGAAAGGAGGCTGAACCACAAGAGCCACGCTTAATTTGCACACCGAAGGAGGCCACTGAGAATGGACTGGGGGAAGCTCGAGAAAACAAAACACTATGATTTCATTTCACAGCCTCATTGTAAAAGAAGCCTAAAAAGTCATTGCTGAAAGTCAGCTTTGCCTGGTGATTTTTTTCAGTTGTTGAACTGAGGGTGATGTAGCACAGGGCCTAAGTGACAGGAGGAGGAAGGTTTGGAAGGTGATTCACTACCTTTTTCACAAGCAGAGGCAAGCACTTGGTAATTATGGGGAATATGAAATTAGTACCTAGACAGCCTCGTAGCTGCCTTTTAATAAAAAGTAAGAGTACTTCCTCTGGTGGCATAACACTGTGTATTTGAATGAGTTATCCTACGAGGAGACTCTGCGTTTTCCCCAGAGTTGGAAAGACGCTGAATACTCATCACACAACGTTACATGTTATGAGCTTCTGTGCTTCCTGCCCATAACAGACATGAAAAGGAACAATCAGAGCTAATTACAAGTTAGTAAAGAAGGGATTCCTGCCTTAAGGCCTCTGAGTGCTTAGCTCAAATATAATTAAAAAACACAAGTTTAAAGGAAAAAAAACCAGCCATCATAAATTTATCCTGTCCGTCTAGGTAGATAGAACCTTTCCAGAGTATCTGAATATGCTTAAAGTAAGCACCTAGCAACCCTACACACACTTAAATATGCTTGGCCACTAGCTCTAAGCAGTCCATATGTCAGAAGAAAGGAGTCTGCTTGCACATGAATGAGGAAAATTTTCACGTGTATGTGGAAACAGTTAAAAATCTCTGGAAGTCAATGCCCATCTCCTCAGGGTGATACCACACCAGTGTTGACTCTTCTTTCAACTCAACTGATCTTAGTCTCCACAGTAATAGGCAGGTCAACAGGTAACACCACAGATTGGCCAGGGCACTATGGCAGTGGAGAAGTGCTGGATGCCCCATCCCTGCAAGTGTGCAAGGCCAGGTTACATGGGGCCCTGAGACACCTGACCTAGTGGGTGGCATCCCTGATTGTGGCAGAGGGTTGGAATTACATGATGTTTAAGGCCCCTTCCAACCCAAAGCATTCTATGATTCCATGTTCCATGGTTTACAGTAATGCTAGATGGGAACCCCTGTAGTGACATGTGGAGGCCATATCTTCCAACATTTTCAAGTTGAAAGAATTAGTTTCTGACCATACATTAAATTTGTTTCCATATTCAATTGGTTGATAAGGGAAGGAAGACAAAGACAACTCTTTGAAACCATGGAAATCCCCTTGCCTCAAAAGGGTTGCAACAGGATGGATACTATCAGGTCACAGCCTATAGAAATGTTTTACCTATTCCTCATGTTCTTCTGATTCACTTCAACTGTTTGATGCCCACTGCTGGGTGCCAAGCAAGTGCCAGAATACTACAGAGAGGAACTGATCCTGCACAGCATGGCTAATTGATGCATCAATATCTCACAGCCATCAAAAGCTATGTAATAGATACAGTATTGAAAATGGGTCCTAAAGTTATTCCAGTCATTAGTTTTTCTCTGCTACACTGTAATCTGGTAATAAGAAACCCACAAGACACACTCACTTTTGTTCACACACGTATGGGAATTAACAGAATCATGGAATGGTTTAAGTTTGAAAAGACCTTTAAGACCACTGAGTCCAAATATTAACTCAGCACTGCCAGGTAACCCACTAAACCATGTCCCTAAGCATCACATCCACACATTTTTTGAACATTTCCAGGGACAGTGATTCCACCACTTGCCTGGGAAGCCTGTTCCAATGCTTGACAACCTTTTCTGTGAAGAAACTTTTCCTCATATCCAATCTAAACTGTTGCTGACACAATTTGAGGTAATTTTCTTTTTTTCTTATTGCTTGTTATTTGGAGAAGAGACCAACCTCCACCTGAACGTAGCTTTCTTTCAGGTAATTGTAGATAGCAATAAGGTCCCCCCATGAGCCTCCTTTCCTCCAGGCTAAAGAACCCCAGCTCCTATCAGACCTGTGCTCCAGGCCCTTCCTTATCTCCATTGTTCTCCTCTGGACATGCTCCAATACCATATATGCCTTCTGCTTCCTGATTGAAAAAGTAATCCAGAGTTACCACTGGGAACCTGGTCATGATTTGTACAGTAAAAAGTGGCATAGTTCAGATAATCTGACCTCCTGTCTTATCTGGAGGAAGCATGGCTTGATAGAATTCATCCACCCACTGGAAGATGTATTTAAATTTACAAAATGAACACTAGAGATTTTATAAAGATGCATAATTGTGATTTTTAATTAGTGTGTTTGCTCTGTCAAAGCTTTTGTCTACTATCACCAATATCTTGAGGTCCTTCCCAATATCATGGAGAGTTTGGTACAGTACTGTGAATGCATTTGGGAGGAAAAAAATCTTTTTTTTTTTGGTTATTCCAAAGTTCTTTCCAAGGATCTGCCAAAAATTCTTGAGAATAATATATGGTGATATAGAAAGATCATCAAATATTGTTATCTACGTTGTACCTACCTGTACTGGGCATGGAGTAAATCTAAGTCTTCAGAGCTGTCAGCTTTAATCATTAGAAGATTATTTCTGGAAAACTGATGTACAAGGAGAAAACATTTGGAAGAAAGGAAGGAGAAAACACTTGAAGGAAAGGCCTATGTTTCTTGCAGCTAATCAATTATTTGCTGGTGGTGTGGTGTGTGTGTATGTTCTTTTGCTGTGGTAACTGTGCACATTAAACAATTTGAAGTTACACACCTAAACATTCATCTGCATGGTAGATCTCCTTGCCTAATCAATACACTTTCAGACCTACTTTTTCTGCACATAAAAATGTTTCCTTCAGAATGTTCCTTCCCAAATCACTTTAGATGCCTCCATGGAGGCATAGATGTCATTTTTGTTACTCTTCACAGAACTTAAACAGTAGTCATGATAATAAAGGGTTTCTATGGCTGGTGTGCTTATAAGATCTTCCCTTTTAAAATTAAAAAAACTTAATAAAAATGGTGTTTAAAAACCACCAGGGACTTTCCTTGTATGAGTATTGTAGCTTTTCTTACAAAGATGTTTCAGCAACCACATAAAAAACTATTTAGGGAAAAAAAGGAAACAGCAAGTTTAAAGCTAGATTAAAATAAGAGTGTGATTGATCTGAACTTCTCTCTTTTTTTCTCTTTTTTTTAAATTCAAAGTTTGTTCTTCCCATATTGTTCAGGAAAATGTGCCCATGTGCAAAAGTATATGATGCCTAATTGGTTCTGAAAGTAGAGTTCATATGTAAATACGTGGTGTGAGAAGACAATGACAAATCTCCCCCATTACTCATCAGGACAGAGTTCTTGCTGATTGTCAGTGCAGTTTCCTGAGCTATCACAATTCTGTTGCTCGAAGCCATATTTCCAGAGTACCATGTATCTGTTTCTGTAGTTAATTTAGTACAGAATATTTAGAGCTAGCAGCTGAATTAAGTCTGAGAATGCATTTTTTTCCTCCTGGCATTTAGGCTAGACCAGAAGAGGTGGCGGGAGGAAAGCATAAAAAAGAAACCTTAACCTTTTAATATTTAATTCTGTATTTTAAAAGCAAAACTAGGGAAACACAGCTAACAGAAATAACCAAGGGAATATAACATTTAAAATTAACTAAAGAAAGTGGATTTAGTAATATCTTTCAAAGACATTGTAAAGTCAACAGAGACGCAGTATGTATCTCAGTATTGCATTTTTAAAAAAATATTTCTAATAGGTTTTCTTAAGGCTCAGTCTCTCTCATTTTCCCCCAAATTCACCATATGGGGAATTCACCATATAGGGCATTATAAGGGTGCTGTCAGATAAAGACTAAACCCAAAAAGTATTAATTTCACCTCAAACAAAAAAATTGTATTTGATCCAAGCTCTTGTCTGTCAAAATATAGTTGTAGCATCCAGACACTTTCTCCCAAATCTCTCCTTAGTGGCATAATTTGGGGATGATATAGCTACCAAGGGGTCAGTTTCTTTCCATCTTTCCTTTTGGAAATGTTCCATTTCACATAAGTTATTAACTGTCACTGGTCTAGAAATCAAAGTAGAGGGAAGATAGAAGGGAGAGAGAAGACACCTTGACTCTCTATCCCACTAGTCAGGAAACACAGCAAAGTTCAGAGTTCAAAGACCTTCTCAAAAAAGTATTGAATTATTGATATTAAGTGGAGCACCACTCAGAAGAGAGGATGAGAGATTTCTCCCATAATAGCCAGTAGACTGGTCACTCAGGCAGTCACCTGGAATACCAGAGACTAAGCACAAGTCCTAAGTTGGGGCTAAATAAGAAAAACTTAGGTTAGAAGGTACCCTTGAGAAGTTAATCTGTTGGCTTATATTAAGATGGATTCTGGTGTTTTCCTAAACTCTTGTTAACTAGGAAAATGTTGCTTTGACAAATTGTGCAGTTCTAGAAACCCACTTTTTAAAACACATCTTCCATTAAATATATGCAACATTTAAAATGTTTAAATAAACAGAAATTCTCTGCAAAAAATAAAGGTTCAATGGGTCAGACAATTTTCCTGCAACTGGCACCTACTAATGCTGTTCTGGGTATTCCCCTGGCATGAGGAAGGAACAGTCATCTTGCCACTAAGGATGTATCTATCATACTCACTGACCACAAGGAATGAGTGCAAGACACCACTTGAGTACCTATATGAGGAATCTTTATCTGGAACTACAGCTTGAGATAGATACATGCATATATATATAGATATATATCTATATAGATATATACATCCACCAAGAATTAGAAACTCACTGAAGTACTCCATGACATCATATGCTGTAGGTGTAGATATTAATTCAGCCTACTACATGCAGATTTGAACCTGTGAATATTTATCAGGAAGGTCTGCTCACTGGTTAATTGTGTCCTGCCAAATGCTGTTAAAACATCTTCTATAATGTTGTAAAGCACAAAAGTGGGGGATTTAATGAAGTTATGTTCAGACCCTAATACTGAAACAAATGACAGGGTACAGAAGTCTCCTACCTTTCTCCTCAATCTGTTTGAAATTTAAGGTTAATGTAAAGAATCAAATTGCTATTGGAAGGAGACAAGAAATGTACATGTTTCAGCTGATCTACACTTCCACATAAGAAGAAAGATGAGCCAATGATAGGGAAGGGAATGAAGCTATTAGTGGATTGTCAAAGTAAAGGAAGTGCTGGAGAAGAGGTTTTGGAATTAGGAGACTGATAAACATAAGTTCTGGTCAGAAAATCTGGAGAATAGATTTCCCACTGGAAAACTGACATTTTCAACAGAGGAGCAATAACTTCAAAACTGTGTTCTACAAAAGTGACTTCATTATATAATTTTGGGCCAGAAGTCCCATTTACCTGAGAAAGTCTCCCCATCAGCCCCCACCTCCTGTGGCACAGTACAGCTGTCCCCAGCATGAACATGGCTCCTCCAGCACTATTGGGAGCTGAAGCCAGGATGAGAAACTTGTGCACAGAACAGGGAAACCGAGTCATGGCATTACATTTTCTAAGAGGTACCACTGTGCCACTTTCAAATGATTTTGTCTGGAATATACTGGCTGAAATATTGCATTCCCTTATGTTTCCAGGTATATTTCCTTATTTTTTCAGGCATTCTTTACAGTCAGCATTTTTCCATGGTAATGGATATTCTCCTCAGGTCTACACTGCACAAAACAGAACAAAAAACCCAGTCTTCCACTGCAAATAGATTTTTTAAAAATCAAGCAACAATCAGATTTAAAACCTATACTCAACAATAAAAAATTAAGCACTTCAATTTTGGAAATAATTTCTAAAATTTTAAGGAGGTAGCAGGTTTCCTGGGCAGTTGAATCAATGCCATTTCTTGACTTTGTAAAAACCCGCAATCTCCATGATGGATCCTTAAGGTTAATCAGTGAAAGCAACTTTCTCCCTGATTATCTATCTACCTGCCTGGCACTGACAGAGAGAAGACAAGCCAGAATGTGGCCTCTGAATGTCTTCAGTAAATTGTGTGCTTAACCCTTAGGCATCACTGTAGCTACTTTGGAACAATCTTGAGAACACAGTACAGAAAAGGCAAACCTACTTTCGTTCCATTGACTCAAGCATTTGTACATATGCTACCTCAGCACTGAATATTGTGAATTTGTCATTAGATCACTTCATCTGATACGTATTTTTCATTGGCTGGAAATGAAAGTCTCAGCAAGAAAAAGCTTTCTTGCAGAAGTGAGCCTTGCCATTGGATCAGCACATGCTGCACAGTGTGTTTTGCAAACATGTGGCTAATGAGCAGGCAACAGGAAGGGAAAGAAAAGCTGATATTTGTTTCTCTAATTTCTTACTCACTTCCATCAGAGAAGCCATCTTCCTCAAAGATTTCCCCTGGTGTTAATCTTCCCATAGCTTGGTTTTCCTCCACCCCGTTGATTCACTGGTCCAACATTTCTTCAAATTTCAACAAAGAGGAAAAAAAAGGGGAGAAAAAAGTGTTTTCCCATTTCCAATAGAAATCCCTGTGCTAGTTCTCTGCCTTTTCCTGTCAGAGGCCTATGGGTTAATAGTTGATAAAAGGAAAGAGGTAGGTATTTGTCTCCTGCCCAGAGAGAAATTCTTTGCCTCTTTGCCAGGGAAAACATCTGATCCTGTTGCAATGATTTTTCTTTTAATTGGAATGCAAAGATCTTATCTTTTTATTACTCTTTTATTGTTGATAACCACTCCACTCGCTCACTCTCCACAAATGTCCAGCTTATATATACAACCAGGGAAGCAGTTCATTTTTCCTCCTTTTTAGCTTTAATCATTTGCCTAACAACTGAATTGTGCCAGAGTGGTTCATATATCCCCTCCAGCACCACTGTCTTTTTCTCAGATGCCTGCTCTGTCTGTCTCTCTCTCATTTTCAGGCAGAGATTGGCCCAGTGACTGCCTCCTGCTCTATCAACTGCCCGAGGTGTGGGAGACCACTTTATGGGAATTCAGTCACACAGGCCAATGCAAAAATAACAGTAAACGAGAAATTTGCAGTGAAAGGGAAACATTGCATGCAAGTCATACGCCTACTGCTCTCCTAATTTAGTTGCTTTGTGGCTTTGCGTCGCCATACGTTCTGTAATGTCAGATTACTGCGTGGGGAAGCGTGGCCTCAGGGATGGGGCTGAGGCACAGGAAATCTGGGGTTTATTCTCAGCTCTGCCCAGCTCCTGCAGGAGCACAGCTTGACCCCTCTGCCTGCCAGCACACAGGGAGAGCCCTGCTGCTGGCTGCCCAGCTGCCCTGCTGCTCCCCTGAAGGCTGCTCTCAAGAGAGCTGTGGGCACCTCCACAGCTGCAGTTTCCACTGCAGCTCTGCTGCATGCAGAGCAGGAGGCGCTTGGGGACTTCTTGTAACCAGATACAGATGTCTTAACCTTGACTTTTTCTGTGTGAGACAGTCCCCCTCCTTCTAATACCAATTTTCTGTCAATCCTGACATATGTGTGAGCATGTGTTTGTGTACAAGCAATACCACTTCGTTTGCTGCTCTCTGGTTGCTGTTGTTCTTTTAAGAGCCTCTCCCACCATTGTAGGTTCTCAGCTGCTACCTTACGTCTCTTAATGCCCTCTGTGTTTCATTTCCTCCTCCCTTTTTCTTCCTCCTTCCCATACTCCTTTTCCCTTAGCACATTTTCAGTTCTGGTTTGGATCATCTCTTCCCTTCCCCTTTACCCACCCTTACCAAAGGAATATGTTCAGAGTGTGGCACTTGAAGAGCATGCACATGGATGAGCATGCCAGGACAGGATCAGTGCTCCTGATAACTATGCTGCAGCCATGCTACTGCTCTGGTCTCATCATATTGCAAACCCTCCTGAAGAAAAAAGAACTGGTAAGACAACAAGCCTACTGGGACTACCATCCTAGCAGCAATTACAGGGAAGCTGTTCCCTTCCCCTTCTGCCCCTAATTCCCCTGCCACACAGCACGTCACACCAGCCCACAGCTCATACCAAAGCTGCAGCTGCCATGGAAATAGAGATCACCACCATCCCTGTGCCACAGGGGTTTGGCAAAGTTTAACTCCTTAATTAAGGAATGTGTGTGTGTGACATGCTCGAGGTCTGTGCAGTTGTTAACTTGCAGTATCTCTTGTTTGGGATACTACATCTAGAAACATATGAGAATACTAGCTGAGTACTAGCTGCAAGGTTTGTTCTTGAAAAGTTGCTGCAGTTGGACACACACATTTACTGTGTATTACTGTTTCTATCTGTGCAAGAAGAAAACCCAGATTATACATCTGGAAAAGATGACAGAAGTTTTGTATAGTTCTGAGTGAACAGGTAGCTATTTTTTCTCAGGTTGATTTAGACAATGTAGCTACATCTCATACCAAATAGGTGTTTCTGTCCACTTTTCAGTTATCATTAGAACAGACAGAGAGAAAGATATGTTCTCAAAGAATTAAAAAAGAAAAATAATCTTCTCTTCAGATAAAATGGATATTTTCCTGAAGTTACACTGCAAAGAAAAATACCAGGTTTCAGAAATGTTACAGATTTGAAGTCTAACACTCAGTGTAAGAGTAGCACTTCTCTCAGATATGGCTAAGAATGCTGGGTGCTAACTATAGAAAATGCATTTTTCTTCCACTAAGTCTTCCAGTGCAGGCTGGCTCTGTATCAGATCATATCAGTCATCCCAGAAACCTTCTGAAATACTAAACTGCCCTTTATTGAAAAGGGGAGAACACAGAACTGCTGCTCTGCTGCATTTATGTGGACCCTTTATCACACCTCCAGCAGCACTGCTGAACTCTCCTTTTTGTTTATCTGTCAGTGGACTACAGGGACTACTAAACACATGTACACAAGCTTTTAAAAAGTGACATCACTAACTGATTAATACTTCTTGAAGAACCCTTACTGTCTCCAGCAAGAGCTGCACTCTGTACAGATTTTGGCATGCATTCAGTGCAATGCACTAGCATTAGAAAATTATAAGCATCAGTAAGATGTTGAGAATGCGTGTGTGTATGTGTGAGCAGCAGTTCAAAGCAGGATGTGATGTTTAAAACTTGAATTGCCTCTGGCAATGATATAGACCTGATAAAACTTTACTGTATTGCATCCTGACAAAAATGTCACGGAGCAAGAAACACCATCAGCATCTCACTGTGAAGACCAAACCAGAAAATAGCACCAGTGATGGCAAGCCAGTTGAATCAACAACCAGCAGAGCCCAGGCCTGAGAGCTCTCTTGAACTCTGCCATCACGTAGAACAGCTTGGGCACAAGGTGCAGCCAGAATGAGAATCCCAGGCTCCTGCTGCCTCCTCTTGCCCGTGCTGGCACCCAAGCTGCAAGCAAGGGGATCTAATTAACAACTGTTTGATTTTGTCAGCTACATCCTCAGATGAAATGCATTTCCTGATCCTGCAAAAATAAATGGGAGGTGAAACTGGAGAGAGAAAAGGAAGGCTGAACTGACCTTCTGAAAATCACTTGCAGCTCTGCTTGCAGGACGTGCTCTGGGACCACACTTAGCACACAGGCCAAAGTTGCAATGTCAGGACAAAAGCTCCCTACATTCAAAATATCATCATGTAAACAACCTTTGCAATACAGATTTTATACTGAGGGAGAGGTGTAAATTAATTAAATGCATAGTCAGCATACAAAGAAAGCTGAGGCACATTTCTGAAATATGGCAGCACTCACGTGCAGCAATAGCATTGTTTTCTTATTGGTTCTGTGCTTTCACAATCCACTCTATTTCAAAGGAAACTAGTATATCTTTGTTTT
Organism: Oenanthe melanoleuca; assembly: GCF_029582105.1. NCBI lineage: Eukaryota > Metazoa > Chordata > Aves > Passeriformes > Muscicapidae > Oenanthe > Oenanthe melanoleuca. The sequence continues at coordinate 91,759,686 of NC_079335.1, forward strand.
CAAAACGGAAAAAAGCAGTACTGGTTTTAATTTTCTGTCTAACTATGCTGTCACACGCACAAGGCGCACACACGTACAACTGAAACAGGCTGACAATTAAAATCTTGCACCGCCATCCTGTGGTGAATGTCAGTAAAACAGGAGGTTGTTCTGCTCGTAGATACGGGGATGATCCTCTCGGAAGAGCGGAGGTTACGCAGCAGAGCCAGCAACAGCTCAAGCACCAAGAGTTAGCTTCGAGTAGAATCCCCAATGACATTATTTCTCATTATTCCTCCAGCAACGCAGTATCTTCTAGAGACCTTTCAGAAGACACACCGTCCATCCCCAAGAATACAAGCTCTTTTAAGAGAAAGTATTCTGGATTAGCAGTGTCATAGGTAAGCACATATGGGCTGGAGGGGAAACGTCAGAAGTCACTGAGAACTTTAACAGGCAGTCTGGAGAGTTCTTCGGGCTTGACTTTGACCTATGAAAAGTATGGTGAAGTTCACTTGTAAATAGGTCAGAAATTCCTGCTCACTGGCTAAATGAATTTTTTTCCAGTGAATCACTACAAGGCTCAAGAAGAAAAAAAAAGGGGGGGGACAAGCCAAAAGGGCACAAAGTCAGCCAACAAGGGAAAGAGAGAAAAGGAGATGTCATGCAAATAATGTGCAAAGTATGCAGTTGAAAAGTAAAATGTTTACCAGATCTTGACCACAACTGTATTCTGTGTGAGGATAGTTCTGACTTGTGCTATCACACCTGAAGCTAGTCTTTCTACTAGACTATGATTTTGCTCCTATTAAAATGTGAATTTAGGGTATTGAATGTTGCTCCAGATACATACTCTGTTTAGTTACTTTTCTAAGACAGAAGTATTTTTGTCAAACCGAGAACAGAACACATATATATTCCTCCAAAAACCAGTAATAGAGTAGTTCTTCAATACAGTGTGGCTTCTTAGCTTACTATATCTCCATCAGGGGACTAACCTTTGTATACATTTTCATAGTCTAGGACTGTGCAGAACAAGAGCTGGCCTCTCCACCTGTGTAATGCATGAAAAGCTATAAAAAGCTGGCACCTGGAGCAGTGAGGATCATGACTGAGGATTATTGCTAACAGCTTCTCTCCTCTGTTTTAAAAGTGCCCATGAGCAAGATCAGGAGAAATCCAAACTTTGCCTTCCTGAGAACAGATTATAAAAATATCTCCTGCAAAATATCCCTGAATGAGAAAAGAAAAAACCCTTCAATACTATCCATACAGCAAGTTTTCAGATTAAGTAAAAGGGGAGGAAAGATTTAGCTCTCAGCTTGTGCAGACACCCACATTGCTTCTACATGTTTCAATATATGATTATGGGTTTAGTAGTAACGTGTATGGAACACCACTTTTCCCAGTTCAGAGGCTCACAACTAATGCTACAGCCATAATTTATGGTTTTTAAGATCAGCTCATGCCACACTTGTCTCTTACATAGTATATGCTACGTCTTCTTTGATCATTTATTGATCATTTATCCTGTCTTCCCCCTTCTTCAGATGCTTTTGTTTTCATCCCTGCTTTGAATAAAAATTAAAAATAAAAAAAAGTGCTTATCTCACTCTCCTCACCTGGTAATGACTTCTTCCTCCAGCATGTCTTTCCTCAGCAAGCCACCAGACCAAATGACTTTTTTGTTTTCGTTACTATCAGGCACTCCATGATGGATCACCTTTGATTCTGTTTATCTTCTTGGCAGTGCTATAACTTTTCTCTTTACATAAAAAAATTACAATTGACAGCTTCTTTCTTCCCCCCTGCTACATAACTGCTTGATTTTCTGAACTTTTCCTGATGCACAATAAGCAGAGAAGTACTACCTTCAATCCTCTTCTGAACTTTGAATTTATCTGTCCCATTTTGTCTGTGTAGAAGAAACAACATAGGGGTTTTTTTCACAGTTTAGTAGATCTTTTCTCTTCATTGCTCTAAATAAACTTTTTTTTTTCTTGTTTAAGTAAGAGTTATCTTACTCAGTATTTTCAATATTTGTTTCTTCTTAAGAACCACCCTATGGCACTCTGCTAGAACAAGACAGTGGAGAAAGTCCTTTCTGGGCTGGGGGAGCACTTCAGTCCCATGACCTGCCAGGGACAGTGCAAAAATTCAGATCTGATAAAAACTTTTCTCCTTTCCCTTTCCCTTTCCCTTTCCCTTTCCCTTTCCCTTTCCCTTTCCCTTTCCTTTCCTTTCCTTTCCTTTCCTTTCCTTTCCTTTCCTTTCCTTTCCTTTCCTTTCCTTTCCTTTCCTTTCCTTTCCTTTCCTTTCCTTTCCTTTCCTTTCCTTTCCTTTCCTTTCCTTTCCTTTCCTTTCCTTTCCTTTCCTTTCCTTTCCTTTCCTTTCCTTTCCTTTCCTTTCCTTTCCTTTCCTTTCCTTTCCTTTCCTTTCCTTTCCTTTCCTTTCCTTTCCTTTCCTTTCCTTTCCTTTCCTTTCCTCTCCTCTCCTCTCCTCTCCTCTCCTCTCCTCTCCTCTCCTCTCCTCTCCTCTCCTCTCCTCTCCTCTCCTCTCCTCTCCTTCCCCTTCCCCTTCCCCTTCACTTTCTCTTTTTTCCCCCCACTTCTGGCCTTCCATAAAGGGAGGAGCAGGGTGAAAGTTGAAAAATTTGGACTCAATAAACCTTTCATACAAGTCTGATAAGAAGAGCAGATGTTTCATTATGGCAGGACTTTTTGGCTGGTTTTCATCTCTATACATTTTCCAGTGGACGTGAGGGGAAAAAAATGTTCCCAGCTGTAGACTACTAGACAGAAAAGTGTCTTTCTTAATCACCATCCATGGACTCACCAGTCCCAAAAGCCTGCAGAGCACAGGCTGAAAATCACTGCTCTAACATTTTGCAGTCACAAACAGCCTAGGTTATAAAAATCCCCCATCCTGTCTGGTCGATGGCCCAGTCTAGCACTTGAATGAACTTCTGTTGTGACGGCACAGGAAACTCTGTCATCAGCTTCTCTTCTGGAATGAAAATGTTTAGACATGTCCTCTTCTGCAGAGGAGGAAGGGATGTCAAGTTGTATGCATCCCTGCTAAGGAAAGGTAGAAGTGTTCATTCACGCTTCCGAGTCATACATTTCAAAATTTTGTGTGCTTCAAGAAGCGAAGCATGACTGTGAAGGCATCGTGGGAGTAGCCCTAAGTAAGTAAATAATGCTTTACTCTATGACTAAAGACAGCAGCCTGTAGGGTTTTCAAGGGCAGGACCAAAAGGATGTGTCTATGCTGGGGTGTGTATGTGTAGCCACATACCTGATGATGTACATGCAGTAATCTCCCATGCAGCTGATCTGCCATGAGCCAGTCTTGATGCTGATCTACAGAAAATCTTCCATGCACAAGTATTTGCACTGCTGAACATACACCTGTGCACATCCATCAGTGCAATACTAATCCCACTCACAGAAAAGGAACTGCGAGGAAAATGTAACAGCATGGTTCATTTCTTATACCTTTTTCTTTCAGGTTGCCCAAGAAAAACAAAAATTGAGAGGCTAAATTAGTATCTGCTATATTTCCACTGAGGAGCACAGAGCTTTTCCAAAGATATTGTCTGGGGGGGGTTAGAACCTCTATTAATAGAGTATGAAGATCACATTTTCAGACACTAAGAAAAAGCTGATGGAAAAGCTGGTGACAGTGCAATTTAAACTGCCTGCTAACTGATTATTGCAATCCTAAGAATTTGCATTGTCTCCTTTTGAAGGCAATTGACAACATTCCTGATAGTTCAGTGGGAGTGGGATCAAGAGGCAGATTTGCATTTTATTGTATTCCCAGTGTTAAAGTCATTCCCTGGGTTGTTTCTGTAGAAGCCAGGAGAAATTCTGGCAGAAGGTCCTTGGCTAAGAAGTCAAGAATCTAGAGTCAGGAAAGGATTGCCACAATGGAAACTACCCAAACCTCTTTTACACAGGATGCTCACATACAGCACAAGCTGCCTTAGCTTCTGATAGTAATCCCTGCCAGCTTTTGAGGAGGGTAAAGCTTCCCTTCCTACTGGAATTGCTCAAAATACAGGGTGAGGTTCCCCAACTGGATCTGTCATTGGTTATTGCAGTGGATACAATGAGGTGCCTGGACACAGAAGATCTGTGAGACCTTTTGAATGTCTCCATATTTTTTCATAATATTTAAATGTGATACCACCTTGCAGACTTCTTGTACTGAGGAATTATACACAAAACCAGCTATAAACTCCCTACCATAGGGACTGGCCAATCTGTGACTCCTGAACAACTTGTGCATCACTTCTGAGTAGTTCAGCAACAGCTCTCACAATAACATTACATCACATAATTGGCAATTGGGCTGTCTAGCACCAGGGTGGCTAGTCCATTCAAATCCCCAGCCACAGGGGAAGCCGAGAGTGACTTTGCCCAGACACTCTCAGCCCAGCTGCGTGCCTGGGCTTCAGGCTGGAGCAGGGTCTGTGGGTCTCTGGCAAGCTGCTGCCATGCCCTGTCTGCAAACCACCCCACAGCCCTCCTGGGAGCAGTGAAATATGGAGTGAGAGCCCTGCAGCTCTCCCCCACTTGCAGATCTCTGTAAACTACTTGGAGATTTTGGGAGGTTGACCACCTTGTGCTCTACACACTCCCAAGAATTACTATGGAACAGGTATTAGTGAGGATTAAGTATGCTGTGGCAGGCTTACAGCATCAGTCGTCAGTCTGAATAGGAAAACACTCAGCCGAGTCATCTTTAAGCAGCATTATAGAATGCATTTTGAATTTTCATTAAAGCTACAACACATAAAGCAAGGTAACGTGTCTTTTATTTTAGAAGAAGTCTTAGCTAAGCATGTTTCAACCTTAAGTAACTACACTGCAGATTATCTTGTTTATCTTCTTAGAAGTCAGTATTTTTACAATGCAGGTATTTTTTTTAATCTATCATTTTCAAGAAGTGCTTTGCCACAAAGCTATATCTACCACCCCAGAGCTTTCACCCAACAATTTCTATGAAGCTGATTTCTACACCATATGCTTTTGTTCATGCTATGTATTCAAATACAAAGGCGTGGTTAAATTCTGATGTCCTTTTTGAGGGGAAGACTGGGGAAAACATCTGCCGCTTGATGGAAGCCATCTGGTATAACCAGACATGAAGTCAAGCCTCCTAACACAGTGTGCTCCTTAGGATTCACCAGCTTAATAGAATTACAGATTCTTCCCCTAATGCTCTCATCACACACCATCTCAGGGATTTTCCCTTGCACCTACCTAGGATTGATTGGTGCAATTATTTTGTAAACTTTTGTCTCACTGCAATCAAAGTAACCAGAAACCATAATAACTATTATGTAGATTTCTGTTGTTATTCCCCCATCTGAGCTGTTCATCTGCACAATTACAGGTGCAGAGAAAATCACAAAATAGTTACTGTGGAAGGAGGGGCTGCAGATGCTTCCGAAGGTCAGCAGTACTGCAGAAGCTGCAGCAAACCTTTAGTTTGTTCCAGAAATAAGAACAAACATATCAGAATTGTTCAGGGGAGGTGAGCTCTTCTCACTTCATCCCTTACTAGAGGTGTCAGACTTCAGTCACTCCATCAAACCCACCAGTAGGGATCAAATATTGTCTATCCTTACCCCTCCAAGGAAGTCTGGTAAGACAGATGTGGCATTGAAACATATAAAAACTGTATGGTAAACCAGCTTTCAAGAACATGTCAGGTGTTAAAGCTGCCTGACCTTAAATGTGTGTCTTGGAGTGACAGGGATTAGCAGGCAAAAGGAAAACAGAGTAACCATCAGTTTGAGATATGTGTAGGGCAAATAAAGCCAGATCATTTTTCTGCCATGGCTCTGCTCTGCTGCCAAGACTATCTTCTCCACATACAATAATGGGACATTCAGTATGAACAAAGTTTGTGCACCTGAGCTAATCTTCAAGCACAAGGCAAGATTACACTCAGGGAATCTGAATAAAATTGACATGCCTTCCTGGTTTTCTTAAAGAGGTTATTCTCTATGGTAGAAATGGAAAAAAATATTACTATAAATGAAGATGAAGATGAAGATAGATGAAGTTGAAGATGAAGATGAAGATGAAGATGAAGATGAAGATGAAGATGATGAAGATGAAGATGAAGTTTGTCGCTGGTGCTTCATGCTGTGCTAGGAGTTTCCTGTCACTGGTTACCTATTCACTGGTGCTTTGCTCAGGGGACAATACTGGGAACAATACTGTTTAACATCTTCATTAATGACCTTGACCATAGTGCAGAGTGCACATTCAGCAAGTCTGCAGGTCATACCAAGCTGGGAGGAGTGGGTGACAAGCTAAATGGTTGTTCTGCCACCCAGAGGAACTCTGACACCCTGGAGAAATGGAGAGAGGAACCTCATGAAGTTCAAGAAAAGGAAATGCCAAGTCCTGCCTGTGGGGAGGAACAAGCCCAGGCACCTGCACAGGCTGGAGGCCAAGTGTCTGGAAAGCAGCTCTGCAGGGAAGGCCCTGGGGACCCTGACAGACACCAAACTCCCCTTGAATCAGCAAAGTTAAACCTTGCAGCAAAGAAAGCAACAGCATTCCACGCTGCACTAGGAGGAGCACTGCCAATGGGTATGAGGGAGGTGCTCCCTCCCCTACACTCAGCACTGGTGACACCACATTGGGTGTGCTGGGTCCAGTGCAGGAGAGGCAAGAACCTACTGGAGCAACAGGAGAAAAGGGGCACAACTGTTAAAGTGCTTGGAACATCCGTCAGGTGAGAAGAGGCTGAGAGAGCTGGGACAGTTCAGCTTGGAGAAAAGAAGGTTCCCCAGGGATTTTACCAAATATAAACATTTGATGGTGTTACATCCCGAGGTGTCTCCTTAGACCTGAGATCACCTCTGGAGGACATGCATGTGGTCTGGAACCCAGCTCTTTCCGATGCCCAAAGATGAGAGACTGCAGGAGGCTGTTTTTAGAGGTTTTCATGGTTGTTTATTGTTCCTTATCTTAGGAATGCTTTGTCTAGCGAACAGCAGTTTGCTCGCTAGACGTCCAGGGCAGAATCTGCCTGGTAGAGGCAGGATTAATTTTTTATAGTTTAAATTACGTACTAGGTATTTACAAATGATCCCCAATACAATACAATCTTGTTACATGGTCTAGCTCTGTTCTCATCCAATCTAAAAGTGCCAGCATGTCACCCAGCATGGATGACACGGAGAAGAAGGAGGAAGAGGTATCCACACCCCCAATTCTCCATCTTGGCTATGTGTCCCTTATCACAAACATTCTAGAAATCTGCTAATTCTACATTTTAACAGTCTAATTTACACTCTATTTATTTTTGCGGCTTGCATTTCTTCTCTCAATGTTGGTAAATTGTTCCAAGGAGCTAAATCCAGCCTCTGAGACACCTGGGTCTCATTCCAGGGTCTTTGGGGACCCCGCCAGGGGGGTCTTAAACCTTCTAGGGAAGCCAGAGGAATACTCTGGACTCCCACAGATGGAGGCGGGGAGAGTTGATAGACAAGGACATGCTCTTGTCAGTGGTGCCCTGTAAAAGGACAAGAGGCAACTGGCATGAACAGAAGCACACATAATTCCACATAAACAAAGAAAAAGCTTTTTTCACTGTAGGGTTGGTTGAATACTGGCACAGGTTGCTTAGAGAGATTATAGAGTCTCCATCCTTGGAGACAGTCAAAACCCAACTGGACATGGCCCTCAGCAACCTGCTAGTTGCCCTTGCTTTGAAATGGAGAGTTATGACTAGATGATCTCCAAAGGTGCCTTCCCACCTCAGCTATTATTTCAGCCTTTCCTTGACTATTATGACTACTAGTCTTGATGGAACTGGTTTTTGCTAGACTTGGAAGTCTAAAAACTTTTAATAGTGAAATTCCTGATTAATTCTCCTGCTGCTTGAGGCTATATTTTTTCCTTTGCATTCTCCAGGCAGTCCTCAACCCGCTGCCCTTGAGCAAAACAATATAAACCCACCCTACAAAAGAAGGAAGCCTGGGTGTGAGCTAAAAACACTGAGATGAGAATTGAGAAATGGTGCAAGTCAGGACTTTCTCGTAGGGTTCGAAGGTGGCCTTATCAGAGCTTACTGGGGGTTCAAAGTTCAGTTTTCATGTACTTCAGTGCTGATTATTTTTATTTTCATTTCAGATTTTCAGATTTTATTTATTTCAGATTATGAAAGAGCAAATAAAGCAACACAAGTAGTAGAGAGATAGAATACTATGCAAAAAGTTCTCACCTTTTATAAAGTAGCCTTACTAGCAGGACAGCATGAAAAGAACATTACAAATAATACACACTAGGAAACAATATGTCATTGTTCCTGTGTAAGAAGAGTTGATAAAAGAGGCACAACAACTTTCACCCTAGAATTTCCCAGTCTCTCGTTGCTGGTGATGGCGGCTGCCTCACAACCCAAGCTCATCATGATATTCATAGCAAAGTCTTGCAGGTCCAATTCCCAACCAGTCCACACTGGTCTTGTTTTAACTAATGTTAAGAGGGAAAACCTCAGGAGTTCCTACTGCTTGGAGACTGCCTGTAGACTGTATGTTGACAGGCTTCTCCCTGTTAAGGAGACTTCCCTGTCTGACCATCCAGGAACCACTCTGGCATCACCTAATCTGGGACCAAGGCCCCTTTGGCAGCTACATCCCCCATACTCCCAGTCAGACAAGGTTTCCTTATGGGCTCAACCTCAGGTTTCCCTTAGCAGAGGCTCAGACATCCTGATCCTTAAAATAATTTAATCATGGTGCAATAGCAAAATAACAGCTCGGTGAAGGTGTCTCTAAGAAGCAACAAAGGAAACCCTGGGCTTTTATACCCTCTAAGTTCAAGTATGGGAAAGTTTGGAGTCATTAGCTCCTCCTATGTCTCTGGATTGTCCAGGTCCCCTGGCTGAGCCACAGGTCCCCGGGCCCTTTGTTATGCAAAGAGTTGGCAGGTCACAGCCCCTCACCTTTGGCTCAGGCTCAGGCTCCTCCAGACCTCCACCTGCAGCTCACACTGCACCTGCATACTGAGCTATGGGCACTGAATGTATTCTTCAACATCCCTATCAAAATCCTACCTACTAGCAAGCCAGTCACTCTCTGGAAAAGACTTCTTGTGGAACCCCCGGGTATGTGCTCCTCTGGGCTCTTAAGTCAAGACATTAATTCAGGGAACATCAATGAGACAAAAAGATTTGGTGCACTTGCTACACAAGCACTAGAGATGCTGAGGTAGTTGAGCATTCCCATGGGAGCTCAGAGCACCTCATTGTTCTGTAGCAGGCTGCACAAGGCTTGTCATGGCATGAGGCCTCCATCCTTGGCATGTGGCTGAAGAGACAGAAGTACCCTGCCATGTGGCTGCCATGGGCGGGAAGCATGTCCATGGCATCTTTTGATAGGGATGCACACATGGCCTTAGGGACATCTCTGACCTCAGCTCCAGTCAGCCCTGCTGGCCTGTGGAGGACAGCAGGGGTGTCCCTGTTAGGCTGTGCCTCTCCAGGGCCGTGTCACATCCAAACTCCTCTCTGCCAGACAGCCCTATTCCTCCTCCCGGCCCTGCCAGTGTACTGCGGTGTGGGACCAGAGCCCAGGGGAGCTGACTGCTCTCCCAGGCAAGAGAACTCTCCTTTTCCACCTGTCCTCTGACCCAGGGGAGACATGGAGAGTGCTGCAGAGCTTCCACAGGCTCCTCAGGGTCCAGGCCTTGAGCAGCACCAGGACAGAGCAGAGTGAGGGGACTGTCCAAATGTGCTCTGCAAAGGTGCAGCCTCACCTCGTGTGCTGTGTGCAGTTTGGGGCACCACAGTACAAAAAAGATATAAAGTTATTAGAGAGTGTCCAAAGGAGAGTCATGAGGATGGTGGAAGGTCTTGAGGGAAAGCGGTGTGAGGAGCAGCTGAGGTCACTTGGTCTGTTCTGCCTGGAGATGACTGAGGGGAGACCTCACTGCAGTCCACAGCTTCCTTGTGAGGGGAAGTGGATGGGCAGGTACTGGTCCCTTCTCTGTGACCAGTGACAGGACCCAAGGGAATAGCCTGAAACTGTGTCAGGGGAGGTTTAGATTGGTGGTCTGGATTTTGCTAGGGTAGAGTTAACTTTATTCACAGTGGCTGTTATGGGACTGTGTTTTAGATTTGTGCTGAGCACAGAGTTGATAATACAGAGATATTTTTGTTATTGCTGCACAGGACTTGCACAAAGCCAAGGCCTTTTCTGCTTTCATACTGCCACACTGGCAAGGAATGCCTGGGAGGAGACCCAGCCAGGACAGGTGAGCCCACCTGACCAGAGGGATATTCCAGACATGACATCATGGTCACTAAATAAAGTGGAGGGAGGAAGGAGGGGACATTTGGAGTGATGGTGTTTGCATTCCCAACTTGCTCCATGTGACAGGGCCCTGCTCTCCAGGGATGGCAGAACACCTGCCTGCCCATGGGAAGCAGTGAATCAATTCCTTGTTTTGCTTTGCTTGTGTGCATGGCTTTTGCTTTTTAACTGTCTTCATTCCAACCCACGAGTTTTCCAGCTTTTACCCTTCCAAGTCTCTCCCAGTGCTGCTGGTGGGGGAGCGAGAAAGTGGCTGTGTAGGGCTTGGCTGCTGGCCGGGGCTGAACCAAGACAGGTGGATATTAGGAACAGGTTCTTCACCGAGAGGGTGGCTGAGCACTGGAACAGGCTCTCCGGGGAAGTGGTCACAGCACCAAGCCTGACAGAGCTCAAGAAAGGCTCGGCCAACGCTCTCAGGCACATGATGTGACCCTGTGGGTGCTCTGTGCAGGGCCAGCACTCGGACAGAGCGAACCCCGCAGGCCCGAACTCGGGGTATCTCCAATTCCGGCTCTGTGATGCCACCCGCGCCGGCGGGCGGGGCCGCGGGGGCTGCCGGGAGCTGTAGTTCCTCCCCGCGCCGCCCCGCGGGCCGCGCCGCCCGCGCCTGTGCCTTTAAGCGCGGCCGGACGCGCGGTGCGGCGCCTGCGCGGAGCCGCCGTGACCCCGCCGCCGTCGGCGCCACCGGTGACTATCGGGGCGCCGCGAACCCCCGGTAGCAGCGCCAGCGCCGGCCCCACCGCCGGCCATCCCCGGCCGGGGGCGATGGAGGAGCGGCCGGAGCGGGGCGGCGGGCCCGGCGCGGAGGGCTCGGTGGCGGAGATCCGCGCTCCCGGCCCGCGGCCGCTGCGTCTGCTGGAGTGGAAGGTGTCGGTGGGGGCGGCGGTGCAGATCGGGTCGGTGCTGGCGCTCTGCGCGCCGCTGCCGCCGCCGCCCGCCCCGCCGCCGCCCGCCGCCAGCGGCGCCTCCGCCCGGCCGCAGCGCGGCGGCGCCGAGCGCCGGCTGCGCGCGGAGCGGCCCGGCGTGGTGCGCGAGCTGTGCGCGCGGCCCGGCCAGGTCATCGCGCCCGGGTGAGTGCGGGTGCGAGTCCGAGCGAGTCCGAGCGGGACGCGGCGGTCGCGCTGCTGGCGAGGGGCCGGGCCCGGCCCGCTCACAAAGGCCCTTCCTCCGCAGCGCTGCGCTCAGGGGCTGCCGTGCGCGGAGGAGGAGGAGGAAGCGGCCGGGGAGGTGCTGAGGGATCACGCTCCACTGCCGTGTTTCGGAGCGGAGCCCCTCGCTGTGAGCTCTGTCTCAGGGAGCTGTGCATCCTTCCCGCTGCGTCGGGCTTCAGTTAGCACTGGAGACACTGCTTGGAAAAGGCAGAATCACAGAATGAGTTCGGTTGGGTCATCTGGTCCAACCTCGCTGCTCAGCAGGATCTCCCTATTGCATGTTGAACGGGATTGCATCCAGACGGTTCTGGGATGTCTGCAGTGAGGGAGGCTCCGCAGTCTGTGGAGTTTCTTCTAGTGCACAGTCATCAGCACAAAAACCAACTTGTTCCCCGTGTTCAGGTAGAACTTCCTGTGCATCAGTTTCTGCCTACTGCCTCTTCTCCTAACATACTCTTCTTAGTTTGGTGGTTAGGTGGATGCAAAACTTAGGGAGCAACAGATCATTTTGTGCTCAATAGAAGGAATTTTAATGGGCAACAAGAGTGCAGCAAGACATTTTAAAATTATTAAGTCCCTTACACATAATATTGGCAGCCTAAATGTTTTTAATGCTGTAGATTTTTTAATGTACAAGGCTTCACAAATATAACCAAGGTGTTATAATTTTAAATTTCAGAAGAGCAAGGGACTAAAAAATACTTATTATAGTTTAGCAATGAGCTTGTCTTAATAAGGCTGAATGTTTCTTGACTTTTAAGTTCTTAAATGCTTGATAGATAGTGAGCTGCTCAGATTTCTAGGTTAAATTGGGCAAATAGCCTGCTACTCTGTACTTTAAGCAGATTTATTCTTTCTCAACAGGAAAGTAGTTAAACAATCTACTTCCTCTGTTTTATGGCAGCAAGCTATTTTCTTTGATTGCTGTTCTCTTGATTTTTAGATGGGAGCAGCCAGGCCTAAACTTTCTTGATTGAAATTTACTCGTTTATGCAGAACATCTGTGTACAGGGGTGCTCTCAAAGGTTCAAGAAAAAAACATTCTGATGTGTTTTTAAATCAGTCATATAATGTGCTGCTGGGGAGGTGCAAGCTGTGTGTTTCTTGCTGTAGAGATATCTCTGAGATAAGACGGTGGCTTTCCTTTTTGTGCCACATCAGCACTCTGCTACTGCATCTGGTACAGCATGGGCAATCTTTAATACCTGATGTAGAACAAAGGTACTGTAAATGCTACGTCAGACTAAAAAAGATGTTAAAAGTACAGACTGAGCTTTTAAAAGCACCATGTGCATGATGAAATTCATGTTGCTAGCACTGAATGGACGGGGTGATAACTTTATCTGGTCTATTCATTGTGTTAGCTAAGCACTTAGAAGAACAACCATACTAAAAATATTCTAAGTGAAAAATGTAATCAATTTAAAGTAGTCTGGGTCGCTGCTGATGTAGCAGTATTTTAGTTTTGGCTTTTCTCAGTGTTACCTTCGTGGATTGGAATGTACCTGTTTTTATACAGTGTTCTTATTGGATTGGGTAGTCACGTGTCACTTGATTGTAATTACCAAGTCCTTGCTTTGAGGCACTTAGAAAATAAATGGTGTTCTTTATTACCATTTTTATTAGCTTCTGGAATATTTGTATCTTACACAAAAAAGATTGTATTTGATATTGACTATTTCCAGGCATTACGCTTCTGGAATTCTGACTTTTCAGTCAGGTTTCTCTGTTGCATGTTGCTGTGGTATTTACTGGGTGAGTGCAAGGGAGAAGTTCAGGTGAAGACGTAGAGTGAGCATTACCTAAGGGTAGTAGAATTGGTCAACAGTTGAAGACATAACTGCATTTCTTTGGTCACTTAAGCGGGGTTTGTTTGGGTTTTTTTTTGTTTTTTTTTTTTTGCAAGCATTTAATCTCTTGCTTGTGGCTTCCCCCTTTGTGGAATTGAAATAACATTTCACTAACTATCAACAATACTTCAACATGTGTTAAGATATTGCATTGTTAAAACACAGGTGTGATTAAAGCGAGTAACATAGCTGAAATTTGTTCATCATATGCAGAAGTTGAATTTTTTGTAATCCAAACTTTCCAGAATGGTAGGTGCCATTCTGCCTGCAGAAAAATAAACTTGGCCTATTTAGCACTGAATTCTCTGTAAACCAAAGATGTTTGCAAGTGTTTGTCAGGCTCTGAAATACTGTAGAAGTACTGTTTCTATTCAAAATATTTCTCCATTTCATTAGAACATGAGATAAGGTGATTTTTATTTGAGAATAAACAGTATGAGTGGTTCAATTTTTTTGTGTCAGTTGGGTCATAATATTTCTGGAAATAAAGATATTGTTTAGCAAGTCTCTCCCAGTTAGGAAGATGCATTTCTAACTTTTGACTATTTTTCTTTCACATTAAGCATGAGATGAAATCTTTTGCTGCGTGAAAGTAATTTTGCACATTTATAGCACTTAATTTTTTGTAGTGTTATTGCCTACTTTTTAGCTTTGACAGGGTGCAGACTTTTCCCCAGGGGAGAGCCCAAGGCAGGAAGGCAGTAGGTAGCTTTTGCTTATTCTTGCAGAGGTAGGCTTGCATCACGTGTCAGACTGGAACTTGAGAGAAAGGTGTCTAACCTTTTAGGACTGTAAATAACAGGGAGTACAGGAAGCACTTAATGAAAGGCCTTTGATGTTAATGAAGCATAATTTTGATGTGTAGCAGAAGCAGCAAATAAAATGCCAAAAATCCTGTGCTGCTCTGTGTATTATTAGTGCCAGTTACCCATCAAAGTTAATAATTCTGAAGGTGCTACAGGTGTGGCAGGATTCTGGGTTGGGTCAGTATTAATGCTTTATGTAACACGAGCATTTCTAATATAAAATGATTGCCCTACTGATGGGATAGACTATTGCAAGGGTCTTGTTTGGCTCACATTAGAAGAGTTTTCTGAAATATTTATTACCTGTATACTTAACCTGGGTAGCTTTGTGTCTTATCACATACCTTTAATGGCAAAAAATTCACACTCTTATACAGAGTGTATTTGTGTTGTTATAAAAATCTTGTTTAAAATTTAAACTGTCTGGATCCTAGTAAAGCAAAACTTGTCATTTTTTGGAGAAGATTGCAGGAAAGAGCTGGGGATTTGTTCTCTAAAACTATAGATTTTTGAGTCATTGTTTGGTATTTTTTTGTGCCAGAAACTTGATTATATATTTTTAAAAGAGTATCCTTTTTTGGTTATTTAATGTCACATAGGCTCAGGACCTAGTTTACTGTCCACTTAACCCCAGACCCCAGTACCATGCATCTTACAGTCTTCCAAGAGGAATAAAATGCTAATGAATTGCAGTTTATTTTAAAGTGGTGACACTTTTAACAAACTATGGGTAAAACATCTTACTGTTCGTTAGATACAAATGTTTTCATAATATCCTGGCAAATACTTAATGAAGTTATGAGTCTAAAAAAAACCCCTTAGTGCCAAACATTGAAGATTGTTGAATTATATTCACTGTATCTCTTGTCTAATTCCTTTTTAATTCATCCCATAAGTTTCAGTATGCATATTTCTGACTTGTGTCTCTTTTTTTTACATTTTCCACCTCTCCTTTTTGCCATATACTGTGATACCAAGAAACATTAAAAGAAGGCCGTCATTTTGGTGTTTGATTGAACTGGATAGTGAAAATTGCCATGTTTTCATAAAACTTCTAGGAGCTTCTTTATCTAAAAGGATCTAGCTGCTCAGTCAGGTTTGGCTGGAAGCAGGCATCAGGCTTGCAATTTACCAGTAGTGTGGTTGTAGGAGCCTTGTGTATGCAGTTTTTCTCAGTGTGGCTTTCTTAGACTATGGTTTCCTGATTGCCTCATGCTAATATGAGGGTTGGCTGGAAGGAATGCTCAACTTGAGTGCCCTCAGCTTGCATTGAGTAGGGTGTTGGAAATCATGTAGTTGAAGATGGCTTGGTTTCTCATCTTTTTTTTCTTTCTGTCCTTCCTGTCCCATCTCCTGTAAAATAGTCCATAGTAATCAATTCCCTCATTTTGTTCAGTTGGTTCAACAGAAGTGTGGTGTAGGAAAAGGGCTAGTAATTTATCCTTTCAGCAGTACCCATAGATAGGTCAGATCAAAGTGATTGTGTAAAATGCCAGTAGAGTCATCAAAGGTATAAATGACATGTCAACACTGGAGAATAACATTTTTGAGGTTATGTATGTTCCATTTGGCACTTTGTATGATAGTCTTTAGTAACAGTCTTATCTTTACAAGGTTTCTCTCCAAAACCAGGGTATTTTCTGTTCTCTTAGTTTGTACTATGAGTTGCTCATCTTACTTGAGCTCAAGGACTTTTTGCTGTGTATGAGTGTATGGGACAGCAAACAGAATGAGGTATAGCTCATGGTACTGTTCTATGGATCCCATTGTAGAACTACAAGCAGGCTATAGCAGTGTTTAAAAAAGTTAGTTTGTAGGTGTCTGTGCTGGAAATAGATTGTATTTTTACCCGGATGGGTAAATGGCAGTGGATTTTCTTTTTAAATTATTGCTGTCTAGTTTCTTTAGGGTATTTTTGAGCTTTATTTTAATACTTGATTTGCTTAGAAAAGAAAACCAGTCTTTTTCAAAGGCAAATGTTGTTTCTTCTTAGCAACTGCCATGTGGTTTTCTGTAATTGTTCTCTTCTGAAGAGAAGACCTATGGATAGAAATTCTCACCGGGGGATGCAATGAGACCTTTAATTCTTACGTTGTGCAGCACATAGACATTTTTCCTGGGAGGGATTGGAATAGTTTGAGGAAGGGAGAGAGCAACAAGACTTTAGCTTTGAATTGTTCTGGAAGTTTGTCTTGACCCAAAGAGTTTTTTTCTCATGAGCAATCTCAGAAGTACAACTTGCATGCCTGCTTGGCCCTTTCTGATTTGATGACTCTGTGTTTGGTGTTAACTTATGGGTTCGCCCTAGCAGGGATCACAGCTGTTTGGATTTTCAAGGTCAGATTTATCTAGTAGAAGACTCCCCTCAGGTAAATCGCTAATGGAACATTCAAACTTGTTAAATAAAAGTGAATATGGGGGTGATGGTACTGCAAATTCTTAAACACCAACAAGAGTATATAAATATGTTTTCAGATGGGACTTAATAGTCTCAAAGTTCAGTAAAGAGCTGCCAGCCTTTTAATTTTGGGACCTCTTTTAGAAAATGATAATAGACAATTCATTGTAAGTTGCCACTTATAAAATATTCTTATGAATATCTATTTTGGATAGTTGATGCCTTAAGATCTGAGTTTTCTGTTCTGCTTGGATGTGCTTTTCTGTTGTGCTTAGGATGATGAAGACAAAATAGTCCGTTTTCAGCTGTGCACTCAAGGACAATTCAAGGACAATTTCTTCAAACTTCAGGCTCTAAGCATAAACAATGTGAAAAAAGGAGGGCGGGCCAGCAAGCGAGCAAGGAGGATGAAACTGCACAGTTTGAGACTATTAAATGGGTGGTTGACTCCTGTATGGAAATGGACTAAAATCTATAAAGATGTGAGATAATGTGACCAAGCCCTCTTTTGCTTCCATCTTGGAGCCATCCAGGCACAGGCCACGACTGGCACTGATACTGTTAGGGTGTGGCCTTTGAAGGCCTTTCAACAAATATCCCCCTTAACTCTGTGTAGCCTCTGTTCCAGCTCCTCTAGGCATCATAGTTAAAAAATTAAAGGTTAACTTAAGGTTTTCTGCCATATATAGATAGCTGAATTGACAGTAGTTGCCTTTTAAAGAATATAGGGGAGCATGAAATTACTTCCTGGGGAGCAAGTTATGCATTACACATTACACTTTAAGGATCTTGATTATACATTTTTCTCTAGGTTTGGTTTTGCTGAAGTTAGACCTACAGAATTAGAAGTAGGGGAAGTATAGAACTGTCACCAACAGGAGAGACTGCTGATCTTAAAAAGGCTGTGAAAGATGGGAAGATTCTCCCAGTTTTCTTTAATGCAGTGTTAAAGGAAATGCTTCATTTTATAAGGCAAGATTCGAGATATTACCAGGTCACTATTGCATTAATATCTTTAAAAAAAAAAAGGCTTTTCTACAACTGTTCCAAGAAAAAGTGTAGTGTAGGACAGTGATTTTGACACAGTAGAATTGAATAATGCCTGTTTGTTTGCTTTCTAATACTTCCTAGTTTAAAAATCACATTTAAGACTTAACAGCATTTGAGAAGATGTGAAAGGCAAGTTGTCTTGGTCCAAGCTTAGTGGAGTGAATGCTTTGGATTCTCATTCATGAAAGGGCCAGGGGGGAGCCCTAGCCAAGGAAAGCATTGCTCAGGAAGAGAGCTTAATTAACTTTACAGCTATTTATCACACTTACCTTTCATAATATGAGCAGCTTTCTAAGCTGTTTTCCTCTTCTTTCAGAGTGTGTTGAGCTTCTGGGCTCACGTGATGCTGTTGCTGTCATATGGTTGTTGTCAAATGTGGAGCTGCTGCTCCTTGCTTGAACACTGTTGTGTAACTTAGGATGGTTTGGTTCATAATTGCTCTTAAGAGTGTTAAGACTTGTTAATTTTTCCCATGTAAGTGTGTTCATTTGGTTTAACAGCAAGTCTCAGAGGACAGCAGGCAGGATAAGTGTCCAGATAAGTTTGCCACAGTATCTATAAAGGGAAAGGACAGGAGGAAGCTGTTAGACTTGAGGATTGTGCATCCTGCAGTAAGCCTCTTCCCGTTATAGTTGTTGTGTGGAAGTAACAGACAAAGGGACTGTGATTGCCTAAGTGTATGGTTTCAGTGGGAAAGGTGATAAAATGTTTGGGGAAAGTGTAATACTCTGTTAATAGGTGCAGTATTCCAAGGCAGAGGGGGAGAGATCAGTGTCCTCTCAGATTTCTTTGCACAGGAAGAAGTAAAGCCCATGTTGATAGCTTTGATGTCAGCTCTGTGTGTGTTTGAAGCTGTCTCTTTCTCTTGCTTTGGTGTCCAGGCTGTTCTGGTGTTCATCCCTTGCTGTTGCTCTAGATGTGAGCCTACACAGGAGGCAAACCAGATTTGTTCTGGTAATTACAGGTGCTCTTGACTGTGTGTAGGAGGAATGCAGTGGTAAGTTGGTCTGAGATAAAGGGAGATTATGTGCCTTTATGTGAGGGAGAGGTGTATGCCTGAAAACCAAAAAATTAGTTGGCGGTGGGATTAGTCCAAACCTGTTGTCTGGATTTGCAGCAGTTCATCTGCCAGTACCATTCTTTAGTGGCTGATGTGAAAGTTCAAGTGTGGTTTGAGAAAACTTCAAGTTTAAGGTTAATTATTATTCTGTCAATTACAAGGCTGTATAGTCACTACTCAGTCACTTCAAATTTTTGAATAAGTGCCACTTAGATTGCCAGGGTTCATTGCATAGATTTGGATTGATCCTGCTGTCAGATGGACGTTCCTCAACTCTCAGGTGGAGTTTTGCAGCAGGTATTTGAGAACTGCTGCGTGACTGCTAACACTGCAGTCAGACTGAAGTTGCAATAGAAAAGCAAATGCATAAAAGTTGTGTCAGCAGCTGACAACAGTAATGGGGGGAGTGGGCTGCAGAACTGTTTATAACTTAAATGAATTACTGAGATATGACAGCCTGTTTTCTTTTGTGATTATTAGAAGTACTTACTGCTGAAGAATCAAGTTAGAGTTACAGGCTTGCATCTTTCCACTTCTGAATTCATTCTCTGTGAACTTCATTGTTTTGAATGTAAAGGCATTGATTGTATCTTTTCCTTTTAAAAAAATAGTCTTGAATTCTCCTAAATAATACTACTTCTGGTTTAAAATGCTCTAAATAAAAACACATTGTAAATAATACTTGAAAGATTTACTAGATCTTATGCAAAGGGCACTGCAAGCACTACAAGCCATTCGTTTGGAGTTTTTTGTACATTTTAATTATACATTGGTAGCTCTTAGCAGTGGCTTTTTGAAATGTGCAAGCTGTTCATAGATCAGTGCATAGAGGGTGAAAGAGGGTTTTCTCCTTGCTTGTAATGCAAACTCTTCTCCAGAAGTAAATGGAAATACTTAAAGTCTTGCAAATCAAGGAAATAGACTTACTTCAAGCTTAAAATGTTTTTTGATTATAAATAAAACCCAGAAACTCCAGGCCTGTGTTTCTCTTGGCGTTTATGACCTTAGTCTAAACCTGAATAGGTATTTTGCCTGAAAAGTAGAAGAAAAAGGTTCCTAACACTTTTAACTCCTAGTTGTGAATAGTCTGTATTTAACAGAAGAAAAATAATCTCAAGACCAGTAATTTCCCCATTGTCTTTGGATAACTGAGATGATGCCTTGAAGTGTGAAATGTGTTTCTGTGAGCTACTGATCACCACAATTGTTACCTAGTTCTCTGGGCCTAGGGTACAGGGATTTTGTTTGGATTTTGGGGTATTTTAGCAAAAGGCCTGACTTGTTGGGTGAGGCCTTTGGAGTTCATGCATATTTGAAATGCAGCTGTCTTGTTTGGTGTCCTCCAACAACTTGAAGAGGCTGCAGGCCATGTGTTGCCTGTAGCAACACGGGCTGTGTGTCCTTGTGAATCCTTGGCATTTTTAATCAATTATTCAAGGACACTCTGCTTTTTCACAGATATTAACAGGGATTAAATAAATATATAAATCCAGTTGTTAAATACTCTTACATGGCAAGACTAAGGTGATGAAGGCTTTGAAAATATCCTTGCTACAAAACTGGTGTCCTATGTAACAAAGGCTGTGGTTTGATGTAAATTGGTCATAAGGGCTTTTTGTAGGGGTTCTGAATGCTGCAGACCACAAAATACTGTTCTGGTATAATCAAACAACAATGTCAGTGTTTCAGAAATCTGACTGATGAAACTGTAGGCTTTAGGTTAATTCTAACTTCATCTGACAGCTAAAGGATTTTGTACTTGTATTTGTTCTAGATCTTTTGGTTGATTCAGGAATGGTTTGTGTTAATACTCATTGATCTGAAGATGTGTTCATCTGGTACTTTTACCTCTTGACAGTTGCCAGTAACACTGCCTTGAGTATTCTGCCGAACCAGGGCAGTGGCTTCTGTTCATATGCACACCAGCATCTCCTTTTGTACACTTAGACATCTTCTAATGCGAATTGGAAGGGCATATGGCATCAGATTGACGACAGCACCTTTAAGTGATCGCAGTGACAACTTGGTCTGTGTTGTTTCTTGTGGTATTTGATCTCTCTCTATACTAAACAGGTCTGAGGAAACCCAACAGTGGCTTGACTGCCAGCACTTGCATGCAATACAAGTCAATTCAGGGCATTAGCTTCATCTTGTAAATTTGCACAATATTGCACTATATTTTCAATGGCAATGCATGGTACCTTGAAGCAGAGTTTAAGATAATAAATAAAACTTATGTTTTCATGACTTGGAGTTGTCCAAGCTAGTCTTTACAGATCGGCAAGCTAAACGCTAACAAAGTGGCCTGGTTACTATGGAGAGAAAATGTGAGTTGTTCAAACTGTGCCTGTCTTTCCCCAGTCTTAGCCCTGTTTGTGAAATATTTGCTGCTTTGTTCATTTTGTGCAACATGTGTACCCCTGTTGGACTGCTCTCATCGGCTGCTTGACTCTAAAACCAGTGGAAAACTTGGTTAGGATTGGTGAGATCTACCTTGCAGGGTGATGAAATCACCTTTTCTGAAAGTGCCAGAGGAGGGAGTGGGTTTTCAGAGGAAACATGAGGGTGGGGAGTAAAGAAAGTAGGCCATTGCCTTTCTTTGGCAGCATGACGTTGGAGCTGTTGCCTCTAGAAGTGAAGCCGAGCTGGAAGGTCATGGTTAATGTACAGTCCGGTTAGACTAGTTCTGAGTAGCAGAGAGAACCTCTCTGTTCCTGAGTATCCTTAAGATTCAGAGCTTTTACAAGGATCTCATGGTCATTGTACTCGTGTGCTGCAGCTGGCCAGCCTCCCCCCTTTTTAGTTTTTTTCTTCACCATGCTGCTGACTTGAAGCAGATACTCTTAAAAGACTTGTTTTAGAAACAGGATGTAAGTGTGGAAGTACTGGGAGAACAGTCATGAGCATCCTGAGGCTGTTGGTAACTATCTGTTCCTATTCGTGATTGTGGCTACAAAAAAATAAAATTTTACCTTATTGGCACTCCTAATTTCTGTGTTGTTTAGAAGTACATCTGGAAGGAATGTGAGTAAGGGCCCAGAGTGGGTTTCCTTATTTACTAGTTCAAGTTTTATTGTACCAAAGAAACCACATGGGTAGTTTGTGGATCTGTTGCAGTCATTTGGCAATACCCAGGCTGGCTGTTGGAATGAACTGCCACCTTCACGGTTGCTCAGGAAAAAAATATAAAATTGCTTGTCACAGCACAGTGGTTCTTACCCAGTTGCTTCATCTGGCTCATCTGCACAGTTGGGACAGTTTGTAAAACTAGAAAAAGATTTTGCATCTTTTGTGGCAGTTTCCTTAGAATGCTGTTGTTGAAATAGCCAGTTAGCTTTGCTTATCACCTTGTGGATCCTGAAGAAGGGGAAGATGCTGTTAATGTTGCCAGCAGTGAAGTGTGCTCTTGTTTGGAGGGGTGGGAGGGGAATCTGTTTATTCTTTGTAGAAATGGAGTAGGGAAAGGTTCTGTTCTTATGAGTGGGTTTCACTTACAACCCAGAGAAGAGAACAGGCAGAAACCTGAACCTGTGTTTGGTATATGCAGCCGTTTAAAACCAGACATGCACAGTTCGATTCAACTCACTTTTGTCTGATAATTGGCTTTGGTCTTGGCCATCACATTTTGAAAATCCCTCACTTCAACAGTTAAAGGAGAGCTTCCAAGTATGAAATTTTTAAAAAGTCATTCTATTCTACTTGAGGTCTGTGGTTTTTTTTCTTTTTAATAAATAAAACGTGCTATAATTTAAGTATGCCTAGGCCTTAGCAGAGTTCAGGCTTTCTTTCTGGAGCACGAAGTGTTGGGCTTTTTCCCTGAGAGAATCTGCCTTAGATCCTGACAATTGTAATTGAAACCTGACCCTTTGGTTGTATGTTGCTCACAAGTTTATCAGGGCTCTGGAGTTCTTCCTCTGTCCTTTGGGTTAAGCACCACAGAGAACAATATGACAAAGGGCTTTGTATCATGTACTTCTTATATTCTCTCCAGCACATCTAAGTGTGGCCAGGATTTCTGCTTATGTTTAAATTTTGCAGGGGCAAAAATGCTATTTACTGGTCATGCTTGGTATGAGATAAGGTACAGAGGTGCTGTTTAGGAACAGTATCAATGAATAATGTAGAACTCTAATTTTATTATAAAAAAATCTTCTCTTGCATGTCCAATTTTGAATCACATCTCGGCCCAGGAATATGCCAGCATCTCCTGTTGCATACATGGAATATGAGGTTACCTTGACTGCAAAATAGAGACTGTATAGAGATATTGTGGCTTCTAAGATGGCATTGAAAGTGGTTTTTTTCTTCTGAACTATTGAGAACCAATTCATTTGGAGTATAAACTTAGTTACTGTAATCTCTTAAGTGTGTTTCTGTAGCTTGTAGCATGAGGTGGTATTTTGGCCTTTTAGGTGTGTCTGTAATTTGATTCATATGCTGAACACATGGTGAGCATGGAAAATTCTGACATGGTCATTAGTGTGCATGGGTAGACTAAAAAGGAGCTTAGCAGTGAATCAACATAAAAGACAGCAAGATAGACATTTGTCAAAGGGAGTGGGGAGAAGAGTCAAATGAAACAGTGCTAACATAGGGGGATGAGGGAACACCTAAATTCTGTGGAATCTCTGAAATAATCATGCAGTGAATTGCCACTAGTGCAGATAATGAATGCCAGTGGGCAGAGCATACCTCTGCACTTTTGTAAATGGGCATACTGGTAGGATGATGGCTTGTGAAGACTTTTGAAATAAACTTGACCTGAATCTAGTTTTTGCTCTCAGAGAGGAAAATAATCCTCCCTGTGGGCATGAACTTCTTCTGGTTGTTGAACGACATGCTGCAAGTAAGCAGTTGCAGGTATTACTGAGAAATTGGATTTCTGTTTGGAATTCCCAAATGCTTACTAGTCAGACATATGAATGAGAAATTTGGGCATGCAGAACAATTTTCTTCATGTTGCAGTCTGTTAACTGCAGTACAGATTTGAAGCCACACTTAAAACACTACAAGCCAATTTATGAAAGGGTTTTGTTGGGTTTTTTTTTTTTGCTTTTTGGTTGGGTTCTTTATTTAGCTGCTTGACCTTTTAATTAAAAAAAAAAAATATTAGAGAGATTCTGTAGCTCATTATCACAGAGTTGGTGAGATTTTATAGTAGCTGAACTATATCTACTTATTAGAATTTGTTAAAAACAAAAAGTCTGAAAGATCAGTTTCTCCATCTGTAATGAAGAAAACAAGTCTCTTGTAGTGACTGTTAAGTGTTTGAGAGAAAATAAATAATATTTTCAAGACCTGAAATTTTGATAACTGGATAAGGAATACTTTAGTTGGTATTAAACTGAAAAGTAGAGTTTGTCTTCTAAAGAGTTTGGAGTAGTGAATGTCACATTTCTGTTTCCAGCTCTAATTTCTGGTTTGGTTTAGTCATTGTGTAAAAGAGAGAATAAAATATCAGTTCCTTTGTCTTTAGTTTAAAATCTGGTGAGTCAAGGCTTAAGGATCAGAAATTTTTAATATTTTTATGAGGTGATTGAAGCAATATACATCTGCCATGGAAATAATAAACTAAAATGAAGTTGGTGTAGAACTCGTCTGCCTCTGTGTTCGGCACTGGTCAGGCTACACCTCAAATTCTGGGTTAAATTTTGGATTTCTCAATACAAAAAGGACATTGAAGTCCTCAGGCATGTCCAGAGAAGGGCAGTGAAGCTGATGAAACATCTGGAGCACAAGTCTGATAAGGAGCAGCTGAGGGAACTGCGGGTGTTTAGTCTGGAAGAAAGGAAGTTCAAGGGAGGACTTTATCACTGTGTATAACTGCCTGAAAGGAGGCTGTAGCCAGGTAGGAGTTACTTCTTCCAAGAATACAGCAGTAGGAGGAGAGGAGATTCCCTCAAGTTGTGCTAGAGGTAGTTTATACTGGATATGAGGAGAAACTTCTTCATGGGAAGGGTTGTCAAGCAATGGAATGGGCTGCCCAGGGAAGAGGTCAAGACACCATCCCTGGATGAATTGGAGACATGCAGATGTGGTGCTTAGGGTTTAGTGGTGGGCTTGGCAGTCTTAGGTTGGACTCAGTGATTTTGAAAGAAGAGAACCTGGGATGTTCTGTGATGTTGAAGTTTCCATATTTGGTTTTCATTACTGTGTAGCTCAGTAGGAGCTGTATCTAAATGAATGTAAACTGTTTCTGGACAAAGAGTACTTGTTCTCATCGAACTTCCTTGCTAAACTGTGGTTAGAAACTGACCTTAGTATATGATTCAGTGACTTCTAGGGTTGTGGAGATTAATAATTTGAAAATTTAGATGGTTGTTTTTTTCGCCATGTTGTGGCAAAAGCATATAGCTTAAGGAGCTGACACTCAAGTTATAACCAGCATTTATTCTTTGAATTCATTCAATCTATGAGTTACTAATCTACATGTCTGTAATCTGCCTTCTGTAAATCGAATGACTGTGTCTTTTTCAGAACTGTCTTGGTGAGACTGGAAGGATGCAGCCATCCTGTTGTTATGAAAGGCTTGTGTGCAGAATGTGGCCAGGATTTAACTCAGTAAGTACTACCTGCTTTTTTTTCCAACTTCTCCTGCTTCTGATTCAAGCTCTTCCTCCTCTCATCTATTAAGAGTCATAAAGTATCCTGGGCTGGAAGGGACTTGAAGGTCATCTAGTTCCAACCCCCTTGCCATGAGGAGGGATACCTTCCACTTGACAAAGTTGCTCAGGCTCCCATCCAGCCTTAAACACTTTCAGGGATGAGGCGTCCTCAGCTTCTCTGGGCAAGCTGTTCCTGTGCCTCATCACCCTCACAGAGAACAATTCTATCCTTAGAGCTAATGAAACCTACCCTTTTTGGTTTAAAGCCATTCCCCCTGGTCCTGTCTCTACACATCCTTGTAAATAGTTCCTTTCCAGGTCTCTCTTAGCCCCTTCAGGTTGCTAAAGGTTGTAAAGAGAAGACTGCTCTGAGGTCTCCATTCATTTAGGGTTTAAGATCTGTGTATGCTCTTTTTGTGAGAGGTAATGTATGGCAACTTAGAAAATATAAGGAGCACATGTAGAGATATTAATTCTCATCAAACTTTGCTTTCCATGTACTCACTACTGAGACTGAGAGTTGTATGGTGTGTCAACAGTGGCTTGCTTAGTAAACCTGAGAGCGGGTGCAAATAGCTGAGAGGTAGTAGCAGTCTCATTCAAATGACCTTACTTCATTTGTACTGTGTCTGAATGGGAACTAGCTTGTCTCCAGTCCTCTCAATTTAAGGCTTCTTAACTGTTTGCAAATTTTTTGTGATATATTCTGCCATGGAACTAAAGGAATTTAAGCCTTAGGCAAAAAAGAAACCAAATTCAAAAGATGATTGTATTTTCCTTTGTTGTGTCTCATTGCTTGGTAAAGAGAATGTTTCTTATGCATATGAAATTACTTATTCAACAGCTGTTCCAAAGCAAGCTGTATAGTTGCCTGGATTTTATAAATTAATGTTACATACTCATTTCGTTTGGCTGGAAATACTTTGATTTCATTTTAATTCATGCTCATTGTTAAGAGCTATTTTGTGAACATTATCCCACAAACCAGTGTGAGTGAACTGAGTATTGAGAATGCTATGCAAGAAGTAGCCTGGTTAATGTTTGGATATAACTTTAAATAAAAAGTTAAATGTTAATATTTTGTAAACAAGTATTGTTTGGCAAACCTAGCAAAGTTAGGATAATCATGATTGGAGCTTTATCTGTCCTGAATGATTACTTCCTTTAAGGTTTGAATACAGTCACATCTAAATATTGCTCTAATGCTATAATTTCCTACGATAAATCCAGACAAATTCAAGGTGTCCAGCAAATTAAGTTTTTTTCACTTAATACTTCTTACTATGTCTTATGTCTCTGCCTTCATTTTATACAAAAAGGCTTATACATCTGAAATACTGTGTTATGACTGCTAAGCCTACGTGAGGAGACAATTCAAAGTCATTGATGCTTTTCTTGCTTGGAGAAAAGCACGTACAGCGTTCTTAGTAGTCATTCAACTAATGGTCTGAAAATGGTTAATTGATTGCAAAGGTTCATTTAAAATGCCACTCAGGGTTATAGATGAAGTTTTCTGAAGCAAAGGATGTAAGATGCTAAAATGTACATGTAAACTTTAGACCAAATAAATACTTTTGTTCCTGGATATCAGTACTGCCATACATTATGGTCCAGGGAAAGATATCTGTCTGTGGTTGTGTCTGCCTCAATTCAGTTCAGTACAGTTGTTCCTCAGCAGTTTGCTTGTCACAAAGTGAAATCTGGTTTAAGTTCAACTCTTGTAGATCTGATACCAAATCTTCTCCTTGATAGGACTGGTACATGGGAAAACTGCATGTATTCACCTAGGACAAAATTTGTATGTATTTTTTAATATTGGTGAATCATCAATTAGATGTCAGAATTTCCAATAAATTGATGTAAGCTAGTGAAAGGGATCCTGTACAGGGTTACTTGGTCAGTTTTTGAGCAATTTTGTATTCATGTGTGCACTCACACTCTGTCTCACATATATATGCACACACAACGGTGACACTCATTCTTTGTTGATATCTGTATAGGCACATATCTGTATACCAGTTAGACTGTGTGTATAATAAACACATAAATAAAACAGACACAAGCATACACAGTTCTTCACTCTGCTTTCTGCCAGTAGAAAGAGTATGTAGGGGATTTTTTTTTTTTTTGGATGGTATTTTTGAAGCAAGTCATTCTATGTGCAGAGAGTAACTTTGCCTGTCCTTTGCTTATATTTTTCATACTCTGGCTTGGGAAACAAGTAGATAATTGCATGCTGAGTGATTGCAAAAAAGCCAGAAAGAAACAGGGTTTCATTCTGGTAGTTTTAAATTTGAGTGATTTGGTAGTTATACCTAGTTTATAGCTTGTTTTTTGAGGCAAATCAATGCATAGATGTGTTTCATGTTAGTGTCATGTGTCACGAAATAATTGTATGGAAGTATAACTTACTACAGTGACTTTTTGCATGTTTTTTTCTGATGAGCTTCTTTGATCTCTATCTGTTTTGTCTAGTAACTTGCATTAGCAAGAATTTGGAAGAGTGTGTTATTTAAAATGGCTCTTTTTAATAATTTTTTGGTGGTGATGAGTTTGAGGCTGCAGATTTTAATCTGTTTAATATTTCACTAAACTATTATTCTCTCATGTGGTGCTTCTTTTTCCTATGTAATTAGGATAAGAAGCAAGAATGGAAAACAGAGCGTGCCATTATCCACAGCAACTGTATCAATGGTTCACAGTGTCCCAGAACTAAAAGTTAGCTCTGAGGTAAGTACCATCATGATTTCTTTTTTCACACCTTCCACAGTAGCTCCACAGTTGAGGCACTTAATTACATGTAGTAAGTTCTATGTAAGTTCAAGTTCTATATACTTGATACAGGAATTTTGGCTTCCCTTTGAAGAGGAATTTGGGGTTGACCATTAGTAGCCCCAGGGTTTTGTGGGTTTATCTTAGTGTAGATTGACTTTTCTTTTGGTTTATACTGGGTTTTTTTTAGAGCTGTACACTTTGACAGAAGGCTGTAAACTTAATAGTTGAATGTCTTTGTCACCAAGAGTGAGCAGTTAGGAAGAGTTCCATTAGCTGAAATCTCTTCAAAGCTTGCAATGTCTCTGAAACCTGGCTTTAACCTTCACCTTGAAATTGACCCACTAGATATAGTGAAGCTAGTTTGCTTCAACTTATTTGCATGGTAAAATCATTTCATTATTTTTCAAATTAAAAAGTATTTCTGAATGCATCAATATTTCAAACACTCATCTCAGTTATCAAAATATGCTTATTTATCCCTCAGTTTGTGCAGGGGGAAGGAGCATGTTTATTTTGAAGATGAACATTCTGTTTATCTTCTTAATCAACTTGATCTCTTTTTACTTTATGTTGCTACTTGATTTTTTTTTTTTTTCTGGTAATTCTTCAAAGCACATCAGTGAGGGGAACTGTGAAGATATAAGCAGTTAGAGGTGTCCCCATCATAGAGGAGTGTTTCAGAGGGCAGTTTGCACTTGGTCCTTGCTGCTTCATAGTGCTCTAACTTGTAAGTTCAGCTGTCATGAGGATAACACTTCAACTTGCTATCAGAAGAAAATCAAGTGAACACAGAGATTCAGATGGTACTTGGAAAGTTTGTTAATATGTGCAAGAGGAGTAAACCACTCATATTTACTGGATTGTAAGGTCTTAATATTAGTGCCTATGTGGCACTGCATAATTTTAGCTATTTATGTCTGAAGGCATACATTCTGTAATCTGAAGTTCATAGGTATCATTTCTGTCACCAGCAGCTTCAGTGGGGTTTTCAGACATATTGTACTTAATGATGCTAAATTGCTGGACATAGCAGTCATAGATTCTCAGACTTTCTGATGAATTTTCCTTTGTGTTTGAAGCTACTTCGATTTCCTGTCAGGACACTGAGCCTTAAACTAAGTGGTTACTTATTTCTTACACTTGAAATTTTTGTGTTGAGTTTTTGAATAGGAGTAATAGTGTGTCAAAGATGTGAGTAGACTTTGAGAGCTTTTTTTTTCTGTAAAAAAATTGTTTCACAGCTGCCATTGCTACAGTTATGTTGAGGCATCATTTCTTGTGCAGTTAGTTTGTAGCAGGAGGACTTCCCCTGTACAGTACACACAAGGTAATAAACCTAATTTATTTCTATGAAGTTAAGCTTAGCAGTGAATATTTCTGTTACAGCAAGCTGAGCAGCTGGGAAGAGAAGATCAACAGCGACTTCATCGAAATAGAAAATTGGTGCTCATGGTAGATTTGGACCAGACATTGATCCACACTACAGAACAGCACTGCCAGCAAATGTCTAATAAGGTATTTGGGGTTACCTTTCAATCCAATGTAACAAGAGGAATGTTTCTAGCAATATTTAAATTTTAAGTTTTTAAAAGAATATTCTGTGGTTAGGTAAAATTGTAGTTGAAGAATAAAAGAAAATGAGAAGCAAGTTTTCTGTAATGTGTTCCTTTTTCTCTACATTTAAATTGATGCTTTTCTTTATTCCATTCACGCTTTCCTGCACTTTTCCTTTCTAATAATTTTGAGAGATGTTTAGGTATCTGTTCTTAATCTCTGCTTTCCTTCCTCTGCAATTAACAAGCTGAGTTCTCAGTAATAAGACAATTTTCCCTCCATTTTTCCCTCCAAGATACAGTGAATTGCTGTTCAAAGTCCCTTTTTGAGCAATCCTGTGTGTTCCTGTGTCTGTCATTCCATGAGTATCTGTAGGGAGTTTTTTAAAAAACTCTCTTGGGGGAGTGAGGAGGGGAGAGGTTGTGTGTTGTGGTTTAATTTTTCATGAAACACTTGTTACTGAACTGACAAGGCTTGTATTGGCTTGTAACATTTGTATTTTGGAAGCTCTAAAACAAGAAACTTGTTGAAATGTGTGCAGTGTCTGGAATAAGAGGATGCAAACTCAAGCATCAATATCATGCAAACTGTGATTGTTTAGTTATTTTCTTTCTTCTTGCCATTCTTGCATGTCCAGTAGGGTCAGCATATATTCACAATTGCTAGGAAAAAGCAAGCTAGAAATGTACATTGCAATTAAGAGGAAAGTGAACCATGAATATTCAATTTAAGGATTAAAAAATCTTGCATGTCTGAAAGGCTATGCCTCTATTAGTATAAATTCATAGTTTGAAGAAAAATAATTTTAAAAGTATTTTAGGTTTTTAACTGGAATTTTTATTGGGAAGCTTCCTTCCTGGTTTGCTCTTTGATGTTAAGTTTCCATAGACAGACTTTGTTGGATGAAGAAAATACTTTCTCTGAGCTCAATGCATTTGAAATGAGTCTGTCAGAAGTTCACTGAGAGGTATTGATTGTAGTGAGATCCTGAACCTCTCTGAAATAAGCAGATTGAGAAATTTCTCAGACAGGTCCGCCATAAGTAGAGATTTGAATGAAAGCCACTGCGTATAAATTTTTCAACAGTACAGCTTCCTGCATTTGAAAACCTTATTGTTGGACTGCCTGGCACAAAGCAAAAATGTGCTTTGGATTTTATTCATCCACATAATCTTGTGGCCAAAATTTGCTTTGATCTCATAGGACCAAATAAAGTTGAAGTGAAGGACAGGGGTAGCTCTGGAATGGTGGTGTTTTTGTTTGCTATTTTGATAATATTCAACATGGTTTTTCTTCTAGGGAATATTTCATTTTCAGTTAGGTCGAGGTGAGCCTATGTTGCACACACGTTTGCGTCCTCATTGTAAGGAATTCCTGGAAAAAATTGCCAAGCTCTATGAATTACATGTTTTTACTTTTGGCAGCAGACTGTATGCACATACAATTGCAGGTGAGTAGTACGTTACATTTAACACTATTTACCTACCCTGCCTTCATACTCATATAATTTTTCTTTATGCAGTTGTTTTCAAGTGTTTGTTCATTGTTTTATGCAAAGTCACCTCCTAAATAATTCTGTAAGTAGAGTTTGTAGCATGTTTACAAAGCAGTGCCTGTATGGCCTGTAATTTTAGAAATAATACTTTTTTTCCCCCCATCAGATGTGCTTTGCTTCACTGATGGTTAGAGAATCAGATTCATTGATGCCTTCTTAATAAGTAAGAAATTATGTTGGTGGAACCTAACAATGATCTGCAACTTCATTTGTCTTACAAATCTAACGTAACTGTTCCATAAAATTCAACAATGTGACATCATCTTGTCCTGTGGGGAACACTGGCCCCCCATATTGTTTCCTTTCACCAAAGGAAGTTCTGTTGCTATAAATTAATATACAACAGTTCTGTTTGTGTCCTGGAGCTGAGATACACTTATTTCATGAAAAGCAGAAATCTAGCAGTATTTTCACATATTTTTCTCAAGAATTTAAAAATATTTTCTCCTAGTAAGTGAAAACTTGTATCTGAATTATAACAATAATAGTCTGTTGTGTGGGTCACTGGCTGAAATGTTTTCTTTTTTTGAGAAGCATGAAAGAAACCTGCCCTGGTTATGCCAGTGTATGTGTCTGAATCATGTTAGGAGGGACATCATGTGTTTCAACTGTCAAGATGGGGTAAAAGCCAATTTTAGTCTTCCCTGTCAGAAGAGTATTTTCTCCTCAAACTTCTCTTTATTAAGTCTGTTAGTCTAAGACAATATAATTAACAATATTTTAGGTTATGACTCTGTCAAACTAATCCATGCTGCTGTTCCATGTCTCCTAGCTTTTTTCTAAGCTGTCTTTCACATTTGCTTTTTTTGTGTCATATTGCCAGGAGTGTTTCGAACAACAGTGTCCCAGTAATCCCACTTCTTGGCAAGAAAGGAAGATCTCAAAATAGTTAGAGAGCTAGCTATCCTAGCTAGCTCTAAAACACTTGAGAAAAAAAGATACAATCAAACAATTCTGTATGCATGTTAAATGCCATAGAAGAGGCTTGTAATGACAATTATGAGACTTCTGAATGACAACATAGAATATTTCTCTAATCAGTATGTCAGTATGTGATGCTTGCTTGTGGTATACAGCTAATACTCCTTGAAAGTTTTGAGGCATGTCCTGTTCTGCCAATCCAAGTGAATGTTTGTATGTCACTCAGTGTTCGACCATAGTGTGAGAATCTTCCAAAAGCTTTGTCAGTCTTGCTGTTGGACTAACTGTTGTGTGCTGCTAATGCATGAGCAATTCTGTACCTTTCTGTCCTTCTTAGAATGCATTTTTATCTTCTGTGGCAAAAGAAGCATAGATTTCTTATGCACTAGATTTAAATACATGGTAGTCAGAAAGTGAGGGGGCAGTCTTCCTCACCTGGATCTGCATGCCATTATCTGGCCTGAGGTCAGAAGCTGTCTAGCAAGTGGCCTTTAGAGCCAGGGAAGAATTGCAGTTAGCTCTCAATGTCTAAGTGCTTTGCCTGTCTTCTCTCAGTGTGTGATTTGGTCCTCTGCCCATTTTAGTCTCTGAGCCCCATTGTGGATTACCCTGCAGCCCCTGTGCTGCCACAAGCTGGCACTCATTGAGGTCGTCATACTCAAGCCACCCCATTTGTTCCCTAGAGAGAATAGCCATCAAATGAGCAGATTAGGGTATTGCTGCTTCCTGTCACCTGCAGGCTTCTGGATTTCTGCCAGAAGCTGTTTAACCTCATCAAAAGCATTCAAACTGTAAATTTGAGTTATATGTGCAGTGCTGGCAGTAGGTTCCAGCTGAAATCTGTGGACAAACGCTGGATACAGTATTCAGTCCATCTGTGCAGCCAAGATGCAGTACTAGAGAAATACATAGCTGATACATATAGAGAACACTTGATGGCAGTATTGGTTAAATGGTTTCCCACAGGGCTGTCTGTTTGATACTTTATTGTTATCCCTCTGTTATATAAAGAAAGAATTTGTAATAGAGTGCTAGGGATCTTATTTCAAAAAAAAAAAAAAGGTTGTTTGCTTAGGTCCTCTGTAGACATCCTATATATCTTTGTGGTTTCTGAATTCTGACCTGCTCCTTTCATGTCCTGGAAGGCTTTTGGAAAGAGATGACATCTTGTCAGTCCTTTTCTCTCATCTCAGCTGACTCCTGCCAGCTGTTAAGTGGGATTAGCTGATATTTGTAAACACCATTTATATCTGCTGAAATAATTTATGCTAAACCCTTTTTTAGTTTGACATGTTTACAAAGTGATATCTGGTAGTATGTTTATGAAGATGAGCTCTGGATTTTATTATCTAATGCTCCCTGGAGTATTTCTCCATTAAATAATTATTTTGAGCAATTGCTACTTAATTTCTTTTTCTGCTCTGTACAAGAGAAGTTTGGTAAATTTAAAACTGATGTCAGCTTAAAAGCTAGTTGTAAAATGCCACAGAGAATTTTGAGTTCAGAAGCTATTAACCAACAATAAAGCAATGTGAAATCACTTCACATTTACCATGAAATTTAGAAAGTAGGACCAAGCTGAGAACATTCATACGTATAGTTTGTTACAGCAAGTATATTACAGAATGTATACGGTATGTATGTATAATCACCAGTGTCTGAAGTTGTCTCAGCTTTTGAAAGATTGGGTGAATAGCTCTTTCCAGGTTGCAAAGTAGAATCTCAAGTTGAACTGAAGGCAACCTGATTCTACAGAAATTCAATTTTAGTTTTATTTATAAAAGGACTTACTCAAATTCATGTTGGTTCCAACTGTTATATAACTTCTCCTGGGAACTGCTATTTAACTCAGTCTTTCTCTGAGATTTGTGGCATCCCTAAAATGAATTAGTTTTTTAAGAGAGTCTGTGTAAGAGCAGGCAGTATGGTTTGGTAAGTCTATGTGCAAAGAGCCAGTCTGTGATTGTGGGAAGCAAACAACTGGGGCAATAGTCTCTGGTAGATGAGTCTACTGGATAGTCCTTCCTAATGTGGTAAAGGATAATTATATTATCTTCAGTTTGTTCAAGAAACTTGGGTGCATACCTAGTACAGTGTCTAATTTATGAGACTAAATGGAAGCTCAGTTTGTCAGTTCAGTTTGTCCTAGTCTCTCCTGGTCACTCAGCCCATGAACCCTTCATCATATTTTCTCTCCCCTGTCCAGCTGCAGAGGAGAGTGAGAGGGTGGCTTTGGTGGGCGCCTGGTGTGTTGAAAAAAACAAATTATGAAATTAATGAAATGTTACCTGCCCTTTCCTTGAGATGTGAAAACATCAGATTGTTTGTTATGTTGGTTTAGTTGACTAGGGAACATCTAAAAAAAACCAAACAGTTTGACCTGGAAGGAACTTTTATAAAAAGAGACCAATGCTGTTTTCTGTGTTATTACTCAGGTAGCTTAGCTTTGGACTTTCCTAAGGTGGGCCTGTATCTTTGCAAATGGATCTTTGATGAGCTCTATCCTCAGTGTATTTTTAGTTTAGTGATAAAGTGTAGCTTTGTAGTGCTACCTTATCTCTAATCCCTGGCAGCTGGGCTTTCTGCATTTGGACTTTTTTTTAAGTTCGACTTCATTTTTCTTACTGTTCTAGCTCAGCAACATTGCAGCTGAGTGCCTCATTGAAGTTTTGCCATGTAAACAGTGCACTTCTGTCTAATTCAGTGTAGGGGGTTCCTGTGTATTCAGACAATTAGCAGAAGAGAATGTTCTTGGGGAGAACAGCAACTTGTATGACAGCTTTTGTAGTTTGTCAAAGTATCTGTGTGTACAGCAATAAATATTTGTAGCTAATTCTCTCAATTCATTATGCCTAGGTACTGCAAGGGTCTCACTACAGGGGATGATTCTACGAGTTTGCAGCAATTCTTAAGCATAGTCGGGTGAGTTAAGGTTGAACCTCTGTCCTTAACTCAGAATTTTCTTGCTTTTATGGGTTTTGAGTTATTCCAATTACACATCAATATTAATTACATACAGGATCAACTTTCAGAAGTGATGACTGATTTTTAGGTTTTTTTAAACTTTGATTTTTGAAGTCCCAACTTAAGGTACTCTTGGGAGCAAGACTGTTAAAAGAAGTCAGACATATGTTCTGTGTAAATCTGAGCTCCATGAAAGAAAATTAAAGTTGGTCCATAGAGTCTGTAGTCATTTTGAATTCTGTTTCTGGTTGTAATATGGCCATCACTTAAAGTAAAAGACAGTAAAACTTGAAAAGATGGTTCCCAAATAAGTATTGACTGCTTTGTATTATTGATAAGAATAGTGAGAAGTTGATACTAGTTTCAGTACAGATTAAGAAAAACAAAAAATACAGGCTAACGTGTTTCTTTCTAAGCAATTATGTGGCTGTGATCTGCTCATGAAGGTGAACTTCATTATTGGAGCCTAGGTTCAGAAGCATGTGCATGTGTGTTTGTACACCCAAGTCATTTCCCTAAATAATGGCACTTTATCTTGCTCTAAGATCAGCTAGCACAGCTTCTGTTTTGGGTGGGTTTTTTTGTTTGGTTGGTTTTTTTTAAAGAGTGTAGTCAGAAAAGTTACTTCAGCTGGGCCTAAATATTTCTAGAAGTCCCAGGATATATTCATTATGTGTAAATGTATTGAAGTAGTTGTTAGAGGTACAACTTAAAACCTGCAAATGCAAGAGCTCTGGCTATAACTGTCCCTTAACAGCACATTGCCAACTCTTGTGAGACCTCTCTGCAGTCCCTAGGCATAATGAGCTAAGAAGAGCATTTAGCTTTTAAGAACCAACTATAGAGAGATAAATGTAAGTTGCAAAAATTGTGTATCTATCACCTGCTGTATCTCTTTCAGCCTTATTTATTTGGCTGTCACAAATTCAGTTTTGTTGCCATCTTGAAAGAAAATTGGATGGAGTTTTTTAATTAATCTTACTGAATTAGCTACAAATACTTGATCCACTGTACTTTCCCCCATCTGATCTCATGCCTTAAAATTATCTGTTAAACTGCTGTTGCACAAATTAAAATAGCAGAAATATATAAAACATAAACAAGGAATAAACATCTTGAACATTAACTTTGTAATTTCTTCTTCCAAAAGGATTTTTGGACCCTGAAAAGAAGCTTTTTTCCCACCGGATATTGTCAAGGGACGAATGTATTGATCCATTTTCTAAAACTGGGAATCTTAGGTATGTATATATGTCTTAGGCATTATACAGAACAGGACAGCAAACAGAGAAAATATGCTAAATAAAATAAAAACTACTCCCTGTGCATTTAACATGTTTGTCCTTCTTTGTCTGCCTCTTAAATATCACTACCATTTCAGTAAAACTGAGGTGTTGGGCATTGCAGCATTTCTACTTAATGGGTTCTGTGATAGCAGAACAGTAAGAGCTTAATGCCATGGCATCATGTTTTCACTTACACTTCTTATTCTTGTAATAACAACCATATTTTCACTTTGTCTTGTGATCTTGTATAATGACTTTTATGTTGTGTTTTTTTTTAATTAAACCAAAATTCTCAGTTTGAGTTTAATTCATAATTGAATACCTAGTATTCTGGCTTTCAAATGTGCTAAAAGCACCTTCTGTTCCTAGTGTTTCTTGAAATTAGGTCATCTAGAGCCTTGAATTAATTTTCTAGTCTGAATTCACATTCTGATCTTCCTCAGCGTATAAAGCCAAGATTTTTTCTAAGATATGTTTAATGTAGCTTTATGAAATACTAGAAGTTATTGCTGCTCCATACCTGACTATAGCAAATGGGAAGCTTTTTTTTATTATCTTGCTCTGTTTTTTATATGCATCTTAAGTACTCTACCTCCTCATCCTCCTAGGTGATCAGTGATATTAGTACTTCTGTTTCCTTTACCTTGGATTGAATGAATCTACTCTTTAAAAACTCTCCTTGTGTCTTTTACCTATCAATATATAGGTAGTGTATTCACCTTGTGATAGTTGACTTTGGGCTGTTGATTGACAAACACCAGTGAAAACTAGACTGAAATGTTGTAATGGTTTGTTCTTGTGGAGGTTTCTTGTTTTCTACTTTTAGCCTTTGGGAGACAGATTTTAAAAGAGCTTTTTGCTTTTTACCACTAACTTTAATTTGTTCGAAGCTTGTATTTTGAATTCCATAATTTTAATATTGCTGACTTTTTATAAGTTTCTGCAGACATGCTCGTAATAAACCAGAGCATCAACAGAAATTACTTTCCTTGCTATATAAATTTCTAAAACTGGCTTAATTTATCAACTGTTTTGTCCCTTAGAGATCTCTTTCCTTGTGGAGATTCCATGGTTTGCATCATTGATGACAGAGAGGATGTTTGGAAGTTTGCACCCAATTTGATAACTGTGAAGAAATATGTATACTTTCAGGGGATAGGAGACATTAATGCACCTCCTGGCTCAAGAGAAATGCAAATGAAGAAGAAAGGTAATTAGACTGTTTTTAAACAGTGTTTGTAACTTAGTCTGCTTTTCAGTCATGGCCAATATAAGTCATCGAGATGGCATTAGTAATATTACAGTTGTGCTCGTATGGGCAATCCCAGACTACTGAAGTTGACAGCACAAATGTGAGCAGCTTGGTAAAATAGGACTGCTCTTAATGAGAGCATTCCTTTTGGCATCAACTAGAGCAGAAGTGAAGCAGTAATAAGTGTTGTGGCTGAGAGCTGATTTGGCAATGCACCAAACTGTTCAAGAATGTGTAGAGGGGGACAGTTTCTCCCTCACAGCCCTATGTAAGACATGCTGACCTTTTCTCTGTGGGTTTCACCTCTTCAGTCCCCTTTCTTGCCCTTGGGACTTGGAGGGATAGATAATAAACTCTAGCCTCAACACACTGCTGGA
Organism: Oenanthe melanoleuca; assembly: GCF_029582105.1. Taxonomy (NCBI): domain Eukaryota; kingdom Metazoa; phylum Chordata; class Aves; order Passeriformes; family Muscicapidae; genus Oenanthe; species Oenanthe melanoleuca. Next base: position 91,797,614 of record NC_079335.1, read on the forward strand.
AATGAATATTTGCTTGCTTCCCAATCTAAATCATGCTAATAAAATTAGTGTTAATTTTTAGCACCTATTGAACAAGGTGTTCTGGCATTTGACACAGGACCTTACGTTCAAGAGGCTCAGCAGTGTAATATGCATAATGAATTTAGAAAGTACACATTACTAGATTGTGTTTCAAATGCATTTTGCCCCCAAATAATTACCAATGTCGTAAGAAAGACTTGTCAGACTTTTTCCAGTTTAGCCAAGGGTTTGTTTTTTTTTTTAATTTAATACTTGTGACACTGCTCTCTTTCCCTTCTTGAAGTAGAAGTGCCCAATACAGCAATATACATAATAGGATCAGCCTGAATTGGGTAACTGTGATGTGGGTCCTCTACGCTTAACTCCTGTTGTTAATTGCAGGGCAGGAACATGATCATAAATGGGAGACAAAGCAGCATGGTTTCACACAAGTGTTCCCAGTGAACATTTGTGTGCCACATTTTGGAAGTCTGTGTTTTCTTCAGTTGTCTCTACTTCTGCAGACATCTGCAGACACATCCTAAAACTATTCTTCTGCTTTTGATTCTATTAGCCTTTTATTTGCATTCCATCCACCTTGAATTGAGCTTGAATGTCATCTTTGTGTTGCTAAAATGCATATTTATTTTCAAGGTCTACAGTTCCATTATTTTGTATGAAAACTAGGTAATATGAAAGACACGACTGTTTATGAATAAAGTTCTTGCATTGTAGTTCTGGATAAGGACTTTATGAAGCAAAGTCTGCCCCTGTCTGCCCATCATTTATTTTCATTGCTCTAAGTTGTACACTACAAGATAAAGCCTTTAATGCTTGTAGAGTTAACAAATAATTACTTAGGACCTGTGATTTAAGGAAGAAAAAGAAGCAGATTATATAACTTCTTTACAGAAGTAATGTTTGTTAGGTTTGACAGTCCTTTTTAGTAATCATTAGCACCTAGAGAATTTTTAACAATTTTGAAAAGCCTAGTGGTCATTTCCAAGCATAATGAAATCTAAGTCGATATGTGAACTTTTGTTAAAGGTAATGAATATTAAATTTTGGTTAATCTTAAGAAAAAAGGGAAAATATGTATATGTTTTCTTTCTTGCCCGTGTCTTAGCAAACCACTCTACAAAACCTGAGACATTGGATTCAGCAGTGATTTCATCAAAAGATGTTGAAGAAATAAAGAATGTTATATGTGCAGAAGAGCACAGTAATGGTCTCAAGAAAACTGCAAAGGACACTTGTACTGCAAATGGGGGTACTTCTGTAAGCAGTGAAACATCTGATGGAGATGTGAACTCTCATGATATCGTTAATGCTCAGGACTCCTTAAATGATAGCCCTAGTAACAAAATGGACAGTGAGGTCACTGATGATTTGACAAATACAAAAGAATCTCAGAGTTTTTTAGAACAAGTTGATAGAACAGTTACAGAGAAGCAGCAAACACAAGAGAAGACAACAAATGACTTGGACTTTGAACTGTCTAGTGACAGTGAAAGTGACGATGGATTGGATACCAAAAAGTCATCCACTTCTGTATCAGATAGTGAAAATGAGGAAAAGAGAAGTTGGAAGAAATCCAAACAACCTCTGCAGGATGAAAATTTGCAGCAAGAGAGTTGCACTGATGTGAGTGAGAAAAAGGATGGTCTGGTGAACCATTCTGGAGACACACAGTCTTTACCTACTGAAAATATCCAGGACAAAATTGATCTTGAAGCACAAGAGGAAAGTGAACAGGAAAGCCTTTGTGATTCAGGAAATGGGTCTGGAGACAAGAAAGAAGCTGAAACAGAATCTCAGATTAGTGAACAGTCTGGAATGACAATGGGTGAGTCCTTAAACCAGAGCATGGAGGAGGAAGAGGAGGAAGATGATACAGATGACGATGATCATTTAATATACCTCGAGGAGATCCTTGTGCGAGTTCACACTGATTATTATACAAAGTACGATAAATACCTGAAAAAAGAGACTGAGGAAATTCCAGACATCAGGAAAATAGTACCGGAGCTAAAAAGTAAAGTCTTGGCAGATGTAACCATAATATTTAGCGGACTTTACCCAACAAACTTCCCTATTGAAAAGACACGGGAACACTATCATGCCACAGCACTTGGAGCTAAAATCGTGAAGAATCTCGTACTGAGTGCTGATGATCCTGATAAAGCAACACATCTCATTGCAGCAAGGACAGGTAGGTATTTGGGCAACTTTTAGTCTGTCAGAGTTCATGTCTTGAGCTCTTTTGTATAATCTACAGACTTGAATGTAACTGAGATTAGAATCAAAATCAAAGGAAAGATTCTTACTGAAACAATTTAGCAGCCTTTATAAAAGAATCTTTCTCTTCTTTTTGCTCAAATGTGACTTTTAATTATTAAAAGCAGGACCCACTTAATACCCTCTGATGTAGTGTGTCACGTCCCAGTTTTTTTTGTTAAGAGTTAGTAATACTAATAGTCAAAGACTCAAAGTTGCTGAATAGAAACTTTTAAGTTGTGTCAAAGAAGAGTTTATGGTCGTCTTGCTATAAAGGCATAGTAGTGCTCTCTTTCTCAGTTTCTCAGATACATGTCTAATGATTTAGTTTCACTTGGTATGGAATTCAAAGAAATTATTTTAAGAGATGGCTAACACCCTGTCACTGCACTGTGCTTGACCTGTGTTGTTTTTGTCAAAGCAAGTGTAAGAGTTCAGCATAACTTTCAGGTTGTCTTTGACAAAGCTGCCTGTTTTTTCATAGCTGTAATGAATAGCAACATACCATCAGTAGCTGCTGTAGAGGAGCCACCAGTCAGCAGCTCTAGCTTCTAGCACAATTTTTTGGGGGTACACCTGAGGCTTAGTTCCCTCATTGCTGGCCTTTTGAAATTGGATGGAATTTAAATATCTGATGGTCAAGCCCATTAAATCCAAAAGTAAAACTAAATAGTTTAAATCATCTAAAACAGGTTGTTTTAGTAGACACTTAGACATCATAAGCAAAGAAATACATTATCTCCCACCTATTGTTTTTGGGGCTTTTTGACTGCAATTCATGTGGAGTTTTAGTACATCAGAGGCAGATTGATTTCATTTTCTTGTATTTTAAGGAAAGGGCACTTTCTTCAGAAGTCTGTATGTCAAGAGGCATTTATGTAGTAAAAGCATATGATATAAATGAAGATTGTTTTTACTACAAAATGTCTATCTGAAACTCAGGAGATGTAATTAGATGCATTGAGGTTACCTGGAATGCTGGGCTGTGATAATTGCAACAGTGAATGTGAAATTTTGAAATCAATGGATGCATCAGTTTGGAACTCCATTGTTTTGCTACAGTTGCTGAACAGCTGTTTTAAAATTTCATAAATAGTAATACTTATTTCAGCAAGGAATTATGCAAGTTCATCATACTTCATTAGAGACCTAATAGCCATCAATATAAGAGATGTTTTTCAATTTCAAATCTTAAAATACTTCATTTCAAAGTTGTGAATCATAGTAAAATATATCTGAATATGAAAAACTATTTTAACTTTGTTTTTTTATTAAATTGCATATTGTGCTAATTCTAGATGAGGTAAATTGGCAGTCATTTCTACCTAAGGGTAAATACTGTTGTTATCTTTCATCATCACTTAATAATTTCTGTAGCAATGGCAATGAAATAGAGGGATTTAGAGTGAACAAAACTGTATTATCCAATAATGCTTTGTAAGATCCTTGTGAATTGACTGGTTCTGGGTTTGTGATGGAGTTCTGGCTTGTTTTTTTTGAACTGGAGACTGTTATTCTCAGCTCTGGAAGGTGGGAGTAGTTATGCTGCATCATTCTAATTTCGTGAAGGAAACTTCTTAATCAGATATATTAAGGATATAAATTTTGTCCTGTCACAGCTGGATTTGTGATAATTCATCTGTCAGTGTGATTTTCATAGTGATTCTTCTATGATTAGAGAACAAATTTTTACAAGCCTCTTGCTGACAGTAAGCCATACAAATATTGCATCTTTGGCTTCTGTGGCAAACATCTGAAGCGCTGCTTGATGTCTAATTGCTGGTGAAATGGGGAAACAAAAGCATGTCCCTTCTTGAGTTTTATTCAGAAGTCAGTGGTGTGAGACCAGGCAACATTGTTATCTATACATTTACCTTTTCTTTCTTTTGTTAGTATTTGTAAAAAGCAATTCTAAAATACCTTTTAGTTCAGTCTTTCTAGGTGACACTACAAACAGCAGCAGACTTGGGACTCTGACAAGCAGCTGAATGTGCATGTTTACTTTGCACTAGCTGAGATGTAAGGAAAGGCAAATACTTAATCTCCAGCAGTGTTTGGGAGTAAATACTATTAGCTTTCTCATTTTGAAGGCAAAGGAAGAATTCGGCAGAGGATATAAAAGGGAAGAAGTCAGTGTGAAACAGAATTACCCCTTAATCTTGAAGTGATGGGGTTTCCCCGGTGAAGTGACCTCATCATAGCTTGGTGCATTGAAATGAACATCCACTGAGAAACATTTTAGGTTGTTTTTACAGCATTCTTCCAAGCCTATTAGAGTAAATTAATTAAATTTCTTTTATTCTTTATGTATACTTGTCTCTTTCTTTGCAGATAGGCCATTTGTTTCCCTGCAGACACAGGTACTCTGAATTCTAAAATTAAATAAATCCTTGTTCTTGAAAAAAATTAGGACATTTTCATTACATGGGGCAGAAAAAACTGTCTGCCTGATTTACTGTAAAATACAGGATCTTTGCATAGTCTAGTTGGTTTTCATAAAGTGTGACTGGGAAAAGGCTATCCTATAGTATTTTCCATTTGTCTATGGGCTACATAAATCTTGCTTCAGTTTTTGAAACATCTGCTGTTTGCTTTAAGCATCAGTAAACCTGCACTGTAGGATGAGGTTTTATAGCTGTGTACACGCTTGGCTAAACAGTTATCACACTATGTCATAAACCTTGTTATGTTCCTTTCTGAACAGATGAAAGACACTGTAGTTGATTCTTGTATTGAGTTTTTGATGGTGGAGCAGATAAAACTGTTCAGATCTCTCAAAAATTATTGTAATGTGGTAGGAAATACATCAGTTTAGGCCTCAAATTTTTCTTTTATTTTTCAAAATATGAGTCCATGCCATTTCCTATACCTGTGATGTGTCAACAGTGGTTTTTTTATGAAAAAAGTGTTCAAGGGCTGTGTCTTTTTAAAAAAATCAGGCTAAGCATTGCTCTAAACTTGGCCACTGACCAGGTAAGCCTATTGCTTTTATTGGTAAAGCACAGTGCAGAGTTAAACCTGAACTTTAGGCATAGCATGTGTCACTTGTCTTAGGTCGGTGTTCTTGCAGAAGAGCTTCAGGATTTGATTATAAATAAAGATCTCTACGTAAAGATTATCTAAAGAGAAATAAACTTTTAGTGCTCGGATTTTCTGAGCAATGTCTGGCAGCCTGGTTGCAAACTGCCAAAATGATATGTTGATTTTGGTGTGTTAGAATCAGGAGAGAGTTCTGCAAGTGCTGCTGGTGATCTCTCCCCATCGTGTGATTTGGTTAGTCCTGGCGCAGTGTGAGCATTCACACTGAGTTCCTCATGGGTGAAATTGAATCAGAGGCCACAGTCAGCTGAGCACTGTTTTTAACAAGTTCAGAAGTAGAATTGTTAAGTACCTTCCCCAGCTTTGAAAATAACATTTGCCGTTACTCTCTGCTTCAGACAGTATCCATCAGAGAGTAGATGTCATTAATTTGGCCTCCAGTTGCTTCATGTGCAAAACCATCTGTGCCCTTTTTAACTTTTTGGAACAACTTTAGAACTTGAAGTAGGGAAAGGTGATTAGATGACAATAATGCAGAAAAGTAGTCTGGAAAATTAGATTTTCTCTAAGTGATTTTCAGCTCAGCTGGGTAATTCAGATGTTTTTAGCTGCATCAGAAGTATCGTTGCTTGGATGGATTAAAACCTTTCTGCTATTTTGTCTTAAAAAGTGTAATTCAAAAGGGAGAAGTTATACTGGGGAAGGGGAGAGGAGACAGCAAACATTATCTCAGAGCTATTTCTCCTCCCAGTTCAATTTGGTGTTTCACCAAATGTTGCTTTATGTACATTATACATGTGAAATCTTGACTTGTGAAGATGTTGGCTAGAAATAGGCAGCCCTCCCTCTCCAAGATGATGTGGCTGTGTTCCCTCATGCAGTTTTTAACATAATGGAGTTTGCAATAGGCCACTGCACTTCTGAAATGGGATGAGGTAGAAAGCTTTGTTGTGGAGGTGAGAAAGGTAAGACTTTTGACTCTTGGGAGGTGGGTTTGGTTACACACAAGTCTGTGTCACCAGCTTTCACAGAATCCTAGAACATTTAGGTTGTTAGGGACCTTAAAGACCATCTAGTTCCAGTAGCAACTTCACACAAAATTGTGCTATTTTGGCTTTCATGTTTAAGTTTTCTGTCATAATCCTGTCAACTTGCAGAATTTGCATAGCTCTTCAGCATGCATCCAGTATGAAACAGATATGTGTGAATGCAGAATGTGGGGATGGGGAGGAAAGGGCGGCAAGATGAAACACCTGACATCAGTGCAGAAACATGAGTCTGGAAAACAGTTGGAGAAAGCCATCTCCTTGTGTAACTTCACAGATTTAACACGAGGTGAAGGTGCAATATTACAGTTATGTCCATGTTTCCCCTGATGAAGTCCAAAAGGAGCAGCATAGTCCCATCTGTCCAACAGCATCACCAGCTCTGGTTAACTGTTGTTTGCTTACTAGTGAAACACTGCTTTGTGTGTGGTATTCAGCCAGCTCCAAAGCTGTTATATGCTGGACAGTATTGCCAGCTGTGTGATATTTCATTCAGTATCTAATACCAGGCATAGGAACCATAACTTCTACCAGGCTTCTTGCTCTTGTTGCCTTTTTTTTTCTTGCTCTGAAACTTCAATGCTTATGAACCTGATTTTAGCATCCTGTTTATAGCAGCTGTCTTCTTACTGGTTTGTTTTTCTGATGTTATCATTCTGTTTCTCCTTTATTCTCAAAAGAAAGCGATGTCCAAGCTAAGCCTTGAACTTGTTCAATCATTTTTTCTCCCAGATCTCTTCAACGGATTCTCTTTCAGAACCTTTGCTTTATTTCCTCTGAAATATACCCTGTGTATAAATTAAATACAGCTTTATACATAAGTGTTTCTAACTGCAGGTATTTCTACATTTCCTATTGAGGTTAATTAAATATTAATAATACCTCCAGTCAAAGCTCCTTCTGGCACTGTAAACTGGCTCATTTCCAGCAATTGTTACATGAAATTTCTCTCAGTTGCTTTTGTAGCTGATAATTAATTGGAAAGCAGATTTCTTAAATTGGGGCATGTATGATGCAGGGATTACATTGAACTCCCTTATTAGAGTTTTATGTTTTAGCCAGTTAAAACTTCTTGAACTGCAGAGGTGTGCTGGGTTTAACACTGTTGTAGTTCTGAAATTGTTTTTCACTGAATCTTTGTTGGACAGTGGTTTTATTTTTATTCCATGGCAAAAATTAAAATATGACATGTCCAAATCATTAGAGGTTTGGACAGGGCTATATCTTGAAATACTTATTTTTGTGTTTCTGTTTATCTTGGGTTCTTAAATTGACTTTTTTTTTTTTCAATGGTGCTAGTATAGAGTAAGGCTTTATATGTACAGCTCTTACATCTTGAACTGTGCAATTGGTTGCATTGACAGCTGAAAAAGGAAGAAATGTATTTGTGCACACAACATTGTTTTCTGTTAATCTGAATCCAAGAACAATCCTATGTGTATATAGAGAGAAATTTAGCCCTACTCCTGTATTCCATTGGGTTTGGAGGATGAAAGGTAGGGAAACAGAGGGTTTCAGTTTGATAAACGACAATTATCTCCTGCCCTTTCTGTTTATTTTGTCTTTTAATCTTACAGATGTCTTAAACTTAGCTGTCTAACCAAGTAACTAGGTCAATCCTCAAGTGCATTTCAGTTCATCTGTCTATCCCAGTGGATTGTAGTTCAGGTTGCACAAAGGGTATTAAAAATTTGAGAGTAGCTGCATCGTCTCTTCTTCAAACTATATGAAGAAGTGTGGGTACTTCAAGATTTTCATCTAAATTGAAACAAGTAAAATCATATTGTTAATTGAGTCATGAAGGTGAAACTCCAGGGAACTGTGATGAAAACATCAAATTAATTTACTGTTCTTACTTCCTTGTCAGAATTGTTCTGAAACTTGATTTTTTTTTTTTTTTTTTTTTTTTCTGAAGGCTTCATTGCTTCATTGTTCTCACATGTGTGAAAACAGACAAGGGCTCATATTATTAGTGTTATTGTATTTTACTTTAGCTGTTGTTAACTCACTAGTGTTAATGTTTTTTCCCTTATTCTCCTCCCCATCCCAACTGGGGTGCTCGGAAGAGTCAAAGAATGGCTGGGATTAAACGACTGCACTGATTTTGGTGCTATTTGGCAGATTTATAGCAATTTTACTGTGTTTCTGTCTTGTTCTGGCATCCCCAGAGAGTAGAATTTTACTGTTACTTGCAAGCTGCTCTGTTGGTGGTTTCACCTGGGCTGCGTGTTAGCCTGACATGTTTAACTTCACATTCTTTGCTCCTGTTTCAGCACAAAGGAATTCTATCTGCTTTGCCTCCATTTCTGGTAAGTGGAGGTTGAGTGGATGACAGCCTATTAGAAGGTAGCAGTCTGTATGAACAGAGGACCATATGTAAAATAGTTAGTATGGTAAGTTAGTCAGGTTTCAAGAACATTGAAAAGCTGCTTCTTCTTGGACTACTAACAAATATAAGTGAAGGAGATGTTATTCAACAGTGCACTTGTGTTGTTTGTTGGGCTAACATGCAGAGAAGATGCAGATTTTCTGTATAAATCTTAGTGGGCTATTTCCATGGTGCCAGTTCTTCAGAAAGTTATCTTCATTCATCTTGAGTCTGAGATTCTGCATATTACCTAGATTCTCGCTTCTATTAGCTATGTTTGTTTTGTTGGATTGGGAGGAATGTTGCTTTTCTTTTCCCTGTACAATTGATGACAAAGTGTTCTTAATTTTAACTACACACTGGCTTGTCTTCTATGCTTCTGGGAACAGTTATGTTGTGTTTGGCTCTGTAATAGGCACAGAAAAAGTACGGCAAGCTCAGGACTGCAAGGATCTCCATGTTGTAAACCCTGATTGGCTGTGGAGCTGCCTGGAGCGCTGGGACAAGGTTGAGGAGCAGCTCTTTCCTTTAAAGGATGACTACATCAAAACACACAGGTACATGCTATTCCTTGAGGGAATTTGGGCTATGAAAACAGGCTATTCATACAGTAATGCTGATTTGTTAATAAATTGGTTTCTGACAATTGCAGAATGGTGTGCAATGCTTATGGATTCTGTGGAAGAACTCCCTGTTTTTGTCCATTTCCCTTTTGCTTAAACTGAAGACTGTCAAGGGATCAAGAGGCAGTTCAGTAACTAGCACAGTCAGGGGAAAACTTGTGGTAACATTACTTTCTTTAGCAGTTACTATTGTTACATCTTTTAATTTGGAGAAGTTGCCCTTTTCAGTTCATCCACAAGCTAACATAGGGAATTCTACCAAGGCACAGGATCATTCATGCTGCCAAAAAATGTACATGCTTTGGCTGCATGAAGAACTGGTAAAGTATGGCATTTTTTGGTGAAATTTGGTAGTGTGAGAGAGAGAAACAGAAAAATATAGAAAATTCTAAGAAGAATTTGAAGGCATTAAGATAGGAGCAAAAACTGGAAGAAAGGAAGTAATCAAAGGCAGTTTTTGAGATAAGAAAGTGCCAAGAGAGAAAAGGTAAAAAATAATTAATGCACTAGGGTGACAGTAAGTAGAAGAGGCAGCCAAAAACATTATTAGCAAAGGGGAAGTCAGATGGCTGTCAATAACAGTCCCCTGCAGGATAGTGGCATGGCTGAAGTAACTCATGACAAGGTACTGTCAAGCCAGCTTCTGCTTCTTGACTTACCTGTTTGGATAGACCCACATCTTGCAAGCCTAAGGGAGGATCTTCCTTTCCATGTTCAGCAGGAATGAGCTCAGCATAGTGGGGTTTCTGTATTAAACTGGTACTGGTGTGATTGACTATGCTAGATGTTTACTTTTGGCTTACAGGATGCCCTTTGAGGGCAGAACATGGGTGTGTAAGGCTTTGAAGACACCTGAATAAACATGGAAGTGAGGGCATTTATCAAATGCAACACTAGGTAGAGACACAGGATCCCTATGAGTTAGGGAAAGACATGTAGCCTGTTTATGGCTTGACTAGGATACTTAGTCTTTATAAAGTAATATCAGATGGTTTTTAATCAAACTTTGGAATGTTTGCATGGGATCCTTGTTCTGTCTCAGAGACCTGACACTGCTAAGTTTGCAGCAGAAACCTGGACAGTGGCTTGTGAACATTGTTTTTTGATGTCTAGATGAATGTTAGTCTTCTTCCCTCTATTAATTTACTTTTCCATTTTACTGAAGCATGATATTTTTTCCTACTTCTGTGTTTCAAATACAATGCATCTTAACTTCATACTTCCCCTCACCCAAGCTTCAGTCAGTAAGATATCTTTCTTAATGCAAATACTTTTATTTTAACCCAATACGTGCAGCTACTTTGCAAAAGATTCTTTCTTTAATGAAGCTGCTGGAAATAGTGATTATGGGACCAAAGCACTTATAAACTAGGGGAGGGGAGAAGTCTGAGAAAACATTTGCATGTAAAATGAACTTGTAACAGCAAGAAAAAAATAGGTAAACTTGGAATTGGTTTACTGTGTTATTGCTACAAGTCTGCTTCAGAAGCATCTGTAAAAACATCTGGTAAAAACATCTCCAGTTTTGTGTCACTTCTGATAATTGTTACAAATTAATTGAATCTTTTTTTAATGTAGCATTGCTTTCATGGAGCGTAACATGCTGTTTTATTTGATGATTTTTTAAAATTATTCAATTTGCTTGCTTTTTTTTTTGTGGCATTTTATTATAATTGGATAGTATGCTATAATGATGATTCCTGACAACTGATCTCTGAGTATTTCTGCTGACACTTCTAAAGCTATGTTTTTTAAATGCAGCAGGGTCATCATAGGCAGTTTAGTGTTTTTAAAAATTAATTAGGATGACTTGCAAGTTAATACTACATGTTTACTTTCTCTCAGAGCAAATTTGGGGATTAAATAGAAAGATTGATACAATAGCCTGCTTTTTCTTTGTTGCATGTATGCAGATTATCATGCTATGCTAATAGTGCTGTTGTTACTACCTGGAAGCTATTTCAGTAACTTTGTGTTTGGACAATTTAAGGCACGCTTATTAATATTTTAGTAATTTAAACATGATGTTATCTTGTATTTGCAGTTTTCTGTTTTAAATTCAGTGAGGTTTTAATGAGGTGGAGGAGAAAAAATGTTTCTTCAGAGGTTTTCCAAACCATTTCCCTCTTCTGATTTAGAAGAAAAGGGAATGCTCATTTTTTATGTTCTGGTTAGATAGCTCATTTAAATTTCTAATGCAATTTTTTTTCTAAACTCCATCCAACAGAGAAAATAGCCCTGCCACGTTTCCTGATACACCCAGCACATTTCAGACAGCTCTGTTTCACCCAACACCCATCCATCCGAAGTCTCAACCTGGTCCTGAAGTTCGAATTTATGATCCTAACACTGGAAAGCTGATCAGGAAAGGCACACAGACATCTGGGCAGTCAATGTACATCCAGTCTCCAGCTCCTCCCATCACCTTGCCAGTCCACGGTGAACACTCGTCCTTCAGGTACCTAAAGCATAGCTAAGAGTCACATTATCTACATTTCTAGATTCTGTAGTAAATCTTACTCTCATTACCTTTTCATTTGATCAAATTGGCATTTTTGCTTTACTTTGTTTGCTTTCTAAAAAGCCAAGGAAAGAGCAAAAGTGAATAATCAGCTGAAGTGAAGTGAGGATGCTACAATTCCAGATGGCTTTTTGTGCCTCACTGAAGTGGAACTGGAAACCTCAAACCAAATAAATTCAGCATGTAGTATGTTTATTCTAAAGGATGTTACAGCTACTGGTCTCTGAAGTGAGGTAGCTTGATGTTTCTTAATGTGTCTTAGAATACTGAATGGTTTTTTGTTAATAAAATATAACTTATAGCATTTGGTTCTTGTTCATTAAATTTCCCTCTTCACCTAATTCCTTCAAAAGGGGCATTAACTTTGTTTTTGTGGAATATCAGAAGGGATGGAAGAGGTGTGTAGCTGACTGAGCATTGTGAAATAAAGGCTATAAGACCACAACATCAAGACACTAATTCTGGGGGAGGAAGAGACAGTCTGATTTTCAAAGTACAAAGGCTGGTATATCTCTAGACTTTGTCAAAATTTGTGTTAAGCTGCAAAAGCATCCCTTGTCTCTTAAGGATGTGTAAAATACCTAAAATTCATCCTCAGTTATCTGAATAAAAGATCTGACTTTCTGGAATTCTAACAAGCTTAGCTAGGCTTGTTCATTCCAGTGGTACAGTAGTATCCAGGTAAAGGCAAAGTGTTTTTTTGTAAAGTGTGATCTGCATTCCCTTGCACAATGTGATCAGAGTACAACAGTTGTTACAAAGCAATTCAGTTTTCAAAAAATAGAAATCACAGCTATAAATGCACCGTTTTCTGCCTTTCTTCCCCCTTCCTTGCCACTTCAGCAGTGTTATCACTTGTAAAGATTTAGTGTAGTAGTGTAGCTTATGTTTCCACTCTGTCTTCCAGTTGTTAAGTATTTCAGCCTGGTTGTTTTAGTTGTTGTCTGTTTGTAGCCTTTTCTTATTTCAGCTTTCCTCTGAAAAACACAGGTTCCCCTCATAAAACACAGGTTTTATGAGTCTCTCTTGTTTGTGAAGATGCCCTGTTTTCAGTTCCTTTTTAACTGTGTCTTTTAAAGTCTGTTTTAGTTTACTTTGACATGGTAAATGAGCATTAGAAACTTTAAATAGTCAAGACACAGCATGTCTCCACATCATGTATCCAGAGAGGAGCTGAAAAGTTTTTAGGTTTTTTGGTCAGTTATTGTGGAAAGGAATTTTTCTAGAAATAATGCTGGGAAGGTTTTACCTGTATGTAATTGTCATGACACTTGTAAGGGGCTTCAGTATGATGGGTTATGTTGATATTAATACATCATTGAATGCTTTCAAAAGAATAGGTTTTAATGGTATCCCTACCTTTGTCAACCAATTGATGAAGAGTTTGTCCACACCTAAGCCTTTTTTTCCTTAATGCTGAGGTGCTTCTTAACTTCAGTATCTTATTGAAAAGGAGAGAAATATACTGTAGCTGTACTCTCAGTTGGGTTTCATAGACCTTTCACACAGGTTTTGAGGGTGTAGTGAGGCTGTCTCTCCTTTCTGCTCCCTTTTTTTATTTCAGTTCAGTGGGGGTTTTTTGTGATTATCGGTGCTCAGAATTGAGATCTTTTAATCTGCCTGTGACTCCAGTTTCTCAGTGCTGCAACTTTACCCCACAAATAAACAGCTGTAAGAAAAGAGATGAGCATAAGGTCTATGCTGAGATAAATTATTTTCTTTCTCATTTCCTGTTAATTTGGTTCTAGTGGTATAGTTGGTGACCTGTAAACGCTAATCTCTTAATTGGGACACATCTCTATTCCTCAGAGCACTTCCACCTTCTTGAGTTAAGATCCTGAGGAGTGTTTTGGCAAAGTCTAGGAGAAAAGCAAGGCAGTGTTTTAATACCACAGGGCAGGAAGGCTATGAACTAACAAAAAGCCGATTAGAAACAGCTTTGCTGTGTCTTGACTGAGGAAGAGCTGAGGCAGTACTGTGACCTTTACCTTAAAGGATATGTCAATGATAGCTTTTTAAAAACTTCACATCCACTTTGAAATTTGATAAAATACTTGTCTTAAGAGAACTGCATTAGTATTGGTAGAGGACAATGTATTTTTTGTCCTGACAGGCTTAATGTGCTACCTTGTTCACATTCTGCAGAAAGAGGGGAATATTTGTAACTAAACCATTGATTTTAAGCAGAGTTAGTTGCTGGCACTCAAAACTGCTCCTATTGCGGGTGGGTGTAGTCAAAGCCTCCAGTCATTTTCTTTGATAGTTCCGAAATCTTCATCTGATTCTGAATTTCAGATAGTGGGAAAAGGAATTGCACTGCTGTAAGTGGAAGCCCTTGGGGACATAGTAGCTGCATGTGGCATAGCAGTGGTTCTTGACCTCCTTGTGCTTAGGAGAAAACCTCTTCCTTGAAGGGCTGGTTATTGCAAAGGGCTTCAAGTTATCTGAATATCATTTCATAAGAACTGTTTCAGTTCTCACTGTGTTGGATTTCAACATTTCTAGTTTCATTCTGGGATTCAACTTGAAACATAATTTAAAATTGGTTATAGTTAGTTTAAATTTGTACATGCAATTAGAAGTGAAACTGTTACCAGTAAATTAGAGATCTGAATTACATTCAGTTAATGTAGTAGTCAACATTTCAAGCAACAGTTCTTGCCATTGTGCTCAGCTCTGATTCTTGAGCACCTGCTTTTTTATCACTGCTGTTCCAGCCCATGTGGAAGAGTGAACAAAGTTTGCAGCTGTAGTAGAAGGAAAGGAAATGCAGTGCTCCTCAGGGGCTGCTGATGGCCAGCAGCTCTTCTTTGTCTGAGAACAGGAAGGATTTCGCTCTAAAAATAACCTGCATGTCGGAGCTTTGACATGCCTTATGTATCTCAACAATTTTCATTTTCATACAGAAACAGTACTCTGCCAACATTGCAGTAAACTACAATTGTAATGGGTCATGAGACATGTAATGTAGTGTTGTTCAAAGTAATACAAAAGCTGATGGCAGCTTGGACTAGAATAAAGAAAAATTTATACTGTGAGTTACATTTTAGTGAACACTACTAATATGCTAACAGATGAGGCAAGGCTTAATACATGGGTGTCGTTTACATGTGAGAAGTTAAAAATGGCACCCTGGTTTAAAATTATGCTCAAGATGCACCCAGTGCTTAGTTTGAAGAGGTGTGTCAAGCAGATGTTGGTGGCTTAAGTCATACTTGAAAATTTGTATAAACTAATTTCGCTTGCAACGTTTTTGTCTGAATTTGTATCTCATAGTTACTGTTTTTCCTGCCTAATGTCATCAATGTTATCATGACAGCAAAAATATGAAGTGCCAAATTGAACATGTGACTGGAATTTAAATATTTTGAATGCTTCCATGATGATATTATTATTTTGGCTTTTATCTTGATGTATCAAGGGAAGTGCTTGTTACTTCAACAGATGTTGAGCCCACCCTGCACGTATATGTCCTTGTGCATGTAAGACTGGCAAACACCAACCTCTGCAAGGTTGGATATGGTGTTATTTTTTAAAAAGTACTTATGAATCTCATTTAATTAGAAATAAATGTTAATTCTTGCATTTTTGTGTTTTTAATTTTTATTAAACTTTACAGGCAGCTGAAAATGTAAAAGCTTAAAAATATTTTTGACAAAATAAAAATGTCTTTACAAACCTTTAAGAAGACTTTACTTCACATTGCTTTTGGAATGCTTTTATGAGAAGGCACAGTGTTTCTAATCTAGTAGCAGTGGGAAAATACTAGGGAAAACATCTAACAGAAGCCTTTAGAAGCTATTAATATTGTTATTTTAGAGTTAATTTGTGTGCAATGTAGTCAAGTATGATCTCACACTATTCTACAAAAGGAGATGCTCTTGTCAACCATATGACAGTGTGTTCTTAAAAAATCTGCTAGATTTATTTAGATTTATTTCTAGTCTAAGAAAATCTGCTTGGCTGTCATGCTACATATAACTTCTCTGTAATCCTTAGAATGGTCAAGCTTGTTACATTTTTCATATAGTTGTGTAAGATGCCTATAGCTTCTGTTTTGTCATTCTCTGTTTTGCTAAGAATGTAAATGGCATCGCCACCTTTCCTGCCTAGGTTACATATTAAAAAGGCAAGGAAATAATATTTTAAAAGAACTTTTTTGAAAATGTAGTGGAATGCTGTATTATTTTTAACATCTGCCTGTGAAAATTAATGTCTGAGAGCAATTTAGTAGCAGAAGAGACCAGTGTGATCTTTAAAATGGAAAACATAAAGGGGAGGAAAAAAAACCACATAACTCAAAATCTGCTAGCAGTGTTGAGAAACTCTAGCAAAATAAGTTTGGTTAGTTCATTTTCACAGCATCCCAATTGTTTAAGCTTCACAAGAAATTCCACTGTACAGGAATAAGAGACTACAAATGGGCATGTGTCTGCTGGGCTGCTGAGTAAATTGTGCCGTTGCTGGGGATCTTCTGCAGCAGTGTGCAGGTCTGGGTAGCATGGCAATGGCTGGGCTCATTTCCCTCACAATCTCCCATTCAAAGCAAGATTTTAAATTTCCTGCACCTATCCATGGGATCTGAGAAGAGAGATGTCTATTTGCAAAATATGAGCTGTCAAAATGAGCAAAATTGACAGCTTTGTGTGGCTTTGATTTCATACATTCTGGAGTTTAAATACTAAGGTAAAAACACCCTTGATACTTAGATAATGTTCTTAAGAAGTTGTCAAGTGCACAAAAGGAGAAATAATTTTGTAGGACCTTACCTAGACTGACTACATTTGCATAAGTTCGTAGTGGCTTTTTTTGTGGGGGACTGTTGGTCTAAAGCTTATTCTTGTAAATCCTGGCTTGATGAGAATCAGCCATTCTGCATAGAAACTCCTGTCCTTAGAGACTAAACTGTATCCTTTTTCAGTCAGAGTCACTCTCAGAAATAGATTGTTGGTCTCTCACTTGTTAATTGCAGCTTGAAACTGCTTGTGATTTCAAATACAGTCACTTTTATACCTGCTTTTGGTAGTCTTTCTCCAAATTCTTTTATGGCTAACGTAAGTATTTTGTGATCCAGGAGCTTTATAACCTTTAAATTGGATTCTAGGTGGTGCTGAGCTGCTGTAAATTGTTCCAGGAGGCTAATGTGACAGACAGTACTGGTAGTTAATCTGTATTGTATAGTAATTTTAGCTTCCAGAAGTTTTTAGTAATTAAGTAATAGTCACAGAAAAATTTATCCAAGGAAGGTAGAAGTCTCCTGATGTTATTGTACATGTAGTCTATTTTTTTATTACTATAAAGCAATTCCCATGAAGTTATGATTATTTTATCAATTTTAATGGAGATTTTTATATTCCTTTTTGTCTCTGCATGTTTGAATTAAGTACAGTAATTAACAATGTGATAGAATACAGACTAAAAGAAAAAGCTACCATATTTCAATACACGAGCCAAAAAGAAATATTGGCTGTTTTGCTTCTTATCCAGGCTTGGCATGTGGGAAATACTGAAGATTGACACTGCAGAAGTGCTCTTTCTACATGCAGAACTCTTGTTTGTAAGGCTGAGAAATAGAAGGGTGTACTTAGAGACTCAAAATTAAAAGCCTAGCGTAGATCAGGAAAAATGCTTTAGAATGTCAGCATTGCTTTTGGAATAATAAAATTTGTCAAGTGATGGAGAAACTCCACTTGTGCAGGAATATTAATGTATTTTAAGGGCAAGGCATCTGTAAGTACTGAAGCTCCTGACAACAAGAAAGGTTTGATGGTTACTTAAAAGAACAATGCAGAGGCAGAAGAGTGAGTGCCTTGTCAAAGGTAGAATAAAAACTTCACTGTCAGACTGAAAATAAAAGCATTAATCAGGAGACTTGACTGACCTGCTGATGAACACAGAGCTTTAGTAAGCAAAGTTGTAGATACATGGCAGTCATAAATTGTTTGTGGGACTTTATTTGTAGCTCTGAACCTAGTAAATCTCTTATGTGAGATCCCTGAATTTTTTCAGAGTTGTTCAGCCACACCAACAGCAAATGTTTGAAGAAGATGACCTACCAGCAACTGAAAATGAAGAGCAGCCTGGTCCGTCTAAGAGGAAACGCCAGCCAAGTATGTCTGAAACAATGCCCCTGTACACTCTATGTAAAGAGGATTTAGAGAGTATGGATAAAGAGGTGAGCTTAACTAATTCTGACAGATTTTTAACATTTTAACTTTCATTAAATTATGCATGTATGTGAACTGACCTTGTATGACACTACAGTAACTTTCAATAAAAGCCACAGCAGACAAAAGTATGGCTCAGGCTAAAATGCAGTTATGTTCTGCAAAGCGGAACAGAATACTGTGGTATGTAAGTAGACCTTTAATGTAGAACTTCATTTAAGAATAGCTTTTTCACATTAAACATGTTATCAAATTTGCTCTGTGGATAGCTTTGCCATGTGTCACTTTAGAGGTTATTGGCTTTGCTTTTTTTTTTTTTAAAGTAAATCTCAAAATAATCTAGGCAACAATCAGTGGTAGGATGGGAGAAAGAAGAGTGGTCTGCAGGTGTAAAAGGCACAGACTGTATGGAAGACTGGGGAGACAAGAGCATAGGGCCTCATTGTCCATAGACATGTAACTGCAGTGTTGTTAAGTCATAGCTGTAATTGTTTTGCAGGTGAAGGGAGCTTTGTTGCATAGTAAACTGCACGTCTTTCATACAAAAGCATATTATTTGCAAGTCATTGTGAACCTCTAGCTGCTCACTTTTCACTTACCATTCTATGCACTTTTTTCAAATGAGCCGCCATCTTACATAATACTAAATGATACATAGAAGAAAAATTACCTATCACTATGTACCATGTTTTCATGAATTTATCCTCTCTGTGACTTTACTATAAAATCTAGTGACCCTGGAGCTTGAATTCATCTTCAAGCTTAGATAGTTCATTGGGGTGTGGACAGGAGCATTTAACTTGCCGTGTTCTTGGCAGCAAGTTCATTCCAAGGTTCTAGCTATAACAGGCTTTGAGTTATCTTGTAATAAAAGTATGAGAAGGGAACTGCATATTTCCGGAAAGAGACTTTATATAAACAGTACAGGGTCAATTGGAGATATGGGAAGGACTTGAAGCTAGTGTTCTGGGGAAATGTCCCATAACTTTTCAACTGCTGTGATGATCTCCTTTGAATTTCAGGTGATTCCAGGCTTTTAACTTTACCTGGTAACTCTTGGAGTTGACAATTTTGATTTGTTTTGCTTTTTGTTGTGAAGTATTTTGTCCATTTGATTTCAAACTTTCCCAGAAACAGTATTTCTTGTCATGATGCCAGTCCCTGAATCCATCTGTGCCTTCCATCTGTATCATCAGTGATACTTAAAGACAATTGCTATTATGGGTTGCCTTTATGACTTTATGGACTAACATTTTTTTCTAATCATGTGACTTTTGAAAAATATTAATGAATTTGTGATGCAGTGTATGCACTGAGTCAGAAGAAAGTGTGCATGTTTTTCAGATTCACTGCATAAAGTATTTATTGTTCTGTTTTTAAAGATCCTATTTAGGAACCTTGTAAAAAGTCTGAATCTTTTGGCACTGTTTGTTTTGTGATTGATTGCTATCTGCTGCTACATTTGTGGCTAAAGAAATTTAAGTTTTTCTACTTCTTCTACAACTATAAACATCTTAAATTACAATGATTGTTTTTAAATTATGCTTTTGCTTAAGCAGCATATTCTGCTTGGAAACTAGACTACATGAACTTCATAAAAAGTGAAGCCCAAATTCCAGTGACTCTTTTTCATGGTTGGCTTAGCTTTGGTTCCAGAGGTATGATTTGAGGTAAAAGTTTTCCTTTCCACCAAGTCTCTGTTCCTGGGGCAGGTGAACCAGAAGCAGGGTGGGATTTTTCTGGTATTTTAGCTTCCCAATATGATTTTATCAAGGATGAAATATTAGCACTGAGACCTGGAAGAGGGGTGCACACAGGACATGGTAGTGCCAGCAGGTCATTGTCACCTGGAAGCTGACTATAAAAGACAGGCAAGGAAAACATGGGACTAGTAACATCACCTTAGTAAAGGTGTTGTGTTCATAAGGAAGAAATGTAATGGAAGTAACTAAGCAGGATTTTATGGCATTGTGTGGGAGTACACTTAGGAAATAGAGATGACGTGTGGTAACATAGTCTATGAAGTATAAAAGTTTAATGGAGTGTACACAGGAGAATCTACTGTCAGGATCATTATCAAATAAAGTGAAAGTGAGCTTGATAAGCCTTGGTAGTTGGGACTCAGTTCACTTTGGTCACAGTGGGACTACTCGTGTTTGCTTCCACCTCATTCTTTATCAAAACATGTAAAAGGGTAAGAACCTTTCTGGAATCACATTGTCACTAAGAGAAGTGAAATTTCTGCTTTGCTTTCTCACTTTTGCTTCATTTGTATGCATTCAAGTGGCTATGGCAGCCACAAGAGCTGCAGCAGACTGCAGACTACCTGGGCAGAGTGAGGGTGTCTGTTCCAGTCACAGCAGTGATTTCTTGCTCCACTTCTCGGGTGCTCATACTGAGGCTGTTTGGGTTAGGAGTATGTGGCCCAAGGAGAAGGAAAGCAAATTCCAGCAGGACCTTGCTGCTGTGTAAGCCAGTCCAGGCTCAACTGCTATGTCTCTGCCCTAAGCCACTGTTGGTAATTGTGGGACCCTATGGCAAGATACCTCAGGGAGCTGGTTGGGACAAAAAAGATCATTTCCAGGTTAATCTTTGTCGTTTCCAGCTTCCTGAAATAACCCACCATTGCTGCTGCATGAGTGCTAGTGCCAGGAGCAGGCAGAGGATGGGAAGAGCTGGGGAGAAGAGTGAAGGCAGAACTGCATTTAAAGCTTTAAAACTGCATCCTCAGTATTTGTACTGAATTCCCTCACACATTCAGATAAGATCAAAAGGAGTCTTTTAGCTATAGGCACTGGGATTTTTTTCAATGAAATTAAATAGTAAATGCAAGCATTAATATATACTGTTTCTATGGGTATAACTAGCAATAAATAACCTCTTTGCAGCTAACATCTAAAGAAAAATCTTGCTTTTTCTTTGCAAAAATCTGTGAAAGGCCACAGAGCCCCAGGTAATTCAGAATTTGCATGTAATTTATATGTGGGAAAGTTTTGTTAGAAGTCTGAAAATAGAAGCTGGTAAAGAGAATTTAATTATTATATATTCCCAAATTAAATCTCTTTCCTTCCTTAACCTATTTAAAAGTATGTTTGTCGCTTTTCCTAGTAAAAAAGCTGTAGCTCTTTTGCTGTTCCATTGGGAAGAACTACTGTGGATAAGCATCTCTCTTAAAATTTCATGTTATGTAGATTGTTTTATCTTCTCTAATTTTTTCAGTTGTGTTTGTGCTATGTATACCAAGTAAATCAAAGGAAATTAATAGCATTTCAGCTATTGGATTGCACTTTAAGGTCACTTAGCCTTTTGTATCTTTTTCAGTGCCAAATATCTGGGAGATTGGATCCAATGGTAGCTTCCTTTTCTTCTGACATGAAGGACTATTCGAATTTTAGAAAAGTGGAAGCACAAGAGTATTCAGTGTAACAGAATTGCCATTCAAAGGGCAATTGCCAAATCAGCCTCAAAGCTGAGAGAATGTTTTCCCCTTTTTCTGTACTAGCCTGTACTACATAGGTGCTTTCTAACTGATTGCTGCTGTTTGTCTCCGTTATGGGACAGTAAAGGGCAGCAGAATTAAATGCTGCTAGTCAAATTATAGTAATATAGTAATATTATAGTAATATAATACTTGCTTATAGTAATTTTTACAGGACTGGATAATTTTTTACTTCTAAATAACTGGTTATCTGCTACATACCTCAAAAGATCATTCCATAAAAATGCTATTTATATAGAATTGTATCTAGTATGCTGTAATGTTCACCAAAGAAAAAGAATCTTTAAAGAAGTGGTTTCCAATCAATTAAATGCAGTCAATAACTAACTAGAAACCTCTTGTCCCTAATCGCTGTTCCAGGATGACTTCTGTTTTCTCAGGATCAATTTTGTCACTTTACAGGGAAGTTATCTACTTTTACTTTCAGTGCCTGTGTTGAAAAGTAACTGTTGCAGAAGCCTGTCAAATAGAAAGCAGAAACAGCTGTCTGCAGCTGTTCTTGTTCCTCATTTCAGCAGGAGTGGACTTGCTCACCTGCTGGAGCCTTTATGTGCGACTGTGTGGCATTGTCATCCTTTGCCAGGGGTAGGTTGGAAGTTCCTGACCTACCAGACACTACAATGTTGTGTGGATCTGCTGTAGTTTACTGAGAAGAAACAGAAAGTGGAATCCAGGCTTCAAATGACTCTTATTTGTTTCCAGAAATAAGATGTATTAGCAAAAGCAAGTTGCACAAAGGAAGGGAATGACACACAAACCACATGAAGGCATACACGTGTCTTTCCATTCATAACTGACTAGCTCAGTACAAGATGCCAGGTAGCTCTCGTTCCCAGAGGAATCATGGATCATCTTGTGAGCCTATTTCTTCAGAACTGATAGTTTCTTTTTATCAGGGTTCATTTTCTTATAAATTTGTATTCCTAAATTTGGAGAGAACCTTATGACTGGGATTGTATTATGCAGTTACTTAGCTAAGTAGATCTACTCCTATAGCTTTTGTTTTGTCATTCACAACTATGTTGTGTCGTATGTGTTATGAATAAGCTGTTTGTTTTTTACATACTAATTGCTTCTCGATGGACCTTGACTTTGCTTTTCTGTAAAATGTATTCTTTCTTTATGGATATTTGTTGCAGACACAAAAGGTCATTTTTAGCCTTGTGCATTGTGCTAGCTTCTTTTAAAAACTGAGTCAGCTTTATATAGTCTTAAAGATTTTCCCTTTTTTAATAAGTGTCCCTTTCATCATTACATTGACATTCTTGTGTATGATACAAGAAGTAAGTTTATTTACATGAAGTAAATAAACAAGGTCAAGAGTTTTCATTCCTGTCTTTCTTTTGGCTACAAATTATTCTCATCTGTTAGTTTTAGAGCTATGGCTGTGAGTACAGTTCCCTTGTTATTTTTCAGGTGCTTTCTAACTCACCAGTCCATGTAAATAGTAGAAATGCATAGCAAGAATCTACTCCCTTTATAAAATGCCAGTGATAAAGGAAAAAGAAATTATCCTGAGATGAGCTCAAGATCCTGCTCTCAATTGCCCATATCTCAGCTGCTTCTGCATCCATGGTAACAGTAGAAGGCAGCCATAGGTCCTCATATGTGTCAGTGCTTTCAGGACCAGTCCTCGACAGATGCCAGTGTGGGTTTCACCAATGGGAAGGAAGTTGAAAAGAAACCTCCAGTAAGGCAGTAAGATTAAACAAGTTCAGTAAGGCAGAAAGATTTGTTTGTTTTGCAGTACCTTCTGATCCAGGATGGCCTGGGAGTACTAACGTCCTGGACCAGCTGTGCACACATAGTTTACTAGCTGTATGATGCTTAGGCTTTTTGTGTTTGTTACTGTGGTTTGGTCAGGGTGTTTGAGAGTAGAATCTGTGTCTTGTCATCGTCTCTGCCATCTAAGGTAAAATATTTTATTGGTTTAAATTCCTCTCAGTTTGCAACTGGGGACAGGGGAAGAGAGGAAGCAAATCTGATACCAGTCCAACCTCTAGCTTTCCCATCTCTCACTTCAGTTAGTGGAGCTGCAGAGATTCCTACCATCTGGTTGGGATATGTGGTCAGCAGCTGCAAAGTGACCACATTTCAAAGGTATGTTCTTTGCATGAGTGCATTTAAGTATACAGATTTTTCTTGAGTGAGAATCACTTGATGAACTACTTTAGCAACAACATGGTTCTGTTGATTTGGGATGTATTCTGCGCATTCTTTTCCTTGAACTAAATAGTAATTTATATGCTGTATACAAAGACTGAAATTGCAACATTCTGCTCTCATATAAGGCCACTTATACTCTTATATTTTGTCACTCTGCATTTTGCTTTTATCTAAGTAAATTTATCCCTTAATTTCTGGGTTGGCTTTTTTTTATTTCAAGTTAGTGACTGTACCATGCAGTGAATTAGGAGGGAGTGTTTTTCTCCTTCAAATTGTTGAAAACTATTATCTCAGTAAGTGGTTAGCCTCTTGGTTAGTTAAAAAGTACTAATTTAATGTGGAGGATGTGGTCTCTAGAGCAAATAATAGCTGCCTGGGCTCCCTTGGACAATTATCATGCACATAACAGTTCTTTAAATTTGCACGACCACATTTCTCATACAAATTTTCTTGTTTGTCACCTTAGCATGTACTGTGTCATAAATGGTACAGATGCTAAATTTGGTTAGCTTCTTACAAATTGCACCTTTTTTTGAAGTAAAAAGAATAAGCCTGTGTGTACACTTGCTGTTGTTAGTGATTGTCATCCAGGCCCCTTGGCCCTTGGACATGATGGGGTCTTGCTTTGCAGTTGGCAGCTTTCACTTGAACTGGACTTGTAAAAACAATTTGAAATAACTATTAGTGAAAGTACACCAACTGAGAAGTAAGAAAGGTAAATGTGATGCTCTTCATTGAGGCAGTAAGAGACTGCTGTGAAAAGGATTTGCCAAAGCATCTTCTGATATAAGCAGACTGAGGAGACTCAGATTGGCTGGTCTGAGACTATTGGTGCTTCCTGGTGCTGTTTCCTTACTGATAGCCCTATTGTCACCTTCCTACACGTGCTGACTCTAGCATTCCCTCAGTCCCCAAGCTCTGGAAAGCTTTTTGTTTTCACTGTGGAGTGCTTATTACCAAATGGCTTAACCCAGCAAGCCTACATGTCTTGCTTGCTTTCTTTCACTGCAAGCTGAGTTTCTGGAGATAGATGATGAGAGTGCAGTGCTGAGAATCAGGTTGCTGGCTTGTCTTCATGAACAAATGATGGCTGGCTGATGCACCAAGAAATGTTATGTCTTTTTTTAAAGAACATAGCTTAAAGCAGTTGTATAAGAAGGAAAGTATATTTACTGCTTCTCTTATTTTACAATTTTGGCATTCACCCTTTTCTAATATGGTTAAATAATTAGAAGTAATTGAGCATTAATATATTATAATATTAAAGCAATTATTTCAGCCATATCTCATCTGATTAGTATAGAAAACTGAGTAAAGTTTTCTAATGCTATTTTAATAGTTTGGCAGCGAGAATCAGCAGGATAGAATTAAGATACTGGTACAGTGCATCAGAGAGAAGGAAGATAAGCACTTAAAAGAAGCTGACCATTGGTAATTTGCTTCTGTCTTTTTTTTGCTTTGAAGAATTCATTTTCTACTGGAAAATGGAAACTACTCTAAGAAGGAGATATGCTTTCCTCTTTTGTTCTTTAGTTTTAGAAGACAAAAACTTTTTATTTTAATCAGCATTGGTTATGCTTAAATTATAAATCATCCTGTCCAGTAACATTGACACTCTGATTGTTATTCACCTAATAGAACATCAAAATACATGTAGTAGATAAGGCTAGTAAGGTTCAAATGGATTAACAAGTGTGAAACATATGTTTGCCTATTTTTTTTTGGTCTGGTATTTCTCTGCAGACCATTAGTTTATACACTAATTGCATAGAGCTGATGGCCTGCTAGTTTTGTTTGATGGCATCGCGGTTCAAGCTTGCTTAGCACTTTTTAGAACTGTTTGGAGAGGCTTCTTTACGTGTATTACCATGTTTTACAAGGAGACAACTCATTACCAAAATAGGAAAAGGATTTTTATCAAAGTTGATATTATCTCAAGTAGGCAATCAATTGTGGATCACTTCTGTTTTTCTGCACAGGTTGCTTAGAAAATACTATTTAAATACTGGGTTTTTGGTCTACTTGGATGTCTTATTTTAATTTTAGAGTTATTTTTTTAATTTCTTTGTCATGAGAAAATACGGGAAACATACAGTAACCTTTTGGCACTCAGATGACACACGGTATAAATATCTGCATTTTGTAGATGAAAATGGAGACTGCCTATATATGTAAGAATTAGTTTAATGCAGTCATGACAAGTTGTTAATTAAAATATGATATAAGACTTTTGAGTGAATGAACATGATCAATCAAGTTCTTGGCTGCTTAGGCTGTTAAGGAGAAAATAAAAGAAAGTGTTACAGAATAAGCTGAGGGGGAAGGACCCACAAGTATCATTGAGTCTTACTCCTGGCCCTGTACAGCATCATCCCCAAGAGTCACACCATATACTTAAGAGTGTTGTCCAAACACTCCTTGAACTGTCAGGCTTGGTGCTGTGACCACTTCCCTGGGGAGCTTGTTCCATTGCCCAACCACCATCTGGGTAAAAAAGCCTTTTTCTAGTATCCAACCCAAACCTCCCCTGATATGACTTCAGGCTGTTCCCTTTTTTTAATTGAGACTTCACTTCTATTATGCCTACTTTATTCATAAGCTAAGTACAAATATTTGTGCTACAATAAATATTAGTAATGGGCTGCACCAAGTGGACATCAACTAAAGAAGTAGCTGTGCTTGCTTCTAACTTCTTTTTGAGGAATCTGATAAAACTCAAAGTAATCAGATTGATGGATTGTCAGTAGGAAAACAGAGAAATCCAGGCAAAACTTAGTCCAAGATTGGATTAATTTACTTGTCAGCAAAGATGGTTCTGCCAAATTGTATAGTCTTCACACTTTCCTGATTCAATCAACAGTTGATTCAGATCCTCTGCTTTTCTCCCAAAGGTTTTCACAAAATTGTTTTGTTGTAAGCTTTTAGGAGAGTTGTAAGGTTTTTAGGAGAGTAGCTTATTTTTCCATGTTATCATTCTGTTAAACATAGAGTAAAAATTATTATGCAAATAAGGATAAATCTCGAGCTCCATGATACTGCAGTTGTGAAGAACTTCTGGCTTTAAACTGTGCCTGATTTTATAGCAAATGTGTTATTCTAATGTTACTCTGTATGAAATGGAAAGTAGTTCTATAAAGCTCCCACCTCTAGAATGTATATACAAGGTGTTGGTTATTCTATAGGGAAGAAGGCTTTTCCACACATTCTGTAAAGGTTTTTCAACCAACTCTGGTGGTACATTGTGCCACTGCCTGGCCCTAGTAAAGAGAAGCTGAAAGCCTTTTTCAGCTGTTTATTTACTCAGCAAAATGGAGCAAAACTTCTTTAAATAGTTCAATAACCTTATTTTAATTTAACCTTATTTCAAATTAACCTTATTTTATATGTCCACCTCCATATGCTAAATCAAATGCAGCTAGGCTGTCAGCACTAATTGGCCACAGTTAAAAATGAGTTGCATGAGCGTGTTAAGCAATTTGCAAGCTGATCCCTAACATTATTCTGAGCAGCTGCATACAGGGCCTGATTGTGCCTCATCACAAGTCTAACATGTTTTTACATTTAAATTTGAGCTGTTACTCTCCATGAGTGCTATTTAAAGGTGTCTGCTCAAGTCCTAGTCTGAATCTGAACTGTTGTTTCATATCTTTTTTTGTTTGTTTTATTAAGATCTTCTGATACTTGTATTTCAACATACAAAGAAATACAGATACACAACATAGCATAATGTATGTTAAGTGCTTTGAAGAACCTTTGCAAACATTTGTGTGATGTTAGTCTGCTAGCAAACTTAATTTGTGGTTGGAATTCTGGGGTGATAAAAATACAAGTAAATTTTGGTGGCACAAAGGCCATGTTATTTCTACATACAGCATTGAAGGACAGTTCAGTTAGTACTAAACTTACTTTTTAATCAGCTGGTCTTGATCAGTTATCACAAGCTGACTTACTGTTAAATTTAACTTATGCATAATTGCAATTGCTCACTTCAGAGGCATTTTCAAGGGAAAACATCTCTGCTTTGATAGTCTTTGTTCTTTCAGGTGCCAGCTTCAAGCACACTGAATACAGCCACTCTTTGTGATAGTCCTTCAGCTCCAAGTGTTCTACCTCCTCTGTCAGCACCACTATTTCCATTCCAACAACTTAAACAGAGGTTAGGAAAAGCTGCAGAACTAGAGCCCCCTACTGATGTACAAAATTCTCAGCAGCAATGAGTTGCAAAATGAATAATTGCCGAAATGGCTGTGCTGCAGTAACTTTTTCATGTATACAGGAGTGATATTAATTTTAGATCTGAGAGAACACTATTGTTACTCTGTATTGTTACAGGGTTTGTATATGAGCTTCCGCTTTCTAATTGCTGGGGGTCAGAGTCAGCTCTGTCACTCCTTGTATCAAATATGATGATACTGCTTTCTCTGAGATTAACACAGACAGCTGCCTATCCCAGATATTTCAATGCTCCAACATCAAACTTACTTCATCTCAGAGGTATTGAGGACTGGATATAGCTGTCATACCATGATACAGAGATCATATAAGAACCTGCATGGTATTCACCTTAATATTTAGTTTGTTGTAGAAACAGACCACTCTTTAGCTGCTGGATTTATCTTTCCCTGTATTATGGATTGCTTCTTTTTCCTTAACTTACTCCATACCTGATTCTGGCTATTGAGTAGGCTAGCTATGCAGGATGCACTACTTCACTTAAAAGCTACCAGCTTGTCTGTACAGAGTCAAGCAGTCTCATTGCCCGGTTTGGTAGAAACTGTTTGAAAACTCCTCTGTCTTCACTATCATCCTTAAAACCTCATAAAACCAGAAATAGTTTTCTCCAATGCTTATTATTTGAGGTGGTTTTGGTAGCTTGAGCACATTGATAACTATCTCTTGGTTCCTGTAATAATAAAACAACTGATCAGACTTACTGAAAAGGGAAGTCCACTGACAAATAATGCTTCATGAGGCCAGCTGATGTCTGCCAATGGTAAGTTAAATTTAGCAAGTCAAGGCAGATCTAAGCTGCCTTACCCATCTTAAGGGTGGGTTTGTTCATAGTATGTGTGAAAAAATCTATGCTGAGCACAGCATATCAGTGTTTTTATAGCAGTGGTTTTGAGCTAGTAAGCGCTACTGTTCCCTAGTTGTTCTACAAAGCCATAGTTTGAGTTCCTTTGCAGCTGTGATAACTGCAGAAAGCTTGTGCATGCAGGTAAATGAAAGGAGGTTTTTTGCCTGTTTTTTGTTCCCACCATAATGTTTTCAATTTTGCTTAGACTGTGACTTCTGAACAGCTTTATATCCTGCTGAACAAGAAGTGAAGGAGTTCAACCTCTGAAAAGGAAAACAACCTTATTTTTCACTGAAATATGTATGTAGTGATGAATATTCAGTCTCTAAGCAAAAGGTGTGCTTGCAGTTAACCGGATGGTGAAACCCAGCACTTTGTTGAGAGAGAATCTTGTTAAAACATGTGATAACAAGGACTCATTGAGAGAAAGCTTTGAAAGTTGAGATACACAAAAGCATAAAAAGAGTTGCTGATATGGCGTGGACACCACCCTCCCATTTTTTATATCTTCTTTTTAGGGTGGGGATTGCTTGGATTCTTGTATCTTCTGAAGTGAAGTCTGTAATTATGGCTGTTGTTCTACAGCACTTTCTGATCGTGACTGTGCAATAAGAGACTGCATTTCTGGTTGCAGCATTTCAGAGATTTAGTGTTTGCCTCTGAGCTGAAGCACAGAGCCTCAAAGGTAGTTTAAATAATCTGTAATTCAGGTTGAAGTGTTTGGAAATTAGTTCAAATCAAGTTCCCTCCCACTCTTGGTTTTCTCATTGTAATGGAATAACCAAATGGATTGGGTCCTAAATGCTTCTCAGCAGTTTTCAAGGATAATGTGCTAAGCATACTTGCAGGTTGGCTGCACTATGAACTAATGCCTTTGGGAATGACTTGAAAGAGCATATGTAGATTAGTGTCCTAGTGCTTCTTTCATAGAAGCTGAGATTTTCTGTTTACAAATGCAGGCTGCATAAACCTGGATGACATCGCTTATTAGGGAAAAAAAATACTATTTTCAACTCCATCTACCAGTTCAACAGGTATTTCCAGATAAAATAGTGAATATATGTTGAGAACTGTCCCATTTTCTTTTAAAA
This sequence comes from Oenanthe melanoleuca, assembly GCF_029582105.1. Classification (NCBI taxonomy): domain Eukaryota; kingdom Metazoa; phylum Chordata; class Aves; order Passeriformes; family Muscicapidae; genus Oenanthe; species Oenanthe melanoleuca. The sequence continues at coordinate 91,827,488 of NC_079335.1, forward strand.
ACCATTTTGGGCAGTCATCAATCTGCATTGATGAAGGAAACCTGTCCATACCTCTTCAGAGCTGCCACTCGGTGTAAAAAAGAAATCATGGGCCAGAGTGCAAGTGAGTTTTAGCAGTAGATGACACTTCATCCTAGCTAGCTGCCTGGGAATCCCATTGCTTATTAGGTTTGGGCCATCAGTATGCTGTCCTCTACAAAATGCACATGGAGGGGAGCACTGCAATAGATGTGTTCAGCATTCATAGATTATTTTGTGTTTTTAAGTGAAGCTACATGAGAGCAGATACTGTCAAGAGGTTACTTTATGGTATTTTGACATTTAAAAAATAGTTGTAAAATGAAGTTTATGTCCAAAAACGGCTTGTTCTGAGGGGCTGATTAGAAGCAGTACAAGTGGACTAAGTCTTTTTTTGTGCTAAATTATTTTAACCAAAATTTCTATATCTTCATATAACCTAAATAGTATAAAACCAGGTTAGGAGCTCAGAAATTGTATAATTCCTTGACAGTAACATACTGTTATCTTGCTGCCCTCAGCACTTCATTAGCAGCTTCCAGCTGATGTCTCCCCTTGGCAGTGAAGTGTCAGGAAAGATCACTCAGAGCCTAGGCTCTGTGCCCTCTTAAATTGCCATGTGTCATTTTTAATAGAATGTTAGGATTTCTAACCTAATATGTCAGTGGTATTTTGTGACAGTATTTAAACAACTTGTGCAAGTGTTCTTTCATTAGCAAATTAGATTAATTTATTTTTAAAGAAACTTAGATTGTGCATGTCTCTTGCTAAATCTCTAGGAATAAGAAGAAAGTTATGACAACTTCTGGCAAGACTGTGCTTCAGTTAATAACCAGACTGACAGTTCTTAGTCTTGCAGAAATATATGACAAAGCTGCTCTTTGCTGTGTGTCAGCAAAGCATACTTTCTACTTTAAAGGAAGGCTTTGAGAGCAAGAAGTGTGATACTGTCATGTTTTAAAACAGGTGAGCACTACAGCTGTAGGCTGCTACAGCTTTTTAACTTGTTGCTATAAAGTTTTGCAAGATAAGTGCTGTAGCAACATGAGTGCAGCAAGCTGAAATCCCTGAAATGTCCACCTGCACTGAACAACAAGGGAGCAGATATGGATACTTGTAGTCTTTACCAGGCCTTTTTTGTTGGCTGGGAGAAGACTAGTGATGTTAGTCTTTGTTCATCTTGCACACTTGATAGTTTCTGTGAATAAAAGAACACCAAAGATGTATTTTGGTAAGAATTTTCTCCTTGTTCCTTTCTCTTCCCTCTAGGAGTTTAGGTACATTAGTATTCTCTTTGTATAGCATGAACAGACTCTGTAGGTGTGCCAGTCTGTGGATATTTAGGTAGTGCTTATTTCTACAAAAAGACTCTAACAGAATTTGAGTGCAACAGACTGTCACCTGGGGATTCACTCACTGCCTCATTTCTGTAAGGTGAAAGTTTTCCTAAAGTGAAGTCAGGACACTTAGTAACATGTGGCACTTGAACTTGAGCATGCAGCTCGAGTTTCTGTTCTGTTGCAGGCTTTTTTTCTTTTGTCTTTTTAAGACTTGCAGGTAGAGGTAAACTTGAAAGATAGCCCAGTCACACAAATTTTACTCTGCAGAAGAGAATTTGCTGATAGTACCGATAGGCTGCAGTAGTGGTGCATGGTTCAGTTTATCAGATTATGAAATTCTGTATTGGTGACAAAAGAGCATATGGTAATACTGTTGACATAACTTGTCCAAGCCATTGGTTTGTTGCAGTCTTCCACTACTCAGGTTGTGGGTACGCATTTAATAGAGAAGCTTCTCCAAAGTCTCCTGGCTGCTGCTTATTCCTGCCGTGGTGTACTGTTACTGCTTAGTGGAAACACGAAATGGAGTGGGACAGGGAAGTGGTGTAGCTAAGCAGTAACCCAGCTTAAAAATGCAGTTGAAGGTCACTAAACTGCTGCTGTCTCTAAGGTGTGACACAGCGAGCAAGGAGATTGTTTTGTTGCATAACTCTACAGCAGTCTCTTCTGACTTCTTGCATCTACTCCTCTTGCAAGACCAGAAAACCCCATGGTTAAATTTAAATGTGCCATCTATTTGTTGGAGGTGTGCTCACTCATGTTTCTGCTTGATGATTGGTAGTGTTACACAGGGTAGGAGAAAAACCTTCAGACAAATCTCATTTTCCTTTTTGGTATTCAGTTTTTGTCCTGTAATTTCAGTGTTCTTGGCCTGGCTGTCTGACAAAAAGGAAATGACGAATTTTGAATTTATGAAAATAAAGCTCAACTACAGCATGCCCTCTTTTTTAATTCGTAGTCTTGATGGTTTTATTTCCATTATTATTAAAGTATCAACCCTTCAGAGATCAGAAATGAATGCTTAAAGTTTAATGGTTAATTGCCTGTCCTAGAAGAAAATGGCATGCCAAACTAGTGGGTTTTCTTTAAGAAGTATGTACCCTTTTAAACTCATAGCAACTCATTTAATGATGGTGGTGAGAGTTCAGCAGTTGTCAACAACAGCGTGAGAGTTTAAAAAAAGACAAAGGTGGACAGCAGATGCAAATTGCAACAAGGATTACTTTGACTCTATATAGTGAAAAACTTTCTTATCTCAAGGGTTATTAAACTTCAGAAGAGATGCCCTAGATCTCCGTATTTGAAGATATTTTAAATGCTCCTGAGCAAAGCCTGGAGTAACTTTATAGAACTGGTCTGACTTCAAGCAGGGAGCTGGACAAGGTGACTGTCAGAAGTCCCAACTTAAATTATTCTGTGATTCTACGTGTTTACAGACTGACAGACTCTCAGATGTCCCATAAGGTGTTTTTCACATAAAGGGTGGGCTAATTGAGGTAGAAAAAGCAAGATTAATATTTTGCATAGTGGAAATGCTGAGCACTCAAATGCTTTCCACTTCAAGCTTGCAAGTATTAAGCATATTTACTAGTCAAAGCTGTGATTTTTCAGTAGAGGAGCTGGTACTGAAGAATATGCAGTTCATGACTGAGTATATAAATGTGTGGCTTTTTCTGACCAGCTTTGGTTTCAGCAGGATGCATTTTAATTTATCTGTAGTCATCCAGGACATACAAGTCAATCTCTAAATTAATTATATGCGAAATAAATCTCATAAAAGCTTTTTTCTAAGGTTTGGTAATATTCCTTAAGCTGTTTAGAGCAATTGTTTTTCAACCTACCAAAGCAGATACAATAACTGCCAGATTTGATGTTCTAACCTGAAGCATGCCTTTATCAAAATCAAGATAGGACAAAGGTAGTTCTCAGTGTATGGAAATTTAAATAGAGGAAGAGTGCTTCTTCTGTTTGATTATGAACAAGACCAGTCATTTCTGATATTTCTGATTCATCACCTGCTCCAATGAGCTAGTGGTAATTGTAGAAGAGAACAGTGAAATCTGCATTTGAAGTGTTTGAGACAAAGGGGTGTTGGATACTTGCATAAATGCATTGTGTGACTCTAAAAACTGAGTCAGAAATTTAAAAGGAGAAAAAAGTGCTCTAATGACAAAGAAAAAAAACAGATGAGACAGAATGTGAAAGACAAGTTCTTCTGAGGTTACTCAGAAGAAATAGGACTGAGTTACATCACATATTCTCCCTTAAATTTTATGTACAGAGGAACAATTTAACCTAATTCACACAGCTTGTCCTTCCAGTGACATCTTTGTATAAGAAAAATTTTTGTTTCAAAGTGACTTAAATTCATCCCAAATCTCTTAATACAAACTGTGTCTACTGTAGGAAGGTTTAATTGTTGGCATGTATTATGCCCTAATATCACCTCTCAAAAGCATGCTGAAATACTTGCTAGCTTTTCTGAAGACATGGGTGGGAGTATCTTGCTCCTCAGTTAAACATTCAGCTGGTAGGGATAAACATAAAAAAAGCTTTTCAGTTCATCGAGGAAAAAAAGTTAAATGAAAAGTTTTCATATACAGAAAAAAAAATTGAGATCAAAGCTAAGTTAAAAATTATTAGACTTTTCCATATTTGGAAAAAAATTTGTTATGTCAAACTAAGTGGATTCTTTTCTGTGCAGTAAGGTCATGGTGCAAGCCACAGTTGCTTATAGCTATGAGAGTGACCTGAAAAGTCGTTTGCTGCTGAGGAGGCAGTGTTCTGTTCTCCATGTCAGCAGAGGATTGCTTCCCTGCAAAGAACCCCAGGACAAACCTCTTCCAACTGCTTGCTTTTTTGCCTTACCTAAGGCCAGAACTTTTCATAAATAATGGTCAGTAACAGACTAAAAACACATTCTTTCTCTGAAGGGTAGCTGTAGATCATGCTCTTACTCACTGACCCTTAACTTACATTGTTGGAGCCTCTACTGGAATTTTAGTGTGGATACTTTCAGCATTCTAAATTGAAGAATCATTGCCTTTAGCAGCCACAGAGCTCTTATGTATGCTAGGGTGTCATTGTTTCAGAAATGCTGCGACCAAAGAACAGAGGGCTCCACACTTGCTGCCTCCAGTGGGCTCAGGCTCTCTCTCCTCTCCATCCCAGCCATAAGCTGATGGGCAGGGAAGGTGGAGTTGAAATGCTGTTCTTATTTTCAAGTTCCCATCAAGTCTGTCTTCCTGGATAGGTGAACAACTGTATTCTGGCCACAGATACTGCGGGTTGGTTTTTTTAAATCTTAGACTTCACCCTTTGAAAAAAATTGCAGTGAAGATTTACAGGCCTATTGCCATTTAACAGTCTTTTGGCAGAGGATTTCTTTTGAAAACAGAATAAAGGAAAGGAAGATTAGAGTTATGGATGGCTTTATAATCAGAAAAAGCCATAGCTTCCAGGCTCCAGTGATGTCCCTGACTCAGAAAGGCTTTAGAGAAATGATTGTATTATCTCCCTTGAGACATTTTCTCTTTAGAGTCTGTGAATTAAAAAATTGTTGTGAATATTAAAATCAGTAACTTCTAGGCCATGTGAATTTAATTTAAATTTCACAAATTAGTAGTTAGGAGTGGGCTTTTTCCTCTTTCCAACTACCAGTGAAGTGTTACCAATTTAATGAAAAAAAGCAATTTTCATTACACTAATGATCAGAGAATCATATAATGGTTTGGACTAGAAGCGACTTAGGTCATCTTGTTCCAGCCCCCCTGCCATGGGACTTAGATCATCTTGTTTCAACTTCCTGCCATGGCCAGGAACACCTTGCACTAGATAAGGTTGTGCTGCGCCCCTTCCAACCAAGCCTTGAACACTTCCAGGGATATGGCATCCACAGTTTCTCTGGGCTGTTTCACCATCCTCACAGGGAAGAATTTCTCCTGATGTCTAATCTAAATCTGTCCTCTTTCAGCTGAAAGCCATTCCCCTTGTTCCATAATAAAATTTATGTTTTATAAGGACTTTGGAATCCTTAAGTCAGCACTCAAGGTACCCTACTTGTCAAGGAAGAATTGCAGCTTATGCTTTTTTTAGCAGTCTCACGTATTTTTTGTAGGCATCTTAAAAATGTTTGAGGTTTCCACTCAAATATAGACATTGCTCTCCAGATGGGAAATTCAGAGTTTTAAATGGCATTCTTTGAAGAATCAATCCCATTCAATCATAAGCAAGGATACAGTATTGTTATTAGTGTTCCTTTTAAATCACAATATTGGTATGCAATCTCTAAGTGACATTTTATTTCATTCTAGTCAAAGTATTAACTGCAGTAGTAAAGCTCAAATATGTTGACTTGTGCGGCTGTAGTTGCAGTTACCTTCTCTTTTCATTTGCAGAGGTTAAGGGGTCAGATTATCAGAGGCTGTGGGTTCAGTTTATTCCCTTCAGATCTGCCTTTTAGGAGCACAGTCTGTTGCCCAGGGCTGCAGTTAAAACTTGTGTTGGCATTGTAGCTGATGCTGTCAGCAGCGCTGGGAACTCCAGCTATTGGGGCTGCACTGCCACTTCATTTCCCATCAGGGTCCCAGTGCAGCCTCCAGGGATTGCAGTGGGACTCCTTGTAAGTGACTTCCACATGGTGGTTTTAAATTGCTGGCTTTCAAGTGTGAGCATAACAGCTATGCTCAACATCAAACCAAGGCTTTTTCTTCTCACGTAATTGCCTTTCATCCTGAATCTGGAAGGTTATTACCAGGAGCTGCTAATATTTCTATGTGCAGTTTGATAACAGTAGGTGAAAATAATTCTAGACCTCAAGTGCCAGGAAGCACAAGTTAGAGGTTTGGTTTTGCTCTCATTCTAAAGGCCTGACTTTGAATATAACTCAGAAATCTGTTGATTGCCTAAACTATAAAAATCTACCCATGGTTAATGCCCCTTCACAGAGGAAAAAGGCAATCACCTCCTACTCAAAAATATACCATCAAGTATTTAGAAAAGCAAAATGTATTTTAAATGGCGCTTTTTGAGCATGAAAATTGCTTATTCTGGGACTTCAGCTGCTGAGGAAAAAAGCAGTAATGTCTTTATTTCATAAATACTTCTCTATTACAAAAAGACAGTAAAATGTAATGTATCTTTAATTGCAAATTAAGAAACTACTGGTAAATATCATCGGGGCTGTCTTTTTGTTGAAAGGTAGGGACTCAAAGTGTTTATGAATATAAATACAGTAAGTGATAAAAATTACAGAGAAAAACACATTTCCTTAGTTTGAAACTATTTGGTATTCTGAAAGCTTGTCATACAACTGTTTTACACTGTTAAAGCCAGATTATTTGTTGAATTTATTCACAGAGTAAGTAACTACTGATCTGTGATCATTAATACAAATTCACTTGACTTCAGGTATTTTTTCTTATTCTAGGAAAGGTCTGTTTTGTTTTGGAATTTCAATTGAACTCTGTTTTTAAGTACTACTGTAGTTCTTTATATTTGGATTTTGCTTTTTTTTTTGCTGTTCGACTTCACTAGAAATTAAGAATATTTTATATATATATAAAATATTGCTGAACTAAATTAATGCTGTATTCAGTAGAAGATAGCATTCAAATAGGTAGCTATCAGAGAAACTTTACTCTGATATACAAAGTTGCATAATTAGCACCTGGTCTTGCCTAAGTTTGACATATGGGTAACATCTGTATTATGCTGTTTAGCACAGAACCCAGTGGGATTTGAAATTAAGACCACTGCCCGTGAAAGTTAAGTGACCCAGCACTTCTCTTTCTGCCTACTGCTCGTGCAGGGGCTTTGTCAGTCCTGTCATGGCCTCTCACTCTTCTGTGCCAAACTGTGCTTTTGTGTTGAGCAGTTAAACTTTCCAAGTCCATTGTCCAAGAACAAATATCAGTTCTTCTATCCCTCTCTTGACAAACCTTTCCTTGCTTTACCAAATGCCTGGTGTATGCTTTGAGGAGCTTGAGGAAAGAGAGGACAAGAATTTGTGATTGTGCCTCAATAATGATTTGTCAAGTGATTGTGTGCACTGTGTAGAGAGCACTGTTGGGTGACCTCTTGTAAGCTGGGTTATGGGGATATAACTGCACCTGAGTTACCAGTGCTGTATTAGTTCCTGCAAATTACTTTATAGTGTGGAGTTAATAAACTTTTACAGTATTATTTGCATTTATTTTGCCACAGCAGTTGGCAATTTTGTTTTCACACCTCTGCCCTGGAAGGTTTGCAAGTTCATTGCGCGGGCAGTTCCAGAAAGATGGAGCCACCGCTCTCTCTAGTTTGATTTACAGTCTAATAACACTGTTAGCTTCACATGCTCAGAAGTGCTGCTTAGTTTATAAGTGTCAAATTACAAATTTACAATTTTCCTACCTCCTCTTTATTTGTCTTCTCATTTTGCTGCTCTTTTAAAGTTTCTAAAATAGTCAGCAGATTTCTGTAATGCACTAAAAAGCAATAGTTTGGGACAAAGCAAAGGGAATCTTGGACGGGGAGCCAAGAGTAAAGATTATAGAATCATTTTAGAGTTATTTTTTGACTTTATATACCATGGGGGAATAGAAGGTACCTATTGAAACCTTTTGACACATTCAAATGGCAGACTATGTTAATTTTTGCACGTTCTTTCTAAAATAAAATGCATTCAGCACAATCTCAAATAAATGCTCAGGACCCACAGGTTTTATGTTGAAGTGGAGTTGGGTTTTTACTGTACATACTGTCAATACTAATTACTTGCATTGCTCACCATGAACAGTCATTTTTATGGCAGTAGAAATAGACCTGAAGAAGTCCTTGTAAATACTTGGTGGTTTTTTCTTTTTCTCCCTTAACTTACATGATCAGTTGGAGCAAAAATCTTTTTGGAAAGACTGGTGGGGAGGGGCAGAAATGTGTGTATCCTCTGTGCAGTACTGGAGCACAAAATTTAATGCTGTTTAGCAAACCTATTCTTTTTGTAGAATTTTTTCTGTAATTCCAGTAAAGAGGTGTTTCAGACGATTGTACCACTTTTAAGAGACCTTTTAAGCAGTTTCAAATGTCCTGTTGGCTGTTGAAGGTAGCTTCTCAGTTCTGTTACATCTTGAATCCTAAAGTACTTGCTAGCTGGGAAACAAGTATTAGAGTTTATTCACAGCTCCTTTTTGTTTTTAAATATGTGGTTTGCATTACAGTGTATGTAGTTATTTCCAGAAATGTGTCATCATAGCTCTCTGCCATATCCATTAAGCTGTATCAAAACATTGCCTGCAACTTCAGGAAAAACTGAAGTTGCTCATGGCAGTTTCTTTTTTGGTGTTTTTCTTGGGGTCTTCATTCATTTTGAATGTGTAAACTTCTGGAGTAAAACCACTTTCAGCTGATCTGGTTAGTTAGTACTACGGAAGGCTTTGACTTTCCTTTTAGCAAAGCTTTTGGTACTTTTCAGCTCTTAATAGGAGAATGAGACTGAAAATCTCATTGCTCTTTGGTTCTTTATGCTTTGCATGAGTGTATGCTCTGCTCCTCCTAAATGATATATAAAACAGCTTTGTGACATGAGGACTTTTACTGGCTTTTATAATTGAGTGTTTAAACGAGTTGTCAGGCTTTTGATTCTCTTGCTGAATTGAGCAACTTCATCATTTTCAAGGGATTAATAGTTTTTTCTTTTACAATGTTAATCATTGTTGCTGGTCTATATCAAAGGTAGCTGCTATGGATTAAAGCAGTAAGCAGCCCTTCACTGTATCTTATTAGTAAGATTTGGTATTAGCTGGCATTTTCTTCTGAATTGTTAAATGTTCCATTTATATTAATCATATAAAATCCAATCACATAAACTGAAGCTATAGTTGATACTTGGTACATCTGTATCTGTCATGTTCTGAATCAGATTAAAAGTTTCCTTTGTTCATTTAACTTTCTTATTTATTCAAAGTTAGTGATAGGCATAGATAGTTGATGTTTAGATATTAATGAAGTTTTTTTGCCTATTAACTCTTTCAAGTGTCATGGGCTGAAATCTCATTGCCTCAATAAAAACATGGTTTGTTTTCCGTTTGTTTTGAGAATTGTGGAAGATGAAGATGTAATACTTACTTTTTCAGCACATTTGGAATTTAGCCAATAATTAAGCAGGAATCCATGTTTTGGATGCCTTTCTAGTTAGAGATTGTTAGGGACCATTCCGCATCATTTTCATCTGCAATGATTTTCCAAAATTGATATATTTCTGTGATTCATAGATATATTTTATATGGCCTTTCAGGGAAATGGCATATGTATGTGTACAACTAATTCTAGTAATTCTAATATTAAATGGCATTTCAGACTTCAAACAAATAATGTTATCATTGTACAGGATGAAAGAAAAACAGACATGGTAACAACTAGACTACTAGTCTGTCAAAACTGTTTGCACAAAGTAGACTTTAAAATACTATCAAACTTCAGTTTGAGAGATGCATCTGTAATACTGAATGTCTATCAGCCTAACTTTAACCTTTGAAAACTTTAGCATATTTGGAGTGAGAACACAGTTTAAAAATAAGTCTTTCTGGAAAAGTATTGCTTCTGAAATGAAGGACTGTAATTTTAAATGGTGGAGACTTGCAGCAAAGGAGCTGTTAGAGCTGTGGATCTGTGCTGTTAATTACTGGCCATGTCAGCTACCTAGACTGTTGTCTACCAAAGCTATACATGCAGGGTCTTCTGCCATCCCATCCCAAACTGTAACACTTAAAACACTTGAGACTTTCACTGCATTCTGTACATACAGAAAAATCCCCATCCTGTGTACTTCACGTTCTTCTCTTTGGTTCATTGATGCCTCATCTCTAGCAGTACTTTCAGTCTCCCTGACCCTTAATTGCATTCTATGATTCTTATTTGCCATGTGTACAATAACTTCTGCTCACAGAAAAAACATTTTTGGTCTAATGTAATTTGATTTGACACATCAATTCCTACTGTTTCTACCTGAAACTGCCATCTGGATTTAGATGCGCTAAACTGTTTTGCAGTTACTATTAATGAGCTAAACAAAAAAATTAAAGGTCCATTTATGAATGACCAGATATAAGTGACTTTCTTACAGCTTTCTTTTGGCTTTTGGGATTATTCTTGTAAAAGTAGCAGATAAACAGCAAAAAACCTTTTAGTCCATTTTCACATGCAGGTATTTTTCTTCCTGATAAAGCAGGTGTGGATTAGTGAGAACAAAGAATAGTAGTAAAGCATATTTTAGTGTATGTGGAGATAAGATCCTTCTAGGAAAAATTCTTAACTATCAATAGAGAAATGCTCCCACGTGGCTTATTTCCATGTCTTCTACCATTCACAAAAATTGAGAGACTAGTGGATCTTCACCTATGTTTTCATCTCTTTCTGAAGGTTGAATGCTAACTCAAAGAGAATATAACATTTCGAAGCTCATTAGGGTGGCTCATGAGTATGATTTGCTTTTAATGATGGTTTCAGCAGATCCAGACCTGTCACAGCAAATTCATAGGTTTTTAGAAGACTCTCAAATCCTATGGTAACTTTTCAAAAGTAAAGGACAAACAGTTATTTAACAAAATATGGAAGCCTTTTGATAGATTTGTCCTTATGAATTAGCACAATCAGTTAAAATGGGGTTTGTACATTCTGTTTCATTCATACTGTATTATTTAGAAATGGACTTCTTTATAGTTATATATGTATCAAGGAATACCTGTAAATAAAAGAATTTTTGCTAGAGATTTTAATCTGCCTTGCCCAAGTGATTCTATATGTTATAATAATATAAAATGTATCTGGTAGAAACTATGTATCAGTATTTTGCGATAGTATAAATCATCTATCCTTTAATTACAGAAAACCACTCTTGTTATAATAGCTTCTTGTGTGACTATCATGTATGGGAGTATATGTATATGTACCTTAAGCTAAGCATAGAATAAATATACTTTATTTGAATAAAATATTGCTAGAGTTGTTACAGAAGCTGTGTTGAAGACATTGATGTTTAATTTAAATTTTGACAGAGAAGGCCAAGGAAACTTGGAGCATATTCTTAATGATTATTGAAGAGCAATCCAGTAATTATGAAAGATTAATACAGAGTAGTCTTCTGGAAGATAAACTGACTCCTCACTCTTTGGCAGGTGGATGACATCTTAGGAGAAGGCAGTGATGAAAGTGATACTGAAAAAAAAAAGCCAGAAGAGGATGGTGAAAAACCTCAGACAAGTGCAACAGAGACTCTAGGGAGGAAGGCAGATCAGAGACCTGGATCATCATCGTCATCATCAAGTGAGAGAAGTTTAACAGGCAGTTTACCCAGGTATGAATTTTTCAAATCTAAGAAGTGTTAATGAGGCTTCATTGTGTTTGTGCTATTCAGCATGCTTTCTTACTATCTGGTATTTGCAATCTGATGTTAAACTACGTGTAGGCAACTTTTTCTTGTAAGTCTGTGAAGTTGTCATGCTTATCTCTGAAACCTTTTGGGATTTATTTAAGGAAGTAGTCTTGGTAAATGTCTTGTTAAGAACCAGATTATCACCTGTTCAGAAAGAACTGAAGGCAACTGAATGCACTTCTTTTAAAGTTGGTGCAGTCCTGTGTTAGATATAGAATCATGTCCTCTGCAGTGTCACTTTAAGTAAAATAAAGCAAGGTTTGGAAAGCTATGCTTTGTTCATCCTGAATTTTTGAGATTGTTTTATGTTGGTCATTCGTAACAATGAGGTTGTTGGGATGCTTTTCGACTTAGAAAGAAATTTAAACTTGCTAGTCTCTTCTTCAAAATTGATTTTAGTGTCCCAGCACTAAATGTTGGATAATGACTATCAACCAGTTGCTAATATACTAAACTTAATAAACTAAGTGCTTATTTTAAATATGGTAATGAATGGTTTAATTTAGAATTGGAGGAGTCATCATCCTGTACTTCAGGATATATAAGTAGTAGTCTTAAGCAACTGACTTACATTATTTTAACTTTTCTGAGCTTTGCTCTAGCACACAAACATGCTATAAGAGAAGTTGTAAAAGCTGCCACAGAATGTGATATATAAATGTTCATGGAGAGATTTGGATTGGGATAATAATGTTGCTGTGTGTTGGGTTTATTGGAGAAAGAGCTACAGGGGAAGCTTGCATGACCTTTTAGTATATCATGGTTATTTTTAATCATTGAACCTCTTCAGAAAAAAAGTCTGAAACTTCTGAGAATTTGATTAGTTTCAAATGGATAGTTGAAAAATTTTCTCCTAAACAAAGTTTGGAAGAGGAAAGGCAAGCAAATGAATGTTTTAGAGCATAGCTTGAAGCAGAAAAGCATAGTGATGGCATATCACTGGTAAGTCGTCCTAATACTGTGATGTTTCATTGTGTGGAAGACATACCAAATTGTGGAAACCAAAAGGAAGAAAGAGTCACATTTAGGAATATTGCTAAATACTATTCCCCAAGTATAGTGTAAAACAATAGAGCAAGTGCATTTGTAAATAAGGTTTATTCTATAAACAGGAAGGTTTTTAAGTAAGTTTGGCAATACTTCTTCACTCAGAAACTATATAGACATAGTGTAGTGTTCTTGCTGGGATGAAGTCTTTGAGCAGCTTCTTAAGTAACTTCTATTTTCAGGCTCTCCATCTCTTAAGAGTTTCCTTGTCAGTTTGCTAAATTAGTTCAGGATTGAGCTTGAATGGCATGCTGGAAAACATACTCACAAAGTGCTGGTTCAAATGCTGACCCAGTGTCTGCTAGGCAGGAAATTCTGCTAGATAAGAAAGGAGCTTGTCATTCCAATTGCATTTTAAGTTTGAAGCTTTAAATTTATGTTTTCATGTTCAGTGAGTGTTGTATGTGCTAAAGAGATACTGTATAAGAGGGGTAATGTAAAAACAGTCTCTCATGAACAGAAGATGAACAAGAGGCAGTCCAGATATGATCCAGTACTCCTGTAATCCAGCTCAGCTCATTCCTGTTAGAGATGAGGCCTACAGAGACTATAGGTTTCTGTTTCTCAACACCTTTACAGCAGTTACTGACCATAAAAGCCATAGCTCTTAAAAAAAAAATCTAGTGCTTACATTTAATATTAGTCTTTCAGTCTTGAAGCTTACAGAATACCTTGATCATTTCTCTGATTGGTGCCACTTCTGAAATTCTCAAACATGGAGAAAAAAATAATCTTTGAGAAAACTGACAGCTCCCACTTGAAGGGAAATGTAGCCTTTCTCCTAGATCCACTGCTGGCTCATAATTAAGGAAAATTAAGCTCAGGGCCTCAGAAATCCCTCAGCTATCTTTACTGTGCCCATTTACTAGAATTTTAAAAGGAACAGTGATATTTTGATTCCTAAGTGTTTTCTTTCGAATATAATAGTACTTCCTTACAGCAGCCACTCTTCTGGAAGACAGAAATTATAGTTTTTCTTTCTTTCTTTCTTTCTTTGTGACAGAAAAGACTGCTGCAAACTCCAGTGAAAAATTTTGTTGGTGACATCTTTTATCTCAATTGAAAGTATATTCATTGTCACTGTAACTTTATTCCAGTTCCCAGTCTTGAGACACTTTACTTTGAGAATGTTGGGACCTAAGTTTTTTACAGCTCAGTGCTTCCCAAGCTGTCAGACTCAGATTTGTTATAGTCTGGGATATTTTTCAAAAACAATTTAAGTGACAAACCATTCAAAACATATTAAGGAACTATCTGGTATGTGGTCAAAATCTTGAAAGTACCTTAATAGCCAGTAGCACATCTCAAATATGGCTGACAAAATGATTGTAGAAATTCAACCATTTTGCTAAAGAATTATTGTTTCTCTGTTTTCTTACCCAAGCATTTTCTTCGCATTGTTTCACTAGTCAAGTCATAATGTTATTACACTGAACAGTCTTCCAAAATTCCTTTCTAGATCATGTCAGTATGCTGTTGATTTGATTTTTACAGTGTAGAAGAGCTGAAGATCTAAATTTAGAAGTATTGGTGAATTAAAGTCATCATTTCCTGCCTCCTGGATCATTTGTTGCATTAGCATAACTCACTTAATCATCAAGCAATCTGTCTGTTAAAGAGCTTCTGTGTAAGGTCACCCTAGAAAAAAATGCATTGTGTGAAGTTAATTTTAAGAACTAAATCTTTCATTATCTCCCTTCCCTTAGAATAGATTTTATTTAAGGGGACACTCAGTGATGTCTATAACTGCAAAAGGAAGGGGGATCAAAATTTCTTCATGTGGTCAGTGCTTGGATGTTCAGGAAAACATTAACTCCAGAGTGAACAAATCCTAAAGTAAACAATTGCCTGCATTTGCAGGTAATTGGAAAATGTTGTTTGAAGAAAATTCAAATTAATTGTGGTCTCATTGATAGAGCTTCTCCCACATCATTATTTCAAACTTGTAATCTGCATTCTGTGATGTGTGGTTATTCTAAACTACTTCCATTTCTGGAGCCATTAGAATTTTGTCATGCACAATAGTTAGGGTGTTCTGAAAATCTCTTGTTCAGACTCCCTCAGTAAGAGCCAGAGGTCGTTATTGGAATTGGCCAGAGTGAGAGGATCAGTTCATTTCTAAAGCTGCACTGTGGTTTTGGCTGCGGGCCTGCCGTGTCAGTGGCCATGGGATTACAAAGGAACGTGTCTCATTTTAAACACTGTTTCCTCAAAGCTTATTCCATCTATCTTTGTGTTGCAGAGGCAGCACTTGAGTTAAGCAATGGTGGATGAGCTTGAATCTTGCAGCTTGTTCAGGGGGTTTAAGATCTCTGCGTAGAATTAAGATTGCTGGAAAAGTACAGGAAGCAAATGCGGCCCATTTATTGATTTTGGCAATGAGATAATGAATCCCAAATCAATTGAAGTATGTTTGATAGGAGCAGCAACTCATTGTTGTTCCTTGATGAAATTTGGTAAGTAAATGTTGTTTTCCTACTTGAATGCATTTAATGCATTTTAATGAGCGTCTCACTCTATTTTAGAGAGATCCAATATGTCTCCTTAACAAAGCAGGAAACCCACTCAGCCTTTAAAGAGAATGTATAATCATTGAGTAGGGAAAAAACCAGACCTAAACTCTGCAAAATTAGAGATACTTGACAGGCAACCACCTCCTCTCTCAGTTGTGGGAAAGGCTGATTTGCTTTAAGAATTTGCAGTGATAGGTGGAATCTGTCAGTTTGAAGGTGCTTCCCTGGAAATTCTTTTCTTAAGGTGAAGCAAGTTAAGGAAGCTCAACATAGATGATGTGACGGCTCCAATTTTATAGATTATTACGCTTAAAAAGTTTCAAATTGTTTGAGTTTGTTTCACGGAGAACAGCCCAAATTTGTCTCCCATGATTAATTTCCTGTAAGTTCAGTCCAATTCAGCATTCCAAATTAAACATCTGGGAGAAGAAAACATTCTTTAGGTAATAAGACAATATGGTGAATATTTTTTTACATAACCAAATTCTGACTGATTTTTTGCAAGTTGCAAAAAGTTGCAAGTACTTTTTTCTTGGTTTTAAAACTTAACTTATATGGGTAGTACAACACCTGGATTGGCCAGCATGTTCCAAGTCTGTACAGTACTCTTGTGATGAATTTAAATGGCTATTCAGAGGGATGTTTTGTGGCATTAAAGAGCTGAAACTTTCACCAACTTAGTTTTTCCTAAAACTATTGATTGCATTCAATCTCCAAAGGAGAAATTTTTCTTGATTTTTTTTTTTCTGGTACATTTTTTCCTTGGCATATTAATTGTTCTCATAGTTACTGCAAGCTGAGTGTGTTTAAATTACTGAATTTCCTTACGTTTCTAACAGCTTGGAAGTAAACAGACTCTTTAATGTAATCCACATTAGCAATTAAAAAATTACTGCAGTTTCAGTGAGGTTTTTTTTCCCAGAAGCAATGGTGAAACACTCCAGACTGAAATCCAGGATCAGCCTCTGAAGAGAAGTGCTTCTGTTGGCAGCACATCTTGCTGTTTTCACATGAGCCGGCTGTTCTGCAAAATTGTAATGTTATTCCTGTTTGGAAGTGATTTTGATGAAGAGTCTAAAATGGAAGAGGATTCTGGGCATGCAAAGCGTAATTCGCTTCTGTACTTATATATTAAAAATAAGTTTTCATATAGGAATGTTTTTATTTGAAAGATCTCTTGTTCATATTTTCTGTTTTTTTTCTTGTTACCCAAAATTTCCACATGAGAAAATCAATACTGAGGTAATAACAGCTTTTTGAAAACATTTTAATTAAATTTTTTTTCATCTGAAGGTAGTTTTTTTCAAGTATGTGTAGTCCCAAGTACTCTACCTGCTGCTACATTGAATGAACAACTTACTTTCAGTTTGCCAGCTAGAAAACTTCATTAGGGTTGCTTTAGGCAACTGAAGTGCATCCCATCCCCATTTAACCACATTCTTTAGGTTATTAAGACATTGTTTCTTTGACAGTTGGGACTTTTGTTTTCGGTGCTCTGTTTAGGTTGATTCTCAGCTCTAGGTCTTTGTCTCACATATTTGTTATAAAACTGACCTTTCCTAATTCATATTTCTGACCCAGTCATTCCTCCTTTCCTCAGAGGAAAAGTTTGGAGAGAGGTTTTTTGCTGACTTGAACTTTCTGCATCTGTTAAGTTAAATCCCACTCTTTGGTCCTTGTCTTTGCTACAAAGCACAAAAGGTGGTTTTAAGAGCAAGCTGTGCCAAGGATGTTTGTACTTGAAAAGTGCAGTTACAGACCATGCTTTATTTCATTTGAGCAGCTTTTCTTTGCAAGAAGTAGATTAGATTGAAGTGAAATAGTGTCCAAGCTTTTAAGTGATTCCTTCCCTATAGCAATGTTTTTCATAAACCTTCAGTAAATACTGGGGAGTTTATTCTGAGTGTGTCTTTACTCATTGATCTGTGGAGCTTTAGCTGAAACCTGAAAATTAAGGGATTTTTAAGCCAGAAAAATTTGACAGTATTAGAATGTAATTGCAGATAACTAGAGAAGTCACTGACAAACTCAACTGTTCCAATATCATACATCAGTGGAAAATTTAAAAATGCAGTAGGAGGAATTGGAAAATGTTACTATTGAAACTGCATCTACGTGCCATCATGTTTTTGTTTATCACACAGTTATTATCTTTAGATCCTGGTTTTTTAAACATGCCAATCATATAACTTGGCCATAAACATACTTTTAAAAAAAGTAATTCTTTTACTATGGCCTCACAAATATTATATATGAGTAGTGTTACATTTGCAAGTGAAGTAACAATTTGCTATCACAATCTTTCTTTTGAAGGAGTATTTGAAGGCTTTTACAATAGAAAACACAAGCGTTCTGATGGCTATGACAGTGTAAGTCCTGTAACAGTGCCAGTAGAAGACAGAGATTTTTTTCTTCTCACTAATGAGATTAAGCATCATTGGGTTTCCTTACAAAATGCTAAGTTACTCTGTATTAATTTAATTAATTTAAAACTATTACAGAATACAGGTTTTAAGCTCTCTGATAAGAGAAAGTGCTTGCTTTTTTTTCCTTCTTGTTAGAGCAAGATGGGAGATCCAGCATAACTTCTGCCCTGAGGAGGCTTTCACCTGTAGGCAGTACTTGTCTGTGTGTTTTCTTAGAGCAGACGGCAGAGCAAAGAGTTGGGTTTTGTCCACCATGTGAAATAATTTTTTAAGAGGAAAACTACTTTTTATGTCTGCAGCAACCAGAAGAACTGTGAGGTCTGTTTGTTACTCATGGCTCAAAAAGCAAGTTACTGTGTTGGCCACTTGCTGCTCATGGGTGTCTCCCCATACCAGAAAGTTACCATCATCTTATGTTCAAGAGCAGAATTGTTGTGGGCAGGTAACTTATTCAAGTGAGAGGAAAGGAGTGCTTCCTGTGAAGAGGGATTGCAGAATTCTGCTTTCTTTTTCAGCTTAATATGCCAATATTTTTCCACTGGTAAGATACCTACCTTCTAAAACAGCTGTGAAAGAGTTTATCTGGATCTTAACACTTGCTCTCCAGTGATGTTTGCCAGGCTCACTGAAGAGGGTTAACAGTATGAAGGATCCCTAACTCCTTATTTGCCTTCCTGCTGATAAGACAGTATTCAGCCTTTAGCTGTTTATGGGGTATTGTTCACTTCTATGTAAGTTTGCTTTTGTTCTGGAGGTTTTTTCTTCTCTGAGCAAAAAGGAGTACAATGAGCACACAGATTTGGTCAAAGCCACAGGGCATTCTCTCTTTAGGCTTATATTTCAGGTCATTTAAGGTTTTAAGTATGTTCTATTCTGTTTCAAAGTTACTTCACTGATTATCTTTCCTTAACTTTTCAAGGAATCTTTTTGTATGTAAGATTGAATCATCTGACTCTTTTATACACAATATTTGAAATAATGGCATTTACAAAATGGCAGTAATATTTTACTTGTTTACTGTGTCTGAACTGGCTAATATGTGTTTGTTGGATGCATTGCAGGAGTTTGCTCAGATGCATATTATTGGATGCTTCTTAAATAACTTTTTACAAAGGATTCAGAATTTCATTGCCATGAAAGGATTATACCAAATTGCTTTGCTTTGTTCTGTATAATCTTCCTAGGAAGTCTTTACTTAATGGAAAGGTCTTTCTGTAGGTTTTTCTATGCTAAAAATGTGATTTTCGAGTTTTTTTCTCAATATTAAATTTATTTAAGTCTCCATTCTGCTATAATGAATGCCCTGTAAAGCTAGAGCTTGTGTTTTTTCCTCCCTCTCCAAAGCTATGAGGTGTATTTATGGCATGTTAAGCCTGGAAGACTAACTTTAAATCATACAGAAATAATTGGGTTGAAAAATACATTCATGAGAGTTATTTCATGTTTTTGTGGCATTGATGTTAGGAGAATATGAAGATGCAGAGGGGAACGTTCTATACCCTTGTAAATCCACAGTAGGGTAGAAAGATGCTGGAAGTTACTAGTGTGCTCTAAGGATTATAAATGTATAGTGCTATTTTCAATATACTGTTTTATTTGATAGTAGGGAGGAGAAAAATGTCTGATATGCCTAGCTAAATTAATAGTTTAGGGAAATATTACATTTCTATTTAAAAACGAAGAAAAAATTTATACACATAAAAGGGTATCTGGGAGATCTGTTGCAAGAGGGAACGCTGTTAGAAAGGGAGGTTGGCACTGCTTTTTGGAAAACTTGAATAGAATTCTCAAATACAAGTAAAAAGACCTCAGAATTGGTGAAAAATATTTTTCTTCATATGATATTCTGTGCTATAGGATAGAGTGTGTTCCCACATGTGATTTTTAGGTAAAATCTATATCAATTTGTTAGGTTTCCATTAATATCTTAAACTTACACATCTAGTCTGTATGTTCTTCACTTTTAGATTTTGTGTTTAGTTGTCTTCTGCTGTGGTAGAGAAGCTTTTTATTTTATTCTTTATTTAAACAAATTAAGCTTTATGATCTCATACAGAAAAATTAATGTGGACAAGTCTAAAAGCTTATAAATCATCAAGTATAGTTTGAACTACTCTAACTGTTCAGGAAACAATTGGCAAAATGGCAAAATAAATGGATATATTATTTATTTCAGGTTTCCTCAGAGGTAAACCAGAGAGGAAATGATAGGACCTTTAGTGGCAAATGCTTGAAAGCAATTGTGAGAAATGAAGGAGTTTCTGTACACAGAGTAAGTACTCAGCCAAGAAGCAAATGGTAGTGAGGGTGCCCTTGGTACTTGGAGGTTGTATAACTCCATTAGTGTTTTAACCCAGGTGAGGAGTGTGCCTTTGAAGCAATGCTTTGGTGTGGCTCCCAGAGGAATCTCAGGATTCATCATTTCCTTTAGGTCAGTGTAAGCTGGGGTTTCACTCCCAGAGCTTGCTGTGGGCCACTAATGCACCTTCAATCCAGAGAATGAACTGAGAGCTCAGATTAAAACCTTGTTTCTGCCTTAATCAACTGTAAAGCCCACGTGCATGAATGCCAAATGTACTGTCTCAGTGTGTACAGTGTCAATAGGACAAAAGTTTAAAAGTCACTGGCATTACTCTTTAAACCATTATACACTTACAGAGTTGGATTCCTTTTTTTTATCTCTCTTGATATTCATATATCTAGACAGTGAACACAATTTTGCATTTATTTCTTGATCATTTAAATGTTGGGACATCGCAATACACTATTTTAAATTTTCAAGTGGTTAAATTACTTAAATTATAAGCATGACACTGATAAATGGTAAAAACAGCTGTATAAGCAAATGAATGCATGGCTCAATTTCTTTATGGAAGCACTTAAGTAGATGAGTCATTCATATCTTCAAGCTTGTTAATGATTTTAATAGCCCAAAGTTTCAAGCTGTTACCGAAAATATACCTACTACAGCTTCAGTTAAGTTGCAGACTAAATTACAGTTGTGTTTCTGGCTGCTGATTAGTCTTGTTGGTAAACATTTTGCATCCAGTTGTCAAGAAAACTAGGAAAAGTGCTTGAGAAAAGGAATTTGAATATTCAGTATGTAGGGGAAAGATGTCGTTACAGTTTGCCTCCAGTTTTTTTTTGGAGAAGTCTTCTTTGCAATTTTACATTTAGCTTTACTCCTGTAATGTTGTCTGTAACACTCTACTGTCATCCAGTTACACTGAAAAATTACAGTTTGTGTTGGAAAGTCTTCTCTTGGCTACATAGATAAATTGCGTTTGCAACCTGCAAGACTTAGAAGTGAAAAGCTGCAATAATTAAAAGTTCTTTCCTCTGCTTAAGATACTTACCTAGGAAAGCAAGCAGCCCAACAGCTTAATTATCTGTAATGTGTACAAACATTTTCTTACACACCCATGGAAGAGCCTAACAGGCAGTTTGTACCATCTTCAGCTTTAGATACATGAGCTGCCTCTGCATTGAGAAAATCAGAAAATTGTATGTGATTCATGTGTTCGCTCTGCTCTCAGTAGAGTCTTAGTCATTAATTACCATAATCTCAGTGTTTTCAATGGTCATGTGGCATATTCTTGCTTGAAGTTGTGTTATATCCACATACAGAAATGTAGGCACTAGATACATTCAGATGAACTGAAGGAAGTTGTAGGAAGCAAGCCTATGGGAATCTATAGAGTTTTTTTCTAGAAACCTTGAGTAGCCCCTGAGAAGTTTTTCCGTTTGCAGAATTTTGCAAGGAGCCTCTTCCCAAATTCATAATGAGAAAGATAACACTCTGGAAACTCTTCCAGCCACAGAAAGCTGTTCCTGTTTTCTGTTTTTTCCACTGTTTTCTGGTTGTCCAGGGAGAAGGAATTCAAATTTTCAGCGATTTGCAGAGATAGATCACTTAATATCTTGTCTTTATAATGTATAGCTTGGGTTTATTTGGCTGTGCTTCTTTTTTCTCTGAGAGCTAATGCATCAGTACATAAAACACTGGAGGATGCAGTGATTGATTATCACCACCACAGCTGCATCTGGGAAGCAATGGATTGGGTTTGAGGCAACAGAGAATGAAAATGATGGGAAAAGTAGATGTCATTATAGCAAGTCTGCTCATCTTTGTCTTCTAGTGCTGTGGTGGTAGAGGCAGGACCAGCATGCTGCTGGGATTTTTCTAAAAGTTTTGGAATATATTTGGGTGAAAGATGGGGAGAACAGGCAAGAGTAATGGAGTGCCAGATGTGTCTCCTCAAGTTCTTCTGGCCTTAGAGGGATGCCCGGGTGCTCAGCACTGGAAGCAGCTCCTATAACAAAGATGAATAATTTCATATCTCTGCAAGCCTCATCTAGCACTGTTTTGCATCAGGTTCTTCACATGATTGTAAAGTTTTCAGTGTTTGATAATTTCTCTGGTGTTTGAGAAGCATGAAATACTTGTGTGAGACAGGAGTTCTCAAAAGAGCTGGAGAGTAAGGTGATGGTGCAAATGTTTTTAGTATCAGCAAGGATAAAGCCTCAACAACCTCTCTGGATAACCTGTGTCAGTGCTTAATCACCATCACAATGAGAACCTGTTCCCTGATGTTTAGCGGGTACTTCTGTATTTCAGTTTGTGCCTGTTGCTTCTTGTCCTTTCACTGGACACCACTGAGAAGAACCTGGCTCCATTTTCTTTACACTGTCCATTCAGGATTTTGTACATGTTCATTAGATCCACACTCCACTCCTACAGCTTCTCTGTTGCTTGGGATCAGCACTGTGCAGTGCTTTGACAAGGAGGCTGAGGCCATGCTGTGCACTGAAAAAGTGGAGAACCATGGAGTAAACATAGGAGCAATGTATGGGCTGGATACATACTAATGGACACTGAAATGCTGGAGCTGAGTCTGTATATATTCAGGTCCAGCACTTCCAAGCAGCACAACTTCCAGACCAGCAGCTTCTTTCGAATAGCTTATAAACCCTTCAGAACTGAGTACAAATAAGATGTTTCCAGTGTGCTGTCTCTGAAGGGCTTGTTTTGAGAGTGTTTTCCATTATTCTGCTGCTTTTGCATCCATCTGGGAACAATCTGTTGAGTTGTAGTACATAGATCTGTGTCTTGCAGTGCCCTAGCATCCATCAGTGGGTCTAAATTTTGCTTGCAGTCTCTTGCAGTGTGGTCATGTTGCACCTCATAATACTCAAATAACATGAGTGTTCTGTTGTCAAGAATAAGCCAGCTTATCCTTTGATACTGATCTGATCTTTGTGTATCTTGCTGGGAAGAAAGAGAGGGAAATTATCCTCCCCACAAAGTCATGTTGCCACTGTTTTGTACAGGTGTAAAAACTAAGGAGCATTTTTTTGTAAGGATAGTTTTCTGTAAAAATATTTGTTACATAGGCTGTTATTAAAAGCTGTTTCAAATAAAAATCACTTTCTCTAGATACTATGGACACATTGCATCAAAATATGGAAGGAAGAAAGATAAATACTGTGTTCCCCTCAGTAGAAAGACTCATCTTCCAAAAGAGCTCAGCAACAATGACAAACGTTTACAAGCCTTGAAAGTTTTCCTTCACTGTACCAATTAAAGCAGCTTTGAAAATTGCTGTCACCTCCTGCAGAGTTGTAGCATTGTTAAATCTTTTTATATTAAAAATAACCCCTCAAATTGTTCCCAGTGCCTGTGTTTGTGAAATTCTTCTTCCAGCTCTTCATGGATTTAACCTCCTTCACTGTTCGTGAAGGGAAATATATGAGCTTTAAAGTGATGCTTTATAGCTGAAGCTTAGAGCACAGATATAAGATGAATATTAGAGTGTAATAGCTATGACATTTATATTGCTTATCCAAGGAATGTCTTTTTTTCCAGAAAAACACTTTGTTCTTTTGTGCGGGGGAACCCTTCTCCATCTCATCACTTTTCAATTTTACAGGTTTTTCTTGTGAGGATGAGGGAGAATTTGAGTTAAGGAAGGTAGAAATTTTAGGGAAACTAATAGAAATGGTGTGAAATGTCAGGGATGATAACCTTGGCGTTAGGAACTGGATAGTTTTGGGGGATCAGAGGAAAGATAACCCAGCAAAATCAAATCCTAAAGACAATAGAGATGAAAATCTGCTCTTGTAAATCAAAATTAGGTATTTTGGATATAAAGCAGCACATACCTTGCATGGAAAAGTCATCACTGGAGTTTCTTGCTGCTGTGCTGCACCCTTTCTATGAATGGTACAACTCTTGCAGGGATAATGGTATGATACCATTTTCATTTAGATATGTCTTTCAGTGGCTCCCAGTCTGGAGTAAGAGAGGTTTCTGAGTCACACTATTTGAATGTCTTAAGAGTTTAGGTACAGGAGTGCCTGTCTTAGATATTTTGTCAGTTACTCCTGCTGATAGTGTTTTACAGCTCTGTAATTGGTTAGACTTCCAATTATCTGAAGCCACTCTTCTAAATGAATGTGCCATAGTATCTTTCTATAAATAAGAATGTGAATGAATAATTCCCATGGGCTGGCTGAGGCTTTTATACTCCCTTGAATGCTTATTCAACATCATCCCTTCTCTCATCACTCTCTTCAACATCATTTTTCTTCTGTTTTTCCTTAGGCTTCAGAAAGTTGTCATCTGTTTTCATTACATAAGAGCTTTCAAATAATCTTAAGATTTCTGAAAGGACAATTGATAAAACCCTTGATTTTAAAAGGAGACTGTCAAGTCTATTACATGCTTCAGATGGCTTCCTTTTAGAAATCAAAGTTCTTACTGCGTGTGTGTATATTTATATGTCTTGATTGTTGTTCCTATCTGGGGATCATAAAATACGATAAGACAGAGACTGAAACTCATAATTTCTTAGGCAGCAGGGACAAAAAGCTATGTTCACTAGCAAAAAAAAATCCAAATTATAGTCTCTGTAAGAAGAAATTTTAAGTGATTGCTGTCTTGTATATGTGTTGTAGATAAAGCATTTTAAAAGCAATAGTTTTCATACTGAAAGTTATATATTGATATAAAGAGATCAGCTTTTAATGATATAAATAGTCATAGCTTTCCCTCTTCGACAATTATTTATAAAAATTGAAGAGGGGATGGAAATGGGCAACTGTCCCCAAAACCTAGGCATCAGTTCTGAGGGATAAGCCTGTGTGCAATGGAAAGATCTCTGCAGTTCAACCTGGGCAGTTTTGCCCTGAAGACTCATCAATGAATCTTGTAGGAAAATGACTCTGTATTCTTACTAGAATACATTTCATTTGCTTATCTGGAATATTGTGTTGTATATTTTTTGTGTGCCTATCTAATGCTTTAAAAAAATATTATGAAAATTATTAAAATCAGGAGATTTAAGAAAGATGTGTGATTAGGCAAGCTTTGTGCTTGCAGCTCCATTTGGGAAGCATACATTTCTTTAGTTTTCTTTACTCTCATTCTTGATAGTGGCATTTAAGAGCTCAAACAACAGTGTTGACAGCCCTGTAGCCTTAGGTTTCTTTAAAAATTGTATGATTCTGTGAGGGAAGTTAAAGCTATAAGAAATCTTTCATAGGTGCCTTACAGAATACTTAAAAGAGATTACCTTTCCCTACTGCACATTTGTGCCTACTGAAGTATAACATCATGTTTCAGATGAAGTTACTTAGAATTTATTTGACAAAGGGGAGAAATGTGTAGATTTCACTAATCTTCAAAAGCAAAGCAGCAAAAAGAATATTGGTCCGTAGAGAGGAACCAATGTGAGCAAGCACTCATCAATTCAAAGTATATGTTTTGTTTGGTTTTTTTCCCCTTAAGGTATTCAAGTTTTTCCAGCCAGTTTTCAAGGAAGAAATGTAATGTTTTTAAACAAAAAAAAGTAGGTAATTTTGCAGATGCAAAACTATCACACACATGGAGCTAACTACTCATATTTGTACATTTTTCTCCTTCACATAACATGCTCTTAATCCCTTGGGAAGCAGGAAACTTGTAAACTAGTTTTCAGTGAGATACAAACATCAGAACTGCATAGTGCTTTTTCTCTCAAATCCCCTTTTGTTTCAAAAGCAATTTGTTTTGCAGTTATATTACATGGATAATAGTATTTCCAGAGTGAAGACTTGGAAAAAGTACTAGCCTAACTTTCTAGTACTAGAAAGTACTTTAGTATGATGAGCAGATGAAAAGGAGCTACTTTTGCTGTCCAGAGTTTGCAGTAAGAAACTTAAACTGTTTTGCAAGACACTGAGGATTCCAACGTGAGGGTTGCTGCAGGTAACTTATGGGGGAGCAACATCTTCCTCTTGTTCTTCTGGTATCAGTTACTGTTCTGTAATGAAAGGGATTGCATGAGATATTAATTATTCCAGAGCTGATCTTCAACACCTGGCACTCAAACATTCAAACTTCAGGTTGGGACTTCAACAAAGATGTGCTTGTGTAGGAGTTCTTCAGTAAAGCTTCTCAGATGTGATATAATTACCCGAAGTTCCAGTTTTCCAGATTCCAGTTTTCCAGTTACTGTACTAGGGCTTACAATTCCTGTAAAAAGGGATAAGCAATTTTAATTCTTCTATATATTTATATCTGTTTCTCTTCTTGCTGTATTCCTAAATGAAATGTTTTCTTCTTTCTGTCAGAGATGTATCCTGAATTTTTTCTTGATAAAATAGTTTTTCTGTGTTGAAATTATTGATGTGCAGAGAAAGGAGAAAGGGATTGCACTGTGCATAGGAATGTTGAGATACTCAACTGGTTCAGTCTTCATTTACTGCAAAATCAAAATTCAAAATCACTGAAAGACTGTTGAGAAGATACAGGTCTAACTAGGTGTGTTGCATGTTCAAAGATGCATGAAATGATAGGGGAGCAAAGGTGTGCTGATTCAATTGCTGAAGAGGAAGGTTCTTGTTCTAAGACTCCTGACAAAATTACATCATTGATACACTAAGTGATGGATGCAAAGTTTGCTTCAGGAAAAATCACAGAAGGACATTGTTCACTTCATTGCTGCTTCTGACACATTCTGAAATACTTGGAGCTACTGCAAAGGTCTAATATAATATCTGTTAAGGAGGAACAGGCATTTTGGAAAGCTTCAGATCATTAACTGGATAAGGGAAAAAAAATATCACAGGAGAGAAACTGAGAGTGTGAACTTTCACACATCTAGACTATTAACTGCAGCTAAAATTAACCAAAGTGCTGGTTCACATTTCGATCATGAGACTTCAGTCTTGGTCTTGTATTTCTCTATATTTCCTACAAGGAGCAAATGCACAGCTTGTGCGTGTTTGCTCAAAGTGTCAAGCTGCTAAATTTCCACTGCAGGGTTGGTTTTTTTCCCCCTTTTTTAAAATGGAGGTTCTTATTCTCCTAAAGGCTTTTAGAAAGTGAACTGCACAGTCTAAAAGTTCTCAGGTCCAACCAAGCAAACCTTGGCACGGAATTAACGTGCACTGTGAGAGCCTGGATTGATCTCAAGGCATTTTTAAGGTATATCTGGACCTTCCCCACAGTTCTAAAATGACCAGAGTTGTAGGTATTCCTATTATGTCAATGTCAGCTGTCCTAAGAGAGCTGCTCTGCTCACAGCTGCAGCAGCAGAATGGAATACATCCAGTGTGCTACTGACTTCTTGTTTGGTCAGTGGTGCTGATCATGTCCTTGTAAACAGCAATATTGTCACAAATAGCTGGGGGTTTTTCATAAGTCTTACAAAGCAGGTGCCATAGCTGAAGTTCAGTAGGACTGAATGACTTTTGCTGATTTCTCCTAGGATGAGACTTTTTTGGAAGGAATATTTGAGCTATTTTTCTTGTACAGTGTTCTAAACAACTTGAATAAATGGTAACAGTAACATTTATATCCAAAAAACATAAGCGTTTCTTCACATCAGGCCTATCAAATATAAACAGCAGTTGATTTTTTAACTTTCTTTCCTTTTTATAAGAGATTTTTTTCTGAAGTCTTTCTCTATGGATGTGATGTTGCTTCTTTTGGCAAGTTTCTTTAGCATTTGGTGGTATGAATGAGGTGTTCACCACTTAAAGTGTCACCTAAATCTATTAAGTTTTGTGTTAAGAATTATGTAAGTTGTTACAGTTCTAGAAAGTTTTTTTCATTGTTCACCAAAAAGCTGAATGGTGGTGTTTTGAACTTTAGTGAGATATTTTAACATAGCTCTGTGATGTCTTCATGTTTCCCTCCACAATATGTAAATTGCCAAAAGACATACAAACTGCACAAGACTACTTTTCTCACAAAGCGGTAGGTTATAATATTTGTGTTTGTGTTAGACCACATCAGATGGGAAACTTAAATGCAATGTGGTTAGAGTGAACGTCTGCCTTTTACCTTCCTTTACTATCTAACTATGAAAATATGTAGAAGTTGTTCAGATGCAATAATCCAATTCATTCAGTCCATTTCTGTCTGTATGTGCAGTTATTACTTGGCTTTCACTGATAGTATGGTTATATCTGTTAGTTAATATAGCAATTATGCAATTGAGATCAGGAAAAGAAGTGTCTTTGGAAAACTGAAAAATAGCATAAAGTTCTCTTATACTGCTTTCAGTATAAGTTTTGAAGGCTAGTTTGTCTTAGTATGTTTTTGATCAGATTCTCTATTTATTGAGTCATCAGTACCATTTATTGGTCATGGGTTTTCCTATTTCAATACCATATAGTATTTCAGTGTACCTATTTCAGTACCACTAACTATGCAAGTCTACACGACTTTAAGTTCTAACAGTTTTAGTGCTTCAGGGGAAGGATACACAAGCAATTAAAAGTCTGTATTTTCTAGCATGTTACAACTATTAAGAAAGTGCTGTTAAAATATATCCTTATTTTTCTCAATTCACTTTATGTTTCACTTGTGCTTTTCAGTAGGATTGTGCTGGTATCTGTAAAATGAACTGGGAAATCTAAGCTGCTATTTTTTCTAGGGACAAAAGTTTGGAATCAAGATAGGTTATCAAGCAGGAGAGTATTTGCCTTGTTCTCCTTGTCTCCTTGAATGTACTAGTAAATGCTAAAGTATGTACAGGAATTGCTGTTATTCTTACATTTCTCTGTTCTAACTTTTGCTGTCTATAATGATTCAATGACTCTGTCTATAACTTAAGAGTTCTGAGTGAAGTAATGTAATTGATTTCTCACTAATGCGTCAATGTATTTGAAATAGAAGTCTTTCTGCAGTCATTGCCTTTTATCACTGCAGAGCCATTAACTAATAGCTTCCATCCTGGGACAATGGAGTGACTAGAGCCTGAGGGAAAATAATTTTCAGTAATATATCTGCAGAAGCACCAGTCTACAAGAGCTGGATTTTTATAGAGGCAGACTTTAGAAATCATTTGTTACAATCATTTTGGGACGAGTGAGGGCTGAAAAATGATGAGAGGCATTCACATAATCAGAGAGAAAGAACAGAGAAAGAGACGTGCTTTCTAGCAGAGGATTCTTGTTTAACTGTGAGGCCAGCTGAAGAAGAAACACAAAGCAATGAAAAGCAACACTTTAGCTTGGAGAAGAGGCCATATGTGGCAGGGATGATGCTGGCACACTTCCAGGACCCCAAACTTAGGCTTAAGCAGTAATCAGACTATTGAGAAGAAATTAGGTCAACATGTTTGTCTTTTCTTGTAGCTCTGTTTCGCTTGTGCAGTAGCAATGAGTTTGTCTCAGAATAAAAAATGTTTTGTTTGCATTAATTAATATATCACAGTTAAGTGATCTGTAAAATCCACATTGCTGAGATTGAAGTTGAAAAAAAGTGCATGGATTAACTGGGAGTCAGAGTAGCCCTGGGAGCCTACAGCAGAGTTATGTTCTTGTGAAGAACGAGAACTTGTGTTGAAGACATTCCAGTCTAACCCTAACCCAGGGTACTAGGAGCTGCCTGACCCCCTATGAGAAGCTTCCAGACAAGGAGACCTCTTGATAATGTAATGCTACCCCTTGAGTTTCTAGGTTGTGGGAGTGAAGTTTTCAAAACAGTACACAAAGGGCAGCTACCTGATGCTGGTTCCTCTAGCCCAGCTGCGAGAGATGCTACTTCATTTAGGTATTCCTAGATCAAAAAAATTCCAAAAGCATCATTTAAGTTTGAATAAATGAAGGCTGCAAGAAACTAGGATAATGGGAAAAGTATCTGGGAGTTACTGACTTGATCTGCTTAATGGTCTGCCACCGTGAAGAATGAGCAGCCCCCAGCTTGGTTCATGTGATTGCCAGGGTGAGAACTAGAACCCTGAGTGAATTTAAAAGCCTGAGCTCCTAGTGTTCACTCAAGAAGGGAGGAGTAGCAAAACCATTTCATTCTGTCTTCAACTTCAGAGCACTTATGATGCACAGAGGGGACAGTTCCTTCCTCTGATGGAATCTGACTTCTGGTAAGAAACTGGAGCATCAGATTGTTTTGGATGTGTTTCTGTTCCTGCACAGGAGTACTTAACAACACCAGGTTCCAGTAACCTGCTTCCACTCTCATAAGAGTTCCTCCAGCACTGTGTCAGTATTTATGGACTTATGACCCCCAGCACCACTAGCCCATTGCAGCAGTCCATAGATATTAATGTTGTTTTGCATCTGTGGCTAATGGTGTGGTATAAGAAAGATGTAAAGCAAAAGTTCAGGGTGAGGCAAGCCCGTAACATACTGCTTTGGTGAGAGAGCTGTACTGGGAACTGAAGAATAGCAGGGGGCTGCCCCTCAGGTGATTTAGGCTGCATTTTTTCCTTTAGTCAGGCTGAATGCTTCAGTGAAATTTATGAGCTATTAAACAACTTATGTTTTTCCTTAGTATGATATATGGATATCTAAATATCTCTTGAGAATAAGGAAACCAAGAGTTACATTAAGAACTGTCAGTGAAGGTTTTTAATCCTTCATTGTCTTGAGACCTAGGATATTAGCAGGAATACTGTAAGGCAACATTGTTCCGATCAAGAAAAATAGCTCTAGTTTCCCTAATGAATTCTAAAAGTACTTTAAATTCCACATAATAACTAATGTGCATTAATCTTGATCCCTGCAAGTCTTTAATGGCTGCTAAACAGCAGTGTATATCTTCAGTTAAAATGCCAGCTTGAAGCATGCACTAAAAATGTTTGTAGAAGAGAAGCAGTGCTGCTTCTTAATGGAGGGGGGGAATCTAGGAATTAAAATGGGTAGATATTCCCATTTCCAAGTAGTTTATTAATCACTTGAACTCCTAATAGGTTCTTCCATTGGGAAGAACAAAGATATTTTAGAAAACTTGAACTTGCTTCAGAAGACTGTTGTGTCAAGCCAGTCATGGACATCTGTCCCTGCACTGTTGTCAGCCATGCACTTGGAAAGCAGAATGAGGATGTTTTAATTCCCCACACCACAGCAGATGTCACAGCAGCAAACATGTCCTTTACTGTGTGACCAAGCATATTGCCACTGCATTGCACAGAAGAGGTCCCTCTTTGCTGAGGGAAATGTTTGCTGTTCGGAGCCTCCTTTTGCTGTTTCTCAGATTACCACTGTGGCTTGAGTGTGCCTTTAGCTATCCCAGTATTTACTGGAAAACACAATTGAATACATGACAGTGTATGTCTTGCCAGTTGCAGTGAGATAACCCATCACAGTAAATGTCTTGCAAAGTATGTTCTCGTTAGGTAGAGAACACGTAAAGCTTGCATATTAACAGAAAAAAATGCGTGTCTCAGCTGATGTTGCTGATTGCTTCAGACCACCAAATGGTAGTACCGGAAAGTTTTTAGTGTTCCAGGTGTTGGCAAGGGTGAATAAACAGCATCTGAGCAGTGGGGCCTGAACTGCCTGCAAGATCTTGGTATGTGGCCAGGCCTTCCCCTCGCCCCCTCATGAGGGTTACCTGTGCAGGCTGAGAAGGAGCCAGGGTATCTGAGTGAGGTCAGCTGTGAAATGTGTTCTGGCAGAGGACCTGTAAAGTGATTTTATTCCTAGATAAACAGAGAAGTGTCTCGTCCCCTGCCTGGCATTTCAAGCCTTGCTCCTGTCCCTGCATCAGTGTGGCTAACTCATTCTCAGATACCAATTAAAGAACTGTAGTCTCAGTTTTTGTTACATGTTTGAAGTGCTGTGTCTGTCTAGTCATTTGGTGCCCAGAGAAACACCTTTTCACATTTCCTGCTTGTGCACATCCTTATATCCAGGGAAATTGATAATTGTACTTTATTGGAGCCTAAGGCCAGTACCATAACATGGATGAGGCCAGGCTGTCATGGTTTAACTCCAGACACTAAGAACCACGTGGCCCCTCACTGGCTTCCCCTTGCCCTATGTGGTGAAGAACCAGGAAAAAAGTAAACCTATGGCTAGACATAAGAACAGTTTAATAATGGATACAAAATAAAATATTATAATAGCATCATAATAATTGTAATGAGAAGGAGATAGGTTTAATTTCTCTTAGGGAAACAAGTGATGCACAATACAATTGCTCACCACCTTGCTGCTTCTCCCTCAGCAGCAATCAGTCTCTCCTGTTCAATGACCCCTAGTTTAAATACTGCACATGATGTTCTGTGGTCCAGAATATCCCTTTGGCCAGTTTGGGTCAGCTGTCCTGGCCATGCTCCCTCCCAGATCCTTGTGCAGCTCCTCACTGGCAGAGCACAGGAACCTGAAAACCCTGGCTCAGGGTAAGCCCTGCAGAGCAAGAACTGAGCCATCAGTGTGTTATCAACATCAGTCTTATGCTGAATTCAGAACATCACACTGCACTGGCTATTGGAAAGAAAATTAACTCTCCAGGACACAGGTTCAGTATCTGCCTTTACTTTGGACTAATAAAAGATAATGAGCTGCTTCTCCTTCAGTTGCCTTCTTCATTAGTGATATGGAGGAGACTACAGCTGAATAATACCTTGGACACTGGTTTTGGACATCACCATCATAAAAAATTGCAGCTTTGCACCAGAAAGTACAGATTATGTATAAACTGCCTTCACTAGTTCAAATATATTCCAGAAATATCGACAGAAAAAAATTGTAGAGCAGACTGTAGAGGGGATCAAGACTATGAGCCAGGAGAGCTGTGATCTGCAGCACTGGGTCGTTTGTCACATCATAGCTGGTGTGAAAACAACAGGTACGGGGAATTCTCAGCACTGTGATTCCATTTGGCATATAGGCTGGGGGTTGGCACATGCCTTTTCATCCAGATTGACTTTGTGGTGCTCGCTGACCCAGTATTGTAGAGATCCAAATTTAATGAATGCAGACCCACTTTTTAGGGAGTTTGTTGGAATTGCACAGTAAAAGAAAGATGGATGGCATTCTGTTTCAAATGTATTGCATGTATTTTTATGCTGTATATTATCATTTATGCTAACTTTATAAAACTGCTGTAAAAGTCACGTGGTCCTGGCAGATATTCTTACAACCTTGGTTCAGATTTTTCTTATTTGTAAACCAAGCCTTGACACTACTTTTGCTCTGTTTCTAATGGAAACCTAGCAGTTTCTAGACCAAATTTTTGAAAATTTCTTTTACCAAGAAGTGACCTCCTGCCTTAATATCATTTCATTTTGTAACTTACTAGCTTTTCTAAAACATTATGTATCAAAATGGGCTGTCCAAAGTCAAGTGTTGACTCTCGAATGCTGATAAATTATTTTCTAGGTTCTATGCAGCTTTTTATTATAATGCAGTTGTATCTTCAAAACAGTCTTCCAAAACCTGTTTTAATGCATAAACAAAAATTTATTTTGTACAATTTCAACAAATAAATAAAGAAAAATCAAAGTTGTCAGGGCTAGGAGTTTGGGGAAGGAAGAAGTGAGGAGTGCCAAGATAATGTCTTGACACTGGGATAAAGAAATAAATAGTAGAGAAATGTAATATTGCAGGAAGATGTTTTTGAGACAGAGAACAAATTTTGCAGCCCATTGCTAGATGAAGCAATCTCAGTCCCAGGTACCACAGTGTAACCCTCAGCCTCACAACAGCTCCAATTCCCCAACTGTTGTGCAGGAAGTGCTTACTGGACCCTGAGTACAGAGAAAATTTCATGAAATAATACACCTGTGTGGAAAGGGGGTGTGTGTTTTTGTCCATAGAACACAACATTTTAAAGGAATTTGAAGTCTGTTTTTTGTGCCTCAGTGGAGATGACAGTACTACCAGTATCCATAGAGAGTCAATGATGTGTTTTGTCTTACTTTCAATATTTTGTGATGAAGCAGAGATGTTCTTAGTTAATATTTTTGTGAGCAAAGTAGGGAATGAACATCATGGAAGGATGTTTGGTTTAGTTATTTGCAATTTAATCTCAATTACTTATTGCAAACAAGGACAAAGTAAGAGAAGAGTTAGTAAAAATCAGACTTTGACAAAATCATCCTTCAGTATAATTTGGTGTACTCTGTAACACAGAGATTAAGATAATCTATGGATATCTGATTTTAAAAGCCACCATATACCAAATCTTACTTCCAATCTCCTTGGTTAACACAGTCAGTGTGTTATCAGCTAAATTTCATCTTAACAGTTTAAGAAGCCAAATAATACAGGTTGAAGAGTGGTCTCAGTGCTTTCTGAGTGATGCTGGCAAATCCAATCAGGGCTCCAGGCATTATTTTGCAGTGCTGGGGGTCTTCAACGTGGAGTTGGTTCCCCATTATATTGGCACGAGGATACCTCCACGTACACATTGCACTCCTGTGAGAAAAATGAAGGCAGTTTGACTTCTCAGATAAATCAGATGATGCTTCTTTTCCAACTTCTTGTTTTGATGTATGGTTTTGAATTTTCTAAATTGCCCATCTATCTTATGTTTTTTGTCCACTTTTCATCTTAATTTTTTATTGCATACAACCATTCTTTAAAACAATTACTCATGTTTAGATCTCAAATGAGGACATTATTCTTCATCACTATCTGAGATTACTGCCTTCCTATAACAGAAATTAGTTTGAGGAATTAAATTGTTACTAAACTTTCCCCTTGCTGTGAATATTAGGAAAACACAGGCTCATCAATGGGACAATTTTCGCAAAATTTACAAACTATCTTTGTTAAATCCAGAAATTACTACAGTGTGTTATTTTAAATTATCTGTTACTTCCTGACTTAAAATACTCTCAAATTAGATATACAATGAGTGTTTAGTCTGTAAAGCTGTTGCAAGATGGTTTTCAGCTTCCAGAATAATTTCTCACCATTGGAATTGTGCACAGGTGTGCTAAATTTTAAAGCAGAAAGGCACTGAGGCTGTAAAGAATTTAATTAGCTCTCACTTTACTGTTGTGTTAGTTAAACTACTCTTTGGAGATGTCAGTTGGAATTGGTGGGTGCCTGGAAGAGGTTTTTGTGAGGAGCATTGGAAGCACACTGTTCCTCCAACTGCAGGTGCTCTCTGTGCACCCTGAGGCTGTGCAAGGAACATTCTCGGTGCATTTTTCTGCATATTAGATTATGGATCATCCTGTAATCCTTCAGACAGCACTGGATGAGTTCTTGAGGAAGTCTATGAGGTGTCTGGCGTTTGTTCCTGCGGTGCTGAATGGTGTCCTGTTTGTCCCAGCAGGAGCTAAAGTGAAAGCACGCTCTGCACTTGCCAGGAGTGCTGGGGTGGTGCTGTTTGCTGCTGCCACGGCTCCGTGCCTGGCAGTGCACTGTGCCAGGGGGGAGCACCAGCACAGAAAATCCAGTGCTCTGCACTGATGTACCAGGGAAATTGCCAGAGGGCAGACACCTGAGTTACAGGCAGGCTGTGGACAATTGCTCACTCTTGTATCAGGTGTACATAAAAGGGCAGAATCAGAGTTGCTTGGCTTGGAAGGCACCTTAAAGATATTGCCATGTATCCCATGTTAAAAACACATAACCACAAAACTTGGAACATCTCTCTGAAAATGTAACCGTCTTGCCTGTCCGTCTCATGTAACATATGAATGCTCACAATGTTGATTTTCAGTTTGTGTGTTCTCAGAGCTCATGGCATTGACACTTGTTATGCAAGTACTGGGCTGGCATCTTCAGAATGGGTTGGAGAAGAGTTTTACTGGATAACCAGCCCTAATTCTTCATAACTGAAGAATATAGCCAGACAACTAGTTCATCTGAATACTAGTTTATCTTGTTCCCATAGTCAAATTCCTGTGGAAGGAAGTCAAATCCTAGTTGCATTACCAAATGCCACATCACCTTCTTTCCATTGTGGAAGAAAAGCAATGAAAGCAATGGTCTGGGTGTGTATGGAAATCAGGACAGACCTTCCCCATGGAGCTTCAGAGGCTTGCCAGGGGCAGTGTAGGTTGTGTTGCAGGGCTGTGATGATGTTGGAAGGCAGCATGCAGTTTCAAAATGCCCTTTTCAAACCCTTGCCTTCCAAACTACTTAGAGCTGCTGTGTGAGTGTTCTCATTAGAGAGAAACTTGGCTGTATTTGGTAGCAAATTGAAGTGGTAATTTATAATGTCAATGCTGTAAGCTGATTGCTTGTAAAAGACTAAACACATTTAGTCTGCAGGCTCTACTTTGTTTTTGTACTGATTTTAGGAGCTATTGAAAAAGGTCAGGTCGACTTGCAAAAAATTAGAGGTTTACTCATTATCAGAATAGTGATGGGGATTGTGGGTATTTGGAGTTTAAAGGATATGTGAACACATATTTAAATACTTTCTGTAGTTTTCATTTAAGAGTTTAACATAAGGTTTGGGAAAGATTTAAGTTTGCTTTGTTTAAAGGAAGGGTTTTGTTGCCCTTTGAGTTCCTTTGCTAATTAGATGTTTCTATTTTAATGTAGCACTGTATTTCTTAAAGGGGTGCCATTGGGATGCAAAACAAACTAGAGACAATCTGCTTTTCAGTTAGGAAAAGAAGAATGTTTTTCCAACATTATTTTCAGCCAACTATAAATTAAGGCCTTAAGATAACAGAAGCAAGAAATACTGGACTTCTTTCACTTTGTTCCCTATGGCTCTCCTAGTGAACTAAATTTAAAAAAAAAAGTGAATTCATATGAATGCAGTTTTCATTCGACCTGTACATTGTAATCAGATTTTAGGGGTCATTTTAACTGATCAAGAGCTAAATAAATTTTCATTTTCAGTAATTTTTTCTGTGCTGTTTTTTAGGTATACACCTTGTGCTATTGCAACTTTTTAAACCTCTTAATTCAGAATATCACTATTTCTTATTAGGATTTCTGTAGATGAAATTTTCCTAAAAAGTACTTTTATATGTATATAATTACAAATTTTTTTTTCTTTTCATTTTTAATAACATTATGAATAACACTTGTAGTTTATTTCAATCTCTTGACAATTCATTTAAATATGTAAGGTTTTATGAAATTTA
Organism: Oenanthe melanoleuca; assembly: GCF_029582105.1. Lineage (NCBI taxonomy): Eukaryota > Metazoa > Chordata > Aves > Passeriformes > Muscicapidae > Oenanthe > Oenanthe melanoleuca. The sequence goes on from NC_079335.1 coordinate 91,864,538, forward strand.
GTTCTCTTTTGAAAGGATTTTTCCAGCATGTGAACTGGTGGGCCTCTGAATACTGGGTATTACAAAAGAAAAAATACTTAATACAAAGGAAAAGGAAATCTGGATTGTAGAAGTTTTTTCACAGAATTGTCAGATATTTAAAGTTCTGCATTCAGTGTTTTGGCAGTTGTTCATATGTGAGGTTAAAGATACTCAGTTATTATCGACGTGTTTGGTTTTTAATAGCAGTCAAGCAAAATTCATTATGAAAATGCAAATCAGGCTGATGGAAGCCTGTAACTCTGCTGAATCATTTTCTCCAAATAGTAAGAAGGAATCCTGTATGAGCTTAACTTCTCCACTCAAAAGTGCTACACACTATAGCTCTGAAACTGGAAGTGACAAATAATGGGTGCAAAGCAGTGAGGAAAATATACATTCTAAGTGGTTTGTTATGTTAATAGATACACTGCCATGGGGATAGTACTGCTTTTTCTCTGATGGTAGAAATTAACAGAATGTTATCTCTCTTTTCTGAATTTGCAAAGAAAAAATTCAGCTCTGTGTTCCTGATGTCCTTCCTCCATACTTCTGTCAGGGTTAGCTTTTTATTTGATATCATAATATTCATTTAAATGTTTTTTGAGTTCCTGTGAAGCTGCAGTTTACAGTACACAAATACTGAAAGATTTTTATATCGTAATAAAAAAAATGCTAATGTTCAGGAGGTTTTTTTAGTTTTTTTATAGAAAACTAATACTTAGCTGTGTTTTCTTTTTTGTTTTTTTTCATGTTTTTTTCCTCTCCATGAGTGACTAATGTTCCATGTCAAGATTGAACAGAGCTGTCATTCTAGCCTTGCTGAAATAACAAGAACTGACAAAATAGATAATGGTCAGGCTTTTGGGTTTCCAAAGATACTGCTTAATACAGCTGAATGAGGGATGAAGTATGGGAGAGGCATCCATTAAGGTTTCTGGAAAATCTTTTTGTAAGCTAGGACTTAATTCTTTTATTAATTAGTCACACTAAGTATTTCAGATCCCTGTATTTTGTTGATTGTCCTCACCAAAATCTAGTTGCTGTGAAGTGCATTGAAATTTTACAAGTTACTTTCTTGCATAAATTAATAATTTTGCTAGTCTTTGCTGTAATTATTTAGTAAATTAACTGTTCTGCACTTTCAAGAAATAATGAACTGGCAGTGAGGTATTATTTCAGTGAGCTGTTATTTCTTATATTTCTTCATAGACTCTCTTTTCTTTTCTTTGAGATCTGTGCTATTGATTTATGTCCTAGTAAACTTAAAATACTTGTGCTGGCTCTAAAAGCCTGCTTGTTCTGACACATCCTCTGCTAAAGTATCTGCAGTTGTGTGCACATGTTTCATATGTGTAAATGACAACTGTCAGCTTGCTAATTTCATTTTTCAGTGGGCAAATACCATCAGATTCCATGGATGCAGCCTTACAAACAGATGAATACAAATGTTTTCAGCTGTGAGCATTGTGGTATAGATACTTTCATGACTTCATCTCTCAGTTCACACTACTGTGTACTTCTTATCCACTGCTTGTTAAAAATGCACTGCTCGTTTCTTCTTTTGCTGAGTAAGACTCTTTCAGGTTTAATTCCCAATTAGCTTTTCTTTGCTAATAGTATCATTGATGCCTGAAATAGCACTGTAGCCCTGGATTCATCACAAAGTCAGCAAGTGTTGCTAAGGCTCCATACAGTTGTATAGCTTTTAATGAAAATGGGCCAAGATTTCTTCCAACTGGGCATTTTAAGCAGGGGAGCTTTCTTGTCCAAACTGCATGTAATAGAGGCTGTGTGGAAATAACCACTGTTATGCCTGAGAAACTGCATTTTATTGTGAGTTAGGCTACCTTTAGTGCCCTGAAACTCCCACACCACATTTGAGTTTCAGTTGCAAAGTATTCGGGTAACACTTTTACTTCATCCCATTTTTCCTTGTTCGGGACTTAGAGCTCAGAGTGTATCCCAGGGTTTCAGCCTTGCCTCCCAGGAATATTACTTCTACCACCCTATACTGAACAGCAAATCCCACCTGACATCAGTGGGAGGAAGTGATCTGTAAAGCAGCAGCAGTCTCTCTTTTTGTCCCATACCTGCAGCAGAAAGTGAAGATGGAACATAGTACTGCTCACTTCCCACCCTTTCTGACTTCCCAGCACACTTTGTCCATCTCCCTGAAAAACTGAGAAGGGGGCAGGTCAGGTGTCAGTTAACCAGTCCACAAACCAAGCAGTCTGGGCTAATGAGCATTTCACTTCCTTGGAAAACAGCAATAAAAGTGTCTATATAAACAAAAATTGCTTTGTATTTCAGCATTGCTTACATGCTCACAGGTTTGACTGTTGATCTTCGCCTTTATTTCTTTTGGTTATGTATAATTCATGTCAGTATTTATCAAAGGTATTTCTTTCTTGCTATATGCTATTTCTATGTGCTCTCAGAAGTAACAGGATTAACAGCAGTTAAATTACTGCTTTTAGCTAAAATAGATAGATCATTTTATTAGTTTTTCATGACTGCAAGTGGTGCATTCTCTTCTTAATGAAACCCCACCCAATAAGGAAAGTTATTTGAGAGATGCCTGCCCCTCTACATGTATTTTTCTGCTTGAAATTTGAACATAATAATCCAGAAGGATTTTGAAGGTGTTTCTACATCTCATTATGAATTCTGTGCAATGCAAAAATCTCAACTTTATTTTTGTCTCAGAAGTACACGTCTGATATAAAATTCCCTTTGGCAAGGAAAAGAGATTTTAGGATTCCACAAATCTCCAAATTCTTTGCTTATGGCTATGTCCCAGTTGAAGCGTTAGATTTTCCTTGGAGATCTTTCAGGGCCAGATACATGATTCTTTCAGCAGGGTATGGTACACATCAGCTTCCTGTTTAAACTGGTTCATTCTCCAGAGAAGCGAAGAAATGTGTTGTTCAGCCTGGCAGTACTAATCCAAAGAGACACAAAAGGGAAGGATGGAACCCCCAAAGTTTGGAAGCATGAAACTAGGTGCTGGTGCAGTGAGATTTGGTTAATCAGTTATGGTTTTATTTTTATAAAAAAACCCAGAAACTTGAATATTTCAAAATCATATAGCAATATTTGTATTTTGGTAATATCTCTGACACAGTGGCTTTCTTCTTTTTTTTGGGATGCAAGAGGAACATAAATCTACTCATTATTTTCAAACAGTCTCATACCTTCTTCAGAAGAATGGAAGAAACAAATTAACACTGCTTTGTTCTTTACACCTACCACTGACAGTACATAACAGCAATTAAAATATGAATTGTGTGAACTGGCTACTGTTAGTTCATGTAAAAGCAAGTGCTGTACTTTTTGTCTAGGCCTGAAAAAAGATTAGTCCTTTAACCTCACTTTTTCTCCTGTTGAATATGAGTCTCTCAGTAAGTACTGAGACACCTCCATTCATGGGCCTTGTCTCTGTCTGTCCTTCCAGGGGTCACAAGCGCAAGCTGGATGAAGATGATGCTGCCAGTGAATCCAGTAAAGAATCCAGCAATGAGGATGAGGAAGGAAGCAGCTCTGAAGCAGATGAAATGGCAGCAGCACTTGAAGCTGAACTGAACGACTTCATGTGAGACTCATGCAGAAGACAGAATTTGTAATTATATTTTACTTCTCACAAACAGATTGGACTTCAGATGAGTCCCTTATGTCAGTACTCAATGTTTTTCCAAAATGTGTGTGTATATTTTGCAAAGCAACTCAAGAGGTGATACGTTATTTTACAAAATCAAAAATAGATGTTTTTAAGTTGTTTTACTAAAGGAATATATACTTTTTTAAGCAAAAAAAAGTATTAAATGGGACATGGTGTGCTATGCCAAAGACATGTTAGGAGCTCTGCAGAACCTTCATGTATGGGACAGTGGTACAAAGATTTGTGATTAAACAGACATCAAGTTTCTAAAAATGTTGTAGGCTGTGGTTTATGGGTTACAATCTTAAAAAGGTGGAGATGAAGGAGATGGAATTGTATGGGTAGTACAGCAGGAACCTGATGAACTGGTCATCCTTTTCCACAAATAAAGCTATCAAATATAAAAGGATTTTTGAAATAAAAAAGAACTATTTATATTTGTATAGAAACAGAGAACGTGATATGCAAGCTTTGTGAAATCTGCACTTGACCCACCTGTCATTTGCTTGTAAGAGAATACATAGTGGTCAACATTCATGTTTTTAGGTTACTTTGTTGAATAGTTGGGTTCTTTAGAGACATTGTTTAGATTTTTAACTTTCCTTCTCTGTAAGCAGAAATTTAGCACAGCAGACCATGTGTCCTGTACTGCCACAAGATGCATATTCACCCATTCGTGTTGTCTTGGAAAGAACAAGTGCTACTTCAGTCTAGATAGAATATAATTTCTTTGACAAGAGATCTGATGTAAAGTTTTTGTATATTCTATTTCATATTTGACCCACAAAACAGATTTTCTTTCATTTAATAAAGGTTCATTTTTTATGCTTTGTTTCTCTTTCCTGTTCATTTCCTTCCATCAAACATAAGGCACTTTTTCTGTATTATCTTTCCTTTATTCTGCATGAAAGTAATGAAAAACGTTGAAAGCAGGTGCAAATTAGTAGATTCAGGCAGGTAGCTGAAGGACAGAAGAGAAACACTGGCTCAGAAGGATAATGGACTCTAACATCTGACTTTTCTCAGGTGTCTGACTGGCCTCTGAAATTACTATAAGAGTTGTTGCTCTGGTATTGAATTTCTGTGACTAGGACCGTGGTTTATTCTCAGTTGTTAGAAACTGGAGATTGAATCCCTTTAACAATATATTTGCAAAAGAAGACTCATTAGTTTGTGTGTCATGGTTAAAAGGAAGTTTTTCCACTTAGTAAAACAGAACATTTCAGTAGAATCTCAGCTGCTTTACAAATAGCACTCTAATTTTAAAGCTTCATAATGCCAATAAAAGGAAGACTGAGAAAATACAAGAGCCTTTTCAGATTAATACTGCTTTTCCACTTCAGAATGCAAAGTCAGCATCCACAGACAAAAATAGTGGATTTTGTGGGAAAATGCTCAGTTTCCTGGACATTTATACAGGTACCATGCAGCTGAATGCTACAGTTCCCTGCCTGCTGTAGCTCTCCATGAAAACAAGCAGGATGTCTCCCAATGACTTTTCATCATATAACAGAAGAAAAAGACCAATGCTTGTGAAATGGAAAGTCAGAATACTTCATTTTTTTTAGCAACCTGAATGCATCATCCCCAGCTACCGGAGGATGACTCCTTGCAATTAAATACTAAAATGCCAGGGGTTGTGGGGCATGTTTTTTTTGTTTTCTTAAAACTCCACTTGAAATAATGTGAAATAACATCAGCTTTCTGGGTCACTGTGATGCTGCAAATGACTTGACAGCACAAACTTCAGCAGAGACTTGTTCTGGCTGATGGTCTTTGCCAGTCACGCAACTCTGGGGCAGATTTAAGCTCTGAGTGTAAACACAGCCAGCAAGCAAAGCCAGACTTTGCTGGTTGCTGCATCCCTGGCACTGCAGCTGCCTCACAGTGCTCATGGGGGGATTCTCTGCAGACAAACTCTTTGGTGAGAAAGGCTGTGTCTTCCTCCCAGTGTTATTTTATGGATGATGGCTTAACTGGTGAGAGGGGGTGGTCTGGGCAGGAGTCCTAAAAGCCATCAGCACTCTGGTATCTCTTAACAATCCCTGCCCTCCAGTCCTTGGAGTAAGGGGGACCAGCTCCTTGCTCACTGCCAGGGCAGCCCAGAAGGCACCAAGCCTGCTTTCTGCTGAAAAGTAGCCTCCTGCTCAGTCAGGTGGCTGTGCTGAGTGCACTGGTCACCAGTCTCTGCACAGGTGGGAGAGAGGAGTGGGAACTGCAGATATAATAGGTGGTAAGTTAAATGCCCATTCCAACCTGGCAGTAAGAAGTCTCTGGATGTACGAAGTTGTCACTCACTCCCACTAGCTTACACTTTTCTGAAGGTGCAGGAGCATCCTAGGAAAAGCAACAAATGTGCTTTGTGAAATGAGTTTAACTCTTCATTAAGTGACCTAGATATTTTGGCTTTATCCTGCCTTCTTGCCCTACTTCTGTATATTAAGTAGCTAGCAAGGACCTGCTGCCAGCAAGGCACTCTGACAGCTGGAGACCAGATTCCCAGTGAGGCTGCTGAACTTCCTGGGCAGTACTGGTTTCTGAAAGGGTACCAGGTGTGGAAATGAGCACAGAAAGGGCACCTTGCTTCATGGAGCTTTCTAAGGGTGTACTATCACTGCTGGCTAGGAAAGGTGGCTCCTAAGGGCTTGTGGTTACTTAAGAACTGGTAAGAGACATCATTTTGATTTAAAGACCAACAGTTCTACTTTCTCCTTGACTTGCCCTTCATAGTTCTTAAGGGAATGAGAGGACATCACAGCTCTGATGAGGATCATAGAATAGTCTGGGTTGGAAGGGACCTTTAAAGGTCACATAGTCTATTCTCCCTACAATGAGCAGGGACATCTTTAACTAGACCAGGTTGTTCAGAGCTTGGTCCAACTTGGCCTCAAATGTTTCCAGGGATGAGGATGTTAGTGGGATCTGTGATAAAAGCAAAAAGCATCACACAGTGGCCAAGCTTTTCTCCTTGTGCCTGTGCTGGGGACAGGGAAAGACGAGGGAGCAGTTGCTTAGCACTGAGATGTGAGAAGCTCCAAGCATGCAGACACTTTCACTGTTGGTGTTTGTGCATATGTGAAGCAGGCCTCGAGTTTTCTCGGTGTTAGATAGTAACATCCTCTGTGAAGGGTGGGAAGTCTCAATTTTCTTTCTTGGCACTACTGCTTGTGGAATAGGTGACTGTCTTACAAGTGTGAAAATACACATACACAAACCTGGAGCTGTACCTAAAGATTTCTCAGCTCTGCCTAATTTTACTACAGTGAACATTGCAGCAGGTGACAAGTTGAAGAATAAATACATAGTGGTCTTGTTAAGGAAGTGGATCTCATCTTGTAGCTGAAAATTCAGCGTGAGAAGACTCTCAGTTCTCACTACCTGCAGGCAAGCTTTTTATACATTTGTTTTTCCTATCCAATCCCACCTTCTGTTGTCATTTCAGAAGTGTTTGGAGCCCAGCACCCGGCTCAGCCTCCTCTCCCTCCCCTCTCACAGGAACAGGAGGCAGCAGTATCCAATCCCCTAGGCAGCATCTCCTACAGCAGGCAGACCTACCTGTACTGATAGCCTGCAGCTGCATATCCTGTGCTTCTGCTGACCTAGCTTTGAGAGAGAGGGATGACCTGTAGTAGCAGCAACAAATAGTACAGACAAGTGAAAATACTGCCTTTCTGTAGGCTAGGTGTGAGTGCTTCCATGTGAAAAAAGGAACATCTTTCTTCTAGGAACTTACTCCTCAGTGTATACAGCTCATAACCATAAATGGGGAAACCTTTGCTTCTGGCCTTCCATGAAGATCAACTCCAGCTGTTAAGTCATTGTCCCCAAGAACCAGGCCAGCTGCTTTCCTGGGCCCACATGAATCCTGTTATCTTTCTCCTGCAAGGAAAGAGTGAGTCTGTTGTCGTCAATACATGCATGACAGAATGGCTGAGGTGGGAGTGGACCTCTGGAGGTCATCTGGTTTAATCCCCTCTTCAAGAACAGAGGGTCACCTGTTCATGTCCAAGTCAGTGTCTGGATGTCTCCAAGGATGGAGAGTCCACAGCCTTTGCTCACTCACCTCACAGTAAAAAGATATTTAATTTTTGTTGTTTTTGGGGTAGGTTTTTTTTACCTATTTTTTTTTCAGGAGAAGTGGAAAGGAAAAAAGTGAGCACAAGGAGCATGACTGCTGGCTAAGACAGAGGAGGCATAAAGGGAGTGTGGCTCTCACCCCTGAGTTTCTCAAGGAGCTGAAACTTTAGGATGCATGATTGCCAGTTTCATTGCTTGTTTTCTTTCAAGTCCAGAACCAGACACTGTACTGGAGAATCCTCTACCACATGTTAATGAGAGTGTGAATTTTAATAAAAATGTGATGGGGTTTTGAGCCACTTGAGATTTTATTTGGGAACAGGATTTAAGAAGGATGTCAGACACCTGGAACACAGGATTGCTAGAACTGTGGAGAAACAGACATGAACCATAAGCCAAGCCCACTTCTGCACAAACTCTATTTCTGGTACAGAAAATCATTCCTTTCACTCCTCTCATTTGTCGTGACTTTCTGTTTTTGCTGGAGTGGCAGAAATGCCCTGTGACCTGATCCTGGGGGAGGGTGGGGTTGGCATAGACCCCAACCCCAGAGCACTCAGATTATTTACTTGGTGAGATGATTTTGACTCAGATTCTGTGCAGAGGGTGGGTTTGATGTGTTTGCAGTACTTGACATGGCTAACTTGCACAGGCCCTTTTAAACCCCCTGGAGTTCTCATCCATGAAAGTCTCATCCCCACAGAGCCTATACTGCCACCCCATGAGTCATTGCTCCCTTGGCAGAGGGTGATTAATTCTCTTTTCTTTCCACACTCCATCCTAACTCTGCTCCCTGTCAAGACAAGGAGCTGTATCTGGTAGATGTAATTATATGTGGCACTTCTAAAGATCTCCATCCCAAGATGGAGCTGGACTGGCTCAGTCATTGGGTGGGTTTAGAGGCACTTTAAAGGTAGAGCAGATGCTAACCTGAAACAACAGAGGTGAAATTGCATTTTGTTGCCCTGAGGGGTGACAGCTGTGTCCATGGGCTCCTTCCATGTGCTGTCCTCTTCCACTGAGCAGTCCTCCCTGAGTCAGCATGTCTCACCAGGAGTCTGGGAAGCAGAACAGAGACAGACCATCCTCCTGAGGCACCACTGCCATCTTCCTCAGCCAAATTCTCACCAGAGCTGGCAGACAGTAACTGTATTGCAAAGCCATGAAGGTTTAATAGGCGATGACAAAACACCCATCCTTCTGTAAGTCTGCTCTTAGAGCAGTGCAGTTCCCCTCTGTCCCTTCTACATCTGCCAGGGGAAGCCTTGGAAGAGTGAATTGCAGTGACAGGTGTCTACTGACAGTAATCATGAGGGAGAAACCCTGACCAAGGACTATCAGAAGAGCTGGTTCCTCCTTCCTTTCCCTTCTCTACAACATCTCTGAGTCCCCAAAGCTGCCTGTCAGATTTTGGATGTTGCTGCTGCCTCACAACAGTGAGGCTGTTCTTGCTGAAGCACAAACTACCATTGCTATTGATCACTTGTAAGGGGCAAAGCCCATAGGTAACAGCCTCCTCCTCCTCCTCATGCTGCCTTCAGACCAGGCACTGGCAATTTCTGGCAGAGAACAGCAAGAAGTCAGAAAAGCTTCTTATCTTTTCAGATCTACCACTGTAGATATGTATGACCCTTTCAGGACGTAAGTATTAAATATGTCACTTAGTTCCAATACAAATGGTGCTTGGGAGATTCTCTGTTTTAATTAAGTGGATGAGTTTGGTCCTCAGAGAGCTCAACATGTCCTTGGGTGAATAAATGTTTTAATAATTCAACTTTGTCTCTTAAAATCTTATAGCTGCAACCCACAGAAAAGCTTTCTTTTCCTTGACACTGAATACCAAATGAAGAACAGTGCCTCTGATTCCTCTGCTGTTTGCTTTCTGTCCTTGGATCCAAGCTCTCAGACAGCCTCTCAGGCCAAGGGGGAGCCCCAGCACAGCACCCATATGCACAGCAGCCCTGTGCCCAGTCCCCAGGCCATCAGCTGCATCCTCCTTGGCTCTCCTCCTTCCAGGGCTGCCTGTGTCACCTCTGAGCCTCAGAACTGCAGCTGTGCATCTCCCAGCATCCATCTACTGCACTGACCATCCCCTTTCCCTCGCTGCTGGAAAAGGCTTTCAGCCTGCTGGCATGAAGCACATCCTCCCCTGCAGCTGGCTCCTCCTGTCAGCAACCCAAAACACTTTTTGGCACTTTAAATCTCTCTTCTTTTTTAAAATTCCTAGGGCAGCTAAGGAGGTGAAAGCAGGCCCCTGGGATGAAAAAGAAACTCCAGAGTTTGAAAGTTGTGCATTGCCAGAATTCTTCTCTCACTACAGAGGCTGTGCTTGGTGTGCATCCATCCGAACACGCTCAGCAGGCAAGGAAAGGTGAGCAAAGGCTGGACAAACAAAGGTGAACAAAGGCTCTGGTGTTTCCTTTCATGAGAGGGTCCTCAGTCCCTGAGGGGAAAGAAGTGGGTACATCAGATCAGAAACTCTCCTGTACAGAACGAGCCCAGGGCTGTATCAGCCCAGCACCTGCTGCTGTCCCTGCAGCTGGAACAGCTGCCCGGGCAGAGCCCTGGTTCCATTCCCTACAGGAGGGTGCCTGGAGAGCAGCTGGGGCACAGCAGGAGTTAATTCAGCCGGGGCACAGCAGGAGTTAGTTAATTCAGCCGGGCCACAGCAGGAGTTAGTTAATTCAGCCCGGCCTTACATCACTTTTAATTGCCGGCGTTTGACCTCTGCGAGGCGAAGGCGCTCCAGCCGCGGTGGAAGGGCTGAGGAGCGAGCCCGTCAGTAATTCCTGCCTCATCCCCAGCCCGTATCGTTTACCTCGTTAGGGCACTGCCTGCAGCCCTCAGCTGCTCTCTGCTCCCCGGAGTTCACGGATCCCACATGCCCAGTGCTCTGTCTCCCCACGCAGATCCCGGCACAGCCGGTGTGAGCACAGCCCCAGCGCTCTGTGGATGGATGCAGCAGCTGCTGCCCGAAATGTTCCACGTTCAAAGAGCAGCCCTGGCCACGCTGCTGTGCTGTGGTGCAGCAGGCTGAGACACAAGTAGCAGCACAGAAACAGCTGCTGCTTCAGAGAGCAAATAACAAAAATGCTGCTTGTGCTGGAGAGGGACAGATAGTGACACACTCACCTTGGGCTGCAACCCCCTGGACATTTGGGGCCCCTCAGCACAACACAGTCACTGAGATGCTGCAGTGTGTCCAGAGAAGGGTGATCAATCTGGTGAAGGCTCCACACAACTCCAATGAGGGATGGCTGAAGGAGCTGGGGTTATTTAGTCTGGAGAAAATCAAGTTCAAAGGGAATTTATCACTCTTTACAACTGAAAGAGTTGTAGCCAGGTAGGGGGTGGTTTCTTTTCCCAAGGAGCAAGAGGATAGGACAAGAAGAATGTACTGAAGTGCTGGGCAAGATTTACTTGGGTCATAAGAAAAAATGCTTTACTGAAAGGATGGTCAGGCATTGGAACAGGTTGTCCTGAGAGAAGTGTTGGGTCCAAAGACACATGGATGTGGCACCAGGAAACATGGTTTAGTGATGGACTTGGCTGGGTTAACAGGTTCAATGTGCTAAGAGGTCTTTTCCAGCCTAAACCATTCCATAATTCTATAAGACAGCCCCTGTGTGCAGTCTCTGCTTTGGTTTGGGTGAAGCAGGTCCTTACAGTCAGCATAAGCTCCATCCCCCAGCTGCCTCATCTGGAATCCTGCTCTTGGTATTAGGGCACAAAACATGTTGCTTTTCTTAGATCCCCCCATTGCCCATTGTCCTTGCACTGGAGAGGGCTGTGGGACACCATGGAGCTCCCAGAGAGGCAGCTCTGACCTGGTGCAAACTGCTGTGTCCCCCTGATGGAAACCCTGGAGCCCTCCAAGGAGCTCACGAGGGCTGAGGAGGTGCTCCCTGGCATCTCTGGAAGCTATTATGGACACTTTTCAGATCAGAAGTTAAAATATAACACTAATTCAGGATCCTCTTCTGGGTCACTGTGGGAGAATTTGGAAACCTAGAGAGCACAAAGGAAAAACTGCTTTCATTGTGAGGGCTTCCTAACATGACACTGAAGGCTCACTGCTTGTATCTCTCATGCTATGATGTTCACTTGGCTTTCTTTGAAGGTATTTAGGAAATCATTACCATTTAATACCTTTGTTTCTGTAGATATTGCTGCAGCACTCTTGTGACACACTTCTGCTACAGCCTGTTACCAACTCTCATTCCATTTAAAACAGTGGAGTCTGTGAACTGCAGGAATTTCAGTTTGCACTTTAAGAAAATGTGAATTTTCTTCTCTACTCCTTCAGGATGTGAAGCAAACTTTGAAATCATGTCCTGGCTGTGAAAAAGCTCAGCAGCTCAGCCACGGGTATACCTGGTGATTTTTAAGCTAAGCTCAACAGCTTCATGGGGGTTTACATGCAATTTTGAATGTGAGGGGATATGAATAATAATAGTAGTCTTGAGGCAATGAGGTGTAATGAGGTAAACAATATGAGATTTTTCCACTGAGTTGAAATGAGACTCCTTCAAATCTTTTGTGAAATTTTGACACAGCTCAAAGAAACATTTTTCTGAGGAGCATGTGGGCTGCAATATTGGGAGTAGGTTCTTCCAGTGTTAACAAGGATACTGCCTCAGAAATTACATCCAAGTATTTTCAGAGTTGAATATTTTATAAACACATTCTTTGTGTTCTGATGTGTGAGATTAGCACGGGAGGGTGCATCTGTTTTCCTGCAGAGAGGATCTGAATGATGCAGTTGGATGAGAGGAGCTACAGCTCAAAGATGAAATCTTGCTATGAAGTATCCCACAAAACAAGAAAGCTAGACCAAGAGTCAGAATATTTGGGGTGAGAGGGATGCAAATCATGCCACACACCAGGGATTTCAATGCAATGAAAGCATGAGTACGAGTCCCTTGCAAAACTCATGAGCATCCTTTGTTTCAGACAGCTTTTGCCCCCATAAAGACTACCTGGGATGCAGGCTCTGAATAAAAATCATCTAGGGCAATCAGCAGAATTTCCACTTGCTATTCCCTTCCTGTTGTCTTGGCATTTTGAGCCAAATGTTTTAAAATATTTCTAATGTCCCATCTTGGAGCTATCAACATGCAGTTCTTTATCAGTGCTTTCAAGAGGCCCGAGTTCAGCTGGCTGCCTGATTGAAACAGACTGACTGACTGAAACAAGAGCACATTCTTGTTGGCATCTGCTCCTTCTCTGTCTGTTTGTTCTTTAAGCTAGAAGCCAAATGTGGCCACCCTTTTAAAAGATTTTGTGAGGTTCTGTGCCTGTGTGAGGGCAAACCCCAGTAGCAGCACAGGCTGGGGGATGAAGAGATGGAGAGCAGCCCTGCAGAGCAGGACTTGGGGTGCTGGTGGAGGAGAGACTGGATGTGACCCAGCCATGTGCACTTGCAGGCTAGAGAACAAAGGGCTGCATCCAAAGCAGCGTGGGCAGCAGGGCAAGGAAGGGGATTGTGCCCCTCTGCTCAATACTTAAAGGGGGCTTTTAAAAAAGGTGAGAACTGACTATTTAGCAGGCCTGCTGGGGAAGGACAAAGGGTAGTGGTTGTAAACTAAAAAAAGGGTCAATTCAAACTAGATATAAGGAAGAGATTTCTTATAGAAGAGAGAGAGGTGAAACACTGGAGCAGGTTGCCCAGAGAAGCTGTGGATGTCACATCCTGGGGGACATTCAAGGCCAGGCTGAGCAGGGCTCTGAACAACCTGGTCTAGTTGACAATGTCTCTGCTTAATGCACAGAGAGTATTAGACTAGATGGGCTTTCAAGGTCCCTTCCAACTCAGACTGTTGTATCATTCTATGAAAAACATCAAGGCCCTGAAGCTGAGCTGCTGCACCAAGTTGATTTGAAGAATAAATTTTGAAAATATAAAAATAGGCTTTTAGCAGCCTGCCTGACAGAGGCAGAGACATTGTGTGGGCAAACTGTTCCAGAACACGGCTGTGCAATGGTTATTAAGAGCTGTACTTCCATAATAACAGTGCTGGGAGCTTTCCTCAGTAAAGAACGATAAGCAAGTTTCAGCTTCTTCCTTGCTGAGACCTGGAGGCAGCACTGTGCTTGGTTAGCTCTGATGCATTATCCTGTAATAGCTAAGCAATATTCTTTGAGTGAAGGTTGAATAATAGAGTGTTTTCTCTCCCCTTTCCCCCCCCCCCCCCACACCACTTTACTTTCAGAATAGCATCTTCCATTGTTGGTTATTGTCATTATCAACTGATTTCCCCAACGACTGCTCTAAATCATCCTTTCTAGCTTCTGGGCATTAAGCAAAGATTGTTGCAGCATAATTGGATTAATTTAGAGACTGACTTTGAACAGCATAATTGATTTGAATTTTATTCTGTTTTCTCTAGCCACTTTTTTCACTAAGAATCACAGTGCCTGTGAGCCCGGGCATGGAATTGAGTCTTCTACAGGAAAAGCCTGCATGAGTGGGGGCCCCTCCTTGATAAGTGGGTGCTTTCACCTGCGCTCCATGCTCCCCTCCACTGGGGAGGGGTTCCTGCTGGGCTTCATGTCTCTCCCTTCTGCCAGCCTGCCAGCTGGGAGCCTGCTTCAGGGATGCTCTGTGGCACACTTGGATCTGACACCACAGGCATTTAGCTGTATTCCTGCCATGCCCAGCACAGCAAACCTTGTGTCCTGCCTGTTTCTGACTGGGTTTTGATTCTGTGTCTCACAGATGTGGGTGTGGAGTGGGGAGTACCCTGTGGATGCTGCAGCAGGGCCTGTGGGTGCCTGCTCAGCTCCCTGAAGCAGCATGCACTCACCAGGGATCCCCAAAACACTCTTTGTGGTTCACTGTAAAGCTTTCTTTGTCTTTGCAAAACATCTTGGTTTTCACCACACACCTTCACTGACTGTTAGAGAATGAAAAGGTTTTTAGTTACAAATTAGATTATGAAAATCTCGACTGAGTAGCACAGCTGCAGATCATCTCCTGACTAGCTCTGAGCTCCCTGTGCCATTTCAGCTCCTCTCAGCTGGCTGCAGAGCTTGGCAGAGGTGCTCAGTGTGTGCCCTTCCTGCTGTGGGAAGGGATTCTCTGGGATATTTGGGCAGTGGTTACCTCAAAGTTGAAGCTGCCCAGGACTGGGATAGGATCCTAGCACGAGTCACTCAGGCTTGTACTACCTCTCACAACTTACACACAGCCCATGAGACTTTTGAACTCCCAACAAGCCCAAGGCTGCTATCCCACTAATTTCAGCAGACCCAGGATGTCCTTGCCACACCTTTGGAGAGCACCTGACTCTCATATTCAAAAGGGATACAACTCTGCTACTGCTTCCCACTCCAGTGCCAAGAAACAACACAACTAAAAGCAGTGCTGGCCCTTGTC
The DNA here is from genome assembly GCF_029582105.1 of Oenanthe melanoleuca. Taxonomy (NCBI): domain Eukaryota; kingdom Metazoa; phylum Chordata; class Aves; order Passeriformes; family Muscicapidae; genus Oenanthe; species Oenanthe melanoleuca. The sequence goes on from NC_079335.1 coordinate 91,879,672, forward strand.
CTTCCTATTGTTTTGGTGAAAGGGAGTGGTGCTGCCCAATTCAGTCCTCTGAAAGCCAGCAGATTTTGTGCCTGCAGCAGCCTTGTATCCTATTTCCAAATCAATCAGAGATAAAATGAATGGAGACAAGTCAAATCCCATTGCCCAGTGATGCAGGGCACTCCCTTGGAAAATCAGCTGCTCAGCATCTGCTGCAGGCATCAGCCTTGGGGTGCATGCCCCCTGCCTGCACTGCTGCCTGCAAGTGCCACAAGGAAAAAAAACACCTGTCCTTCTGCTTATAGAAATACAGAACTGCATATGTGCACTTGCAGGTGGAATTCATGTCCTTTAGCACATAAAGACCATGATCATTGTAGGAATGTTCATAAAAACATAGTTCCTATAAGGCACACAAATAGATTTTTCCCCACTTCTCCTACTTGGTATTGTCTTGTAATAAAGTTCTTGATGATTTAGTTGAGTTAGAGGAATATATCCACATTATCAGCATTAGCCTTTTCCTTAGAGGAATGTTTTGCTGGTGTAACATCCACCAAACTGATGCCCAGGAAGTTTTTCCTTCCAATATCTGAGCAATAGCTCTTAGGGCTCAGCTTTGCCAGCTTTCACTAATCTTGCTGCTTTTACTCCTCAGATTGTCACAACTCCAAGATTGTCACAAACACTTCAATCTTTTGTGCTCTTAGCTCTCAGGCTTTTGTAGGAGACACACCTTTAATCTTTTGCATTTTGGGTTTTGCTTCCGGCTTTCCAGGTTCTCCCTGGTAGCACAAAGCCAAGAAGAGAAAATGGGACTGCAGAAGTGATGCTGTTGGGCACACACCATTCCCCACAAAAACTGCTCTTCCCAGTGCCTGGAAAACTTCATCCCTTGCCCATATTCACCTATTCCTCCTCTTCTGTCTCAGTTAGTCATGCTCCCCTCCTTACACACACACTTCTTCCATGCAGATGTTACAATTGTGCAGGCTGTAATGCACTGCAAGATTTCTTTTCCCTCCTCCACGAACATCTAAACTTATCCCAAATTACCTAGCTAATCTGTCTGTAAGATCCAAATGTCCCCAGCGTTTGGGAGTGTTTGGGTTTGGGATTCTGATTCAGGCTTATCTAGAGAAAACATTGAAAGGTCACTGCATTTTAATTCATCCAGCAAATGAAGCTTGAAGGCTCTCAGTGCTACTGTAGGAATGTGCTACCTGAAACCAATATCTGCTTGCAAACCTGGTGGGACCATTTCAGGTCTGACAGTATTTTATGTAAGTATTGTTTTACTTTTAATGTTCTCTTTGCTTCTCATCACTTCTTTAAATCCCACCAAAGACAGGTTTTCTCACAAGATGATGCCTTGGCGCATTCACTCAATGATATTGACTTCCCAGTGGCAGCAGGGGAATAAACCAGGAGATTAAAGTGTCCAATCAATTGCCCTCCTGCCTGTGTTATGTGCATTATTTCCCACCATGCACATTCAGCATTACACTCTGTGCCCATTAACGCCATGGGTGCTGTTAGACAATGAAATGTTAGACAGCAGCATGCTAATCAAAGGTTTAAGGAATAACATGATATCCTTACCAGCAGCTACAGAAGATCTGGTCTGGGGAAACAGGGACTGTGTGCTGTGTACATGAAATAGGGATGTCCATGCTAATAAGCAAATGCTCCTTTATCACAGGGCTGGTGTGGAAACATCGACCTGGAGAGAAAACTGAGTTTGAGGGAAATATCCCCCTGGATTAGAGAGGTGGACAGAGCAGGCATTACCTCCCAACAGCTCACTTTTTGATGCTGTATGGCTTAACATCTCAGCAGGACATTAATGCCAAGAAATTTAACAAGACTTTTTCTGTACTCCTTGCCCCCCAAATCTGCTGATCAAATCTTACCTGCCGCCCTCTTCTGCTTTGTGAAACACGACACAAAACTGCACTTCTTCCCAAGGAGAGGTTTCAGCTTTGCAGCTGCCCTGTTAGGACTTCTCATCCCAGCTGACACCCTTTCCCACTGATGTCCTTGTACTTGCCAGGCTAGAGAACTCTTCTGGACAGCCTGGATTTGGCAAAGCTGGATTTGTGAAACAAGCAGCACCATTCTTCTGGCAAGACTCATTGTTCCTCCAGGAGGAACCAAGGAAGGGAAGGACTGACTTCTGATGGGATGGGAACTAATTCATGCCCAAAGATCCTCACAGGAAGTGAGAAGCAATTATCCAGCCATGGGCAGGGCAGGCAGGGGCATAGGGATGCCACCAGCCAGGGTCTACACATACAACTGGCTCGTTACTGCCTTGTGATGTCTCTCTGGTGAGAAGTGAAGGGCTGAGGAAGGGCAGGGGGCATCAGACACTTCCAGCTGGGCAGCTGAAGCTGCCCACTCCTGGCTGTCCTCTCTTGCACATTTTTGCTTAGGTTTTCAAAGGGCCAAGTGGAGTTTCTTTCATTATGTCTCCTGCAAGGTCACTGTGCAAGTTAATGGTGTGCTGTTAGGACAGGGGTGTTGACAGGTAGTCTGACCTCATCTTTACCTAGTTTCACCTATTCATTTATGTTTGCTTTGAATTAGCTGGTGAAGTCTCTTGATCAACATTATTTATAGGTTTTAAGCATTTCAAGACTGCTGCTTTGTTCCTAGGCTGTATTTGTCTCTTAATCTAACTAATCATCTAATATGTTTTGAAGGCTTTTAGTTCTTTCTCATAAATCAAATTTTGGACCTTGATGAATCTATTTGCTGTGTTAATCTGAATTCTCTCTCTTTCATCAGATCTTCTTCATCTCATAAAGAAGTGATCAGGCTATTCCAGGTGTCCCTGCAAAAAGATTTGATCTATATATTCCGGTCTCATTATATATTTCTCTGGCTATTTTACCTTGTTATCCTGCATTGAAAGTGCAGCCCCCTAAGATTCCTTCCATGTTGTTTCTTTGCAGGCTTATTTGATAGCACATCTTAGATTTTTCTATCCCCTTGTGAATTAGAATAGCTTTTCATTTTGATTGCATTTTATTCCATAAATAGTATCTCATTTTCTCACTTTTTCCCTGTATTTCTTAACTGGGTGAGTTTCATCCTATTTTTTTTCATGTCTTCTTTATATTAGTCATTTCCCTCAATTTAATCTGTATGTGACTTCAATTAATATATTCTTTATTCTCTGCTATAGTAAAAGCATAGAAGACCAGATGCATGTTATTTAACAAATGTCTCTGCTAGTGTCCCTGCCAACCTGTAAGTGGTTACTTCCACCATTTGTTTCTAATGTTTAAACTTATTTATAAAAGACATCAGACATTTTAAAAGATCATCTCTTAACCCTAGAAAATGATGTTGAGATAAAGTTTTGGTGGACATTCTCATAAAATATCCTACAAATAACTCCCAATGTAGCAGTAGGAGGAGGTCACCTGAGATGGCCACTGCAGTCTCCTTTGTCTGAATAATCTGTATTACATGTGTTGTTTTCCCAAAGCTGTTTGTTTTGTAATGTTGCTGTTTTCTATTAACCTTGGCAAAAAGGGGTACTCAGAAAGGCATGGCATTTCTGTGCTTTGCATTATTGACTGTTTTATCTTTAAATTTTGTGGCTCTGAAGGGACATTGCCTTTCAAAGAAAAAACAGATGGTTTTCCTTCTTTGACAAAATTACACCAAAATACTGGAAATGAAAATTACTTTTTCTAGCTTCAGAAGCTAAGCAAAGCCTTTCCATGACAATTTTTTCCATGACAATTGTCATGGTTTAGGAATTTAGTGCTCCCACTGAAACCATGCTCCACTTGTGCCCTCACTCACTTCCCATTCCCCCTCCAACTCTCCCCTCTGTCGTCTGGAGAGGAGACCTGGAGACACATAAGGCAAAGATCACGGCTTGAGATAAGAACAATTTACTGGAAACAGCAAGGAGAGAAGCAAACTAAGAGTAACAGCAGCAATATTAATAACAAAAGTGTGCAAGTGAGAGACAGAGTGATTCACATGCAAAATGCTCACCAGGGAATCCAACCCAGCCGCTCCACGCTTCCCCAACATGAAAAACGAGGTGAGGTGGTATAGAATAAACACAATAACCTCCAGGTCCTAGCCAAGCCCTCTCCTGGCCACTGCAAAAATCAGTAGCCAGGAGAAATCAACCCTGTCCTGGCCAGAACCAGGACAGCAGTGAAATTCATCAAAATTCTGTTCCATCTGCTATGGAAGTCCCTTCCCTGAAAGGTAAAATACTGGGTTTCATAGCATAAATCAGGGTCTTGTTTTTTGAAATGTGATTCAGTTCTTCCAAAAACTTCCTGAAAAATTATTGAAGCCGTCTGTAGTTTTCCTTTTTTACTTTAAATCGTATGTACAAGAATTAAAAAAAATTGGAATTCACTGTAAGCATACTGTCCCAGAATTCCAAAATGGGTCATTTTTCTGCTTCAAGAAGAAAAAATTATCCCTGTTTTTCCATTAATCTTTGTATAAGCACCAAACTGATGGACAAGCAGTTACTCACATTGCTTTAGTTTATCTCCTCCTGGTTTTGTGGCACTCCCTGCTTACAATATCCCAGGCTTCACTGTCAGAAATGGTCCAAGGCTTTCAAAGACCTTCATGCTTGTACAAAGAGCACTTGTTCCTCTCTTGGTGTTCCTGGCTAAAGCAGGAAAACCGAAATTCCTGAATAATTTTTACTGATCTTTAACCTTCTAGAAAGCCTTGGGCCTTGCCAAATTTCTAAAGTTTATATCTGTGACATGGTTTCTTAGCCCACACTACCAGAGACCAGCTGGGTTTCACTGATTCTCATCAACTAGTGGGAGAAGTAGGACACTTTCAGATCCCTAGGACACACCTCCCATCCTGATACCAAAGGACTTTTGTAAAATCTTTAAGTGCTGGCAAAACAATTCCTTATCAATATTTCTTTTATTAATGGGGGGTGAGGTGGGGTGGGGGTGTTCCTTTTCAATTAGAAATGGACTAAAACAGCCCACACATCTCAAAGTACTATTATTTCCTTATTTAGAGATCACACATGCATTCTGTGGAAGCAAAGCACAAATATGACACCCTTTCTTTGCCCCTTTTTCTTTGCTGTGGAATACTTTTCTACACAGCTATTCAGCATCACAGCCATTCTCCATTCATCATTCATTTCACATCCTTTGCAAGTTGTAAATTGAATAGCAGAATTGCTCACACAAACACTGTCAAAAAGATGATTCAAAGTGCATAAAGGTCTCAGCTGTATATTCCCTATCTGTACAGATAGTTGTGCTGAGGATAGTTTTGTAGGGCCAGAAAGAGCATCAAATATTTCCAAATGTTTGTTTCTGCAAAATCAAACCCAAGTCAAAAATAACACAACAGTGTCAGAAATGCCTTGAATTAATATAAAATAAACAATGAGACTGAAAAAATTGTTACTGTCAGTACACAATGAAAGTGGTCCATAGGTAGTGAGAGGCTGCCAGGGTACATACATTTGTTTTTTTAGCTACACAGACCAAGTGGATCAGTCTGACAAAAAATAAAAAACAATTTGTTCTCACTCAATTCAGTGAGCATTTTCCACTGAAGAGATATTACTAAGTGATAGTGCATAATTTTGCTAGGGCAACTTGACCTTTTTGCTTATTTCTCCCTGGTAATAAGCAAAGCCAATTAATCCCACGTGTTGAGCTGATGAGTAATGGTTCCTTGTAGAAACAATGGTGTCACATGCCAGTACATACATCAGCATTAACCTCTATTAATCACACAGAGAACAACGACAGTTTACTGAATTTTGTTGTTCAGTAAGCTCCATGCCAAAGCCCTAGACTGCTGAAACATTGCTCAGGAAACAGAACTACACTGTAAGTTGAAGAAGTAGATGGAAAATCTGCCATACTGCACACAGACCTGCCTAAACCTGTGCTGAGCTTCACTGCCAACTCCACAGAGCACAGTGACTGATTTGGTTGGAAACCTGTATCCCTCCTCCTCCAAGGTGCCATCTCACCTGTCTGCAGGCTGTTTTGTAAATGCAAGTCCTCTCCTTGGCTCACAATTTTTTTTAATGCTCACATGCTCTTCCTTTTTGAAAACAGTAAAATATTTAAGCTAGAAGAAAGAAAAGAAAGGGAAGCATATTCCCCAAAACTCCAGGAGCTGGCCTGCTCCTCTTGCACGTTGGCAGAGACTTCTTTTCTTACCTCCTCTGCGGTGAGCTCCTTTCAAATGTGAAGTGCCCTTCTGGGTGCAGGGTGCAACTGCTGGCTAGTGCTCACTGGGATGGCTCTGTCAGACAGAGCTGGCTGCCAGGGGCTGCAAACACCAAGCCAGAAACACCCACAGGACCTTGGCTTGTTCTTTAAATCACAGGGCAAAAGCACTCTGCTAACCTGCAGTCAGGGAAAGGAGAGTGATGGTCACAAAAAGAGGGACATTTCCAATGCAGTTGGTAACTTTGCCTTGCACTGTGTCCCTCTGCAGGCAGAAATGGCTCTCACTGCCCCAAGGGATGCTGTGAGCTGCTCCAGGCACGCTGCCCAAAGCTGCTGCTTCCCAGAGCTCCTGTGTTAACTCTGTAGGACCAGCAGCCAGCGGCTTCAGATGTGAGCAATCTGCTGTATCAGTTGCCCTGGCAGTCTGATAATTGCAATGGTGAAAACTGAGCCAGGGGATCCAGAAGGGTTTTTGGAACAGGCTTTCAGCAGGTTTCTGACTCCTGTGGTGGAACACCTTCAACATTCACAAAAGAGCAGTGAGCTAATTGTGAAAAACTGCTCTCAAAGGCCCTGTATCCTGTGTGCTGTTTCATGTCATTTTGGTGAATGTTTCTTTAAAGGCATTTTCTTTCTCTTTTCTGGAAGCACTATTCTGGCTCTGTACTACGCCAACAGCCTTTGGGCTTTGTCTGCACTGAGTCTGGAAATCTTTCATTCCCCTCTCCCCAAGCCAGCCATGTTCAAACAGTGCTTGTGGAGAGGTGCTAATGTGCTTTCCCAGGCCTCTTCAGACATGATTTAAAAGCTGGTACTTAAAAGCATAACAAAGAGAAATGCATTTGCAAAAGGATACATTTTTCTTCCACTTGGAGCAGAACTATCTAATTTTCTATGAGAAACTGAGCCAGAAGTCTTTTGACTTTGTACACACTAGCTGAGTTATGATTTAATTGAGGATGTATTTTATCTTTGGGGGTTTTTTTAATCTTCTTTTTGTTCACTGCTTCAAGTTCTGTGATGGCTCTCCTTCAGACTTTACCAGGCTCACCTCATGTCCTCTCCACCTGTGGATCAATAATGTGAGTAATGTGTGATGCATACTGAAACTGGAAGTGGTTTGGTTTCCATTTGGAAGATGGTGCCTTCAATTTTAGAAATAAAACTTTATTCTAGTTTTTCACTGTTAGTTCCAGATTTTCTGTAATATTCAGCTCTTCAGATGTTTCATTCTTTCTTCTGAAAAACTATTTCAGACAATACATTTTTCTAGCTGTAACTATACATTCCTGTTTAACTAACACCTTAATATGCAATCTGCTGCAGAAAAATGCTATTCTATGGTCAAGTTTTCAACTTCCAGGGATTAAATAATCCATTCTTCCTTGCTTCACTTGATGGCTCAGTACTTACTGAACCCATTGCTTTGCTTTTACACCTCTGAATGTGCCAACACTATTGTTTTCAGCTAAAGCTGTTCTCTAGCACTCTCCCAGCCACAGTTGCCTCTGGCTCTGAGGGGTCAAGCCAAGTGGCCACTTAGTGGCATTTGTTTTGGTGACCTTTATTATTTTCTTACCTGCCTTTAGATTTTGGAGATAGACCACTGATTCCTTTCATACTTAGCCAGTTGAGTCAATGTTTTGGGGACCTGCTACTGTCTCATTATGGCACATCCAGTAGACTGAATACAGCTCAGCCTGTGCTGGAGCTTGCAGCACTGCCTGCTAGATCACAAGCACCATGTGATGCCACAAGCAAACCATTTATTATGAAGAAAATAAGACAGATGTTTGTTTAGGTATCTGAATTCCAACATGAAATCTGTCAGCTTGGATCCTTATCTCAACCCTCACTGAAACCCTTCTGGCAAGGAGCAGGTCTGAAGATACCTTCAAGGGTCTGTGCTGAAATGTTAAGGTGCAATTGTTGCTCTAACACTTTCTCTGAAAGAAAACTTGGTTTGAGCCTGGAATAGAATAGGTTGAACTTCCACACTAAACACTTTGTGTTACAAAGTGGAACAGTTTGGAGAAAATGCCATCTGTACAGGCGACCCTGGGAAGTGATGGGGAAGGATCTGCCTGCACCCCCTGCTTCTGTAAACTTGTTAATCAGAGCTGCCTGACTGCATGAATTTCCCAGGATGATCTCTGCTTCCACTGTCCCTTTTAAGGTGCCTACATGCCATGTATGTGAGCAAATATTGCTTATTCGGGAGCTAATGACCCATAATTTGTATGCAAGAAAGAGCTACTATAAAATACTTGCAGATAGAAATAATTTTCCCTGCTGTAATAAACTTCATGTATTTGAGCCACAAATAGTGCAGTACCAGGGAGGGGGCCTCAAATGCAAGCTTTTAATACAGGTATATTTTGTTTGATAATGGATAGGGAGGATTTTATTATCAAAGAAAAAAAAATTGATTTATTTGGTTTAGTCAGCAATTTACTAAGTTAATTTACTTCCCGTATATGAATGTGTTCATGCTCCTGGGCAATTGCTACATTATTATAAATTGAATTAAGTAATAGGATGGAAAAAAGGATTTGGATGAATGGTGCTTCATATGTGCAGAACATAGAAGAATCTTGAGCTTTATTGTGCTGCATTTTTTTATTTGCTCTCCCCTCTGAATGTTTGGGTTTTTCCCCACTGACAAGCTAGTTGCTAGATGCTGTAGTAGCAAAAGGTCAAGCCTGCCCAGTGATGGGGCTCTGGTACATGATGTTCTTTAGATTTAACAAGGTGGTGTTGCCTAGGGCTTTGGGTCAGTGAGAAGACAAACAGCTGACAGACCAACAGTGGCATGATTTCCCAGTCAGATAGCTTGGACCCTCTTCCCCAGCTGTGGGAGGTCTTTTTTTCTCTCACAGTTGTGTCCTAGGCAGAATGGCACAATGAGAAACACTCAGAAAATTGGTATCACTCCTAGGTGAAAGGTGAGAAAAAAGCTGTTGGTTTCAATGGGGTTATAGAAGAGCACGGTATTTATCTCAAAAATAGAAAACTAAATAAGGAATAGTATCTTTGGTAATATCATAAATGAAGGAGGGAAACATCAATATATTTCTCTGTGTTGGGCTGCAGTACAGGATGTGGCCAGAAATGTGTTTTCTATCACCATCTGTTGAAGCTGAGTGGGGCAGTGACCCTTATCTCCATGTCACATATTATCTGCTAAAGGGCCATCTTTAAAACCAGGTGGGGCAACCATCTTTTCCACAACCCATCCTTCCTCCAGGAAGAGATCATCTGCTGCTGGGCCATTCAGTCCCATTGTATGACTGATAAAATTACATCATCCCACTGGGAGATGCTCCAACCAGGGGGAGGAATCAAGCCTTTCCTACCTAGATAAAAACTGAGATTTGGAACAGCAAGGCAGCCTTCTTTACACTGGATTCCAGAGGAAAGATGGATGTTTCCACATCATCCCTGGACCTTCAGAAGAAAACTGCACCTTCTACAGGAGCACTGCTTCAGCTGAACCACATCTGCCACTGCAGGAGGATGCAGCCACCATTTAGTGGGACTGCTACCAACACCCTGACTGACAGGGGGTCAGGTTGTATTCTGACTCTGTCAGCGTTTTGGGATCATTCTTTGTAATACTGTATTTTTATTTTAATTTTCCTAGTAAAGAACTGTTATTCCTAATTCCCATACCTTTGCCTGAGAGCCCCTTAATTTCAAAATTATAATAATTTAAAGGGAGAGGGGTTTACATTCTCCATTTCAAAGAGAAGCTTCTGCCTTTATTGGCAGATACCTGTCCTTCAAACCAGGACATTTTCTCAAGCAGAAATTAACATTAACTGTGGCTCTTTTTGGAATAAGCCTGGGGAAGATGGGTAGGAGGAAAAATTGTAACCCTGCAGGGTGGCTGTGTTGAAGCTGTCACCTGATGGCCAACTGAAGACTACATATTGTAGCTACTCAGCCCTTTCCAAAACAAAGTCTGAAACTCATATTATCATGGTAAATTCCTGAGCCATTCCAACTCCCCTGCAGCAGAAAGACTTTGTGAGGCATATGAAGAGCAAAGGGTGCTCTTTTTTCCTGTGCTGCACTGGGGTAGCTCTTTCTCATAGCAAGCCTTAAATGCCTTGGTTTCTCACTATTTCAGCTTCAAAGTTAGTGGGCACCAAGAGATGGAAATGCAACAAAAATTAAAAAGAAAATTAAGTAGATGGAGCTAATTGATCTACAACCTTCTTGCTTACAGTTTAAGAACCCCTTGAAGAATAAGATAAGGGGATCTGAATGGTACTGCTTTGAGAAAATAAAGAATGCACACAATGAGCAGTCACATAAATTACAAGTATTTGGAGGATGGGTGTAGAAAGAAAAACATTGTCCTTGCCTCACTGCACTGACTTCCCTAGCAACACAGGAGAAGTTCCCTGCACCTTAGATGGCTTTTTGTTCTGCACTGGAACAAGATTTATAGTCTCTCAAAATCACCAGGGACAGGACTGCAGAACCAGTGGTGCCTACCACCCAGCAGCAAGGTACTGATTCTCTCTACAGCTCTGACCTGAGTGCCTTAACCATCGAGTTTCATGTGTAACAAGGCAGTGCAGCCTGCTCAAACTTCCCAGTCAGCATCTTTTTAAACCAGGACATCCTTCTCTGGACTTTCTTAGGGGTAGAGAACCTGTCAAATTTTTTAGATCAGCATTTCTCACTTCTGAAACTCCTCATGCTCAATTTTCACGCAGCTTTGGGCAGTCTATCGAGTGTTTAATCGATTTTAATTTCTAGTTGGGCTTTGAAAGGATGTTTTGCAATGTGTGCTGTAAGGAACCAATGGCACCATCAGACTAAAACAGTGAAATAGGATTTAACAGCAAATTTATTATAATAAAGATGAAACTTATGCATCTGCTGAGTCACTTCAAGAGGCATTAATTAAAAGGAAAAGTGCAAAGGTTGTTGCTGACATTTAATCCATCACCTTGGTTTTAATGAAGACAGATAGCTAAGGACAGGAAAGAAGACCTGCTACAGGTGATGGTCTTCAGCCACACAAACTGCCTGCTTCCATGCCATACCCAGAGCTGTGCCAATTGGAACTCATTTGAATGTTTCATGTATGCTCTTAGACTCTGAATGAGCTGCCACTTCTCCACTAAAACAAAAATCCTCAAAAAAAACCTCCAAGTATGAAAAGGATTCCTGGGTTCTACTTGACAAAACTGCATGTCCAAAGTATCTGAAAGAGGGAAAATGAGTGAATTTTTTTTCCTGCAGGGATTCATCTTATGAAAGCCCCAGCATGAAGCGTTGTTAGATCTGCCTGGTGTGAATGCAGTCGGTCAGGTTATAACGTGGGTAAGTAAGTCAATTTTGCAATTTTGCACTCCCAAGCACTTTCATCTCTGTCATGACCATTACATGACAAAAAGCATTTTGCCAAGAAGCAGCCTTATCTTCTGGCTCAGGAAATTAATTATTGGACGAGGAGGGGCAGCCTGTCAGCTCCCAAGCAGCACAGCACCTTCTTTTTATTGAGCTACTTTCCTCTGAAACTGGCTGCACTTCAGAAAACGAGCTGAAGGCACTCAAGGAGGCTGCTGCCCCTCTAAAAACTGCCTCCCTCCTCCTCCTTGCTTGTCCACCCTTCTGGCCTGAAACAGTTTTCCCACTGTGGAAGTGAGAAGGCTCCTTCATCACAAGGAGGGAGAAGGAGCAGAAAGCAAACAGCTCTTCTGTGACACCTCCTGTTGATGCAGCCCCCACCGGTGCTTCTGAGGGATCACCTCAGCCCTGTGAATTCTGAAAATCGTCTTGTTTTGGTTAGGTTTCTTTGTTGCCAAAAATACCACTGACAACTCTGGGCATTCATTTAGTGGTAATTCAATCACTCAACTTTCCTGACAATTTTTTGTTTGCTTGCTGTCAGCAGCTCCAATGCTATTAAGCAGTAAATGTGATAAGCAGTGTAGATAAGACATCAGTCTTGTTCTTATCAAGACTAAACACTGTGAGAAAAGCCCCAGTTATCACACAAATCTTCTTAAATAATTCTGCAGGTTCCATCACTGAAATTACTCATGTTCTTCACTGCAGTGTCTTTGTATAGCTTTGTGCTATAGCTCAGCCAGTGGCATTTTAAAAAAAAAAAACAATATTTAGAAATAATTCAATTTTACAACAGATGTAACATACACCAGAGCTCTATTTACATCCTTAGCAGCATCCTATTTTGTTTTAAAGACACACTGCTAATGTGAGCCATAATGGAATTAATGGGGTAACCACATTCCCTCCCTCCCCTTCAAACACCCTCCTCTGGATATCAGCATCTGCACCATGATCTGTAAATTCTAACTCTCACTTTAAAAAAAATCCACAACTGACAAGAGTTCATGGGTGACACTGACCATATTGCTGCCCTCTTTCCATCAGCCACTCCTCATGTGCCTCTCTCATGTGCTGTTTTCAGAGGTAAGAACAGGTTAGCATCCATGTGAATAATTTACAAACAGCCCACTGGCTGTTCAAAAGCCACCTGAATCCCAGAAAGTGACTGGCTTAGGTGGGTATTTGAGGTTTGTATACAGCTGCTTGAGACCCACCTGTGGCCATCTGTTTTTCTCTCAAGCTTAATTGCTATGTAAAGAGCAAAAGCACTTTGGCAAACCTCACAGTTTAATCTATGTTGCAAGCTGCTGGAACAGTAGCTCTGTTGTCTTTTCATGAAAAAGATGCCATACATACCAGCAACATGATACTAAGGCAACACAAGGAAATCATTTACCTGATTCCTGTCAGATGGGTGGTTAAGTGGAGGCCAAAAATAGCACATCCCTTCCTGAGTCCTGAAATTTGTTTCAAAAGCTCTGCAGTAACTTCAGCTCCCACAAAGAAGCTGGAAACCTTATTAATAATGTATAGTCCTTAAAAAGAACCAGTCAAATTCACTAAGTCCACTGTCCTCTTGCTTAGTGAATTCTCTGGACTGCATGCTTGTCTCATGTAAGAGTCTGGCGTTTCCGATGTTACTTAATTTACTGTTCCTCATGGCAAACAGACTAGGGCAAGAAAAGCTTCAGGGCTAGTTCTCAATGCAGTCTTTACAATGTGGCCTTTGCCACAGAGTGCTGTGCAGAGTTAGTTCTGCATCAAATGCCATGACAGACTGAATGGTGCCATAGGCAGCAATCTGATGAGTGCTTTTCTGCATCCTTTTTTCCATAAAATGGAAAACACCAACCCCTCTGCTAACTCAGGGAGTCCCACAGCCACACTCCAGCAGGTCCCCAGGACACTGGTCACCCCAGACTCACAGCAGACCCAGGCTGCCATCAGACTAGTCCTTCTGTGAAGCCCTGCTCTGATTCAGAACATCTACACTAGCACTGGAGATCAAATCACTCTTAGTTCTCCCCAGTTGGCTGGCTCAATAGTGCCAGACCAGGGTCTTTCTGCAGGAGCCAACCTGATGTGCTTCAGCCACTAATGGGCTTTGAGTCCCTGGGAACACACAGCAGCTACTCTGAAGAAAAAGCTCCTGAAAGACAAATGCTGGCCCTTCGGCACCGTGTTGCTCCTAATGAAGGCACAGCCATCCTTCACTTTTGGGCTCTGGTCCACTTTGTAGCCAAAGTGCTGCAGTATGTGCAGGGCAAGATTAACAATGCAGAAATTCTACTGACCTGGATGTATGTCTGCAGAGAAAGTCACTGTGAAGTTAGTGAGAGGGACTGGGAACTCACTGTGCACCAGCTCTTCCTGTACACCACTCCTGATATTTCACTCTTCCTTGAAAAAGACATGCTTTCCTTCAACAAAAATTTAAATTCTACTTTATAGCACATTAGGATTCCCATGTTCATAAGCCTCCAGACAATAGGAATGCTGGATGATTAAACATTAATCTGAATGATTAATGATTTCAGAGCGATTTTGTTAAACCATTTTAAAAATTCTGTGTATTGACATTTGGAATTAAAGGAGATGTAATTTTTTTTTTCAAAATGAACTAGAATTTACTGTTGAAATCTTAGTTCTGAATCAAAGAGCCAATACAAGAGCTTACCTTGGTTTAATGATCCGTTTCAACAATCTGAAACTAGTGAATTTGGCTTAATTTTTTTTCAGAGAACAACAGTGCAAATAAACATCACAGAAATCATTCTGATTTTATTTTTCTCCCACTGCCCTTGATTTTCAGCCAAATGGATTAGGAGAACCCTTCAGACAGCAAAGCCTGTATTTAAGCAAATATAATACTTTGAGGTGAGATGTTAATTTTGCACAATAAAATGTATTGAAGAAGCAATTTTTCCCAAAGCAGGGCAGGATCAAGCTTAACACTGTTGGATTCATTTTCCATTTGTTTGGCTGCCTGACCACATCTTTATTCAGTAAGTATGGTTTCATCTCAGAGCCTTGGGTGCTTATGTTTGGTTTGAGAGAAAAATTATAATTTCCAAATTGCTTCCAGTTTTCTTCTCATTTATAGAATGTTTTCTGCCTTGGTGTTTTGAGTGGGCAAACCCCCACACTAGCAAAATGTCTTTTCAGCCTGAGCATGGCTGCTGGGATTTGTTATACCAACATGGAGGCGGACATATGCTGATTTTTACCTCCAAACCCTTTGTAGACAAGCAATTTCTGAGCATGTGGTATGGCCTGCAGGCAGTGCCAGCCCTTGGGTTTGGCAGCTCAGTCAGATCTCTATACTGGGACAGTTTTCAGCCTAAGTTTGCATCTCACCTGGAAAAAGTTGCTATCTAACTATGGATGTTGTTGCTACAAAACTACAACCTGATGTCTAACAGAATAGGAAATACCAGAGCTGTAATTCACAGCAATATTATTTCCACACAAAAAGGATATGGAGTGTTCACAAGCCATCACCTCAGTAGCTATCACCACAGTAACTCTATTACATCTTCCACAACTTTCTGGATTTCCTTTTTTCATTTTTTAATTTAACTCTTGTGATTTTCCAACCTGAGTAATTTCCCTTGAAATAATTTGAAAAATCAGCATTAATATAAAAAAGTACATCCTGCTTGCAACACGTTATATAATCTATACAAATAGTTTGCAGAAAACTCTAAATTCTCCTTTTGATATCTTCTTATGCAGAAGATAAAATATTAGAAAGATAAAATAACAAAGATTAAGAAGATAAAATAAGATGAGAAGATAAAGTAACACAGAAAATATTATATTTTTGTAATATATACACATGGCCATATTTATGTAATGTATACAAATGCCTACTGTTCTAATAAATCATTAATATTTGGCATGACCACTTTAGTCACAAATAATTTGAGGGAAAAACTACTGCACCTGCTGTCATTGATACAATTATATTATCCTTCCCTTCTGCACTCTTACCTGCAGTATAATTTCTAAGCTCTGAGAACCTTGTTCCAACCAGCTTCCTGGAATGGAACTGGTTTACAGTCATTTAAATAGAAGTTCAGCTTAATTATTTTCCTGTTTCAATAATCACTTTTACCCGAAGCAAGTGATGCTTCATTTCCCTTTCTTGTTTTCCCACCATCCCCTTCCCTCCCTTCAGCTACAAAAATAATTATCTCCATGACAGGTACCAAAATTTTGCTATCTGCCTCTCTCTCCCTTCAAAAACACACTCAGCAGCACTTGGTGACAATCGATCAAAACTATTACAATAATAGTGCTCAACACAGTCTTCACAGATATATTCACTTACCTGTCTCTGGGATTTCTGTCTGCTATGAGAGCTGAAGAGTGGGAGTCAGGCTTCCAGGAGCTTCCTTTTGTTCCTGCCACCATGTCCAAGGAGAAAGTTTCTGTTACCATTTCCACAGTCTACACACACCCCTGGCCAAAATTCATCATCACCATCACCTTCCTTTCCCTTTTTGTGACACCTTCTTTTAGGTAGACTCTTCTTTTTAACACAGAGTTCACCTCCTGCCTGATGCCACATTTTTAGGCACATCCTCTGCAAAAACTTCCAGTTCTCCACTTGGTCCCCTCCAGACAGATAGAGACAACTTTTTGTACCAGTTTGCACCTAAAACAACTCGGCTGACTGGGACACCAGGGTAAAACTATAAAATTACAGCTTCAGTACAGGTTCTTACTGCCTCTGGCCATATACTGTTTCTTTGGCCATTGGTGAACTAATTTAACCATGGTGAACTAATTTAACAGCTTCTCCACCTATAAAACACAGGTACTAATTCATGCATAAATTCTTATCCCTAATACTACTTATTCCAAAAGACTCCTGAGGAGCTGAATGTATTTGAAGAGTGCTTATTGACACTTAGCTGAAGCATCTTATTGACCTGTAAAATCCCTTCTGTATTAGGTGACACAAATCCTAAACCAAATTCATCATGGCAGTACAACAACTGAGATGCTAAAATAATCAAGACAAATCAACAACACAATTCCAGGAGTCATTCTGTTGTGAGTGTAAAGGAAAAGGTATATCCTTTCCCCTTTCAAAGCTCTGGGATAATATTAATAATAGCTTTTCTCAGATTGCAGATTTAAAAAAACCCCAAAGTATTACACTTAAATCTGCTTTTTTTGCTTTATGAAAATAGGTCTTGGTGAGCAGTACAAGTAAGTGGCTTTATCCTTATTACTTTTAAAAACCTTTAAACATATTTAAGAAATTTTAAACTAATTGAAGAAGTGAAACAGAGCTCTGCTGTGTCTTCCACATTTGCCATGTCCCTATCCCTGAAGCTGCCATCTGTGGAACAGAAGCAATAGCAACACTAGTGGGATAGATTGGAAAGAAATGGGTGAACACACCTGCAAAGCATTTAATCATACTTCTCTGAAATTGTTGGGACAAAATTTCATTTGAAGCAGGACCAGGTCCAAGTAGAAAATGAAATTTTTAAACTGGAAGACTGATGAGGCTGCACCCACACACCTGTATAAAGGGAGCTCCCCACAGAAAGCCATATAAATGTGTTTTTGATTGCAGTAGAAAGGCTTGATTGTAAACTAAACTCAATTGTATTTACTCCAAGCAAGCCCAAGAGGAAGAGAAAGAAGGAATGGTTGCTATCCTACTCTTCTATAGACATGGACATGAAACAAAGCTGCCAATTCACCTCTTGTGGCCCACTTGTAGAGGGAAGGGTCTTCAGGAGGATTGGAATGGTGGCTGTAGCCTCCCTGCTGCAGCTGTGGGTGCTGTGTGCATTGGGAATGGCACACACGGCATGGCCTTCAAGGAACAGGAGCACAAAGCAGCACCAAAGCAACAGCATGAGACAAAAAGCCTGGAGCCAGACACCCAGTTTTCAGCATCAGTTCTGCCAAGACTGCACCATTTTGATCCTGTCCAAACCAGTTAACTGCTCCATGCAACCTTTTCCCCATCTGTTTAGGAAACTGGAATTGTATTATTTTTAATGGTAAGTGGCATGGACCCCATAAATATTGATCTTCAATATTACTTTTCTTTATCATCAATGAAGTAAAGAAACTGCAACTTAGTGGAACTGGGGGGTGGGGGAGATGGAATACTGTTTAAGATTTTGGAATTATCAGAAGTGGAATTACACCTATCCAGTCATGCTCTCTCTTCACTTCTGGAGATGTACAACTAATCTCCAGTGCAAGCTGAAAGGTAACATCTGAAGATAATAGTATCACATCATGTTGCAAATAGAATAGAGATCCTAATCCCCAAAGCCTTGTCAAATTGCTTATTAGGAATTGGAGGAGGGGAGAAGAAATAAATATACGCCTCCATATATTTTAACACAGATTATCTTGAGGAAATACAAGCCATATGCAGGTGGGATAAATCCATGCTAAATAAATAAACAGAACTGGCACAGAAAAGTAACTGCACAAAAATCTCATGCCAGGGGAAATATGTTCCAGGCTATCTGTGCTGTCAAGCAGCAAAAAAAAAAAAAAAAAAAAAAAAAAAAAAGAAAATAAGAAAATAAAAAGGTCTTGCTGTATGAGAAAGAAAAGTTGTTTCAAATAGTTCTTTAACACTGATACAAAACAAGGTATTGTGATGCCTGTCTCAATTCCAGACTTCAGTGGGAGATCAAAAGGGAGTGATTCATGGAGAGCATGCAAGAAGCAGTGCTGAAATGGAGCTGAGAAGGACATGAGCAAGGTCCTGTTTGTTTGTCTTTACGTAATGCTAGACAAACAGAATATGAAATGAAATTAGGAGGCAAGGTACTTAAATTGCCAATTACTTCTTCACTGCTATCTTGAAAACCAAATACTTCAAGAGCAGTGAATTGTTGCCTTGAAACTTGATATATTTCGTAGTGGATGTAAGCAATAATTAGTAAAAACCATGAAATGTATGCACATGTACAAAGAGAATCTCCCTAACAGCTACAGATACTACAGGCAGAACTATGTCCTGCATTCTCTGAGACAGAGGTGGCTCCTTGCAGAGACAAGGAGCTGCCTGGGACTGACAGTTTTTATCAAGTTTGACCTAACAAATTCTTGTATCTGATCCACTAACTGACAAAATAAACTAATTAATACGCACATAATCTTTGCTTCAGTAACAAGAGGCAAAAATCCTGACGGATGCCAAAACTAGCCAGAATTTTCCCCAAGGGGAAGCGAAGGAAATACTTTTAAAAATACACCAAAAATTAAAATTAATGAATACCAGAATCCAACTAAAATAAAATAAAATATGTTAAGATTTACAAAAACCTGGAGTCGGGCACTTGCTAGAGAGGCATTTTGAAAAAGCTGTCAGGAGATAAAAGAGACACATCAGGAAATGCATTTCGATCCTTACAAATAGGTTGTAACTTGGTACCGATGGTGGTTTAGGGGGCAGAGGGAGGAGTCGGAGTAGAGCATCCTCGTTGCTAAAACCACACAAGTTACGAGTGTGGTGTGCATTTTGTGTGCCCGGTGGAGCGGCATCCTGCGGCGGTGTACATGCGGTGTACATGCGGGGAAGGCGCGGGCAGAGCCGGAGCGCTCCCGCCGCATCCCAAGGCTCCCCATTCCCGCAAGAGCCCGCTCGCAGACCGGAGACACCGGCCGGGCAACGGTGTCTCTGCCCGAGCGTGTGTGAGCGCCGCTCCCGCTGTGCCCCGAGGGTCCCGGCAGCCCCGGCAGCGGCGAGCCCTGCAGCGCTCGGGACGGGCTCCGAGCCGCGCTCACCGCCGAGAGCGCCGGCAGCGCTCCCCGACGGGCTGCGGGGCGCAAACTCGGGAAAGGGAAACTCTCCGCGCCCCGGGAAGCGCCTGGCACGGCCGCGGGCTCGCTGGCAGCGCTCACCTGCGGGCGGAGCGGAGCGGGGCACTGAGCGGGAACTCCGGCACAGCACAGCACGGCACAGCACAGCACGGCACGGCCGGCACAGGTCCGGGGAGCGCGCTCGCCGCCTCAAGCGCGGCACGGCCGGGCTCGGGCTGCGCGCCCGGGCAATCGCTGGGCCCGCGCTGCCCGGGGAGGGGAGGGGGCTGTGGTTAACGCCGTGAATGAAAGAGGAAGGCCCTGCCCGGGCTGGCGGGGGTGGGGGCCGTGCCCTGGCGGCAGGCGGCGC
The DNA here is from genome assembly GCF_029582105.1 of Oenanthe melanoleuca. Taxonomy (NCBI): domain Eukaryota; kingdom Metazoa; phylum Chordata; class Aves; order Passeriformes; family Muscicapidae; genus Oenanthe; species Oenanthe melanoleuca. The sequence goes on from NC_079335.1 coordinate 91,899,403, forward strand.
TCCGGGGCCGGCGCTGGGGCTGCGGCAGCGAGCGGGGCCGCGCCAGCCCGAGCGAGCAGGAGCGGGGAGATGGAGCGGGGAGCAGTCGCCGGTGCCGGCGGGGAGGAGGCAGCGCCTGAGGTGAGAGGGGCTGAGGGGATGGCGCTGGGTGGCGGCAACTTCGCCGCTGGCCGGCGGCACCGTGCGCCAAGTTGGCGGGTCCCGTTCCTGCCCGGGCCGTGCGCGGGGCCGGGGGCGCTGCCAGAGCCGGGGCCGAGCGCGGCCCCCCGGCCCGTCCCTGCCGCCTGCCCCGGCCTGGGGCAGTGCCCGCGGCGGGCCCTTCCCTTCCCTTCCCTTCCCTTCCCTTCCCTTCCCTTCCCTTCCCTTCCCTTCCCTTCCCTTCCCGGCCCGGAGGTCCCGGGCTGAGGGGCCCGGGCGCTGTGCCGGGCTCAGCCGCTGCCCTGTTCTCTCTGTTCGCTTCCCTGCTTGGGGATTTGGGGTGGCGATTCGCTTTCGCTGCAGGAACGGGGTGTGCGGAGCTGTCACAGGGATGTCGGTGGGGTGCCCGTGCGTGGAGCTGCACAGGGACCCCAGATCCTGTAGTTTTTTGCTTAGGTGGAGCTCCCGGTGGTTTACTGGGTCTTTCTTAAGGTTTACACAAAATTAAGTCTTTAGTCAGGCTGCAACATCTCCTAAATAATATGTTTATCTAACGTGATTTTGACTTTCAGTCTTGATCCTAGCAAAATCTGCTCTGAATAGGCATGGCAGTCATAGTTAATGGTTGCTAAATGCATTACTATCAATTTGAGTGCATATTATTAGTATGATCAGACCGTGAATTCTGAAGGAATGTGAAGAGGCTGTCCTGGTGCAGACCTACACCATATGGCTTGAATATTCCATCTTTGGCGCTGATCCTGAAAACGGTGGTTAAAGTTTGTCCCAAAGAAGAAGGTACCTGACTGTGAGACCCTTGACGAGCCTGATCACTTCTAGTGGAGTCTTTCTGAAAAGGCAGTCGCTCCTTTCTTTGAAACACTTGTGCAGCAGATACTTTGGCAAGAACTTCTTACAGCATCTTTCTCCCCAGGGTAAAATTGGATAGGTCCATAAAAAGTGACAAACCTCCACCTGAGGGCATTTTTTTAGTTTAGCCTGAAGCACCAAAGTTGCTTAAGAAGAAAAGCTGTCTTTTGAGTCTGCTTATCCCTCCCCTGGCTATTTCCACGGTTTTGAAATGACTTGAGGGTGACCTTCAGAGAAAGGAGTCAGCTTTGCTTAGAGGATTTCAAACCTTTTGTTTGCCTTTCTTAAGGCTTCTCTAAAACAAACAAGCAGAGCATTTGGAAGGAAACCTATGACTGAATATTCAGCAATTCTTTTCCCTTGGGTAAAAGCTGATAGATGTTTTCACTTGTTTTGGAAAGCTTTTTAGCCAAGCAAGAAAGATCTGATTTGACACTGCTGAAGTAAAGCATAGGGTAAGGTAAGGCAAAGGAGCATAGTATTTTTTTGGTACATCACTTCTGATGTGGGGAAACGGGGGTTAGAAACTGGGTGAACTGTTGCAGGGCTTTTTCCATTATGCTTTTATTTTGGTGGGTTAATCGGTGTATCAGTTTCTGTGAAAACTCAGGACTCCTGCCTTTTAGAAAACATTAGCGATATCACTGGGTATTTTCAGGCAGTGCATATCTGAGACACTGTGGCACTCACCAAGAGATTAACAGCACTTGGGCTTGTGCCTAATAATACATCGCAGGAGCACTGCATTAACTGTCAATAAATGCTTGCCATCACTTCGGGCTTCAGTACCAGTGGCTTTGAAACAGCACAGAAAGAAAAGTTTCAGTTCAGCTTTAAAATGCGACACAGGCCTTTGTATGTCTAACTCTCACGGTGCCTGGATCTATTGTCAGGGCCCCCATTAATGTAGGCCAGCTTTGTTTATGTGGCTTTGGTTTTGAAGACTTAAAACGTGTGCGTTCATTTCTTTAATTTCCCCTTAGTGTTGATGAAACAGAGGAGAGAAGAGTTTCGTTAGAATTGCATTTCTTTGCTGAACTTAGCCAGGACTGTGATGGTCTTTGGATGCTCCTCATACTTCCCTTTCCTTGGTCATTGTGTTTGATTGTGGGAGAAATCCTTTTACATGCCTGTCTGTGATTTCTGTAAGAAGTTACCCCCAGGTAGTCAGATTGTGCCTTCCACTGAACCCAGCACTGTCTGCAGTCAGACAGGATCAGTAATCAAGCCAGTTTTGGATGGATTTTTAGGCACTGTGGAAACCCTTGGACTTCTCCAGCACGAGACGAGTGTAATTGGAGAAGCTAGAGCCAGAAAAGCTGGTGGGAACTGACGATGCTGTAGCTGTACCTGTGCTGATATTGTGCACTGATGCTCTTGGGTGCTGGGTGAGTACCCAGGTGGGGAATTATTGCAGAGTATTGTCTTCTGAATGCTTGGCATAGCTTTTAGATTTTGAACTTGCAAGCACACAGCTCTTTGATTGCTTGTTTTGAGCAACTGGGGAAAAGACTGAGATGGATTTGATCCCTGTCTCCTCAGATTGTTTGCAAGAAAGAAAGAGAGGCAACATTTTAAGACTGAGTGAATGGTAAAAATAAAGGTTTAATTTAAATGGTGTTAAGAGAAGAAACAGGAAACTGGAGATAGTGGAAACTCCTAATTTTTTAAATGTCTGAGTGATTGAGGAGCCTTTCTCATATTTTAAAAATAACACGGGCAGTCAGGAGTGTTAAACCTGTGATACAGATGGGTTTCAGATGCATGTAGGTGATAAGGATTGTGATTATTTATTTTGAAACGTTTTGCAGCTCTACTATAAAAATGAAGAAACCTATCAGCTCTGGGCAGTACCTCTTTGAATACACAGTGTGCCTTGAATTTTGTGGAGTAACTTCTTTGCTCAGTTAAGACATTAGTTTTGAGTTACCTGACTTGGTGTTTCACTACTCATATAAATGTCTTAATCAGATTATAAGAGGTGCTGTAATCAGTCAAGGGACTTTAACACTTCGTTTGCATCAGGCATTTTTGAGAACCAGTTAATTAAACCTGACAAGTTTAAGTTACTTGGATCTGCTTCCCTGGTCTGTGCTGCCTCTGCATCACATGCATGTTCCATTTCAAGAGGCAGTTTAGCCCCCTGGAAAGTCAGGGTCTGTTGCTTCTGTTCCTCTTCTGTAGTGTTTTACCTGTGGGAGACTTTTTCCTTGCTCCTCACTTTTGTGTTCTTCACTGGACTAAGACACAAACGCAAATTAAGGTTCTGTGCATTATGGTTAAACAGTGAGCTGGGTGAAAAAAAACAAGGTTTGTGAAGACTCTGGAGCTGGTCATAGTGTCTGATGAAAGACCAGTGGCTTTTCCCTAACTTAGGTGCATAAAGAGCAATTTCTGGAGCATTTTTCTTCTTATTAAATATTTAAAATCTCTTTCTTTTTTCACCCTGGAATTAAGATAAGAAGTATGCAGTCTCCTAGCTTCTTAACATGAACTGGTATCTCTGATAATTGTTCAGATTCTACCAACAAAATTGCCATTTCACAAACATTTGGTGATAAAATCTAAATCTTTAAAGCAAGTCAGAGGTTTGTGGTATTTTTTCCAAGTGACAAAAAGCTAAAGGAGGAATTTCAATTACTGTAATTTAATTAAGCCACTCTAGTCTATTCCTGAGCAGAAAAAGTCCTGAATGATTTCTTTCTTCTTCTCATTCAAGGTTCTAAATAACTACTTTAAAAATAAGGATAATTAAGACTGTAAACTGTGATGCCAGCTATTGATCAAAATAAGTGTAAACCCACTTCTTGCAGGATATCTGCAGAAACAATGGCTCTCCATGCTCTGTTCTTGGTGAACAGTGTCTTTCTGAGCTCTCAGTAGAATTTGTGATGATTATTGCAAACAAGACCTCCAACTAAAGTGTGTTAGAGTTCTGCACAAGTTGCAGGAGGTAAATCAATGTTTGACAAATGGGAAAGAATATGAGCATTTAAAAGAAAGAATGTACTGAAGATTCTAGGAATATTAAAGCAACCGAGATGAAACAAAAATAAAGCATTAAAAATGTATCCTTTCAGCATTGTTTCAAGAAGAAGAATTACACATGTTGATATTTATGGAGATTATTCTTATCTTCTTCTTCTTCAGAGCTTTGTGTTTCTTGAAGATAGAAATAATATTTAGACTGAGATGGTACCCACAAGAAGCACCTTGTAAATATTAATGTTGTGGGGGATTTTTGGCAATTGAATTAGAGTGGTTTGTCTCAGCCATTTATAAATGGTTCTGTGAATAGAATAAATAGACTGATACCAAGTGGGCAGGCAGTAATGGGTAAGATCCATCTTTGTGAGCAGAGTAGTGCCAGGATGCCCACTGCTCACCCTTTGTGAATGGGAGCAGCTGGGGCCATGCTGGTGATATCCTTCTCTGCCTGAACCCCATCGTTCCTTAGGGGAAATGGGTGCTGGCACACAGCAGGATCAAAGAATCATTTAGGTTGCAAAGGACCTTTAAGATCATGAAGTCTGACTACAGCACTGCCAAGCCCACTACTATTCTGACTTTGTTTGGTACACTTGGGATTTGAGCACGGTCCTCTGGGAACTTTGGAGAGGATTTATAAACATGTTTATTTGTTTGTTATATATCTCTTTCCACCTTGCAGTGTTTGTTGGGGTTTCTTTCAATGTTTCTAGTCAGACATGTTCTTGGGATGGACTGACAATGAGGTTTCCTAGAAGTACTGTGAAGCAGTTGTGTGTTGGGTGTGATTCCTCACATCATCATTTTGTGCATATTTGCCCCAACTGCCTGAGTTAAAAGACAATTGTGATTTTAAAATGTTTAAAGAGAAACTGAACAGATTAAGGAAAAAGAATGAGAACTAAACCAGATTTAGGATAAACCATCCTCCAGGGATTTGGCACAGCTGTGAGAATAAATTTTTTTTGTGTCTGGCCCTGTACCTCTGAAAACTAAATCTAACTTCTTCAAGTCTAGCACATTTCTGAGACTTTGGGATTTTATCTGTCCAGGGTGTTGAACATCACTGAATCCTGAAATGGAAGTTCGTTTCCATTGACTTTTTGATTTCTCAAGTTAGAACTGGACCTGCACTGCTGGTTTTAAATGTTTGTCACATCAAACCAGCTTTGGATCAAGGAAAATACTGCCTGGGTACCCATTTGCCTGAAAAGGGATATCTCTTAGTGCAGGTCTGCTTACTGTGGTGACTTTGAGGGTGTAAACATTTGCATCCTTTCAGAGTCTCTCCCTATTGCCCTCTCTTCCCCCTTGGTCCCTCTCTTGCTATGGCAGTACACAGATTGTGAGCCCTGGTTTTTGTGCTGTGTGTCATTCCTGCTTCAGGTGGTTTTGGCATTCCTGGCTGTTACTGGCCTGAGCTGGGAGGAGTTCATTCACAGCTAAACTCTGTGTTTGTTTACAGCTGAAGCAATACTGAACTGCATGAGCAATAATGTAAGAACACACATTCAGAGTCAATAACAATGGGAATGTGCTGGTTTAACCACACAAGTTATGTGGATTAATTAAGGAACCAATATGTGATTGTCTTGGTCGTGTTGTTTGCATGACTGGTGTAAGGCAATGTCAGCCAGGAACCTGTCCCACTGTCTGAAACTGGTTATAATGATGGACAGATTCTTGCAGTGTATAGAAAAAAAATCTCTAGGGCTTTGTTTGGTTTTGGACTTGGGGTTCGTTTTCTATTTAGTGGGGGGGGGAGGGTTTAATAAGTTTCTAAGAATAAGAACATCCTGCTTTGGAAATGAGGTGGAAACAATTGCTAGAGAAAGTGCATTGTCAACACTGTGAGTCATTGAATGTTCTAAATAAAAGGATGGAGGATAGACTGAGCTAGAGGGAAGATGAGGGGTTTTTGAACTTCTCAGTGAAGTGTGAGAATCCTAGGTACTCCATGCTGAGCAGATTGTAACAGACACGAGGAAAAATAGTCATTTTCCTTCAGATTATCAGTGCAATTTTTTTCAGCTGGTAAAGCCAGGAAGTCAGAGCCTCTGTGGAGACTCTGCAATCACAAATTATTTCATCAAAACTCTGAGTGAAACTCAAGCCTCTTTAGAGCTTTTCAAACATTACCTCAAGGCTAAAGTCTGTATGGGTTAGAATTCTACATTATTCTGACCTGTCAGGATGAAATTTTTACTTGGTTCTCACAAATTAATTATCTTCTCTCACAAGCTGCCTTTGATAATATTCCAAAGTTAAGGAATAAGTACTTGAAAAAGCAGGACATGGAGCACATCTCATAAATTTTAGTTTCTAATTCTGACATCAGAAATTATTGTTTTTGGAGATCGCTATAATGTGCTTCTAGTTAATGAAGATTATGGTAGACCATCCAGACTGAGTCTTGCAGTGAAATTGCTGTTTTGCTTTGATGGAAGAGACCTGCTGTGTGTCTCCATGGACAGTCTAGTACCACTTAGTTACCATTACTGGACCTTTTGCCAACTTTTCAGACTGCAGGACCTTGTTGTTCAGCTGAGCTGTTAAATTTGATTACAATAATGCACGCTGATGTACACTAATGCATGTTGATTGCAATAATGTGTGTTGACATATTTCTGAACTTACCTCTGTGCTCAGAATAATGACCAGCTTTGCATGCCAGGCTTAAGCAATCAGTGAAGCCACAAGAGGCTTGTCTGTGGTTTCTATTGATGTGCATGAGTATGCTGACTTTGAATGGTATCATTTATATGATGGCTTTCACTGTACAGGAGCACACAGTAAAATCGTGACCCTGTTTTACATTTAATCAGACACAGTTTCTGTGGTAGTACTCAAATTAATTTATTCAGTCTAAGTTCCCAGCTAAGTTTTAGGGTTTTTTCTGGCTTGCATTCAGTTGAACTTGTGTTCATTGTTTGAGGGAAAGTCAAGTCAATTCCTTAAGAAAGTCTCCTCTATTCAGCCTATTAGAAGGCAGGAACAGCTCTAGTCACACCAGTTCTGGTTCAGATAAGGTTGATTTGTTTTAAGTTCTGTACCTAGAATAATTGTATTGCTGTGTTCTTGTCTATTTTGTTTTTCAAGGTCATTTATTCAGACTTTGAGAAGTAGTTTTTAATGTTATTATATACTGTAGAATCATCAAAGGTGTTTTAGGAAGTACTTTTCTGAGTATGACTTTAAAGCCTGCAAAAACCTTTGCAAATATATATAGATTAAGGAAGCTGATCAGGGTTACATATGAAAGAGAGAGGAAAAAAATAGAAATTTTAAAATGTCTTTTCATGACAAGTTTAAGTAGTCAAGAAGGAGGTATAAGGCTCCATTTCATTTCTACTGATTTAAAAACAAAAGGCTTAGTCCTGTGAGGCTGGGAAATGCACAGCATGCACAGCCTTTTCTTTATCCACCAGAAGCAGGAGCAGCATACTCTCCAGGCTTTAGACTTCCAGCATTTTTTGATTGTAGATTTGTGAATATTCTCTTTCACGTGTATATTCTTCAATGTAAATGTCACTAAAATATTTCTCAGTTTAGTATTGCATGTAGTGTTTCCCTAAAAGCCTGATTTTGAGCTCAGCCTTTCCTGGTGGGTGTATGAGGCTTCACACCATGAAGGCTTCCTCTGGCAGTGGAGGGACTGGAATTTGTTCTGCAGACTGCTGTTCAGGGCTCTTAATTGGGAACAAGTCCTGGCTTCTTGGCGTGCTGGGGTAAATCAAAGGAGCCTGTCTAGACCTACCTTTGTGTAAATGAGAGCATGCCTTAGTCCTAGGTGTTTGTACTTGTATTTCTTTGTACTTGTACTCTGGTGTAGAGTTAAAACCCTCGGAGTTATGGATTAATAATATATCACCCTTGGTCTAAGCAAGAGTAAAACTTCTGATTTTATTTCTTGTCTAGCTTTAAAGTAAAATATTGTGAAAAGCGTTTACATTCATTGTCTAATCCTGACAGACTTCACCCTTAGAATCATAGAATCATAGAGTTGGAAGGAATCCACAAGGATCATTGAGTCCATGGAAACAATTTGTTCTATGGCTTCTCGATTTCCACTGCAATCTGCTGGTGTTCTTCCTAATTACTTTTCAGTAAAAATAGGTGATTCTCACTTGGCTTTCTGCCTCCACCCTGAGTTTCAAGATGATGGTTCCCCACTTGGGTCAAGTGAGAGCAGCCTCAGGACTGCCCAGCTTGGTCTGTTTGTAGACATGTATGATCAGGGATGCACTTTCCATCTGGAAGTCACTTTGGCAAGCTCTGCTTCTCTCCTGCAGGAAGGGAGTCAGCATAAATACCTTCAAAAGATGCACTAACTTGGACTTGGCACAGCAATACCCTGTTTTCTGTAGGTGAAGATTTTAACTGAGCAATTGCAGTCAAAGATTGGTCCCTTCTCTGCACTATCCCAGTGGCACTGGATAATAGAACAGTATGAGTTGGAAGGGACCTTCATGAGTAATTCACACAAACTACTGAGTATGTTGGTATCCTGAAGCTGATGAGCTCACAAAAATAAGGCGTCCTTACAGAGCATTGAAAAACCTTTTATTTATCAAATCTCATACATTCTCTTTTATTTATCAAATCTCATTCATTCTAATGACTAGTTCCCTAGTTCTTGTGCTTTGTCATGTTAATAAGTGCGGTGAATCATTTTTAATAACTATTGCATTTCTCTGTAAGCTCTGATAGCATCTGTGGGAGACTGTGACAAATAATACCTGTTCAAATACTGCTCATGTGGATATGCATGCTTTTTTGTTTCATATCAAACATGGTTCTTTGTTCAACAACCTACTACAATTCTAAATAGTTGTTTTTATTTTTAAGATTATCTAGACTTTATTTATTCCTCAAATGGAGGCATTCATCTTTAGCTTAAGTGAGAGAAGATCATACTGGTGTATGATCCAAAACTCAGAATTAGATACTTTTTAATAAGTATAAAATTATTGATTAATTGAGCCTTTTATAAAACGGTGTTATAAGGGGGACACATTGCTTTATGCATGTGTCAGTGTGAAGAACCAAAGTCAGATGAGGATTTGTCATGTATGTTTCTCAGCCACCTGATTCTTTTTTGAAGCCTCTGGAGTCAGCATTTCTCTGGGCTTTTCTTCCTTCTTGGTCAAGAAGATTCTCCAAGCACATTCAGACTGTCAAAGTTTTAAGGACATGAATCCTTCCCCACCTTTTTGCTTCCTTGGCACCCTTTATACCAACCTTGGCATTCTCAAAAGTGGACCATTATTAAAGAGAAAAAGTAATCATACCACCAAAAGATCCTACTCTGCAATTTTTAAGTATCACTGGATGCATCACTGGAGATTTCTGGGGAAAATCTTGAAGCAAGGAACACAACTAAAGTTAAATTCAATAGCATAAGAAAGGTGTGAAAGAAGTCAGACCCTTTATTTTCAGAATGAAAATGAAAATGCAGCACTGGGGTTTATGGGCAGACTGCTCCCAAGAGCAGAATACATCCTGAATGTGCAATATGAGATTCTTTGAGCCTTCCAATGAATTGTTCTGATAACTACTGATTTTGTCATCGTGTTTCCACCTACAAGAGCTAGTAGGCGGGGTCCAACTTTGAGCCATCCATTGCTGGAATTTCAGCTGGCTGTTAAATGTATTCAGGTAGTCATAAAATAATGATCCACTTCTACTTAAAATAAGTTAAAATTACCACAGACTGGTGTTTTAACTTAAAATAGTGCTAGGTCAAAGTGGAACAACAGTGTTCAGGCTGTTTATCTGTACAATTTGCATTATTTTCTGTCCTCTGTTGTAACAAGCAAGAATTTTTTTCTGTTTATTTTGTGCATTAACCTGCCCATTCACAGAGATAACAGGTGTCACCTAAAGTGATTTTAGAGTCACCAGCTGCATATTCATAGGACTGTCTCTGAATAAAGGTGTGGGTCCTTACCAGCTAGGATGGACAATGCCTGACTTCAGGTTTCTGAATTAACTCCTCAGCCCCATGTGGGGGCTGGATGAAAGGCAAAGGCAAGAGGGAGCATGACATTGTGCCCTACATTGGTGGTGGCACAGAACTTTGTACACTGATAGTAAGGATGGAAGATAATGAATGAGTGTGATAAGAAAAAGAGTGTCCCTCTGCCTCTTCCATAATTTCATCCGAGCCAACTGGTAAATGTTGGAGTGCCAGGAAACAACATGTGGGTTTCCAGGGATCCAGCGATGGATTTTAACACATTTTTGTGTCACTTATTTGCCAGCATTACATTTTTGCTATACCAGTGGGTTCTCAACAGCACAGGAATAAGCAGAGTTATGATTAGGGCTTTGTAGTTATGTAAAGGCAGTCTCATTTATCAGGTTTTATTTCCCACCCACATTCCATCCTTTGGTTTTTATTGTTTTGTTGAGTAGAGTGGCATGAGTGTGAGGGGTAAGGCCTTTGTAGCTTTGCAGAGGGAAAATGCATGGAAAGTGATGCCAAAGTCCCTTTGGAGAGGAGGAGAAGTCAGGCAGACAGGGGTTTAGGAATGCCTGCTATGAGCTGGCATGCAAGATGTGGCTGGAGAGAAGGCTTAGGTGAGACTGCAAGAGGGAAGTCTTTGCTGGAGTTTCATTTCAGAGCTTGTGTGCATGCATGGCTGTAAGAGCTCCATTATTGCACCAGACAGTCCTGACTCCTGGTGTCACAGAACTCTTCAAGAACTCTTCCTTTTGTACAGAAGGTGCTGCTCAGCCCCAATAACACGTACAGAAGCTTTTATTCTTTTTAATGTGTTACAGGGGGAGATTGAGGCTGGGCCTAGCAGAGCTCTTCTCCCATTGCTTATCTCCCTGCTCCCTTGATGCAGGGCAAGGGAATCAGAACAACGCTGTGACTTCCCTCCACCCCCTCAACCCTGTGTGCTCCTCACAAGAAACCAGAAACAAAAAGAGCATCACTGGCAGAGCAAAAGTCTGTCACCTCCCTCCTCCAACCACTTCTGTGACTCAGCCTGCCATGGACCCCCAAAGCATCATGTGTCCCTGTGGCATCACCCGCTGCAATGTGTGTGTGGAAAGCAAGCACCTGCTCCTTTGAAGGGTGCCCAAAGCACCAAAAATGTATTTCAGTGCCTTGGGGTGGGGTGAGAAGACATTCTGTGAATTTCTGTGAATTAGCCTGCGACCAAGTAAAGTGCATCCCGTTTTGGGGAAGGCTGAGCCAGTGGACTGAAGTACACAGAGCAGGTTTCCTGCAGAGAGGATGGAAGTGAAGGAGGGATAGGCAGCAGCATATGGTAGTAGCTCTGAAAAGGCACTGTGAAAGCTGCAGCTTCCTATTTAGCAGATCTGCTTCCTCTCTGGGTGCCCTGACTGGGTTTTGTAGAAGACCTGATTCTTTCCTTGATAACTGAATGGATTTGGTCTGGAAATAGAGAATCTCACGGTGCCTCTAACCAGAGATTTTTTTCTGAAGTGGAAAGACACTATCAACTTCAAGGCAAATAACATATGTTTGAGGAGAATTTTAGGAGGCAGCATATCAAGATTTTAGGCCAAACCCTGAGAAAACATTTGGAAAGCATTTCAGAAGTAAATGCAAAAGATAAAATCATGGAGGGAAAGAAAATGTCCATTTAATTTCAGCTGCTCTTTAGCTGGACAAAGTCAAAGGAAAACCTTTTCTTAATCACAGACATGTCTTGGAAACACCTGCAGGCTGATGCTTCAAATAACCTCCTTCTTCCTGCTGTGAGTATTCTGAAACAGGAAGCACAGGTGGGATGGGACTGGGGCTTAGGAGAAAGATGAAATTGTGTTTTTTCTGGCAAGTTGCACATTTTATTGTCATTTGTAGCTACCTTCAGGTTGATCTCATGCTCTGTGAGTCACCTGGAAGAAGTCATGGAGCACTGCCAGGGGCTGGCAAGCAGCTGATAGTAAGTGACTGACTTAACTAGAGTGATATAGTTGGAATAGACCCAGAAGGCCAGATATGACAAAAATAGCTCAGTGTAATTGACAGATCTTGTTTTCCTGTGCACTTTTATGGCCACACACAGTTGTTTTTCCTGTTTCAAGGCAACATAAGAAGTACTAATTTTCAAAGGAAAAATTAGAGCAGGAGGCATGCAGAATATTTCTTTGAATTTTGACTTTGCAGCATGTTGCTTGTCTAGTATAAAATTTATTGGCCTCACTCTTCAGAAGGAAAAATGAAAACAAAGAGATGCTGAAATATGTCCATTTTCCTTAGGCAAAGCAGTCAGGTAATGCAGTTTCACTAAGAGTAGTTGAAAAAGTGATGAGGAGAAGAACTGTTCAGGTAATGGAAAGAAGTATATATTTTTCTAGGGGAAGAATGTACTTCTGACTTTAGGGTTTGTGTAGTGTTGTCAAGTTCTGCTTCTAGGCATTGAATGACAGATTAAGTAAGACTGGGCAAGGCTAATGAGAGAGGTGTGCTCAAAATTTGAAGTTATCTCTTGTCACGGTGCACCTTATATCCTCTTGCATTAGTATTGAATTTCAGCAGACCACATTTTGAAAGGTTTTAGAACTGCCAAGGATAATGAAATGAGATAGATGTGTGGAGGGAAAAGAAGTTGAGGGATCATATAAAGTGCTGACAGTTAATTTAGTAAACTGAAAGCCTAAGGGGTACACGTGCTACCTAGCACTAGGAAAGAAGCCTAGTCAGAAGAAATGAAGTTTGATACCAGTCTGTGTCCTAGAAGGCAAACAACTGCATGAGAAAGAGGGGCATATAGAAGGTTAAATGTAACTATTGTAGATAGCCATTGGAAGGTTCAAGCAGTGAAATATTCAGAATTAAACAGAAACAAATGAGAGGTTTAAGCCTTTATTGGAACATAAAACAACTCATTGGAAAAGGTTTTAAGAAGAATAGATATATGTCAGCAAAACAGTGACTCTGAAATAAATTATGGATGTACCAATTACACAAGTTTGCTTGTTCTGTTTGTGGAAGCACATTCTGCATTTTGTAATAGCTTCTGACCAGATTTATTTTCAATGGATCAAATGTGATTCTTTTCATGAAGGAACTGAAAAATTATAAAGGGATAGCAACAATTTACACTGTTACAACTTAGAATGTGTTTCTTAATATGCAATATCCTCTAGATTAAATAGCCAAATCTTCATTTGGCTGTGGTTGGTTTGTTTACAGTCATTCAGGTATGAAAAATCTACATTTGACTGTGTACAGATGCATTTGAACAGACATTTGAATAGCTGCACAGCTAATTAGCTGACACAGTTCTGTGGACGTATTTTGTATGTACAAATAAGGAGGTGGTGAAATTGTAACATTAAACATAATTTATTTTTGCCACTGTTTTGATAATTTTAAGAGCTGTTAGTCACTGCTTGTTGAAAGCACCAGGAAAGCTTCATTTGTTGCCCTGTGTTTTAATAGTTACTCACCAGCCCTGCTGGGCTGGCACATGCAGCAGCCAGTGAGGATGGAGAGCAGATAACACCAGTGCACAGACCCAGACATGAAAAGTCAGGGTCAATCTCAGCTTCTGAACCAAGGAAAACTTGCCAGGTAGGAAGGTAATTAAGGTATTGTTTCAAAAATCAATTTCGAGGTCTGTGGAGTTGAAATCGCAATAGTAGGATTTAGGTAAATAAATTGCAAGTTATTGTTTCCAAAGTGCAGCTTCAGTAATCTGTATTCAGTCAGCTTTTGACTTTATTGATGGCTGAAATTGGGATGAAATTTTGCAGTAGATAATAATTGCAGGTCAGTTCTTCAGAACATATGACAATGACTGCTGATTTATATAAGCTATTTCACATAATGTAATTATGCAGGTGTCTGCAGAAAGAAAAATGGACCTGGTAATGAGGAGCTGGAACTGATGCACGATGGATTGATACTGCAAGACATTTATTTGGGGTCAAAGGGTCCTTAATAAGAGGAAAAGTGTGTTGCTCTAGCAAAGAATAGCTTGGAGAGGGAGTAAAGAAAGTGCTCAAAAGGAGAAGAGATATCTCAGATTGTGGGAAGTAAGAAAAGATACCTCAAGTGACTCCTTCACCTTTTTTCAGTATTAGGAAAGCAGCAGAAACTAGGCTAATGGATAAAGTTGTTTTATTCATGCTTTAGAAAAAAACTGAGCTCAAGATTTGATTGAGGGGATCACTCATAAAAAAGTAGCGTGGACATTAGAGAGGATGTCCATAAGGGAGGTGCTCAGCAACTACTATAACACTATCAGGAAAATTTGGAATGAATGTGTCTGTAACTTGTGTAAAATTCCTCCCCAGTGTCTGTCTGGGATGGCTTGACTGGGGTTCTGGAGTCTTCATTGCTCCTGTGTTTCTGGGTTGGAAATAAAGATGTTAAAGAGTGTGAAATGAGATGGAAATGAGGCAACATATTATCTGTTCTCTCACCTTGTCCCTAGTTTGTCCCTATAATCTGAGACTCAGTGCTCAAAACGGCTCCTTTGTAATGGTTTCTATATTACTTCCTCTTTTCCCTCTCATTTGGTGGAACCACACAGAATACACTAAGTCTTGCTGAACCTGAGGAGGCATTGATTCTCTGTGTGCAAAATCACCACACTCTGAAAATCTTAACAGGTTTACATGCAAAAAGGCTCTCTGCATCTTTCTGTATCGAGAATTAAAACACCTTCTTAATTTAGGTGCGTGTAGTCTGTCTATACTGCAAGGCTTCATTGGCAGTTTGTAGCTGTGTATTTATAAATCTTTGTGACAGTCTGACAAGCCACAATATCCAGGCATACCAGCACAGCTACCAGTGAGTGCTCACATGATGCCTGTTCAAACATTATGAAAAGTAGCTTGCTTTACTCTCATAGACCGGCGAATTAAGTGGCCCTGATTTTTCTGTCACTGCAACAAACTCCCAGTTTTGTCAGGGCAGTGAGAATGCAGACTATGCATAAAACAGAGACAGGAGGCCAAAAGCATGAGATTCTAGCACATGAAAAGGATATTTAGGTGGTTAGGTTTAAATTATTTTTCATAGCTGGGCTTTGGTTTTGTATAAAAACAATGAGTAGCAGAATTTCTGGGGGTTGGAGGAAACTCGGGCTTTTTACTGTGGTTCATAGAAGATGCATTTTAGCTTAAAATCCTTCTATTTTACCAGTCCAGGATTGGGAAGCCTATTTGCTATTTTCAGAAAACAGCACTTATCCAGCAGCAGAAGAGGTAATGCCAATTGACATTAACCCTTTCACTGGCTTCTCCCTTTTGCCTCTTGGGTGTGTGTTTATTTTTTGGAAGGGTGAGGACCATCAGGTTTTCCATAATGACACTGTGTGACCAGGGTATCTCCCCTTTGAAAATAGGGGATAATGTGCTCTGTTTTTCAGCTTGGGCACACATTCATACACACATTATAACTGTGCACAGACTTTTTTCCAGCTGGTCCCCATCACAAGTACCTTTGTATGAGCAGACACCTGGTGAAGCTACAGACACTGGAAATTTACATGCACAGGCTGGGTAAGTGCAGAACCAGTATCTGCAGTGATCACATTTAACTTGAGAATTAAGGAGTTATGCTCTGTAATGCGAATTGCTGAATGTGTTCAGCTTGGGTAAAACAGGAAACATTTAGTAATAAATATATCTGCCTAATGTGAATCTTATGGAAACTTCTTCCAGGATAGTGTTTAACTTTAATTACAGAAATTTTCGGGTTTACATGCACCAAAGCATGGTAGAAATCCACTATTTTTTTTAACTGTGCTTCTGCTGTTTCAGTGAGTATCTCATCTGCATGAAGAGATGAGTTGATCTGTAGCACTCACTTTTGATGTAAGAGTGCCATACTTTAAAAAGTTATGAATATGGAGGACCTTTTGTCACTGCCAAGAGATTAAAAATAAACCCCCAAAGGCTCTGTGTGCAAAGGACCTGTGTTCCTAGGGTAATTCTGGCTGCCCCAAGACAGTTGTTTTAGATATGCTAGCACATCATTCTTGGCATCCAGCTGCTGCTGTTGTGCCACATCTGCTATCCTCAGATATCCCAGTGTGTCTCAGATTGTTCTTGGTGCCTCTGTGCAGGCACCAGATTCTGCTTATTTCCACTGGAACCAGTGGGAGCTGATGGCTGGTTTGACCTCTTGGTGCTCCCTAGGGCTGGTTTTGGGGACCCACATGACAGATCTCATGTCTGTCATTTCCCTGCCTGTTGAGGAGAATATCTGGATATCTGCATAGGTATGCATATTCATGGGGGAAAATGCAGTATTTTCTAGGGGAGTGTTTATATGTATTTAATAATGGGCTTAGTACCAATTATGCATTTACTTGTTAATGGTTTTCTTAGGTGATATAGCAGACTGGGATCCTGATTCTGAGAGAGAGAGAGAGCTTCTTACAAGCTGCTTGGCACTTGCTAACTTACATGAAAAGTGCAGGGATTCAGCATATGCTTGAATTAGGCTCTAAAATAATGAAGTATCTGCTTTACACCATACTGATCTCTATCCTTTTATCCTTCTACTCTTCCTTCACACTGTAAATTACATGTTTCTTTTTGATTTAGTAGTTGTAAACATAAAACCACCAAGTGATTTTAGTTTATTATCATATTTTATCTCAAAACACTACCATTTACATTTCTTAGCTGACCACAAGAGGTTTAGCTAAGTGCTTTCTCTCTCCCACTCTATTTCTGTAAACCCATCTGTGTTTGCTCATGTCTCTTATTTATTTCACACTATGTTTCCCTTCCAGATCATGAAGCTATCCTTTACAGCCACAAAAAAATCTCTCTAGTGATGACAGAGACACAGAAATTCATCTTATGAACGGGGTTTACTGTATAACAGTGGTAGGATCATTCCAGTTCTGTCCAGCAAGTCTTCCCAGGGCACTCTCCTCTCCAGCTCCTCAAAAGCCTGAGGATGGACCTCTCTAGAACCCAGCTCCATAGCCCGTTCAATTTCTGTTGATTCAGTTGAAGCTAGGCTTTGTGGAGTATGATGATACACTTTATGACAAGGTTTCTGAGACCAAATGGGGTTTCAAGTTAATGTCAGCATATAGAAGTATTCACCGGCCAAATAAAATTTTGTATATTCACCAGCCAAATAAATTTTTTGCTGTTGGGAAGAGCACTGATTGAACTGAAGAGCAGCTGCTTAATCAGTGATTCTGTATCAGTGAGCTACTGAGACTGAATGCATTAAATAAAATAAGGTCATTTGAAGTGTAAAATAAATAATACAATAAGAATTATGCAGTACAAATCAGATTACATGCATTCTTTTTGAGCATCTTCATTAAGTAGCTGTTAGCTACTTATTTGCTGATCTTTATTCAGATTTTTAGATGGTGATATCTGTGCTTACTTTTTACTTGATGAGCAAGCAAATTGGAATTGAATTCATATTTTATGAGATGTCTTTTAATTAAAATTTTCAGGAGGAGAGAGAATGGAAGTTATTTTGTTGCTTATTTCTTCAGTGTATCTTTCGTGCTAACAGTAAAGGTTGGTTGTTAGCAAAAAAAAAAATCAATAATAGAATAATGAAGTTTTGTTTGGAACAAATACCTTAGGATAAGTAAAATTGAGGCAGATAAATCTGGGGTGTTCTGCTGTATTGCATGATACAAATATACAGAGCTGCTGATCACATAAGCCTTGTGCCTGAGAATCACTTCTGTTCACTGCTGTCACTGTGGAAGGAAACAGAAGAGTTTCTGTAGAGACCATGCTCCAGATTCCTCAATGTAATAGATAAACCTTATATATACCAAAGTACAGCCTTGGGATAGAGCTGGAGCCCAGCTTTTTTGTTAGTACCTATGAAACTCCTCCATTCTGTAATCTTTCTCATTTAGCTGAACATCCATCTTCTTTCCCCTGACTATGCCAGTACTGCAGTGCCCTAGCAAACACAACCTGATGAGTTAGACCAGCATATTCATCTGCAGAGCACCTTCCAGGGAGCCTCCTTTGGCAGTCAGGGAGCACAGTTGGAAAGAAAAAGAGGTGCAAAATTATTCTTACACTTGCCAGTCTCCAGCTTCTTTGTGAGCCCCTCAGATCTTCTGGCAGCACAAGAAGGTGAGAGCAGCTTTCCATTGCTCAAAGTGAAATAGTCAGGATATCCTCTTAGCTACACAATGGCCAGTCAGGTAAAGGTGGAATGAAGAAGCAACTTCCTCAGCTCTGCTGGCCCAGTTCACCATCTTGGTCACATTCCTGTTTCCCATTGGCAATGGAATTGCCAGGGCCCGTTGTCCTTTGCAGGCTCAGTTCTGCACAGATCTCTAGTGTAACCCGGATTTGGGGTAAGTTGGTCTGCACAGTCACACTGCTTTTGCTGGTGTAGAGCCTGCCTGTGTGTCTGCACAGCACCCCACAATCAGCCTCTCTTTCTGAGCGCTGCAGTAGGAACCTGCAGGGGAGGTTAAAACAAATGAGATAGCCACGAATGAGGCATGGAGTGAAACTTAAACACCTCCCAAACAAGGCCCTTGGGTTAATTACCTGCTGAGTTTGTAGTGTGAGCACTGCAGGCTGTGCAGCTCGTGGAGCCTTCCTCATGGAAGGGGAAGGCCAGCTGGCAGTGAGCTGAAGTAACTGGAAGTTCCTCATCATCTTTCTGATGGTAATAAGATTTAAAGCATGACAGCACAGGGGGAGAAACCAGCAGTTTTGGAGTGTGCCAGAGATACTGGGATCTGGCAGTGATTTATTGTTTGTCTCACTTGCAGAATAATGTATGCCTTATGAGTAACAACATGTCCTTTTGCTGCATGAAAATAACTGCTCAGAAACAAAATCCTATCAGTAGTGGTGATGCTGTAAAATGAATTCCTTAGTGGTATTTTATCCCAGTGTATTTGCTGGTATTGCAAGTAGAATGGTGGTGAGCAATCTGGCAGAAACTGAAGGAATTCTGAACAGAGCTTTCTCATGGAGAACAGGAACTGTTCATTTGCTAGCCCAACTGCATAAACAATTAGTGAATAAACAGCCACGCTGAGCATCCTTTAAAGGTCTGGATTGTTGTCATAGTGCTGATGTTACTGGCTGCTTTCACTGCCTCAAGAGCTCACCTTATTAATTGGTACATATAAACCTTTTGGGTGAAAAACCTCCAGACTGGGGAGCTGGTCTTAGAATTGAGCTTCTCAAACGTCTGTCACTACAGCAGTTCCCTGGAAATGTTACATCAGAGTGTGTCTGCATGACATCTGATCTACCAACATTCTCCAGCAAGACATCAGTGAAATGTTTTCATCTGTTGCATACGTGAATAATTAGCCTGTCAGCCTTCCTCTTGTATCTGTTCCAGTGTTTCTGAAAGGAGAGGTGATTTATGAAGGATTCCGTATGATTGCTGACGATAATTGCACATAACTGGATCAGTCATATTTTACCTGATTTTAAAGCCATCATCTTCACAGTGGAATCCATTCATTCCCACTGTGTTGTGTAGATAAGACCATTGAAATTTTATAGAGAACAAGGTCTTAAAAATGCTAACATGCTCGGTCTGTGAGCTGACCGAAATAATTGCAGTAGAGAAAGCGCAAAGTTTTCTAATCATTTTGGTTCTTTGTGAAACATGAAAACTGGTAACATTATCAGATGATCCTGTGAGTGAGTGAGTGAGTGAGTGAGTGAGTGAGTGAGTGAGTGTGTGTGTGTGTGTGTGTGTAGAGAATTTGTGTTTCTCTACTGAATACTGCAGTGGCAGTTCAGTGGAGGGGAAAGTGGGTTGCTGGTGAGAGAAATTACAGAGATGTCTTGGACTAATCCAGGTCATTTTCATCCTCTTCAGTAGCAGGGTAAGGATGTGGAAATGCATCTGTAAACCCAAATTGCCAAAGACCTCTCTCTACCTGTTAGAGGGAAAATAATATAAACTGTCTCCCACCTTTCCAGGAACCAAGTGAATCAGTGCTTCCGCACAGGTGCTGTTGCTTTGTTCAGTCAGCTTTTGTTGGGAAAGTTGATGTTGCTACCACATTTGTCTAGGAGGAATTCAGGACAGAAGAGGTCACGGAATTCACATTTTGAAACAGAAGTTTGTGTTAAATTTATATAAATATGTGAGGGGTTCTTTGTTAGTTGTAGTATTAGTTTTCCTATTTATTTGAGCACAAATTTAAATTTTTAAACTTAACTTCAAGCTGCTGCAGTATTTCCAGTTCTCCACATTTGAAAGCTGCAAAATGTAGATGTTTCTGGATAAAGATTGCACAGGTTAGAAGTGAAGGGTTCTAGGAACTTCCTGCTCCAGGCAGTGATGGTCATTCCTTCTGGAAATGCAAGCTGTGTACAGAGCAAGATCTGGAACACCTTCTCGTTTACAAACTCATCTGGAGGACAAGATTTCTGAATTCTGTCCACAGCAGGTAGGGCAGGTAATTCTTGCTGCACCAAGCAGCAGTTATTAGCAGTGTGTCAGTATTCCCAGTGCTCACTGTGGGCATCATGCCACAGAGTTAAGAACCCCTCTCTGCTTAGGAGTCACTTCACCCAAGGGCTCTGGAACCACAGCTGTATTAACCTTGTACAAAATATGTGTGTCACTGTGAGTGTGGGAGGGATATTGGGACAAACAAGGCAGAACAAGCTCTGGGGAACACCAGATTTGCAGAGAGAGAGTGATGATCTGAAGTGGACAGACTTTAGGCCAGGAGCTATCCTTTAACCAATGTCTCTCTGAGATAATTGTGTTGCATGTGGAGTTTTGTTTGATCCAGTTCCTGTTAACTCCAACCATGGGTTAAATATACAGTCTTAATGAGTCTAAATTTAAAAGGTGTTCTATGCAATGATGTTAATAATTAACTGCAATCATGTTAAATTCAGAGGCAGAATTACGTTTAAGAAGAGATGGGAATGTTTTTGAGGTCAGTGCACAACTGACTTATGAAACACACGTGAGAACAAAGAACATCATCTTCAAAAAAACAATGAAAGCCCACAAAATCCAGTGTTCACTAATTCAAGCTAACAAGAAAAGCAAGATGCATCTGTATACAATTTGTCTTTTCTGCAGAGGATTTCATGTGAAAATTAAAAAGGCTAGATCTGCATCTGAAATCTGTGAGCAGTTAGTTAATAAGAGCATTTATTCATAGAATCACTGAGGTTGGAGAAAACCCTTAGGATCACTGAATCCCAGAGCTAGCCTGGCACTGCCAAGTTCACCACTAAACCACGTCCCTGGGTGCTGTGTCTGCAAGATCTCCAGGGAAAATCTTTATGAACTTCTGAATGTGAAACTGGGCCAAGAGTGGCATCACACAGTCAAACCTTCTTATTTCTAGTCAGAAATCCAGTTGGTATATGCTATACAATCTCAAGGATATTAATCATGTGGGTGGGAAGCTGCTAAGTATAGAACTGCAAAAACCAGTAGGATGGATCAGAAAGAAAAGATCAGTTTTAGGAGAAGAGCTCGTGTTAAAAACTGCATTTTCTCCCCACAGTGATCTGCAGATCAACTGGAACACTTGACTGATAATTCTGTGATTTTCAAAGACACCAAAACTTGTTTGATTTTGTGTGCGTTTCGAATTTTGTCAATAAAAAATAGACAATCTGTTTAATTTCCTGGGTGAGAGGGATAAACAATGCTGTTCTAAAATACTACACAGTCTGTCACTTTTGCTTTTGATAGTGCTATTCACATTGTATCTTAGGCCAGCTGTGGGTATACAATCGTGACTGGAGCAGATACTTTAAAAACTGGATTTTGATTATTTTTTTGTTCTGAAATACAACAATCTAAGAACAGGGAAAGAACTATTTAAGGTTGGCAACTAACTCACAGTACCTTATCAGAATGGCTGATTAAATGAGATGCTAGCAGGATTAATCAGTAAGACTCCTAAAATAAACTTGTGTGTGATTCGTGGAAGAATAAAAACTTCACCATCTAGTGGCTGCCAGTGAGGGTCAAAGGTACCGTGTTCACAGGGCTCAGTCTCTGACTAAGCAAGTGCAGACAGAACACATTTTAATTTTAGGCTCTTGACACTGTATACTTAATCCAAGCTTGCAGTTTACAGGAACTGGATCAAACAAATCTCCATGTCCAATCTAATCTTACCAGAGTCTGGGAGGTACAGCTCTGCTCTCAAGTCCCTTCCCTTCAGCACATCATCCACTTGGTGCATATTTGGAGCTTGTTCAGTTGTTCAGGAAATATGAACTGAGGATGAAAGCACATTTTACAAGCCTGTTTTTCTGGTAACCAACTGAGGGTTAATTCGCCTAAAGAAATAAACCGTGGTTTGAAGATGATGGTCTGTTTTGTTGTAAGTAGTAATAAATTCTGTGGGGAAAAGCTTTTCTGCCTAATCCTTGTAAGTCTCTGCTTGTTTTTTATTTATAGTTCTGTTTAAGTGAAATAATTGTTTTAGGACCTTTATGAAATCTTGAAGCTCAGTAGCCTGAACAGAATTCTGTAATTCTGGGTAGAATGCAAAAACAAACTGTGCTTTCTCTGTCTGTATTTTACCTAGCATGTCTGCCTTTGTCTGCTGTGCAACTGAAGTGTGCAAATAGCATCACAGAAATAATAGTTTGATGCTATTTAGGGTACAAAGATAAATGGGCACCAGAAGCTTGTGGAAATGCAGAATAAGATTGGGTTTAAGCTGTGAAGATACAGGTAAGGATCCCATGCCTTCACAAAGGTAGTTGAACCAAATCCCTGATTTCTTAAAGATGTCGCAATGTTCATACTTTCACTGTAGAACTCTGGCAAGTGCAGTGGCACAAGATAACTCATAATCTGTCTAATGGAGACAAATAGCTATGGGCGTATATCAGAATAATTAATGTTGAGTCAAGTTAATTTTTCCATTTAACAAATTGAATTGTTTCAGCTAGTTATGTAGTGTGGCCTAAATGTGATGAGGGATGTTCAGAGAAGAAAATTATTACTTTTTTCAACACTGAATATTAAAAAAAATATTAAGGAAAATGTAATCTTAGAGTATGCAGCAATGTCCAGCTTCACATGCTGAACTTTGCCACCTTCATTACAGCACAAATCTCCTGAGCTTCTTGGACTGACTGATTAGCACCTCATCAAGGCCCCCAAACACTCTCTGGAGAAGACTATCTTAGCTACTGTGCTCCACACCTACACAAGACTATCCTTCTTTCTCTTTTAGATGGGGCCATCTCAGCCAGGTGTGTAAGATGGTGTCACTGCTACCTGCTACTCTGATGGAGAAACAGACAAAATGAAGGGCTGTTCAAAATCCTAGTGCCTTTTCAACTTCTTGACCTATTGCCTTCCCTAAGCAGGGGCTTGGGAGGTTAGGGACATTAAAGTTTACTGATAATAAATACAGAAATATGTAAAATGTGTCTGTGTCCAAGTGCAGTTCCCCTGAAAGGAGGGTGTAGCGAGGTGCGGTTCAGTCTCTTCTCCCAAGAGCCAAGAGACAGGACAGGAGGAAACAGCCTCAAGTTGTGCCAGGGAAGGTTTTGATTTGGATATTAGGAAGCATTTCTTCACTGATAAGGCATTGGAACAGGCTGCCCAGGGATGTGTGTGAGCACCATTCCTGGTGGTATTTAAAAGTCCTGATGTGGCACTTTGAAAAGTAGATGTGGCACTTTGGGATGCGGTTTAGTGGTGAACTTGGCAATATCAGGGCAATGGTTGGACTCAGGGATCCCCTAAGGGTCTTTTCCAGCATAAATGATTCTACTGTTCTGTGATAATGAGTATGTAGGGAGCCATAATCATGCTCAGTGTGGACAAACTCAGAAGCTAATTCCCCAAATCCCATAGAGCTGCCTTCTATGCTAAGCTGCATGTTTTACCGTATCCTCCCAGTCCCCTTTTCAGTTTTGTTTTGCTGGGGTTTGTTCGGGGTCTTTTCTAAATATATGTATTTCTCACACCCCATCTGTTTTGCATTTTGTAAGCCTCCTGGGCAGGTGCTCTCTTCTCCATGTTTCCACAGTGACTGGCAAGGACTCACTATTTGGAGTCCAAGTTCTACTGGATTGTAATTAATACAAGAGTAACCTCCTAAGCTTCTTCATCCACACTATTAGCTGTAATATCACAAAATGCATGTGTAAGGTTTAGTATCAAAGTGATTGTGTGTGTTAAGATTTATAAATCACGTCAGAGTGAGAAGTGGGAACTGCTCTGGTCCCAGGCAGCATTGCCAGATTTCAGCACATCCCTGACTAGAAAAGGCTGAGCGCTGCAGAACAGACTCACTGACTCAACTCTCATTGGAATTGAGAGAAAAATTGTGGTCACCCTAATATATGTTTCATGTTTGTGGCTTTAAATCATGACACAATTACCTGTTCTCTGTCAAAATGTGCTTCATTTCACAAAGGAAATCTTAAAATATTAATTACTGAAACGTCTCACAGCTTCCTTTTGCTACTGTAGCACAGATGTAAACTTCCAATACTTTGGAATTTACAGCAGCAGTTAAAAAGAGACTATTCCCAAAATCAGGGAGTTGTTCAAGTAGAAAGGGACCTCCAGAGTTCCTCTGATTTATCTGCCACTGCTCAGAGTGGCATTGGCTAGAACAGGTTCCTTGGGACTGTGTCCAGATGGGTTTTGAATATCCCCAAGGACAGAGCCTCCACTACCTCTCAGCATTCTCTTTCAGTGTTTGACCACCCTCAGAGTAACATCTTCTATGCAACTGCACAAAGACCTCTGAATTCTCCCTGTTCCCCCCCTGGCTGCCTGCTTTAGTGTACCACCTGCTCAGGTGGTTTCTCAGAAGAGGTCTGAGCTCTCTGCCCATGACCCTTTCCCACACCCTCATTTATGTGCACATACTTTATGTGGCCACCCTTCCTCACGAGGTCTTTCCTGCCATGTCACCCTGCACTCTTTGCTCCACCACTGCCTCCCTTTCATTACTATTTCCAAGCTCTCCTTGCCAGGCTGCTCAGCCTCTTGGTAGGAATGGTTTTGCCCCATTTTTCATTCTTATCCAAGGCAGCTTGAGACAGGAGAGCCACATGCAGAATCACATGTGACTTAGATTCAGCGATACTGATAAAATGAAATAATGAGGAATGTTTGTGTGAAGAGCAGTTCTGGGAGCAGGCAAAGTGGAAAAGCAGTAAGGAGAGAAATAGCCCTCTCTACTGCTAAGGAAATAATTCAACAAAAAGAAAAATATGAGGCAGTTTTGTGCTTTTGACATTCATTGAATCTTTAAAATTATTGATGAGAAATACCTGTATTGTGAGGATCTCGGTTGTCTGCTGCTGACAAAATGTGGCTGAACTTGTGTGTGTGTAGACATAAACATGTGCATACACAGATGGCCAAAGAAAGTACTTCTTAGTGAATAAAAATTGTTTGACTATATTTAAGAAAAAAAAAAAAAAAAAAAAGAATCCACACAATGTGTGACCCACCCTGTATATGGTCCTCAAACTGAAATATTCATACAGCATTTCTCCCACAGCACTTCAAAATTATGAACAACAAATATAGAGTCAAATTCTGTCCTTCATCCCTGTGATGGGCAGCTTATTCCAGACTGTGTTTTAATAGTCTTTCATGCACCCATGTGTCAGATTAAATAGTAGAAATGCCAACTGGATGATAATGTAGTATCATTTCTGGAAGTATTGGCTTTTAATGTTAATCTTCAATGGGATGCTTTACTGCAGGCATGTGCATGCATTAGATAACCCTGGCATGCAGAGAGTATTTTAAGACCTACATAATTGTGAAACACCCTTTAATATTTATTGAAAGTCATGATACATTCCATGCACATAAGATCAGGAGCAGACCTTCCAGTTTGTTTTACTTCTCAGGATAGATGCCAAATTGGGAGCCCACAGTATTTTGGTTTTCTATAGGACAGTTAAAATGGCACCACAAGCTGTTGCACTGACATTTGAGCCTGGTCTTGGGCAGTCAGCTCACAAGGTGGAAGTGAGAATAATAAATACAACTGTCTTCACCTGCTTATCTTTTAATCTGAGATTAAATATGAGATTTCCAAAACAAATGGTGCCAGCTATTATGAATTCTGGGATGTTGAACTGTGATGTCAGAAAATTCATTTTAGTTACTGAACTCCGGCATTTGGTGTCCACTGTCCAGAATCAACCTGTTAAATCACGGGCCACTTTAATTTCTATTTATCCACTAATGATTAAAAAAAACCCATATAGCTGCTTTCTTAAGCTTTGGATTTAGGCAACATCTTTTTATATCCATGAAATAAAAGACTAACCCTCTGTAATTCATGATTCTGTAGCAAACAGCATGCTTACAGATTTTCACATGGAGTTAGCTGCTGCTTAGAAGGAGGAAGAAGTGCGTGTAAGATTAGATTCAAAGCAATTCTGTGAAATTTATCTGGCCCCTTTATGCTACACAGGGGGAGAGGGAAAAAACAAATCCTGGCCTTGATGTCAAAACAATGTAAACTCATTTTAGTATGTTGACTTGTGGAACAAGTGAGGCATGAAAACAAAAGCACAGAGCCCTCAGTAGTGACAGTGAATATTTTATCTTAGCAAGGGAAAGCAACAAGAGACCAAATCCTTAAAGCATATGCCGTGCTGACAGTGCGCTCGCTGTGACAGTAATGGTATTTGCAATCCCAGCTGCACTCAAGGCTGTGCTGTAAAAGCACCCATTCCTCAGAGTGTGAGTTGCCCTTTACTGGCCTTTAGCCAGATGAACTCTTCTCTGTTGCTCATGTTGCCCTGTAGAAACGGATGTTTAAACAATTATTTCTCTTCCCCGAAGTGAAATTGGAGAGATTTTGGCATCATTTGCTCTTCTGAAATTTTCACGGTGCTGAAAAGTATCTTTAGGTGACTATAGCTTTTTGCACATAAAGCGACCATTCTCTGGCTTTTTACAAATATCTAAGTGTTGTTCTGAAATTCAGGGACTGGATCCTCATAGAAATGTTGAAGCAGAAGTACCACTGTTACTGCAGTTCATTTGAGAATGGTTAGTAAGAACCTTTAGAGGATGATTCAGGGCTGTGACTAAAAGTATTCACCAGTCTGTCAGAGATTGTTTTGAATAAGTCTAATGATCTAAGAGTTGGTGAGCTGATTAAAGATAAAGGAACTTGCTCCTCTGGGAATGTGTATATGCTCTCCAGTTTTTCCTAGCACCCATTTGTTTGTTGTTGTCTCCCAGTTAAGGCATGAGATTCAGAGAGAATTGGAGAACATTGCTTATAAATTATGGAGTTACTGCCTCATGATTACCATTCTGTCATCAAAAACTTCAGTTGTTCACTAGTCAGCTCTTTCTCAGTTGCTCCATCCTCTGCTTAAAATTGTTCTCCATCACTGCATCCACTCCCAGCCTGGGTCTTTGTGTGGAGACCCAGTCATCCTACACTGACTTCTTATTTCCTACTTCATATTTAAGCAATTCCAGAAGTTTTGGGTGATTCACAAATGCCATTACATGGTAGCATTTCAAGACATCCTGGTATTGCTTTAGAGAAACAGCTTTGAAGAATGCATGTGATGAGCTTTAGAGAAAGTAAGGAAGCAATGTGGATTGTGGTGTGGCAAAGGAGGCATAAGCAGGAGGCACAAGTTAAATCCTGGAATTACGCATAGTTCCTTCTAAATGTGACCAGTTGGGTTCTGTGCTATCCAGAAGTAAGAACAGTAACCAGGCCACTTCCAGCTCAGCTTCATTGTGAGGTTTGATCTCCTGTTTCAGAGCTGCTGACAGGCTGCTTGGAGCCCTGTCCACAACTGCAGCCAAGCCCACAGCAGAGCTTCCAGCAGTTCCAGGCTCCCAGGCAAGCTCTGGTTTGAGCTCAGACCCAGCATGCCCTCAGCTCCCACATATTCATTGCTATTGCTTCCTGGGCTTGGTGAATTTAGGTTGGAAATTACCCACATTTCTGCCATCACATTTCTGACTGTACTGTAAATATCCATTTTATCCTCACCCTATAGGCTTTTTATAACACGAACATAATGTAGATGGGCCAAAATAATCAAAAAACCATTTGAAGCTAAGTTTTTTTATTAAGTTGCTAAACTGTAAATTGCCATTTATCCAAATAACTGGATTTCTCTTCTAGTATGCATTGATGTCCAGGATAGCTTGAACCTCTAGAAGTTTCTAAAGATGGTGATACACTGGTTTTGTTTCCTTTCAATCACTAACTAAACCCTCTAGAAGTAACAGCATGGCTTCTGACCTGATTGTAGCAGAAGTTCTTTCCCCAAGTGACTGTCAAGCAAAGATAGCCCTAAAATAATGGGGGGGAAAGGAATGCCATAGAGGAGAGTTTATTGGGAGGGAGCAGATAGGATTGTTATCATTGAAGAGTGCCCCACTTTTCTTGTAATTTTAAAATTCTGTTTTGCAGATAGACTTTCTGGTCAAGCTCCAGATGCTTTTGTTTGAGTAGCCTCAACCTCCCTATGGACTCAACAGATGTGCTACGAAATGGCACTGCTCACTGGGAATGCAGATCCTGAGTTCAGCTCCCGCTCCTTCAACAACTTGGAAAACCTGTGTGAAGTGCAAACCAAGAAAGGATTCTTCTACAAAAAGGCCAAACTTCTGCACCCTGGAGAGGACCTGTGCTGCTTAGCCCGCTTGGATGACCGGTCCAGGTTTGTGATCATCAACGTAGGTGGCATTAAGTACAAAATTCCCTGGACCACCTTGGAGAACTGCCCCTTGACCAGGCTTGGGAAGCTAAAATCCTGCAACAATTACGATGAGATCATGGACATCTGCGATGATTACGATGTTAGCTGCAATGAATTTTTTTTTGACCGTAATCCTAGTGCCTTCAGAACGATCATGACATTCCTGACAGCTGGGAAGCTGAGGCTTCTCAGGGAGATGTGCGCTCTTTCGTTCCAGGAGGAGCTTGTGTACTGGGGGATAGAAGAGGACCACCTGGAGTGGTGCTGTAAAAAGAGGCTGCGACAGAAAGAGGAAGAGGCAGCCGAGGCCAGGCTGTTTGAGAGGGAGATGGTGTTTAATGAAGCCACGCAATGTGCCTTCCAGGACAGCAGCCGGCTGGGTTTGTGCATGCGAAAGCTCAGGGACATGGTGGAGAACCCCCACTCAGGGATCCCAGGAAAGATCTTTGCTTGTATTTCAATCTCTTTTGTTGCCATCACTGCTGTCAGCCTCTGCATCAGCACCATGCCAGATGTCAGAGAAGAAGAGGATCGGGTAAGTGCAGCTTTTCTTTGGGATAGAGCGTGTTTTGCATTGTTGTCTCCTCAGGAGAGGTGACAGGCAAAATCACTCCAGCAGATATGCAGGTATTGAGTTCAGTATGCATGATGGGGAGGGCTGGCTGAGTAGAGCACAAAAAGCAGTATGTCACTTAAAACTGAGGCAAGATTGGGCCAAACTCTGCCCTGCCAGCCCAGCTTAGCTAGCTCACACCAGCAGATTGCCTTTCCCGCCAGATTTGTTTTCTGACATGTCTAACCAGATGACAAACTAGCTTCACTGGGGATGAAAACCAACCTTTCTTGTGATTTAATGTTTTGAGGTTAGGTTTAGAGCTAACAGATCAATTTTCCCTAAAGGTACTTTAACGATTTGAATGAACTCTCAATACGCCAGTGTAAAAACCACATCTGAAGTATTTTGATATACTATAGGGTGATGTAAAGGCCAGGGAAGCTGAGGCAGCAACTTAACAGCAGAAACAGAGCAATTGTCCCAATTTTCAGACCTGCTTAGTATTCTCAAGTGTAAGCTGTGGATGATTCATGCCCTTGAAAAATCAAGTCTTACAGATATTTTGTTTATTCTTTAGTTCATCAAATTTCCTAAGGGTTTAGTCCCTTTTTTGTGCAAGCAGTTCACTTCCCTAGGATTAATTGTATGTAGGCCAGTGAGAGCTCATCTGAAAAATGGTAGAGGAGGACACTGACATTTTCTTCATATACATGCTGAAATGCAACCTGAGGATTTGGGAGTGGGGACGTTTTGAAGAATTCATGCCCTCTAGTTTAACCCAAGTCCAAACTTGACACTAAATGTTCAGGCTTATTTCCCAGCCCCGTGGTCATTAAATGTGGTTGTGAACTTCAGCTACTAAGACAGTGCTTCAGCTCATGAAGTGCTGCCTCAGCTGAAGGCTGAGCTCTCCTGGAAGCTGCTCTTCCCATGTGCTGTCACTCAGGGGCTGGAGGGCTTGTGCCCCACTGCCAGGAGCAGAAAACTGGGTGATCATCCCCAGACCAGAGGCATTTGCTGTTATGTCACCTTGAAAATAAAATACACACTGATGGAAAATGGATCCAACTCCAGAGAGACCCCTGCATCTGACTGAGCACCCTGTTAAACCCACTCTTTGCTTGCCAGGTCTGCTCAGGTTATATCTCGGCTGAGTAGTTTGGTTTGCAATCAGACTCATTCAGGAGCAGCCAGGAAAAAAGATAAAACATTTGGTGTGTTGACTGATCTATGATTAATTATCAGATCTTTATTTTAAGGGCTTTTTCTAGTTTAAAATTTCAGGATGGTAGTACTGGGTACTAATTACGTACTAGTTGTCCTACTGTGTTGTCCTAACAATGTTTTTTAAGATACCATTTCCAAAACACATGCCTTTTACTGTAATTAACCATCAGGGCTCCAGTATCCTGAATTCTAAGCACATTTTACTGTCGAAGACTGAGATACATTTAGTGTTTAATTGTTCACAGGTTTGAGTGAGAGCTGAACAATTGTTTTAAGAATTATGAAAGGTTAGGAAACTTACAGTTTTACTAATGATTGAACATAAATAGGGACTCATAATACTAGGCTAATAATGTTTTTTGGGTGGAGCAGGATAATAATGGGGACAGAGCAAGCGTATGACAGAAGCCTGGGTTTCTTGGTAAGCTGGAACCATTAGAAGGAGCACATTTTCATAGTCAAATGCAAAATTTTGCAATAGAGATCAATGCAGGCTTGCTTGTAAAAGCAGGTACTCTGGTTCCCAAAATTAAGCTCTAAATAATATTTATTTATGTAACCATAAATTCCTATTGCAGCATAAAGTCAGAAGGGTTAATCCTTGAATACCTAAGCTGAGGAGTATTAATAAAGAAGCTTGACAGTTTTTTGTGCCTGTATTGGTGAGACTGACACTGGAATACTGCAGTCAGTTCGCACATTCATATTTTTTATGGTGTTTTGAAAAATTGGAAGAGGACTAAAAACCTGTAAATCTTAGACACCTGGAGAAAATGCCATACAATAAGAAACTTGAACATTTCTGTTGACTTAAATTATTGGAAGGAAGGTGAGTGAATTAGACACATAAGTGGGTTTTTTATGAGGGGAGAAGAATTGTATCATTTAAAAGACCTTTAAATTAAGCAGGGGGATGATGTATGGATAAAAGCTGAATCCTTATAAATTCATATGGGAAACTATACACCACTATTTAATACCAAGGTGATTCATTACTGGCACAGACAAGGAAGAGAATTAGTGGATTTTGTGCTTCTAGACATTTTCACTTAAAAGCTCAGTACCTTTTTCTTTAGCCCTTAGCTAAGCAGACTCTACTTCAGTCAAAAGAAACGCATCAATTGCAGATCAAGTTGCAAAGGTGAAATTCTTGCAGTACCAAGAAGATCAGAATAAATTATCCAACATTCTTCTGTGCCCTTAAATTCTAAAAGCACAGAGCTCCTGCAAATAATTTTTGTTCTGCACTTTGCACAGGGAAGGTCTGTGTACAGACTGAAAATGGTTATTTTGTTTGAGACAAAGGTGGCTCTCCTGCACAGAGGGCTGGTGAAGGATCACTTCTGGCAGGCAGGGAATAGGCATCTGCCCACTTGGAATCACCTGTAGAGTCTGGGACCGTGGCTGCAGACTCCCTGCATGTATTCCCTGTGTGGCTCAGCAAGCCAAGGCAGCTCTGCAAGTAATAGGTGTGGAGACAAGAGGGCTCATGTGAATTCAAATCCATGGTAATCATCCTGAGCTGTATCTCCAGTATCTAGATTAAAATTTGTGCCCAGGGATGGCCCTTTGGTCTGGCTTTGTAGTCTCCTGACAAGCAGAAAAAGGATGTGCATCCCTCCTGACTAAGGAACAAATAAATAGTAAATGCTATTTCAAGGGCACACCATACTCAGTGTGCACATTTTCCAGGCTTTCTGGTTTTGGCATTGGTGTTGTTATGGTTCTGTGTCAGGGCTGTCATAGATGCTCTGGCTAGCAAACAGTGGCCTTTTCCTTGAGCTGGCATTACTGAAGAAAACAAAAGCTCCGTGTGCCATCTATTTGTCCTGTTATTGCTTCAGGGAAAGACAGAGAAGCCAATAATGAAAAAACCATGCTGGGGAGCAATTTTCCATACCCTGATCCTTTAATGTCATCTGAATGGACTAGCTGTTAAACCCAGTGATGTCCTGTAGAGGTGTAAATGACCTCACACAAGATGTTAGTGTGAAACATTAAAAGTTAGACGTAATTGTCAGGTGGGTGAGGAAATTATTTTAGATGCCTGTCTATCTCTTTTAAAATAGACCAGGAGACTCAATCATACATTTTGGTAACTTTATTAGCTGCTCCAGGTGTTCTGGATGGCATGGCAATCACTGGTGGTTTAACAAGAGTAGAAGGCTCATGCTCCCCTGTACTATAGATACTTGTTCTTACTAAAGGTCACCTTCATTCACCTGGAGTGTTACTCTATTTTGGAAGTAGTGTCGTGTATTTCAGAGGCTGCACAATTGTCAGTAGAGTTAACAGGATCAGATTCTGAACTACTTTTTACTTAACAAAGTAGGATATATATTTAGTCAATTTTTTTCTCATTTAGCTTTTATTTACCGATTAAATCACATAAAATCCACCAATCTATTAATGTGTATAATAGCTCCTGGAAGTTTCAGGAAAGGGACACCTAAAGTATGTGAAGAAAGCAAACAGAAGGCAGTCAGGTTCTTCCATGTGAAGTAACAAGACTGATAAACTTTTTATTTCAAAATTTCCAGAATGGGAGATTTCAATGCAAGATTTAGATTTTATGGTGAAAAGTCTCCTCTAAAGGCAAAATCTGCTGAGACAAAATCACAGCAGGAGCCCTCAGGCACTAGGCTCTCAAGACCACCACAAAGTCATCTCGAAGACATAAAAATAGCCAGAGGCACAGGGTATCCTCAAGGCATTTTAGGCATGTGCTACCTTTAAGTGGACTTCTCACCTCTCTAAACAAGTGGCAGGCATCGAGTGACTCAAAGAAAGCAGCAAATACATCAGAGAAGTCTTAAACCAGTCGGGGATACTTTACAGCTAAAGCTTTAAACACATAGGAAGAGCCAAACCAAAAGACATTCAGAGAGATTCAGCTGAAAGCCAGATGGCCATCGTACTAGACTCTTCATTTTGTTCTTGGTGAAAACAGAAATGTCAACCATTTCTATCTGAAGACGAATCTTCTCTTTTCTGTTAGCAGCCTTTGTCATCACAGAATAAAAGGTGGAGCTTAGAGAATAATATCAAACATTCTGTCCTGATTCCAAAAAGCATTTATAGGCCTGAGACCCCTGAGCTCAGTCATTTGTAGCAGCACAGTGCAAAACAGGAGAAGAAGATCAGAGATTTGTTCTTCACCGTGCTTCCTAACGTGCTGGGAAAAGCCAGCCTAATTAAAGATGCTGTGATAGGAAGTTACAGCTCAATAACCTTCAGCTGAAGAACATTACAACAAAGAGACTTATAAATAATGAAGTTAATAACAGCTCAAAAAGAAGCTAAAACTATTTAACCTTCTAAGTTCAATTTGCACACTGTGCTTCAACTTCTATAATGTTGAGAATGGGGAATAGGTAAATTGTGAATGTGCATTTTAAACAATCTTGTGACTAAAGGTTTCATTTCACAAAGGTACACACAAAAGTAATCTCAGACAAGGTGAAGAGAGTCCTGTATAATGATTCTCAATAGCTTTTCATAGACAGACTGTTCTGTAAGAGGCTGGGTGAGCAGACAGTGAGGTTGACTGAAAACTTGTCCAGTTGTCCAGTGCTGGGCTCCTCAGTGGAAGAGAGATACAGACATGCTGGACAAAGTCCAGTGGTGCTTGCTATCCTAAGGTGGCACTCTGCTTGAGGCTCTGGAATTACCAGAGAGTCCTTTTTATGACTTTATCTCTTTCCTGACTGTTCAGTTGTTCTGCATGTGATACTGAGACCTGAATTTTAACTTAGAGCCACATGTGATGCATAGATGGTTTGTTTTCGTGAATGAAGGTATTAATAAAATTGTAGCTTTCATTGTGGAATAAACTGTTCTAGAAATTGCAGCACAGTCAACAAAAGACACGAATTTTAAAAAATATCTCCCTGCTGGTGTTACAGATAACTATTTATAGTATATAGGCACTGAGGGTGACTTTTTATAAAAAGAATCTTGGGGAATTGGACTAACTAATTTCCCTGGGGATCATCTGAGAATTTGTTATACCACTCTCAGCTCTGCTGTTGAAATGCAAAAATCATAAGCGTAACAGTATCACCAGTTTTGGCATCTGAACTGATTTACTGTACTTGTACCCTGTATTGCTAATTGGCATTTTGTGTCTGCTCCAGGCTCCTCAGGCCACAGCTGGCTGAAGGCCAGGGAAAGGCCAAATGGCTCAGTAGCTCACCTGCATTTTCTACATGGTGCACAAGGAAGTTCCTGTAGGCACATGAGATTCATACTCAGTTTAACATTCACGTGTCCTTGCTTAAGGGGGGCTAGGACTCAGAGCACTGCAGAACTCTGTTTTAACTAAAAGTAAGGTGTTCTGTATTTTTTTTTCCTTTCATAAGCCAAAGTTGGTTTTCTCCTCAGATAGTACATAAATCAAAATGGTAGCACACACTCCAGATTACAAGAGTGCTTGGAGAGCACCCTTTACTCAGAGTTTCAGTTATCAGCAATAAGCAAATGTTTGCTTTCTTGTTGAAATTCTCAATTGGCCTCATGTAGTTCCATCACCTCTTCTCTGTAGTCCTGCCTTTAGATTGGGAATGCTGTGGGATAAAATATCTTAAACACTCAACTTCTATGATCATCATAATAAGAGAAATAAAACTATATCTACCTCCTGTTCAGGTACATGGGCACCTTCTTCATGCTTCATGTTTCTAGGCAAGGAAATTATATTTGCAAGTGAGAACAGCTTAGTTCATGCTGAATCCAAGCTGGGGAGTAACTGCAAATTTCTCAAGTCTGAGTCATCTTAGCATGGTCTCCCAGCTCCTCTTTGATGGTCAGAGACATTTGCTAGGCAAGTTGTCTTTCAGACAGCTCAAGATTGTCTGAAAGCAGTGGGAAGTGATGAGGTTTGGTTTTAGTGACATTGCTTCTGTGTGTCACGCAGACAGCATTAAAATCACAGAGCTGAGAACTTCTGCACTGCTGCATCTAAACCTTGGATGTCAAGTTCTATGGGGCTTTCTGGGTAGTGTGCATCTTTTATCTAGCTCTCATGGAATTTTTAAGTGTGACAGCAATGGCAAAATGTTCTTTGCAGATATTGTGAAGTGGTGATCTCATGTCTCCTTTTCCTGGGAACTGTCTGTGAGCCATCTGAATGATACAGTCCCTAATGTAAAAGAATACATTTATTTGGTTTTGCTTTGTGGATCTGAATTTAAATCCCTCCCTTCCTGGCTGTCCAAATACAGCTGTTGCAGGAGCATATCTCGGTGTCAGTTTACCTGGCCAAGTTCAGGATTGCTGTATTCACACACTGAGACACATTGGGTACTGGGAGTGCCCAGCATCGCTGCTGCACAGCTCACTGCCCTCCACCAGCTCTGACAGCCACTGCCTGGGACCCCTGCTGCCTGCAAAACCCCTGGTCACACAGCACACCATGTGCCAGCTTTTCCAGCTCTTCTGTGAGACAGTCCTTCCCCTTTGCAAGGCTGTCTTAGGCTGCTGACAAATAGAAAATGCTTGAAGGAATGATTGCTTGTTCTTGCTATTAGTGGTGTGGACAGAGTGCTGGGTAACAACTGGCTGTATTTAGTCATGACTGTTGGAGAGTTCTCACCATTCTTCTCCTTGCATTGCTTGCTCTTCTTGGGAAAAAAGAAATGGCTTTCTGCAGTTGTCCCACCCCTGGAAAAAAAAAACAAAACAAAAGAATCCAACCTTCCTGCTTCATTGAAGCTCTCTAAACTTCAGCAGACATACCTGATTGTTGTGTCATGGCATCTGCTTCAAGAGCAGATAAAGGAACCATGTAAGAAACCAGTAAGAAAATCATCCTCTGTTGTATCAGGAGGGTTAGGAGGAATGTTGTATTTTCTTTTTCTAAGAATTGCTCTTAGATTGGGGCTGGGGACACAGCACTGTGTGACTGAGTCTCTTGGTGAGCCTGCTTTAGACTTTCTGCTCAAAATTCCCCCTCTCAGCAGAGTCACCACCTGAGCTCTCCATGCCTGGCTCTTCCCATCCGTGGGTGTCACTGCAGCACCTGCTGTTGAGTTGGTTCTCCCAAGTAAAGGGAGAAATCCTTGTAGGTCAAGGAGCTGCCCTGGAAGATTTTGAGGACAGTAGGTTACAATACAGACTTTGGGAGTCACCTGAGATTCTCTGCAGTGTTTTAGGCTTAGAAGTATAAAAATGGGGAGTGTCTCTCCACACTGCTTGGGAACAAGGCAAGAGTTGACTAAGATAAAATTATTTTTGACTTGTTAATAACTTTATTCAGTGCCAACGAACTCTTTCAGTCTGCAGGATATCTTCTCATGAATAAATAGCACACTTAGGTCTTCTTTTAAATATTATATAAATATGCTGCAATGTAACATTAGTGATAAATAATTAAACAGCTAAAACTATTTCATAAAAGCATTGATAACTGTCACATGGCTAACAAGCTTATATTTGGTGCAGTGTGGCTCACCCAGCAAAATATGCTCCACGTTTATTTCTTTTAATATCTCTGTGGTTCCACCACCATAAGCATCTATCCCTACCAGTGGGTTTATTCTCCAAACTTCCAGGTAAATCATCCAGGAAGTCTCTGAAGCAATCTCACACTCATAGTCACTTAGCCTTCAGACATGTTTGTAAAATTACTACAGCTACTCATCACAGCCTGATATCCTGGGGGAACAGCACAGCTTCTGTATTCCATAGGTTGTTCCACTGCCTTTTGCAGGAGAGCTTGGGCGCTGTGGGCTTATTGAGTCCTGTCCCAGTGTTCTGAAAGAGAGAACTTTTTCATTTCTTTGAAATGAAAATATAATCTAGAAATTTCATTTCAGAGCTCCAGGATACGTTGCTATCAGTTCTGGAGGTTTGGAATGAAGGAAAGCAGGCAGATTTACATTTGGCTACACCTCATATAGCTAGGCTGAGGTAATGAGCTGATTTATGCGTACGGCACTAAGAAGAATTGCATTAAATTATTCAACATTATAAATGCTTACATTTTCATTGCCTAGAGTGTGGCAATGGAGATGAAATATAAAAGTTTGGGAAATTGGGGAGTTTTGCAATGTCCATGGAGACATTTATAGTCAAGACAAATTGAGTGGTATACAGACTGAAAAATAAAATGGTTATAAGATTTTTTGCAAAAGTTAAACAAAGGCTTGAGAAAGGACCAGGAGAAAAATATAAAGCTGTTGGGTTTTCTGACAGTAAGCATGATATTAGTTCCAAGTAAAAAAATCAAGAACATGGTACTGTGTACAATCAGCCACATTTTGATCTAGTCTGTGTAGAACACCACTCAAATAAATTTTTTCAGATTATAAAGTTTTCAGAAGAAAGTAACTTCTGTTCTGATGTAGGTAAGACATTTGAATTAGTGCCACACAACATTCTTCCTTCATAAAAACGCATTTTTCAAAAATTAGCTTCCTTATTGCTTCCTTATTCCTATTTTAACGTAATAGCAGAAAACCAACATAAGACATCAGGTGAGGCTTGAGCTACTGATTGATATCTGTTTGGCAGGCAAATTGAGAAAAAACTTCTAAAAATGGTGTAAAATCTGAAAGTTCTGCTTTATAGTGAGACACTAGAAGTGCTTTTAATGGAGTGGGAATCATAATAGGAGAACGTCTGTGGGCAGCAGTGAACTGAAATAACTGAAAGCTGCAGCTGGACAAACTCTTGCTCTGAATTAAAGTGTGTTTCAGTGTGGGTAATTAACAATGGAAACCATTTATCTAGACATGCTTGCGTGCATCTCACAGAGTTTTTAAGTACATTCTGTCAGTCCTTCTGAACATTACAGCTCAGCTCAGCTGAAGCCATGCATATGATTCATGAGCCACTTGGCAAGATCCTCTGCTCCACAGGGAATCAGCTCAGGAGCTTCTTCTGCCCTTCCAGGATGCTAAGCCATTGCCATCCTGTCCCTGGCTCGCTGGAGCAGGAGCTGCCAGCAAGGATGCTGTACATCTTCTCACTGTCTGGGACTTCCTTGGCCCTCGTGAATATTCAGACCTGAAGGCATCACTAAGATGAAATGAGCAGTGACAGTTCATAATTGTGATTAAAGGCAAGGGCAGCCAGAAAGAGCTCAGAAGCCTGGAAGCTCTCTGAAGAGTGATGTGGCATGAGTCTGATCCCATGAAGGCAGCATCCTAACCCAGGTGTCTTGTCCAGGACTGCTTGTGTTTGTAGGGGATGCCACAGGGGCTGGGACATGTACTGGTGGGGCTTAGCCACAGCTGGAACAGGCTGTTCACCAGGACATGTGCCAGCCCACCCCTCTGGACTCACTCTGCCCTCACCCTTCCATAGCAATCCCTCTCCCTCTGCCCCACTTCATTCCCTGAGCCTGGATTCAAATAGGAAGAAATACAGAGAATAGTGTGAAGGTCCCAGCCATCCAATACATCCTGAGCTGTGCTGGGAACCTGGCACCTGGTACCCTGGGTAGAGATGGTAACAAGAGAAATTGCAACACTCTTCTGAAAAGTCCCTGCTCTGACTGTTTGTGAGCAGACACTGCAGAGATTTTCTCCCAGTCTGCAGCTCGTTGCCTTCATACACAGTAGAAATGTTGGGTGTTTTAAGGTAAGCTCTTGTATGCTGCACTGCTGTCACAGAAAGCTCTGTTTTCACTGTTGCCTTGAGCAGAAAGAGAGAATATGAAAGCGTATGTGGTTTTGCTGTGGTCACATCCACTGCCTAAAAATCCATCCCAGCTTAGAGCGTTTCAGTGCAAGGGCACTGCAGGAGCTCACTGCCAGCTGTGCCTGAGCTGCTACCAGCAGGAAGGCAAATCTTCCCACAGGCAACACAAGCAAATCCTTCCCTTGCTCTCAGATAAGAGGATAAAGGGAGACTGAGGGGGAAGAGATACAGGTTTGGAAAAAAATGTCAAAGGAAAACAGTAAGCTTGACTCTGTCCTCCTTTCCTCCAAGGGAAAAAACAGACACCCCCAGATCTTACAGCAGGTTACAGGGTTGCAGAAACCAGTAAAATTAATATGGGTCAGTAAAACAGAACTGGCAGTGAGTGGGAGGCAGGAGGAGAAGAGCTTAAAAAAATGATTGAAAGAAGGAAGAAACTGGAGTAAATAAGAGGGGAAAATACACTTTAGAATGCCATTAAGAATCAGTTGATTTTTTAACATAATTAGTAAGTGGGAGAGGGAGAACAAGACTGAGGTTCTTTTGTAGTGTGGGACAAGCTTGTGGAGGAGAAGATGGAAAGAGGATGCTGGATTTAGGAAGACCACAGTTCTAGGCAGTGGATACCTGTGAGCACAGCCAGGTGCCCCCAACATCATCTTTTCCCCAGGCATTAGGTAGGTGTGAAAGCATTGGGAATGCCACTGCTTTGTCACAGCCCTGGCTCCCTTGGGCTGGTTCTTTTGGAGGGGTGTGCAGGCGTTCCCATTCCCTGGGGAAGCTGTTGGAACTGCACCCAAGTGTTCTTGGCAAGAACTCAGCCCTGCTCTGATTCTGCAGTTTTATGCTGGATTGATTTAAGGGAGATAGCCCTCATCTTTATTTCTGCAGTCCTGCCCTGTCTGTGATGAGCAGGTGTGCTGCAAGTGCCAAGTACCATTACTCAAGCTTTTCCAAGTGACAACTGAGTCTGTCATGTTATCAGAGCACTAGGATAGAAAATACAGTTCTTCAGAAATCAGATTTGCTAAGTTGCAGTGTAACAGCTTATTCACATGAAAGCTCAGGATCAAGCATTTGCTTAGATTTACAGATACTGGATTTTTTGAAGAAAAGCATTGTAAACTTTCAATGCTCTGATGCCTCTATGAGAGCTAGAAAAGAGGAGACTGAGAAGGAAGATTTCTATTAATGTAAAACCAGGGGAAGAGGGAAGCACTTGTCAGCAAGGACACTCTTAGTGCTTTATTATTCTCTTGGGGATTTTTACTTTCAATTCACTGAAAAAGTGGGTCAAACCCAAGAAAAGCATTCTGGAAATCTGGAAATCTAGAAATAGAAAATTGAAGGTAATTTCAGTCAGAAATACTAAGAACACTGGTGTTTCTAAATTGAAACCATTCTTTGGAGGATACCTTGGCTTGGTGAAATCCTCATTCTTTCTCCTGCCTTCCTGCCTCTGTCGGTGGCAGAGTGATTAACAAATCCTGTGTGCTGAGCTGCCCCCTGAGGCCAGGCTGGGCAGGTTGTGCCTGGTCCAAGCACAGTGGGCTGTGCAGGAATCGTGGGCACACCTGGACCCCTGTGTCACCCACGGGTGTTTCCCAGACAGGGGTCAGCTGCAGGGCAAAGACAGGCAAGCCAAATGGGCTGTGAAATCCTGCCTCAAATGCCATGGGAGTTGAGGAGTTTCAAATACAATACTTTGTTCTCCTGAAACTGTGTCTGCCTGTGTAGCTGTTCATCTTCAGACACCAATGGCACTGAATGGTTGTAAAATTGCCAGAGCAGACCCCAGGTACAAAAGTAGTGTTTTGATTTAAAATATTTGTTCAAGCAAACAGCAGTAAATCTATTCTTGTACATATAGGCTGTAATTCTCTAAATATTAGTAACAGCCTGCTTATGTCTTACACTCATGCACAGACAAAAGCTGTAGACCAACCAGGTGGGGATCTCAGTCCCCAAGGGCCAATTCCAGCAGCCCCAAGAGATCATTTCCTTTGCCTGCCAAACCTTATGGGCAGGCAGGGCTTGGAGGGGTCCTCTGAGGTGAGCACAGAGCCCTCTTCTCATGAGAACTACATCACACCACCAGCCCTCAAAACTGAGAAGCTTCATCTGAAAGGTCTCTGGTCTTCCCTGATCTTTTGGGAACCTCATGTGTCTTCTAGAGTCCAGGTTCTGAAAGCTGGTGTAGCTATTTCTTCTCTGGCCAACTCTGGGTTCCCTTTGCACATAGCCAGTACAGACTGAGCACGTGAGGTCTCTATCCTTCACCCTCCTACCTCCCCTGCTGTTACTGCAGTTATTCAGCTGATGGTGCTGCCCTTCCCAGCTACTCCTGGACACATCTGCAGAAAATGTTACCCAGGGGATATCACTCCTCCTTGTATTATAGTACATCCCCTTGCTCCTGGTGTGTGGGGTGATCAGAGTGGGAGGTAGGAGCAGCTGGCTGGTGGAACTCACACTGTTTCCTTAAGATGTTCCCAGCCATAGTGACAGAGTCTGAGGAGCTTTAAGACATTGGATGTCTTGACACTTCTCCCAGCCTCTCTGGATTAGGTGCTGTGCTGTTCCTGACAGGCATCTGAAAATCAGGCAAGTTGATGGTGTTCTGTTTCATAGATAATTCATGGTCTGTTTTATTCTTTCTATATTTCCTGCTTCTTGCTGATTTTAGGTTTTGGTTGCTTTCCATAAAGTACAACCAGATAGCATTTTTTTCCCTCTAGCAAATACTGTTGCTGTTGGAGAAGTGTGTGCTAAAAAAGGGTGCAGGCATGGAGAGCTAGTTCAGAAGAAGGTATTAATGAGAGGGCATTTTGTTCATCTGTAGCACTACTTACCTGCTTCCCATTCTTCTCAAAAACTCTGCAGGGGCAAAAAGAGGCAGGATAGTGGACCAGAGAATATATCTGCATGTGTCAGGGGCAGTAGGTGAAGGAGGCAGGGAAATAGAAGAAAGCTTTGGGATCACAGTAAGTCTTGCCTGGTAGGTAGGTGATGGAGTCCCTCCTGTCTGTGTATTTCTCCACTATTCAGATGTATATGCCAAATCCATGCAGACATCTGTAGCATTTCCAGGGAAAAAGGTGTCAGTTAAACAGGTCTCAAAGGTCAGTATTGATGGCTTAGGAACCCAAGGCCTACTTGCAGTGTCTAATTTTGGTTGTACAGTTTGGGACTTAGATGGCCCAAAGCAGCAGCTGCTTGTGGATTGGGCAGAGTAACCCAAGGAAACCCAGCTGGTTCCCTCTGCAGCCTCCTGGATCAGGGGTGCCATCTCTCCTCTCTTTTTAGTCTGCAAGGGTAGTCATTGTGAGCTCCTCATGTGGTCTTCTCTTCTGACTCTCAGACCCTTTTCTGAGATTTCCATGATCATAGCCAGCTGGCTTCACAGTTATTAGCCAGAGGAGGAATTTGAGATGTATGAAAGGCACATGCAGGTATCTTGGCTGCATGACTGCAAGTGAATAGCACAGAATGCAATTCCACAAGTTGATGAGACTCTGGCTGGGTATTTTAGCACACCCTGCAATCACCTTCTAGCAGCTGCCATAGTCTTTGGCATCTCCCTTGTTCCTGTTGGTGTTCCATGTTTATTTGCAGCTTCACTGGCAGGATGAAAATGACAGGCTGAGGGGTTTTGAGAAGTGGCATTTTGGGGCTGTGCAGTCTCAGGATCAAGGGA
The DNA here is from genome assembly GCF_029582105.1 of Oenanthe melanoleuca. Classification (NCBI taxonomy): domain Eukaryota; kingdom Metazoa; phylum Chordata; class Aves; order Passeriformes; family Muscicapidae; genus Oenanthe; species Oenanthe melanoleuca. Next base: position 91,942,170 of record NC_079335.1, read on the forward strand.
AATCCAGAGGGGTAAGCAGGTGTAACTCCTGCCCACCTCCTTACCCTTTCTCCTCAACAAAGACAAGTTTTATAAGAATTGTCTTATGCACAAAGGTAGCAACAATCCTCCCTCCCCTCGGAAGGCACAGGTTACCTTTGCTGGTAGCTGGATTAAAGATGAAGCAGGAACTAAACTCGAGTTAGGGATCAAAGTATGGATAGCAGTAAGCAGAGGACTCTTTCATGGCCCTTTGGTGACTTTAAAAACAGAAACTGTTACTTTAACTTCATAGCCAGCCAGCTTTGAGGACAGGCTGTGCAGTTATCTGAATCATCTTTGTTCAGGAGCACAGGGAAATATTGGGAGCAGGCTGACTGTGAGTTCAGCCTGACCCTGGCGTCAGTGGCAGAAGCCTGAGCTACAATCCCTGTGTCTGTGGGTGGTCAGAGTGTGGGGAGCTCCTGAGAGCCAGGGCAGGCAGGGTGGGATGCTGCCCTTCCAAGGTAGGTCACATCGCAGGAGTTGTTCACTTATTCCTGCTGTGAAAATTACCTGGATGCTTCCACCAGAAAAATCACTTTTCATCAGAAAATTGCCTTTCATCAGAAAGTGCCAGCGTGAGCAATTCCTTTGAGTCTCATTGGTGAGGCATATTTCTGGGAATGTTGCTCTTTCGCTGGAATTTTTCTCAGGAAAGGCTTGTTCATTTTACAGTGACAAGAGAGGGCTGATGACCCAGCACCCAGTGCTCCAGGCACTCCCACACACGGGCACAGAGCCAGGTGCAAGCTTCCACCCTGCTCTCATAGGAGTAGGAGCTGGGTCTCTCCAAAGCCCAGCAAAGTCCCCAAGTGTTGGGCTGCTGAATAGTTGGTAGTGGAGGAGTGTCTGTCCTCTGAATCACCCTGCAGATGTTCACTGAAACAGGCGGCTCAGCCTCCCACCCCAATCCAGGAGGAGCACCCTAAGCCTCTGGGCTGGGGATTGTAGGCAGACTTGTTGGTCTCTTTGTCTGCAGGTCTCTTAACACACATCTCTGATGTCAAGATCTCAGTTGCATCAGAATTTCAAGTTCCACATTGTTGTTAAAAGAGTTTGAGCTGATGTGCACAAAGAAACACTTGAAATGTGTGACCTGAAAGGCTCAAGTAACAAGGGACAAGTGGACATGAACAAAAATATCATTTTAGAAATGTCATGATTTTCAAGCTTATGTAAGTACTTTTGTTGGGATTTCTTTTTTTCTTAACATACAGATTTGACAGTAAGGGAAATCTCACTATAGGGTCAAAGTGGGCAGCATTGAAATTTCTTCCTTCAAAGTGCTGTGGAGCTGCTGACCTTACAAAAAAGTGCATGGAAAGCAGCACAAGAACTGGGGCAGTTAGAGGTGATCTGGCTTTTGACATCTTCTAATGCAGAGGGATTAGAAGATGATGTCAAAGCCTGCAAGAATCTAAGGAAGAGTCACAATTTCTTCTCAGGAGACCAGAGGACAAAGGCAGGGCCAAGAAGTCACACAACACACAGTGGAGAATTTTTCTGAGGTTCAATACAGGAAAGCACAAGTGAAATGGACCCTGCAAGCCAAACCAAAATGTTTCTGAAAGATGTTTGCAACTTTTAGACAGGCCATACAGAACAATGAATACAGATGGATTTGAACTCGAGTGACACCATTTTTCCTTTTTGTAATTTTCCTTTTGCCAAAGGAACTTCTGGCAAAGAAAACGTTTCTCCAGAAGAAGGATGCTGTGCTTGGCTTTTTGACAGCAAATTTCTATAGGTCCTAATGAAGGAGACTCACTTTAATTGGACTGCACAGAATTACTCACTGATGCCTTTCTCACTTTCTTTCCTTGTGCCCTGTGTTGACATTAGTATATAGCCCTCAAATCCTGTGCAGCTTCAGATAATTTCCCATACTCAAGAAATTTCTGCACAAAAAAAAAAAAAACCCAACAAAACAAAAACAAAACAAACAAAAAAACTAGTCATGGTTTCAAAGAAACAAATGTGAGCAGATAAATAAATATATGCACTTTGTGAAGAGCAGCTGTTTTTCCTGCAGCTCAATTTCATCAGTCTATATATGAAAAAGTAGTGATAAAAATGTATCCATTAGATTACAGAGTGAAGAAATTTTGTTACTTGGTATAAGGGAGAGCTGTTTTGCTTATAAAAAGTGAAAGGCAGTATGTTCTTAATGAACGTGTTTATGGCCACAAGTTGGTATAGCTCAATATTTTTTGAGAACATACAGATTTGATGAAGACCTATTTTGAGCAGGATGCCATATTCTGTTAGGACTTGGGGTTTTTTTGTGTTCCAATGGCTGATTAATTCCTGGGTTGGTTTTTTTTTCCGTCTGTATGTGTGCCTTTCTGAGAATTTTTGCTTTGTTTTCTTGAACGGAAAAACCTCAAAAAACCAGGCAGAATTACAGTTCCAGTTGACAGGAACACATAGTTAGAAACTTTAGAAAGCAAAAAGCTGCCTTTTTTTTCCCCCCTTTCTTAACCAATGCTGTAGTCAAACAGGAAAAAAGATCAGCAACGACAAGTAACTGCAACTGAAAGACATGAAATGCAAAGAACATGAAATACAATTTTGTGTTGCTGTTTTTGATAACATGTGAGGATAGTAATAGGTCATCACCTAGTTGATATTAAAAGATGGTCCAAGGGATAGGAAGACATTTTATTAGTGGAAAAAAGAGATCTCTGGCAGGTTGATTGAAACACAGGTCTGTTTTCTAAAAGCATGTTTAGACCCTCTTATTCTTATGACAGCCTTTGGACAGAGCCTGGCTTGTTCAGATTGTGATAGGTTAATAAGGATACTGAGCAGTTGCTGGACATAATTATGTATTAGCTGGAAGGGGGGATTGTCTCATCCTGTTGAAGTGACCTCTGTGTAGTAGAACATTATCACTCCACTGTACTGAAAGTAAACAATTAGACTTTCATATTATTTGTCAGCTGTGGAGAGGGGGGAGAGTGGAAAAAAGCCAGGGCCCAGCACTGGCTCTGGATGGAGGAAATTTCAGGTCCTCATTATCTTGATGGGCAAAGATGCAGCTTGGTTCTGCAGTGTTGGATTATCCAGGCTCCACATTCCATCAAGCTTCTTCAGCTTGGCTGAACAAAGGTTGCCAGGCTGCTCCCACACTTGGGGATGCAGTTCTGCAGGAAGATTAAAGGCATAAGTAGCAATGCTCTAGGTCTGTGACCCTACACAGGATAAAAATGACAGAATGTGGGAGAGCACACTGAGTCTTCCACAAGCCATCTTCCCTGGTAGCCCATTAGTGAGGAACAATCTTCACTCCTGTTTCCTCCTACACCAAAACTCACACACAGAAGCACTTCAGAGAGTCTCCTTTCCATATGCAGCTAATAGAAAGTGCTGGAGGAATTAGGTGCCAAATTAGCTATTAATCACCTTAGTGACTTTGTAGGTTTATTTTAAGGCTAAATTCTCCATAGGCTTCACTGACTTTCCTGAAACTTCTAGTGGCATGGAAAGACTATACATGTACATCAGAATCCAGAACACTTCCTGCCAGATAGGGCTCTTAAGGAAAGGTGTATCCCAGTTTCCAGAGATGGTGGTCCAAGTAATGGTGCACCTGGCAGAGGAAGCAAATTTGCACATTTGGTTACACAAGCCATAGCTATTCTTCTCTGGGTTGTCATCCTAACACCTCAATCTGATCCTTTTAAACACCTGCAAGGTTAGGATGAAGAGCTGCAAATCAGCTCCAGCCATTGCCCTTAGGTGTGAGATATATCCTGATGAGAGATTCCCAGGCAGCAGAGCTCTGGGACAGTATTGGTTTTTGGGTCATAAGGAGAGAAGGTGCAGTGGCACAGGCAGAGTCCTTCCACTGACTTTGTCAGAGACAAAGAGCCAGCTTTGTCTCTGGCTCACAGAGCCAGATTTATGTTGGGGTGTGAAAGCATCTTGATTCTGTATTTGATAGGAGAGCCTGACAGCATGATTATGCTGTGATAGGAGGAAAACTCCTAGAAACAAAATCTTATATCCTATGTGTATTTTGATTGTGACAAAAATACTTAGTTATGACCAAATTAGTTTGGTGAGGCAGATATAAATAAGCCTCCCTCTAGTGTTCACACCTATCAAAATTTGGAATTTAAAGACAGGCTATCTAAGATACTATACTGGTAAAATAAGATTATCATTCCTCCCTGCAATATGTTTAAAATCTTGACAGTAATTTCAATGGGACAAGTAATTTTTCTCTCCATATCAGCATGACCCCCTGGGAAACAGTGGGAGGTACATCATGTGCCAATTGGAAGTGGAATACAAAACAAAAATGCATAAACACAAGGCATTACAATCTTTTATTGTGGTTACTACAAGGACCATAAATGCTGGCTCTGAGGATTCCTTTTCACATCTGTTTTTCTTGTTGACATCTCGTTATTGTCTCGGTCTGTTCTTATGTGTAACATGTGCAGGGTGCCTCAGCATTTTAGTTATCATATTGAGATAACCCAAGGCTTTGAGTTCAGTGTGATGACACTGCTGGCAGTGCAGCAGCCTTTGAACCATACCTAGTCCCTCCACATTTTGGGGAAGGCTGCAGTTAGCAAAGAGGGCAAAAGCCTCATCAGTCTTCTGCTGATTATTTTCCAAACAGGGAAAAAGCCTGTGCACACACACTTCCAGAGGGATGAAGTTAGGATGTCATTAAAATTTTCCTTGGCTCTTTGTAGCCAAAGACTCCTGTGGCTGAGTATGTGGGCAGAACTGTTTATACATGTGCCAGCTTCTCAGCTTCTGCAGTGCTGAAATGGCCTCACCATTGTCTACTGATGTTTTATTGCTATAATTTGGCATAAGCATGTAAAACAAGGTTGGGCATTGGGACCCAATACCTGTTGCATCCAGTGGGAGTCACACACCCCACTAGCATGGAAGGACTCCTTACAACAAACTGTTTCACAAACTGTTCAGACTGGTACACTGAATAAATATACACTTCCCTTAAATAAGTATGCACTTGCCTTCCACACAAAGCCCCCATATACGAGCATTTATACAAGCATATACAGAGGAAACAGCACTAGCCCTATAATTGTCCACATCAAAATCTGTTTATTTGGAGAAGCTGTTATTCAGCTGGAGGTACCAAGAGTGATATAGCAGAGAATTGCCACAGTATTAACAGCCAAGGAGTGGCCAACACCAGCATTATTGTTTATTGCCTTTGCAGTGCACTGAGGCTGACTTGTTTGCAAGCATCATAACTAAAGAGCCAGAGCTCTCTTTATTTGCCAAGTGAGCCTACAGGGAAGAGCAGGGAAAGAAAGCTTGGGGAAGGTCACTAGTTGTTACAGGTGCAGGAACTAAAACACGTATCTCTCCATACCCCACTCTATCTATATCTATGGTATTTTTTCTTTTAGAAATGCCTACATTTCTCAGTAGTTTATATAAGCTTTTGACTGTAGGGGTAGTGTGTTAATAAATGTTCACTGGAATATAAAATATGTACTGTATTTAGTGAATAATAGATTATAGATAACTCCAAGCATATCACTTAAAATGCTGTAGGTGTTTATGAGCCATTAGTAAGCAATTTATTATTGATCAGGAAGGGAAGGAAGGATCACACATTTATTACAGTCCATGAATCTTGTATTAATCCTTTTTCAAAGGTGTTAAAGTCTTGGTTAGAAATTAAGTGCGAGCCACTGGCCTTTTAGCAGTAGGCTGATAAGATCCCACCAAGTTCTTGGCAGCTTTGGGATCCTCCAGAGCATTGTTCTCCTGTCCTGTAGTCAAACATTGTTGTGACCAGTGACCTCTCTTTGAGCCTGAGATCACTCACCGCACAACATTTGGTGGTGTTAGAGTTCTTGTTTTTCCAGCTCCCAGCTCGAGCACTTCACAGCTCTTCGAAGGAAGAGTCAGAAGCTGTTTTCTGAGGTTTCCAAGGTTGTTTATTCTTTCTTATCTAAGGAATTCTTTCCCTGACCTACAGAGGTCTGTCTAGCATGTCAGTCAGAGGCACACTGCCTGCCCTCTGGGCAGGTCTTATCTTTTATACCATAAATTACATACATGATGTTTACAATTACTTTCCAATACATGACACTTACATTACACTGTCCAGCTTTCTCTCAAACCAATCCAGAAGTGCCATCCTAACCCAAAAGATGGATGCCACGAAGAAGAAGAAAGACATACCACGCCCAAATTTCTCCATCTTGGCTCCGGACCCCTTATTACAAACAATTCTATAAATTTACTTTTCTACTTTCTAACAATCTAATTCATGCTCTTGTTTTTTTGTGACTTGTAATTCTTCCCAAAATGATGGTAATTTTTCCCAGGGACTGAGATCAAACCCACATGGCTCTTGGGCACTGTGCCAAGGCCTCTGAGCCCCCTGCCCGGGTCTCTAGGCATCCAGGGAAGCCAGGGGAATATCCTGGATTCCCACAAAACATGTAGCCTCTGGTTTTAGTTCCTCTCAGCAGCCATGATTTTACATTGGTACATCACAATTCGTATCAGTTTCACACGGCGCATTCCTTTAAGAACTGACACTCTCTTTGTTTCACTGCCTGGCTAAATCTGTTTCTTCCCTCTTCTGTGTGTTTCCCGCTCCCGTTCTCCCCAGGGTGAGTGCTCACGGAAGTGCTACGACATCTTTGTGCTGGAGACGGTGTGCGTGGCGTGGTTTTCCTTTGAGTTCCTGCTGCGCTCCATCCAGGCAGAGAACAAGTGCGCTTTCCTGAAAACCCCGCTCAACATCATCGACATCCTGGCCATCCTGCCTTTCTACATCTCCCTGCTGGTGGACGTGGTTTCCACCAACAGCAGCAGCAGCAGCAGCAGCAGGCCGGGCGGGGGGGCGGGGAACAAGTACCTGGAGCGCGTGGGGCTGGTGCTGCGCTTCCTGCGGGCGCTGCGCATCCTGTACGTGATGCGGCTGGCGCGGCACTCGCTGGGGCTGCAGACGCTGGGGCTCACCGTGCGCCGCTGCACCCGCGAGTTCGGGCTGCTGCTGCTCTTCCTCTGCGTGGCCATGGCGCTCTTCTCGCCCCTGGTGTACCTGGCTGAGAGCGAGCTGGGCGCCAAGCAGGAGTTCACCAGCGTCCCCACCAGCTACTGGTGGGCTGTCATCTCCATGACGACTGTTGGCTACGGGGACATGGTGCCTCGCAGCATCCCCGGACAGGTGGTGGCCCTGAGCAGTATCCTGAGCGGCATTTTGCTGATGGCATTCCCGGTCACGTCCATCTTCCATACCTTCTCCCGTTCCTACAGCGAGCTGAAGGAGCAGCAGCAGCGAGTAGCCAGCAGGCAGGTGCGCCAGCGGCAGGAGAACACTGAGCTCCCAGGTGGGGACAGCGCCACATTCCCACCAAGTGCTGCTGAGCAGGAGGGTCTGCCCTTGGCGGAGCAGTAAGCCAAGAGAAGCTGAACAGCTGAGGATGTACGTCGGCAGCACAAGAAGCAGTGGACAAGGGAGGTCGGTTCTGCAAGAAGAATGCCTTGAACTGCATAAATGAGGGGCAGACACACCCAAGGTTTCTCTAAAGACCAACTTCTGATCTTAAGGGACCTCTGAAAGGTACCCCTATAAATTCTACCAAGTACAGCTCTGCTCCATTGCTTTTCTTAGGGCTTTTCTATTGAGCAAGTATTTTGGGTACGCCCAAGGAGCAGCCATTGAACACAGCCAGCCAGCAGAATGTAATGTGAAGCACAGCCCGTGCCAGGTGCCATATGGCAGAGCAACCAGCGTGCCACCTCCTCCCCGCCCTGCTCAGCAGCACTCCCTGTGCCAGGGGCTGAGCGAGGGGCTCCCCGTGCTGCCACGCCCCACAGCACCTTTGGGCAGCACCACCAAGGAACACAAACCTCAGGCAAGCCAGGGGGCGAGGGCAGGAGAAGGGCAGAAGCATCCCTTCAGCTTTACCAGGGGCTTGCTTCTGTCTTCTACAGATGAGGCAGCGCAGCCGGAGCTGCCAGCTCTGAATTGTGTGTGAGCACAGTTTGCATTATTTAGTAGAGATGCATATTTGCCATCCTAAGCTTTATATCTTAGTCCCATGACAGAAATACACATACAAAAATCATCCTGACTATGGTACTAAATGTTAACTTGGTTATTTTTCCTTTGCTAACAGTCGAATGTAAAAAATAACCATTACAAATGATGACGTTTCTCCACTTTCTGTTAACTATTTCCATCTCTCATGTATCAAGAAATGTGTTTAACAGGCAACTGAACCAATCTGAACTACATGTAGCTCAAGAAAGGGAGGGTGATGTTAGACCAGCAGTGTTTCCCAGCTCTGTAGTGTTCCTCAGCGGAACACCAAGTGCAGTCTTGTGCAAACAGGAGTAGGGAGTGGTACAAACCCAGGGAAGCCAGACAGACACTTTCAGTGCTCCTCTGCATTAGGAGTAGCCTTTTGGTTTTGCTCTCCTATTAAGAAAAAGACAACCCTTTCATTATAATGAAAAGTATTCTGGCTCTTCCTGATTCTCAAAGGATTTAAGTCAAATTTGAAGGGAAAATGAGTTCATATGGTGGCATCTGCATGTTTGCTTACTGATGCCAGCCCCATGCATGAGCTTTCCAGCCCCCACCCTGGAGGAGCTGTGTTGCTGGTCCAAGGCAGGATGCTGTGTGGGTCTCTCAGTGCTCCTGCAGGTGGGATGTGATCAGGGAATGGAGGGAGATGGGACCCAACAGTCTCTTGTACCTACACTCCTATTGTGCTAAAGCCATGCAGTGTTACCCTCCATATTATCCACCCACCAAGAAGGGAACAAAACCTGATGTATTGAAGATGGGATTTGTCTGGTCTGTTGTTTAGGGTTTTTTGCCTCAGCATATGTTGTAAAACCAATCCTACATTAGCAAACTCTCATATTAAGCCATTCCTTATAGGAATGAAGCAAAGGACATGGAAAAGTTAGTTTATTTTAATAAAAATTGAAAGCTTTGTTGCTGACTTTTTGTGTCTGGTGATTTGGGTGTGGAGGGCGGTGTTTCACCGTGCTGATGTGAAATAACACGTGTTACTTGTTGCTGAGCACTGCAGGAGATGGAGGCGGCAAAACTGAGCCCCCCTACCCTGCAGGATGCACCTGAGTCAGCAAAGCCCAGCTGTATTGAACTGCAGGCAAAGCAAACACAGGTGCCCACACCAGGGCTCTGCCCATCCTTCATGGCCCAGCAGCACCAGAACACATCTGCTCCTTGTGCTAGAGAGCAGGCCAAGGGCTGGTGGCTGCTGCCTGGGCTGACTCAGACTCCTGGCAAAGCAGTGCCAGCCCTGGGTTGCTGTGACTCATGAAAGATTTTAATTTTATTGGTTTTTTTATTCCCGGCACAGGCATTTCTTTTATTAGGGATTATTAAGGTCTGACATCAGGGATACAGCTTTGCAGCCAGCAAAGGGAGCAGTGGAGGGGGACAGTGTGGCCTGGTGCTGAGGGGCAGCACTGCATCTTCTGGTGGCATTTAAATGCTCAGTGTGAAGGTGGCACCCAACAGACTCTCTAGGTGGACTCACAAGTTCACTCCTCGTGGTGATTTGGTTCATGCACACCCAGGTGTGTTTCGTGCTCAGTCTCCAGTGTGAATGAAGTGACCATGGAGGGTGCAGAATGCATCTCCTCAAGGTGGGGAAGCCCACAAACTGCAAGCACCCTTACCCTACTGCTAGAACAGCCACGTTGGAATGGATATCCGTGCAGAACACAGAGTTTCACACTTGCAGTGCTAGCAAATAACCACAAATCAATGCAGCTTTTGGCCTTGCAGCATGAAAAAAACAGTGCTGGGACAGCAAACTGCAGCTCAGCAGCTGTGTAGAAAAACAGACTGATGACACCATATTATTGCTGTTCTCCATCAAGTTGCTATTGTCCTACAATAGTGAGTTCTTTGTATTTTTCAAAAGGCACATAATTAATTCCAGCACACGCAGAGTTTTAATAAAGTGACAAAACCCACTCATTTTGTCTCCTAGTCAAAGCCTGGCTTTTAATAAAGTTTCATTTCATCTATTTGGATGACAGATGAGGAAACAAATATAAACCAGGAACCTTTTAAACAAATTATTTTTGGAAGCTGTATGAAGTTGTGATGCACACATTGCCAGACATAAAAGACACTCGGAGGAGAACAAATTTCACCCAGGGCAGCTGTTGTTATGAGTGATGCTTGCTACTTTTGATCAGCTGCTGGAGAATGTTGATTTTGTTGTGTATGGTATTTGGGGTTTTTTGTGCAGCACAGAGATGATTTTAAGGCCATCTATCTCTAACTATAATAAATGCCACACTGCTGTCTGCAGGCACATCAGTGCCAGCAGGTAGTTATGCCTGTTTCTTTGAACAACTAAGTGCTTCATGATTGTAGCACATTAGTTTTGCCTCAAGGAAAAAGAAAAAAAGAAAAGGAAAAAATATTCCTCTCTCTCATATGGGATAAAGATTCTATACACGTGAGCAAAGCCACATCTTCTACATGTCCACCTTGGTGGAAGCATGCATGGATCCTACAAATCCTGGCAGCTGGCAACACTAGTCATGAAGACCCTAACTTAGGAGAGTTAAGGATGTGTTAACTGGTAAAGAGACAGAGTTAAAGGCAATGGCACAAACGCAACTGCAGCTCATACAGAGCATTTGCACAGCCACCTCCTCCTGCACAGCAGCCTCAGTGAAGAAAAAGCAGTAATGCAAAGAAAAATGTGATGCTGGTGCCACCTCAGCTGTAAGCCAGACAGAGGCTGCTGTCCCACTCTGCTGAGGCCAGAACAGGCTATGGCAGCCTCACAGCAGATGCCTCAGGGGGCAAAGCACCCTTGGCCTTCCCCTTGGCACCTACAAGCCACAGCCTTAGAGGACTGTGAAGCCTTGGTGTGGGAGAAGACCCAGGCACGTGGAAGGGCTGATGGGTCGAGAAATCCAGGGTGGTGTTGCTGGTCCATGTGCAGCTGAGCAAAGCCCCTCAGTGCCCCAGCCAGCACCTACCAGAGCCAAGTGCACGTAAGCACAGAAGGGGAGGAGCAGGAGGGGGTCTGAAATGCTGTGTTTGCTGTCAGTGCATTTCTAGATGCTGACATCCACTTGGGACTGGCTGCTTTACAAGGCTGTTTACAGGAAGGCCTGCCCCTGCCCCAGGGTGAACATCACATTATGTTCTAGTCCCCATCTTTTATTTACTGCTGTTGGCACAGGTATCCAGGCAGTGTTTATTTACTGGCACACTGTTGACTTGATGTCTTCTTTCTTAAGAAAGCCTCCAACAAAGCTACAGTTGTCAGTCAGGTCCTTGAAGCCTGCTTGGCTCTCAAGCCTAAGGTTCACAATCAGATTTAACAAACAGAACCTGTGGGCCAGTTTTCACTTAATACCCAGTACCAAATGTGAGATTTATTTTATGTCTTAAAATGTTTTTAATTGCACCTAAGGGCATGTATCTCAAACAACTAACCATGACATTTCTCCCTCCATGGAGCCACAGTGCAGACACTGCCTGCCATGCACAGCAGAGGGAGAGGCCTGGGGGAGCACTGCACCAGCCAGCAGGGCTGCTGCCCTGGCTGCTGCAGCACCCAGAAGTTTGGGTTCCCCATTGCTGCCTTTGGGGCCAGCCCCACCATTGGCCTCCCCACAGTGAATGCCAAAGCAGCAGCCAGTGACACCAGCACTGTCTGGGAGAGAAGGTGCAGCACTGCAAGTACTGAGCAGGCTTGGCTGCTATGAGACCTGCTTGGCTCTCCCCTGCCAACAGACTGCAACAGAGCAGGCAGGGTTTACTCCCCACCCTCACATTCCTCCTCCTTTCCCACCCACTTTGCTGATTTACCTACCTTTACCTTCATTTTTGGAATATCACCCTTCAGCCCCTTATTTGACCAAGCTCAGTCTCCCCCATGTCTCTTCCTGCCCCTTCCAGCCCTCTCTCCTCCCCAGCTCCCCTTCTGCAGCTCCAGCAGTCACTGCACACAGCAATAGCAAACCACCTCTCCATGCCAGAGCAGCCCAACACCCCAGATCAGCAGCCTGGCAGGATCCAGGAGGTGCACAGTGGCTGCAAGGCTGCTCCTGACAGTCCTGGCTTGTTTTCCCATCCGGAACGAACAGGGAGGGTGGCCAAGACTTCTCTTGGGGCAGCAGCTGGCCAAGAGATGACAGACTCAGTGTCCTCATCTTCTGTGCAGAGGCTGCCAAGAGCACATCCCTCATCTGTGTCCCATCTTCAAACTCAAGTCTGCAGTCTGCATGACACAGAGTTCTTTTAAAGCAACATAGTAATCTGTTAGTAATTTGGCTTTTACTGTGAGCACTGCAAACACAAACAAGTCATGTGGTCTCGATGGGTAAGTTTACCCTGGTATGTATGGAAGAGCAGGGGACAGAAATCCAAAATACCTACTGTGCATCATGACTTCAGGACAATTTATTCCTTGTGCTTACTCACTCATCAGAAGGAAAAACCATGCTGGTTATTCATATTCAACAACACTCCTGACAAGATGATTTATAATAAGAGCTAAGAGCAATGCATTTTGTACCTGAACAAAACAAAGCAACACTGCAATTTATATATAATAGGTAATTTTTATTAAAAAAAACATTGCAACTGACAGAAAAAATAAAGTCCATGAAATGTGCCATACATTCAAAGAGATGGATTTAAAGTAAGCAATTTCTTACTCTCTGAGGTGATCATTGAAACAGATACTTCCTGACAATTAGAGAACAAAACAAAAGTTCTGTAACACTTTGTCCCTAAAGTACCTTGCAAGAAGTTCTAGAATTCCTGGCCAAGAGTCCTACTTGCTAAATGCCACATACAGAAGATGACTCGGACGTGGTTTCACTGGCTTCTCTTCCAGCATTTGCTGCTCTGGTGTAAATGAGACTGGTCTGCACAGCTGGTTTAGGTACTGATGACAGACTCAAGAATCCACCCAATGAAGAATCCCAAAAGGAAAAAACCAGTAATTGTTTTATCCTAGTAATATCTGTAGGTCAAAGCCAAAGAGGTGGCCAAATGTGTGCACTCCCAGGTGAAGCTATAACATACAAAAGTATGTTTCTAACGAACCATTAATTTCTTACATCCCTGTTTTGCAGAATATTAGAAAAAGACCACCAAATACAAAAATCTTACCATTACAAGTTATTAAAAAAACCCCTTCAGACCATTAAAACACACAAGAAAGTGTTTGATTCCAAACAGTAGAAATACAATCCTCATTAAAGCAGCATACCAGAGAAGCCAGTTGTTAAGTTTTCCAATTAAAAAAGACAAGAGCCCAGATGTTCTCGTAACACAACCAGAACACTGGAGAAAAGAGAGGAACAAAACATTCATAGTCTGCCATGCTGAGTACATTGTCTTTGTAAGGTCACTTCAGGCTAGAAGGGTATGGTATCAAACACAGAGTGTGGAGTCAGTGCCTGGGCACAGTGTGATTCCCCTCCACTGGACAGTTTGTCACCAATGAAGACACTCCAGACTCAAATCGTGAGGTTCCCACAGAAAGCATGGTAGGGGAAGTATCTGATTTACACACTGAAGTTATCAAACCTCAGACTTGCTGCCACTAGGAAAACAAGCTCTTGGGCTATTCTTACAGAAGAAAATATCCTGAAAAATCTGTCCAACACCTTGGCTGTGGTCAGACAGGACTCACCCAACAGAGGGAGGAAGCCCCATGAAGGAAGCAGCACAGGCAGAGCTGTTCCTGGGACCAAGGGCCTTGCTACAGCCTCCTCACATCACCTGGGGCAGTTTCATGACAGCAGTGTCACAACAGGAGCCCAGGGGCTTGGTCACAGCAGCAGCTGCACAGCACAGACAGAGCATGGTGACCAGTGCTGGCTAACAGCCTTTAGAGACAACATCTGCATAAACTCTGCTCTTTCAGCTTTCTCAGCCCCTCTCAGTACAGGCTGCTGATTCTTCTAAAAGAGAAGAATCTCTTCTTTAAGAGCCTAAAAGTTTACAACAGTAAAAGGAAAACATGGACTCCTTCCTTGTTGGGCCAAACGCCCCAAAACATAACCTGGTTCTTATTTGGCATTGAACAACATGAATACGAATCTCAGCCTCAACAAATCAAGCTGTCCTACTGGTCCTACTCCAGGGGATACAGCTTTGTCTCTGTCTCAGACTTTTTCATTTCTGAGCCAATAAAAGTGGACCTGCTTCTATCTTTGTGGCTCAGTCACCATCTAGAAATACTTGCCTGGCAATACTGGCAGCACCCATCTGCTGGCCCCTTGGGAAAGACACCATACCCTACAGCACAGCTCTGTCCCATGCACTGCAGGGACACTGCTGCCCCCCAAGTGCAGGGCAGGCTGTTCCCACACTCCATAGCTTCAAAGCACAACTACCTAAGTTCCCTGCAGTCTCCTGCTGCCTCCTCCTTTTGCCTGGATGCTTAACTGGCTGTGCCAGCTCTCAACGTGACTCCAGCACCATCATCTCTCCTCCATGTGTCCTCCTGCAGCAGGGATGAACACCTGCTCCCTCTTTAGCTTTACAGCCTCTGTGGCTGGCTCATTTCTGGCTGCTCACCTCTTTGCAGGGCCTCCCACCCCCACCTTCTCTCATCTTATAGAGAAAAGAGAAAGCTCCTGGATTTGCTCTTCAATACTTCTTCCTCCATCATGGAGATACTGAATGCTAGTATATGCCACAAACTTCCCACCAATATACAGACTTTATATTTTATAAATAGGTAGAAGTTTCAGACAAAATATCCTATAATTTCTGTGGTGTAACATTTTTAAATATCATTAAAAACACAAACCATCCAGCCCTTGTGATTAAATATACAAACATTTGTGAATTAATAAGGCTCATAGGTACATATGCAAAAATAAAGTGCCCCTCCCCCCACCAAGAAACAGTTCTGTACAGCTAAGTCTGAAAACAGAGCAAGTTATTTAACACAGAACCTCCCTAGCTGGACATGCAGCTGTATTTTCCATCCTCATTTCTGCTTTCAGCTTGGCAACACAGGAGTATTTACAAGTGGAAGAAGAGATGCCATGGCTGACTCTGCTGACCAGCAACCTGCCCAGCCAAGTTCCTCACAGGGCCTTGGTGCTGGCTGGGTGTGCAGTGTGGGACACGGGCTTCTGAGGGTAGTGGCTGTACAAGTAAACCTGCAACAGGATGGCAATGTCCACAAATACCTGCAGGAGTCCACAGATGGAGAACTGGAAAGGGGCCTGATTCAGGATGAAGTAAACAGTCTTGAACGTGTCCCCACTGGTCCACATCAGCACCATCTTGATGCTAAAAGACAGAAAAAAGGGAAGCATTTACTGAAAAGAACCTGGCTTTGGATTAGAGCTGCTGTGCCAGGGGATCCCACCTAGTGCAGCAAGGATTTATACCCAGCAGTGGGCTGGGACTGCCCTTGACAGGAGCAGGCAGCATGCCTGTCCCAGACAGCAGCACTGGACTTGGAAGGGAGGATCAAATTCTCCGTTCCACACACTGCAGCACTCTTATCTCAGCAATTACAGCTCTGAACACCTGTGGCTAGGAGGGTATCCAACATTTTAAAATATCCAGTTAAGACATTTGACTCAGTGGTGCTCTGTAAACATGACTGCCACATGCTGACAGCATTGACCATAAACCAAAGTAAAACAGTGCATGGAAAAGAACAGCAGTTATTCCTTGTGTGTGCCATTCTGTGCTCATGCAAGGTAAAGTAACACACAGATTGGTCTCCCATGCACGCACACTTTTAGCATCTGCTGAAACAAACAAAACAGGTAAAAGAAACCCCTCCTTACTGCAGAAAATGTATAACCAAAAAAAGCAGACAGACAGATTGTCCAGTAATACAGAAAGAGGAGAAATTACATGCCTGCAGCTGTTACTGGAAGGATGAACAGCACTAGGGATTTTATCAAGGACACAGATCAAGAGCAATGCTCAGAGTTCTTTTCAATAATCAAACTTGCTTTCATCTCGCTCTTCTGCTGAGCATTCCTTGTCCTGTAGTCCAACTCCTGCTTCCCCACATCAGGAGAAACTCCGGGGAACAGAAGCAAGTTCTTCAAACATACCAAATTATTTTCAGTGTCCTCAACAAAATGTGAACAACCAAACCTGGAAGGCTGTTTCTGAGCTTCATGCACTTTATCAGGAGAGCTTTTTAAGCAGCTGGATAAGCAGCAGTGGACAAAAGCTTTGTAGTTCACAGTATGAACGCTGCACGTGATTTGCCATAATTACAAGCAATTTACGTTTTGCCAGCACGGACTCCAATTCATCACACACAGCCAGGCCCATGCAGCAGGGCATTTGCTGACTTCATGTGCATTTTTCAAACACTCAGGCAGGAGCTCACAGGGTTTGTGTTTTGGGCACAAGAGCACACACAGTGCCACTGCAAGCCAAATGCTGCAGCCCACTCTTTCCCCACATGGGAAGGGTGGCCAAGAGCATCAGTCTGTGCAGCCCCATCACACTGTGGAAACAGGAGCCTTTTGTAATGCTGGTCATGTGGCCCACAGCACAAAACAGGTCTGCAATCAGGACCTTCCACAGAATCTCTGTGGAACTGCAAGCAAGGATATGGGGTTGAGTGAGCAGTCATTTCCCACCCAAGGTCATTGTAAAAATGTAAATAAATAATCAGAGAAAGAAAACAACTGCTGAACTCTACACATAATTTGTGCTTGGTGCAAACAGCCTCCACCACCTGCCCTGTGTACGTTCCCAGTCACACCAAGTTACCTTACATCACACTTACAGGACATTTGTAGATACAGGTGGTGGTCAGAATTGACTGAGATTTTAATTAGGAGGGCAATAAACTCTGAGGGTAATAAAACTGGCACCTTGCTTGCTGGCAGACAATATTTCTCCTCCTTTGACTTTAATGTATTGTGTTTGCTGGGCAACTGATGACAATTTAATTGTGAATCTGTCCTGGCGTGGCTAGGCACCCTCACTAAAAGCACATGCTCAACCAGGCTGATCAAACTAACTGCTCACTCTTGATAGAAGAGCAATTCAGGGATACCAGGAGATAGCTGAATAGGAATTTAACAAATATCCTTAATACAAAGGGTATTTGCCACTGTTTCAATGGAGAAAGCCAGCTGGGTTGTTCAAGTGACCTTACAGTGCACTGCAGTTGTGGAGAAGAAAATACAGAGTCAGAAGATGTACAGCCTACAGAAGAGTTAACGCCCTCAAAGAAAGAATAAACAATCACTGAGGGAAAACTTAAGGACACCTGCAGTTCAGCAGCACCACAGGAGCCAAGCACACCTCTAGCTGTGTCACATGCTGTGCCAAGTTTGCCAGAGCAAGTCTGTGTTTTGCTAGGAAGCCACCTGTGAACTCAACAGTCTGCAACACCGGCTGGAAAACTTGGTGCATGTTCTGCCAGCCTCTGCATGTTCCAGAGCCTGCACTTCAGCTCATACATCTGACACTCTAGGACATCATCATCATGCCTGGAGTTCTCACTAGGACATGACAATCCTCCACACACACAAAAATCTTAACTTGTCCTTGACAAAAATGATCTTAAAAAATGCTACAAGTAATTTAAAGAGCTAGTGCCACTGGTCTGTGTACTAAAAAATCCTTCTCTGTCCAGTAGCTTGGACAAAGCACCAGAGAAAACCTGCAAATCACCAAGGTACAACAAAAATAAAATACAGAAAACACTTGACATCCCACAACACTCAGTCCTGCAGATGCACCAAGGTTCTCAGGCTGATGCAAAGTAGTGACTGTGGGAGTGCTGGCTGCCCTCCCAGAGGAGAGGCTGGGACTGGACAAAAGGAGCACATCCAGCAGAGACCAAAAGGTGCATGGAGTAATCACAAGGAACTTAGCAAGGAAATGGGGACAGTGTCATGCAAGAGATGAGAAAGGCAATGCAGGGCTACAGAGGAAAGCAAAGGAGACAGCAGAGGAGCCAATAAGTTGGTCAGATAAGAAGAGGATAGAAAAAAGAGACTGGAACAGGACAGGAAATTACAGGAATGGAAGAGAACTGGAAACTTCCTACACGAGTCCTTGAAAATGACCAGCAGACAGTTTGTGTGGCAGGGTTTTGGTACCAGGGCCCAGGGAGGCAGGCTACAAAGTGACTTCTGTAAGAAACTGCCAGAAGCTTCCCCTAAATCCAAGAGAGCCAATGCCAGCTGGCTCCAAGATGGACCTGCCACTGGCAAAGGCTGAGCCCATCAATGACAGTGGTAGCACCTCTGGGATAATGTATTTAAGAAGGGGGAAAAAACTGCTGCACTACACAGCAGCCAGGTGAGAGAAGTGAGAACATGTGAGTGGAACAGCCCTGCAGACACCAAGGTCAGTGAGAAGGAGGCACTGGTACAGAGATTTCCCTGCAGCCCACGGTGAAGCAGCTGTATCCCTGCAGCCCATGGAGGTCCATGGGGGAGCAGAGATCCACCTGCAGTATGTGAAGGAACCCACCCTGGAGCAGGTGGGTGCCCAAAGGAGGTTGTGACCCCAAGGGAAGCCTGTGCTGGAGCAGATCCCTGGCAGGACCTGTGGGTCCATGGAGAGTGCAGCCCAAAGCAGCAAAGCTGGAGCAGCTTTCTGTCAGGATTTGTGACCCCTGGGAGGACCCAGGATGGAGCAATCCACTCCTGAATGACTGTACACCATGGAAAGGACACATGGGGACCCACACTGGAGCAGTTCATGAGGAACTGCATACCATGGGAAGGACTCACATTGAAGAAGTTCAGGAAGCACTGTCTCCCTGGGAAGAATCCCAAATGGAGTAGGGAAAGAGCATGAAAAGGACAGAGCAGCAAAAACAACATGTGATGGAACTGACTGCAGCCCTCATTCCTTGTCCCTCTGTGCCATTTGTGGAGAGAATGTAGAAAAGATAAAATAAAATTGAGCTTGGGAAGAAGGGAGAGGTCTGGGGAAGCTGTTTTAAGATTTGGGTTTATTTCTCATTATTGTACTCTGTTTTTGATTGGCAAGAAATTAAATTAATTTCCTTCAGTGGAGTCTGTTTTGCCTGTGATGGTAACTGGTGAGTGATCTCCCTGTCCTTATCTCGACCTGTGAGCCTTTCATCGTATTTTTCTCTCCTTCCTGTCCAGCTGAGGAGCAGGAGCAGTAGAGTGATGTGGCATTAGCCAACACCAATCCACCATGAGGGCAAAGCTAGGGAATGAGCAAAGAGGTGTGTGCTGGCCCAGGACCCCCATCTCACCACTCCAAGCACCCCGAAATGCCCCCAGCACCCTCTCTAAGTCAGCACGTGTCTCACTCCTCCAGTGCCCACTCCAGGGAGGGGAAAAGCTACAACTGCTGTTGGCTCTCCCCACCTCAAGCAGCACTGTTTGCACACACAGCCTCAAAGTTTCAGCTTGCTGAGAAACCTATTGAGTGTCCCTGTGGCACCCTGGGGAAAACAGAGCTGACCCTGCCCCTACTACCACACCACAGGCCTGAGATGGGCTGGATGAAACTTACACCATCAACACAGCTTCTGTCAAGTCCCAGTTTCCAGATTCTCAATGCAATGGTGATGGTCCTCCCCCTGATGTGGG
Organism: Oenanthe melanoleuca; assembly: GCF_029582105.1. Classification (NCBI taxonomy): domain Eukaryota; kingdom Metazoa; phylum Chordata; class Aves; order Passeriformes; family Muscicapidae; genus Oenanthe; species Oenanthe melanoleuca. The sequence continues at coordinate 91,961,763 of NC_079335.1, forward strand.
ATTTGCAATTCTCTGTCCTTGCTGCATATGCAGATGTCACCGCAGATGCAGCGGTGTGTGTATGACTGTGAGGGATGGATGGCATGGACACACTGTCACTGTTCTCATATCTTCCAGCTATTGTGTCACTTCAGGGTGCCACATGGCACAGAAAAGCCAGTTTTTGTCTGCAGCTTCTCAACTTTACCCAGTCACCTGGGGAAGAGAGGTAATTCTTATATTTATTCTTACTTTTGGGGTAGACAAGAAAAACACCATTCTAGCTTGGGCAGATAGCTGCCCCTTACGTGCCCTGGTGGAGAAAAGAACAGTGTCTGTGAAAAAGGGAGCATTTTATTGCCCAAAAGAAATGGAAATTTTCAATTGGTTGTGGAGAAGAAAGAACAAAAAGGGGAGAGTACACTTAAGCCCTTGCTCCACTGCTCTATTGTATTTGCTGAGAGTCATTAGCTTGGAAAAGACCTCCAAGATCACTGAGTTCAACCATTAGCCTAAACTCAGCCACTCATGCCAAGTCCACCACTAAACCACCTTAAATAGTGCATGTGCACATCTTTTAAATATCTCCATATTCAGATGGATGTAAACCAGCACTCTCAGGTGAGGGTTCTGCTGCAGATCTCTCCAGCCACTCTTTCCCAAGCCTGTAGCTGGGGCTTGTTGTAACCCGAGTCCAGGACCCAGCATTTGGTCTTGGTGATGCTCATACAACCAACCTCAGCCCATGGATCTGCACCTTTGCCATGTGAGCTGGTAGATCACAGACTCTGGTGCAGCAGTCTGATCCTTGGCTTCACAGTGCAAGAGAAAATGCTGCACTGCTAAGGCAGAGGAGGCTTTGCTACAATAGGCAGTCAGGGCTCACCATCTACACTGCCTGAGACTGGAAAGCACGGCACAAAGAGGATGCGTGCAGCAAAAATTTCCCAGACTATCTCACAAAGACCAACTTCACACTCCATCTTCCTGCTATGTGCAAAGTCACACAAGCCAAGCTGTTCTGTGCAGCACTGGCTACAAAGCAAAGCAGGACTTAGGAGTAAATATTTTTTTCCCCAAAATAGCCCAGAGCTAAGCTGGGGAGATGCAGAAGGCAGTAAATGCTCACCTTGTTGATATGGAGGATATGCTCTAGGAGGACAGCACAACTGCTCTTAGCACAAATGAGCAAGCAGGTTAGGGGTGAGCAGTGCCAGAGAGCAACCTGGGGATGCAGAAATAAACAAATGGCAGCGTTTGTCTGTGTGACAACAGAGATGCCAACCAGAGAGGCAGGAACTGCATTCAAGTAGCTGGAATTGCCAGAGGCTGAGGCAGACTTGTGGTAAAAATAGCACTTCCCAGTAATGTACATCAGCACCAGTATCCAATGACAACAAACCTCCTAAAAAGCAAGCACCTTCCTCACAGCTGAGGAGTTGTTAATGTAGTAACAGTGTCAAGTCTGCATAAATTGCAAATGACCACAAAGAGGAAAAGCTGGTATTTTTCCAACTGTTTTCAAAATCTGAAAGAGCATTTACTTATTCTGCTGCTGGAATTAATTCTCAGAGATACACCAGCCCTTCTGATCAGACACCAGACTAGGGGTGGGTTGCTAAATGATGGCTTTCAATATGGTAATATGAAAATGCCCTACGGTGCTGTTGTTCTCTACCACTGATAGCAGATTTCATAAACAAGCTGTACCCCTCTTCATTTGCTAAATAAATAAATTACATGCTGGAAAACAGCAATCACTTTTCTCATGGAAAAAGTTGCTTCTTTCAGGTTCCCTGTATGTTGTATATTAATCATGAAGTGACAGCAACTAGAGGTAAAAAACAGGTATGAGTAACATGGTATCTGCAGTCAGCCAACAAATCTTAATTTTTATAGAATTATTTCTGCAATTATTTAGATGCAGAAAGAGCTACACTCAAAAAAAAGGAAAAAAAAAAAAAAACCCAAACCACATTCTCTTGCTTCTTTCTTGGAACTATACTAGGGGCTAAGTAATTTACAAAACAATTCTATTTGCCAGACATTCAGGTTCTATCTGCTTTATCCAGGACTAATACTATTCTAATCAAAGCTTTTCAGCATCTTCATTCCTTCTGTGCAAAAACTGGCTGCAACAGTCTCAAGCCTCTGATTTTCCCTTGGAATCTTTGCACACTCTGCCCAACATTAGTCACTTGTGGATCATTACACCTTCCTTCTTCCTTCATCTGAAAAAACAAAAACTACCAAAAAGAAGGATCTGGTAAAAGAACATGAGATGTGAAGCCCCCTCTTCCATTCCCTGTCTGTTCCCAGTATGTCTTAGCACTGTTGCATCCCTCCATCCAAACAGCAGCAGGGCTGCAGAGAAGCAGTTTGCAGAACACGGGCTGGGACCGAGCACAAAACATGCAGGAGGAAAAAGACACAGCAGTCCTCGCTTCCTGTTTGCACTGCAGATTTTCTCACACTGATGTTATGACTCTGCATGTTTGTAGGTTAACACACAAACCCAAAAATACCCTGCACACTGGAAGACACTGAGAGAATCAGACATTAGACGGTGACTTCCATTGAAAAATCCTGCAGTGGTTGCAGCAGACGTTTCAGCACAAATAGCAACAGGAGGTACGTGTTGCCCTGATGTAATTACATCCTGCTACAGTCAAAAACCGAGGGCTAACTGTGCTCAGACACTCAATGAACTCAAAACTTCTAAGTTATGTTTGATATGAGAAAAAAAGAATATAATTTATTGACCTATACATATGTAAAGAAGAGAAATTAGCCCAGACTATTTGCTCAAGATTCAGTGGAAGTTGTCCATGACTTCCACACATCATGGCCCCACATCATGGCCAACTTCCCCACATCTTGGCCACAGGTTTTGCTAAATCAGAAAATCTGATTGGACTGCCACAGTTTTAGACATTTCTTCATATATTAGCACTTGACATTCATACTTGTTAAAACACAGTGATAAACCTTTGAATGACGGGATACAAAAGCAGAATAAAGTAATTTAAAAGCTGACAATATAGTATTTCATTCAGGAATGAAGTCCACACAGAAGCAGCCTGTCAAGTGAGTATTTTCAACATTGCATTTGGTTTTGGGAAGTGAGGAAGAAGGTACAGAAGGTATCTCTCCAGCAACCTTTTAAGCTGCTACCTCCCACAAGCCATTTGCACAGGAATGTCTGGGAGAGAAAGCAGATTCAGTTGTAACATCCTGACTTTGGAAAACTTTCAGCTCCCATTTGCAGCTCCAAAATAGGCTACTTGAAAAAGACAGCAAGCATCCCTAACACTGCACTTCAATCAGAGGCTGGCCTGCCTACAGCAGTGAAACACAGACCAGAAAACATGAAACACGAATGCCATGTTATTTTTAACACTGCACAAAACAAACAAAAATTAATAAATAGAGCACTTGTTTCTAACAAAATGCCATATGGCTTAACAAAAAAAGGAGTCCTCCTCATGTTAACCAAATCGTTTAGCCTGCCAAAAACTATTAAAGGGAAAAGAAGTAAAAGAAAACACACGGATCAGATATCCAAAATGTCTGAAGTTTGAAAACATGGAAACTAAGTGTGCATACCCTAAGACAGGTCCTTCTGTGTGAACAAGCAAAGATCTTGTTTTAAATATTGCACAACCAGCTGGGAATCCAAGCATGAAACTGCTCACCAGTCCTACGTGCCCTGCTTGGTGTGGGTGCCTTACCTCACTTCTCAACAATTCCTCTCAGGCTGAAGCAGCACTGACCATCTCCAGAGAAAGACATTTGTCCAGCCCCACATTACTAGCAGGAGTTAAGAGGAGCATGCACCAAGAGAGATCCAGTATTTATTTTGGACCTCTGTAACCAAGCTGAAGCAATTGAGTTAAAGCCATATCCACAAGCAATTGATACCACAGTCAGCTGCAATCCAAGAGCAAATTATCTGAAAGTTCCTGTGATCTTCAAGGACTGTACTCATCAATGAGGAAAGATGAAATGCAGGATTTCACTCTGAAACACCATCAGGCAAACAAACCCAGAAAGGTGCTGCCAAACAAAAAAGTTGCACAGAAAAACAAGGTAAATGGGTATTGTCACTTTTTTTTACACGACTGTTTTCTAAACGTCCAGGAATGACAGTGTCAGGCATTTTGATCCCATGTAGCTTATCCAGCCAAAAGCCAGTATTTGTTAGAACATGTCTATGAAAGGACAGTCAAGAGGAGACTACAAGACACGCTGCACAGGCCAGTAGGTAGTTCAGGATCACTAACATGGCCTCCAACTATGCCAGGCAGCTGTACCTAAAGTCCAGTCTGTAGGGGTCCAGAAACTGGTAATTCTTAACACCTACAAAGTACTTCTGGTACTCTATAACTTGTGCAGACAGAAGGGCAGCAGGTCTTAAACAGCACAAAAAACTCTAAGTTCTGTGAAGCAGGTGTGAAAATAAATCTCCTCCGTGGATCAGAGGAGAGATTTGAGCCACAATTGACACCAATGCCCTTTCTGCAGGAGACATGGATGCCAGCCAGACTGCAAAGCTCAGGTCTGCTTAGACATGTGTCATGAACACAGATCAGACAGGCTCTGTTTCTGCTGCTGGTGAATTGGGAAGCTTGAGACCTGCTGCCACAGCAGGGACCAGATTTCCACTGGTGTTAGGGCAGAAAATCACGTCCTGCACCTCTCGCAATAACCGCAGTCAGCTGCCAACGCACACGGTACTGTCAGTGCAATGAGAATGGTGCAGAGAACACCTCAATTACACCATCCTGCAACATCTCACTCATGAAGTTGTTCTGGAGGATCTGTCCCTGGTTCCCTGTCTCTCACCTCCCACTCACGGCATTGCAGTTGGTGGAGCTGCAGGCACAGCTGCTGGCTCATGCCGCTCTAGATGCTCTGCTGCTGCCCACCTTCTCTCCAGCCACTTGGCACAGCCCACCCTGGGGCCCCACATCATGCACTGAAAGGTGGGTGATAAAAGGGCTTGCTGCCATGCAAGGGCACGAGAATTCCTTCCCTTGACTTGCTTCCCTGCAGGGTGAGCTGGCCTGCCACGTCCCAGTAGTTGCAGCCTGCCCACTGCCAGGAGGGACGTCGCTGCTATGTCCGGCAAGGCCAGTGCCAAGAAGTAGCAACATAATGTCCCTGTGCAACACCATTCAGTGTATTTCCTGCTCCAGTTCTAAATAACTTGGGACAAATTAAATTTGAAATGTAATAAAAACACGTGAGGGAACAGATGTTTGCTTCAGCACAGCTGTGTATCCCAAGGCTCAAAGCAATGCTTTTAAATCTTCCTTTCTTTCTGCCCTAGACAACCAAGAGATCATCAGACTCTTCATCCAACTCGAGGTAATTTGAGCACATTTTCCCTTCATCTTCATATGGTAACAAGTACATAGCTTGAGCACACTTCTAGTATTCTACTTCAGTAGCTGAATTACCTGTTTGGTTAACATACACAAAGTAACAGTCCCAGCTGTAGTTTCCTTGTTCTAGATGACTGGAGTTCACTTGTCTTCAAAGCCAGCATCCACAAGGACAAAATCTAATGATGTTGCAGTCATTACTTTTCATGAATAATCACATCCTTCAGTTAATAAAAATGCTTCTCACATTCTAGGAAAACACTGAGGAAATTAAAACCCCAAACACTAGTGGGTAAAATAAGAGTGATCACTCAGGGACAAAGTCCAGATTACTGTCTGGAAATTACAGATATTTGCAAGAACAGAGCCTGCATTCTCCTCCAAAACACCTTAGCACTGTAAGGAAATAATGGCAGACCAGGCAGTGTTAGGTCAATGCCTGGACTCAGCAGAGGTTTCTTCCAGCCTTATTGATTCTATGAAATAACCTCTTGAAAGCTCTATATGAAGGTATGCCACTACCTAATTCATCTGAAATGCCAGGTTTTTCCCTTTCCTTGCACATGCTCATGTGCACACAGAGATGCAGAAGTGAAGTTACTGATGACAGTGACACACCATAAACCTCTGTGCTGCTTCTCAAAGCAAAGCCCAGTGGGAAGCAAAGCTGTGCTTTGTCAGCAGGTGCCACCACAAACCAACCCTTTCTGAGCCACTTCCCATATTGCCACTGACCCACGGTGGCTGCAGTGCTTTGAAGCCCTGCTGTAGGCAGAACTGAATGCTGCAGGGAGGAAATAAAAACATCATGATCACATCCCACATCCAGTAGCATGAAACAGATCATCAAATTTCAGCCCAAGTACGGTTTTTGCAGTTCAAAAAAGATAGATATCCTCCAGCCTATCTTCATTCCCAAACTCTTGCCATCTGCTGCCTTGTACACTATGAATCCTGTTTTAGGAAATTCTCTAATACAAGACTTAGTATCTGACAGGACAAGGCTTCCACAGCTACCCTGAAAGCTTGTCTGACAATGCCAAGACATTTGGCTAGGCATGTAATTCCCTTATGTGATGTAGACATGTATCATTCCTAGCCATCCTCCCCAGAACAAATTAAAACTCTGCCTTTCAACCTTGTTGAAACAGGTTTTTCTGCTATAAGATTTTTTTTCTTTCTACATTCCACTCAAGAATACTATGAGCACTTCCCCCCATCTCAGTTTTTGTGCACATCAGTCAGTATGTCAGTCTCTGCACTTCCCACTCCTCTTCTGTTTGCTTGTCCCTGTGTGTCTGAGGTGCAGGGGACCAAACACACCATTACAGGTCAAAGCTGAAACAGAAAATCTCTGTAGTCAACCCACTCACATCTCCCTGACTCCTATTCTCTACCCAGTTCTTCTTAGTAGTCTTCCTGGACCACACTGCAAAGTCACTTCCTGAGCTAAGGTCCTTTGATCTATTTCTTTCTGCTGTTCTGGCTTATCTGTTAACTACTTAAATTACTCACCACTCTGCTGACTTTACAGATCTTCATCACAGTCAGTATTACCATTATGGCTGTTTGCATTCTTGCATCTCAACCTACACTTCTTTAAACTCAAATCTCAGTTTACTTCCATTCTATATTTCTAATTCTACTCAGCCCTACTGCACTGAGGGACAAAGCTCTGCAACCACATAAGTAGGTAACCCACTTACACAACTGGCTGTGGTGAACTCTAATAAACAATACAGGTGCTGGAATGTCAATACTTGAAGTACATTTGTTCCTAAATTTATTGGGTAACAGAGGAAGACAACATTTTTAGAAAACTTTAATCTCTCAGGTATCTTCATGACACACTTAATTCCCCCCTTTTGTATCTTGACCTGACCTGATCTATGCTAAATATCTTGCATGACACTTCCTTGCCAGAGGAGGATGGAGCACCTAAACTTGATAGAATGGTTTTGTAACAGAAGTACAATAAATTTTCTCTTGTAATTCAAATTCTCAGGGCACAGAAAAAACCACCTACTGAGAGAGCACTCATTAAACATGCCAGCAGAGCTTTATTCCTATTACTGTACAGAAGCCTTGAACTATTTGTAAAAGATGAATGGTTTTGGTTTGAAGTAATTTGCTTTGAATTTGCTTTTTGAACTGAGGGGATGAGGTGCCAGGGGAAGAGAAATGAAAAAAAGGTTCAATATGAGCAAGAACTTTAGCAGTCCACACTGTGCTGCAACCTTGGAGATGCTTAAGGGAAGTGGATACTGCTGCTCAGGCTCTCAGAAGCACTGCAAGGCTGAGGGAAGGAAGGTCTCCCTCCTGGATTTTTCCACCTGTCCCTTCCTTCAATTCTGAAATTCTCAGAAGTGTTGAGTGTACAGGGCACAAGGCCTGTCTTTGGAGTTTCATACTGTGCTGCTGCAGGTCTTGAGAGAACAGCTCTGGGGCAACACAGCAGGCAAGCACAGAAGTGACTGCAGTGCTGACCCAGCACAGCAACCCACAGGCCACAGATCTACAGAGAATCAAGCAGAAAGTGCAGGCCCTTGAACCTGGGGTATCGATCACAGGTCTGCTTCAAATGAAAAGAGGCTCTGGAGAAAAGAAACCAGTTAATTCCTAGGATCAGAAGAAAAGTTTCAGTCCATCTGTTCACATGCTGACAGGACTCTGCCCTCATGCCGAGTGCACTGAGACCAAGTCTGTTTATTTTCCTGATGTAGTAACACTTTCAAGGGAGAAGAAATCAGAAACCTTCTGAGGACTACAGACTACTTTCTTTAATCTCTTAGCCTTAAAACAGGCAGATTTGGGAAGGGAATCTGATGTTCCTGTTGCTTAATAGAGCTACAAATGAAAAGGTGAAGAGAGAACACAAGCTGTTTGTAGTAAGCCTTACAGTTACACAAAAACCCCATCCATCCAGTCATGAAAATTGTTCACTGATTATTATGCAAACCTGGATGTGTATGCAGAGTCCAGAAATGAAAAACCTTGGAATATTTTACATAAAAGTCATGATAAAGGACAATAGCAACCAGCTGATCAGTGCCACGAGCAGAAGAGGAAATGTCAGCAAAGCAAAACAATCGAACAAGTAAAACTTCCCCAGAAAACTATGAATGCTGGCCACAGAAGCAATAACAACATTTGCTGTAGGCCCACAAAGAAAACCAAGGATCTAAGTAAAGAAGAGCATTTACACAGACAAAAGAATACAATCACAGAACTACAGTAAATTATATGTATAGTGTAAAATAGGTTATTTGTAAGCACAGTGACAGTTCTGATTATCTTAGTGCAATAGGAAAGGCAGCAAAACTAAGAAATGAACTATATACAACCCTAACTACAAACCACTTTTAAGTATAGCTAATAATTTAATTTTACATTTACCCAATGTAGTTCTGGGTCATGCTTAAGACCTGGATTTCTCTATTTTCCAGGGTCCCAGATTTAACTTTTAGGTCCTAACTACTCCCTTGAAAACTACTTTTTCTTTCATAACTTAGTCCCTATGATTGTCTGCACAATGCTTTATGCAATGAAAACCTACTTCTTAGTTGGGTCAGATGATTTGAATCCACAAAATTATACTGGGGGGGTTTTATTTGTTTGTTTTAATTTAATGGCCCTCACTTCCCATATCCCTCTTCCATGTTCTCTGTTTTGTCTGTTTAATATATAAAGCAGCTGATATTTTAAGAGTAACAGAAGACTCTGTTTAATCAGCACCTGGAGGGTACAATGCCAAAGCCTGTGGGAAACAGTTCTCTCTCTATTCAGCATCTTCCTTGGTGTTAGCTCTGAGACACAATTAACTCCTAACTCAGGTCTCCACTGTGCTGGTCAGTGCTGCTTTGTGCACGTGGCATACTCAGGAAAGGAAATCTTTCACACAGACATCCATTATCCCTACTCCTATTTCTTTGATTTTGCTCTCATCCATGCAATTTCTGAGTGAGAAACAGGCGCTGAAGAGAAAAAAAAGTAGCATTCAATACAGCCATTGCCTGCATCATTCTCTTTTAACTTCCCTTCTTTTTAGCACTTTTTAAGTTAGTTTCCAGTTAATTTCTCTTACTTCTTTACTAAGCCTCCCCAAAAAAGCACAGATACATAAAGAAGTTGTCATAAGAGATATGAATTGCCTCCCTTTTTAATGGAACTAATTTTTTTCTGAAGAAGCTAATACATAATTGGTGCCTGAGCAGAAACATCCACAAGTCCTGCTACCTTCCTCTAGCACAGGGTTTTGTTCTCTTTTAAATAGCATAAAGGAAGGAACTCAAACTTACTCCGAAGGAAGTAACTCAATGAAGCTGTTTTATTTATTCACAAATAAAAACTTCCCTCAGGCTAAAAAAATCCCAAGAAACCACAGGAGTAGCACTTTTAGAACACTTACTCAATCTCCTGAAATCTGAACACTCACTAAAGGAAGTGTCCAGACATTGGTTAGCCAGTCCTGAATAAAGCCTTCTACATCTGTTCATTACAACTGGTTAATACAATACCGGCAGAAAAACATAGCAGTGTTCATTAATATTCACAGTGTTTAAATAAATCCAGGATTTGCCTCTGGGACAAACACTGTTCTCAGAAGTCAAAAGTTTATCCTGAATAATGATATAAAGAGCTGCATGTCTCATAAAGGAAAAAGCTATAGATGAGTATTCAATAAAAGCAACCAAAAGTAACATTTATCTCTCTAAGAAATACTGTCTTCTAGTATTTTTAATATTACCTATAAAGGAGAAAAGTAAATAATATACTAAATATCTATAGATATTGGAATAATTTAGTAGAAATTATTCCTTTCATACCTCTTTATATCACACTCATTTCACTGGATACATCTCAGACAAACACTTACTCATAACTAGCTCACAGCTGCAGCATACCTCATAAGACATTTCTGAATGAAAAAGCTTCTTTTAATTTGCAGTTCTTGACTCCAGCAACTGACTCAATAAACACCAATTGTTTCTCCTTCAGTAATTTGTGCTTTTTAAAACAGGATAATCACTGTGACTGACCCAGCACTACCACAGGAGGGACTAAATTAACATTTTTCTTTCACAGCACAATAACCCAGTTGAATGAAATCCTGAGATTATCCTCATTCAGCCTTTTCAGACTAGATTTCTCAAGACAGTCTCCACTGATTGTGTTGGCTGTCTCCAGACAGGGAAATTCTGTGCCCCCGACCCCATGTCAGCCAAACACAACATTAAAAGTCGTGCAGAAAGGAAGTTCCTTCCAAGCAGACTGAAAGCTGTCCAAGAGCAAGAAGACAGACCTGGGAAGCTGCTTGCAGAGGGACAACACAGATTTTCCCTGGCTGTGTCCTTCTGACCGTGCAGCTGCACATGCAGCCCTGAGCCAGGCACAGCAAGGGCCAGGGTGCAAGGGTGCAGCCAGGGAAGAGACAACACTGCCTATCAGGACCTCAACTACTGCTGCAAAACGACCTTGCTTTATTGATCCCCATTTCCAAGCTTACAACTGATGGACACATTTGGGTATCCAATGGACTGTGGCTTCTGAGATTTCAAGATATGCAGCCCAGACCAGTCCTACTACCAGACCTCTTTCTTGGACCTGGGAAGATTGTGCCAAGCAGTAGCTCTGACTGAAAAGAAATTGCTTCTCTAAGGGGTTTGAGCAGCAGCTGGCAATCAAAAAGGGTTACTGTCAGGTGATTTTGAGAAGCCTTTGCAAAATACTTCCAATGAAGGGCAGTTATTTTTTTCTGGAGTAGGGCAGCAGACAGGAATGCAATACTGTCCTGGAGCAAATCAAACCTCGTGCAGTCCCAAGGTGAACATGGTCCTTGGGTAGGACCACACACCTACAACTTGGTCATAGACATTACAGAGGAACGCCCTCCATCCTCCTCCTCTGCTGGAGAGAGGTCACATGGGATTATGAGGAGAGCATAGTAACAGCTCTCCCCACACCTACACAAAAGCACACACTGCCCCCCTACAGGAACTCCACAAAAGCTGTTGTCCACACAAGGATGCAATTCTCCCAATGCACTGACCTTTGTGTGCAGTAGTGTTGCTACCAGATCCAGAGCCAACCTTCCTGCCCTTTCCACTGCCTCCTGTTGAACACCACCTTTCCTCACAAATACAGTTTATTGGAAAGAGAAAGTGACTGGGAGGCAACTATCCTAGAAGGAGTGGGGACGTGAAGACAAATGACAGAGTAAGTTCCTGACTGTATGGTTTTTGTCACAAAACAAAAGAACTTAATAATACAAGGAGCATCAGATCCCAACTGTAGCATTCAGCAGCTCTGACTCCTAAAAGGTGATAGAGAGGAGGTGTTCTGGATGTCAAATCTTGAAATATTTTACCACATGGGGATGAACAAATCTTTTAATGTCATATTGCCTTTTTTCCTCAACTACTCTGAAGCTTTTGTCCTTTTTCTAACATAATAATTTATAATTCTAATCCACCCCAATAATTAAAGCAACTAAATTACTCTTTTCCTAGGTGACCTGACAGAGCTAGTTTAGTTCTTGAAAAGAATGGAAACTAAGTGAATATTTCTTTGATAGGTATTAACACAATTCATTACAAAGCATTTCTGTCAAGTTTAGTACCATAATTTATACAACTACTACTCTACTATTTAGGTTTGCAACCATGCAGAAGCACTTAAACACTTAAAGAGAGCTTCAAGTTTCCATAAAGTATGCATTCCAAAAGTAATCAGGTGAATTGTCAAAGAGAACATGATGAAAATTTCTGTTGCTTTGACTAGCTCACTTGTTTACTTAATCATAGGAAAATTTCCACCCATCAATCATCAGCCCCAAGGACATACTATACTATCTTCACTTCACAAAAGCTGTTACTCAGCATGCATCTGCTTTTGACTTTTATTGTTTCCATTTCTTTCCAACTTCTCCTTTGGTGTCTGTTCTGTCGGAACAGAGGTGGAAGCTGCAGGACCTAGTAGTAATAATCTTACAAAAAGAAGGAAAATGAAAACTTAATAAGATGTGAGGAGCTCTATCCAGCAGAACAGAGGTATCAAAGAACCAGCAGACTCATTCTCAGGAGCACTACAAAGCACATAACTGTGATTCCTTCACTCCATGTAGAGCCATGCTCTATTACAATAAACATAATGGTCTAAGCTGCAGATGCCCTCTGGACATTTACCTCAGACACAGAGGACATCTTCAGTAGGGGACTTTTCAGGCAGTAGCAAATAGAAACACAAGGGTGATATGATAGGACCCTTCCTACAACAAACTCTGAAAGGGTATGCTGGCTGCCACTGCAGCCACCTCTCCCATTTAGCTCTCTCATGGCCCCTGGTCTCCAAGTTTGTTTATTGGGAAATGACTGCTGCATTTCTTTTTCAACAGTTAACCTTTTTGAAAGGACTTGTTTGCTAAATAGAATTAATGTATCAGCTGCTCTGTCCCAGTTCAGAGACAGATGCATGTTACAGCTTTTTTCAGCCAAGCCATGAGGACCTGTGAACAACCACTTCTCTGGCAGTAGTAAAGGCTGTTATCTTTATCAGGGACACACACTGCACTCCTGCACTGGGTGACAGAATTACTGTGGTTTAAGAAGTTACCACCTCCAACCAAGATGTGATGATTGATCAAAAGGTCACTATATAGAACAGCTTAATACTCACTGCTCTCTCCATTAAGCTTAAAGTTACAGAGACACTAGAAACTCATCTCTTTTTCTCTGCCACTGAGGCTTGCTAAGAGCATGGCTGGCAGCCAGCCATTCTGGCCCAGATCCCCAGTGCAATTGCTTCCAACGGTGTAACCATCCACACATCCACATGGCTATTTCTGCCCTGAGCTTTAAATAACTGCACAGAGCAGTGGCAATCAGCTAACCTGGGCATCAGCCAGCCCTCACCTGGTAAACACCCGTGCAAGTAGGCTGACTGCACTGTTACACACTCCCTTCAGTGTTTCCATGACTGAGGTCTCTTCTTGATATGCTCTTAGAGAAGTGGGCACAGGAAGGAAAGTTCAGAGGAAGTATTTCCAACAGCTCCTTCAACAGAAGGCAACACACTGGCAGAAGTCACTCACTCTCACAGGAGGAACAGCCCAGTAAATGCCTAGAGAACACCCAGTCAATTTAGGTTTGCATGGTACTACAACATTGCATGGTACATTGCATGGTACCTGCAACATATATAAAACCACAATTTAACCTGAAAAAAAGAAAGAGCACCAACATGTGTATAAATGTTCTTCCACTGCAGTACAGCAGCACGAAGTTGTGCATTACCTCATCAGTGCCCAGACCTATCACTCTCCAATGCCACACAACTGCTTCAAGAGTGGAACCAGAGAGGGTGGCTATGCTTGACCTGGTTCTGTTCCATGGCAAGAAACATGAGTTTTTACACTATTTTCTCTTGACTAAGCCCATCACTCTTCTACCAAGCAGTCTTGGATGAGAATTCTGAAATTCTATGCTTAGCAGTTTACAAAGAATAAAGGGTTCTTTTTAATTCTTTTGCTAATACCACACACAAGAAATAGAAAAACTGAAATGTCCCCCAGAATGAGTTAAGGAAAAGTAAAACACTACCAGTGGCCATCATTAATATGATTATGATTCATAGATGAAAAATAGAAAAGTCAAACCAGAGCACAAAAAAGGTCTATTAGATAAGCTGCCTTCTGCATATCACAGGTACAGAATTTTCCAAGACAGTGGGTGCATGAAAAATACCCCAATATTTTGAAAGCAAATCCTGACTCATTCCATTCCAAAGGGGCTCCCAATCAGAAAATGCCTGAAGCATCAATGGAAATTTCTGAACATTTCAACATTTTAAGTTAGAAAAGGTCTCAGAGCAGCCAGTATAAGCATGCTCAAGCCAAACAAGTAAAGGGAACAGTGTGAACAGAGGACAGAATTGCTTTGGTTTGAGGGTGGCATGGTTAACTATTTTCACCAAAGTAAAAATTATCCCAGCAAATTTTAAAAGGAATGCAGAGAAGCCATAATGAAAGAATGAAAGAGAAGATAGAGTCACAAATAATAGCAGCACTCTGTGAACTGAATTTGCTGCTGTATTGTTTCCACAGACCAGTGCACTGATGCACCACAGTGAAGATTTCCTGTCTCAAAAAGCTTCACAAGTTGCCTTTGTAAACTTAGTGCTACCATTTGAGTTATCCAATAAACAGTGTGAAAAGATGATCTGATTTAATGACTCAAGAGTGGGCACAAGATTAAAGTTTTCTGTCCCACATTTTTACAGTCATGACTGTAAAAGCTGCATCAGAGCTTTCATAAATGTCAGTTTCAAGCTCTGACACAAAAATAAATATATATGTCATTTGCTACAAATGTAGTAATGGATTATGAAGAAGTGATGAGCAGATATGTGAGAAAAAGCTAATTATATGAGTTACACTGATAGTTAAAGGCTGCAGGCTCAAAATATTTTCATCCTCTCTATTACTTTTGATATGTAAGATTTCTTTATATCATTTCTAAGTACCAGTGTAGCACAGCCTGAGTACTGCAACATGTTGCTAATGGCAACAGAAGTGGTTTCACATGTTTATTTCACTAGAACACGTTTCACCTTGGAACTCCCCAGCTGGACTTGGATAACAGGTCAGACTTTACAGGTGTCACGGAATTCCCACTGCCTTCAGAAAGTCTACTCTGATTGCTGCTGTGTTTTCAAGTAAAAATTGCAGAGATGACACTGCCCTTCCTGGACAGCATCCCCACACTGCAGAGACAGCCCTCAGAGGCACACAGACAAGCATGTGTTTGTGTTTGATGCGGGACAAGCAGCGTACCTCATTCCCTCAGTCGATCTGTTCTGGTAGTTGCGGTACAGCTGGGGGACGCCCAGCATGGCCTCGGTGAACACAGCAAGGAAGCCCAGCGTTTCCACAAACAGGGAGGAGTCCAGCCACAGGTAAGTGATGTAACCAGTCACACCAGTGAAGGTGAGCACACACTGCACGTAGTCTGTAAACTTGCTCCAATGCCAAAAGTAGTTCAAGTCAAAATCTGCAACAGAACAGGAATTCAAGAAGAATGAAATATGTTTCCCCAGCTAGCTCAATCAGGGTGGAACTGAGAACTGGGAAGCATGAGGGAGCCACAGGCTTTGGTGGAAGGGGTTAGCAGAAAATGAGGGATAGGATTAAAAAAATTAAAAAGAAACGATCAAACAAACACACACATTCGCACAATCACCTCCCTCCCCCCCAAAAAAAATCCCCACAAAAACAACAAGAAAAATAAAGAATAGTCCTGATTTCAAAAACATTTTTTGGGGAATGATCAATAAAGAAATGAGAAAACAAAGGCTTGCAAGCCAACAAAGTATTTACAAAGATAACTTTTCAAAAGAAAGCATTTCAAAAATACCTTCCTGTATCAAACATGAAGGACTCTGGATACTGCTCTAGTGAGATTGGCATAGGAAAAACCTTCCAGTACTAATAAAAGGCCCCCCAAGCACCGTGGTGCAAGTGTTCTTTCCCTTAGGTCATTATCTCTGCCTTCCAAGTGCCTCAATCCAAGCTGCTTAGAAGGCCACCTGAAGTCCACAGTTCCCAGGGGCAGTGCAGCTGCCTGTGGTGAAGGACAAGATGCCAGTGCAGCTGCTACAGTTTTACTGAGACAGGTACAAGACTGAGGCAAGATTCTCCCTGGAAAAAAGCCTCTCACAGACATCACCACTTTCACTCCCAGGACAAAACTTTGCTCTGCCTTTGACAGCACCAAGGTGTGCAGGTTGAGCGCTCATTTCTGCATCTGTCACAACAAAACGCACAGCCACAAAACACAATATCTCTTCTTGAGGGAAGGAGAGAAGGAAGGAACCAACCATGGCATTTGCTTGGCACAATAACAGTGTATCACTGGAAGACACATAACTGTCTTACTGATGAATAATAAAATACACAAGCCCACAGTGATTGACCATATAGCAATGTAACAAATTAATTTTTAACAAAAATGCTACAATAACTGTTCGTTAGCAGGTGCTGTTCTTGCCTTCCTTTCATAGAAGCACCTACTTCATACCAGCTGAACTCTGAACTACCAAGGTGATGAACTACTGTCCTAACAAGGATATTACAATCAGCCCAAAGCCACAGCACATCATGAGAAGATTTCTGTTGCTGCCACTTCAGAAGCAGTCAGAAAGCTACAGAAATAGTCCCACTGCTAACTCAAGCAAGGAAGATATCAACCTCCATTGACTAACACTAACAGAAAATTCAGTGAGATGGGGATATAAGCACTTAGCTGCCTCAAGATACATACACACACTTAGTAATAGTTATATTTTCTGCATCTTTTCATATCAATAACAGTCTGGTCCTCAGACACCCTTTATGAACTATTCTCTTCTTAGTACTTGGCAACCCACACCTTAGGATACCTCCTGACTGCAACCCAGCTGAATTATTTTATTTTGCCACCCAAAGAGGAAGGCACAACTGGCCTTTAACCTGCAGCATTATCAGCCATCACCCAGAACTGAATTAAATTACCTGGGGCAAAACCACAGTCAATGTAAATGTTGACTTTCAGCATTTTATGGTAGTGGCTCCTCACTCTCAAAATTCAGGGACACAAGACTAAATAATAGACCCAGTGCTGGCACAGCCCAAACCACGTGAGCCTCGTGCATTTCTTCTTGTGAAGGCTTCCCTTTTTGCAAATGAATGGTCCATGGCCCTTTATTCATTAAACCTTCCTAACAGCTCTCACATCTGCCCTATACACATTGTATTTTTCCTCCTGTGTTCTCCACATGCTCAAGGATCCTTTATAAAACACCTATTCCTGGACAACAAATCCTAATTTCCCAAGTTCATTTTGATAACAGAAATCAAAGAACTAAAACTACATGGAAGAAGTAGTTTAGGAAATTCATGAAACCAAAAAAGTCAACATCCCCACAGCTATCATGAGGCAAGCAACAAAATCCATGCAACCATACAAACTCTTAGTATAGATGAGAAAAACACTGTGTGAAACAGGATTTCAGCTGAAGCAGGAGAACTAATTACTAGCACAGAGATTCTCTTTTGCTCAAAACTATCATGATGCTAGATAATCTCCATTTCACTGCAGTAGTTTATAAGTTCTAAGTTTTCTTGGTAATATAGTTAAGAAAGAAGGGAAGAAGGAAAGAGAAAACAAAAGATATAAGAGCAATCATAACCTTGGGTAATAGTTTTGCAGAAAAACATCTGAATTACTGTAAAAACAACCCAATATATAATCAGTAATTGCTCTACTTAACAGATGTACTCTCCAGATGCAGAAATCTATTTTAGGACACTACACATCACCACACTCTGCATTACCAAAAAAAAAAAAAAACAGTAGAGAATTACACACCTGACTTTCCATAAGGGTTGTACTTTATTTAGCCCTTATTTGAACGGCTAAAATGTTTTGCCACATGATTGCTTCTTTTTAACCAAGGCTAAAGTTTATTTTCTTTGACAAATGGCTTCAAAAATTCAGAGGGAAAAAAGTCACACACCCATCATGTCAAAATCTGGAAATAAACTGTGACTCATTTTTCCAAGTGGCTCCCTTCTCAAGGGGGGTCGAAACACATTAGTTCTGTAATGGGATATTTTTTCAAGAAAAAAATGTTGATTCTGCTGAATACAGAGACAGGTATATGAAAAAAAATCTTTTAAATGCTTAAAAAAATATGTCGTTTTCAAAACAGAACTAAATTAATGTGTGGGCAAACCAGTCCTATCCCAAGAAGATAGGCAGAGGACACCAGTCAGTGCCCCAGACCATGTCACCTGAGAACAGAACAAAGTTACACATATTATTGCAAACATTATTCATGTTTGAAGAAAAGCATGAATAATAAGTATCTCATTGGGATTTTTGCTCCCCCATCATCTCTTTTCCTTAGAAGGACAAAACAAGAAATCCACTGTACCACCATTTACTTCTAGCAAACATCTTAAATGTGGATGCATATCTTTCTGCTCCCTGAAATGGAAAGGCACTGCCTGTGCAGCTTACTCCATTCTGCCCAGTGAGAAATCCCTGACTTGGGCTTGTAACCACACTCAGCTGATGCAGTTCAAGCAGTAACTCCCAGTCACTAACATCCTGTGTGGATCAGAATTGGCATTACTGTGGTGAAAGGTACTGTATTTTATTACCCATGGCTGAGCTCTTTAAACCACTCAGTGAGCTGAATTTTAAGTATGTTAATCCATTGATAGATGAGAGATTTATGTTGGAAAATCCTATTAATGCTGGGGGAAGGAGCAGCTCACTAGGTTTTGTGCACTGACTGGAGAAAGCTACACAGCTTGAGGGTGAAGAAGGATGAGATTAAAAGACCTCCTCTGGGAGGCATTTTGCATGTCAGATATGAAAAATGTAAAGCAGGCAGAGACAGCATTGTAAATAACAATGGTTATTACCAGTCGGGCCAAAATGCAAGTAGTAAATTCAAGATTCTGGTGTGGGATAGACGCCAAGTGACACAAAGAAGAGTCCACAGTATCAACTTTCAAGTGAGGATGACACAGAGGTCCAAACAGTTACATTATTTTTAGTCAAGAAACATTTTATACCAAGCCAGTTACCATGCTAGTTCCTTTTGGGAAAGTGAAGCAAAGACTTTGACATGCTAAAAATTATTTACTGTAGCTCTCAATTTCTCTTACTAGTTGCATCTTATTTTGTGCCTTGACCTTTCTAATTCTGTACCTACATCCTTGCACTACACTCACTTACATTTGTCCTTAGACATTTGACCCAGCTCCTCCTTTTTGATTGGTTCCTTCCTAGTTTTGAGGTCAAGGAAAAGCTTGCAATTTCCACTGCGGGTCTTGGCATTTGAGCCCTTTGAAAGCTTTGAAAAGGAAATAAACTCTTTTCTTCTTAGAAAGGCTGCTGGTTTTACCCTCTCTCCCACTCCTTATGCAAGCCACTACATCACAGTCACTCACCCAAAACTGACTCCCATAATTAAACTCTTGACCTCCTGTATGAAAAATACTGCTCACTAACTCCTAAGAGCATGCAGAGCAGACATTCTCTACCCCTGAGTGCCCTTCTAAACACATGACTCAGTAGTTAATCCTTCTACCCCTTGGTACACAGCTAACTCTTATGTTTTGTGAGACTGTGGTGCTCACAAAGGACATCCAATTTCCATCATCTGGCTGTGGGCCACAGTGCCTGCCCACCTGACCTGTTCCTGCCACACGATCAAAGGAGTTCAGCCCGAGCAGTCAGATGTCCAACACCTCCCTCAACAACACTGCAATCCAAAATCTGGCTTAGATACTGTGGAAGAGCCTGATAACAGCAATATATCCAACCTGGAGCAGTTACAAAATGCAGTCATGGCTGGGAATTATTTCAGGTTATTATGCACGGTCTGTTTCCTGTAAAATGTACACACTTTGAAGATGCAGGAGCCACAACCTGCAACTGTCTGTGCTGCCTGTGGGTCTCAGCCACTGGGCTACAGTACAACACTCTCCCCCTCATTTGCTCTTCAGAACTCGTGGTCTTTGCTGTAAAAGGGGTTCAGCTCTGAGCTGCAGGCAAATATGATGCTGCTCCTTATCCCAGCTCAGCAACAAGGGCAACTCTTTGGACAGCTGGAAGATGCAGACTTGTATCCCCAGGCTGACAAGAGAAATTAACTCAGACCTCTCACACTTCCAATGAGTGCTCTAAGCTACACACAGGTCCTACACTCAGCAGTGGCATCTTAAAAATAAATTTTGCCACATTCTCTAAAGAGGACTTGCAAGGCACCTGCCACTGCTGGGCCCAGGCAGTGGATTCTGAAAAGGAGACTTTTACACTTACAGTTCTTCAGCTGCAGCAAATCCTCAGACATTTGCCTCAGGCATTATCTGTCTCCCTAGCAATCCTGACTTCAGCTCCCTCATCTAAAAACAGCAGCAGGATTGCAGGGAAGCATGCTGGCTAGCACTCCTCACCTTGCTCATTCTGAGCAGCTCCCAGTCAGAACCTGGGTTTCTCTATGCTCTGTTCTGAATACCCCACAGGGCACCCAGGAAGTAACTGGGGTGACAAGGGCAGTAAGACTATGCATGACTGTCACTGGGTGATCCAAAACTTTTTTTCTCACTCTCATCATCCACATATCCAGCTAGGCACTTCCCCCTTTCCTTCCAGAAAGAAGAAAGGAAGGAGCATTACAGACAGACAGTGAGAAATGATACATTTAGATTTTCTTTCCTCCTTTTTTAAGAACTGACAGAAACCTGCAAATGCTGTCTGAAGCCAGCATTTCTTTTACACTCACTAGGACTGAGAAAAGACTTGTTATTTTTCACCCATGTTACAAAAGAGAAGAAAGGAGAGCTGAGCACAAAAAACTTCTGGCTCTAATACAAACCACTGTCTTTTTGAAAGGACATCATCTATAAACAGACAGTGCACTTCATTCCTTCAGGCCCATGACCTAGGAATTTCTCAAACTCTGAGCTACTTTTACATATCTGCTCAACCCTGTCACTGCACTACTTCAGCATCTCTCAAACATTCCCTTCTATCTGGTCTTCACACTGACCTGTACCCAAACATTGTTACTTTTTCCTCCCCAGCCCATGCAAGATGGGAGCAAAACATTCTGGAGGGTCTTGAACCTCTTCTGAAAGTATCAACCCAGCCTATACCAAACAAATCACTCTCTTCCAATGAAATCCATTTTTGACATACGTCCCTTGGGTCATACAGTGCCTTCTCTTGGCCACATCTAGACTAATGTCAAGTCACTAAAGCCACTCCTTTTCATATCTGACTCTCACTAAAGGCCCAGCATGAATCCTCTAGTCAACAAAAAGATTTTCATGTGAGAAGGGGAAAATGTCAAATCTTAATCGCAAAGAGAAAAGCTGAAAGTCTGACCCACACACACCTTGAAGATTCACACTTTTGTTTTTAAAGAACTTTTGTTTCAAAAAGCTCAGTGGAGCTTCCAATACTTGATGGTGGACAGAACACCTGAGATTAGAAGTTCAAGTCTGATGAAACCTCTACACCAACATTATCCCTATCTCTCTTCAGTAATCTTTTCTAGTTTGAAGGCAAGTACTTGCCTTGGTTTTCTTTGCCTTATATTATGTAGCTTCACAGTCTTCTAAAATCTTCTATACTGGGTCTCTGTTTTGTCACATCAGGTTAGTATTTTTTCCCTCCCATCAGGATTATTACCCACTCTTCTTCCTCCTCCTCAGAAACGCTACACATAAGTGGGTTGACATTTTTTCAGCATTATCCTGCCCATCCAGGGCTTCTCACTCATATTCCACACTGTCCTCCAGCACACACCTACAAGCATCAGCAATTGCTCTATCCCTTTGGGTTCTGCAGGGTCCACTCTGCCTCCTCACCAAAGGTAATTAGCAATTGCACAGTTAAGAAACACATGAGTTACAATTACTTCAGAAAAATCTGACACAAATGCACTAGTACATATGAAAAAGTCAAATACCTTGCCTTTCCCATTAATGTGCTATTTCCCTGATTTTACAGCCTTTGGTTTAAGGGAACTTTTGAATACCACTTAGCACAGTGGTCCTCACCAGAGATGATTAGCAATAGCACCTATCTTGACCATTTTGTGACATTTAAAGAGCAGCAATTTAGAAGTTACAATTTATTCTGAAAGTTTTACCCCTGCTGCTAACAACATGCATGACAATAGGAATGAAAAGCTAAATCAAAATATTCATACCCTGGGCACCTTCTGTGTAGCTGACAGCCTTTGCTGTGCTATCTGCAGTGTAATTTGCTTTGTACATAGCTTCAATTTATGGGAGTCTCACAGTGAAGAAGAAAAAAAAAATTTAGAGAAAAATGCAGTTACATAAACCCACAAAATTAGGTTGACCTTTAACTCATCTTTGAGAATTTCCACTGTCTTACAAAAGGATGAAGAATTGTTTACATCAGTTGTGCTGCACTGATACCAGCCCTGTCAACACTTTAATTTGTGTGTTTATACCTAAATATGCCTGCATACATATACATGCCTCCTCTCACAGCACTGCTGATGTTATAAGCATGAAAAAGAAAGCAAAATTACTGAAGCAGGCAGGGGAGAACAAAGAATTTTCATTGTAATACAGAGGAAGCTTTAGCAAGTGTGGTATCTGTGAACAAGGTTCTAACTGTTTGGCTCATAAATTGCTGGTGAATGCCAGCTGAGCTGGGAAATCTTCATGGAGCAGCTCAGCTCAGCCATCTCTGAACATCACTGCAGAATGATTGTAACCAACCTGGGAGCAGCCAGAAACAAACTCCTTCCCCCATCCCTCCAACAAAAAATGTGCAGAAGACTAGTCTGGACTTCTCTTCCAAAGCAAGGACATTTCTTGGGGTTCTCCAGATGGAAGATGCTTCTGAGGTAATCTTGAAGCAAGTACACATGCAACACCATACCACTGTATCTTGTGCAACATATGCTAACCGAATTCTTTGCTTCCCAAGTCCAGCTGAGAGAAAGCACTGGGTCTCTACTTCTGGTGTACTAGTAGGCCACAGTAAGATTAGGAGAAGAAAAAGAGACAACAACCACTACACACACGTGCCAATACTGCCACAAGGGCAGGGCACTTAACTTAATGCTAGATATATCTAAATCAAGAGCACTATATTTCCCCTGTAAAGACTGGTGTCCCCAGTAGCATCACTACTGCAACTCCCTCCTGTGTTACTACTACTCTTGCCTGTTCAGTGTAGTTCAGTATAGTCTCTCCTTTCTATTCCAATGTATTGACTGTTCTTCTCAGTCACTGTGTCCATGATATTGTTTCAACAGTAGGCAAAAGCAGCAATTAGCTGATTTACAACCAGTGAAGGAAAACAGCCTAGTAACTTGGCAGATCATGGGGCTTGGAAAGCCACTGGAATAAGACAGCTGTGGCCCAAAGGATTCAGTGCTACAGAAATATGACCTGTATTTGGAAGGTGGAGTGAAAACAGCATGAACAGCTTTAGAAGCCACGTGACTCAGAATGAGTATGGACTTCAGGAGGAAATCCTTCCCTAAAGTTGCAGCAGTGGCAGTGAAATGGGAAGCCCAGGGAATGTCACAGCAGAGTTTTGATGACTCTGGGCAGCCTCTGCTTTCACTGCAAATACTCCTGATTCTACTCACCTCCTACACTAGGAGCATCAAAAACCCCAGAGCAAGTCAAACTGAAGAAGTGCCCCAACCCATCTCTCACAAGCAGTGAAGTCAGGCCTTTGCTCCCAACTGTACCAACAATGGAGGCGGAAGGTAAGAGATAAGCTCCCTCTTCTTTTGGCCAGATCCGCCTTCCTATGCTAACTATAGAAAAAGACTTCTTTTTCTGACAGCAAGATAAGCAGGGATGATGAGAATGTCACAGCAAGGAGAACATGTAGTACCAAGTTTCTATTTTTACAGTAATTTTAACAATATTTTACACTATCATCTGCAGAGTTTATCGAAGATATCACCCACAGCTCTAGCAGGCAGTACCAAAGGCCTCCAAAAAAGGCTAAAATGGAGTAAGTTGAGCACTGCAGAGCAGGCAGCCTTGACTCTAAAATTCTTGTAGTTGGGAGTTACAAATTCCATATGAAAACAGTTTAATTTATTTTGAATAGTACTGAAACTTATTCTGTGCAGTTTAAGTCTCAGAAGATAGAGACTACTGTAATTTTAGAAACAATATGCCCTTTCTCATTTAAAGACTGTAATTAAAGAAATGAATAAAAGTTCTTCTAAACATTACAAAACCAAGCTGTGCATTAGACCAGATGCAGTTTGACTCGGATGCCACCATGCCAGAGATTACAATGCCAGGTTGCATGTATAATGCAGCAAGTTACTCCTAGAAACTCCGGAAGTAACTGCCAGGTAAGACTTTACCACCTTCTGAACTGCAGAATCTCCATGCCTGCAGTGTCCCCTCACAACCATTAAACCAAAACTCATTCTATTTACAACAAGTCTGCACAAATCTAAATTACTGTATACAGACACCAAACAGCAGGAATTTCCACTGCACTAGCAGAAGCAATTTACAGGATGGGAGACAAGCAGAGAGTTTCACTTGAATCTTACAGACTGCCTTACTGATTACAGCAACTGGAACAGCTAAGTGAGACAGAGCTTCCCTGAAACAGAATTTCCCCTTCACCTTCTCAGCTGTTTAGTCTGACCAGAGATAAATCCCTGTTTTGAGAAGAGCAGTGTTTTTTATGTAAGGTGCACTTCCGAATACCACATTTTCTGAATGCCTTGTGCCTGCAGATCAGTGCTCCGAAGCTAACAAACCTTCACGACAGAACAAAAGACAAAATCAACAAATGTTGATTTAAGTTAGTGGCTCTGTTATGAAGAGTTTGGTGGTGACATAGGTGTGCATTCACAAATTGTTCACATTTCAAAGCAGAAGTTTAAGCTCCTCTTATCCCCCTCAATCTCTAACAGGATAATTCTTTAGCTCCCTGAAGCATTTCCCACTGAAGCAAAAAATTGTGTGCTTTTTTCTGTCTTTTTTTTTTAAGATTTTACATACACTAAAAAAGAACAAGCCTGCATTTTAAGCAAGATTGGTTCACTTATTTGGTTCAAAACATAATCCCACAAACTGTTCTGTCAGTACAAGTGAGGGAGCAAGAATGAGTGGGGGAAAAAGAGGATCAAGAATATCTTCAGCATTGCTGCTAAGCATCCTGGCACCCAGTCATTGCTGAAGGCAAAAGACTTTGTCTATTATGCCCCTTTTACTTTTAAAAAGGACAACAAAACCCTCCAAACCAAAACAGGGAGAAGAGAGTGCACTGGAAGTGTTCACCAGAGAGATGACTTTGCCACTACAGGGCGCCAACCTTCTATCCCTGGCCAAGTGATTCTGGGATTTGCCCTCCACTGCTGTTGGCCCTTTCACATTGTGTACTCAGGAGTGCAAGGGATGTGGAGAATGATGACAAGTGAACCATAAACAATGAGCTGCAAACAACAATCCTATCCACAAAATCCTCATTACATTTCTGAGTTCTGCTGTGAAGAAATAGTGAATTTCTTAAGAGTGATCAGCTCTTTAACATCTACTGTACACAGAAATTAAATGAGGAATTTGTGTACAAGACTATTTTAAGCCATTTCCATATTAAGTTTGCTCTATTCCCTAAGTGCAGTTACTTGTTCTACTACAACCTACTCTCAACAGGGGGTGAAGAAAGGCATTACAGAGTAATAACATCTCTGAAGATACAGTAAAAAATCTAAAGCAAAAGACATTTTCTTAAAATAACTGCTGATTTTTACATGCCAAGGGGTGCAAAGGCAAGAAAGAGCAGCAGTGGAAAACACTGACACAAGCAAGGAGTCACTACAAGTTTGCCAGGTTTGTGTAAATGGACAAAAAAAATGGGGGTGATGGTAAGAAGATAATTTCAAGACCAGCAACTGTTTTTTTTCCAAAGGCTATTCAAACTGGAGTTAAGGAGGGGAAAAAATTTACCTAGCAACAGCTGCAGTTCGTGACACTTACACAGCAACCTACTAAAAAGCCACTTTAAGAAAGGAGAGGATGGTATCATTTTTATTATCATAGAGATAAATTTAAACATTAGCTACATGTACTGCACACACAAAAAAACCACAGCAAACTTGCAAGCTCTACTGAAGTGTGTATAACACCAAAGCAGTCTATGTATTTTAGAAACAGCAGCACTGGTCCTGATTTTGATGGGAAAAAAATTCTGACACTCATACCTTACACAAAGAAACAGAAATGTTCTGAATATCTAAAATGTTCTATCTCCCAAATTATTTTCAGACTTCTGAGTTGCAATGGGTAATAGTAAAAAAGACAGCTTTAAGCAGCTTTTAAAAATATAAAAAATGTTTCCATGAAATACTCAGGATTTGTCTTCTTTTCACAGATTTCTATTTCTCCATGGAATCGGTCAGGATGAACAAGACCCTTTTTTGTAAACGTATTATGCAAGTAAAAATAAATGTGTCAGAACTGATTTCTGGGATTTGGATACTTTCCTCCACCCATGGGAGGGGACATAGGATCCTGATGCAGAGATGTAATGCATACTGATCACAGAGCAGAGCAAAGAGAAAGTAGGGCACATAATAAATGCATCTGAAAGGAGACCTTCATAAGTTCAGGAATAACGATGGAATAGTTGTTCCCTCCACATGGAGGGAAACACTGTTCACTAGTAATCCAAGTGTTTGGAGGGAGGCTGTGTACACCCTGCTCCTCACCATATACTCACAATTCACCAAAAAATAACACCTTTGCTGCTGCTGATTTGAGACAATGGAGGAAGCAGCTTCTCAAGGAGCTAAGTTACATCCTTTCTTTCCAACCTCACTCAGTGTTATGTCACCTCCTCCTACAGACAGACTGCACACCATTCTCTTAGTTACAACATAACATTCTGAAGCTAAAAACATTTGCTCTGAAGCATAAAACAAACTCAAATTTTGAAATGTGATTATGCACCCTTCTGATGAGGCCTATATTTGCCAGCCTATTAACATCATTTAGATCATTACTGCATAGTTTTAACGAGTCAAATATCACATCTGAAGGATTACTGGCTGGTGCACTAGAGCCTGAGCTTAGAAGGCTTTGCCTCCTTCTCCAAGAACAATTTTTCTACTTTTCAGTTTTGCTTAGTAAAAATATCTCATTTATTCTAACAACAAGAAACTGATTGGAGCTGAGTAACATCTGCTTTATTCTCGTGTCTTTGAATAGTGACTGAGAGTATAAAAGAATGAGACAAAAAAGAGTAAATTAATTTTACTAAAAATCTATCTGAAAACAATATCCACTTCATTTGTTTTTTTTAAAAAGAAACATTTCTACAAAATGAACCTTCAGAACAAACACTGCGGTTCATTTACCTTTTTGTCATTTAAATTAAGTCATTTTCTACTTCTATTTTGAATCAATTTTCAACCCAAACAGCTTGCTATAAGTTACAAGTAAAAGTAAGGCAATATTTGACCATTTAATTAATTTTTAAGATGATAAAAAGTGCAATTTAAATGGATCATTACTAAAATACAGTTATTCCATTTACATGTATCACCACATAAACCAAACTTTCTTTAGTAAAGACATAAAATAATTTATTTTATTCCCATATTTCTTGCTTGGTAATTTAAATCATTGTTTGCAAGGGAAGCTCCAACACTAACCTTCCATTCCACAAAAAACCTCTACAGTGTAAGATTTCCTCATCAGCTTTAATGAAGTAGAGTATTTGGAAGTGAAAAGGAGATGGTTTGGGCCTTTAAACAGGAGCAACTGCTGGTGTTGTGGGACAAGAATGAAGTGAATTCAGGAACTGGTATGACCTACAAAATAATCCTTCCACCTTATTTCTGTCGGTTACTTGACACAATGTCCTGTACAACTCTCCAGCAGAGAGCTTTTACAGGGCTAAAAGAATTCTGGGGCAGAGACAGACACAAACTAAATGGGTAATGAGGGCTAAACAGAGCCAACTACATGCACCTTCCTGTGGTGGCAACAGAGGATCAAGAAAACACAGGAAAGCAAGAGCACCTAAGCCCCCTGCCCTAATTCATCCTTGCTTAGCATTCACATGGGATACAGAGTACCTAGATTCTACTCCTTCATTTTCCTGCTTCAGAGATGGGATATAAAACAGAATTTCCTCCGTCATCTCTCAAAAGCAAACAGACAAGGGAGAGTGGCTAAGATCTCTCTTCTCTCTCACTTGAAACATCCTCCTAGAGCTTGAAAATCCGTTTCCAATGAACCTTTGGTGCATTACTGCTTGCAAAGTGGGAATGTGGAGTGGGGAGAAAATGGCAATCTTTTCAGAAAATAAAGCTATCACAAATTTTTAGTCCAAAATGGTCAGTGCACTGCATTACAGGCTAAAAGCATGACATTTGTGTCAAAATAGAAAAAGGTTTATTTTGTTTTCCATTGATAGAGCAACAAAAATGGCAAAGCACTGATGTTCCCGTGAAAAGTGCCTTTCCATCTCCAGCATAAGGAAATGTCTTGTTAAAATGGCATTATTTATAAGACCTTCAGAAGCACTGATTTATTAAATATATTCCCTATTTCTAGCTTACTAGAAACCAGTAACTTCATATTCCCAGTGATATCTAAATAATTAAATAAAGCTAATAAAACACATAGGACATAAAATGTAATGAAAAAATCCATCAGGCTGTGTTCAACAATCACATTGTACCTTGAGCATGACCTCCACGTACAGTTCATAGAGCAAATTGCAACAGCTTAGACATCCAATGTCACACCTGCCCCGTGCAGTACTTTAATTGGGACCAAGTGAATGTTGCCACACAGCCCAGCACTTCAGGTCACCTTGTTGTCCATTCCTCCCACTGCATGCAGCAGTGGGTATGGTTATCTCAGAGGGCTCATTTCCAACAGAAGGCCCTAACATATCCAACGAGCAGCTTTCCCAACATCTGCCTTTCCTAGGGAGTATGGTTAGAGAGTCAGCATCAGAAATTGAGTGCAAGCTATGCCCCATCTCTTGTACATGACAGAACTTTAATATTGGCAGGTGTTGACTCTGTTGATTCCATACCACTTACCTAAGTGCAAAGATAAGGTTCTTTAAAAACTCTACAACATCTGGATGTCCCA
Organism: Oenanthe melanoleuca; assembly: GCF_029582105.1. Lineage (NCBI taxonomy): Eukaryota > Metazoa > Chordata > Aves > Passeriformes > Muscicapidae > Oenanthe > Oenanthe melanoleuca. The sequence continues at coordinate 91,990,824 of NC_079335.1, forward strand.
GAATCTATAACAAGATCGTAAAATGCGCTGCAGCCAGAAGTTTTCTCCCTAGCAAGCTGTCTAGACAATCCATTATGTCTGAGCAGGCAGCACTGGGCAACAGTGCTTCTTTAAGCACACACCATGCCAGCCAGTGCTACAAGCCACTTAGGAAACTAAAAAAGCAAGCTATCAGTGTATCTGTGCTAACAATTAAAACCCTTCAGTCTCAAAGTTTATTCTGAAGTCTGTGGGGAGTTGAATCACACTTTAAAAATTTCTTCTTTTGCACTGAACTAGCAATTTGGCCATCATCTAGTTAAATCATTTCTCTTCTCACTTTTTTGCTTACAGAAACTGAAAGAGAGCTGGCAGACAGCAAAGCAGGACATCACCATGAAAGCCAGGTAAGTGTCACCGTGGCTCTAAGCACACCTCTTGCCTTCTTGCATTAATAGTGCTTTAATGTGCTTTCACTGGTGAGGTCTGCCCCCTAGAGCTCCTCAGTCCTGCTAGCAACTGAGGGAGTGGAGTACCCAGGAAAAGGAAAGCAGCAGTTTGGGACTACCTAAATTTACACAAGATTATACAAGATAATCATAATTCATGTGGGGATGTTGAGGGTGCAGGCTGATGTCTTTGCAAGGCTAGTCCATCGTCTCTGTAAGATCATGGTACTGGGAGAGATCTTCTATTACTAGGGACAGGAGGAAGGAAAGATTAAAAAAAAAAAAAAAAAAAAAAAATCACACCTATATGCAAGGAGGAGACCAGGGAAGTACAGGCCAGTCAGGATAACCTCATCCCTGGGATGGTTATGGAAGAAGTCCTCATAGAAGTCACTTCAAAACAGAGGAAGAATAAGAAAGTGACCAGGATAGCCCACGTGGCTCTACCAAGCACAAACTACAACTGACAACCTGACCTATGAGATGACAACCTTCCAGTGTCTGAAGGGAGCCTACCAGGAACTGGAAAGGGACTCTTCAGCAGGTCTAGTGATAGGACAAGGAGTAATGGGTACAGACTGAAAGAGGGGAAACTTAGGAGAAGTATTAGGAAGAAATTTTTTACTGTGAGGGTGGTAAGACACTGGAACAGGCTACCCAGGCAGACTGTGGATGCCCCAAACCTGGCAAGTGTGCAAGGCCAGGCTGGGTAAGGCCTTGAGCAACCTGGTCTAGTGGGAACATCCTGCTCATGGTGGCAGGACTGGGACTAGATGGTCTTTAAGCTCCATTCCAACCCCCTAACATTCTAAGAATTCCTGGTTTTAAGAGCAAGAGGAGAGTAGTAGGTTTTGCCTCCAACAAAGCTGCTGACAGTCTCCTGAACTATCTTTATTAACAAATTACTGATTGGGTAGTGGACAATAAAAAAGGCAGAAAATTGGCTGGATCATCAGGCTCAAAATTTCTCTCAAAAGAAAAACATGCAATTTATGACCAGTTACAAGGCAACCCACAGTAATTAATTCTAGAGCCAATGTTCTTCAATATCTTTTATTAACAATCTGGATGGTTGTGAGTTCATGAATACTAAATTAGGGAGAGTAAGCAATAAACAACCTCATTCCAATGGGATGCAGAAGGACCGATGCCAATCTCCTTTCTGCTGACCAGTGACAGGACCCCAGGAAACAGCACAGAGTTGTGTCAGGGGAGGTTCAGTGTTGATATTAAGTTAAGGTTCTTATTCCAAAGGGTGGTGGGGCATCTCTGAAAAGTGGTCACAGCACCAAGCCTGACAGAGTACAAGAAGTGTTTGGATAAGACCCTCAGAGTCACAGTGTGATTCCTGGGGCTCCCCCCTACAGGGCCAGGAGTTGGACTTCAATGATCCTTGTAGATCCCATCCAACCTAGGATATTGTATGATGACAGCACTGCTATTCAAAGGGATCTTACTGTGAGGATATGGGCTGACAGGAATGAAGTTCAGGGTTACTGTGCAGCTGGGAAGGAGTAACCATACCCCACAATACTGGTGCAGTACCTGGGGGTGCAGGTTGGCAGATGTTGAGCAGCTGAGCCAGCAGTGCCTAGGTGGCCCAGGTGAAGGAATTTAGAAGATTAGGTGTTGTGATTAGGCACATGGTTGAGTGATGGATTTGGCAACGCTGGGTTTACAGCCAGACTTGATGATCTTAAGGACCTTTTCCAACCTAAATAATTTTATGATTCTATAAATGAGCCCAGGGGTGGGCCACCAAGATGATTAAAGGGCACCAAGATGATTCAGGTATATGGTGTACCTGAAGAGGCTAACAGGACCCATTCAGCTGCTGCCTGCAGCTATCTAAGGGGGAAGTGGATCATGGAAGCAGGCTCTTCTTGAAGGCATTGGGAGACAGGACAGGAGATAACAGACACGAGTTACAAGGGAAATTCCAATTAGACAGAAAAAGAACTTTATCATCATGAAGACAGCCACTGGCACAGGTAGCCAGAGAGGTTGTGGAATCTCCACCTCTGGAGATACAACTCATCTGGACAGGGCTCTGAGTAACCTCATTTAACTGGACCTGCTTAAAGCAGGGAACTGGATCAAATAACTCCAGAAGTCCCTTCCAAACCAAATTTAAAGAATGAAGTTCATCATTCATATCTAGATATGACCAAGTATACAACAGCATGTGACAAGCTCCAGAAGTAGGCAACTGCAAAAGCTTTTGAACTCCACCAAACCAAAGCAGCCTGCTTCACTGTACACACGCTCCCTGATGTGAAGGGTGAGCAGACAAACTAGCCGTTTGAACATTTAGATGTTTCATTGCTGATATTATTAAAGCACTTAATTATTCGGGCTCCCACCAAGAAGGAAAAGATTTTTTAAAAAATCTTTGTTTATTCACTATTTCCACAGCCCTGGGAGCAAGCTCAGCTTCCTCTCTGAGGTTCCAGTTGAGTGGATCAGTAGACAAGTTTTGAAAACCCCAGAGCACCCTCATGTGGCTAGATGTTGCTAGAAGTTCTCCTTCCTCCATCTAAATTATGTGAGGCACAAGCAAAATACACATTTTATTCACAGGTTTATCTCCCCACCACACCACCAACTGGGCATGGTTCTTATGCCATAAATAATATTCCTGATGCTACACAGCTCTTCCAACAGAGCCTGTTTCAAGCCTCTTCTTCTCCCCAGAGCAGAGCTGGGTGACAGGCCTGCTGGATGGCTGGTTAGAGGCAGCAGCAGCCAGAGCAGGCAACCTGAGCAGCACACTCCAAAAACACCGTGCTGAACCTTTCTCATGTGAAATTTCTTGGTAGCAGATAGACTTTTTCTTTTCCCCCACTCTTTTTTTTTTGTTGTTTTAAAATAAAGACAGGCTGGGAGAACAGCAGCCACACTGCTTCTTTCCAGCTCTCCCAACCACTGCAGTGTGCTCCTCGTGCTGGACAGCAAAGGAAAGGCCCTGACACTGCACACACCTCTCTCACCCCACCTAACCCGTGCCTGCCTGTCCATCCCCTTTCTCCTTGTAAGCTTTTGGAACAGGCATGGGCTCTTCACACGCTACATTTAGCCTGGCAGATCCTCTTAAACTATAAACACTAACACTGTAAACTGCATTAAGAAGTTCATAAAACAACAGCCTAGCCACATTTTCATGTCAAAGCCATTCAAAAGCAGCAGGGAGGCTGGTGTAAAGAAAAGGTCAAAAGGCTTAGGTCCAAACATACTGCTCTACCACCAAGTAACATCTTACTGAAACGACTCTAACTCAGAAGAGATTGTACGAGTCTGTGGTTGGCTATTTCCCTACTGTCTGTAAGCTGGAAACATAAGAGGAACTAAATGATAATTTTAAAATGCAGTAGCAGCAAAAACAGAACACTGTCCTCCAGGTTCCCTGCCCTGATAACAAGCAAACACAGGCAATACCTTCTCGACTCCCTGTTTTAGGGATATGTATATTGTTTGATTACCACCAATGACAGAAGCCAAATGAATTAACATGTTATACAAAATATTACAAAGCTAATACAGAGGAAATTACAAATACTTTATTTACAATCCCACAATAGTTTGGATCAGAAAAGCCTTCTGCAGAACATCTAGTCCACTCTGTCCAACGGTAGCCTGTTAAAAATTTAAAAACTGAGGACATTTCACTTTATGAAGTAGTACTTTGAACCTTGCTGATTAAGAATGGGTAAATTTTTAAACTGTGAAGAAGAACCAGTCTGACCAGAAGTTACTGTATGCACTACAATAAAATATAAGCAAAATGTTATTGTCCACATTACACAAGATCAGAATAACCCCTTCAGTCCATAAGGCTTCAGAGGATTCAGTTTAATAACTAAAAGAAGTTGCAGGTGGCAGCTCCAATTTCTCAAGAGTTTTGAAAGAGTACTTTTTACAATACAGCTCTCAAAGCACAGGAATGCAACTGCATTTATCACTGAATGCAAAATACTTCATATAGTGTATCAACTCTGCCGATGCAAAACACATGGCTAATATGAAACAACCACTAGTCACCATCTCCCACATTCAAACTAAGGAGAGAAACATTACTGGCCAGATAAGGTTTTCATTGTCAAAGGTTCCACCTCTGATCTCTGAGTGAAGCCCAAAAGATGAAAGTTTTTTTGCAAAGTTGCTGAACAAGAAGTCTAGAAACTAAAATTTATCAATAGTTATCAAAAAAATATAGACTCTAGAACTGTTGGCTTCACTGCCTGCCATTCTCCATCCCACAGGCAACCATGATCTGACAGGTGGCAACTATTCTTCCTGCTTAACTGCTGCAACTGATACACAAGTTAAACTTGAGAGAAAAGCAGCTTCCAAACTGGAAGGAGTTTGAATCTAACTGCTTCTATTTCAGACCTGCACAAGAACTTGCACAGCTCAAAACACTTTTTCCCCAAGTTGTCTGTTAAAGGACATTACCTCTGCCTACCACTTCTAGCTTCATCTTACATTAAGATAAAATATCTACATTACAAAACAAACTCCAAAATCAGTAGGAACCTGTTCAACCATCATCTTACTAACCAAAATTCTGGAGAAAAGGTCTTAGTGTTACCACCCAAATAAGACCTCTATCCTGTGAGTAATGCTACCTACATAAAGAAAACAGGAGGTCAGCAACCAAAAAAGCTATTTACCTGGCAGATACATTTTCAGATAACTGGCAGACCCAGTAAGAATTCACTATGAAGCATGCTGACTAAACATAAGACTTCAACTTGAGAAGGAGGACCCATGTGCTAGCATGAAGTAACAGGTGCTCCACAGCTCTCATACACTACTAAACCAGAAAGTAGAATTGAGACAGGAGAGGAGTCCTTGGCATTTCTTGGACTGAGAAAACACTGCAAGTGTTTTAGGTTTTTTTTATATAACCACATTTCATCACCTTACCTTTCTCCAAGAGGCAACTGAAGCATCTGTATTTAGGTAACACAGGCCTGTGACAGCAGGCACCCTATCAAGCATGCCTGAGAATCCTGCCCTGTTCTGGAGATAATCAAATCACAGCAGAGCCTACCTGTGCTGGCTCACATTCATCAAGTGATCACAGAAAGTGAGGAGGAAGAAGAAGGGATGTCTGAAATTCTGGACTCTATCTTCATGTTGTCCCATGATGAATTCCTACTTCCCTAAAAATGTCTGAACATTTGCTGGCCGATGAAAAGTAGAGAATTAAATCCTTATTTTGCTTTGCCTGTACACATAGCTTTTGCTTCAGCTATTAAAGTATCTTTACCTCAACCCAGGAGTTCTCACTTCTAGCCTTCTGAGTCTCCCCTCCCACCCACTGCAGGGGAGTGAGTAGGCAGCTCTGCTGGAAAGAGCTGTGTGCCAGGGTGAGCCCAAAACACAGGATTATTGCTTAACTACAACTACTGATAAGTCTGCAGGTCATGAATGGAGCAATACATGTGAGATCAGTTTAAGACATGAATCCTACTGCCTCATACTCTACATATCACTCAAGCAGGTAACGTCAGTCTCTTAGTTCAGCCATGCACCCCATGAAAAGAAAGACCCTTAGGTTTTCTAAAGGTGACCACCTTAACTCTCATGCAGAGCCACCACCTGTCTGTCAGACCTAAATCTGCTACATGCCATGCATTACAAGAGTGATTTTGTCCACCTGGATTCCTCACCATTTCATCTCCAAGTCTGTGGATCCCCCCCTCCCCTTGCTCCTCCCTCCAGAGAGCCACATGAGCCAGTTGCCTCTAGCATAGGGAAATGGGAAAATAAAAGAAAATTCATTCCTGACCACTGTGGTCAGGAATGTGCTTTCACAGCACTCAGGTGGGCAGGAAACAGATTGGCCTCATGCCTCCACCTCACTGCAGTAGGTGTGTGTATTTCTGGATCTCTCACCTTAAGGAAACTGCAAACTGCCAGAGGCAGGGATCATAGCTGCTCAAAGACCTCAACAATCATTCTTTGCATTTCTCCCTTCCCAGCTGTCTTTTGTGAAAGGAAAAGGTCTCTCTGGAATACAGAATTTAAACTCATCCTTCCCTTTTATACCTTCTGAATAATACCAGATAAGCCTGCAAAAAGGTATGCCCTCCTACTGAACCACTTCCAACATTTTCAACAGGACAGAAAAGGCCACAGAACTTTTATTTTGAGACCAATTAGCCTGAGGGGCTAAAGAAAGATTTACACTGAATAGAACTTCAAAGCCTGAAAGAGAGTATCAACTGGGAAACATAAAACTGGTCCCAGAAAACAGACTGATCCAAACACATTTTTCTCACATTTTCTGAAAGAAAATTATTTTAGTGTTGAACTTGGAATGGTTCAGAACAAATTCCCTATGAAAATAAAGGAACAAGTTTTTAAATGAAACTATTCAATCTCTCTGTGCCTGTAATTAAAAAAAAAAAGTTCTGTTTGATCTGTTCAGTATATCAACAATTTCTAAGCTCCTTTTTAAAAAATTCAATAGTGTCCTATTTGGACTGAATTATTCTGAAATGCTTGAATAGTAAGTAACTTAGACCTCCAGCACAGCACCATACCTGTAAAGATAAATTATTTTCCAGACTTGTGTCGGTCTCATTTGCAACATCAACTCAAAAGGAACCAAAATTATGTATTAAAAACGACACCATTTGCCACTTAAGTATTTACTTAAAACAAATTTAAAATTGCTCCTACATCCTTATAATCTCCATTTCTTACTCTGTTTTGTCTCCTGAAAGGTCTCAAAATTGATGCAGAGAAAGACATGGGGAAATAACTGTGCCCATCATATACAGAATTATAACCAAAATATCAATGCAGACAGGTGCCATTTTCTCAGGCAAAGTAGACCTGAATTCTTCAACAACTAGAACTCCATTAGTAATTTTTTTTTTAAAATCCTTTTTATAAAATTTTAAAAATCAACAAACAAACCACAAAACTAAACAAAGCAAAACAAGCAAAAAAATATCCCTTTGGCATCTTATTTTGTCACAGACATGCCATTACAATCCTTTCTCATGGACACCCTCCCCAAAATATGAACAAAAGCACTCTGAAATTATATAATGAGGATGCATATAATCCTGGGGAGGAGAGATCAAAATCCTTCCACAAGCACTTGCACGTTCAGTTATGCACAGACAGAGGTGGTGACAGCCCAGCAACAACTCTGCTCTCGTGGTTCCAGCTGTACAGGGAATTCAACTACTGGGCAGCACGGTGCAGGAGTCAAGCACTTCCAGTGAAACCCAGGTGCTGCCCACAGCCAGCAAAGTTGTGTCTCTGCTGTGTCTCCAGCATCTCCTCAGGGTGATGGGGCTGGATACAGAAGCACACTGTGCTGTTACCTACAGAGCACTCCTGGAAAAACACAGCGCCCGTCCACAAGCTGTGCAGGATGCCCGGCTGAACACAAACAGACCAAACACTGAACAGAAGTCAGAGAGCTGATTAAATAAAGTTTACATCCTTCATGGCACATGTAATGTAGCAGTGCTGTTCTAGAATATGTCAACACTCTGGTGGTGTTGAACAGCACAAGCCAACTGATGCCCTGACCTAACTAAAGAGCACAAACAAAAGGAGAGGTGGAAGTGTGAGTTATTCACCAGGCTGTCACACTGCAGTGGAAACTGTGCAGCAGATGCCTGCACCTGCTAAATTCACATTACTATCTTCTCTCATTATTATGCAGACATAAGTCTGAAGTCAACTATACACATATTTTACATTTTTCCCCATGTTTAGTAGTTTAAAATATTTTGCAACAGGTATTTGACAAATATAAGTTCTTGTTGTTTCATTACCACCAGTTTTTATTACTCATGTTATAAAATTTAATTTTATTTGATGAGTTTTTGTTGAGTTAAAGCCAAGGTTCAGGATTCAGTAATACAGCAAGTTTTAAAACCGTCTTCAGAGAGGGAAGGAAATCCCAGAAATGTCTTTCAAAACGTTTATCTGTCTACTTAAAAGGAAAAAAAAAACCCAACAAGTCCCATCCAATTTGAGGCTCATCTGCCACACACTGAAACCACTCTGAACAACTTTAACAATTCAGGCTTTTTGGAGCAAAGTAGCACTTTGTTACTTCTTTAGTGATTTTGTTACCCCAACAGTCTCCAACACTCGCAGGGCTCAAAATATATTTATGGTATTTGTATTTTAGGAAAACAGATTAATACACGTATTCACCTTTGTTCTAAATCATCTCATCAACAAGATGAGAAGCAGAAAAAGAAACAAGAAACAAGCAAAAACCCAAATTTCAACTCAACAGCAGCTTGCTCAGTCTCAGCAGTTGCCATGCTACCAGGCACTAGGTAGAACTACATACCTGAATCAGAAAACAAAGGAAATAAAGCAGTAATCCTTCAGAACTGGAGCTACTTCTTTTAATCTTTCCTTCACCAAGCAAAAAAAAGTAAAATTATTTTATTTCTGTACGGAATGAAAAAACTCTACACCCTGGGGCCAACCTTACTGTAAATTTTTTAGGTCACTCAAACTGCAGTAAGCTTCCCCCACACTCTCAACTCTCTCCCAGTACTGACTGATAAAAAGTCACTTTTCAGAGTCACATGACAGAGATAAAAGCTTTTTCAGATAACATGTGGAAAAACAGTGGCATTAAGTGGTTTCTTGAACTACTGACAATAAAACCTAAAAGCAATCTTAGGGAGCTCAGCAGGAGTTCAGTACCTATTCAAGAAGATGTACCAAACAAATGCCTCTGTTTTTATCTAACAAGTTCACTTAAAACTCATTGGTAGCCCTGTACATTTTCAGATTAATTGTTCAACAGCTCTATATCGAGATAGCTTTCATAGGTCATCTTCAATTACAAACATCATTTACTACATGATCATAAAAATAAAATAACACACTAATTTCTGAAGCCTAAAAATATATCGAAAAAGTTTTACACAGAAGTTTTACTCAAAAATACTTGAAGGAAATTTTTTTTAAAATTCATTCTTCTTGAGCAGAAGTTCTAATTAAAACTCATTAAAGGACATAATGAGAATGCACAAGCACATGAAAGCACGACAAATATTCCCCTCAGCTAATCTCTAAGTGAGCTTCCCCAGAGCTGTAGCAAAACACAGCACTGCAGGGCACAGATCAGTTAAGCTCTCTATAAATTGAATATGACATAAGCTGTGACACACAGCACCATGCACCCCACTCCTCACACCACCATCACATACTTCTGTATGCACATTACACACAAACAGCTCAAAACAGTTCTAATTTCTTTATAGCAGTGAGAATTGCCATATTTTAAATTTGCCCACCCAGTCTTTAAACTTCTGAAGTGTGTAAGGCTGTCTTGTTCCTTAGCAATAATCCAATTCTTCCTGTTTTGCTAAGCAACTCCAAAACAAACATCAAATAATACCTATTAACCAAATGTCTCAGACTTAGATCAGCTGCATTAAGATGTGTGGTGCTTTATTACACATCTTTTTAAACTATTAAACTACCAACAAATGACTTTTAAACCAAATAGGCAAGGAAAAAAATTGATTGAAATAAGTAAAAGGTCACATTAAGTTACTTATTTCTGTTTAATTTTAACTATTTGAAGCTGACAACTGTTTCTAGCTCTGGCACTGTAAATAAAGCACTTCTGAAAACTAGTAAAGGACAACAGGAACACAGGTACAAGGAAGACAGAACTGCTTAAACATTACATTCCAATGGTTAGTGTTGCAAGCCAGTGAGAATGATCACACAAACTAGAGTTAAAGACAAACAGAAAAAAAAATAGTTCGATACCAAATCCAGAAAAAAATAATATTTTGAAAATAGAAAAGGAAAAGGTGCTTTGCAAAATACTGGTATCAGACAAAAAAAAAAAAATGGATAAATTTCCCAAAGCATGGATTTTGCCCCTAAACCTGAAAGGGGAGATCCAGAAGATGAATCATTAAAACAGAGTCTTATTTAAAAAGCACTCAGGTTAATATCACACTTGGGCAGTTTCTCAGAGCTAACTGCAGCCTGATTAACTGTGTGTTGAGAAACACAGAGACTCTCCTTTTGCTGCAAAAATGTTCTTCTGTGCTGTGGATATTGCCATTTGATCCCTCATTAACTCAAGAACTGCAACAGAACACAACTGGTACCAATGGCAGATTCTGAATCAGTTCAGTTCAAACCAGTCTAAAAGTTTACTCTGGGGAACTTCTGTGTCAGCATTCATTTCTTTGATGTGATAGCCCAACTAATTTAAACCAAAATTACAATTACTTGACTAAAACAAGTCATTCCAAACTATTAAGAGTGCAAAAAAATACTACAAGGCTGGTTTGCACCTAGTATTTCCTGTTTCTTAGATAACTTAAACAATATAGATTCCAACTCTGAAACTTAAGATTGGAAGCTCTCACCTTGGGCATTACTAACTCCCAAATAACAATTCTAAGGCTGCTCTATAATGAAAAAGAGGAATATTCACAAGGATGCAGGCACTTTGCTTGAGTATCAAGTGTTGTGTGAAATTTCTTATCTAGCATTCTGCACACTGCTGAAAGGTACCTTCTGAATATTTCATTCTTTCCTCCAGCATTATAGCTGAAAAAGGACAACTGATTCTGAAGAGGTGGATCTCTGTATCATGTATTACTTTGTTTTTCCAGCTTGGGGAAGGAGTAAGGAAGATATCCTTGAGACACACAGTGTGGTCAAATCAACTGCCTTCAAAGAACTGGTTCCAGAAATAGAGCTGAAAGCATCTTTTCCTCTTTTCCATGGAAGTTAAAAGTGGGCAGGTGAAAAATTAAAGAAAATAAAATCAGACACCAGGTTTTAGTATGTCAAGAAAAGGTAATGCAAACATTCTCTATAGAAATGATCATGCAATCATTTCCAAAAATGATCACAAAAAGTAGCAATTCATGAAATACGTAGTTAAGGGGACAACTTCATGCAGAATGGGTTTGTACAGTACATACCCAGATAGGATCTCTTGGGAGGTGCTTTGATTTCTTCATCCTTACTATCTGCAGCTACATAAAAAAAGAGTTGAACGGGGAAAAAAAAAAAAGAAAGGAAAGACAAACAGACTTTTATGATTAAATGCAACAGTGGTTATTTGAGTTACAGTTTAGTCAGTTAGTACATTTTATTCATTAAAAAAATAAAAGCCAGACCAAAACATGCCAGAAATTGTAGTCCCCATGCTTTCTATAAGGCTCCCACCCCACAATGTTAAGATAGGACTGAGCAGTAGGAAGTCTCAGAACAGTCTCAGTGCACAACCCAACAGCAGTGTAACTATGAGGGGGAAATAAAGGCTTAAAAACCAGTGAAACAGACAGCTTGATTCTTACTTTAGACTACATAAACTCTAACTTTTCATGATCAGAGAAAACAAGCTGTTACCTCATCAACACTAGGTGTGTGGATATATATGTATAAAAAGCTGAGACAGTAGTTCCCTTGCCTCTGGTGGAAAATGCTGTTCAAAAACACTGTCAGAAAGCCCTGCATCAAGGAGAGAACAGACCTCAACTGCAACCACACTGCATGCTAAACCTTTTTCACTCTAACCTGCCTCTTCCAGTTGAAAACTGTATATTACACAAGAGATTTCCAGTGCCAAAACCAAATCTCTTCAAAGGATCAGTGTGCTATAGTAAGATACAAGTTATAAAGTAGATTAAGCCAACCAGCAAAACTGGATGAATGACAAGAGGAAATACTCTTCACGTAAAAACACAGGAGCCCATGTTCTACTTGTGAAGCCTGGGCTGCACAAGTAAGGAGAGATGTCCAAGTCTCCTTTCAACAAATGCTCTCCACTGGTTTTCAGCATAGTTCATACATTCAGGGGGCTCAAAATCTGTCACAATGACTTGGGCATTGTTAGAATCTTTGTTGGCAAGAGGTGGGAGGTTAATTTGAGGAAAGAAAAAGAAGGTTCCACATAGAGTGTCTGTCTCTCCAAGAACATGATGAGACTGCTCTGGCCCACCAACATTCCCAAAAGTAACCAGATGTTTTCAGCTGTCCATATCTGTGACCACCTTGCTTCAACCACCTCTTAGTTTTTGAGTAAAGACATAGTACATGCACATTTTGTACTTCAATTTTCAGCTCTTTAGCATGGTAGCACCATCATGCCACAAAATACTACAATAATTTGAACAACAACAACAAAATTAACAAGAAGTCTGGCCCTTTCTGTACCGAGCCAACAATGCAGTGTCCATATGGCTGCACAGATACAACTTTAACACTTGGGAACTAATATGGAAAACTATTGTTACCACGACAATGGTACCAGGAGATCTGCATTAGAACAGTTAAAATGCAGTGAGGTTAAATAAAGGATAAAAGATAAGAACCTATTGGTCATGCCTGCTGATTTCACCTGAAGACTCCTTCATGTAGTTCTCAAGGCATTCATATGCAGGGGAGAGAACTGTCTTATCACTGGAGGTTTTAAAATCAAATTGGGGTATTTGCTGGTTTTGTATTTTGCCTGGTTTGGGTGCTGGCTTTTCCCAATCTGAATTGTTAAAAACAGGCTACACAATCCAAGTTTAAAAAAAACAGTAATAGAACAGTAGGATATATGAAGAGCACTTGCTCCATTTTCAATTGGTATGTACTGAAGGATAAAGTCTGTGTACTCAAAACAAAAAAATTAGAGAAGGCAGCAAGAGCACAAGATGGGTTGCACCACTTTCACCTTAATTTCATTTTTAAATACTAAAAGGGAACGGGAGAAATCCCACAATTGAGAAATAACTGTGGGAAGGGGAAAAAGTCAAGAAAACTCACATAATCTTTTCAAGTTCTCTATACATACAGTCTAAAAAAAATACCCAAACATTAGTAGAAAATCTAGGGAGACTGCATTTCTCACGCTATGATAGTTACCCAACAAATCAAAGTCGATGCAAATTGACTGAATGGCTTTATATGTTCTGAATAGTTACTGACATTTGGGGTATTTTAAGCCAGTAATACCACAAAACAGGCCAAAGAATACAGAACAAGCTTGTCAGGATTTGAAGAGATTGCTTCTTAATGCTTTCAAGATAGGAAGCAGATTCCTTCTGAACTAGTTATTACTTAAGGGACCTAATCTGTGAGAAAAATAAAAACAAAAGGAAAAAAGGCAATTCCCACATAACTGAAAACACACAGGTAAACGTATACTTATGCTACTTGGAAGAAATATCACATTTAACAATAATATAAGAAAACAGCAAACTCCCTTCCACTGAAATATTCTAGTCTTTCTAAATATTTTGGATTATTTTGCCAAAACATTCAAAGGGAGGATAGAAAAGAAAAACGTTCACAATGAAGACCAGTCATGCTGATAAATAATAATTCTATTATCATACAGAAATGGTGCACCTTCCCTCAGGATTCTGCAAGGTTAACCAAAAACAATGACTTCAAACCTAGCTCTTCACTGTTCCAGTAAGTCATAAGGAAAGAAAGTAAGTACACAGATTTATCAGCTTGCCTAGATCACCATAAAACTTTAGAGATAAGATTAGGTATATGATTAGAAACACAGTTCTCACTCCAACTCATACTGTGTTTGAAACTTATCATTCTGTCCAGCTTGAAAGGAGCTTTGTATGCATCTGCATGTTTATTCTGAGTCATCATACAGTTGTCCTTCAAAAATCAATCCCATGTAAGAAAAATATACCAACTACTCTCAGTGTTTGTGGGAGGATGTAAGCCTTTTGATGAAAACAAATAATTAAGGACCATAAGTAGGTCAAAATCAGTCTCTCTAGCAAATTCCATATGACAAACTGAGTTTTAGGAAAAAGGAATAAATAACAAAATGCAGCCTCAAAGAGTTTCTGTCATCTGTTAAGGGAAGGACTGATTACCCCTTAGAAGACTATGTCTTTCAGGGAGAGTTGCTTTAAGAGCACTATATATTAAACTGAAGAGTCTCCTTTTTCTGTCCAAAGGTTACTGAAGGAGCCTGCAAGTGTGCATGTGTAAACGGGCACACAAGAACAACTTCCTCTGAGAAAGGGCAAACAGAGAAACCTCTCAGTCACTCCACAAAATGCTATACAAACAGCAGGAGGAAGAAAGCACACCTGCCCCTCCCAAACGCTTCCTGAATTTTACCTGCTGCTAAATCTGGCTGAAAGTACTTTTTAAGTTGTTCATCCTGCCATACTGAAAACCCCTGTGAACACAGTAGCTTGTGTTTTGAAGCTGAAGTGCAGCTTCTCTTCCACATGAATTCACTTACCTGGATAGTTTCTCACTACACTCTACAATGAGCAGGAATGGAAATAGCTTCCTTAGCTCTTAGAGAAATTACCCTACTGCACAGCCAGGAACTGCTGTATCTGGAATTGGATCAGACCCTCAATTATTAGAGAGTGTGGAAGAGAACAGATGGAGAGAATAAATTATACATCCTTAATGGCAAAACAACTGACAGAAAGCTGACAGTGTTAATTCTGCTCCTGTTGGTAATAAGCTGTTACATAAAATGTTGTAAGTCAAAGTCAACACAGAGAAACAAAAACCTACCCACCTCACATTTCTTATCAGCAGGGAAATAAGCAAGGACACTGCACAAAGACTGAACATTTTATTAAACAGAGAATAATAGTATGGCCCAACTGAAATTATCCAAATTAACAAAATTAACCAAAATAAAAAATATGGGAAAATTCCCATAAATCCCAACTAATCCCACACTAAAGCCAAAGGAAATGGCACACAAAAAGAAATTTTGCAACTATGATAAGAAGCACCTGTTTTTTTGATAGTCAGTAACATGTAAATAGAAAATTATTACCTACAAAAGCAAATATTTGCAATTACAACACTTAGATAATAATGTAAGATCATAACTAAGAACTTGGTAAAAAGCACAGCTGAAGAAAATAACTTCTTATTCCAGACAAGATGTTTAAAAAAATCCAGGCTAGCACAATAGCACAACAACCAACTCTATGTTCAAAATGTGGTGTGAAATATTAGGGAGAACTCCAATTTCTAGATTGAAGCAAGACCTGTCTGAAATAAAATTTCAGCTGTATATTTTTATCTGGAAAATAAGTAGCTTAAAAAAAGTTCAGAAAGCGCTGCAGTGGGGAGACTGGACTGTAAGACAGAACTTTTGTACTAAGTAGAGCACACCATACTTTAAGAAATATTTATCCTAAAAAGATAATTCCCATCACTGACCTGCAAAAGAGCGGCGTTTCACGTTCAGCTCATTGGACACACGAACTTCAGTGCACAGTTTCAGCATCAGTAACATTGTAATGATCATGATAATGCTCTGCCACAAAAGAGGGGATTCAAAACGCCTTCCAAACCTAAAAAAAGGAAAAGAAAGTAAGTAAAACGCCTGGAAAAGGAAATGCTATCAGTAACAGGTACAGAGGGCTGAGGAAATCAGTCACCAGACAGACCTAATTGCAAACAGTAGCTCAGAGTAGAAGTACCTTATTTCAACATCCAGTGGACTGATCCTAGAGATGCTGAAGAGAGAAACTTAAGTTTTTGCTTCAAAAGCCAGCAGCAAACTCATTGTTTTGAAAGGAGAATCACATTCATTAAGCAGTAATTTGGTACAGAGAGACCAGAGTTATGCCACATTAACACCAGTTATGTGTGCTCTCCACACATACACTCCAAAGATTCCACATGGACTTCTCTGCAAAACTTCTCTCTCAACTTTTCATTTTTAAATTAAGTCCTAAAAACAACAGCACTTGCTCTATGAAGAAATAAATATCCACAGCCCCGTCTAAACATCCAAGTGGAAAAGCCAGGTCCACAGAAAATTTTAATTAAAAAATTTAAGAAATTTTTGTCTTATTTGGACCAAGATTGAGGGAAGGAAGTACAGATGACGTGTCATAGGAGCTCCTGAGTACTTCCTTCACACAATAGAGAGGGTGAACTTGGACTGTGGCCAGTCTTGACTGAAGAGCTCATCTTAGGTGACTGCACAAGATTCTGCAGTAGGAAAAGGAGAACCCTTCAGTGGAGATCAGTAATGCTTCAAGGTCCTCTTCCTACATTACTTGATGAAAGCTCAGCAATCCCCACCACACACTCAGTAAGTGCATGAAGGGTAAAAGTGGAAGCTTATCATGTACAGCCCTCAAAGCACATTGCATTTACAACAGGAAGGTGACACACACACCACAGTGAGCTGCTGCTTCTGTGCTCAGTTGTGCCAGGTTTTATGTCTTGAAGACAGATGCTGAGGAAGTGATTTGGTCAGAACATATTGCTGTGCTCCCCAGGGTCCCCTGCCTGTACCAAAAGGCACACAGGTTTTCTAACAGCACAGTTACTAAGGTTAGTCTTTGACCACATCATGCTGACTGAGTCCCAAGCCTCACAGGCATAGCAATTATTGCCCTCTTCTTGACAGTTCCTGTTTTACAGCACCCTGGCAAAATGGAATTTGTTATGCTTGGGCTACTTTGATGGCCGAGCTCCATGCTAGTAAAAACCAGCCAGGTTCACCATCATGCTGCCTCACACTACTGTTTCCACTGCAGCCATTTCAGCAGAGAGAGATTTTTTGTTAGGAGTCAGCTAACAAGGAACAGGAGAGAGACTGGAAAGTCCTTGACTAGCTTCCTTGGAAATCCTGTGCAGAAGAGCCAAGCAGCCCACATTAATGAAAACAGCCAAGTATTTCCTGCCTAAAGGCATACAGCTGGGGAAAAGTACAACCCCTTGAGCCTCCACACTACTGCCAGAGGGCCCAGCAGTAACTACTGCAGGAATATCAGGTCTGCGACCTTTAGTCCCCCACTTCTTTCTTACTGTAACAAATTTGGAGAACACTGTGAGGAAGGAAATAAAGAACACAGCTGATAAGTATAATCATAGGCAGCGTGTGCTCTGAATAAAGCTTTGCACTAGTTCAAAATGGAGGGGAAAAGAACAAAAGTTTGGCCTAGCCTATGCCCCAGGCTCACGATTCCAGAGCTCATTCAGCCCGTGTTGCTGACTGTGGCTAAGTTCCCCTCATCTACTGGAACTCAATACTGTCATATCTGCCTCTTACTCAGGGATGAGAAAAAAATATGGGAAAGACTTACTGAGAATTACAGATCAGTTAACTATAAACCAGTTTACATCAGGTTTAGAAAAACCATCTCAAATTGCAAATGTATTTGCATTTAAAAATACAGTAATGCATTTAAGAGGGGCTGAGCTAGCAGCACAAGTTAGAAGCTATTATGACAGTAAATCCAGCCACAGGTCACTGCAAGGTTAGTTTCTCCCTGCTGATGAGATTATTGGTGATTCACTAATGGGTGCCTCACAAAAATACTGCTTGCAGTATAAATACCCACTCACTACAAATACAAATAAGCATAGGCACCTGCTTGTCTGATCACAACAATTTGTCAGGAGATTCAAGTATTGCTGCAGACCCTCTACCCTAAACACTAGGTAGGAAAAAAAGTAAAACAAAGCTCACCACACAGAAGAGAGTTAAAATGGAAATTTAAAAATTCTTATGGGAACTTCAAACAATGCAAACCACTTGTAGGGCTTTTCACAACCATCCAGTCAAAGACAACAAAGGTTATACAACAAAACATACTCATGTGAAATGTATCTTCCCAAACACCAAACCCCAGAATGAGTCTTGCAGGCAACACAACCCACTAAACTAGATCAGATCAGGAAAACAAACAGCTGCCATGGAGGCCAAGAGGCAGAGCAAACTACACCACATGGATTATACCACACTACCTGGGCAGCAAGACTGAAGGGAATACCACTGTCAAGGACCACTCTTGGGTTCTTGAAGCTGTAAAAGTAAAGCCAGAACACTCATTTTGCTCAGGATCACGGACACAAGCACCACCCCAAGCTGCTTACCCTACTTTACACTGCTATCAGAGCCTGCCAAAGCAACACTAATCCAGTTTAAGGCTCCTCAGCCAGCTTCAGCCAGGGGCACTATGGGATGTAAGCCCTGCAGGGGGAGTGTGCCATTCCATGTTCTGTTTCCTTTCTGCCTCACAGACATTATTCCTGTCTCTGTGTAAGCAGGAGCCAGGAGAGCAGGAACACTAAGGTAATTAGAGCACCTTATGAGAGAAAGATTAAGAGCCTTAGGGTACAAGAACCAGCTTGCAGAAAAGATCAGCTTTGAAGTCCTGGGGGTGAGGGGTCACCATGTTATTCCACATTTTCATCCCATAACTGCAATGTTGTGTAACCAAGTGAACAGTGACACTTGCAGAATTCAAGGAACTAAGACTTCATATGTCAGACTACAAAGAGACAAAGAGCTTTTCCACTGTTTACTTCATTTGTAAAAACAAAAGAACCCTTTATTTCCTGTACTAGTCAAATACGCAAATAAAAGCGGGGAGTGGCTTACATGTTATTAGTGTTTCCACAGCCTTCAAATGACTAATGCATGTTCAGGGTGATGAAGACAAGAGAAGTGCACATTCAAGCCAGAGAAGAGACTAACTAGTTATTGAGAAAACTATGTAATTCCATTGGTACAATTCAATTCTGCAATAACCCTGCTATTCCAGTCCTTAGCCTATTTGAAACAGCAAATGCTGATTGCGAAAAAGAAGCCTATGCCAGACCAAACATAAAAAGGTTTGCTTATATAAAAGCTTTTCCTAAGACATTTTTTAAAAGAAAATGACTGCTTTTGGTGCAGCCAGATCACCATCACCCTGACCACTGTTTCCTCCCACACTCCTGGATGCTGTTACAGCTTTCATCTGCTGTCTGCTTTTCAGCTCTTTGGGAAGTTACAGATTCTAGGCAAAATGGAAAGCACACAGGATACACCACACACTACCAGGATCATGACAGACAACCCAGGGTAGCAGCATGACAGCTGTCCTGAAAGTCATCCCAATTACAGAATTGAACCTGAAGGATTTAAGCAGGAAGAAGAAACAAACCAGTTTTGCAAAAGGATCTTTTGACACAAGGCTCCTCTTGACATGTAAACTTCCAAGACTTTATGCATCATTCCAAACCAAGCTCCTCACTTGGGCATACAAAATTCTACTGTACTTTCTACACAAAAAAAGTAGCTCATCTTATCCCTGCTCTCTGGCACATACACAAAGGAGGAGGAATTGCATAACACTTTCGCTCTCAATATCTGAGCAAGATTCCACCAGCAGGCCATCTCTCACACAAGGCAATCTCTCAAAGTTGTAGTCATTCTGTCAGCTTGATTCATAGCATCATCCCACATTCCACACATGGTAAAGCTGGCAAGACCCATTTTAGTAACAGAAGCCTTAAAAACACAAGTTTCTCTTTCTCACACTAAGTCCTTCAGACATCACTGCTTTGCTTCCCGAAGCCACAGCAATACCAGACAGAAGAGATCTGGTCCACAAGTGCCACCATAGGTATTAACAGCATAATAAATACCTAGGAATCTACCCCTGACAAGAGCAAGTTCACCATTTCTCTATAAATTGCCTCCAGCTTCACACTTGAGTCTCTAAACCTCTACTCTTAAACAGGCAGCTTATTTCATTGACTCCAGCACAGAGAAATCCCAGTGCTATTGATATTGCTGTTTTAAGATTTTTTGTTTCAGGTCAACTGATGTGGAATTGGTAGAGGGTTACCTTTGCTCAAAAACAACACAGTTCATGGTCTCCATCCTGTCCCTAGTTGTCAGAACTTGTTCCCACAGTTTTCCTTAAGGCAACTACTCTGTGAGAACAACTCCAAAACTGGATGGTTTTATTTTCTGGTTTTGGATTTCTGTGGCACTGCTGTATGAGTTTTAGGACAGTGTTCCACAGAATTCCAGCTCAAAACCTTTGGAAAGAACTTTGTCTTCTTGGAAAATATACAAACCCTATTACATAACCACATCCCATTTACAAAACGTAAAACTGGAAAAAAAAATCCCAAAAAACTTCTGGGCGTAGCAAGCAACATAAGTACTTTTGGCTGTACAGTCAAGATTATATATAAAAATGTCTACATTGATTTCTAAGAAATCTATAGTTTCTTTCCCTCTAGCTATTTACTTTCATTTCAATATTAGAAGAAACTGTAATTTATCTCTTCATAAGCTCTGCTTTAAAAAAGAAAGGGCAAAGAGAGAGAGGGGGAAGAGAGAGAGAACGCACAAGTAAGTTTTTCTGCATCCTCCACCCCCAACCAATTACACAACTCTCAGCCGCCTTCTCATTCCTGCTCTCCATCATGACAATGCAAAGCTACTCAGCTGGCAGCCTGCAGGCCACAGGAACCCAGGAGAGGTGTGCACCTTGGTCTAGTGCCACTGGGAACTCTGGAGCCACCCCACAACTTCAAAACAGCCTGGGACAGCTTAAACAGATAATTAATCACCTCAAAGCTCAGGGTATCCCTTGAGCACAAACACAGAGCTAACTCAAGAATGTATAATAAGACATAAGGCACAGCTATCAAAAATGGTAATGAAGTGTTTAATTAAAAATGCAGAGGGAAGAAAATTGCTATCAGGTTTTTTTTTTTGAGCAGGTCATACACTTTCACATGCACCAGAATTACAAAGGCCTGGAGTTCTGCACTGCCTCTCAATGTCTATCCACAGTGCAGACTTTCCCTAGGCTGACCAGTCCAGAAAAACAATGACCTGTGGGGCTGGAGAAGACAGGCAGGAAAAACAGTACTGACAATGGCAGGACTAAACAAAGGAGCAGCTGATGCAGCCATAAATCATATCCTGCACCTATACTGGCACCCCAAAATAAATACTGATTTGATGTGTTAGATAAAATTGTAACAATAGCTTACTACAAAATGTAAAGTTAAATTGGTATCAAATCTACTACAGCACAAAATCTGCTCTTCACACTGGTATACAGTTGTTCTAAATCCCTTGTGTTAGAAGCACAAACTGCCTACTTTTCAATTTATTTTAGGAATCCTCTTTAAAAGGGCCAAAGACTTAAACATGGACAAACTTTTAGTTTCTTTTTTCTAAACAAAAGCCATGCATGCATAAATAAAGTGAAGTAGAACCACTCCCATTGCTATTCATACCCTGTCTTCATTCTTCCAGACCAATCTTTCCCCAATATTTTTACACAAAGTTCTGGCACATTGCTGGAACACAGCCAGGCCAAACACACATAAATGAAAGCAGAAACATCTCTTTAAAGATGACATTTTGAGACATTTTGTGAAAGAGAAGCAATCTCTTCAAAGATGATATTTTGAGGCATTGTGTGAAAGAGAAACATGAAAAATGGATACTGTGCTACTGTCATCACCAGCAAACTAAAACTTCTTTGGGCACACCTTGAAATTAAGTGATTAGATGTAAGAAAGTCAAGGAGGCTTGACTCATTCAAAAGATGGCTTTCCACTGCAGACAGTGTAATCAGACAATAAGAATTTGTGAGAACAAGTAAGTGGAAACAGGATTGTTATCCTTGATCTCAGGAGTACTTTGTTCATTGGCTACTGTCACAGTGCAATCCACCCACTGAAATTCTATTGACACATAAAACATGCCAAGATTAGGAAGCAAATACTCTGTTTGGAGGGGAGATGAAAGGTAAAATTTAACCTGCTGCAAAACCAGACATTAAACCAAGAAAGGATAATCTCTGAAATAACCAAGTACAGTTAAAGGAACCTGTGGAATCTGTCATTCCACAAAGAGAATGTGAGGGAATTACCCCCTTAGCTGAGGAGAAGGAAGTATAATAAAGCCATAAGGGAAAGGTGGGAGGACTGGGTCTGTTACAAGTTACACAAATACAGAAACACCAGCACTACCCAAGAGCAAAAATACAGAGGCATAAAAGGTATAACAGGCGGGAACAGTCTGGCCTTGTGAGCTGCAAATTCAATATGTGAAATTTCAGGGAAAACCTGTAAGTAACAAGAGACACAAATTATAGAAATGTCTTTGAAGTTAAAAACAAAACTAACAAGCAAAAAACAACAGACACATCAGCCATCCTAGAAAATAATTAAGTCCTGAAAAGCAACACTATTAAAACTTTAAAGTTTTTAAGGCCTAGCAATTTAAGTACTAATTTTTGGGTCAGGGTAGAGGAGAAGTCCTGGAAAAATGACTCTGGCTCAAATCACGTGCTTAATAATCAGAGGTAATGAAGAGAAACCAAACGAAACCAGGAGCTACATGGCAATAAAATTTTCAGAAGAGAGACTTGGAGTAATACTGGGTTTCCTAAAGGGAAGGAGATGTCAACTGATACTTGGGGAAAAAAATTATATACAGAACAAAATTACTCGCAGGAACAGTTCTGTCCCGGCACCAGAATGGATTAAATTGTTTAATAATTTTAAAACAAAAAAAATAAAACCTCCTAATTTCCTCCAAAGACTATTACATATACAATTAAAATAATTCTGCTGTTAATGTCATTATCGAGAGCACTGGGTCCCAGCAATGCATCAGCCATAGGTGACATTAACCAAATAATGCAAAAATTAAATTGCCAAGTTGCTCTATGAGTGCATTTTAGCCATGTTCACAGAAATCACAGGCTCTTGCTCTATGCTCTTCCTTAATCATCCAGATGCCAAATGCCTCAATGCTGTTTTCATTACTTAGTGGTGCTTATAACTAAGTAAGGGATGCCTAATTTTTTAGGCAGACAAGCAAAATATTCTCTCCCAGGAACACAGAATTATCATTACGCAAGTACTCCTCTGTCTTCCAGTTCAGCAGAACTAGAAAGAGACAATTCATTGCAAGTACAGACAGAAAGGTTTCTGCAGGCTTCTGTGTGAAGCTATTCCATGCCAAGCTCCAAGGTGACCAGAGCCTACAAAGTGCTTATATGTGTTAGGAAGTGATATTATTATGTGGCTTAACCACTCACAGTAAAACAATTACATACTCCTATTTGCATTCTCTCTCTTTCGAGGTATTAACAAACCTTTCAACACTGACAAAAATTATAACTTTTCATTACTTGCAGTACTTTCACATATATCTTAACTAACCTAAAATCAATCCAAATTAAAGATCTTTCAGTTATTCCATAGTCTGAGTCCCACTTAACAGATGCACTCACCTGAGTTACCTAGAAACTGCCAGCATCTCCATTTAGGTGTGAGTCATTTCTATATTTTAGCTACCTCCAGTAAAACCAAATATCAGACTATTTCTCTAAAACTGTCAGCTCAGGCCTTCCACTTTTCCTCCTCCTGCCAGTCCCTCCACTTCCCTCCTGCTCTCTGCTTTCTCCATATACTTCTCCCCAGGAAAACATAGTTCCAATGCAACAAGTAGCTGTGATCTAGTGATTGCTCTTGTTTGACTGCCAACTTGTGGTACCAGGAAAGGGTCTCTTGCTTTCCACTCCAGCACAGCACTTACAAATTGCATCTTGCTGTAGCAGAACCCAGGAAGCCATTACCCTGAGTCAGAGGAGGTTTCTTTAAAAAGAAACTGGAAACCAACAAACGGATGCAGCCTGTTACCTATCCGCTCTTCATGGACTAAAAGCATTATTTGGTCATCAAAACAGTATCACAGAATAACTGTCCTTAGTTGCAGTAATTGCCCAGACCATTTAATCTTTAGTTTCCCAAGTACATTCTCAGTGGTGTAGCATCTATATAATCAGAAGTAACGAACAAGACATTAATAACATTGATTCACAGAAATCATGCCCTAATAACATTTTCTTTGTCCAGCAGCACAAGACCTAAATATAGAAATAAACTTGCCCTTAAGTATTGGAAGTGGTGTTGAAAGCAAAAGAAATTTCCTTTTGAAAGGCAGCACATCATTTCCTTGCTTATCCAAGAGTGAAAATTGTCATCTGTAATGGTGCATGAAGATCTATAGGTGAACCCTCTCTGAAGTCAGCTGGCAAGAATATATGGCAAGCGTTCCAGTGACGTTAATGCCAACTAGACACTAGAATAAGTGTGTGGTGCAGAGGCTTTCACTCTGAAAACAGAAGTTTAGGAGCACGAGAAATGTAAAAGCAAGAAAAAAAAGACCTGACTTTGCATAAACCTCTTTACCAACAAGTTAAAAAGTTTCATCTTGGAAATCAGAGTGCTGATAATTAGATCTGGCAAGGGGAACAGACCACGCTCCCCAGCCCAGTTCCTTCTTAATAGACTCGCACACTGATGGAAAGACAGCATTTAGATCTCCAAGAGAAAGGAAAACGCACGTAAAACATTATTTCGTCAAAAATTCCAATCAAAGCCTTACAGCCAGCAAGCAAGCACGAACCTTTAGAGGCGAGCAGAAACACAGCCAACTTACCAAAAAAGTATCCGCAGAATGTTTGCCACCAGCAGCACCAGGCAGACGTAGCTGGAGAAGCCGTCGGCGTTCTGGGTGCGCCGAATGTCCCGGTACTGGGGGATGTAGGGCACGACGCCGCCGAACACCATGGCCCCCGCGGCGCCCCACGACACCAGCTGCTGCATGGGCACCAGCAGCCACTCCAGCCCGCCCGGCTCCATGCCGGGGGCGAGCGGGGAGGCGCTGAGGCCGGGGGCCGCCCTCAGGCTGAGGGTGCCCGGCCGCAGCGCTCCGGCCGCGGCGGCTCTAGCCACGGGCGGGCTGCGGGCCGGCGTGCGGCACCATGGCTGCGCCCTCTGCGGCGGGGCCCGCACCTGGGGAGAGGGACGGGGCGTGAGCGCGGCTCCGCCGAGGGCGGCTCCGGCCGCTGGCGAGCCCGGACCACCGCCCTGCCGCGGGCGGGTCGGGGCCGCCCCCGCTGCCGCCTCAGCCCCCGCCCGAGCCGCGGTGCCGGCGCTCCCCGGGGGGAGCCGCGCCGCTCCATCGTTGAGCGGCCGGGCAGGGCGCGGACACGCGGCTCCGCCGCCACCCCCGCCCGGCCCCCGGGTCGTGTCTCCGAGGGGCTTCTCCGCCCCCCTCGCCCACCCGCGCTCTCCCCGCCCCGCCGACAGGCACGGCCGCCCGCCCCGCACCTGCTCCCCGAGCTCCGGCCGCCGCCGCCTCCATCCCCCGGCGCCGCTCCGCGGCGGGCAGCGGCGGCCGGGGCGGCCCGTGACGCACCGCCAGCGGCCCGCCCGCCAATGAGCGCCGGGGCCGCCCCTTCCTCCGGCGGGGAGCGGCGGCGCGGGGCCGGGCCCCTTCCTCGCTTTCCTCGCTTTCCTCGCTTTCCTCGCTTCCCACCGCGCTGCCGCCCGCGGGCCGTACCGGGACGCGGCGGGCGGTACCGGGACGCGGCGGGCGGCTCGGGTATGGAGGGGGTTCGGCTCCCCCGGGCGCACCTGGGTGCCTTCTCCTGATCAGCTGCGCTGAGCTGCCGCCCTGGGTCCTGCTCCTTTGGAATTCCCCTGGAATTCCGTCATGCCTCATGGACAAGGGAGGCATGGAGACAAGGGAGTTTTTAAACTGCAAGGGAGGAGATTTATATTAGGTATTGGGAAGAAAGTCTTTTCTGTGAGGGTGGTGAGGCACTGGCTGCCCAGAGAAGCTGTGGCTGTGCCGTCCCTGCAAGTGTTCCAAGGACAATGAGCAACCTGGTCTAGTGTAAATGTCCACGCAGGGAGGTTGGTACTAGGTGGTCTTTAAGGTCCTTTCCAAGCCAAGCCATTCTGTGAGTTCTGTGGCTCTCTGAATTGCTGTGGCTGGGAAGGGAAAATGTTCGTCTTCTACCCAAAGTAGCGCAGACCCAAAGTGTCCGGGCAGTCTCTACTGCTGCTTGCACTGGGCCAGCAGTGCTGCACACAGGTGTTCTGTGGAGAATGATAGCATGGGCACTGCATCCACCTCCTCCAGCCACGCTTTCCAGGATGGATCATCCACCGTGCGTCCAAGTGACTGCTGTCCTCAGAGCTTGTTCCTTGGGCTCCCCATAGTGCTGCCCCAGCCATGCTTCCTTCTACCCCTGCTGCTCACCCAACAGGTAGGAAATGAGATGGGTTTTCCTGCATCTGAGTGATGTATTATTTTGTGTCCTGTAGCAGCAACTGCAAATGTTTTTTGTGAGTCTTAAAGGGTAAAAAAAGCTGAATTAAAAATAGAAATGTCTGTTTTGGGACTTCAGAAACCTTTTGTGTACTTCCTGCATAGCAGCACCTTGCTCAACTGCAACCATTTCTTCCACTGGCCAATTCTTGCAGCACATGAACCTGCACATTACCTCAGAATGTATTTGTCAAAGACATTCTTGGAGTACCATCACACAAACATCCAAAACAGCCTCCTATATAGATCAGGTGACCAGGGATAACATTGGGACTTTCCTACAAGGAAGTAGCAGCTGTGCTATTTGAACAAAGCTCTATTCCATTACACAGACTTGATAGTTTGATTGCTGAAGTTAAAAATACATAGTAGGTGTTTTGAATTCTGATTTTTGGATGAGGGTTCTGAAGTTCCTGATTTCATCACATCTGACTCACTCAGAGAGACTATAACAATCCAGTTATTTAAAACATTTTATTATTTAATGGCTCATATTTCATATATCACTTGTGCCAACTTCTTTACATGCTTTCCTTGGAGCCCTTAGCACATTATTTTTTTATAAGCACAATGGTCTAAACAAACCTCTAGCTGAAAATAGGAGTAGCCCAGATTAGAAAGCCTTTTTTAATGTAAATTTCATAAGTATTTTGAGAAATCATGAAGAAATTATCTTGAGAAAATAGGTATTTTGAAGTAATGGTTACCTAAGTAGAAGAAACTGCCCAAGCTGGCACCAGATCTCCAGATTAGCTTCAAGAATTATTCCAGGATGCTCTTAAGTCTATGCAATAACTAATTATATACAATATTAAGATTCTAAAATACTCAGCTGGAAACAGACAACTGCCTAAACTTAGGTTTTTCTCCCTTACTTGAAATGGGAAAAGTAAAAACTACTAATTACAGCATGCTGCTGTGTGAACACAATTCAGTTCTGGTCGTTGAAAAACATCCTAGTTGTTCAGGAGTTAATCCATGGGTGTAAGCTAAGCTGGCCAGTGACACCAGACACTGAGTAGGAGGAGGAATGACAGGTTGGCTGAACTCCTGGGGCTGAGCAGCTGCCAGCATCAGGGAGGGACCCTTCAGGTCTCAGGATATTCTAAAACTTCAGGGTTTTTTGGTTGTGGTACCATCCTGAGGTGCTTGCTGCCTCTGGCATAGCATCCTGCCTGGCAGAGAACATCCAACCACAGCAGACCCAGCAAGATTCCAGTAGGAAAGTGTGCTGGAAGAAATTTATCTAAACATGGGGTGATAACAGGTGATTGGAGAGAGTCTTGCATCATCAAGGAAAAGTTCCACAACCTGCAGGTCTGAGTGCAGTCACACAAGAATGAGCCTTGTGAGGCTTCATATCAAAGCAGATTTTTTTCTCTGGGAGATAGTAACTGAGAGGGAGCTCAGAAGGACCTCTCTCTTGGTGTAAAAGTAGAGCCCACCCTAGAAACAATACTGCTTCACTGCCAGAAAGTAATCCTGTTTCATGTGATGAGAAAAAGAACAGGTGCATTTATGTTTTCACACAAACCGGCAAAATTCCCCCATTAGGGAAAAAAAACCTACTCTATTAGCTGGAACTACATTACCTGTTCAGAAAACACAAGCAGACAAAGTTTCACACCAGATCTTTGAAGACTAAATTAATCTTTTTAGGACATCTGCTGTAGGAGAATTGAAATTGATTATGTGAAGTTATGAACTGGCTTCCAGCAGTTAACATTTTGGTGACAACATAGTCCCCAAACTTCCAAATATAACGAGAATTTTGATTTCTTTTAGATTAAGAAATCTGATAAGAAATGTTCCTGTAGTATCTTTAGATATGGTTTAAGCAAGCTGAAAATGGTGAACAGACACAGGATGTTTTCAAAGAACTTTTAACTTTAATGTTGGTAGAGGTAGTAAAAATTACTGTTTAAGGTTTAGTTTTTGCAAGTAGGTCCACTGCCTTTAAAAAAAGTAAGCAGAGCCCCATTTCTGCAATTGGCTCCATATGGCCATATTCCTATCAGGATGACACTGGGACCAACAGGACACAGGAATGAACCACCCAATGGACCAGTTCCATGACAAGTCTTAGCCACCTCTGCAGTTTTTCACAGGAGGAGGAGGAGGACAGCTGTTGGAACTTCACTTGTTCTGTAACTTCACAGTTACTGCAGTAGCAAAAATAGCAGATTGCTGCAAGTCTCCCAACCAGTCTGTTGTTCTGCCAATTGATTTTGAAAGATGAGTATTAAAACTATTTCATATTCTACATTAGAGAAATGCTGTTGCACAGAAGCAAGCATATGAAGTCCCTTCAACACCCTGCTAAAGTGCAGATAAGCTCTTAAGTTACTTCTTGAACACGCTGCACAATAAAAGGATAAAGTGAATCCCTGTGGTAGCCAAATTCCTTTCAATTATCACATTATATATCTCATTCTACAACTACAGCCATGGGAAGATTAAAAAGAAATATTCACTGAACTGTTCATAAAACAAGTGAATGGGTCTTAAGTGTCTTGAAATTGACCTTTCCTACCATAATGTATTATCACTAAATCAGTTGTCCTCTCCATTTTTAATTTTTTTTTTAAAGCAACGCTGCTGCAACTGGTGGCAGAAGCTACCTCCTGGCCTCTCCTAACATTGGTGAGCCCATTTTGGCAGCTGATGGACAAAATCAAGCCAGCATTAATAGGAGACCCAGGAGTTTTATTGCACATCTTCACCACTCTTCCTTTATCCTCTGCCCTGATCTTTGCAAACAGAACAGTGAATGAGTGGAACAGTCACCTGCATGCACAAGAATACCCTCTGCACTTCCAAGGAGGAGCTCTGACAAACATGCCCAAGCCTAGAAACCCATCCCTGGGCAGTAGTCATGTGTTTGGCACTGGGGAGCAGGAACCAGGACCATGGAGGCTGGTGATTAGACTCCTCTCTATATTTGGACTGCTACTATCTCCACAGACAAATGGAGAAAAAGCCCTAAAGCAAACATGTCAGAGCAGGAATCAGCCTGACAACTGGCAAAGATACATGAACCCCTCTTCAAACCATTACAGCTTTGTAAACAATGGGCAAAGTTCAGAGTGGGGAACTAAACAAACAGCAGTCCTGGTTCATTTTCTTACCTGAGTAAGCAGCTGATGCCTGGATGCAGGACTGCTTAACCCACAGCCTGCTCTTCTGTCAAACAGGTCCAGTTGGCTGCAATTATTTCTTCCCCACCTGCTCTTGGGATGCCTTTGGTCTGTCCTATGGGCTCAAGGTCACCTCAGCAGTTGGCTGCAGCAGAGGAATCCATAGGCAGCACCCAATCCTGCATATCCTTGCCTATGTCCAACACTGCAGCCAGACGTTCCCACCTTGACATCCCTCAGGAGTGGAGCTGCTTTCTCTCAAGAAAATATGTAATAGAGGAACATCTCCACAGATGGGAACTGCACAGTGTGCAGAAAGTACCATGCAGGCTCCATTCATTGCTGGTCCAATGCATGCTGCCCATCATCAGAAGGGACAGATTCCTGTTTTTATTCCATCTTACTAAAATGGCTGTTTTATTAAGCTGGTTTTTGTTGGACCTTTCTTGACATCATGCAGAAGGAGCTCTGCACTATCTCCCTCTCTCATGCACTTCACTCCTCCCTGGGGCAAAAACTCACTAATTACAGGATCAGTTGTGTTCTACAAGAAGCTGCTGCTACCAGGGAGTGAGCTGGGAGAGGAGTGTGGTGGGTTGATCTTAGGCAGCAGTGAAGCCCCCACTGCCATGTGCTCACTCTCTCCTTCCTGCAGGATGAGGCATAGAATCAGCAGGGTGAAGTCATGGGAAAAATACCTGTGGGTTGATACAGAAATCTTGTAGTGAATAAAAAGAACACAAATAAGTGATGCAAAGGCAGCCACTCACCACCTCCCACTAACAGACCAGCGCTGCCCAGCCAGTCTCCGAGCAACAGCTACTTTGGAAGAAACTTCCTGCCTGCAGCCTGCTTTTATTGCTGAGTGTGATGCTGTTGGTCCAGCGTGTCCCTTTTATCACCTGGGGCAGCTGTCCTGGCTATTTCCCCTCTCAGCCCATTTGCTGGGGTGGAGGGGAGGGCAGAGTGAGAAACAGAGGTGGCCTTCATGGTGAGGAACTATGGCTCAGTGAAAGCTAAAACACTGGTGTGCTGCCTGTGCTGTTTTGGTCACAAACACAGCATCATATGGGTCACTGTGGAAAAAGCTGACTCCACCTTAGCCAGAGCCAACACAGGGCATGAAATGCAATTTGGGAGATCCTCAAGCTGGCTTTATCACTGAACCAGTGAGGGTGCAAGTGCAGTGTCCAAAGTGTCAGGAGAGCTATCCCTAGCCTGCTCTGACTCATTTTCTCTCTGCTGTGGAATAAATAAGAAGCAGAGAGAAAAAAGAAAAATGACAGAGAAATTATAGCTTCATCATGATTCAAAATACCACCAGGTGACCTGGAGTCAGTAGCATTACAGCACCCAAACTGTTCTTTCTTTCTCTGTTCTAGAACAAGGACAAAGTGCTCCTGATGGTATTTACACACTGTAGCACACACCTGGCTTGTTTCTGTTAGATAACCTCAACATCTCTGGTACACTTAAAAACAGGACAAAACTAAATTTATGCCCTCCTTACCATGATAAGAGTGCAGAATGGGGGGAAAAAAACCTCAAAGACTAACTTTATTGCAAGAGTAATACTTGAGTCGAGGATAATTTAGACAAGACAGACGCAAACACTGCAGACTGATTTTTTCTGAAACCCCAAGGAGCTGCAGTTACACTTTCTTTTGATTAATACAGCAGCTATTCCAGAGAGAAAATTAACATCCTCATGTGTCCTCTGAGCTGCTCTGGCCAGCCAAAAAGTGGGAGCAGCCTTGGGGGCCCATGCCACTGCACCTCTTCCTCAGCTGTGGAAAGCCAAACCTCTGGTGCTCTTTGCTCAGCTGACACTTGTGCTACCTGTGCTGGCAATGCCCCTTGGCACCCTCTGGCCCCTCTAACCCTTTGTCATTTCAGATGCCTTTTGCCAGGCATGCTTGGAATATGCACCCAAATGTCTCCTGCTGGCAAACACAATGTGGAACACTAAAGGAAGCTGAGGTGGGAGGGCCTCCTGCATTACCCAAGCTGCATGAAATATCTGTCATAACTCTTAGCACCTCCCCTCTGCCACAAATGTCTCACAGAAGAAGCAGGCAGGCCACTGCCAGTCAAGGTTTCAGTCTTAAGAGCATATTTGCAAATGATCTTTGTCTCAGGTGAAAAAGGGCAAGCTTTTTCTCCCAACAGAAAAAAAGCCAAAGAATCAGATTACCATACTCCTGGCTTTTTTTATTACTGTCATTGCTCACTGACTCACATCCTGCTGCTAGACCATGTGTCCTACACCCAATGTTCCCCAGTGTTATTACCCGTATTTGCCCAAATCTATTAATGTTTTATGCAACCATACTAAGTGCTTTCTACTAATTCAAGGTGAATTTAAACTCCCTGTACCAGGGAAACGCTCCAGTTGCCTCCTCTGGGAAAAACTCTGTCTGAAGCTGCAAGGAAACATTAGCATAACTGCAGTTTGGTCACAAGAAACTTTACCCACAGTTCTTTACACCTTCTGGAAATGCAAAATGGGCATTTTCCAATGAACCACTCCCTCTTTCACCCAGCTTCCAGCCTCTTCAGCAGAGGCTCTCTTTATCAAATATTTTAGAAAAATACTCTTTCCATCATGCACGGCAGCACGTGCCACGTTCAGTATCTGTGCACAAAATACACATTCTGCTGTGGACCACGAGGTCCCTGGAAGAGAGCTACACCAGGCTGTGGGATCTGGACATGTGAGGTCAGCTGCCTGCCTGTGGTTTGAACACAGCCTCCAGGTGCAGTGCCAGGCATGCCAGAGAACACAGAGCCTGCTCCCTCTCCCATCAGGCACATCCTGCAGCCTTTCAGGAGGTGAAATGCGTGGTGAATATTCCTTCACCCTCACTATCCAAAGACAACAGAACAAGGATGGAGCAGAAAAAAGCATGGGAAGCAACATCTCTTACCAGCCATGTTCGAGAGACATAGCTGGAGATTTCTGGATCACCACACAATAATTCAGTAAACAGCAGCTGGGTGGGTGATTTCACAGAGCCTGGGATTACACACAGCTCTTCACAGAGCCGAAGGATGCCACCACCACCCACCACACCAGCCTCCACAGTCACCTTTCTGCTGCTCCCGCATTTATCCCAGTGCAATACACCTACAGGGAAAATTACACCGTGTTCTGTTACAGCTACTTAGCAATACATGATGTCCATAGCACACGCTGAACATCTGATCAAGATTATCCTTAACCCCTGTCAGTTTTCTTTCTGAATAAACTTGCAGAAAGGGGCTGACTGAAAAATTTCACAATAAGGGGATTTGTGAGCGGCAGTCCCAAAACAGTCCCCTTTTATAAAAGGCAGAGCACGTCCATCAGGGATCAGGTTTCCCAACGGCTGGAGTTACCCTTTTCTCTTCAAAGATACTGAACCTGAAATTTGAACCATGAGCAAACACCCAGGCTTTTAATATTCACCTCAAATGACTTTGTCTTTGAAAGGAGCACCAGCTGTCAGACACCACTGACCCGAATGCCTTTTCCCCTGCCTGAGGCATTTGCATTTCACTAACCACGTCTTTCCGTGCTTTTAAATAACAACTTGTTGGTCTACTGATGTTACCATATGAAAGAAAAGCGATGCCTTCACCAGGAAGTACTCCAGTGGAGCAAGCTTTCAGTGACTTGCATTATGCTGAATCAAAAGATGGGGTAGATGTTAACGTTTGCTACAAGAACCATCAGCACCACTTGGGATTGCTGCATATAAAAGCTGATGACCTAGCAAAGCCAGGGTGTTTTTTCTGCACATTGTGTCCCTCTGAATCACGACTGCAAAGTGACTGCAAAGTGACACAAGAGAAGCTACCGGAGAGGGAAGGACCAAGCACAGCATGACTCAAAGACCCAGCCCAACAATTTGTTAGCAAAAATACCATGATTGTGGTGCAAGCACTAACTTGTACCAAGCCCTTTTCTCTTCAGAGAAAACTTTTACTATTGACTATGCCTCTGCCAGGAAGAAAAAAAAGCAAACCCACACAATTTGCAGTGCCATTTGCATGCTGCCTTCTGATCTGCAGCCAAACAAGCTGCCTGTTGACCCAGGAGCACTTGGACTAAATTTCCTGTTTTCTTTCTCACCACACATGTAATATTCAGCTTTTCTTTGAGATGTCCTCTCTCTGACCTCACCTCCATTCCAAAGCAACCCTGAGCCAGACATACTTGGAGCATGTGACCAGAGGATTCTGGTATATAAAAGTATATAAAGGTATATAAAGGTATATAAAACCTTATTTGTCAGCAAAGAGAAGGGAAAGAGACTCAATGTAACATCCAAAGAGCAAGAGTAATGCATTTCTACAACAGCTCTTCTATCTCCCCACAACATGGGCTTCACAGCATGTCAGTGAACTTGGAACTTAGAGTTTATAAATTGTTAAACATGCTTCTATGTCCTGACTTCTCCTTCCAGCAGTGGAGGGACTGGAATTTCCCTAGGAAAGAGCAAGGGAAATATGCTTTGGATACCATTTCAGTGCACACTGTGAGGAGTTCACAGCACAGGTCTGCAATACTGAAATAGGATGGAAGCAGATGGCACCTCAGCCTTGAGGTCACCCTGTTTTTTATTTTTACTTCATATTCTTCATACCAAAAAGACATATATAGACTGAAAGTGACTGAAGTCTAAGCTTTTTACTGAAATAAAGTAGCATATTATTTTGGCATGGAAAAATAATTTATGTTGTCAAATCTCTTTTGCTCCTTTCTCAAACCTCCTCAGGACCTGTTTTTGTATTCACTGCCAAAATGAACTTCTTGTTATCCTTTTAGTAAATTAAGCATTCTTATTGCAGAAAATACTATTATAAGCACAGTAGTTTACTGATTTTCAGCTAGCCTTCTGCTTTTGAAATAAAACCGAAGGGTCTTTGCTCAGCTTCCCTTAGCTCATGGGTGCATGCCCAACATGGACTATGCTTTTAAAATATGGCTCATCTTACATCCCCAAATTTCAGACCCTGGAAATGTATGCAATAGCCTAATTCTGAACTTCTAAGCCCTCTAAAGAGGGAAAGAGACTAGAGGACATCACAGCAAAACCAAACATTCTAGTTCTATTATAACTAAATTAATTGTTAAGCAAAGTTTGTTTGGTCTTGCCATTTGTCTTTTCTATTTGTGGCCTTTCTGAACTTTGAAACTTTTCCATGACCACTTTTAGCTTTAAAGACACTTCCATTTTTATTGCATAAACCCAGCTGTGCACTATTGGCCTAATTCAGCTCCAGATCTGAACTAAGAGGGCCACTCTTGTCAGCTGCTGAGCCCACAAAGTAAAAGAACCAGACCTCTGAAGGGGGAAATGTATGGTGAAATATTTTTCAGGCTCTTTCACACTTTCAATTGCCTGTCCCTCATTGCTGTGCCAGCTGGATACTATATGTTTTTGTTGTTTTGACCACATGACCTATCTCACGAAAATGGGGAGCTAGTTAAGACAGCCTTTATTAAGTCATGCATGTTTTCAGTTGAACTCTAACCCAGCCATTGCTAAAATGTGGCACTACAAAGATGTAGTGGGGTTCCTGCAAATTGGTTGGCTTATAATGCTTGCTCTCCTGCATTTCCAGCTGGTTCCTTACCCTTGCAAGCTCTTCACTACAAATAGGGCTCTGTGGCTTTGTTCAAGATAACTGGGCACAAGCATACAGAGCCATTTGACAGCCTCTGGGGGAAAATACTGCTGCGTGAGAGAGAAGCTTTTGTAGCTTTTCTGGAAGGAGGGAAAGCCAGGAAGACTATGGCTGTTACCAGAAGTAAAAATGCAAAATACTACAGCTCTACTACCTAGCTGTAAAGGAAAGATTTGTTATTGACAAATAAACAGGTGAGAAGCACCAGTTGTTCCTTAGTACTTAAGCAACAGAACAAAAAGGCTGTATGGTTGAAGCTAGTGGCTACATACAAAAGCAAACTCTATCTATGTGCATAATATTGTTCAAATTGTTTTACTTGGAGGCTTTCTAGAGCAGTAACACTGCTAGAACACTCAAGCTTTGCAAAATTGCTTGATTTTTCTTTTTACAATGAGGAGAACCTGCAAGTGTGGGAAGATAAGGCTGTACGGAGAAGCCACAATTATGGGAAGCAAGTAGCAATGCAGAGGTTGTC
The DNA here is from genome assembly GCF_029582105.1 of Oenanthe melanoleuca. Classification (NCBI taxonomy): domain Eukaryota; kingdom Metazoa; phylum Chordata; class Aves; order Passeriformes; family Muscicapidae; genus Oenanthe; species Oenanthe melanoleuca. The sequence continues at coordinate 92,026,473 of NC_079335.1, forward strand.
CTTGATGCTACAATTTCACCTCAGAGATTAACACACCCTATCAAATGAGGTTGGGAAGGTCAAGAAGTAAAACAATTAAGTTTATTAAGCAAGAGTCTAAGTGGTAGGCTTACAGCAAGTCATTCCTAACTCAGAAATTTCTTGCAGATGAAGACACATATTTGGCATATCTAGCATATGTAATTACTCTAAGTTATCGACTAAGGTAATTTATTGCCCTACAGTGATATGCTCCTAACCATACAGACAGAGCAAACTGAAAACATCTTCATTTACATCAGGCAACAGTCCAGCATCCAGAAGGAAGACACCTCTGTAATAGCTGCACCAGGAGCTTTTCACACTCTGCAGCCCAAAAGCCAGGGATGACCCAGATGCTGCTGCTGCAAGAGGCACCGTGCGACTCTTGCCGATGTCTTTGGTGTTGTCTCGTCCGACACTGCAGCGCAAGCAACTTCAACCACCACCGTGTTTTTTAACCACTCCATCTCACAAACCTAGTTACACGGGGGAAAGGAGGCGATCCTTAAAAAAAAATAAAAAATTGTAAGACCTCTTAGGATCAAACCTCGGCATCCTTATTTAGTTAGTGCCGCGAAAATGACGATTTCTCCGGCAAATAAAGGGCTGGTAGTTGATTCCCTGTCGCCCCGCGGAGCGCTGCGGGCGGGGCCGTGCGCTCGCTGCCCGCCCCGCCGCGCCCGCGGAGGAGGGAGGAGGGTCGGGGACGGGATCGGGATCGGGATCGGAGCCGGAGCCGGAGCCGGAGCCGGAGCCGATGGCGGCCGCCGTCCCTCCGGGAGCCGTGGAGCTGCCGCAGCTGGTGAGCGGGGCCGGCTCCGGAGTGGGGTCGGGCTGGGTGCCCCGGCTGCTTTCCCTGTGTTTATTTCATCTTTCCCCACCCCTGCAGGCGGAGAATCTGCTGTGCCGACTGCAGGAGAATTTTCAGGCTCTGACGGAAAAGTTAACGCTGAGAAATATCCTCTTTGGAGCGTGGGGTACCCGCGGCTGGATTTCGGGTCCCGTGGCTGGGGCCCCCTGCGCGCTGATGGGTGCGGGGGGGTCTTGGCTTCTAGCAGGATGGGCTTCTTGTTTAAACATAAAATCAGCGTGGAGTGAGTGACGTGGGTACACAGCTATGACGTAAAGGCACCTGACTTCCCCCCTCCCTCCCCCAGCCTGTTTATATATATCTTTTTCTAGGCAGGAAAGCCTAAAAAAAAAGCTTCACTACAAGTAGCAAGATAGTCTCTGTGCAGCAATTCTGGCTTTCAAGTAAAATAAGCATCAAATTATGTGTGAAGATTTTGAAGATTTTCTGAAGGTGCATTTTAAAAAGCATCCATCTCCAAAAATGCAACTCAAACGAGCCACAGTATAAAAGCAGCTGTTGGGTTGATCATGACAAGATGAGCCCTCAAAAGGAGAAAATCAGACCTGAGGGGCTCTGAGTTTTCTTATTACGTATACTTACAGAAACTACCTCTTCTTTCTCAACTGTTTTTTTTTTTTTTTTGTTTTTTTTTTTTTTTTTTTTTTTTTTTGTGTTCTATTTTTTTTTTCCAGAAACTGTAAAACTTTCAGGAAGCAGCTGCTTCCTGAATAATGTTTGGATAGCACTCACTTTGTAATTGTGTAGGTTAACTGTATAGCATCGCCTAAAACAGTTCCTCAGAAAGAAAACAATATCTTACACAGTTCACTCATGAATATTTGCAAAGGCTTGTGGTACTAAGAATTTGAATGCTTATCTGTTGTAAGATTGGGTAGTGTTCTAACAATGCCACCTTCTGCATGCTTCATCTTGCATTAAATGTGAACAAGTAAAAGGCTGACACAGCTGGAAGAAGGCTGCTTGTTCTTCTTACAGAAGAAAAAAAAACAACACTAAAACTGTGTAACTCTTCTTTATAAATAAGTTGTCTTTAACTTTTTACTGGAAGAAATGGGCGAGCGCATCAACGACCTTGAGAAGCGTGTTGCTGACCTGATGACAGAGGCTGGGGTAGAAAGCAGCGATGAAGAGTTGGGAGTAAAGACATTTACTTAAGATTTTCTATGTTTTATACATTTCCACTTAAGTTTCGAGTGATGGATGAGTAATGGTGTTTACATATTTAGTATACCTGCATTTTCTTGGATTTGAAAGTGGACTTCTTTAAAACATATTTAATATACCGTGGAAATTTTTTTTCGCCAAGAGCCAATGAATGTGACCACTTTCACAAAAGAAAATCTGCATCTTGCTGCCTCTGTTCCACCTGAGTGCCATATACAAGGGGCTAGTGCTAACTCACCCAATGTGCAAACCGAGGCTGTCCATTCATAGTGAAATGTGTGTGGCTTGAAGTACTCCTGCCCCTCATTCCCATCCCTCAAACCTAGCTGAGGATTCTCACTGGCATAAATTTATGTACTTCTGCTTTTAAACCTGCTACAGCTTCCCAGTATGGCTTGGAGCACACCCCAAACACAGCAGTAAATTACAGTCAATCACTTTATAATATAAAATCATGCTACATTTCAGGATTGTGTTCTGGATTTTATATCCATCTCTTGCAAATGCCAACCCCCTCCCTGATGGATGCCTGATTTTGTGTTTAGTATTTATGAGGCAACACTACTTCTGTGTTCTGTGGATGCAAGTGATGTTGTCTTCCTGTTACTGCACATTTCCTGATTCAAATTCAGATACATCAATTTTGTCATTGGAACTTCTTACCCAGTGAAAGAAAGCAATGTCTGTAAATATTCTGAAGTAATTTAGATATCTGTTCATTCTGATGCCTTTTGCACAAGGTACGCAGTAATTATCAGAAATGCAGAAAGGCAATCCACAAAGATGTCTTTAACTGTACAGAGATCTTCCTATCTCCGTGCTGAATCACGTTCATGAATAAATCACTAACCTACTTATTCACTGTATCTTTGCAGCACTGAAATGAGGATGTGTTCGAGGAAGATTAAAGAAAGAACAGCATAGCACTGACTCCGAGATTTTACAGTCAGGTGTCACACTGACAAAAAATGTTAAGGGAAAACAAATGTGTTTGAATCATGTCATAAAAGAATCTTGAAAAAAAAAAATTAAACTATTCCCCCAGGAAAAAAATAGAAAGCTGTTTGTTCATCTAAGTGGGGCACTGTATTTCCTGAAGCTGAAAAAGAAGTGTTAGTTTCAGAGAGGTCAAAGCCACTATTTTGGATAGAAAACTATATCCTATAATGTGAACTTATCCAATCACAAATGTTTTCAATGTATTTTAATATTAAAATAATATTTGTTGTCTTTTTAGCTTATATGTTCTTAGAATAAACCATTCTGTACTAAAAAGAAATGGCAGTATTTTTAGGCTACAACTGCATGGTTGTTGCTCATTGCACATGCCCACCCAAAGCTGTGCACACCAGTGCAGGTAACATCACCCAGGAATTAATATTGTGACAATTTCAGTTCTTTAACGTTAGCTGTTTTGATGAAAACAGTTTATTTACAGACCTGGAAATAGATGAGGAATTCCAGTTACCAAGCATGTCCAGAAGAAGAAATTGGTAGCCAGAAAACAGGACATCTGCACTAACTTTAAGGTGGTTGTACAAAAAAACATTAGTACTCTTTGCAGAGAAGATTTAGTTTGAAATATAATAGGAATCTTTTACCATAACTGAAACCAGAAACTGAAGCATTGCCAGGTTAACAGAATACCTCAGCTAATGAGGGCAAAATGCTTCTATTACAGCTTTAATTAATATCAAGAAATCATTCTAATTAATGTTTTAATCAGTGTAGACTTGCACGTACTGTCAGACTGGGGGAGGGGAAGTTGGTACGCTGGAGGACAGGGTGGGGAAATCGGCCGACAGGACCTTGCTGAAGTTCAAAATGTCAAGCTGGGCAGGTGTGAGGGGCTGGCTGGCACTGCTTTGCAGGAAAGGGAACTGGTGGAAAGGCTGACTGAGCGAGCAGGGTGCCCAGGCTGCAGCAGGTCACTGGTCACTATTAGCACAGGCAGGGCCAGCAAGGCGCTTCCCTCCCTTCCCCTTGACGGGAGACCACACCCACAATACTGTCAGTCTGGGGGCTCCCCAGTTCAAGGGATGCAGTGGTGTGAGGGAGGTAAAACAGAACCACCAAGATATGGTGGAGTACAGCAGATACAAGGTTTTTTGCTGCCAACCACTACCCCATGGCAGAGCACAGGGAACAGACACTTGTTGAAAGTGCCGTACACCAGGGTTACTCGACACAAGCTGAAACATGAAAACTCCAGCTGGCTGCAAGGAACAGAGTTTTCAACTATGAAGGTGCTCAAACAGCAGAACAGGCCTTCCAGAAAGACTGAGGAATCTCCATCCTTAGAGAACAAGGCTGGAAGACACCTTGAAGATCATCTAGTCCAACCAACATACTCAACACTGGACATAATCCTGGGCAACCTGACCATGTGGAACCTACTATGACTGGGGGCTGACAGTCCCTTCCAACACAAGTGATTCCAAAATCAATAACCACTCTAAACCAGACTAACTTCAGCAGAAATTGAGACCCTTTTGCTTTACTTCCTTCACACTTTCTAAATCCCCTACAACATGCTTGGTAGTAGAAGTAAATTCTTTATCTTTTAACAAACTGGATTTCTTCTTTCTGGAGAAAGGAGCTAGACCGGTTTGGGTTTAATTAATCCTGTAAATATGCATGTATCAGTTTATAAAACAAACCCCCAGACAACATCAACTCCATTACCATAAAAGTTGTCAGAAATGCAAATGGCAATTTCAAAAGCTATGCCACAGTGGAATCCAATCCAAGTCTCCCAAGTACATGTGCATGATGGTATTCCAAAAGACAAACTGGAGGTACAGTGACAGCACGGCCTGTGGTTTCCTCAGCTGCTGTCTGCAGCTAGCTCCAGAACTGCAGTTATGCTTTGACACTGCAAAATTCACCAAGTAATTCGAAGTTTCAGCGCACAACCACTGTGGAAAAAGAGTCTGGCACCACAAGTCCAGCTGATGGGAGTGTGGTGGTGAGCAAAGTCACAGGAGGTGTTTTCTCTGAGTTCTGCTAAATATTAATAAATGCACCTTGGTGCTTTATTCCCGTTTTTAGTGGATACAGAAGACTAATATGATACACAAGGAAATCCTGACAAAAGTAAGAAGTCTTCAACATTACAGATTTGCATCCAATTACACCTGTTTTCATTCTCAAATTTAATTAGCTGAATAAAATTAAGGTGGGTAAGTGGTACTCACTTTATTATTTTTAAAAAACTATAGTATAGTTTTCCCAGGTATTTGTGTAATAAAAGCAAACAAAACCAGTTGAAATGTTTTTCTGCACACAGGCTTTTTGTGTACAAAAATATGTAATACCAAAATGACAACAAAGGAGAAAGTCTTTAAAAAAGAAAAGCCCAAAATTCAGCTGTAGTATTACAGCTGTCAAGACAGTTCCAGGCTTTGAGTCTTCTACTTCTCAAACAGAATACAAATCTTTTAAATAACTCAAATTATGCCCAAAATTCAAAGACTTGTAGGGTTTTCTCTTTTAATATACATATATGTACACACATACACAGAAATAAATTTAAGTGGACATAGAATTATGAAAAAAGGCAGCCCAAAGAAACATCAATATCTGTATTTAGTGGAATAATCTTTCGGCGATACCACCAAACCTCGACCTTTGCGGGCTCCTCTATAAACAGTTTCTATAATGTCAATCATCTCCTGTTTATCTTCCATGGCCCAGTTGATCTTGTTGTTATTACCTGTACCTAAATCAATCATGATGTGTTTGTTCCTTTAAAGAGGAAGAACAAAAAACCAAGTTATTTTGGTATTATAATTCAGACAGAAATCTTAAGACCCCCCCAAAAATGCTTTGTAGGATCAAAGGAAGTCCATATAACATAAAAAGGCTTGCAAAACAAGCCTTAAAGGAAGAGTACCCACCCCCTCACTCAAACTGACATTCTACTGCCAATTTTTAAAGCAATAAGGACTCCAAACATGCCTCAAGATGGCTACTGAATGCAATTATCCTTATTGTTTGTATTTCTTTCCCACTACTGTCTCTCTCCAGAGAGACTTCCGTGCTTGTCAGTAGAACATTTTATCTCATCAATGTAGAAACCTTGACTCCAAAAACACCTGATTACTTTTGACTTGTCTTGAAAGCAAGTTTGGCAAGTTTGACTGCTGTATTACTACAGTATTTTCTACAGGAAGCTTGAGATTTAATACTAAGAAAAATGGATAATAAACCCAGTTTTTACTATCACTAATTTGCACTCTGTTATTAAACACTGTTCCCAGGGTAATTGGAAAACAAGCATTTTCTTATAAAATCAGTTTACTCTTCTGCAGAGCAATGTAAACATAAGCATCACTGTGCTATTATGCCTTTGGAAATAATCTGCTGAGACACTGTATTTGACAAACACAAAGTTTAACTGAGTTACATTTCAGGACCATCACATACCTGAAGAAAAACATGACGGTACAGGGATCGTACAACTCGTACATCTTGTTGAAGTCTGGTACTTCAGTGATGTCCACAAGATAAATAACAGCAAAGTTTTTAACCTAAACAGAAGGAAACAGGAAATACAAAAGCAATATATCTATTACCAATTAAAAGACATAAGCTTTCATTACTGGAATATTTATTTTCCAAATTATTAAGTCATAAAATCAGAAAAAACAGCCTTGCTTTTATTGTTAACCACAACAACCAATTAACATGGAAAATATTTTTCAGTATAGCCAAGCAGCTCATTTCACATCCAGTGTCAACTGCAAAGATACTATGCTAATCAATCTGGATGTTGTTGCTAAATCAAGATCCAGAGAAACAAGTGCCCTTTATATAGAACTGAGAACTCACAGCGACATGCAGAGCTCTAAACAACTAGAATAACTGCTTTGTGCAAGCCAAGCTGACACATTTTGCCTCTGTCATCAGCTGCTTATAAACTTCAGACTATTAATGATCTACAATGCCCTGGTGCCTGCCTCCAAGCATTTTTCCCCCTCTATAACATCCAATTTGTCTAACAAGACTCATTAAATGAAAAGGAAACTTATGATTTTATTTAAAAACTAGTAACTTTTTTGAGAGGTGCAAAGCTAAAATTTAAAAGTGTAATTGCTAAAGAAATAAGACCTTGATAAGAAACTATTGTCTGGACAATTCTGGTAAAACTGGCTTTCATATTGCAGAGTTACTCAAAAATAATCCCTCCCCTCTAGTGTCACAGTAAATGCCTTCATTCCTGTAACAAAACCATATCACATTTTTGTTTCCTAGATGTAGCATACTTGTAATTAGGTGGAATTAGGAGAAGTTTTGGTTTCTAAACTTAGCTCATAAGTGCAATTAACACAGTCACACACGTTACATTCTAAGGCAGAAGTCACCCAAACTACACAAACATTTAACTGTAAGGAATATTATCAAATCCTCATGTACTACACAGGAGTGCATAATTGTGCCTCCTCATCCTCAGTTACCTGCTAACACAATTTTGGTCCCTCCCATTCAACTGCCCAGAATTACCAGCCTGAGGTTAACGCACATGGTCTAAAATCTATGACAAACTCGCTGTTCATGACAGTGATTCCCACTTGTTAATTTTCCTATCAAAAGTCTGGAAATGCTATTATGAGTATAATATCTTATACTCACAGAGCAAGATTAGATTGTATGAGAAAAATATGATGTATTGTGTAGCCTATACGTAGACATCCTAGCAGGCACTTTACTCATAAAGTATGAAGATGTTTATTTACAGAAAAAACCCCAGAAGTGCAGAGCAAATAAATTTTTATGAATTTCTGCCTCAAGACAGTTTCAAAATTGTAAAAAATAGTCGCACTTCAAGAATGTAAGTAAGTATTACCAGCAAAGAAAGTAAAATCTCTTCTAGAGTGAAACAGCATTTAAAGTTTTTACTGTGCGTTTATGGGGAGCCAGTTAGAGTCCTAGATTCAGTCAATATTCTAATGAAAACATCCCATTTAAGCCATGTTCTAATTCAGGCAAGAGGTAAAGCCTTGTACACTAAAACAGTCATAATATCAAGCCCTCTGAAGGGATCCTTCACACCCATTTCAATTTTACATTAAAGATTTCTAAGAACATTAATGGGATGTTCAGAGGTAACACAATTTAGCTGAGAAGTGACTGAAGCTACTCCCTGGTGAGCCCAGCAGGCAAAAGGCAGTTGTGGGGGTTTTGGTCCTTTTTTCACAAAACAAAACAACTGAGGAGCCATTTTCATTTTATCCTATCATTACTTTTTCCACCATGCTGGCACTTCTAGCATCAGCAGCACACCTTCACTGTGAAGGGAAATTCCTACAACACGTTCAGAAATTTAGACAGAGCAAACCATCTTTGAATAACTACTTAATTTGGAGATTGGAAAATTATTTAAAGGTAAAGCTAGCATTAACAAAACATTCTTAGGACCTGTTTTGTTTGGTGAAAGATTAGTCCAAGGAGATTTACATGGTGCACCAGAACACCACTCCAAAAGCACTCCTAAAGCAAAATTTTACTTCCCAGAACTCTGTACTCCAGATACTACTGGAACAAAAAAACCTTTTAAAGTTAGTTTGACATTATATGCATTTAATTTAGTTGAGCTGTTGCAGAACCAGAAATGCTTGTCACTAGCAGTGATCATCAACAGCCTACGATTTCACACAAGAGAAACAGAATATACAAGTCTTAATTTGTTATATAAATCTTACTAAAAAGGACTGAATCACTCAAATCACCTTTGCACAGCACATGTGCAAGTTATCACCAGAATCCAAGCATCCAAGACATTAATTAAATTTTTCTTCTCTCTCATCTACTTTTATAGAAGTGAAATTGATGACAATCTTGCCTGCTGAAAAGTTCATATTAAGTCTGAAGCAGACCTTAAAGCTGGACTCAAATTTGAATTGAAAACTTTGTAAGTGGCTCTGTTCTTTACCCTTTGCATTCCTAATTTCAAATTTGGCAAGATCACCACTCCAAAAGGAGTTAGCTTGCAAGCATATTGCTTTGTTGAGTTTGGACACTGGCTGCCAAGGATAGCAGCAGGAGATTGGGATTCATGCCTAAAGAGGGATCAGATAAACACATGGAGAGGGTGATGCAGAACTGCAGTGGCCTATTTAATGTTTAGGGGCTGGGCAATGTAATGTGCCAGGCTGGGCAAGCTTGTCACCAAGAGGCATTTTATTTCAACAGGAGACAAGCCTTGCAGAGACTCCAATGTCTCTTTTTGCACAGTATTGAGCATTTTCAGAGCCTGAAGAAGCAGTTCCTGTCTCAGACACAATACTGGAGCCAAGACAGCAGCAGCACAGAGCAGCATCTGAGCTGGCTTCACACACAGCCAGCTCTCATTCACAAAGCTTTAGCTTAGGCTTGGATTTAAGCAAAAGCAATGCAAGTTTTTATGGATTTAGACTGTGCATGGATGTGCATGGTTTGTGGAGACAAACCAAAGGTTGACCTCTCCCTGTTGGGACATGAATCCATTGCTCAGACAGAGCTTCAGTCCAAAACCTGCATTCCGGTACAAAACCAGCTTTGCCACCCTGTCAAGGCAATGGTTACTAACAAGTTCTCTTTCTGACTTGTGGGTTCTAACTGAGCATACAGTATGGACACCTCAGAGCAAGAATAAAATACAACTCTAAACAAGCAAACCCCACCAAATACAAGCAGTTGCAGTAGCTACAGGGGAGACTACAATGAGTTTGTTAATATAAACCAAAATTTTACTGTACAGACAATATGAAAAAAACTTGTAGTATTTTAGAAGTTGAACACATAATAACACAAGTTTATTCTGAAAATGCTTAACCTCATAACATACACTAAACACAGTAAATCTGTTGCAGTAAGCCAACTGCTTTCTTAAGAAAAACAAAACCAAAACTCTAGTGAGAGACCTCCTTCTGGGCAGCACCTCACTCACAGCTAAAGAGAAAAGCATTTTCAGAGACAGATATTGCTATTTCTGACACTTGACTTCCCCTGTGTGTCTTTCAATTCAAAACTTTCTCTGCCTTACCAGGCTACTGGAGCTGCTGTTCATGGGGACAGGGTAGAGTAGGAAACCTAAGTCAAACAGCAGCATGGATTCAAAATGGTTTTACTTGCTTTCACAGGCTGGGCTTCAATTTTGCTGATTTTCCCCCTTCTCTCCAATGATGGTAGCTTCATAAATCAGCCCAATCAATCTACATTGCTGAACAATTTTCTACATGAACACCATTTCTACATTTGCATGTAGAAAACCCAGAAGGACATCACTGCCTGACCACAGTTACAGGCTGTTCTAATACTTCACAGAACTGGATCTGCCTGAGGACTGCTAGGAAATCCTTTAACTGAATGGCTCAAGACTATAGAGCAGAGCAATCTATAGGACTTTTAAGATCAGGTAAAGATTCTGTATCCAGTCTTCATGAAGATCACACACTTTGCTAGTGAACAGGAAACACAGATGTAGGAAAAATCATATGCCATGGGAATCATTTGTCCTCTGAAGTCCTCCCTGACTTCCTTAATTAACAATATCCTCCTGAAAAATAAATCAATTCACTCCTACAACATGGAAGTGACACAGAAATATGATTAGTGACTAGGATGAATGACAAAAATAATGAAATTTCTTGACATTTCTGTCAGACGTAAATAATACTCCTTTTTTTTTAGTTGTTAAGATTTCAGCTGCCTTTGAAAAGCAAACCTTACAGCCCAAATACCTAAGGAAATCTGAAACAAGATCCAAGATTCCATCTTCTCATCTTCCTAATCAGCTTCTAGACAGTGTTTTTTCTCTTTAGAAGAACAGAACTTTATGGACAAGAAACACAGAAAAAAAAAATAAAGGAACTGAGTAGCTCTTGCAACAAATGAATTGAAGGTGGCTGGCAGACTTGCATTACTGAACTGAACAGAGCAAGTACAAACTCAAAAGTTTGTACAGGCAATATTTATTTGAATTTTTTTTCTTGTTAACTATGCTGTAAGTTTAGGTGATAAATTTATAGGGGAGAAGAAAAAGACATTGTACTGCCAAGAGCAGCACCTACAGGTAATAATTCTGGAAACTACAGACATCAGTAAAAGGATTACCTTTGCTCAGCTTTTAATTACAAACACCAGTAGTTAAAATGCCTTTTTTTGTAGCTACCCACCTTCTTTTCCTCTCTCACTTTTCATGTAATCTTAGCAGAAATGCAGAGGCACAACTATTGTTTGAGGAAAAGCCACAGCTATTCACACTTTTGATTATGGTTAAATAAACGCACAACATATGAAAAATCATCCCTAAAATCACAGTGATCCAGTACAACAGTTATCTAATTTACACTATTCAGTCATAGATAAATAATTTCTTAAACAAGGTGTATTAAGTTAGGAAACTAATCCCTGTTATTTCAGGGGATAGGTTTTTATAATTATGAGTTTCCTTTAAAGAAAAGAAAGAAGTGCATTTTTAGAAAAGGTCTATAAGACAAAATTTGTGAAACTCAATTCTTGCTTCAACCAATGTTTGACTGAAAACCTGACAAAGAAAAAATAATCTAACATCTTACAATTATGATTTAACATTCAATGAAAACTTGCTTGTTTTTCACCTAACTAGGGAAAAAACTGCAAGTGGAGTACATTTCAGTGAAATTAATCTACTTTGAACTTTCACACAGAATTCTAGTTTCTTTTTCCACTAAAGAGGATTCAAACTGGAAAAAAACCCTTGCTCTCCTATCATAAAGTCCCCAGACAAATACTACTGCTACCCAAAAACATGCTGCAGTCTAAAAGAATATTGCACCAGGGTAACAAATATAAAATAGGGCCACATTGTCTGTAGCCTGCAATTATAGCATGCTAACATTCTGTATTATTCTCTAGAATAAACACCTGTACAATTGGAACTTTTACTCACTCTTTAAAACAGCAGAGATCCAAACATGGCTTGTAAGCAAGAGGATGAGGTAGGATCTCCCCCTTTAATTTGCCATTTCTGCAGAGGGAGATTTTTAAATAAGAAGTTACTTGGTTCTTTCTTCCCCAGTCACCTCTAGCTGCCACAGCAGGTCTGCCAAATTGCCAAGCATCCTGCCACAAGTCCATACTAACAGCATCTGAGCATCACACTCCCACCAGGCTGAATACAAAACAACTGAATTAAAACATGTCACAACCATTACCACATTCTAATACATTCTTAACCCCTGGCTGTGGGTATAGGTATCTAATTGTGGGGATTTTCAAGACACAGGTTATTAAAAAAAAACTTTAGAACACAAAGTAAATTAATAACTACTCTATATCAAGTTATGTAAAGACTTTTGTATGAAGGCAGAAAAGTTGTGAAAGCCCCATTCCTGGAAGTGCTCAAAGCCAGGCTGGATGGGACCCTGAGCAACCTGGTCCAGTGTAGGATACAGCAGGAGAGTTGGACTGAGATAGTCTTTAAGGCCCCTTCCAACCCAAACCATTCTATGATTTCTATGATAGATGGCACCTTTTCCTACCCAAGTCAACATTTCTGATTCAGATTTTTTTTCTTCTTTCTTCATGTGGTTCAGCTAAAGAGCTGTCAATATTCTACAATCACTTTGCAAAACCTTTAGCTAATACGTGAAAAAGTAAATTATAACTGACTGTATTCTAACAATGCAAGTCTTCCTATTTATGTATCTTTCTTAAACAAGTGACCAGCTGTTGGTAATCATTCAGTTTCCATCCGAAAACAGCTGTGGAGTTTGGCTCTTGAAATTTAATTCAGTCCATGAAATTCAGTGGAATGCTACTGGTCTCCACATATAACATCACTGACAGATTAATCAGAATTATATCAATGACAGACTAATCAACACCACCCCGCACATTTTTAGCACCTCACCATTACTAAGAGCCAAAATGAAAGCAACTTTTCAAGTTATTCAGAGGGAAACCTGAAGGTTTTACTGGAGCCGCAGCAGCCCTACCAGCGAGCATTGTTTCTGCCCGAATGCCGACGCCCGGTCACTGACGGGTTTTTAGCAGGCAGCAACCTCGACTTCCGAACAGCTGCTATGAGCTTTTCATCCCCCGTGGAAGTGACACCACACTAAGTGACACCTCCTAAACCCGGGATAGCTCTGCAGGACCCGCTATAAGCTGCCCCAGGCTCCAAGCAATCCATGGGGAACGCCGAGCTCAGAGCGAGCACAAAGCTCCTCTTTACCTTCTCGGCGATGCTGTACAGCACCTCGTCCATCTTCATGCACGTGGGGTCCCAGTCGTGCCCGAAGCGGATGACCACCACCCGGTCCTCCTCCGACAGGATGGCCTGGTCCACCTGCCACCCGTTGTGCAAGTGCGGCAGCATGTACGACATCCTGGCGGCCGGCTGGCGAGCCTGCGGGACGGCAGCGATGATGGCCCCGGAGCCGACAGCCCGCCGCGCCTGCCCTCCCCCTCCCCGGGCCCACCCGGCCCGCCCATGCCCGCGGCCCGTGCCCGGCGCACCCCGCGGGCGTCCTCCCCTCACAGACACGAGCGGCGGCGGCGGCGGGAACCGGAACGGCGGAACCGGAAATGGCGGGCACGGGGATATCCGCGCTTCCGGCGGCGCGGGGCGGGGCGGGGCGGGGCGGCCGCCATTCCCGGCGGGAGGAGAGCCCGGCAGGGAGCCGCGTCCCGCCCGCAGGTGGGATGTGCAGCGGTGCCGCGGGGGGGATGGAGCAGAGGCGATCCGAGCCCAGATCCCCGACCGGCTGCTGCTGGCCGCCCTGATGTTAGCACATTACCCGCGCCTCCGTGATTTGCTCAAGGAGATGTGCTCAGGGGAGCTGTGGATGCCTCATTCCTGGGAGGGTTCAGGGCCAGGTTGGATGGGGCTCTGAGCATGGTTTAGCGAATGGTGTCCCTGCCCGTGGTTGGATCCAGATGATCTTTACGGTCCCTTCCAGCCCAGCCATTCTGTGATTCTGTGCTGTTGCGTCTCCTGCTTGTGGAAGGGTTTTTCAGTGTGTTCACCCACAGCAATGACAATTTTCATGCGCCAGCACCAGGCACGACCCGCCCCCGCTGTGGCAGCTGCTCTGCCCAGCCACTGCCGGGCTCGCACTGCGTTCCATGAGCTCTCCCATCGCTCTGGGCGAGCGTTCCATGGAAGTGGCCAGCAGCGAAACCAGCACATTGCAGCGCTGCGTTCCCTTGGCAGAGGCCATCCCAGACCAATCTGCTTCCTTAACTCCACAGCAGACGCCCATTTAAAAGGTTAGCTTGCAGCAAGCAGGAAGAAAAAACATCGTTTCCACCGTAAAAATCCCACACAAGCTGCAGTTTGGGCCGTGGGGAGCAACGTGAATTTGTGGCGAATGGCTTTGCCCCACAGTTGCTGAGCTCTCCAAAATCTTTCCGAGCTTTATGGCGTTTTTGGAACATCCGGCGGTAGGAGAGGGAGGGAAAGGAGAGGCAGCCCGGTGTGAGTGCGGGCAAGAGCAGAGGCAGCGGGGACGGCGATCCCCGAGCCGCAGCTTCCCGGGAAGCGCCAGCCCCGGGCAGGGCAGGGTTAAGGAGCAGCAGCCCGGCCCCGACCCGCAGCTTCCCGGGAAGCGCCAGCCCCGGGCAGGGCAGGGTTAAGGAGCGGCGCTGGGCAGGAGCAGCAACCCGGCCCCGAGCAGGAGCCGTGAGCTCCCGGCCCTTCCCGCTGCCGCGGGATCAAGCCGGGAAAGGCACGGCGTCAGGGAGAAACCTGCCGTCTTAGTGCTTTGGGTGCTGTTCAGGTAATTAGTCTTCTTCTTTAGAGCTCTAAACTTAGTATGGGGAATTGATCCTGGATAACGCAGGCTGTTAACTTTAATTGAAAATTCAGCTAGAAAAAATTACGTAGGTTTATTTTGCTATGATTTGGTTTAGTCCAAGGTGATACAACAGTGCCAGCCAACAAATCTGCTAGTAAGGAGCGAGTCAAGCTCCACAGGTGAAATAAGGCCAGCTTCCATTAGCACTGGAGTTAATACTTACATGTAATCCTTCTTATTTGCCCCATTGTCTCAATCTAAGTCATATTTTCAAAGTTTTCTCTGAAATGCCAGGACCAGAACTTAGTACACTTACCTTACATCAATGATTTACATATAATTATGATTGTTAACCTACATTATAATTATGATTGTTAACCTACATGGAAGCATATATTCTTATTTAAATACAAAAGGAGAAGAGACAAAAAAAAAAAAAAAACAATTTAAAAAAAAGAAACTTAGTGCTATTGCAGATGTTACTAGTCCAAAACCAAAATTGTCATATCCTTGACAGGTGTTACATTTAGGAGACTGGACAAGACATCTGATAACTGGATAATTATGTTCAGGAGAAGAGGATCGTGTATGTTGAGAATTCTTACCTTAATGCTTGGCCAGTCAAATTTGCCTTACAGATTTAATCGTCCAGTTGCTTCTCACCGACGTTGCTGTCACAGAAGCCTGCTTTCCAAACAGAGATACAGGACACTCGCATATGCTGAAAGACAGGCAATAACTGCTGGGACCAAGGTTGGTATCTGGAGAGCCCCTTTCTTTCTGTGAGGTTCCTTTAAGTGTTTTTGTTTTGCTGTTGTCAGTGTGATTTTTAAGATTGTACCTGGGACGAGCAGAACACCGGTTTTGGACCAGCATTGCAGCTGATCCATGGATCACGTGTGCATCAAACACGGCTGGAGTGGTGGTGGGCTCAGCACGCCCACACTCATGAAAAGATCCATCAGCATGCCACTAGCCTGTCTCTAGTGCACCAGCTGGCTTGTTCATAGCTAGAGGCTTCCTCACAGGTCACCCTTCTGCTTGTGAAGTGTTGGAAGTGCTTCCAAAGTGAAAGCAAGTCTGGCTCTGCCCATCATGTGTGGTGTATTGTAAAGGGGTAGGAGGTGGTGAGGAAAGCAAATGGAGTCATACAGTGCTGCCTTACTGGCAGGTGCCAATCACTTGATCATGTCTGGTGCTCAGTTTTCCCTGCTTAACAGCATAAGGTTTAGCTACTGTCCAGGATTACCAGGTTCTGATCATTAATGAAGCTGGACAACTCCATCACAATATGATATCAATTCCTCTTTTATACTACCGTTCATTCTGGAACACAAATCCCAGTAATGTTGTGTGATTTTCTTAAGAAATGTGGACTACGTCTGGGGAAATTGGCACAGTTTTGACAACCACATGGGGATGACAACTTCAGCTGGTAAAAAATAATATGTATATAAAAACATGGTCTTCCTTTGCAATTAGGTTGCACTGTTCATCTCATTGCTTTGTTTGCTGCTGTTGAGAACCAGATGGTATTATCAGAGACATTGTGGTGAACTGCAGACCTGTCCTAGCATGGAGGCCCCTTCAAGCCCATGTACAGCAGCAGACTGAAACTGAGGCAGAAATGTACATCAAGGCCAAGAGAAGCCATCAGTACTAGTGCTGAGATTGTAACCATTTAATAGATGTGGTTGGGATAAGTCTGTGTTTGCTCAGGACAAGGGTAAATATGGTTGACAAAAACTTCCAATCTACATTGACACCTTTTTGTCACAGGTTTGAGCTCTGGTTACTCACAGAAGGCTTTTTGTGAGAGGAGTGAAGCAGCAGGACACAGCTGGCCAGCCCTGCCCAGAATACTGCTATGGAAAATTGTTCTGATTCAGATAGCACAGTTCTAGGAGATAGAATGGGATGGAGACTGAAAGTCAGTGGAGCACAGTAAAAGGAACTGTAGGAAATTAGGCACAGCTCTTAATAAGATATGAAGGAAATCTTCAGATACCGTTTTTGCCAATAGGAACTTCAATTAGGTGCTTGCATGTGGAGCCCCTGTCTTAGTACAGAGTGCATATGCAGGAATGTTGTAGAGAGGACTGGACTCAAAACTCTCAGGGCATAGGAAAGGTCTAGCATGAGGGACTGTGTTATCAGTGGTATCACCTCTAGTGGTCTTCCTCACTGGTTCAGCATATAGGCATGGGTGAGCTAAATTTTGCATGAGGTCAGTTCAGGTACAGATCTGAATGTTTAAAACACTGAAGGCAAGCAGTCTAACAGCTATCCAAGGGTGGCCCTTCATTCTGCAAATCTGTTAGACCTAAACCATCCCTGACAGATGTTTGTCAGACCCATCTGGGCCTCAGTGCCATCCTGCATTGCCTGTGGCTTCACCAACCATAACCAACAGGCAAGAAACTCCAAGTAAATTTCTAGCAGCCTCTGTTTTGTAACACTGCTTATAGAAAGGCATTGGTGAGTAAGCTACCAGAAAAGCTACTAGTTTTGTATGAAATCAATATTGATTCAGGACTAAAATGAAACTCTTTGGGAAGAACTGCTTGTAGGACTGGATTTGGATGTAAGAGTGTGGATATTCCTTGGTGTTATAGTCTAAATCATCACTTGGTAAAAGTACTTGGAAGTTGTCTGACATACCACGCTAGTGCCAAGTGGATTAAAAGCACTAATAAGTTCCATCAGTTTCCTGATTTATACATGTGAATTTAAATGATAACTTTTAAAGGAACATCATTGCTCCTTTCAGGGTGATCTAAACAGAGGAGTATTTTTCTATTTCCCTGTTGCAGGTCATGGCAGAAGGAGAGTTGCCAGCTGTTTTGATCCTGGATATAGGAGGAACTCATGGTGTGCTGGAAGACCTTGTAGCACTTTTGAAGAAACACTTTCAGCTTATCACCATGAAGGAATTTCTTGCAAACAAAGAAGAAGTGAGCAAAAAAATCCAATCTGTTTTTGTGTTTGAGCGCAGACCAACTATTGACCGTGAGCTTCTAGAAAGTCTGCCTAATTTAAAGGTAATTGGAAACTCTGGGGTTGGAGTGGATCACTTAGACTTGAAAATGATCTCAAGCTTTGGTGTAAAAGTGACCAACACCCCGCATGCTGTGGCAGACCCAACAGCAGACATAGGAATGGCCTTGATGCTGGCCTCAGCCAGAAGACTTGTGGAAGGTAATGCTTTAAATATCCTTGGTCCTAGTACTTCTTTGGGCATGCCTCACTTTTGCTGTGATAGAGATGACCTTTCTGAATCAATATTTGGGATGCTTTTACAGGGGTAGTTTTTCAGAGGCATCTACTTCTCCTATGTCTCACTTCTTTTTAGGGCAACAGTGACAAGAGTAAGGCTTTTGTCTAAATTATGTGCTTGAAAGTCTTGTGATATCCTACTTGAAATAATGTTTGGGGCTTAATTCTTCTCTGACTGTTCAATGGTTGGGTTGTTTATAGCTGTGAAAACTGAATACAGAGTGCATCAAAACTGAATGTGACCATTTACCATTTCCCCGTGAAAGAAGCATTAGAAGCTACAGGAAGGTGCAAAGCATTAGTGGCCACATCTCCTACTCCAGAGCAGTAACTAGTATTAAATTATTTTTCCTGCCTCTTGCATGAGTTTGTCTAAACCAATGCATTGTATTTCCTGAAGAGCATCAGAATTATTTTTGAAATAGATGATAATCCTCTTGACAAAGCAGTTCTAAGTTATACCACCAGCATTAGTTTGTGTCCCTAAAAGCAGGTTCTTTCCCCGCTTCCTTGCTACAAAATGGCTTTCTGGGGAAGGAAGGTGTCAGTAGAGACTTTCACAAGAAGCTGCCTCTGTCTGAAGGGATACGTGGCCTTTGTGTCACTGCTGCTCCATCCCTGAGCAGGAAATGACATCTCTTTCTCCATGATGTTTTCTCACTATTGCATCTTTTTGAACCTCAAGTTCTTTGTACAAAAGCTCACAGAGATTCTTGGCTGAGGTGGAATTTGAAAGCTTCACCCCTACTCAAGCAGTGAGGCTGCTTTGGGTTGTGATCCAGGAGAGATATGGAGAGATTTACCCCAGCTAAAAAAAAATCCTGAAGTCAATGCTTGCAGGGTGGCTTCACATCAGCTGTTTTTGAACTTCCAAGAAAACACACCAGCTGTGGAAGAGTTAATTCCGCAAGGAGTCATTCCTTCCAGCACAGTACCCAGCCAGGATCCCACTGTGTTACTGGCTTCAGGCCTGGGTGCAGGAATTTGCACCATCCAGGCCCTTATATAAACTGGTCAAAATCAGCAAGGGTGTTTTGTAAGGGGTGCTCCAGAGCCCCACTGCTGCTTTTCCTTCCCCCAGGCCTATGTTTATGGCTGATTTGTACCCATTCATCATGTATTTACATGCAGGCTGCCAGATTGCAGTGTCTCCAGACACAAAGTCCTTTGCTGTTGACTGGCTGGGAGTGGAAGTGAGCAGAGCAACGCTTGGGATCATTGGGATGGGCAGCATTGGATACAAAGTGGCTCAGAGAGCCAGAGCCTTCAACATGAGGATCCTTTACCATAACAGAAACCGGAGGTAAAGACATCTGGTTTCTGCATTTAATTGCCCAGGGGGCAGATGGAAGCCACAGCTCTGCTCTGTCCCCAGCCTTCTTATGCACTTGTGGCAGTTGTAAGCAGTGTGACAAGCAGAGTCTGACATCCTTCAGGCTTCTGACAGCATCAGGAGAGAAGAGTGGAGTTCGACTGCATCCCCAGCCTGTGTGCTTTGCTTTCACACATACATCACTCCTCCATTGTCCCACCACTCCTGTAGCCTCTTGCTCCCTCTAACCCACATCCTTTCTTGTGTCCATTCCACCATCTGTGCCTATCAGTGAATTATCCTTTACATTGATATCAAACCTCTCAGTTTCTGTGCTTTCTGGAACTCTCCTAGGGCTGATTGATTGATTGTTAAACTCAGTTAGAAATGGTTGTGTCAGTTTGGGGATGTGTACATTTTTCCTTCAGACGAAAGGAGGAGGAAGAGGCTGTTGGTGCCCACTACTGTGCAAAGATGAAAGACTTGCTGCAGCAATCTGACTTTGTTATGTTGGTTGTGAACCTGACTCCTGAGACTCACAAACTGATTGGGAAAAAGGAACTGGAGCTGATGAAACCCACAGCTACTCTTATCAACATCAGCCGAGGTAGGTGGATCTAAAATCATCATTTGTGGCTCCACACTTAAAGTTGTGTTTTGTCTGATTGTGTCAATATTCCCCTCTCCTACCTTAGTCTATGATATTCCTCTGTTGTTTGAGTCACGAAGTAGCTGGCAGTCTACAAATGGGTGACTTATGTGGATCATGTACTATGTCTTCAAAGGTCCTATGGAAATTAGGGATGCTTATTGGATGGTTGGTTCTCTTTAGCCTTAGAGACAGCAGGTTTTAATGGAAATACCTGAAAGGTTTATCATCAGTGAGGGAGAACAGGGTACAAGGGGAAACATTAACATTTGGAACAGCAGTGTAGAAAGGCAGCCTCACATGGGATAACTGATCTGTTGGTGCTGAACAAGCAGATGAGAGAGATTATCATTTCAGTAAACAAAGCAGAAATAAAAGAGTGGAAAGTTTGCAGAGATAAAATTGTTTTTCTGTAATAGTAAAGTGTCAAAATGAGGAAAAGACTGAAACTGGTCTCACCCCAGGAAAAACCTTATGCAGTGGACCATAATCATCATATAAGTAAAGATTAATAAATAAAATCTTTGGTTTGTTTGGTTAATGATTATTAAAAAGGCATTCTATTTTCTTAAAAGATGAAGAGCCTCTAGTTTTTCTCACTTGACCCTGGAGACCTTTTCCCCCTCACAGGTAAAAATGTGTTCTTTAACTCATCAGGGTATCAAGATTTCATTTCAATGCAGGTGGAGTTATTGATCAAGAAGCATTGGTAGAAGCTCTCCAGAATAAGGTTATTAGGGCTGCAGCTCTGGACGTGACATACCCTGAGCCTCTGCCAAGGTAAAGAAACTTGTTTCCCATTCTGTTAATCTGAAATGTTTTAAACTGTGTTCAAAGTCTGCTCATAATTTTTTATCTCCACAGGCAGACTAAGGGCAAAACCTCAGCCTGTCTTGCACAATCATAAATAAACAACAAGTTGCTCCCCTTTCCCACCTCTGTCAGTTCTTTGCCAGCCTGACTCATGGGCCAGGCAATGAGCGACATGGATGGAGAGGAAGAAGAAATGTGTAAGCAAGAGTCCCACAGCTTTGTGCTCGTTCTGTGCTTTGGTCTGAACGTGCCATTGCTGTTTCCCAAGGTTCAGTTCTTCACAGCTAGCATGGGGTAGCAGCAGAGTAAGTTCCCTGTGTAATGCATTCTGTTCTTTCTGTTTCTTGCAGGGATCATCCTTTATTAAAGCTGAATAACGTCATCATAACCCCGCACATTGGAACCGCAACAGTCCAAGCCATACATGCAATGGCAGAAGAAGCAATAAACAACATACTGGCTGTTCTCAATGGCCAACCCATTCCAAGTGAAGTGTTTCCCAAATGATGAGTGCCAGATGATGCCACCAAATCTCCTGTGTATGGAAAGGCACTATTTCTTACCACTTTTAAGCTGGAAAAAAGCAACCTGTTCCTGCACTGCTCATCATGATGCTGCAAAACTGTCAGACATGATCTGTTCTGTTACTCAAAATTCCCAAAAATAAAGTGAAACTAATAAAAGAGGTTTGTTTGATGATTTTATCTGAGCAGTTATGCATTTTGATATCTTCAGTCTATTTCAGTGAATACCAATGTTCTGATCCCAATTCTTGCTGCTACATAATCATAAGCAGGTGCACCCAACACTCTCAAATCCATTGAGGATGAATGAGCATTGATTCCCTGCAGAAATTTGATGTGTAAACAATTTTCAGCCAATATTCCAATATTCTGTTTTTATATGAAAACACTGAAGAAATGTTCTTTCAAATGATCATAGGTCTAAGGTTTTCTAATTTAAAAAGAGCCTGCTTCATCTACATGTTAAAGCAAAACCAATTGTTGAAAAAGTGTCTTTATTTTTCATGAGGGCATCCTTTGAAAACCAAAGTAAATTCCAAGAGATTTAGTTCCTCCATGCAGACAAAAATTATGCTTTTATCTTGACTAGCCATGAAAGAAAAGTAGAATTACTATTGAAATCACTGTTATGTGTGAGGGCATAACCTAAAGCAAAATTAGTGATCAGCCCTGACTTTCAGCCCAGGGCCAAACTTTTTCTTACATTCTGTTTCCTATTGGCAATCAACAAATTCAGAAAATTCAATGAAGTGGTGGTCACCTCCATGAAGTCAGGAATACTTTTCCATTTTTTTGCAGCATGGTCAGGATCCCTGAAGGGACAGTAAAAGGAAGTTCTAGACAGGACCAGAGTTGGACATTCTGTTGAAAGTAGTGAAATACTAACAAGCAACAGAATTGCTACAGGATTGCTATTCCAAGATGTTTAGCCCTTGAACACTCTCCCCACAGCTCTTCCCAAAATTGCTCTAGGAAATCAAGGTAGCTATAAACAGTCTGTCAAAAAAACCCATAATAACTATCAATTTACAGACGCTCTCGGGACCAAAACCAATGGCCAGGGATTCTGGAAAAAATCCAAACCGACCAATTTAGAGTGTGTATGTCCTTCTTGAAAACACTTACCTACATATATTATTTTGTTGTTTTGGTAATTGACCATAGCTCAGGATGAGGCTCTGCAGTCACTGGGGTCTCTTCAGGACAGATGGCTGCAAAAATCTCTGCAACGAAGCATTTAAAAATTAACCTGGTAACTCAAAGTTCATGATGAAGCTGTTCCATTTATTTTCATGACATAGATTTGGTCCAACATTTTTCTAAATTACTTAGACAAGGTACTTTGTGATTTCAGGGTAGCAAACGAGATTTATTGAACTATTCACTGCAGACTACTGATGATCTTAAACTAAGTAATTAATGAGAAGTGTTGTGTTTTGAGCACATTAGCAGTAATATGAAATCTTAGATCATGAGGACAGAACTTGTTCAGACTGATTATGTGAATACCTTGGTGGGGGAGCACCTGTGTGTATGAGTACAATTGGTAGCATATTTCAAAGAGCTGCTTGCCTGTCTTGGTTTTCTTATCTTCCTATGCGGGTTATAGGATCTCTTGACATAAATGTCATGAAACATGACATGGCTGTGATTATTATTTAAAATATCTGGAAATAATAGTATGTCTTTTTTTCTGACACTTTGTGTCTTTCTTCTTTGTGCAGATTATGGAAGAAGGAGAACTGCCTTGGCTTTTGGTAAATGAAATTGGTGGCATACGTGGGATACTGCATAGCCATGTGCCATTCCTGAAGAAGCATTTCCACCTCATCACCATGAAGGAATTTCTTGAAAACAGAAAGGATATTGGTAAAAAGGTTCAAGCAATTTATTTGTGGTGGCACAAACCAGTCATCAACAGAGAGCTCCTCCAGAGCCTGCCAAACTTGAAAGTGATTGCAAATTCCGGAGTGGGGATGGATCACCTGGATCTGAAGCTTGTAGCTAGCTTTGGTGTGAAGATGGCTAATGCTCCACGTGCTGTCTCCAGCACCACAGCAGATACTGGGATGGCTTTGCTGCTAGCATCTGCTAGAAGACTAGTGGAAGGTAACATCTCAATTCTTTGTGGCTTCTAAACATCATTCAATATTTACCTCCCATTAATTTGACTTTTCTTAGAGTTACCCGTTATGCACATTTTATTATTGTTTTATTATTTTATTTTATTTTCTTATTATAAATAATGTGAAAAATGTAAGTAAATGGGAAAAAAAGTGTGAAAATATAAGTATGTTGGCTTGGCAAACAGAATAATAGGTATTTTCATATATTTTATGTATTACAGGTATACTTAAATTATTACATTATACACAGACATACATAGTATATATTTCAACAAGGTATAAAAAAAAAGTGATGGTGTTACAGTGCTATGACCAAAAGTGGGGGATGCCAAAGATAGATGATCACTGAAGTCACAGGCTGGCAGAAGAAATTCATGTAGGATGCAACAGTGGGGCAGAACAAGATTCTATAGAGTCATGGAAGATCCTGAGTTGGAAGGGACCCACAAGGCTGATAGAGGCATGGGCATGTTCTTGGAGACTGAAATGGATTGGTGCAGAACTACTACTACTACTACTACTACTACAGCCTACTCCAGTTTTTGTTAATAGCATCCTTTCTAGTTTCATCAACAATTTTTATTGCTATTTTGCCAAATAGACTTATCCTTCACTTGGTTAGAATGCCTCCTTTTTCAAGAAAAAATTCTCCAGATTTATCCTTTTATATTTACCTGACTTTGACTTGTCATCTGTACCACAAAATTCCTAGAAACTCAAAGGGGATTTGTGTTCCTCTAAGTCTGTTTCTACCTCACAAAAGGCAGCTAGATTAAAAGGAAGATTAATTTCTTGTTCCCATCTATTTAAGCTATCCCTGGTGGCATTTCTGATAGCTCTGTCTTGACAGGACTGAGTTTTTTCCTGGGTATACCTTTTCTATCCTTCCACAATATTCTGCTGACTCTGTGTATATAAATGTATTTTGTGTATTGTAGAGCTTAGAGCTATCCAGAATTGTGCAGGTTTAACAAAAGGTAATTGCAGAAATTACCATGTTTTGATTTTAAAGAAGTCACATTTTTCTTTCCAAGGAGAGTGGCAGATGTGAAGAGGAAACCCAGCATCTGATGGTGTTCTCCACATGGCATCTTCAAACTCTGCATTGTTCTTGGCAATAATTATTTTGATTGTTAATGAGGAACTGGGCAATATTTTCATGAGTCTAAAGCAGTAAAAAAAAAAAAAAATTGGAGGGATTATATCCAAAGGCTTTTTGTAGTATGGTAAGAGTAAATTGCAATATCATATATACATGTAACAGGGAAAGATTATATATTAGGGAGTTACCTAGGAGATTACAAAATCATGTGTTTGTAACCATTAGAAGTGTGCTATAGTAGCACAACAAGTCCAGACTCTTTTGCCTTGTTGCTCCGTGTTGGACCCCATTCATTTCTCATATTTATGTGTTTTTCTTGCAGTCCATAACATTTCAATTTCTCCAAGTATGGAGAAGTACTGTGAAGTTGATATTCTGGGAGTTAAAGTTACTGGAGCTACGCTGGGGATCATTGGCATGGGCAGCATTGGGTATAAGATTGCTCTGAGAGCCAAAGCATTTGAAATGAACATTTTGTACCACAACAGGACACGGAGGTAAAGATATCTCTTGACCCTAATTGCAGCAGAAACTCTTCCAGATAGTCAGTATTTTCTTTTCAAGGTGATTACAGAGGCATCTCTGTCAGAGATATAGCAAGAAATGAAGGAATAGGGCCAAGATTAAATCAAAAGGAAAAAAAGAATATTTGCCTGAAATGAGTCCTGTAAAGAGTTACTGAGTGATTTAACACGTGGAAACTGATTGTAGGTTTTATATTAGAAATTTCAAGGTTTCCTGCAGAAAAATGGAAATCAAGCCGATACTTTTCTATGCTTATCACATTGTACTCTAGTGACATCAGAACTCTATTTGTTGTTTGTTTTTTCCCTATATTTTGAAGTTCAGGAGAGATATTTTTGAAACAGTGGTTGGAAACTAGGAAGCATATATATGGCACAATATGACTGAAAACTGTTCTTAAGTAAATCTTGTTTCTTCTCAAGCCAGTAGAAATTTTAACAAGTACTTAACTGGATTTTACTTTTTATTTCTAGCCCCTCCTAGCCTGTGTATCTGGGAATCTGAACCTTGTTAGACATTTAGCACAGGGGCTCTTCAGTTTAAAGTAAGCAAGACCCCCGTGAACAGCTCGAGGCCTTTGCAATCAGGCAAGATGCAGATAATGAGCAGAACTATTATTTACTGCTATAAACTATGACCTACCTGAGAGAACTTTACTCCTCTGTGACTGAAGGGAGAAGCTGCAGTCCTAGGATGTGGCCTTCAGGACTTTCAGGGATTTTCCCCATGAGTAGACTGCAGGAGGAGGGTCACTGCTATAGCTAGCTCTATCAAATCACGAGGGTGAATGAAGCCAGGAATTTTTAGCCATGCTTTGCATTCCTGTTTTTTTTGTCAGAAAAAGAGCTGAGCAAACTCACATTTAAAAGAAAGTACTCCTTAAGGTCTTTCAGAATTTCTTCAGAAACCACAAAAAAAAAAAAAAAAAAAAAAAGGTTTAAAAGGCACTAGTCCCTTTATTCTTTTTTTCCTGTGAGTATCATCCTTAACTCCCTCTGTTTAATAATTTTCAGTCTTTAATATTTGTGTAAGAGTGTTGTGATGCAGGACCAATGCAGTGCAACAGAAATGAAAAGCCTAAAGTATATTTAAAGTACATTTACACTTCCAGCTTGTGTGCTGAATCAAGATGCACTCTGCATGCTGCAAAACTGGCTGCAGTTCCAGTTTGTTCTTTTCCCACTTACTCTCTGGTCACTGATCTGGAAAAAAAAAATCAGTGAAGTGCATTTGTTGGGAGAGACATGGGTTAAAGTTACATTGCAGTTATTTTCTTAGCAAGACCTTTTATTTCTAGATTTGGGAGGAGATAACTTAAAGCCCTTCTCTTGCAGCCACAAGCAGAAGATTGTACACATGATCCCCTATCATTGCTTCTTTATTTCCCAAAGTTCAGACAGATAGATTTGCAAAGAACATGAGAAATGGCAAGTATTCTTCTGCACTGTGAAAACTTAAAACTAAAAATCTCTCTACTCTGGTAAGGTTTTCTGTTGAACACTTTGTCCTATGTAAGTCCTGGGGCAGCGAGGAGCCTGGCAAAGAGCTGCCTTGCTGATTTCAGTCATAAAAAAATGACAGGCTTACTGGAAGTGCCAACAGGATGAGGACCACTGCCATGCCCAGAGCATGTATGGCTGAGTTCTGATGAATACTACTCTTCTGGTTTGAGCAGTGACTGCATCCTTTGAGGTGCACAGGGGATCCTGGAGAACGGACTGTGTGCTGCCATCTGCTTCAGTGCTCAGCCTTAGTTCATCTGCAGACTTCATAAGAAGTCCTTGGGACCCTGCAGTGGAGTGTCTGAGAGGCAGACATGCAATCTATCCTGTGCTGTAGGGCTTGAAGCTTTCCAGAAGGATCTAAATGCTGAGCTGAGAGTAAAATCATCCTTGTTTGCCACCTGTTTGTGGATGTGATAATGAGATCCTTTCATTGTATACTGGTCATAAAATGTTTCCATGACTGAAATGCTTTTTTTTCCCACTAGGAAAGTGCCAGAGGAGCAAGCTGTTGGTGCCACTTACTGCAAAAAGATAGACAGCTTGCTCCAGCAGGCAGATTTTGTGATGCTGGTGGTGAGCCTGACACCTCAGACACACAAGCTGATCGGGAAAAGAGAGCTGGAGCTGATGAAACCCACAGCTACCCTCGTTAACATCAGCCGAGGTACCACCCAGACCCATTGGCTGGTCCAGCTCCTGCTGTGTTCCATGCAGCACCGTGCTGCATCCAGCACAGCTGGGGCACGTGCTCAGCATGGCAGAGATTCCTCCCTCTCCCCTCCCTTCTCTCTTCTCTCGTGTCCTGCAAGGTGCACTCAGACTCTCTTGTTCCACCCCAGGTGCAGTAGTTGACCAAGAGGCGCTGCTGGCGGCTCTGCAGACCGGTGTTATCAGGGCTGCAGCTTTGGATGTCACCTCCCCAGAGCCACTGCCCAGGTTGCCATCTCTGCTTGTTCCTGGGGAAGGATGGCTGAGCCCTGCTGAGGCCAGAGGCATCCCTGCAGCAGGCAGGAAGCTGGACCCCAGCCCCTGGCGTGTGTTTAGATATAAACTCAGTCCTTAGAATCTCTCTGTGAAGCTGAAGCAGTGCTTCACTTGCAAATTGCTTTATTAGAAAGTGCAGTTTGCCAGTTTTAATGGGTGGAAGCTCTTGAGGCCTAAGACCTGCTGCATAGCCCAGAGGTGTCCTTTCCCACAGGCTTCTTTCCACAACACAAGGCTGAAGAACTGCAAGCCTCTTGGGCCCAGAGACTACCTAGCTTCTCTAAAAAGACCACTCTGCCAGGATGGTGCCTTTTGGAGTTAACTGTGCTGGCTGCATTTTGGGTTCTGGGGAGTTTGGTCTTGTGCCTGTGTGCAAATAACTGCAGCTCAGACTATTGTGCAGGGTGAGTGTGTCAAGAGGGCTTAATCCTCTCTTCTGACATAGTTCAAATTGCTGCCTCATGGCAGAAGTGTGTTTCTGGAGAAAAGAGCTGCTATGAAGTCTTTGCATGTCCTGTTACAGTCCAAAATTACTTCAATATAGGTGGTCGGGTTCTCTGGGACTTGTAAGGTTGCATCAAATTAACTTTAAATACAGTACAAAAGCCAAAGTAAGACTCCTGTTTATTTAGATGAACAGCAATTGTTAACTCTTTTTTCTTTTCTTCCAGAGATCATCCATTGTTAAAATTAAAGAACGTCATTATAACACCTCACCTCGGCATTAAAACAGACAAGGCCACCTATAGGATAACAGAGGAAGCAGTGGAAAACATACTAGCAGCCCTGAATGGTCTCCCCCTACCCAGTGAAGTGCTGCCTAGCTGATGTGCAAAAGGACATCACACCTCTTTTTATTCTTCTCTTATCTTTTTATTCTTATCTTTCCCCTCCACATCAGCTCTAAAGATCTTTTTAAATACTAGAATGTCCATACACCTCACTAAAGCTTGCAAGGAAAGAATTTGCCATCTTCTCAGTTGTGTTTATATCCTTTCTGTTGTCTAACTCAAGTCCAAAAGACAAATAAACCAACTCACAAAGTGGCAGCGCTATACCTTTTGTTATCTAGAGTGACTTTATGAATAGTATGATTATTTATCAGTAAAATTCATAGCAGAGTAGCCATGAAGTGCAGCCAGGATTTTGCCTGGAGCGTTATGCATCTTTACAGTGCCTTTGTCTTCCAGGTGGTTGTTACCTCACTGGTTCTTGCTAAAATACACTTACTCCCATCACTTTAATGAATGATGATCTTTCCAACTCTTGCAGCTCCAGGAAACAAGACATTGCAGCTTTTCAGGCACAGCAAATTGGCTGTCAAGAATTTCAAGACTGCCCCAGGGATCTCCCTGCTCTCTGAGGTAGAGGTGCCCAGTACACCTTTCATTGTCTCATGTATAACCTTTAAAAAATAAGTTAAATTTATTTTAAAATAAAAGGCTAAGCAGTAAATTGCAGAGCTGAAAAACAAGATTACTATACTGTAAAATAGAAAAGAGAGAAAAATGCCTTTTTTTAGATTATTGTCCTAAAGCTGCAAAAAAGACACAAGGATTTTGCACATGCAAACTTTTCTCAAGAGGTGAAGAAGCAAACAAAATCAGATACAGTGCTTCACTTCTACTTAAACAATTGTACATGTTTGGCATTTGCTTGGAATTTTGGTCCTACATCTACAGATATTTCAAGAATCTGGGCTGATTAGTTTCAGAAATGCTCCCTGCCATTACAGTGCTTTAGAGGGGAAGACACATCTGCCTATCAGTCACTGGAGTGATGAGTTGGTTTACTCACAATAGATTCAATCAATTGAATACATTCCATCTCGATAACTGAAAGTGGATCAAAAATTGCAGTGGCCACATGAGAGATGATCCATTATAGTTCACTCCATTGATTCAGGTTTTTTAAATACTTTGATTTGCAAAAAGTACATGATCTGGAATAAAGTGCTGATATAGAAGTCTACTGGGAAAGCTGGCCTTACCTACAGCAACTGGACAGGCTGATACCAGGTAACACTTTATGATGGTTTATAGTCACTGAAAACACATGCTTCACTTGGTTTGGCCTTGCCTGAAACAACGAGCTTATGAATACAGATTTCCTGCCTCCGCTTTTTTTTTGTCCTACAAATCCTGTTCACACATAATACTGCCTTACAGAACTTAATGTACACATAGGAAATGTATGTCTTTATCCAGCTTCACCCTTAAGCTGGTCTGTACAACTGACCTGGGAGAATGTATGCATTACATTATACAAAAGTCTTTTAAGGTAATGCAATACTTCAAAAGCCTAATCCTGAGAAACAACTATTATGCAAGCACCTTATTAACACTGCAGGCATCAGCTCACCCTACAGGATTACATGGATACCAAGGGCAATATTTAATGATGGGGATGAAGTCCACAGACTGTGCAATGCCTCTCTCTACGTACCCACGGACCTCACTCATTTGACAGTGCTCTGTACAATGCTGGTAGATCAGATCCCTGTCTGTAAGAGAAAATCTGCACACAGCAATGATGTACACGCACTGTAATTCAGCTTAACACACTACATGGAGGTCTGTAAGGTTGTCTACAAACTAAATATACTTAGAACATGATAGCACTGGTGAAACTGACAGCTTATTTCACATATGATGCTTAACAGATACATCTTCTGTAGAGATGAATCAGCCCCTGACCAATTCTTGAAAGTCAGGTGTTCAAGTTGCACAAAACAGCTTTGAAAATATCCAATTCTCTCCACATCTAACCACATAACACACCCATTTATTGACAAAAATCCTGGATTTTTGCTTGGAGTAACATTCCTTTGACTGTTATTTTTTGGGCTCCTCTGACTAATTTCTCCTTCATTTTGTTCCTTCAAATTTGTGGATTTGATATACAAAGGCAAAAACTACTGTGTTTCCCTTCCAAAGGTTTTTCTTTACCTTCAAGACTAAAATGTGATAGGCCTCCTTCCTCAGACTTGTGTCTTTGAGAGGGACTTTACAAGGGTCCTTCGATCTCAGGTGAACAGTAAGTTAAAAGGTTACTCATTACATCTTATCACCAAAGCAGTTTGGGAACTTTTGATGGGAAAGAGGTAATGTGTAATCATTTAATGTTTGGGCTTTTTAAGGAAGAAAATGCAAGTAAACTTAACTAAGAATCCAGTTAACAGGCTGTAATTCCATATTGCAAGTTAATTAATTTTTGCTTTAAAGTTTAACTATTTGAACTTGAAATTAATGTAATCAACTGATACTCAAAAATCATCAAAAAAAAGGATAACAAGAGCAGTTTGTAGTTTTGTGTAATTGATATGAATTGTTATTATATTTTATTTTTAGTAGCAATTTTATAGAGGATTGGTGTTAAATGTGACTGTCTTCATGTTCAGCATATCAAAATGTTTTTGACAGAATTCAAGAAGACTAATCCAATTCTTTTGAAAAGCACTGCAGTAGTCAGGAGAGACATGGCAGCACCTATGGCTGGTTATTCCACAGTGCGAAAGCAGAAAGATCCCTGGATGCCCACAGCAGTGTCCTGACTCCTGGGCTGCTGTGACCCCAGAAGCCAGGCATCCTCCTCAGTGGATTATGGCCACCTGCACAGCACAGGGAATCACTTTAGCACAGCTTTTATGAACTGAGAACTGAAGCTCTACTTCCCACTCCCCTTCACTGGGTATGGAGATTGAGGGAGGTGATTCTTCCTCTCTACTCTGCTCTTGTGAGATCCCACCGGGAATGTTGTACCCAGCCCTGGGGTCCTCAGCACAAGAAAGACGTGGACCTACTGAAGTGGTCCAGAGAAGGCAACTAAGTTATCACAGGACTGGAACACCTGTGCTATGGAGAGAGAATGGGAGAGTTGGTGTTGTTCAGCTTGGAGAAGGGAAGGCTCAGATGAGACCTCATAGCAACCTTACAGTACCTAAAGGGGATCTGCAAGAGAGCTGGAGAGAAACTCTTCATGAGTAGTGGTAGGACAAGGGGAATGGCCTTAAACTGAGGGAGAGGAGGTTTAGATTAGGTAGTAGAATGGAGAAGATTAGGAAGAAATTGTCCTCTTTGAGGGTGATGAGGCACTGGCACAGGTTGTACAGAGACGCTGTGGATGCCCCATCCCTGGGATGTTCAAGACCAGGTTGGATTGGGCCCTGAGCAACCTGGTCTAGTGAAAGGTGTCCCTGCCTGTAGCAGAGGGTTTGGAAACAAATGAGCTTTAAGTTCCATTCCAATTGAAACCATTCTGTAATTCTATGATACAGACCAAGTCAGAAAAATTCTCCCACATTCTCAGCTGAAATTGGCACAGGACTGCCTGTGGCTGGGACAACATCTCAAGTGTCCAAGCACCTGAGCCTGCCCCAGCTGCTTAGCTCTCAGTTCCTAGGTCATATAGGTTGGAAAAGAAGTTCAAGTGACAGCAGAGGGAGCTGTCACTGGTGCCTGTCGGTCGGAGACAACTTCTCATCTTATGTTAATTCATGTGCACAGAGTGTCAAGACCAGCAGAAAGACCAGACCACTTGTGCTTTTCAAAGACAGTATGGAAAACACAGCACGCAGGACGTTAATGCAAAATCCCGAAACCACGAACAGCAGAAAGGGTTCTGCACCATGACACAATCCCTCGCGAGCTCGCGCTGCTCTCTGCCGGCTCCCGGAGGGATCGGGGCTCCCCTCCCGTGCCCTGGCGGCTCTCCTGGCCCCTTTCCTGCTCGCCGGCGGCCGCAAGGCGGGGTGCGGGCGGCCGGGCAGTGCCCGCCTCGCCGCCGGTGCCGCTCCGCCCCCGCCGTGCGGCTGCAGCGCCCGGGGTGAGTGCGAGCGGCGCCGCGGGACCCTCCGCTCTGCTGGCGGGACAGGGGACAGGGGGACAGGGCCCGAGCCCCACGGGGGAAGGCGGCCCCGGGGGCAGCACCGGGACTGCGGGGCGCGGCAGCTCCCGCGGGCTGGGAACGGGAGCGATCCAGTCCGTTCCCGGCCGTCCTGCGCTGCAGCTCCCTCCTGTAACTTCAGTGCCAGCCCCAGGCCCGCCGGGACAGCGGCGAGCGCTCAGCCCGCCCTGGGCAGGGAGGACTTGCCGGGAGCCGCGCTCCGGGCGGGAGGTCGGGAGGAAAGGGGGAGCGGGGCGGGAGCATTGCCTCGGGCTGAGGGGCGGCCTGGGGGGCTTGGGCTCGGCCTTAACCTGAGAGCACAGCCTTGGCTCTTTGCAGACTCACGGAGTGAAGAGCTGGCGAGGCACCGAAGGAGACTGAAGAAAGAACGGTAAACTTATGTTCATGCGTAACTCCAAAGTTCATAGTTGATAATTCATATCTCTGTTAGATTAAATGAGATTTTTACTGAGATAATCTCATCAATGATAATTGCTTAAATAATTGCAGAAGTGGCAGAATTTGCAGACTAAAAGATACCTTTCTACTCAAATGGCCACATTCTTCAAGTTATCAAGACTTTGGCTTTAAATATTGAACATTGAACAGGAGATGCCAGAACTTGGTATGCTGAGGGTAACTTGACTGAGTTCAAGTGACAAGGGGACAAACTCCAGCTGAAGTGATAGTAGAGATAGAGGCTCAAACAAGAACAACTACAGTTGCCCCAGTAGTGGAAAAAACCCAGTGCACATGGAAGTCAATGGGTCTGTATCATCAGTTACTAGGGGAGGAGGGAAAAGGATTCCATCAAGAAGCTGGTCCTTGAGAAAAGAAAATGCAGGAAGGAGTGAGGGAATTAAGACAGGAAGCAGAAACCACCCAGTCTAACCTCATCAGAGCTTTGAGACACGTGGAAAGATTACAGCCACCAGGTATGTGGAATGGAGCTGGCTGCTGCGATTTTGGCATAATGGGGCCCAAAGTCAGCAGGAAGATAGGGAAACCCAACAGCTATTCAGCTCTTGGGAACAAAATAAGGGAGGCCACCATGAGCCTATGGATGTAATCAAGATACCAACTATGTCTCCATCAGCTAACAAGAAGGAGACACTGGCTTTCCTAGGCTTTGGGGAAAGTGCATGTTCCAGGTTATTAATTCAGAATACACATTCTGAAATACATACACAGAAATAAAATACACATTCAGGAATGTTTTCTTTTCTTATTAACAAGATTATATAGAAATTGAACATCCTTCTGAATAACACAGGCAGAAACCAATACTTCTGCATGCGGGAGTGGTTATCTTTAGCCAAATCCTTCATCAAGTAGGGAAACAGCACGTAATTGAGCCACGTAATTTCCTGCTTTTAGGGAAAAAAAAGGTATAATGGATCACTTCAGACCATGTCCTTTTGATTCTCTTTGCTTTTGCAGGGCATGGAGGGTCAGGAACTGCCTTATGTGCTAGTTGACTCTATAGGAGAGAGGTATGGAGTATATGAAGACCATCTTGGATTTCTGAAGAAACGTTTTCATCTCATCACCATGAAAGAGTATCTTGAAAACAAGACATTTCTCAGCAAAAAGATCAGAGCTATCTATATGTGGTACCACAGACCAGCTATTAATGAAGAGCTGCTCCAGAGCTTGCCTAACTTGAAGGTGGTTGCAAGTTCTGGAGTGGGAATAGATCACTTGGACCTGAAACTCATCTCCAGCTATGGTGTGAAGGTGTCCAATACTCCATTTGCTGTTTCCACTGACACTGCAGACATGGGGATGGCTTTGTTGCTGGCATCTGCCAGGAGACTTGTGGAAGGTAATAACTTAAATGGTCTTAATCTTTTCATAGAAAAGATGACTTCTAGACATGCAGAAAATGTGTGCTGATGCAAAAGTAAACTTAAAACTAGAAATGCAGGAAATAGGGGGAAAGGAAGCAGTTAAGACAAATCTGTCTTGTTGACAATAACTGGCATTCTATTTCCAAACTGGTATATTGACAAGGTAGGGTTGTTCCTTCTTTGGACAGCTCTAAATTCAGGCCTCTTCTCCCTCAGCCCACAGCCACTTTTATTCATTGTACTTGTTCATTACAGTCTTGCTTTTCAAGTTATAATAGAAGGGGATTAAAAGAATGTATTTTCAAGGAGGCTTGAAGCCTGTTTTTGCCAAGCTGCTGTGTATCTGAGTCATTACAAACAAGCTGTCCAGAAATTTGCCCTCCATGCTCTGTGTTTCTTTTCCCTGCCAACCTTGGTGTATCTGCAAGGAAGCTGGGAACTGGATGGCCTTACTGCTGCTTTGGCCTTGCCTTTCTTGCCTCCTTTCTTGTCAAAGAGAGGCTGGGTATGCTTCTCTTCTGAGCAAGAAATTCAGTGTCAGCAGTCGTGTGCAGTGCAGCATTCCATACTTCTTGTCCAGAAACACGATGACAGTATATTACTGCTCCTGTGCTTCTGCCTTGTCCTAGGATAAAAAGTGGCAGGGTGGGGGAAAGTAACCAGATGCTGGAACATCCCTCACATTACATAATTCTTCTTTTGCTCTTCCAAGGCCATGAGATGGCAGTCTCCCCTGACACAGAGTATTTCCCTGCTGACTGGCTGGGGGTTGAGGTTTCTGGAGCAACCCTGGGGATCCTGGGGATGGGCACCATTGGCTACAAAGTGGCCGAAAGAGCCAAAGCCTTTGAAATGAAGATTTTGTACCACAACAGAAATCAGAGGTAAAGCTGGTTGCAGCTCCATGGCAACTCTATTTTGTTACTGCTTTTATGTGTTATCTGTACTTTTCACTGTGCTATCACTTTTTGCACTGCTCTTCATTTTAAGTGGAAAAGTTCCAAGATGGTCATTAATTTCCCAATTTATACAGAAAGCAAACCAGGAAGGAATGGGAGAGATATATCTCACTGTTCTCCCTGTTAGTTGGGGCTCCTGAGTTCTTCCTGCCATGGTGGTGATATTCCAACGGACTGGAAAGGAGAAAACTGAGAGGACTTAACTCCTGTGTTTTAGGTGAGGCAGGGATTCAGGCAGAGACATCTCACCTTTCCGGAACCATGTGACAATAAAGGGCCAGACTTGCCAGTCTGATGGCTGTCTTCTAGATGAGGTGTATGTGCCCTGTGCCCTGGTGCTTCCATCAGGCCCATTCCATTCTTCTCTTTTGTGGGAATTTGATGGGAGCCAGCCAAGCTCGTCCTGATACAGATCGAGTGCATCAGCATGTTGCAGTGAATCAGCACTGATGCACAGCACAATCAGGATGTTGCTGACATAGATTTGGGAGGATCTAACCCCTGCCCTGTCTTGTGTGTTTCCTCAGTGATTTTCACATTTCACTTACTTAAATTACTTGTTTTTCAAAAGACATCAGTCTTGCTTTTGGCTAGGAGAAGAATCCCCATTATAAGCAGAAATTGTGTCACAAATTCATTTGGTTTATCAATTATTCAGTGCGTTTACATGATATCCATGTCTTACTTTCCATCTCCACAGTATTGCACATATGTGTACAGTTCACTTGGTATTGTGGGAAATAGCTTGACCTTTGTCTTTACTAACTCCTTTGCACTACACAGCGAAGATAACAAAAAAATAAACATTTTCTCTACTGTTGACTTGATATTTCCCTTGTTTCTTGCTACTACAGTTTAATTTTGGGATTTTCCCTTCAGAAAAAAGGAAGAAGAAAGTGCTGTTGGAGCTGTTTACTGTAAGAAGATAGATGATTTGCTCCAGCAGTCAGATTTTGTGTTGCTGGCTGTGACCCTAACTCCACAGACACACAAACTCATTGGGAAGAGGGAGCTGGAGCTGATGAAACCCACTGCCACTCTTATTAATATCAGCAGAGGTAAGGTGCCGAATAAACAAAACTCCATTAAGGTTTGCTGGCATGACAAGTCCTGGGAAAACATCTAATGTAGAGTCTGTCCCTCTGAAATTTTCCGTAAATTTTCTGATTACTAGTTTATTTAGACACCCATTATCATATCTCAGTAAAACATTTAAGTGTTTCCATAATAATGAGAAAGTAGGTCTATGAAATGTTAGCGAGCTTGAAGTGTTAGAAGCCCATGTGTATTTATATATCTCCTACTTAAGCCTTTTATTTATTTAATGCAGTGTTGTTGCTCACACACCTCAGGGTGGCACAGCCTGCTCTGGTGCCTGGCACTCTGTTTCATGCTGCTAATTCCCTGGTGCACATACCCAAGCTTCCCCCTCCCACTCCACCACACTCTGCTGTTTGCCTGACCACAGTGCCCAAAAGAATGCTGAGAGGACAGTAAGGAACAGGAAAATAAACATATCCTTCTTACTGTGACTCAGGTCTGGTAGTGGACCAGGATGCTTTGGTGGAAGCCCTTCAAAACAAAGTTATTAAGGCAGCTGCTCTGGATGTGACATATCCTGAACCTTTGCCAAGGTAAGACACGTACTTAAATTAAATACAAAAGGGTTTATGTGTGATCTTCAAACTGAGTAAAATTTTGTGAGCATGTGAGAAGTTGCACAATTTTGTTAGTAGGAGTACATGAGGTATGTGCACTAGTTCTGCTGAAAACATGTCCCTAATCTTGTTCAAGCCAAATAAAATTCACACTCACTCATTTGGAGGATTTGTTGCATAAAGTCCCACCAAGCTAGACAGCACGTTGAACTCCTCTGAATATGCTTGGGTCATGCAATTAGGTTTTGTTTTATTTTTAATCATTATTTTCCCCAGCTGCCTGCAGGTGATGAAATAACAGATGAATGTGCTGTGAACGACTTGCATTTCTTTTCCTCTCCCAGGGATCACCCCTTGCTAAAGCTGAAGAATGTTGTAATAACTCCTCACATTGGAAGTGCCACCAAGAAGACACGCTGGGTTATGATGGAAGAAATGGCAGAAAGCATTGAGGCGGGCCTGGCGGGTCTTCCTGTCCCTCGTGAGGTGCTGCCCTAAGCAGCTGGCATTTAGGATTAATGCCCTCGGCGCAGAAACAGTAATTTGATCGCTTTTGGTGTAATTATCCCACAGTGTTATGCAGATAAAAGATATAAAGCACTTGTTTAATTTATTTAAATACCCACCAGCGGTTCTGTGTGGAAAACTTCAGTGTTTTGTCTTGATCTTCAATGCAAAACTCTAGAGCACAGAGTCTTGCCTCAGCTCATTTACTTTCCTCGCATCCCCTTACAACTGCCCGCCGATGCAGCAGCGAATTGAAGGACATGCAAATCGTGTCTTAGATTTACAATGGGGCTTGGACACGTAAATCGTGTCTTAGAGAGGCCGCCCGGCACATCCAAGAGCAGCTGGCAGCAATGCCGACCCTCGGCTGCGAGTTCGCTGCGCGGTCCGGAGCGCCCAGAGTGTGCCCGCACAGGCGCTGCGTGTGTGGAGCCCTGCCCAGCCTGAGAGAGAGAGCTCGGCCTCTCCTTCCCTCCCCGGGGCCGGCCGCGACACCTCCGTGCCGGCAGGGGGAGCCGCAGGGGAGCTGAGGCGGGATTTACCCGGGCCGGGCCGGGCCGGGGCTAGGGCAGCAATGTGGGCTGCCCGGGCGGCAGCGGTGCCGCGGTGCTGCCGGGCCCTGCGCAGCTCCGCAGCCCTGGGCGGCCCCAGGAACATGCTGCGGAAAATGCTCCGCAAGAATAAGTAGGTGCGGGGCTCTGCCGGGGCGGGCTGTGGGCGCCGGGGCAAGGGCGGTAAGGGAGGCTGTGGGGCTCGGGCGCTCCCGGTACCGCGGGGGGGAGAGAGACAACCACTCCATCTGAGCTGGTCAGCAGCCCAGGTGGCCAAGCAGGCCGATGGCCCCGGCCTCTATCAACAATAGTGTGTCCTGCAGGAGCAGGATCGTCCCTGTGTGCTCTGCGCACCTCGGGGCTGTGTCCAGTTCTGGGCCCCTCGGTACAGGAAAGACATTGAGGT
The DNA here is from genome assembly GCF_029582105.1 of Oenanthe melanoleuca. Classification (NCBI taxonomy): domain Eukaryota; kingdom Metazoa; phylum Chordata; class Aves; order Passeriformes; family Muscicapidae; genus Oenanthe; species Oenanthe melanoleuca. The sequence continues at coordinate 92,064,927 of NC_079335.1, forward strand.
GCTGGAGTGTGCCCAGTGAAGGGCAGCGGCGGAGGGTCTGGAGCACAAGTCCTGTGACGAGCAGCTGAGGGAGCTGCGAGTGTTGAGTCTGGAGAAAAGGGCGACCCAAGGGGGCCTTATCACTCTACAACAGCCTGAAAGTGTAAAGGGGGTCGGTCTCTTCTCCCAGGAATCAAGTAACAGGAGGAGAGAAAGTGGCCTCAAGTTAAGGGGCACTAAGGGGCATTTAAGATTGTATATTGAGAGAAATCTCTTCGCTGGAAGTATGGTCAAGCAGTATAATAGTATCCCCGGGAAAGTGGGTAATTACTGTCCCTGGAAGTGTTCAGAAAACCGAAGTGGTGCTTAAGAGACATGGTTTAGTGCTGAACTGTCAGTGCTGGGTTAATAGTGGGACTTGATGATCTTAGCCCTATGATCGAACCTTAATGATTCTGTGAATGTAAAGAAACCTGAGAGCTGTTCTTTTCCACCCCCTTGCTGTCTCTGAGCAGCTTCAGCTGTGGATGGGAAGCATTGTTCCCCACACCCCAGGAGGAGAGCTACTTGCACGAAAACCTGGGTGTTGTGGTGTGCTTTCAGGCAGGTAGAATCTTTATTTCTCTGAGCTGCTGAAAGATAAGGCTGATTTCCTTTCCTTTTCCCAAAAGAAAGAAGTTCTGGTATGACAGCCCTACCCTGGGATCACAAACGGTGAGTGTGAGCTCTTACAACAGTGTGTTTATTTGTGCCAGGAGGAGCAGACTTGTGTTTCTGCCACTGATTCTAACTTTGAAGCATTTTCTGGTGGAGAAATAGCGAGATTTTCTGAACAAACAGTAGGGTTCTGACTGTGACAGGATTGCCATTTGGCTTCCCATGGCTGTTTCGTCTTCTGTGCTGATCTTTCATCCTTGCTAGCGTCAATGCTCTCTTGCACACTTCTGAGTACTGATCCAGATTAAAACTTTTATGAGCTTAGTTTAATTAAATTTTTTTAATGTTTGTTTTTTCAAACAAGCAAAGCTTTTCAGTAATGCATGCTCTGAGAAAACAGATCTGTAGAGCTTCATACCTTAAAAGAACTTTAGAAACTTTGACTGTAGTAGATTTTGTGAGCAGTATTCCTTATTGAAACACTTAATATGTAGGCCCTATATAAAGACATCAGAGCTGCAATAATGAAATAAGAGCATACTTAGTAATGTGCATAAAACTGTATATAGTTGCCTGATACAAGTGTGTAATCACTGTTAAATGTGTTGCCTGTTTCTTTTTAAAGTTGTATAAACCAACCAAGCTGGACTTTTTAATGAAAAATGATCTGACAAAAACGAGGAAAGAAGATAACATGCGCTGCAAAGTCTTGAATGGTCTTATTCATAAAGCTGTGTTAGAGATGGCGACTACCTGTGAAGTCAGTCAAGAATTTTATGATCTCAAGCTGGAAATCTGCAAGGCAAGTGCCAAAGCTACATTGTGCTGAGCCACTCTGATTACATTGTGAGGTTGGCATGGAGGTGCCAAAGGAGCTCCCCTGGGTGTTGTGATGTGTGCAAGGGGAGTTTTGCTGCATTGCTTCTGATGTGGCAGAGTGCAGCAAGATCAGGCTCTGGAGTACACATGAGCAGAGCTTTGCCACTGTAGTACCTGGCTTAGGCTTTGCTACCCTAATGCAAATGCAACTCAGGCCACTTAAATGGTGATTCTCCTGATATGACTTTTTCTTTCTGTTATTCAGACATAAACTCTTTGTCTTGCCCTTTCAGAAGGAGGAGCTTGGTTTTACCAAAATAAGTGTGTCTTTTCAAGAGTCTGTTCTTCTTGCAGCTGTGTGAGAATTGGTACCTCCTTGTGTCACTCATCAGCAATGTTACTGGCAGAAGAACTAAGTGATGCATGAATTACTTCAAAAAAAAGGGCAAACCTAAGAAAATGTCATTGTCAAGCCAGATCTGAAAAAGAATTGAGATTTGTACATAATTGTGTCATAATTTGTGGATTTGAAAGGAGTGTTAGAGCTCTGATACAGGAACTACGTCTGTCTCCACATTCTTGTTTATTGTCTGCAGTTTTTATCTTCTACATTTGCTGCTCTGTAAAGATTCAATTAATTAAAGATTAAGTGTTTGGTTTAAAAGCTTGGTGGACTTAGCTTTGCTATTAGAAGCATGGAGAAAAATGGTACCTCATAGCTGCATCTATGACAAAAGGTTTGTGATTCATGACTGAAATAGATGTTTTTGCCATCTGAATTAATTATTTTGTCAGAAAAGTGTTCAAAATTGCAAGGGCAAGATGAGTCTTTGGGTTCTATATGTGCAATATCCTTTGCAGAGTATTCCTATCTCTAGGGCTTTGAGGATTGCTTGTTTCAGATGACATGACTGCATATAAAAATGCTGGCTGGTGTGGCACAGTGCTTTCAGGAGGCATTGCTGTAAATTAAACAACTGTAACATAAGAGAGGGAAAGAAACAGCCTTCTTCCCAATACATCACAGATTTTATAGCTGCACGGTGTTTGTGCTGCACTGGGACATGGCTGGGGGTAGATCAGTCCTGATATACTCATGATCTGAATCTGGTCTGATATCATTACTTCTGCTATCAAAAAAAGATTTCTAGCAAGCTTTCTGCAATCCATCACAGACTTGGTTGTATACAGGTGAAATGTGTATGTATATACATAATTTTAAAGACAGATTTGCCTTTTTTATAGGTGTCCCTGTCATCCAACTTTTCAGCGTGTCGTGTATACTGGAACCCTGCTTCCGCTGTGGAGAAGGAAAGTTACATTGAAAGTGTGCTGCAAAAGAGTGCTCCACGTATCCGGTACTGCTGTGGGACAGACAGGCCACTTCCTAAATCCAGAGCCATTTCCTAGGTGTTTCTGACAGTCTAGACCTGACCTGTTGGCATCCTTTAAGTTTTTAGATACTTGGAGTGGAGCATCTCCTGTGATGAGCCTCACAGGGAAGGGTGGCTGTGTCAGAGCAGCTGTGTGATCTGCTGGAGCACAGCTGGCTCATTTGGCTGCTGTGCTTTCCCAGGGCAGGAGTGGGCTGAGCAGAAAGCAAGAGGAGTGTGGGTGAGATCTCACTCTAGTGTCCTGGTGATGGTGGCTGGACAGGCTGTGCAGGACAGTAGCCCAGAACGGGATGCTGCACAAAGGACTGACACCTGCAAGGATCTCCTTGCAGATTCACTGTGCAGTTCTGATTGCTAGGGATTATTTGGGCCTCCAGAAGGGATGACTCTTATTACAGAAATTCTTCACAATACTGACACCAAAAAACCCCCAAAATTAAGAATGTTACCATCTATTTTGATGCTTTTGCCCATTTTTTCCAACCTGAATAGCTCCTCATCAGACTGAAAATTTTGCAAGCCATATCTTTAAATGTACAGTACTGCTGGATTTCATTTAACACCTTTTACTTGTCCTGGAGATGCTATACTGATACTCATGCTGGTGAATGCTGTGTTTTTGCCAGGTATCTTCTGAAGAGTCAGCAGATTGTAGGAAATGTACCCCCAGTAGTATTTATAAAAGACAAAGAAGCTGCAGCTGTAAAAGAGGTAAAGCTAATCTTTGACTCAATGTACAAATATAGTCACTTAGGAGAGAGCTGATCATTTAGTTGCTTTACCAGTTCACATTAAAAATCGGTTTTTCTCTATAGCTGCAAAAATCATTTTAACAAATAATCCTGGGTAAAATTGATGCCTATATAATATGTAGAAGAATTGTAGGCAGTATCATTAGGCCAGTGAAGAAATTAAAAAAATACAAATTACCATTTTAAGGAATAATACAGGGTTGCCTGGTATATATGATTATAGAAATGAGGTTGGAGGAGCTGTTTTCCACATTTTAAATGTTATGTGCTTTTAAGATTCAATTGAATAACCAGTGGGGTTTTGTTAATTTTTTTTTTCCCATATCTTTTTCCATCTGTGAATTGTTAAAATGTTTGTAGGGAAGTGCAAATCTTTGCATAGGGGATGTAGGCTTATTCATACTACATTTTTTCCTTAACTTTTAAAATTGTCTTTACTATTTCATGTTTCCTGTCAAGCTGTTGATGATTTGAACTAGTTGACATATTACTAGAATACTGATGTTTCCTAGGAATTTGCTGTCATTGAGACTGTGAAATGAGATCTCTAAAATAGTGAGATTTCCAGAAAAGAAACATGACACTAATGAGTAGAATTTTATGAGAAATGTTTCCTCGAGCTGTTGATGTGAAGTTGAAAAGAACAGGTTCATGTTTCTGTGCCCTGAAGCACCTTGTTATTTATAATAGTGTTACTGTTACAGCCAATTACTGTTAGACCCTTAGGGGCTTCTGCTGTGTGCATGAGCAGAGCTGGAAGAGATAAAAAGAATTTCAGATTCTCTAGAAATGCAGTGTACTGCTTGAACTTTCTGTGATCAGAAAAATTCTAAGTTTCACAGCAAACAAGTAAAAGCCCTCTTTATATCTCTTCTGTCAGGAAATGACAGTGGGGAGCAGATAGATGGATCATTTTCTCTCACTTCACAGTTCATCAGGTTTATGTCAATCACAGATTCAAATAACAAGCTGAACTTGGTTTTTAAGTATTGTAAGTAAGGGAAAAACATCCAGTTAAACTCTTAGAATAATACAATGTTTTGGAAGGGAATTAATGTAAAGAAAGGCTGAAATTAAATTTCAAACAAGAGAAAATTTTCACAATTATGTATTGTCTGTAAGCACTGCATATAATAGATTTTAGCATTTACTGTTTAGAGGCCATGTTAAAAGGTATTTGGGAACTCCATAGTTGCTTGTAAGAGAAATGCAAACTTGCACAAAGGGAGAAGATAAGTGTAAGGATGTTATGGAAAAGGATTTGCAAGACTGGGATAAGAAAAAATAAACCAAAAAATATGTAGGTCAGACAATCCCTAGCCAAGGGTTCATAAAGCACATAAGGCAAAAAACTGCGTAGGAGTCTCTGGATCCACTATTTGACAAAAACATCCCAGCCAAGAAGTATAAGCACTTCCATGTAAAAGAAGGAAAAGGCTGTTTTGAACTGGTTTTGCTAAATATTGCAGACATAGAAAAGAACATATTTGCTGTTGGATACTTGTCTGTTTCTTGTGTAGATGAGAATAAAGTAGATTTAAACAGGATCTTTAATATGTGTTCCCTTCCTGTGTTTATAGGTCGAGGACTTACTGGCAATTGCTGATTTTGGACCTCCAGAAGAAGAAACATATCAAAATGATTCAAGGTGGGTCTTTTTGGTTCAGAACTCTGTGAGTGTCCGTTTTCATCTCTGCTGACCCGATACTTGTTATGGTATTAATATCTTCCTTTTATGAGGGAAATACATGTAGAATTTCTAAGATTTCAAGACTTGATGTGTTGATGATAACCAAAATTTTAAAAATGCTCTGCAGCAGTAATACTTGTTTCTTGCTGGTAATTGTCTCATGAGGATGAAAAGTGCATTTACCAGTACTGCTTTACTTGTCCACTTTTTTCTGATGTAAGTTTGGTTTGTTATGCTTGGATTGCAAATTTACTGACAAATCTTCCTAAATTCATTTAACTTTCTTCTGTGAGGGATTTTTAGCCATTGAGAGATAGGGCTGAACAACCTATTGGAATAGTGGCTCTGTGGACTGGATGCTCTCAAAGCCAGCAGCGTTTGCACCAGTGTGCTGCCATCTGTTGGTAGAATTCTGGTACATTCTGTGCCTCAGCATCTCACAGGATGGTCCATCAGGTGCGGATCACAAATAGCTTCCTGTGGGAAGTCATTCCTGTGACAGATTTCCCAAAGGGCGCCTAACACCTTCCTCTGTGTCTTGGGGAAATAGGCAAGTCCAGCATAAGGTTTGCATTGCTCTGGTGTGTTTTGGGCACAGGCTGCTGCTTCTCACTTGGAAGAGCTGGGAGAAGTCTTGAGTTCCTTGGGGCTCCCAGATCCAGTGCTCACCTATGTACACTTTTTCCCAGAGGCAAGCAGTTTCATCTGGCATGTTGTTGCTTTATTGGCTTTCTCCCATTAAATCTGTTGACACAGACTGTCCTTGGACACATGATATGGAGGTATCTCTTCCTTTGAAACATTGGGAACACAGGGCCTGTGTTGTTGCCTGTTCAAGTTGTCAAAAATAGAAATATATGTGGGGGAAAAAATCCAAGCCAATATTTGTTTTCTTTCCCACAGTAAACTCTTTCCTTCAACAACTCAATCTTCAGATTCACCCATGCGGCTTAATCTGTTTGGTATTGATCATGAACTGCTGAATAAACAGATAATGGACTATAAAAAAATGAAAGCATCAAGACATACAGAAAACATTGCCTGGACAGAGAAGCAGCAGCAGCTTTCTAAGATTCAAAAGAAAATGAAAAAGAAAAAAGCAAGGAATCCTCCTGATGATGATGATGACATTCTGCCACAGAAACACTTACTGGACAGTTGCAAAGCTGATTACTGGGATGATAACACTGAATCAGCCTCAGACTATGAGCTGCAGGATGAATTACTGGAAGAGGTGAATGAATGGGAGGTGGATGATGACAAAACTTCAAGTCAGTCTACTGGTAAACTGAATGAAGTGAAAAAGCCACTCCCTTCAAAATGAAGGCTGCCAATAACAAAAAAAAAAAAAATTGGACTGCCATAGCTGAAATATTAATTTTGTACAACATACTTACCACTTCCTTGTTCACACTAATAGATTTGTCATGTGAGCAGGTTTGCTAGCACAAAGTATGTCAGAAACCTGCCATTCTGTTAAGCAGCTTTCAAGCTGCTGCAGTTGAAGGACTTTCAACCAGAGAGCAGTTTCATAATGATAAAATATACCTATTGCAGCACTGAGTTAAAACTTCTTGAAGTTGTGTTGATTATTTCCAATAAAATTATGGTTTCTATATTGCAGTATTTCTTTCAAATATTATTACTACTTTTTTAGTGACCTGTATTAAAGTTACAACTAAGTGATGGTGCCTGTTATTCTGATACCAGGAAGAGGGATGCAAAATAATGACAGTGGTGTTCAGCTTCATCACACAGAGATGAGGACAGGGTCTTCTCTTGAGGACTGGTTTTAATGGGAGAACACTTTCTACAAGAATTTGAAACTCATTGAAATGATGGCAAATAAAGTTACAGCCCTGAAAGAAAATAAATTTATAGTTGTGTAAGGGGAACTACAATCAGAAAAAGAATGGAGAACTGCTTATCCATTGGGTAAAATCAGGCAAAATGTTGACTTAGAAAATGTATTAACAACTTGAAAAGCAGAGAAAGAGCAGCAGGGAAGAATGTCCCAGAAACAGATTTGAAAATGAATAGGGAATCATATAAAAGGTGAGAATAAAGCTTTCTGACCCAAAGCACATAAAAATGATAGCATGAGTGTATAAAGTCATAAGACTGCAAGCTTCAAAGAAATTACAATGAACAAGATAGTAAAAGAGAATTCTACCAGAAATACATAAAATTGAATTCCAATAGTTAATGGGAGAGGCTAAAGAAAGTCAACACACAGGAGGTTGCCCTACAATATAGCAGAATTACAGAATGGTTGGGTTGGAAGAGACCTTAAAGGTCATCTAGACCCAAGCCCCTGGCCATGGGCCAGGGACAACTTTCACTGGACCAGGTTGCTCAGAGCCCCATTCAACCTGATCTTGAACACTTCCAGGGATGGGGCATCCTGGACAAACTTCTTTGGACAACCTGTGCTAATGCCTCACCACCCTGACAGAACAATTTATTCCTCATATTCAATCTAAATCTCTCTTTTTAAATTTAGGACTTGTCCTATCACTACACTGCAATCATTAGTCATAGTCAATGCAGATGCATAAAAAAAAAGTCCAGTTGAAATAATTTAGTATCCTGTAATAAGGTCACCTGGCCAACAGATGAAGGGAAAGTGGTGGATGTAATTTTCTTGTGTTTTTAAAGGCTTTTGGTACTGTACCTCACAGCATCCTTTGGGACAAATTTTCCAGCTGTGGGATGAGTGGGTTCATGGTGTACTGGGTGAAGATCTGGCTGAAGGGCAGAGCTGCCTGGGCAGCCCAGGGGGCAAACCATGGTCTGGGATGGATCAAACACAGCTTCACCAGCCCCTTCAAATAAGGGATTATCCTGCTGTACTTGGTGTTGGTGTGGCCTCATCCTGAGTGTTGTGTGTGCTTCTGGGCCCCACAGTTTCAAAAGGATGTGAAGGTCCCTGAATGCATCCAGAGGAAGACACCAAAGCTGTGGAAGGGGCTGGCAGGGTGTCCTGTGAGGAGCAGCACAGGACTAGGATTTTCTTGTTTGGAGAGAAGGAGGCTGAGGGGCAAGCTCACTGGTCTCTACAACTTTCTGGGGCAAGGAAGGGGAAAAGGTCCTTCTTTTCCCAGGGACCTAGTGCTAGGTCATATGGGAATGGCTCAAAGCTATGTCCCTCAGAAGAGGTTCAGACTTGACATGAGGAAGCATTTCTTTACCTAGTGGGTGATCAAACTCTGGAACAGGTCCCTGAGAGAGGAGGTCAATCCCCCAAACCTGTCAGTATTTAAAAGATATTTGGATAACACGCTTAATACCGTATTTTTATTTTGGTCAGCCCTGAAGTAGTCAGCCCTTACAACTCAGCTCTAATTCAATTTTATTTGATCCAATTTGATTTGATTTGATTTGGCTCTTGTTGCTACCTCCTCCTTTCCTTACCACTGGATACTCAGGATATCTTTGATGACATTTCTTCCTAGCCCTGCACTAGAAGATAGGATGAAATATGCAATTGTGTCCCAGCCTGGGCATTGGCTCTGTCACTTTGTAGGAAGGAGGCATTGTACCTTTTCATGTGGATCACCTCAAGAGCATTTGATCACCTGAACACATTTGCAAAAAGCACATGGAAACTGTATTTTTTGAAAGTATTCTGTGTTTATCCAGTTTAGCTGGGCTTCCATGGGATGGCCAACCCCCCACATCTCTGACACTTTGATCAGAGATCCAGGCTTTAAGATCAATCCCTCAGTCAGGAGCAGGAGGTGCTTCAGAACTAAATGGTTACAAACTGTTTGATGTGAGCAATACATGTTCATTTGCCTGTGATTTTTTTTCCCTCATTGTACTCAACTGTAGAAATACATGAGCCATTTCCCTTGGAAAAACCTGTTAAAACACAAGACCCAGAAAACAACAGTGCTCCATAGAGCTGAGGTCCATCAGCCCCAAAATGCTGTCTCTAAAGTGGCCAGCCATCAGTGTCTACAGGAGAGCCCATGGTCAGTGCAGGTCTTCTGCCAGATCGTGGCTGTGCTTATGGGCAGCCCTCCCCTCTCCACCCCCTCTCCTGCCCAGGGCTCCGGGGACATGGTCCAGCTGAGCCTGACTGATGCTGTAGGTGTGTCTGACACTGCAGAGAGCTGCTCTCCTGGACAGAGCACTCAGACGTGGGTCATAGATTGTCATGCAGAACTCTGGGCATAACATAGCAGAACTATTCTATTCTATTCTATTCTATTCTATTCTATTCTATTCTATTCTATTCTATTCTATTCTATTCTATTCTATTCTATTCTATTCTACTCTATTCTATTCTATTCTATTCTATTCTATTCTATTCTATTCTATTCTATTCTATTCTATTCTATTCTATTCTATTCTAATTCTATTCTATTCTATTCTATTCTATTCTATTCCATTCCATTCCATTCCATTCCATTCCATTCCATTCCATTCCATTCCATTCCATTCCATTCCATTCCATTCCCTACACTCACCATGAGTCAAATAACAGTGAGACTGTTATTTGCCTGAAATACCAAGGCTTTTTCATCTTCAAAAATATGTCCAAGGACACAAATGTGAAAGATTACCACGGGAAATGGTATTTTGATTTTATAACTGAATTTAAGTTACGTAATTTTTTTGTTTGTTTTTATGAATCTGCTTCATAGACAGTGCTTGCAAGCATTAACACAATGCACATGTAGCCAGGAGTAGGCTGGTGGATTCTTCCTTTGAAGAATGAAGATTGAAAAAACATCCCTTGCAGTCTAGCAATGAAAAGCTACAGAGGCACAGAGACCAACAGCAGGAATATAGGCAAAGCAGTCCCTGTTTCCTTCAGAGTGAGGAATGAGAAAAATGAGAATTGGTACTGACCACATACAAAAGAAGAAAGCAAAGAGGTATGTGGCACCGTGGGATGTTATCCAAAGTAGGACCCACATCGATGACAAGCACACTTTCTGCCTTCCAAAATGTGCTCCACTGTGCCTCTTGGCCAAGGATGAACCAAATGTGCTCTTGTGCCTGCCCCACACTTGTATTGTACTCTGGAAGAGCTGAAAAATGGCAGTAGGCCATTTGGCATCCAAACCTCTGGATGGGGCAGCAAGCCTGGAGCCTTTCTAAGCAAGGAAGGAAACTTCCAAGGCTGTTCACCAGAAACAAGAACCTTTTGGAAAATGGAGTGATGTGAAGAGCTCACTGTTACTCCAAGCCTGCAGCAGGCAAAGGAGTCAGAGGGAGCCAGGGCAGCAATAGTGCCTGGGAAGTGCAAGGGCAGCAGGGGCTGTGCTCAGTGCTGCAGACAAAGGCAAAAAAACTGCTAGAGACACTAGCCCACCATGGGGGGAAAAAAGCCTTCCTCCCTTCAGCTGCAGGCCATCTTCCAGATGCATGGGCAGCCTGGAAGAAAGGGACTGGAGACCCCTGAACAGTGGTCATGCTTGATGCTGAAGGGGAAGGCAAAAAGCCCCATAGACCAGTGCCAATCTGCACTGGGGAAAACTCCTTCCTGATCTCGGTGCTAGCAACTGGCAACTCCCTGAGTGTGTGAGCAAGACCTGCCTCCTCAATGTACAGACTGGTCACTTCTCCTTGGACATTCCCAAGCCTTGTTCTCCCTCAATCTGAAGCCATCACTACACTTTTGGCTCAAAAGCCAAAATGTAACCAAATATATTCCATTGGCTGGAATGAACAGTGCCAAGAGACCACTTTGGAAAAAACACAGGCTTTGAAAAACAAGGAGGATGAGGTGGGGTGGAAAGGCTGGTTATTTTCAGACATAGAACATTTGGATCCGTGCCCAAAGCACAATCAGGCAAAATTCCAAAATGTAAAACAGCCCATTGTTGCTATCACCCTCACATCCCCCTTTCCCACTGAATCTAAGCTGCCCAGTTGGCTGTGTTTATATGGGATCCATCCCCAGGGTAAAGCTTTCAAAGCTCCTTGGTGACTTAAATCTTTTTGAAAGTTATTTGTGCACCTCCATTCATGGTAAGCCTGGTAAGTCTCTTCTTCCTTTAGGATTCAGTTTTTTGAGCCTTGAAAAGAGGAAGGAATTTACTATGCTTGTAACTTTCTATGTTGGTGCCAAAATGGATATGTACATTCAGACTGTGCAAATAAGGTTGTGGTGACATGAGAGGTGAAAGATAGGGTTTTGGTTTCCTCTGTGTGAACTTTGCAGAGGCATAGAAAGCATGCATGGTTTCCTCACCATTCTTCCCAATACACCAAGAGATATTTGCTACTGTACTGTTGATGGTGAGGTTTTCCTTTTGGAAAGAAGAAGTGAATTGGTTTGTGCTGTTAACTATAATTTTTCCTTGCACTTCAGTAGCTTTTTTCCTTCCTTGGACCTCAACCTTGCTATCTTTTTGAAAGTGATGACAGCTCTCTCAGCTGTTGTCTTGCCTTGCTAGTTGTGTTCTTATTCCATAGGCCCTCCATGCCCTTACTCTGCTGCTTCAGTCTTTGTTTGCCTTCACCTCAGATGGAATTTCTTCTACATGAACCTGAGGAATGAGAAATGTCCACAGTATAGCTGACTTTTCACCAGGACTTTGCAAAATGTGTGCCTTTCCTACAAAAATGTCTTGCCTGACACACAAGAATGCATTGTACTATTTTTTTATGTTTGAGTGACTCTTGTCATACATACCTTTGTTACGGATTGGTGTAGAATTTTCTCATTTTGATTTTAAAAGTATAGGTTGGAAAAATATAGAGCAAATGCTCAGTGAGTGGTGGTCACACCTAGGAGGCAGGTAGCTTTTGGGATGGAGATGATTCTTGGTGTTATCATGAGCAAATGCCATCTACAGAACAGAATTTTACCATAAAATCAAGCAATTGCTAGTTCAGCAACCAATATATCTCTTGTGTGGCAGATGCTCTGTGGTTGTTTAGCTGTAGGGCACCATTTAGTTCCATACTGGCAGTGATTTACAACTGAGCCTGCCTGTAGTTTCTCCACTCTGCTCCACCCTCCACTCTATTTCTTCTAAGGTCAGCTCAGAAGCTCCCCAGTGCTGCCAAAATCTAAAGCTGCAGGCTATGTTTGCCTGGGGAAGATTCCTTACATGCCAACCACATTCCACCCTGGAAGTTTCCTTACCATTACAACCTCTCTTAGGATGTGGATATAACTTCAGTTTCAATGATTTTTCTCCAGTAATTCTAGTATTAATTTCACACTGCATGACCTGTTCATGCCTCCAGCAACATTTGCCTACTCCCATTTTTTCAGGTTGGAGCAGAAATCCATGTCTAGTCACTTTAGTAATGCATGTCTCCTCCTAGGAAAGGAAATGCCCGCAGTCAAAATTAACTTAACTTCCATTTTAGATGTTTCCTTGGAGAAAGTGCCAGCCACTGAGAAAGCTCCAAGAGGTGAAACACTGGTGGGTCAGTGTGATGCAGTTTATGGCACTGCTGCCTGTGGGGATAAGCTTTACTCTCCAGGACTGTGAATAAAGGCCACAAAATTCTTAAACAAATCCTGTCAGAATTTGGTAAAGAGGAAGGCTGTTGCTGATTGTGCTTTTGTAAGGATGTGACTGGCAAGATAACCATTCAACCCCAAAAGGCCATTGTTTCTCTTTAAGAGTCCCTACACACCTATAAGATAGCTGCCAAAAAGGACTTAATTTTTTTCTTTTTGTCCATCTGAAACCACATGAGATTGTCAATATGGTAAAATTACTGATGGTATTAATATACAGAGGAATTTCATTGTCTGGGTTTTTAAAAATTGATAAACTGTGCCTAAAGGGGGCTAAAGAGAGCTGGAGGAGAGCTTTCTACAAGGGCATGTAGTGAAAGTACAAGAGGAAATGGCTTTAAAGTGACAGAGAGTAGGCTGAGATTAGATATTAGGAAGGAATTCCTTACTGTGAGGGTGGTGAGACAGTAGAACATGTTTCCCAGGTATGTGGATGCCCCATTCCTGTGAATGTTAGTTATGCATAGAAACAAAGTGTAACTTAAGGCTTGAAGAATGTCCAAAATAACAGACAAAAAAATTAGTAGTAAAAGAATGTGGAAATAAAGGGCATAGTAATCAATAAATTAAACTGAGAGCTTGAGGGTGTAAATTCAGAAGGTTGAAACTTTGTGACCTTTATGGTGGGGCAGTGCAGGTTTAATGGTTACAGAGACTCCAAGAAGGTAGATTTAGATTAGATATTAGGAAGAAATTCTTAACTGTGAGGGTGGTGAGGCACTGGTGTAGGTTTTCCAGAGAAGCTGTGGATGCCCCATCCCTAGAAATGTTCAAGGCTGGGTTGGATGGGGCTTTAAGCAATTGCCCTGCCCATGGGAGAAGGTTTGGAATGAGATGATCTTAAAGGTCCCTTTTAATCCAAACTGTTTTGTGATTTTATATATATATATATATATATGCATGTATGTATGTATGTATGTATGTATGTATGTATGTATGTATGTGTTGAGTTTATGCACTTTGTAACCAATAACTAATAACACTCCAAAAATCCAAATCAAGACAGGAGAGTGGCTGTTGAACCAATTATTTACACAAAGTCACAAAGGGTCTCACTAACAGGGCAAATGTTAGTGAGAAGAAGCTTCTCTTGGCTCAGTAGATGATAGAGATACTTAAAAGTCAGTATCAGTAAACATGTTTGTGTTATCTAGAAAAAATACCTTATTTTTCTTCACCCTTTCCTATGCTATCTGACCCCTGTACCAAAACTGTTCCGTGTTCCACAAGACAGTGAATAGTTATTCCAGCATGGAAGATTGTGGACAAACATTATCTGTCTCTAGTCTTCAGCATTTTTGTTTAGGAAAAGATGTTGGAAAGGGAGACAGGCAAATTACAAGAGTGCTTACAAAGCTGAAAAATAAAATTATTCTTTATTTCTCTTTAAAAGGTCTGGGTTAAATACAGCTTCTAAGTAATTAAAATTTCTAAAATTTAGTTTCTCTCTTGGTACACAGTCCTTGTATAATTTTTTTTTTCTATGAACAAGAGTAAACCTCAGTGAAAAAACAGTCTGCCTGCTTAATTGCTTGGAATAACAGTGCTGCATTATTGCTGAGAGGTGCTAGCAGAGGTGGTACTTCTGGGCAGGCTGATTATTTCTATGCCACTGACTACACCATCCAAATGTGTGCCAGACTGGACACATGTTTTGCACACGACTGTTCTCTGAACTGGTTCATACTAGCAGAGTCAAATTTGAAAGACAGTTTATAGTTATAGACAGCCTGCTTGTTTCATGACCCAGCTGACAATGCAAGAAATATTTTAGATCCATAATGACATTTTGCATATTGAACTAATAGTGATAAGAGCCTACGTAACCTGAAAACATGAGTTTCTGTTCATAGATTTGGCATTCTTAATTTTGAAGAATTTCTGGTCCTTCATCCAATGTTGTAGCTCTGGTACAAATAACAAGTGGCCCCTCAAAATTTGGTTGTTTTCCCCAATGATCTTCTGCAGCCAGGAAACACCTGGTACCATGATAGTTCCTCCACAAAGCACACTTTCCTTCCAGTTCCCCATGCAGCTGAGTGTAAGAACATGCCCCTCCCAGCCCAACTCCCCACACTTTATATAGCAGGCATGACATTGTATGGTCTGGAATATCCCTTTGGCCAATTTGGGTCAGCTGTCCTGGCCATGCTCCCTCCCAGGTTCTTGTGCAGCTTCTCACTGGCAGAGCACAGGAACCTGAAAACCCTGGCTCAGGGTAAGCACTGCAGAGCAACAACTGAGCCATCAGTGTGTTACCAACATCAGTCTCACATTGAATCCAAGCCCACAGCATTGTACTGGTTACTAGGAAGAAAATTAACTCAATCCCATCCCAGATGAAACCAGGACAAAGAGCAATGCCCTACAAACCCCAGATGTGGAGAAAGCAATGAGGGATTCTCTTACCTTATCAAAGACATTGGAACACAATGGTAAATACTGTTGGTAAGAAAGCCATATCTTATTAGATATCCATCTATTCCCAAAAATAAACCCTCCTGTTTAAACTATGTCTCATGCTCATCTAGGCTTTTTCTCATTCAGGATATTGATATCCCTTTTTTGACTGGGAATCAGCCAGAACAGTCCTTTAGCCCAGATATCCTCAACATGAACTTCCCTGACACTATTATCTCAGTGGTGGCTGTTCAAGCAACTGTACCAGCCACTTTGGGACTGGCAGTTTTGGTACCTGCTTGAAAACACAACTTTGATATTGGATTAATCTTAGAAAAAGGTAGAGAGTCTTTTAATAGATGTGAAGCATAGTTCCTTTAAAGGAGAAGTCCCTAGGCAGCTACATAGGATGAGAATTCTAGAGAACTGTGAGGAGGCTGAACAAATGATATGTCTGGAGGACTTTCATGGTAGTAGCTTCAAACACATTCCTGGTTTTAAAAACAGGAACAGATCTAGGCTCTTCACAATCACCCCTAGGAGCTGTGTTTTGGAGTAATGCTTCCTAATCATCACCATGCTGCTCCTCCTTTGCTGGCACTGAATCCAATTGGATCTGTTCAGCTGTGTTCAGGTAAATTTCACAAAAAAAAAACATTTCCCCCACTTTTCTTGAACACTTTTTTGTCAGCTGTGAGTCTGCTACTGTCTGCAACCTTTACAATTTTCCTGAGATTCCAGCAGCCTTCATCTGGACCTGTATAGCCAAACCAGTGTGTGGGAAACTGTCACAGTAAGATAAAATGAAGATCCTAATCTTGATAAGGCAGTCCCGGAACATCATCTAAATCAGCCTCTCCATCAAGCTTCTTTTCAAGCAATACTTTGAATTTGAAGAAAAAAAAAATGGTATGCACCTAAATTATTCAAAATTTGCTTTGAGATATTGATGAAATCAATCAATTCCTTTTCTAGCCCACATATTTTTAGCCATAAATTTAATCCTTCATAACATGTAAGGTAAATCTTTCTGTCCACGTTAGGAATATGTCAAGACAAGGCATCTGAAAGGTTGCAAAATGGAATAATCTCTTGACTTGGATTTATATGTCAGCTTTTGAAGAGGGAGAAGCACCACAACTGTTTTTTCACCTACCCAGCTGAAGAATCTATTTCCAAGAACAAGTCTGCCAGTCATCAGGGGTGGGCACTGGCCAGGCTGTTTAGAGAATTTGCAGTGACTTAACAGAAAGTGACCTTTATCTCTGGAGGTTTGGTTTGGTTTGGTTTGGTTTGGTTTGGTTTGGTTTGGTTTGGTCTGTTTTTTTTCACAGTAAATCTCTGTATCCAATACAAGTTAAGGGATTGTTCAGGGTGTTATATAGCTAAAGCACTCTTATTTTAAATGTCTGTTCTCTTATGCAATGGCCAAAGGATCTTCAACCCCAGATATATTCAAATGGGACTATTGTGTTTTTAAAAACGAACTTATAACTTTTTGAGTGACCATAAACAGCATATTTAATGAATGTGTTAATTATTTTGGACTTAGAGCTGTTACTTTTCAAAGAATAGGAAAATTCCTTTATGTGTGAATAGCACAAGTCAAACATTTAAATATTCACTTAACTATCTCAAGTATGTGTGCAGCAAGCTGGCTGGAAAAAAGAGGCTTTAATTTATTTCCTAGAACTCAAAACCATTGTGCAAGGTCAATCAGTCCTTCTCAGGTGCAAAGTCAGTCCTTCTCAGATTTAGCTGCAATACATTGATTTTACACCTGGCCAATGAGAAGGCATGTTATTTGTTTGGTTAGGTAATTGAAAAAAACTCCACTTAACGTTAAATCTAGTGACAACAAGCTGTTAATTACTCTTGTATAGGTTACCCTGCAGCTCTGTTAGACATCGATTGTTTTATGTTTTATCTCATCTCCCATCAAATGCCCAGCAGGGGAAGCTGAGCCAAGATAGGGTAATCCAATATTGCCTGTCCTTAAAGAATACATTCTGAATACTGTGATTATATGAATGAATACATACATGAGCTACATTTATTCTCAGAATTTGATAAACAGTATTTCTGAATAAAGAAGAATACTTCATATGTAATATGTACATAATTCAGAAAGAAGCTATATGAAGCTTTCTTGGAATGCCTGCCTGATGGGGAACATAAGAGAAAGGATGAGTAAGTGAACAGGAATCTGCATGTGTAAGTACTTATTTGTCACACAAATCACATGTGACATCTAGCACTAGAGGAAAGTTATTTCCTGGTAAAACTTGAACAAGGAAAAAGCAGAGGTGAGAAAAATACAGCTTATTCTTTTGATATCTTCTCTAGTTTGATAAAGTCTAAAATAATGTAGAAACATTGAAGTTCTAGTGGATTTAATCAGCCTTATTAGCCCTACTGTGTGAACCAAATGTGCACTCCTACAGAGTTAGTCATCTACCTTTGTTGTTGGTAGACATACACCTCTGTACTTCCAGAACAACCTATGGAAAATTGGATCAAACTTGAAGAGATGTTTAGCATTAAAAGGACAAAGATTTACAACACCTGTTAAAACTGCTTTTAAATTCCTCTTCTAGAAATATAGAACATCTGAAAAGAAAACATCAGAATTGTATGTGCAAAGTGTTGGCAAAAGCATTGGTGATTCATTTTTTCTAACATTTTCTTGTGAAATTATGAAAAGTAGATAGAATTGTATTTTCCAATGGAATGCTTACAGTAGAATATTTGCACCTACAAAGGAGCAGATTTTCTCCTTTACTATTATGTTACAGATGTTATGGTTTTTTAAAAAAAATCAGAGATATTTAATCTCTCTAGACATGCTCTTTTCAAATTTGGCTAAAATGCTTCAATGTAATTGAAACTGAAAATTTCCCAATGATATTTGAAATTCAATATACTAAAAATTACTTTGAATAATTTTGAGTGCCAATTAGTGTCAGAGATCCTAATTAGTGGAAGGACTTGGAAAGATTATTCATTCTTTTCTAGTTATCGTTCCTTCTTAACTTGTCTGAATTAGTTCCTTTCTACAAGATAAACTGGATTTTTAAGATCCATCTTTCCTTCAGTCAAATAATCACATAGTTTAACAGCAATTTTAAGTCTAATTTTTTGTGGTAAAACCATCTTGATAAACATTGTTTTGGTTAGTAAAAAATATGGCATTGCTTCAGCCAGAATCACAAGTATTTGAGATAAACTTTTTCTCTGGGAATCTTTACATTTTTCTCATATAAAAATATGCTTTTTGTAACTAATACAGCTTTTTGAATGTGGTTACTTTTCACATAACTTCTGCTAGCCTGGCATTGTTCTTTGCCTTTTCTTTATGTTTTAATTCTTTGTTTCCTTTTCTTCTAGAAGTTCCTCCTTTAATGATGAAATCTTGTTTGAAAAGCTATGACATTCAGTAAGAATCTCTAGACTTCAGTAGAATTTGAGAATGCCTCCTGCAGAGAGCAGAAGAGTGGGGTTGCAATGGGAGGCTTGGCACATGGCTCCTTTGGAAACTCTTCCAAGGTCCTCTGTTTCTCTATGATCATGGCAACACTACAACAAGCAATGAAACACCTTTTTCTGGAAAATTAAACATATGGAAAGGAAGACTTTGCAACTTCTGCTTGTTGGGAAAAGAGAGTGTAAAGTAATTACATTAATCCTTAAACATCTAGAATAGGCCAGTGTTCATCAGGCAGTTTTAAAGATGATCACTGAGACTGGTATATGCTGTAGCATCTTCTCCAAAAGCAAGAGGACATTACATTAATATAAGCTGATGTAGAAAACATGCTGGAGAGTTGAAGGGAAAAAATATTGGCTGCAAATCCCTGTAAAAAGACAGAGCTTCCCTCCAGCCTCCTGCACTTCCTCAAAAGAGTCATCTAAGTCAGTACTGGTTTGGGATCTTACTCTGGGAGGTGGAAGGCAGCTATGGAAGTTAATTCTCCTGACTCCCCTATAGACTGTGAGGAGCCCCTTTTGCCAGCCCAGCTGTTGGCTGTACACCTGCAGGTGGGTGATCTTTGCTCTGCTGTTCTGCTTGGAGACATCTAAGGGGAAGAGCTGAAACTGTGAATTTCACACACAGGAAGGAGAGGACAGGGCTAAGGCACTCACAATCACTGTGACCTGCCAAAGCACTCTCTTGCTGTTGTCACTTCCTCCAGACCTGAACTGCCCCATGGTATAAGCAAAAATATTACTTAATATGTTACTGTTAAATGTAACCTGCTAAGGTACCTAAACAAATATTTAACTCTCTTATGACAGCAAAGTTACATTCACCAAATTTCTTGATGTCATCTAGTTGGAGAAGTACTAATCTTCAAATGCATTCCCAAAGAAAATGACTAATCCATTGAATTTGATTGATCAAATTATTTTTATCTAAGAAAACCTGATTTTTTACTTTTTTACTCTTCTTCACATGGTGTGTTTCTGGCTTCTCTTCACTTTGTTGTCCCCAAGCCCACTTATTTTTATGAGCAAAGTTATTGTTGACTTGCAGGGAAAGTGAACACATACATTGCTCCTCCCTCTTAACCTGATCCATTTTTAATCTTCCAAATCCTCTTCTTGAATCGATTTTGCATGTTGCTGTCCTTCTTGTTGTTTTTTGGTGTTTGTTTGTTTGTTTGCTTGTTTGTTTTACCGCCTGCTAGAAAGCACTTTTGGTTGACCTCAAAAGTCATCTGGACAGGACCCTGGGCAACTGTCTCCAGGTGGCCCTGCTTGGGAATGTGGGGTTGGACCAGATACCCTCCTGAGGTCCTTTCCCACCTCAAGAATCCCGGGGTTCTGTGAAAATGAGGACATGTCCCACAGCTTTGCTGGAATGTTCAGCCATGAAAGACCCTTTCACAAACGTTTTCTTTCAACCTCTTGCTTAATCTCTAACACATCCGTTGTTTGAAACACTTTGCAATTATTGGGTCTGCAGCAGTGGAAGTCTAATGTTGCTGATTATGTGGGAGCCATTGGGCATTTCTATGTGGGCAGAGCCATGTTCAGTTATTATTTATTTTATGAATTATTAGGCAGAAGTATCTTTATTTTAAATGCTACATTTAAACTAAGTGGGACATATCCCTCCTTACAGTGTGTAGTAGCAATTTTTTGTAATGTGGTCCTATATCTACTATGGATAGCTTATTTTTCATGGATGGCTACCCCTTTTTCTGTAAATACTTTTACCTACAACCTTACTGTGTACACACTGGTGCTGAAAGTACATGGCTAAGGAACTTATTAATAGGAAAAAAAAAGTAACTAATTGCATTTCAATGTATTTATTAGACTGATGACTACAAAGATAAATAAATTTCCTGGCCACTGCTGAAAAAAACAAAAAAAAGAATACTTTTCTGCCAAAGTGAATGTTTGATTTGTATTACTTTTTGAGAAGATACCAGTCAGTTTGCTGCAGTGGCCTTCACAGGTGTTGAGTGCCCTGGCCAACACATTGACCTGCGTGTGAGCTGTGTGTAGACCAACAGTGAAATTGTACAGCTGCCCAGGCCCATTGCAAAATCGCCCTTGGCTTCAATTGATGAGTGTCTCACTCACATGGTGAACACTTTGGGAATCTCTAGTTGAAGTCATCGGTTTGTGAAGCCATTGGGAATGGCCTGAGCAAAACCAGGTTGGCCTTGTGGGGAAGACGGAGAGCTGTGCCAGGAAGGTGGTAGGGATGCAGGGAGAACTTCCCAATGTGCCAAGGATGGGATCCAGCATGGTCCTAGATGGTCTCTTGCCATGGCTGGCCTCCTGCCAGCTCTGGTGGCAGAGCCACACCAGGGGTCTTGGCAGGGGAGAGCCACCCATCCTGCTGCTGTGGCCTCTTGTCCTGGTCCTTGTGGTGTGGCTGCTGCCTGCCCACACAAGGGATTGGCCATGAATCTTGTGTCCACCAGAAACCATCTGCCATCGCGGGAGGAGCAAGAACTGCATTAGCGGACAGACATGGAGATGGCTGGTAGACAGGGCTTGCAGCGATGTGTCTTCCATCACACCTCAGAGCCTTTCAGGGCCATGGGTGTGGCAGTGCCACGCTCCTGATGGTGTCACCAGAAGGGTTCAGTGCCCGGGCCCTGCTCCACGCCCCTGCCGGCCCGGCTCCGCCATGGCACCAAGGGTGTGAGCCCCGCCCACAGGAGCGCGGCCAATGGGGAGCCTTCCCGCCAGGCCTCGCCTCGCCCCATTGGCCAGCAGGGGTGGGCGGGGCCTCCAGAGGGCAGCAGATGCAAATGAGCCTCCACCCATCAGCCCATGCTTCCCAGGGCTGGATGGTCACGTGGCAACCTCACGTGATGGCCATGGTGTCATCAGGCTCCTCCCTGATGTGACGTCACAGCTCTCGCGAGAGCGCTCAGTGCTGCCCCTTAGAGGTGTGAAGGGGCACAAGTGGGCCCCAAACTTGGCCACGCCCCCAAAACGAGGCCCCGCCCTCATCCCCGCCCATTCCATCCTGGGAGCCAATGGGAGCGCCGGACAGGTCTCTCCCCATTGGCTGGCCGCCCGCCATGCAAATGAGCCTCGACGTCACTTCCTCTGGCAGATCGAGCGCCATTTTCTCTTTCTGGCGGTTGATGCGGCGCGGGCGGCGGGCGCTGAGGGAGGCGCGCGCGGGGCGAGGCGCGCGCGGGGCCCCGGCCATGCCGTCGCTGCCCCGGGGCGCGCACTGAGCGCGGCTGCCGGGCCGGGCCGGGAGGCGGGGCCGCGGGGCGGGGCCGCGGCAGCGGCGGGGATAGCGGCGCGGGCAGAGCCGGAGCCGCGGGTGGCGGCGGTGCGGGAGCGCGGCGGGCGGCGGCGGCCGCAGGAGGAGGAGCGGGAGCGAGAGCGGGAGGAGGAGGAGGAGGAGGAGGAGCGGCGGCAGCGGCGGGGGCTCCCCCTGCAGCCCGGCCGGGTACGTGCGGCGGGGCGGGGCGCGGGGGGCTGCGCGCTTTGGGCGCGGCGGGAGCTGCGAGCTCGGAGCGGGCGGGCGGGACGGGACGGGGCCGGCGGGGTCCCTCGGGCGCGGCGTGTTACGGGGATCGCTCCCGCTGCCTCGCCGCGAGCAGCTCGTTATCCCCGCGCCTTACCACCGCGCCTCATCACCGCGCTTCTGGCGTGTTGGTTATTGAATTCCAGGCGCACTTCTGCGGTGGGGTGTCTGAGGAACCCGCTTAATAGCTTGCCTTAGGGTCTGCGGATGAGCGATTTTAATTACTTTTGTTGAATTGTTTTGATTTAAAGGAGTTTGCGGCAGACTGTAGCATGGGCAGGAATGGCACTCGTGCAGAGCCAGCGCTTCATCACTCCTTAGTGGCATCATTTAATGGGATGAAAAATCACGTTAAATATCCTTGTGGTGCCTCAGCAGTGCACACGTTTAGAAAAAAACGTTTATGAATAATGTAAACAAACACAACCCACACAATGCAAGCCGTGATTCGTGCGCTTGCTTTGTGGTCGAGAGCAGGTAATGGGGAGTTCCAGTTGTCCTGGTTTGTGAATGGAATAAAAGACACGTGTGCGGTTCAGAGTCCTGTGCTGTCGAAGTTATGAACAAGTCACTTTCAGCTGATAAAGTTCTGATGAGTAAATTACTGGGGAGGAATTGATTGCTTCCCTCAACAATTTTCTGTCAACAAAAATCTGTGTTTGCAAAAAACAGTTGTAAAGAGCTGTAATGAAATATTTTAAAAGACTCTTGGGATATTGAATCCATATTCTAAAAGTCCTAGTGCTCCTTTTAATAAACTTTCTCTTTAATTTTGGTCAAAAAGGAATTTATTTAGCACAATGTTTAGAGGAACTGGGTGAGAAATAAATATATGATAAACTGTAGTAAGATCTATTGTAAGGTATACTGTATATCACAAGCTGTAATAATATCTGTGGTTTGTTTCATGGAAGTTTAGTAAAAAAAAACATCCCCCACAAATTACAGCAAATCTTTAGAGACAACTAAGAGTGCATACAGTTTTGTTATACCTTATGTTTTTACATTGGGAATGCCTGGATTTGGGCTAAGTCTTGCTAAGTGCTGGTGAAGCTGGTTTGTGTATGAACACTTTAGTTCTTCTGGAACCTGTTGCACAGCCCTGTTTTTTTTTTTTTCTTCAGTTCTGTCCCCTTTCTGATTTATTAATGTTTTGGGTGATCTGTGCTGTGGACTGCTGTGTGCATTTGTAGAGTGCAAAGTCTTGGGGGTCACATCAAGCTGATGAATGCAGTGGTACTTTTTCCTGGAATTGCTGCCCTCGGGGTGTGACTCTTCCTCACATACACGTGGAGCTGACACATCCTGCAGGATTTGAGTGGACTCCATGCAGATGCTTGCATCACCTAGGATAAATTTGCATCCTCCTGCGTTCAGTTTCTGGCCAGTGCCTGAAAGGGACTCACAAGGGAGTCAAAGCATTGTGTGAGTTAGTACTTTAGGGAGGCTCCATGAGTTTAAATGGTGGTGTTGTGTCCCTTTGTCTCTTCTCAGCAGTCTTGGATAATAGGGACTTGGTTGTGTCTCAATGAACCATCACAATAGTGACTTAAGCCACAGTAGCTGAATGCCAGATTTAGTGCTCTAAATTTGCTTTGATTTGTTAGGTAAGATGCAGGTTGTTGTGCTGCATCTTCATCTCTATCATCACATACCTTACTGCTCTTCATTGTGCTAGCAGCTGTTGAGTGATGGTTGTCTTGGTGTTGGGCAGGATGACCTTTTTAGCAGGTATGTGATTTATAGCCATAAAAAGAGCAGAATTATTGTGACTCTAAAGGAACTATGATTTGAAATACCCAGAGGCTTCTGATATAGCTAGACGAAGAAGAGTTAAATTTTTTTCTTGCTTGAGATTTCTATGAAGCTGCTCTTGGATAAAAATTTGAATATAAGGGGATAAAGAGGAACTACTTTGTTGGCCAGAGCTGCTCTCCATAAGGTGTATTAGAATATATTTTATATTACAACAAATTAAACAGTGAACAAGAATAGCATCCATTCTAATCAATTGACTTTTTCTTTAGGAAGCTTTCTTTTCTCTCCCTCCATAGATTGGATAAGTGTTGATGGTGCTTATCTTGGAAATTCTGTTGATGATGACATACTTGTAAATCCAGTTAGGTCTCTTTCAGAAGGCAGAGGTAAGAGTCCAGGAAATGGAACTGACCATGTTATGTGTGGCAGATACCCAGATGTGACTTCCCAGGGGGCTTTTAAGCTTATCAGAAACAAAACAAAATTGATGAGGGTAAAATTTGGTATGGCCAAACCAAACTTGCATTCTTCTAGGCAGTTTCTTCCTACTGCTCTCTGCCATCCAATGTTCTTGTTCCTTGGATTCTTAGAAGTAGATCACATACTTCCATTCCACTTTCAGGAATGAAACAGTTTTTGTTGTTTTCTGAACTAATACTGAACTGTCAACTTCTAATGATTTTACTATAATGAAAATAATTCTTTTTTTGGTGTTTGTCAGTTCTGATAACTGCTGAAATACAAGCTGGTAAACAAACCTTTCAAAATACTCCAACCCAAATGTTCCAAACCTATAAACTTTTATAGAGGTCCTGTAAAAGTTGCAAACCTTTTAAAAAGACCAAAGTCTTTATAAAAATCTCTTCCTCAGTTACTAATGACAGTTACTGGATAAAAGTTACAAAAACTAGGAATGATTCCATTTCCAAGTCGGTTACTATGAAAGGACAAAGTTCTGTAAGTATTTTATAATTTCCCTGCTCAAAGTGGTTCTTTAAGCAACAGACCAGTGAAGGCCAACCTTGCTTCTGTACAGATTCTCTGGTGTCTAAAATGTTTACATCAGGGCCATTTTCTCTTTGGATCTTCTAACATGCCTCTTTTCCTGGAAACTCTAGAAATGTCTGATTATCTAGTTCACTGGATTTTGCTAGAGGTATTTACATGCCCATTGAAGGCACAGATGTGCATCTTCCTTGTGCCAGCTCCATACCAACTCCATTTTAATTTGCTTGCAAATGCCTACTTCCTGTAGGAACACAAACAAAAGAGGTGTGGATTTCATGTAAGGAAAAAAAGCTCTTAATGTGAACACAGTCTGTCCCTGGAGGAGGTTGCCCAGAGAGGCTGCCTCTCAATGTTCCTTCCAAGGTGAATGAGAATGGTTCTACGAAGTAGTAGTAATTTTGTGATGACTTCTTGCTTTGAAGAGGTGCAGTGTTAGTGGTTTTGCTCTTTTTTTTTAATGCAGAAAAAACGGTAATAAAAGGTACTTACTTTGTAAACTGGTCTTTTACTACTAAGATACTGTGCAGACTGTTAGCTTGTCTTTTAGGCTAGTCTTAAAATACTGCGGTATTGCTGGAAGGCAAGAGTTTTGTTTGTGATCTTTGAAAAGCCAGATGTAGTTAGTTGGTTGTTAGAATAACAAATAAAGCTCCACTGTGTATATCATTCAGATGTTATCTGAACAAGCAACAAATGCAGGAATGGCCTGATGGCTTAAGTGCCTGAGCAAGAGTTGAATGGCCTTCTTAGAACTGAACTTGAGACATCAGTTGCTAAAATTATTCTTTTATTTTGCTAAATTTGTTCTGTGTATGAAATAGCACTGAGTCTGAAAACTCAGGTTTTCTAGAAACAATAATTAAAAGCAGTGAAGAATAAATTTTTGTCTTTTAGATAGGCAGCATAGTAAAATGATCAAGACTCTTGGTAACCCTAGTCCAGTTTTACTGTAGTCTTTTCATGATGAATTTGCTGGTTAAGAATGGAATGTGGACCTCTGAATGCATGGAACCAAAGTGCAGACTGAAGTTTGAAATATGTCCAAGATACAAGAAAAATAAATTATTAGTATGAAGATGTGGATGATAAACAGCATAATAATCAAGGAATTAAACTGAAGGCTTGAGGGAATAAGCTTAGAAGATTCATCTTTTGTGAGGTTTAATGCATAGAGAGGCTCCAAGAGGGTAGATTTAGATTAGATATTAGGAAGAAATTCTTAACTGTGGGAGTGATGAGGCACTGGCAGAAGTTTTCCAGAGAAGCTGTGCATGTCCCATCCCTAGAAATGCTCAAGGCTGGGTTGGATGGGACTTTGAGCAGCCCGGTCTAGTGGGAGGTGTCTCTGCCCAAGGGAGGTGCTCTGGAACTAGATGATGTTTAAGGTCCATTCCAACCTAAACCATTCTGTGATTCTGGTGTGAGATCCTTTCAAATCCTTACTCCCAAGAGGGTTGTTTAAATACCTAATGAATCACATTGCACATGATTGCACATGGTGACCTTTGGATTAAAGACCAGCTGCTTGAAAACAGGAAAATAATTTATATTCAAGTTTTTTTTCTGTTATTGTGGGTATTTTGGTGTTTTCTTCTTTCTTCTGGATTAATAATTTCAGGATGATTGCTGGTTAAGAATACTGTTGAGGTTACATAAGTGTTGCATACTACACCCCTTGTAGATGGTTTCCTGTTTGTGAGCTAGACATGTCTCAACAAATGCCTGCTTCACCTTCTTCAGTAGCATCAGTTGGAAGACTGAGATGGGGGAACTGTTTCCAGTGGAGCCTAATGTGTTGAACCACATTTCCTACTGGCTGATCTGGGCATGGTGGTGTCCAGTCAGCTCTGTTGTTACCCACACTGGACTGTGAGGTTGATGTGGATAACCTGCCCTCATAGAGGGACTGATCTTAAGGCTTTAACTAGAGACTCTGCAAATTCCTGGTGGACTTCACTTGGAAAAGAGTATTTTATGTCAAATTTTTGCTCATTGTGTTTTAAGAGAATGCCAGACCAGTTACTGTGATTTATTCCATTTTGTATAGGTTCCTGTTCTACATCCACCCAAATGGTATCAGAATATCTTCTGGACTTGATGATAAAAAGCATTAGAAAACAAGACTAGCGTCCGTCAAATGGGGTTCCATCTCCATTTCTCTCTACACGCCTTTCCTTTCAGGGGAAAAGAAGTGAAGAATAGTATGTGAGTTGTTTGAATTTTAATTCTAAATCCCTTAATTGTATGTTTTGTACATAAATAAAGGTTTGGGGGGCTTACATACAGACTAGAACATATTTTAATATGATTTGGGGTTTTTTTTGCTTTTTTTGAGGCTTAGCCTGCAGCGGGTGTCTTACATGCAAGGGGATTTTGTAACTATTTGCATGAAAGTCTTATTTCTAAGTTGAGATTTCATGTTGGCAGGGAGCTTGCTTTATTGGTAAAGTACAGCTTTTCAAGATACTTGAGACTGTGCTGAAGTACTGTTTGGGAATTTCCTTTATTTCTATTTTTTTTCCTTTTCCTGTTCAAGCATGTCCTCGATGGGTGAATTGTTTAGCAATAAGGACTTAAGATGCTGTAAACGCTCCTGGATCCTCTGTCAGCTATTTAAGCACCAAATACTGGAAAAGCTTCCAGTGACCTTTTTCAGCACAGGCTTAGGGTTAAGTTTTGCAATCTGTGTCCATTGCAGTTTATTAAAGCTCAGTCTAAATTGCACCTTGCTGTACTCTAGGAAGGAGTTGACAAAGGTTGACATACCTCTAAAGCTGGGCCCATGGGGATACCTTACAAGTTTACAAAAGTAGAAACTTCTGCATGAAATCTAGATTTTATCAGCAGTCATATTTTAAGCATGTACATGCGTGACAGCAAACAAAATTATTGAAGAGACTTTTCATCTTGATGCTAATGTTCAAGGTGAATTCTCCTTCCTAAATGATAGGATAGTAATTTTCTGAATAGAACTTAAAAAAATTCTGGTGTTCCTTGTTCTTTTACAAAAAACCCTACAAAACCGGTGTTCCTGCCATGTAAATAAAAGGAGATCTGAAAGAAAAATTTGGAATTTTCTGTAGATACAAGAAATATAAATACTTGCTCCCCAGTTAAATTCTGTTTCCTTTAAAATCAGTCACATGATCTACTGGGAAATATTAATGAACCCACTTTTTTGGCTTGAGGATTTTGGGCTTTCATATTTAAAAAATGGCATCCTGCCTATATCAGCAGTAGTGTGTCCAGCAGGACTGAGTCCAGAGTATTCCTCTGGCTTCCCTGGGAGGTTTAAGACCCCCCTGGTGGGGTCCCCAAAGACCCTGGAATGAGACCCAGGTGTCTCAGGGGCTGGATTTAGCTGCTTGGAACAATTTACCCACATTGAGAGAAGAAATGCAAGCCGCAAAAATAAATAGAGTGTAAATTAGACTGTTAGAATGTAGAATAAGTAGATTTCTAGAATGTTTGTGATAAGGGACACATAGCCAACATGGAGAATTTGGGGCGTGGATATTTATTCCTCCTTCTTCTCCGTGTCATCCATACTGGGTGACATGCTGGCACTTTCAGATTGGATGGGGATAAAGCTGGACCATGTTATAAGACTGAAGTGTATTGGGAGTCAAGTGTAAATACCTAGTATGTAATTTAGACTGTAAAAGATAAGTCCTGCCTTTCTCAGGCAGATTCTGCCCTGGATGTCTGGCGAGCAGGCTGCTGTCAGCTGGACAAAGCATTCCTGAGATAAGGAAGAATAAACAACCATGAAAACCTCTAAGAACAGCCTCCTGCAGTCTCTCATCTTTGGGCATCGGAAAGAGCTGGGTTCCAGACCACCTGCATGTCCTCCAGAGGTGATCTCAGGTCTAAGGAGACACCTTGGGTTGTGACAGGGCAGTGGTCAGCCCTGTACTTGGCACTGATGAGGCCTCACCTGGAGTGCTGTGTCCAGTTTTGTGCTCCTCAACACAGGAAAGGCATTGAGAAACTGGAGTGAGCTCAGAGAAGGGCAGTGAAGCTGCAAAGGGTCTGGAACACAAGTCTAGTGAGGAGCAGCTGAGGGAGCTGGGGGTGTTTATTCTGGAGAAAATGAGGCTTAGGGAAGACCTCATCATTCCCTACAACTGTCTGAAAGGAGGGTGCAGCCAGGTGGGGGTTGGTCTGTTTCCCCAAGTAACAAGTGACAGGACAAGAGCAAATTGCTCCAGGGGAGGTTTAAATTGGATATTAGGAAAAACTTCTTCAAAGGGTTGCCAAGCACTAGAATGGGCTGATGTAGTTCAGTCCCCATTCTTGGAGGTATTTAAAAGACAGGAGGTATAGTGATGAGAGGCATGGTTAATGGTGCATTGTGTTGGGTTAATGTTTGGACTCGATGATATTAGAGGTCTTTTCTAACCTAAATATTTCTGTTCTATGACTTTTCAGATTTTAGTTCTTATTTTAACACTGTTAAATGCAAGTGCCTGTGTTCAAGTATTTCATCCCTTTTTTAGTTATTTTTTTATTTTTCCTCTTATTTTTTTAGTTTTTTTTTTATTTCTTCATTGTAGTGTTTTTATTCCCTCAGGAAAAGTGCAAAATGTTTCAAATTCCTGTTCAAAACCTTGATAATATAAGGAAGGCTCGAAAAAAGGTGAAGGACATTCTTGCAGATCTTGGGCGGGACAGCTGCAGGGAATTGTTGAAGGTAAAGCTTTCAATTATTTTAAAATCTCAAGCAGATGAGGGCTTGAGTCTTCTCAGATAGATCCCCATCACATGTTAAGGGCAAACCTCTGAAGGGGGACATACATATCATCAGCGTTTCGGAAAATGGATAAGCCTTTAAACTTTGTGTCCGGTGAGAAATACCAAAATGGTCTTACTGAGCTGTAGTCTGCATCTTAAAAAGTATATGCAGATGTGCTGGGGCGATTAAGAGAAACCCAGTACCACTGTTGCCATTTTAGAAGAAAATTCTGTGCATCAGTCAGGAAGAATGCCCACCATCAGATTGGCAAGCCTAATACCAGAAAAGGTGCAAACACAGCAATGTAACTCAATTTCTTAACAACAGTGTATTTCTGTGAGCTGGTGTGCAGGCTTTTTTGGCTGTTGAGTATATATATACACCTTGACATTGGAAGAGGTTGATTGCTTCTTTATGGCAGTAGTAAAGTAGGTTTAACACTGTAAGGGTGCTGTTGTGTCTTTTGTGGTGGTTTCTTTCTGCAATTCTCTAACTGATTGGAAAAAAAAATTGTTTAAGGCTACATGCATTACTGATTTTGGAACTGATTTTGCAGTTGAACGGTGTTGTATATATCTAAATGTTGTAATAGCTCAAGGAAAATTGTAATGTTTAGTAATTTCCATTTACTTGCTGTTTTATTTTGTTAATATTGTTCTGTAATCACACTTCTAACTCAGAAGCTGAGTTTGTCTTGACCATTTGAAGTAGGAATATTTTGATGGTGACAGGTTTTTACTGTGAAATTGTTTGTGGTCTCTGATTGTTGCATGGACTTCAATGGTAAATAGGTAATAAGTTGCTTTGTATTTGGTTGGGTTTCTGGGGCATCATATAATGTGTGTTTAGTTGGTTTTGCTTCATTTTTAATAACTGCTGGTGGTGGGAAACCCAGTAAATATTTACACTGTGGAAAAACCGCTGTGAGATTTGGGCCAAAAAATGCCATATTAGGTTTTTTTTTTTGCAAATAATTCTCCCTTGACCAAGTTCATAACTTCAGTTTGTTTTTCCCAGGTAATCTGGGGCTGGTTTTGGTGCAACTTTAACAGTAGGGAGAATGATTTCTATAGCTTGATTTGTACTTGGTTCATATGATGATGGTATTTCTTTCTGGTAGTATGAGATATGTGAGGTTTTAATAAAACTTAGAAGGGCCTGAGATTGAAAGGACCTTGAAGACCATCTAGTGAGAAGTACCTAAGCTTTGTTTTCTCAAATATAGAGATTGATTTCTGGACTCTTTGTGAAGGGGCTGGACAATGTAAGAAATGAATTCAAATATGATATGCTACAAACATGACCTGCATCTGGTCTTAAAATTGGTCTTGCACCCTTTAATAAGGCATGATAATGGACAATAGTCTGTGAGGAAGATGAAGGAATATCATGTATGACTAGTATATCTCTGTAGCTTAGAGACTAAATAGATTAGTTTTTAGGCTAATTGATCTCTGCTAGGAAGAAAACATAAGCATTTTGGCTGGAGTACTAGAAGAAGGGGAGAAACGTTTATACGGGCAGATAGGGACAGGACAAGGGGCAGCAATGTTTTAAACTGAAAGAGCTTAGGTTTAAGATTAGATGTGAGGTTAGATGTTAGGAAGAAATTCTTTATTCAGAGGTTGCAGAGGCAGTGGCACAGTTGCCCAGAGGAGCTGTGGATGTCCCATCCCTGGCAGTATATAGGGTCAGGTTGTATGGGGCCCTGGACAACCTGGTTTAGTGAATGGCATCCCTGACCATGACAGGGGGCAGGAACCAGATGATCTGTAGGGTCCTTCCAACCTAAGCTGTTCTATGATTCTATTCTAAGATTCTGTGTCTTCCTTTGAACTTTCAGCTTTTTATGTTTTTGTTGAGGGAAACAGTGATAGTTTTAATACTGAAGGGAAAACAGTTCTTAGTTTCAAAATGCTTTTCTCTTCAACTTGAAAATAGCTATTATGCATCAGGATTACTCAGACTTCTCAGGGGGCTTTGTTCCTTTCTTGTTACCTTCCCCTTCTCCTGTTTTCATCCTCTCCTGAAAGTGAGAAGTGTGGGAAGGGTGTAACTGTTTAGTGGATCTCTGTCTAAAGCAAGTGTTCACAACAGCCATTTGCATCCCTGACTAATTTTATTGATAAGAATGGTTATATTTGTTAGTGGTTACTCCTCAGTAGGAAATAGCTGTTTCAGCAAAATTATCTCTACTAATTATGTGTACTTGGCTTTTGGGAATCTGGTGTTTAAGCGTAGGAGCCTGTCTCTCAAACCAAATCAGAACGTGTTTCAGATAAGCCATAAAATTTAAGAAACCTCTTTTTGACAGTGTGTAATTCACTCTTCAGCATGTTAGGCTGAAAAAGTTTTAGTGAATCTCAAGTCATTGTATTTTCTCTATCATAAATAGTTCTTTAAAGTTCTGGGATTGCTCTTGTCCATGCAAGAGTTTTTTCTAAAGTTCCTGTTGGTGGTGTTTTTTTTAAGTTTGGTTGAAGGGCAAATAAATGACTCATTCAGTGTCTAGGTGTTGATTAGATTGCAAAGGATTTGTTTATTGTTGCCCTGAGCTTTTCTGGATTCTCTTTGAGCATACTTGATGGTTGAAAAGGTAGACAGCGTATATCAAACTCAACTGCTGTCTTTTTCTAAATTCTTGAGTAATGAAGTTAAAATCAAATTATCACTGGCATGATGTTCTGGCTTACTGTAATCTGCTGAACACATAGGAATGCTCATATTTGCATGGTGCAAATGGACAAGAGCCTAGTGCAGACAGCCTGCATTAAGTAGGAATCTGTATTTGATTGTTGAAGCTTTGATTCTCCTTGTTGCTGACTATATTCAGCGTTGCTGCAAATTTTAACATAACACAAACTGTTAGATTTAGGAATTCCAATCCTTTTGTAAGGTCATCTGATCTTAAGAGTTATTTGTTATCCGCTTCTTCTATTGCAGTGGGTTTGGTGCAGAGATGGAAATCATACCTTCTCTAAGTATCTGCAGTTTTGAGTGAAGAGGGATTTGTGAAAGGGAAGAATGTGAGGGGAGAAGAGATGCAAGTTTTTAATGGGTAAAGCCTGGATTTGTTGCCTGTGTTTCATCCAAGGCATTCTGGTGTGCTGTTGAATCTATTTTAGAGTCTTCAGAACTGCCTGGTGAACAGGAATCTAGTTCAGGTTTTTCTGGGTTTTTTTCTTCCATTAAGTTTGTGTCTAAATTTGTGTGGGTCTCAGAAATCTTGAGATGAACTTAGTATTTTTAGGATAGTATCTGGCTTTGGCTTGAAGGAAGTGAAATGCCCTGATAGGATTAGTTAAAATAAGGCTGTAAGGACATTTGCTTTCCCTGACACAGTTGTTACAGACACAGTAATATTGCTGCTTTAACAGCTTTGGGAAAAGCAGCTCTTGGAATTGAGCTTCTGTGAATGTCTTTTGTTTTTCCAAATTGAAAGTATAACATTGCTATGCAGATTTAATACTAAGACCTGTTGCAGAATAAATGGTGGTGGTCAGTTAATGCATGGAAGTAAGCAATGAAATATTACCAGTGAAGAAGAAGGAAGGTAGAGGGGGAAAATACTTTAAGTGTTCACTGTGAACTTGGCTGGAAGCAGTGGAATTCAAGTGTAAATATTTTCACTCCCTATATTATTTTCAGTGACTGTGAAATGTTCAGAATTCCTACTCTATTACCAGGCAGTCATATGAACAAATATTTGAGGTAAAATAAATCAAAGATGGCCAAAGAAATAATTTCTTTGAACGCAGTTTTGAGACTTGTAAGTCATCCTCTCTTTGTGTGGGTTTCTCTTTTTTATTTTTCCTAATTTCCTGTTGAGAATTTTTTAATATTCATAATGGACTGCAAAAGCCTTGTTTTAATTTCTTGTTTTTATTTTACTTTTAGAATCTTAAAAGCTTTGAGGCAGGTGAAAACTACTTTTGGAACACTTCATGGAGTGATGTCTCTCCTTGGGAGCCTGTGGGCAGAAGAAAGGTATGTACGTTTGTATTCTGGGTAAAAGTGTTGTGTGGAGTTGCTGAATTTCACAGCTTTTAGTTCTGCATAGCTTCACTGTACAAGAAAGGCAAGGTAGAAGTGAATAATTCTATAATTGTATATAGTAGCAAGTTTCTAAGATGCTGTGTATAGAGAAGAGGAGTATGTCCAGAAAGAAAGGTAGACTTGTCAGTCTTGGTGAAGAGTCTTGGGGCCCCTCACTGTCTCCTTACAGAAGAGCTGTCAATGAAATTCAGTGTGGAGCTGGTAACACGTTGCTGTGGAACAGATTTGCCAAACTGTGTCTTTTAGATACTAACCTTGTTCCTATCCATTTTCTTGAAACTATTTTGGTTTATTAATGTATGTCATTCACATATCATGCTGCCTTGATTAGGGAGGAAAGAAGTTGGTCCTTCAGGATGTTCTAATCCAAAGTTGTTGCCATAAGTGGAAAGTTGTTTCCTCCTGTAAACTCAGTAGGCTGGAGAAGATGCTGTGTAAGTGAAGTTGGTAGTTTCTGCTGTTTGTGCTATTTTTAGGGAGACATTAACAATTCTGGAAGAACTTTGGTTTTTGGAGTCTGCCCTGTCTTTCTGCATGATTCTTGGTTGTGGGGAATGTGAGACTAGAAAACAGGAAGTGTTCCCTATGTTCTGGGGTAGACTCTCTGAAGGAGAACTGAGTTTACCACAATGTCTCTAATAAGCCTTCTTTTGGATTCCATTTTTACAGTTTTAAGGTTTTTTAAGGTTGTGTTGGTCAATCTCCAAAATGCTTTGTTTTTCCTAAGTGGCTTGTAATTCTTATTTTGTCAAGTTTTCTATAATACTGGCATGCCATTGGTAGACTGTGGTGGCACTTGTGAACAGAAAAAGCAGATGAGTATGCAAGGACCACATGCTGCCAGAATGGTTTTTAAAGTGTTGGTTTGGAAGAGCTCTGTTTCATACATAGAATATCAAAACAGCATATTTCCTCATGCTTCTGTTCTGCTGAAAGAGAATTGTTTGAAATATTTTCTTTGTCATTTTACTCCTTCAGAAGTAGTGAGGCATATCTTCTAGTAATGTTCCGTGTGCTTCATTAGTTCATTAATGTCATGGCCTTTCTCCAGGCAGGATACTTGATTGATGCATCTCTTGATTTGCTTTGTTGCTGTTTACTAGCAGCTGAGATCAGACACCTAAAGAGTATACATGGAAGATAATTCAGTGATACCTTGGCAGTGTGCTTCTTCAGCAGCCTTAACCAGCCAGTGGCATTGTCTGACACAGTCTTTTGAATTTGGAGCTTAGCTTTTGGTTATCATCAGGAGACTCTCCTAGTACTGCTATAGATGGCAGTCTGGGCTGTCTGTTGTCTGTAGATGACTGACTGTAACATGCATGGATATGTGATGTGAAAAAAAACACCTGCATGTGCTGTGTTACTGTTCTTCATGGTGTGTCAGTGAGATGGATGCTGTAGTGGCAGAACAGCTTGTTCCCTTTGGGCTCTGTTTCATGAGGGCAGAAATCAGTGAGGTGAAAACTTGTCTGAGGGAACAGACAGATTGCACTAGATTTTTGAGAGTACAGATTTGTCGCATGGATGTTGCATGTGACATGGCATGGGTGATTCTGTAGTTTTTGGCCAGGGTTAACTTCCTAGGAAGTTGATCAGAAAAAATGGCTGATGGGGCTACCATGTTTTCATTAAGAAATATAATGTTCATGTGGATATTAAAAGCAGTGCTGTCATGTGACATATAACTGAGGGAGCAAACCACTGCTTAATGCAAGACAGATATGTTCTTAAGCAGTTAAAATACTTCCCTAGGTGTATGAATGTATATGCTCTATACTGAGCATTTTTGAGGAAATTCCCTAAAAAATTACTATGATGTGATAGCCAGTATGCGTGAGTTAATATAAATTGCATGTATGAGTTAATACATCACGTTTTATCATAAAAAGGGGGTTTTACATATTTCTATTATTATTATTTTTGCTCCAAAAGAAAGTTCTTAAAAAAATCAGTTGTTTATGGCTTTGCTGGGAAGGTACTTCTGGAGAGTTTTCAGTGAAATATAGGCTGTTGAAATACAGAAAAAAAATCCCTGCCTGTTCTGTCTTTTCTCTTTTTGTCCAGTAGATAGGAGCTGGCCCTGAACTAAATAAAGCTTTAAAAGTGTCATATTAAAAGGGCTGCTATTCCTAATTCTTAAGGCTTGACCTCTGTGTAAGGTGGGGGATACAAATTCTTCCTGGCTTGTTCTGTGATTCCTATATTTAAAAACAGGTAGGCTTCAGAATTACTTCTTGTGAACCAGGGTAGAAGTAAACTCATAAGGTTTCTTAGTAAATTATAATAAAACAAAAAAGGCACAAATATTTCTCCCTTTAAGTATGTCATCTTTAAATCTTCTTTTCAAAACCAGAAGAAACTGAGAAAGTACATGTTATATACATCCAGTGAAGGCGTTTTTGACAGGTGATAGTGCAGATTTAAACAGATAACAGTGGAGTAGGAGCTGGCAGATTCTAAGTGGATGTTTTCTTTTGTTTGCAGAGATACAGAACAAAGCCGTACTGCTGTACCTTATGCAAGTTCTCGTCCAAATTGCTTACTTCTTTCAAGAATCATTTGCATCGTTGCCACGAGGATGAAGTGGACCAAGAGATGGTGGTTTCTTGCCCAAAATGTCCATTTTCTTCTCATCCCAAAGTAGTGGGAGAGCACATCTGGATGTTTCATTCATCTAATAAACGAATACAGAACTACACAGTCAGCATTTTGGGTGGCATGAAACAATTTAGGAGTGACATCATAAATTTCACGTGTCTAAAATGTCAATTCACAGACACCTTGTATTACAATATGAAGAAACATGTGCTGATTAACCATTTTAAAAACTTACTAAGTGCATATTTCGGTGAAAAATTTGATGAAATTACATCAGGTTCAGTTGAGTTCTACTGTAAAAAATGTAATGCTCCTGCTAACAACCCAGATTCTTTGATGTTCCATATCTTGACAGCTGAAACACACAGAGACCTGGAGAACAAACTTCGATCTCTGATTTCAGAACACATTAAGAAACCCGGACTTGCGAAACAAGCGTCTATTGCTCCAAAGCTTGTCCCTGGTGTAGCAGCAGCTGCTCCATCTGCAGGGCCTGCTGCCGTCCCAAAAGGTTCTGTGACAGCTCCAGCTTGCATCAAGGTTGCTCTTCCACAGAGCAGTCAAAACCAGAGCATGGTGCAGACACAAGCAGTTCAGAACACAGTCGGACCAGTGACTGTCCCAAGTGCCTCTGGCAGCCTCCCACAAACCACCTGTGCTCCTGCTGCTACGTCCTCACATGTCACTCTTGTGCCCAGCAATCCTCCCGTGGCTCAGATCAACCTTGGCATTCAGCCGTCGCCTTCGCAGCCCGTCATTGTTTCCCATGGGCTTCCTCTGAACCATTCTGTTGGGACCATCAATAATACTGTGACCCCTGCAGTTCTTCCTCTTAATCAGCCTGTCAGGCCTGGGCTCTTCCCTGTGAATCAACCCGCTGGTACTATAAACAGTCCAGTCTCAGCTGGAACGCTCCCTGCTACTCAACCCGTCGGCCCTGTAAATCAGCCGGTTGCACCAGGAGTCCTCCCTGTGAATCAGCCAGTGGCTCCAGCAATTCTGTCTGTCGGCCAGTCACTCGGGAGCATGAACAGACCCATTGATCCCAGGGTCCTTCCTGTGACGCAGACAGTGGGGTCGGGTCTTCTCCAGCTTAACCAGCCTGTTGCCCCCGGGGTGGTTCCTGTCAGACCGCCTGTTGGACCTGGGTTCCTTCAGCTTAATCAACCTGTTGCACCTGCAGTTATCCCAGTCAATCAGCCAGTTCAGCCTCCAGTTTCTCAAAGCGCAGCGTTTTTGACTGCAGGCTCTCTGCTGAGGCAGTTGATTCCCACTGGCAAGCAGGTTAATGGGATACCTACTTTCACGCTGGCCCCCGTCTCAGTTACTCTGCCTGTACCTCCCGGTGGTGGAGTAACAACTGTGACGCCTCCGCAGGTGCCCATCCAGCTCATGCAGTCGGGGTCAGTGGCCCAGCTCTCCCAGTCGCCGGCCAATGCTCCCTCTCCTCCCCTCCTCCTGACCTCTGAGAATGTATCCTTACAGGCCTCCCCGCCTGCTCCTGAAACAAGCCAAGCTGTCAGACAGGCCAAGCAGTGGAAGACTTGTCCTGTTTGCAATGAGCTTTTCCCGTCAAATGTTTACGAGGTGCACATGGAGGTGGCCCACAAACAACATGAAGTCAAAGTAGAACCCCCAGATCCTCACAAACTTGCAGCTTGCGCATCCTTTCTGAGGATGACAGAAAAGGCGATCTGGTGTTTCGCTTGTAAATGTTTTCTCTGTGAGGAAGAGCTCATGAAGCACATCTTCATGCATGGCTTATCTTGCTTGTTTTGCACAGGTACTTTCTATGACTTAAAAAGCCTCGTGGAGCACAACAAAACTGCACACAATGGGAAAAAGCAGTTGCATCCGTGGTACAGGAACAGAGGAGTTGAGCTATGTGATGATGCGCAGGGTGGCTTTGTGTTTCCACACTTTGATTTCAATACAGTGCTACCAGATGAAGACATGGGTGAAAGAGAAGTACATATGGCAGTGCTTGTTGGAATATATTCAACGCTTCTTGTCCCTATTTACATCAAAGTGAAACCTCAGACAGCACAAGCGAACAGGAGATGCACCAGAAAAATGTTCACCTGTCCTTTTTGCTTAGGTACGTTTGCTGGTAGAGAAACCTATGAAAAGCATTTGAAAGAGAGGCATCATATAATGCCAACTGTGCATACGATTTTAAAGTCTCCTGCTTTCAAGTGCATCCACTGTTGTGGTGTGTACACTGGAAATATGACTCTGACAGCTATCGCTGTACACTTGCTCCGTTGTAGAAGTGCTCCCAAAGACACCAACTCGAGCCTGAAGATGGAGCTTGAGCGTACTGAGAGGAAAGAGCTGCTCTTTGTGAATGGTGAGAAGCATCTTTCTGTGGTACTGAAAAGAAAGCAATCAGATCCCTGCATTGTTGCAGAAGACCAAAGGAATAAGGAACAGCAGCCTCTGAGCTTAAGTACTGGCATAGCTCTGTCTCCAGACAATGAAGTGAAATCAGGGGTAGTGCCTTTAAAACGACAGAAGATTAGGACTGAGATGAGGAAGCTTCCTTCTAGTGAGGATCTCCGCTTTCTAGCAGTAGATCCTAATCAGTATGATCACAATTCATATGAGGCGCAGAAACAGTTTTTGTCAGACTACTTTCACAAGAGGCCATATCCCTCTAAAAAAGAGGTGGAATTACTTTCCTTGCTGCTATGTGCGTGGAAAATTGATGTTGCATCATTCTTTGGAAAAATGAGGAATAGATGCTTAAAGGCGATAAAGCATCATAAACCGTCTGTGCTAATGGGTTTCAGTGTGTCTGAACTAAAAAACATTAAGCACAGTTTAAATTTAAAAGATGGACCATTGGATATGTAACACAGCTTTTTGATCCATAATTGCATACTTACAATTTAGCAGTTTATTATATTATTTGTTTTAACATGCAGACTGGCCTGTTCAAGGGTGCAGTAATACAAAGAGTATCATTCACTTGTGACTGTTATTATGAAAGGCACACATAGTTGTGTATTTTAAAAGCTAAAACCTTCAGA
The DNA here is from genome assembly GCF_029582105.1 of Oenanthe melanoleuca. NCBI lineage: Eukaryota > Metazoa > Chordata > Aves > Passeriformes > Muscicapidae > Oenanthe > Oenanthe melanoleuca. The sequence goes on from NC_079335.1 coordinate 92,104,312, forward strand.
CTTCTGGAATTTGTTTTAGCTTTGTATCTTCCCTGGGAATAGTATTGTGGGGTGGTTTTTTTTTTGGTTTTTTTGTTTTTTTTTTTTTTTTTTTTTTTTTTTGGTTTTTTTTTTTTTTTTTTTTTTTTTTTGTTTTTAGTTTTTTGTTTTGTTTTGTTCCACTTCCATTTCTTTTTCTTCCCCTCCAGGCTCCCATTATATTTTTTATATCACCATGTAAAACCCTTGTCCTTGTTGAAACCAAATTTTATTTTATTTTTCTGCAGTGTCATCTTTTCTAAGTAATGAGATGTGTAATGTTGGTTAAAATAACAAGATGGACTATGTGAAAAATATGAATTTGTTTATTTGTATTTTTAAGTCCTGATATTTTGGACCTATTTCTGGTTTATCTACTGAAGAAGTGATTGCGGCCATTACATCCATTGCCCCTTCAAATTCCCAGTGCACTGGTAGCAGTGAAATACATGGCATTGTGGTTTTTTCCTCAGTCAGAATACCTGTTAAGCCAGTTCAGTCGAGTGATCTGTAGTTCCTGCTGAGTATTCACATGGTAAGGACTGAGGGCCTTTTGGGTGCCCATTGAAGTGTTACAGTGAACTGACTTGAAATGGTTGTGTTATCTGTTAAATAGATCTAGCTAACCAGAAGTGTTTATCCTGTTCATTTGGTGCTGAAGCCTGGTTGTTTACCTATTGTTCAAAGCTTGACAGCAGCATTTATTTAATTTTCTTTTCAAAAAGCTGCTTTGGAGAGTGTCAAATTGCTTTGATACGTGGAGTATATGACCTGTGCACATCACTTATGTGTAGAAGCCCTGTCCAAATATCTCCCAAATCTGGTGAAAAATCAGATTTTAAATTGCTTTTTCAGGAGGTAGTAACTGAGCAAAGCCTGCTCCCCAGTAAATTAGATCCCTGTCTTGAAGTCCCTTGGGTCAGAACCTGGATGATTTGGTAGCATCAAGACTGTAAACTGTTGAGTACCCGAGCCAATGATATTCATGTAGTGATTGGTTCTTGTTGGCCTGTAGAGAGCATCACCATAGTATAAAACCCAAACAGCAGTCTTCCCTTCAGCATGGACTGCCATCTGTGTCAGATTACAGAAGAGCTGTTGGGAAGGTTCTCCTAAGCTGAAGCACAAACTGGTGGCCACAGAGGCCATGATGAGTACTGTCCTTTCTGGATATGCTCGTTTTCATCTGGCTTGTTAAGGAGTGCTACCAATACCAACAGCCAGTTATGTAATGAATGACTTGTAAGGTGCATTGGTTTTATTTCCTCTTTTTCATCCTCCTCTCTCCACCCTCCTTTCTAAGAAGAAAAAAAATAGAGTTCACTTGTGCCAGTGTTAGAAGGAAAGGGTGATGTGCCCAAGCTTATTTCTGTTTTTTAAGGTAGCAAGTAGACTTTGGGCCTGTGCCATAGTTTCTAAAGCAGATACAGAATGTTTTATTGCTGTTTCTGAAATGGTGTGACATTTTTAGCAGAATTTGATTAATTCCTGCCTGAGATTCTATAAGGGGTTTGGAGTTATATTTTGGGTAAAATCTTAATATTTTCATATTGATTGCGTCAAAGAGTTTTAATGTGTATGTTACATACAGTTAGAGAGAACCTGCTATTTGGAAAAACCTAGTAAATTAACAGCAGTGTTAAACAAACATAAACAGTAATTTATGGTATCACCCCAAAAAGTGATTAAGAAACAGTGTGTTCTTATAGTCGCATAATAGCTCATTAAAAATTAAAAAAATAAAATGTACTTGGCCGTAGCACACAGTTCATGAAACCTGTTCAGAGGGCTTTGAGTGAGGAAGAGGGATGTTCTCTAAAAGTCCTGAAATGTAGACACTTGTTCTTGCAGCCTCTGCCCTTTAAGCCCTGTCATTGAGTCTCCAGCCTGGGGGAATTTGGCAGTGTGCATCTGGGGAAGGCTTGCCTTGAATGGGGAAAGACTGTAGAGAGAACTACATGGCTGGGGGGAGCTGGGAAGTCATTTCATGGTTCATCCATGCTTGGGGCACCAAGAGAACAATCCAGTCTTACCAGAGTTTTCCTACATAGTGTCCAGTGTTGATGTTAAACATTTTATTTATTGGATTTTGATTTCACAATTTCAAATAAACCAGATTTTTAACTTAGAGGTGTGTGTGTAAATGATTGCCTATTCATCCTCTTTCCTCTTCTAATACATTCAGAGAACTTTATGTGAACATTTCTTTTGGTGCAAAATGGTTGTTGACAGAGACAAGAGGGAAGTAAGAGAAGCTAAGACGTAAAATAGGATGGAGATGCTCCAGGTAGGTCTTAGTGCATTATAGTAATTATGTATTATCTCAAATATTGATAGCTGCGTTTTTTCCTAGAGATTGATATTCCTAAATCTTGGTACTAACTTGCTATCACTAAATGCTTATGCTCTTGTTAAGAGGGTACTGTAGAAATACAAACCAGATGAACTTTGAAATGTGAAAGTGGTGACTGAGAATGCAGTATGGTCGTGGTTTTCAGGAAGGCTTAGCTCGAAAACAGCCAACTTAAAAATCAGTGGCTTTATCTAAATCAGGCTTTTTGCTGTAGGATTCTCCCGGGAGTGAAGTCATTTGGGTAGAAATGTTAGTCAGGAAAGACGCTGCTGCCCCTGCCTCGGGCTCTGCACGTAATTGCCTCTCTGGCACTTCTCCAAGGACAGAGCCTCACACTGGTGGGATATGGGAATGGGAAAGCCGTGGAGCTGCCCTCTGCAACAGACTTTACCAATACAACTCCTTGAAGCATGCCAAGGGAGCTCTAGTCCACTGTGAAAGAAGCCCAGTTGGGAAGAATGCTGTTGGCTTGCAGAATGGTTCTTGCAAGTACTTGTTTCATATGGGACTGAAAAAGCCCCAAATCTGTATTCTGCTTCTGGTATACATTGGTCTGGAGAGGTGTCTCTGTTTGAGCAGTAATACTTCGTTGTGGTGCCTTGAGTATTGTGCTTGTGAAATAGTGTGATAATTACTTGAATATGTAGTAGGAAGGATTATTATTATTACTATTATTATATTGGTAATGTTTCTATATACACTTGTGCTGGGAGTTAAGTGAATATTGTTTAGTAAACTGTCATTTTGGTAAACTGTCAATAACCAGACTTTTTTCCCTTCTGCGTTTAAAATTCAGAAAGCCTCAGATGCTTATTCAGGTAGTTGTTGAATATAGTTTTGGGTTCTCAACAAAATCACCTATAAAGCTATAGTTCTACTGCAGCTGGCTGTGCCATTTTCAAACATATTTCTCAAACTTGAAAACTTGATTGTGGACACCTTTTTGTGGGAAATTACTGATACATGGAAAAAAAAAAACCAAACTTGCAATCTATTAGCAAGGAGGATGCCCCCCCCTCAAAAAAAAAAGACCCTCAAAACCAAATAAAAACAAGCCAAATAAACCCCCCACAAACCATTACCAAACCCAAAACCTTAAGAAAATGGAAACATTCATGGCTTTTTTAAAAAGTCAGGAGACCTTTGACTCCTCTGCAGCGTGCATGTGAAAAGGACGAATTGAGTATTCATGTATGAAGGAAGGCTTTGCGGTGCTGCATTTAAAGTCTTTAACACCTCACTTCAGTGCCTATTGTCTCATTCCATGTCTCATTGTGGCTGTTGAGCTCTGACAAGCAGCCTGCGGCTGTGACCATTCCTCTTGGGTGCAGATCCCAAAACGCGTGTGACATTGTTCCTTTTGCTCGGCACTTGCCCGTTTTAACATACTGAGTGCAAGGGGGTGTGTGCCCGTCCTCAAGTCCACACCAACTTCTGTACATCAAGGTTTTACCTAGTAGTATGTTTCAGAGCAGTTTTTAACGGACTGAAAAGTAGAAATCTCAGGAATCTTTGCAGGTATCTTACTTTATTTTGTCTGCATGTCCATGAAGCAGAAGTGAGAGCAGTTCCCTGGCAGTTTCCAGTCTCTGCTGAGACGTGGAAGATGCTCTCCTGTGGACTGGGCTCGTTAGCTGTGCTGTCACACAAGGTAAATACACCAGCAGCGTCACCTTTTAGAATAGGTGGTGCAGAAAGGATGCTGTTGGAGCCTCTGTGAAATAGTAACTTTGGCACTTTTTCATATACTGTGGAATTACTTCCAGGTCACAAAGAACAAGTGCCCATTGGAACTTAATTTAATAAGTAATTTGGATATCATGGATACAATGTTATCCATCTGCTGGAGGACTGACGTCATACACTGCTGGAGAGCGAGGGCTGAACTGCGAGTTTCCCAGAGCTCTTTGTGTCCTCTCCTGATCTGGTGAAATAATTAAGTCTGTCAGGGCATTACTCAACCCAAACCAGGTAGTTACTTTTGAAGGCACTGTCAGGCTGCTGTGCATGTGGACATCTGTGTGCTCAAGTTCTGTCTGATTGATGCTGTGGTGGCTGCACAGGATCTTCAGCAGAGCAGAAGGCGTGAGGTGGGCTGGTCAGCAGTGATCCTGCAGTGCTGTTTTGTTAACAGAGATGGCACAGCTGAATCTGATTTGTCTTCTCATGCTTGTTTCATAGAATTATAAAATGGTTTGGTCTGGAAGGGACCTTAAAGACCATCTAGTTTCAATCCCCTGCTGTAGACAGGGATGCCTTCCACTACATCAGGCTGCTCAGACCCCCATCCAACTTGGCCTTCAGTGTTTTCAGGGATGGGGCATCCGCAGCTTCTCTGGGCAACCTGTTCCAGTCTCACCACCTTCACAGTAAAGAACTTTCTCCTGATACCTAATCTCTTTCAGTTTGAATCCATTCCCCCTTGTTCTGTCACTACATGCCCTTTTAAAAGGTCCTTCTGCATCATCCTTTCCACTCCCTTCAGGTACTGGAAGGTACAGGTACACCCATAAGCTTTCTCCAAACTGAACACTCTTCTCAGCCTTTCCTTGTAGAAGAGGTGCTACATCCCTCTGATCATTTTGGTGACCCTCTGCATTTTGGAGTAAGAGTTCATTTTAAGGTAGCTGTATGGACTGATCTTATTAATGTTATTAATGCTGTGAAAAGTGTAAATCTACTAACCTAACTTGTTAATGGAGGAAAAGCTGCTGGGTGGCATTAGTGCAGAGAAGAATTGTATGTGAAGAACTTGGGAGCTGGGACTTCATACAACAGCACCATGATTTATAAAAGTGTGGATAAAGGTTAGATCCACCCAGCCACTGCTGCACAAGGCCGGGGAGCCTTGGTGCAGATGGAGCTGTGCCTTCAGTGTGGGATGGTGCAGAGCCAGGCTGGGGTCAGGGCTGTGGGATTGAGAAGGATCGAGTGTGACTGGGGCAGGAACCAGCTTTGGGCTGAACTTCAGCTCGGGAAGGTGCATCAGGTGGCTGCTCTGGGCATGAAGGGGCTGCCACCCACTGATGCAGCCCAGTGCTGGGCAGGCTCTGTAGGAGCCTGCAAAGTCCTGCAAAAATGCATGTCCTGGGAGCAGACTGAAAGCCCAGCTAACAAGGGTGGGACTCCTGCTGGGTCAGGGCGTGGAATGGTATTTGGAAACAGAGTGGCAGCTTCCTGTTAGACACTGCCCCAGGGATGGCTGCTGTAGGTGAATTCCCAAAACACCTCCCTGTGAGGGCACTGGCCGTGCCTCACAATCTGCAGTTCCTTTGTAAAACCTGGATTTTGCCAAACACGGCTTTGACCAGGTCTCTGCAGGAGTGAGGAGTGTGAAGAGGATCTGGGATCCCTGGATGCTGGGGTGCTGTGGGAGTGGGAATGGGGGAGCCTCTCCAGAGCCCTTCTGAGCATGAGACCAAGATGTTGCTGCTGCACAAAGGGAGTCTTGGACAGAGCAAAGTATCCGAGTGACACATTGCCACTGGATTCTTGTGATCTCACAAGTGACACTTCTGCCACTGGATTCTTCAGATGCCATTTTTGTTCTTTAGCAGATGAATTAGAAAGCTTGGACTGAAGGCTTTCTAATAAAAATTGTTCAACTAAGAAATAAAATGTCAAATATTTAAAAAATAAAGTATTTTTTAAATAACACAGATATAAAAAAATTGCTGTTCTGAATGCTTTCATTTTGGAGAGGAGGAGGGAACCAGAACAACCACCAGCAGCAGCAATAATGACCTCTTAATTAGTGCAAGGCTCTTGGGGAAACAGAGCTTAGCAAAATGATGTATTAATAGGAAAAAAAGGACATTTTCTCAGAGCAGATGCTTCCTATTGTTTCTGCTGCCTTAAGGCACGTGTTCCTCTGGGACAGTGAGGTCAATTGTCATAGAAATACCCAAAAATCTGCAATTTGTGTATCTTCTCTGTCTTGTTTTGGAGTAGGTGGGAGAGAAATTAGCTGGCAGGTTTCTGTTACTTGCATAAAACTTTTCTGTAGTGCTACTCCATGGTTGAGCATTGTTAGATCTGCTTGTGGTTTTGCTGGAGTATTTGTATCATGCTGAGAAACACAGATTTCTCTTTGGGAAATCTGCAGCCATAAAACCTGTAAATACAGTGACATTCCTATTAGAAGATGTTTAGCTGGTGGGGCCAGTTCCCTATTCTCTCTGTGGGTGGGAGGAGGTGGATTCTTAAGGATATAGGAGGGCAAAAATTTAAACAGGCAGCTTTAGACTAAGGAATTCACAAACCATTTAAACAGACCCAGCCAAGGGCAGAGGGATAAGTTGTGCTTGGAAAAAAACTGTGTAGGTGAGAAGTCCTGAGAAGGGGATAAACCCTGCAGAGGGGGTTACTGGGTTTTGCCCTTCATTTTTTTTTTCTTTTTTTTTTATATCCTTTCATCCATCCTTCTAATTAAAAAGATTCTATTTTCTTATTCTCCTTTGTACGATAAGTCACCTGCAAGGGAGAAGCAGAGCATTGGGGTAAGGTATCCACTCAAGGCTCAACCCAGCATCAATTTACCTCCTTTTTCTTTTACATGGGAGACAAGACACCTTGTGGCTGGGTGGTTGCACATCAAGCAAACCAGTTTTACTCTAACTGGAGAGGGGGCAGCTGGGTCCTGTCCTTGTCCTGGATCCTCGCTGGTTTTCCAGGTCCTCCCCTTGTGGATGCCACATTAAAAATGGTGCTGACATCTGCTGGTTGTTGATCAGATATTAATGCACTCTTTTGCTTTTCCCTCCTCTTCTGAACTAAGACAATAATGCTGAATTTGTGATAATTTCAGGTCTGCATGAGAGTTCTTTGAACAATCGGGGTTTTCTTAAAAAAAAATCTTGAAAATACTCACTTTTTGTTCCGAAGCACTGAAACCTTGGGAGTGTGTCTGTATCTGATTCATTCCTGAAGTGAATGAACTTTTTGGATTGCTGGTGACAAAAATTATAGTTGTGGATTTGACTCATTAACATGCCAACTGCTCAATACATCCATACTTGTCCTTGATGTCAGGTATCCTTCTCAGCTGGATAGTTACATCCTTGGGCACCCCTGAGTATGTTTTGGTAGGATCTGCAGGAAGAAATAAATTTACACAGAGCAAGAGAGATTTAAGCCCGTGTAGATTTGATCTTGATAATGAAGTGGCACAGAGAATAGACCTGAATTTGCAGGAAAGTGTTAGCTTTAAACAAAAACAACTGAAAAATAAAAATCCCAAGGCGGCTGCATTCCTTCTAAATCAAAAGCAGCTGAAATGTAATTCCCCTTGTGCTGTGATGCCACCTACGGGATTTCGGTGGGGAACACAGCCCTGACCACAGCGTTTGGATTTTTAATCTTAGGGCTGAAGGTTTATTTTGAAACCACAAGAGCGTGATGTCCTCCTGAGTCTATCAAAACCAATGTTTCCCACTCTGTACTTTCTGTATTGAATTTCAGGAAAGCTGAATTCCTTCTCAGAAACTTTGGTGAGTTGCTGTCAGCAATTACAGACCAGAGCCCAACACCTCACACACTTCCTGTCCACAGAGGCATTTCTAAAGTGCTTAGTGTATGCTAGATCTGCCTTGTAAGGAACCCATCAGAGTGATACAATCCGTGCAATCCGAGTTTCTGCAGTGATTTTGAACCTGTGAAATTGATACGTGTTTTGGAGAGCAGAGGATTTCTGTGTTAAAAGATTAGCATTTGGAGGCCATAATTAATTGCAAACTTCAAAAAATAGATCTGAAACTGTAATGCAACTAGTCTTAAACTCTAGACAAATGACCTGAGTGCTAAACATTCAAAGTAGAAACATCTGAGTTATGTCTGTGAGTCTTTTGCTAACCTGTATATTTTGGGCAAGACCTTTCTTTTCACAACACAGAAAAGGCCATAATATATGAGAGAAGATATGTACTCTTTAGGAAAAAGCAATAATGTATGTAATAATAATAATAACAATATGGGTAATAATGTATGGAATGCATTTTCAACTTGCTTTTTTATTTTCAAACACAGAGCGTTGTCACTAAATTGTGGGTTGAATCCCCAAGTAAAGCACAGAGCTCTCATTCAGGCCAGGAGGGCTGCTGGATCTTTTATCCTGATTGGGAAGGACTGGACAAATTCCACCCTCTTGCTCAGTGATTTCCCTTTTTTTTCAAGGGCATCAAGTACCTGCCTGGTGGATACAGCACAGTGCTGTGGGATGGCTGCAGGTGGGTTTCATGCACAGAGTAAAGCATTTAAAAGATGTTTGATGTTTATTATGAGTAGATACAAGAGGAATTTTTTTTTCCCCCTCAGTGAGAACAAACAGGCACTGGAATAATCTCTACAGGGAAGAAAGTTGTGGATTCCCCAACACTGGACACTTTTCAGGGTGAGCTGGACTGGGTTCTGGGCTATCTTTACACTGGGCTTTTGCCAAGTAAGGTTGGACCAGATGAAGTCTGAGGTTCCCTCCAACCTGGTGTTCTGTGATGCTGTGATAATGTGTTGCTGCAATGGAATTGTTGATCTGGAATCAAGTTGCAGATAGAAAATATGTAGTGGAATTCAAATTCAAATACTGGAAATGACCACATTTAAAAAAATGCAAGGTAAGTGAGGAGATCAGCAAAATATTAGCATGTATTATGGTACTTTTCAGCTACTCAGAGCTTTATTACAGAATTACAGCACTGTTAATGTGGGAAGAGGCAGAGCCACCCAGAGCCCAGGGCAGTGTCCCATCATGTGTTGAATATCTTCAAGGATGGAAAATACCTTTGGCCTCTCTGGGCAACCTGTGCCAAGGGCTGTTTTAACCAATCTCACAGTAAAAGAGATGTTCTGATGAAATTTGAGGTTTATCATTTGTGTCCACTGCCTCTTGCCCTGCCAGCAGGATCTGCCTTTCCTAACATGTCTAGATAAAGAATGAGTCCTTGGAAACCAGCTTCTGCCAGTAACAAAGTAGTTAAAAGTCTGCTGCAGCAGGCAGAGAAAATGTGTCCAAGATCAGCAGGAACTGCACATCCGTTTACTTAGAATAAATGTTCCTGTGATGTTCTGCTAGGAAACTTCTCCTCTGCTGTTAAAAACCAGAGCATCAAAGGATGTCACAGTTGCTACATCTGTGCTGCCAACACCTTTATGGATCAGTTCATGGCTGATGGGCAGCCCTGCTGGACAAGGGAAACGGGTGAACCATTCAGTTTGGGAAGCTTGGCACTGAGAATGAGGACTGAACAATTTTTTTATTGGAGAGTGTGATCCAGTGATATTACATCAGTCTGCTTATAATTGTGGTATTTGCTGTTTATTTACTCATTGAGTGTGAGTGTGCTGCTTCTGACTGTGTCACAGAAAATGAACACCAGGTGTGATGGGTCATGGGTGGCACACCAGAGCAAGAAGGGCCACAGCAAGGGTTAACATTGTGTGCTGCTGTGCTGCACACACCCTCCGTGCAGCAACAGGGATGTGAAAAGTTCAAAGAGCATTTCCAGGCTCTGGCCCTTGCTCACACCCATGTTTGCCTCTGAAGTGTTTTAAACAGCTGCCAAGAGAAACTTCTCCACATGAGCACAACAGATGCTTGTTACCCAATTGTAACCAAGCCTTTGCATATTTTTCAGTGTGCTTAAACCGGACTAAAAATCCTTCTCAGAGTAATGAACATCCCAGTTCCACGTGTCCCTGTTGTGACAGTCTGGACTGTGTTAGCTGCTCTGCCATCCCAAGTGGTGACCTGGGAGAAGGTGGCTGTGCCACCTCCCAGAGCAGGGCTGGAAGTCTGTGCTGAGGTTGTTTGTGATGGCACATCCTTATTACATCACTTGTGGATGGAAATAGTTCCCATCTCTCTTTTCTGCTAGACTCTATGATAAACATTCTGTTTTATGGTTTTGTTCCTCTGACTCTGCCTGTGCAGTTTCCCCTGCTGAAACCTTCCAAAGCCAGAAAGGATAATATTATATATTTAATTTTTTCCACTTTGGAAATGTGTATTTGTATTTCTCACATCCCCTTTGACTCATCTGGGCCTTGAATGAGGTCCCAAAGCTGTGGTGCAGGGACACAGTAAGTCCTGCATTATGGGTATGAACAGCCCTTCAGAAAGTACTGCAGCCACGGGATGCTGACCCAGAGTTTACACTGCCACTTCAAGCCTGTTAAAGCAGCAAAATGCACACCCTGCCATACTCAACACATGCACAGGGAATGTGTGTGTGGCAGCATTTGTTTTCCAGCATGGAAGCCAGACAGGCTGCTTGTTGTATCTTGTTTTCTGGCCAAGACGTGTCCCTGCTTCTGATCTGGATGGAGCTGGTGGTGCCCACAGCCACTGCTGATGACAACACAGCACAGCCTTGCTGACAGAGCTCTGCATGGAATTAGTGGCTGCAGATATTTAAACTTCCCTTGTTATGCCAGAGCCCCCAAACGTGATGCAGTGGTTGGGGTTCAATTCCACTTGGAAGCTGCTTTTAGTGCCCTGAGCAGGAGGGAGCAGAGTGAAAAGACCAGAGGGAACTGAGAGGAAAACGAGCTGCTGCAGCTGAGTGCACCTGAGAATGAAACCAAAGTTACCTTTTTAACCTTTTTGCATGCTTATAGCCAGAGAACACCACATATAAATTATGTAATAAGTCAGTGTGGTCCTGCATCTTTGATTGTCATCCATACTTGAAATTCAAACATTATATTAACCCCTCATATTTGGATTCTTTACTAAAATAAATTGCTAAATTCTCTACAATGGCCAAATATGCTCTTCCTGAAGAGGCTGATATGGAGCCTGATACACAGCACTGTGATATAAATATGTTTATATGCATATATATGTGAATATTTGTGTGTATATATGTGCATATGAATATATCTTTATTTATATTTACTGAATGTTGCTCTTGCTGTTGCAGCTTAAAACTTGTCTAAAAAGCAAATTTATACACCAAACAGTAGTAACAACTCATCCTTCTTCCACTGTCAGCAATCAGTGCAGAATTGCAGAACACCAAGCTGAAGAGCAGGCTTTAATTTGGATCCTGCCACATGAGCACTGATGAGAGCTTCTGTTCTGCTGTATATCATAACCCACTGATGGAATCATTTAACCCCCCAGGAGTGTTCAGCAGTGCTGCAGAGGAATGCTGGCTTAGAAGGAGAGTCAGAACTGGATAACACAGATTGGAAAGCTTTGTATGAATTGTAGCTCGTGCTGAGAACTGAGCACAAAGAAGCAAATTGAGAAACCTTGCCAAGCACAACAGAAGGCATTTGCAAAAACACAGGGATGGCTCTTTACAGCAAGAAGCTATGGAATTATGAAGAGTGTCAGAATTATAGAGGCATCAACACCCTTTGGATCAGGTGACTCTCCTTACTGGACCTGGCCAAATGAAGCAGGATCCAGCTTTGAGGAAGGCAAATCAGAGACTACTCTGGGGGAAGAACAGATTTATTCTTTCAAGAAATGACTGAGATCTAATTATCAGTTATCTGTTAATACAAGTTTGAAAGTAATTTATAGGTTCACAGATGTGTTTTTTATATATATGTATACATACATACGTATATACACACCTGTAAACAGAATTGTTCTCATATATATGATGATCTAATGAAAAATTTAAGGTTAACAACCTTTCTTTATGTAAGTAATGGTAGGATTACTGCACTGTTTCAGAAATTATTGCATCTCCAAGGAAGGCTGTCCATTATTTTTTATTCTCTTTTATGTCCTAGGAACTGAAGGGCAAAAAAAAATCCTTTTACAAGAACTTTTACTTAGATATTTCACTTGTCTCACAAGATCCTCTGGTTCAACCTTTTGGTTCATTTAGCACCATGTCCAGTTGCATCTTGAAAACTTCCATTTGGGGGGGACTCCATCATGTCCCTGGAGAGTTTATTCCAGGGATTTGTTGTTATCATTGTAAAAAACAGTCTTTCTTATATTGAGATGAAATGCTCACACTTTTTCTCATTAAGCAGTGCATGTACAAAGTCCATTAAAAGTAAGAAAGGCTTTGGGGAATTGATGTTTCCCCAGTTTTCAAAGTTTTCCTTTGCTGCCAATGTTGGTTATACACAATTGACCTTTCATAATGCCAATATTGGTAGCACTGAATTTGTATAGAATTATAGCTTCAAATATAACTGAAACCTTGAGCTTCATGGCATTAATTAGCAAAAGCTGATGTACTACTTAATGCCAGAAGCATATCCTTTTGGCTGTAGTAGTAACTGGAGACAAACCAACCTGCTAGGGCTTGGAAACATTTTTCTCACACAGTTTTTGTTTGTTTATGGGCTATGACTCTTTTTGGCTTATGAAATGGGCTCTGCAAAAGTTTGCAGCCCAGAGAGGGCTGGGGGAGAGCACAGAACAAGCAGTGCCTGCACGCCTATGGAAGGCAGAATGCCTTAGCAGTGGTAGCAGCAGCCACTCTTAGGAGGTGACAGAGTCACCTGCAGTTGTCACCTTCATTACTGCTCCACATGGAGCAGCTGGAGCCACTGTCCCACTGCATAAAAGCACCAGTTCAAAGAACTTGCAGGAAGTTGCAATCAGGTCTTGCACAACCCTGGCAGAGAAATCTTTTTTCCCCTCATTGCTCAATTTTTGGGATTCACTTGACTATAGGGCGACCTTCAGTCCCTGACTATACAGTCCCAACTTCAAATATAAAACTTATATAAAAACTTTATAATATACAGATATATATTAGATAAATATAAAACTTTATAATATATTATAAAACTTAGGCCACAGTCTTGCAGAGCATTTATATATCATGTAAATGTTCCCAGGGCTTCCTAGGAATAGAGATGGTGGGGACAAGTTCTGATGTATTCTTTGTTATGTGTCAAAGGAAGAGCTGGAGAAGTGTCATGAGCTCAGTAGAGATGTATAAATAACATTTAACCTTTGGATCAAGGGACACACATGGAAATCTCCCAGTGATGACACTGGGTAAAGCACCATAAAAGCAGAGCATGGGAGAGGAGCAGGGCTGTGCAGTGCCACTGTAGTTCTGCAGTTCCAGGTGTGATTTTGTGCCCATTTAGAACTAGCTGTTCCTCACCACTGAGATTCAGATGCCAGCTCCTGCTGGACTCAGAACTCAGCCAGAAATCTCTTGCCTTTACTTGCTCTGGTGTTTGTCCCTGTGGCTGATCCTCTCCTGGGGGTGTACGAAGTGGCATCTCCTCTTCCATGCCACCCTGCTGGGAAGAGCCAAATGAAACCAACTGAGAGAGGATGGTGGCATCTCTCTGGAGCCAGTTATTGCCAATGCTGGCTTTCAGCAGAGAAGTGAATAATGTTTTGTAAATGTTTCATCTGGGTCCTGTTATAAAAGCAACAAACAGGCTTGCACTGCTTTGAAGTGTGCTTGTGCTGTCTCCATTCCTTTTAAGTGAGCCCAGATTTCCACACAGATGGTGACAGAAGATCATTAGCAGGTTTATGGATAACTCCTCTGGAACCTGTACCAGATTTGTCCCCCTCAGGTTCAAATTTCCTAAGTTGCAATTAAGACTGGGCTTGGTTTCTTCTATTTTTTATCCCAGTTCAACTGAATTCAAAACCCACAAGTAAATAGTCTCTCCATTCCTTTGAGGTAGTCCAAGGTCTTGAGAAAACCTAGAAAATACTTATGTGCTTTTGTTCATCCAGAAAAAAGAGCACAAACCCTGTACACTCTGAATTTTGTTCCAGAGTTTAGGATTCTGTGAAATCTCATTGGTTCTGTACATATTTAACAGAACCTGTCAAAAGCTTCACTCTTTTCTAGCAAGCAGTGGACACTGACATATAAATTACAGAACCACAGAATCTCTGGGCTTAAATTCTGCTCCTCCCAGATTAATGGCACAAATTGAGGCAACTTTTTTGTTGTAATTTCTCATCAAAGAAAATTTCCACAGACATATAAAAGTAAATTCACTGTATATTCTATTCCACTGAAAGTATGTTTTTAAAGCTCCAAGTTTTCCAGTGTAGTGTGCATATATATATATATATATATATATATATGTATATGTATATATTATTTTTTCCTTAAGACAGTTATAATTCCTTTATTTTTAGCAGGCATCAGATTTGCTTCAGCTAAATGCTAAGCAAACTAACAGGCTACACATTGAAGACATATTTGCTAATGATTTGGAAAAAAGAAACAATCTGAATTGTTTGAAGTTTCTGGGGCTATCATCTGAGCCATTTCAGTTCAAAAAGCTTTTCAAAAATGCATCCATTCTATTTCTGTGTCCAAGTCTAAAGAATCCACATAACTTTCAGAAACAGATGGATTATCAACATACTCAAGTTTTTTGTATCAAGGCTTGGATAATTATGTGCATGAGTGTACCTCAAGGTATTTGGCAAGAACACTTTCACCTCTGAGACCCCCTTGACATCTATTTGGGAACATTATCTGTGTGAGTCATGCATTCATCTAAGTGCAGCTAGTTTTAAGTGCTTATTTTGAGAGAGAAAGAAAAAATTCTACATATATATATGTAGTGTTGCTGACTCCATAAAATTACATGCATTCTACACAAGGACACAAGACACAAGTGTTTATTAAAATAAAAAGCTTTAATGCTTTTGCATTTAAAAGATTTAGCAGAAAATAATTGCTACAAACATGCTACAACATACATGTTCAAAAAGTTTTCAGTGCTTTCTTTCAAAGTTCAGCATTTTGGCAAAAATAAGTTTTTCTGTATATACTTCAAAACTTGGCTATCATAATACTGATATAAAATACTTCATGTAGTGTAAATTCAGGTGCATAAAATACAATAAGTAATAAAACATACTGTTTGTATAAACATTTAAAGTATAAATTTCATTAGATAACATGCAAATACTGCAATATTTTAAATGGCACTTAAATATAGATACTGAGATTCTTTATAATTTTGCATCCAATATGAGATTCTGAAATGTACAAAACTATAAAAAGAACACATCTCTTCACTGAAGTCAGGTACTAGCATAGAGCTTGATTGTCATTTTACAAGCAGTGAGCCCAAAGTACTGCAAGTCCTTCACTAGTCCAAGGAAAGATGTCTACTGAGACAGGCCCAGGGCTAGTTAGTTTCCTTCATAATAAAATATGAAAGCATATTTACATGAGAATAAACTCTTAAATTTTTGGTAAGGTAATTAAGTAGCAGCAATCTGTTTCTTCCAAAAATGATGTTTAAAATAGGTGCATGCTTTTGTTGTCACTGATATGCATCAGAATAACAAAATTAGCATTCTTCAGTAAACTCAAAACACTGTTTAGTTCATTGCTGAAAAACCCCTATAAGATCTCTTCTCCTCAAAACCATAAATCCATAATGTCAGAACCTTCCAGAGCATATTTATGTTTCCAAGATCCATGGAAAACAATCTAATTGTGCTGAAACAGTCATCTGACTAGTTATGGATAAGAGAATCATCTTTTCACATTATTCAAATACTTTCAGTCCTTCATTGAAAAATGTAAGTCCATCAAATCTTGCACGTTTTTTGTTTTCTGCTTCAGTGATCAACAGCTCCAAATGTCCTTCACAATCCAAATGCCACACTGCTCATGCATATTTCCCAAGCAGTTACATGTAGTGTCTCAGTGCTGATGGCAAGCTGAAGAGAAGGCTTATGAACAGGGAGTGCAGAGCAGGCACCACTTGAGCAGAAGCAGAAGAAATGCTAAAGGAAACTTGCACTTGAGATGCAATCAGAGCTGACAGTGGCACGTGTGATGCTAATGTTGGGCTGTCTGAATTGATCAGGGACTCAATCTTTTCTGCTTCTTTATTGCAGGCTTCAATCTAGAGGGAGAAAAAAGAGTTGTTATTTCTCTTCTTAGCATGTAAAATGCCAATGCAAAAATATTCCCATCAGCACATAAGATTTAGATAATTTTGGGGAGATCAGAGGTCTCATTGTAGACTTTGGAACTAAGAAAACTCCTGTGGAAGGCCTGAGTAGTACAAAAGGAAAAGCAAAAAAGCTATATACAAGTTATCATGGGGTGATGTGTTTTGAATGTTCAAAGAAAAATGCCCACAATGAAGTATCACTAAAGAAAGTGCCTCTAAATCTGAGGACTTCCTCCCTGATTGACCAACTTACTTCCTTGAAGTCTTCAACGGTGGAAAAATCAAAATTTTCTCCTTCCTAGGATTTTTCTTCCAAAGCAGAAAAAACTGGTTTTGTTTATGGGGAAGGGGGAAAAGAATGGAAGTAATAGAACCTGAGAAATCACAGGTTTCCATTCCCCCACTGACATGACAATATTAATGAAATTCTGTAAGGAAATTAATTTTTTCCACTTCACTTTCTTACTGCACCCCAGAAAGGAATTTAGTAATAAGTCTCTTTAAAAACATTGGAAGCTGCCTCTGGTGAAGTTTAAACTTGATAAGCTTAACATCTGGAGATCCAAAGCTTTGAAAGTTGAGGGGTGTCTAGCTCAGCAATGGGTGCCACCAATGAGGTACCCAGTGGTGGCCTCTGATTTCTGAGTCCTCCTCCCCCCAGGAATCTGACAGCACCTGCTGCAGATGGAGTGAGAGCTCACCAGGCTGGCAAGACTTTCCTTCCTAAGTCCTGGTAACATTTTGGGGTATTTCAGCTAGAGAAGGAGACAGAAGTTGGAGCTGAGTTG
Organism: Oenanthe melanoleuca; assembly: GCF_029582105.1. Taxonomy (NCBI): domain Eukaryota; kingdom Metazoa; phylum Chordata; class Aves; order Passeriformes; family Muscicapidae; genus Oenanthe; species Oenanthe melanoleuca. The sequence continues at coordinate 92,121,349 of NC_079335.1, forward strand.
GACCTAACAGAGCATGAACAATCAAATTACACACAGTGTATTTGCCTGAGAAACAAGCACCATCCTACATGCACAAAAGTGAAGCAAACCCATGCTGGGTAAATAAAAGAATAACATAATCTACCTGCAATGGTTTGGGGTTCTGATCCACAGGAATGATGAGAATCACAATTTCTGATTCTATGCTTAAGTATCCAAACACATCACACTGTGGCACTGACACATGCAGGCGGATTTTCTCAAGTATGTCAAGTACTGTTATCGGCTTTTTATTCGTCACCTGGAAAAAACAAAGAACTCTGCTGTTCTGATGATGTGACATTATGAAAAATTCTCCTCCTCAGTTTTAATAACATCATGTCATGCCAGAAAATGTGTTTCAGCCATTGAACTACTCAGTTCTAAACTCTAGTCTCAATGCTAGCAAAAGAGCTAAAGGATTCAATGCTTCTAAAACACCACTCTAAGAAATGATTCACTAATTCTAAAAAAACAAATCAAACAAATCAAGCAAATCAAGGAAGGAAGGAAGGACGAAAGGAAGGAAGGAAGGATCTTATATTAACCATGGTTTTGATATGTGTTTTTCTCCACCTTCATGGTTAATGTGTCTATGTAGCACGTACCCCAAAATAATGTAAATGGTTATCTGTTACAGTGGTTTGTGATCCCACACTGGAAACAAGAGGCAGAGCAGCCCTGGATTTATAGAACTGTCTAGTAATTGAAGCAGTTTTTTTTCACATGAACCAGCTGTCTGAACTAAAAGAGGCAGACATTAAAATCCAGGTATTAGGGTGTTTAGTAGGTGAGAGTAGTTATCACCAACTACATGAATGAGACCAATATATTTCTTTAACTAGAAAGCGTTTTGCTAACAGAAACAAAATTTCTGACAGGAAAGCAGAAGATTCATAGATGCTGTTCTATGTAATTTGCACGATTACAAGTCATAAAAACTGCAGACCTGAGTCTGCTTGTTTGTGCCTACTCTAATTCTGTTTTGCTTCACATTGTGATTCAATTTATGACTCAGATAAAGAAATAATGGAAAGTATAAGCAACATAAGGAAAAAAAACCCCAACAACCAGAACTAATAACTAAACAAGTTAACCTTTCAGGAGGAAGTGCACCATAACTTGACTTTTCATATACCATTTAACATTAAGCATGATTGAACTGTTTACCCTTGCAAAATTATCCAGCTTGTCTTTGTCATATAAGATTCTCAGCATTCCAGCACATAGTGGACAGCAGGCTCCTATGTGAATGAAAGAAATCTCAGTAATAAAAACAAGTAGTCTTTTCACTTTTAAGTAAGCAAGAGTCTATCTGAATATTAATTAAAATAATGCAAATAGCAAAATTACCAAAGTAAATGTTTCAATTTGACAGCAGAATTGCACATTTCTAATATTTTTTTTAACACTGAAAGCATTTATAATGCAAAATCAGTCACCTTTCAACACACATTTACCACTATCAGCCTGAAGCAACAAGATCAATTTTAATTCAAGATTCTTGATTACTGTAAACTAAAAATTGGAGGCACTGTGTGTACCACAAGTCAAGATTTTTATGGATGCATGCATATCAACTACAGAAATGATGGGTTTCGAGAGTTGATATAACTAGGACATGACAGAAGCATTTAGGCACATTGCAAGCATTAATTTCTGCAGTTACACCATGATGGAGCTTAAAATCTGTAGATAACAAGGAAGAAAAAATGCTTGTCTGACAGATGTATTTCTCCTACTGTTTTTCCTCACCATGTCAGAAACCAAAGGGATAATATTTCAACTTTCTATCCATGCCTATGTATTAAATCCACTGTCCAACTTATATGCAATTTACAGTGACATTTACAGTACTAAATGTTATTACAAAGCACGAAAACCCTTGTTCAAAGGGGGCAAAGAAGGAGAAAAATGAGTAATTAGTTTTAAGAACAGAGCTCTTCTTGCTCTGTGTATGACCTGTGATTAGTTGTTATTTCATAAAGGAAGCACTTGTGAAAACAGTAAAAAACTGATTCAAACCAGCAAACTGCAGAACTACTCCTGCTATCTTCCACAGTACTGTGAATACATATGGTATTTTACTCTGTCTTCTAATTAAGTACCATCTTTGCCCTTCTGGGAACCCTATGCTGATGACAGCTCAGCATTCCACTGTGGTATCTGTGCTGCCACTTCCGAAAAATTGCTCACTGGATTCCTAGAAGCATCCTACCCTGGACGCCACAGACCTCATTTGTTTCTCCCAAACCCATCCCAGCTGCCAGTCTCTAAAAGACTGAAGGAGCATGCCTCCTAAAGCCAAGGCCTTCCAGTTCAGGTTTACTCATCTGAGTCCTGACTTGTTCTAGCCCTAAGCAGAGTCATTATGATGTCTGTTAATATAACATGTTAAAGCCTAAGTTTTTGTCTTGGCTTGCAAATCAGGATGTAACCAAAAGTATGCTATCATCATGTGTTAAAACTGGGGGGGCAGTGTTCTTTATCTTTTCCACAGCCCATCCTTCCTCCAGGGAGATATCTTCTGTTAATGGGCCATTATTGAGTCCCACTGTATGACTGATAAAATTACATCATCCCATTGGGAGGTGCTCCAGCCAGGGGGAAGAGCCAAGCTTTTCCTACCTAGATAAAAACTGAGATTTGGAACACCAGAGCAACCTTTTCCCACTGGATTCCAGAGGAAACCCAGACCTTTCTACATCATCACTGGACCTTCAGAGGAAAACTGCACCCTTCTACAGAACCACTGTTTCAACAGAACTGCGAATGTCACTGCAGGAGGATGCAGCCACCATTTAATGGGACTGCTACCAACTCCCTGACTGACTGACAGGGTGTCAGGTTGTATTCTGACTCTGTCAGTGTTTTTTTTTTACTATATTTTTTAAAATTTAAATTTTCCCAGCAAAGAACTGTTATTCCTATTCCCACATCTTTGCCTGAGAGCTCCTTAATTTCAAAACTGTAATAATTTGGAGGGAGGGGGTTTACATTCTCCATTTCGAGAGAGGCTGCTGCCTTTCTCAGCAGACACCTGTCCTTCAGGACAGTCTGTCTACCCCCAGAGCCCCACCTGGCGCGAGGACGGGCTGGCAGCCGGCGGCGGAGAGCTGGGGGCAGCGGACGAAGGCGCACTCGGAGTGGGAGCCGCGGTCGGCGGGCGCGCCCACGGCCTGGCAGTGCCCGCGGTAGTCCACGGCCACGCGCTGGGCGTAGGCGGCGCACACGCTGCCGTACGTCTCCCCGTTGTGCCCGCACACCGGCTCCGGCGACCTGCAGAAGGGCTGGAGCACACGGCAACGCCCGCCACGTCAGCCCAACAAACTCGTGGGAATTCACCGCTAATACTGCCAAACCTCCAAAAGGCAGGAAACCCAGAGGAAACAGCCTGCCGGGTTATGAACGGGCCATAAATGAAAAGTGAAGCACTTCAAGAAGGTGACAGAGTCTGGGAAACGCACAGTAAAACGTATTTCAGAAACCAACAACTTTTGTTCTGTGCTAATGCTCAAATAAAGTGACCTTATTTCAATTAACCTATTAAATCGATTAAAATCATTATAATTTCACTATACCTTAAAATAGTCTTTTAATAAAATTAATTTGCAAACAACTCATTAGTAATTTATTAATTCATCTTAGTGTGGTTTTGCGTGCTTGAAATTTAGTGTGCATGCATGTGTATTTCTAACACATTATTGCATATTTTTACATATCAACTAATTACCCATATTACTTATATTTGTATTATTGTAAGGTGACAGAAGTAGCTTGTCTAATACCATTGTAGAGAGCAGTGGGATGCAAAAATTAAACGAAATTTTAATCCTTCTCAAGGATTAATATGAAGACTAATCCAATGCAGACTAACTAGAAAATTATTACAGACTGCCTGGTCTGTAAATAGATCCTGAGAAATGAACCTGGTAAACCTGGGGCACAATCACACAAAAAGCTAAAGACTTTCTATGACTGAGCATTATTTTATATTTCAACAAGTTAAAATTGGTAAGAACTAGCACTCAAGTAAGAATTAGCATTTAAGTAACAAAGGAAGTGCACTAATTGCTGCAAACACACCTTAACATGTAAGCTTTAACAGCATATATAGGAAGATATGAATATCAAGAGTATTACCCCCAAGAAAGCATAAGTAGAGCTTTTCATTGGCTTTGAGACAACTGTTAACTAAAGCAGAGAAACACTTGACAAAATTCTGAAGATTGTGAGATTATTTTTTATACTAGTTAAATTTTTAAATTACTACTTTCTATTAGAACATTTTATAAGCTACAAATCCCAAAATCAATACTTAAAAAAGACCCAAACAAGCAAACAATATTGAAAAAAAGAAAAATAAAAATTGTTAAGTTGAGCACCAAGGAACAAAGAAATTTGATACTTATTGCTAGAACCACTTCCTACCTGGCATGGTCCTCGGTATGCCAAACTTTTTCCTTTTTGGTACAAAGTACACAAGTTAGTGTATTCCACATTGTCTGTGTCACAAACAGGATCCCGTGTCTGGTCACAATTTAACTGCCTTGGCACACATTCATGCTGGCTGCATTCAAACTTCTCAAAACTGGTCAAGCAAACTTGTTTCTTTGGGATGCATCTGCAGAAAGTCATAACAATTTCATGTCATGTCATGGGATTTTTTTTAAGTCTCAAAATACTGAGGGAAACTACTTTCAGTGACATTTTCTCCAGTACTTTAGAGCTAACTGTGATTCAGCAGAGCTGCAGGAAATACAAGTGATAAAACACTCTGAATAGCCCGTGTCAGGTCTCACCACAAACCCAGAACAGTTTCACACCATGTTTACTCAATGTATGTCAACACAACTACAGTTTCCACTAACATTTATCTTTTACCAAGTATTTTTCAATAGATTATTGACAAAGGCTTAGATAAACTTCTTACCTACTCCCATACTTCATCTTGTAAATGAATATTTAAGAACAGCTAGGCTAGAGAAAACATGGAAACAGCAAGAAGAAAAGATTCTATTGCAGAGGTCTAGTCTCACCCTTCTCTGAGAAAGGGGAGAAAACAAGCCCTATAGTATTATATGGTTTCAATTACAAATATCTAACTGGATTCTAGCTTTGCAGGTTCAGAATTGTATGACATCCCATCTAGAGGATGACTGCAAACAAACAGAAAAACCTCATATTTACACTTTTTTGGCATCCATTCCTCTGTAGCCTTCACAGATAAGTACAGACTGAGAAACAGCACAAATTCTTTCCCCTTTGTATTAAACATGTATCTTCCATGATCTTCTCTGCAAAACATTTGGCATGGGTCCTGCAAGGCATCCCTCTGCTAGAGAAATGCCAGCCAATGCAGTCTGCTGAACAGGCTGATGAAAGCTCTCATGGCCTCTCTGGACAATCCCCTGCTTCCATAAATTACAGCAGTGCTGCCACCACTGCATAATGCACAATGTATCCTTATTCTCTCTGAGTGCTCTCTGAGTGCTGTTCTCCCATGCATTACAGACATGCCTTTGATAACAGGGAAGGCTTGGAAATTCTGAGATTTAAACATTTCACAAGTGGAATTCCAAGTGCATCACGGGCATTTCCAGATGAGCATGTTCAAGCATGTTAATGTAGTTCAAGCTATATTATCAAACTGACCCAGAAAAATGTGTACAGTCCTTTACTGAAACTACAAGTTGAGGTTCTAAGCAAAATGGTGTTTTGAAAAACTGGAAAGCCTCTATGTACTCTCCAAATTTCCAACATAAAAAGTAAAAGATGTTTATCCACAATGCAGCTTGGAAATTCCAATTTTGCATACCATTATGGCTGTAACAGATACAAAACTACAGTGTTTTCTCAGTATTTTTATGCATCGTGGCATTTTAAGAGCAAAAAAAGGAAAAAAACACCAAAATTGCTACAATCAACTTTAATGAAAGCACAATATTACACAACTTATTTTGATGGCTTTCTTTCAAAACAGAAAAATGCACTAATTCAAAGAAGACTGCAGCATTGCACAACACTGAGAAAATTGAAGACAGAGACCAATATTGTGAGCCGCAGACTTTGATCTCTGTAAGAAAGGTCAGATTTTTTTTGCCTGACACTGGTACAAAGCATATTTTTGTTTTAATATATTTGTCTGTGCAGATTTTGCTTTTCTTGATATTGAAAAGGCAGAGATTATACAGACATAGTTTTCACTATGATTTCAGTCTAAGAAAAAAAAAAGACAATTGATATTTTCCTATTTTAGAAACAAAAAGCACAGATTACTGACTGAATAAGACTGACTCCAAGACTTGAGTTCAGATGTGGGTCTTCTTTGTAAACTAGTAAAAGAAGGTGTGAAACAAAGTAGTAAAATGACAGTTATTGCCATTTTGACAAAATCTGATCCTCCTACTTTCTCAAGTCTAAACTCAGATCTGCATAATTAATTTGACATAGCACTACAAAAATGGAACCAAGAACTGGCAGTTATTACAGTCCAATACTACTAACTATAATAAATAACAAGCAGCTACTTCAAACAGTTATTTTTATTGGAATAACCCCGAAGTAGATTGTTACAATATACAGCACATTCAAAGAACACGTAAATCTGCTTTATGAGTGGAGGAAGCCAAAGAAAAGCTGAAAAACATGTTCTGCTTTTACCTTTGATTTTTATTACAAGGGTTTGGGTTGCAAGGATCCTTGGAGATACACGATCCAAACTCAAACTGGTTGTCCTGGAGCCCAACGCAGCGAGCTATGCAGGCGCTGGGATACGTGCGCCCGTTCTGGCCACACACTGGGACAAACTGGTCCACACAGTTACAGGGCAGACCTGCAAGAGCAACACACAGAACAGGGGCTGGTGCACACTCATTTTTCATGGCACAAGACACACAAGGCATCACTGAGGCGTCTCTGCCTTCAGCCCTTTCCTCCCACCTATCATTTAGCAATGCTAAATGCACACAGGCAAATAGAAGGAGCAGGAAGGGAAGTTTGTGTCCTGCCTCTTTGCTCATTCTACTCAGCTTTCACCATTTCTCCTCTAAATTCTTTATCTCTCATCCCTAGTGCACCCTGTCTCTATTTATTTTTACATATTGCTTGAGGTTTTATTTTTCAGTATTGATTTTCTTTTCTAAAGTATGTGCTTTTACTGCAGTGCTGGGTGGACGTGAGAAAAAGAAAAATAAAAAAAGTGTAATAAAAAATTATTGTGTGTTTTCTAATAATACTGTAGAAAGAATTTAGTTGATAAATCTCTGATCTAAAAGTACTCAACTTACAGTTTTCATGGTTTGGAAAGTTACCTGTAAACTTCCGGCGTTCATCCTCTGAGCTGTGCTCAGTTAGGCACTGACGTGTGGAACAAATCAAGTTCCCAGCAAAACAGGAACAGACATTGCAATCTATATTAAAGGATGCTCCATGGCCTTAAAATAAATTAAGCAAATACATACAATTAATGCAAATACACCAGAAGACTACATATTCATTTGAAGTACATAGATATTACATTCTTACTGTTTCTGTAATTTCTCTTTTCAGTACCTTTTCTCACTGAAATTTCCATCCTTTTTTTTTTTTTACAAGAGATTTCAAGTTTTGCTTTATTCACTAAAAGTCTGTTCACATGTGGTTTTGATTCATCACTTAGCCACATAAGCAAGCACTTTGTCCTTTCAAAGTCTGTATAAATCAGGTTTTCTGTTTGTTTGCTTTTTTTTAAGAACAATAAATTCTCGCTAGCAAGTTTCATGTTTTCTTCAAGGTACAGCTTTTGTAAAGACACATTCTTCTAAATTAAATTTACATAAGACTCCTAAACTTTTAGCCTCACACCTAAAGCACAACTTGTGCTTGCCAAGAGATAAAAGTGCCAATGCTTCGTTCCAACCTTCACTGGATTGGAATGCATTTTACAATTTCACACCTGAATCTAAGAATCAAACTGCAGAGTTTAGGGATTTTTCTTCAATTTAGCAACTCCAGTTTGGTTTTCTGAACTGTCCATATGACTGCCCTTCACTGTGATGTATGTTGTGTATCAAATCAATTCATGTTGATGACAGACTCTGATCTATCCATAACCAAACTGGTTATCAAAGACTACCAATAAATACACAGCTCTAGAGGAAAACATAAGAGTAATTGTTCCTTACAAAGTAAGGCAAGTCCCTCTAATCTCTTTTCAAAGGGTTGAGATTGAGAATTAGATTTTTTAAGGAAGTATTACACAGGCATGAGGAAACCCCTCAGCACTGGAGCAATTCAGAAGAGGTGCTCAGAGACAAATGAGGGCAGAACAAGATGATGGGAGAGAAAGCCTCTGTAGCACAAAAAGCTCTCCTTACACCACAGTACTACTCAAAGGACCATAGAATTTGCCAGCAGGAAAGAAGAAAAGCTTAGAAGGTAATGCTAAACACAGGATCTCAGGTGATTCTTCAGAGTACTTCAGTTAGGATCCACCTGAGAACTGTGCAGAGCCATTATCTTTCACTGTCAAAGCAGTGCTCACAGCAACCTGTCCTCATCAGTGATCATTTCACTGGCTGGAGGCAACTCTCAACATAAAAAACCCAAGCATCATCCAAAACATTCAGAGTTGTTTTCTTCACAGAGAATGATTTTACAAAACACAGTTCAGATTTTATGTCTAAACCCTGGCTTTTTACAACTGGCATATAAACCAATTAAATACAGTTACTGCAAAATATTTACATGGTGACCATAAACTTTTAATTCTTTGCTTTCAACGCATCATCTAACAAATTTGGAACCTAGTAATTTTTATATTTTATTACATAATACCTAGAGCCTTAATCACCACAAAAACTTCATGAGTCACTAAGGCAAAAGAGCTGTCTGGTTTTGGAGTTGTGGTAGTTTGTTTGTTTTTAAATGGACAGCACTTACTGAATACCTACAGCTACACATACTGTTATGGTTACCAGGACAAGTGAGGGCTGTACACTGTACTTACTTTTCCTTTGTCCTCCAACAATACATGATTTCTGGAGGTCAACACAATGCATTTCCATACAGTTCTCCAGCAACCCACTGTGTCCACAGGTACAAATCTTGTAACACCCAACATCTCCAGCTGAGGATGGAACTTGGATAAGTGTACCTTGTCGGACAATAAAATCAGAGGCTTCTCCCAGTTTGCAGCCTGCATACAAGGAAAATTTTAGCTCAAAAGCAGCAAACACATGGGCAAGTACCACTACTGAAATGAATTACTACACTGACTTGTGGTAAAAACATAAGGTGTTCTTGAGCAGCCTTACTCTTGGCCTTAAATTCACCCATTTCACAGAGGCAACAAATAGCAAATATAGAAGACAGGTACTTGAGACAAAGTTCTGAAGTACCTGTGAAGATGTTACTTCTGAGAAATAGACCTGAAATTACAATAATTCTCAAGTATTTTAGTTTCCCAGCTCTGTAGTGTATGAAGCATGTCAGATGACAAATACTACACATACTTCACTCTCTCCAATGAAGAATTTCAGTTAAAGGGTCTCACAAGCAAAGCTCAGTCATTTCCCCTCTCTTCTCTACTTGGATCTCTTAAGTGAGCACTGAAGGATTCTTACAAGTAGATGTGAATAGGGGAGAAAGGGAGAAAAAGCAGGAAAAGTGGATTTAAAAATAAAGAATGGAAAAGAAAAGCATGGAAAAGAAAAGAAAAGCATGGAAAGGGAAAGGGAAAGAAAGGGAAGGGAAGGGAAGGGAAGGGAAGGGAAGGGAAGGGAAGGGAAGGGAAGGGAAGGGAAGGGAAGGGAAGGGAAGGGAAGGGAAGGAAAGGAAAGGAAAGGAAAGGAAAGGAAAGGAAAGGAAAGGAAAGGAAAGGAAAGGAAAGGAAAGGAAAGGAAAGGAAAGGAAAGGAAAGGAAAGGAAAGGAAAGGAAAGGAAAGGAAAGGAAAGGAAAGGAAAGGAAAGGAAAGGAAAGGAAAGGAAAGGAAAGGAAAGGAAAGGAAAGGAAAGGAAAGGAAAGGAAAGGAAAGGAAAGGAAAGGGTTTTAAAAATTTCAAGGAAAAATAATAAAATAATTACTAGATTGAAATAACCCTACTAGGGGTGAACTGCAACAAAGCCCCTGAAACTTTCAGCCAATAAAAAGACTTAATTAAAACATAAAAGTCACTTTCCAACCTTCAGTGCAAGCAAAATGTCTCTTCAAAAGCTCTGGGTGTGCTTGTTTTCAGATGACTTTAAATTACTTTTGCAGCATGTGAAGACAATACAATCTTAGAGTAATAAGGCTCAGCTTTCCAGGAAAACAAAAATATTTGCAAGGGTCATAGAAGCATAACCCAAACAATGTCCCTAGGGTCAGACAAAGAATGAGCTGAAGTTTATCCTCACTTTTACAAGAACACAAGTAGAGCAGATATATGAGTGAAGCAAAATCCAGCTTTCCTCTTTTAAATTGTTAACTTTATTTCAGGGACTAAACTGTTCCTCCCCAGGCTGGAGGCAATAGTGAGTGAGCAGCTGTGGGGTGCTCAGGTGCCAGCTGGGTTAAACCATGGCACAGCAATTCACCTTAAAACCTTCAACAATGTTTTAATGACACATTTACCAGCAAAATTCAGTGAAGAGAAGCCTGAAAAACCTTACCTGGCACACACAAATATGGAAGACACAGCTCTCCAGCTTGACATCCTTTTCTATTTACTTCACAGAGCTGATTAGCTGCACATGGGTTTGGATTACATGGATGTGTGACATCTTCTACAATGTTGCCTAAAGAACTTGGGCCTGAAAACAGAATATACATCATCTACACTGATTTACATGAGGTTTATTTTTCTTCAGCAATGCATGGCACTTCTTAAGTCAAGTAAAATAATATTTTTGACAATTCTGTGATCTTTTTTAACTTTAATTGTAGATGTAGAAGCTTGATATGACCATGTAGTTAAATTATTTCAATAGTTTAGTCCTCAGTCCTGGAAATAATGACCCAGATGATTCTTCACATGCAAAATGTATTTCCTTTATCTTGTCTGCCCCATAATTTTTTTGTCACATATGCCCAATACAAGAAGGAATAGAAGCAATGAACTATGGCAACTTGAAAATTCCAATTTTCTCTAACAAACACTAAATAAAATGTCTCAAATTCAAAAGAATTTCCTTTAAAATAAATAATGAAGATTATTAAAAGTAATGACAAGAAGTATCACAGTATCCTGTTTTTCTAATTTTTCTGCATGGGTATGTTAGTACTTACTCAGGTAAGTATCCAAGGGAATACAGTTCTCCAAGTCATCTGTTGGAGATAAGAGCTCACAAATACTCTCAGCTGAGTGGCCTTCAGGGAATTTATTATGATCTCCACACTTCTTCAGTATTTCCACACAATCTGATCTACAGATAAATAAAGAGACAGAACTTCATGAAGACTACTTGAAGAAAAAAGGGCTTACAGGAAAAAGATTTCATCCTATGTTATTCCCTTCCTTAAATCCACAACTTTCCCACTGTGGCTCACAGCAGAGTGTTTATATATACATATATATATATATACACATGCTACATTTTATATATATGCTACATTTTACATAGGAGGGAGGAACAAATTTGTGACACAAAGACAGAAAGTACTGCTTGTACTATTCCTCTTTGATCTTAGTGATCTTCATTTCCTAAGGCATCATATGCAAGCATCTTCCAAGACCAAGCATTTCCTTCATTTACTAATGTCTAGTAAGGAACTCTACCTCTCTACCTGCACTATTAATTGCTCTTTTTTCTACTCATTCACCTACTTTCAAAACTTATTAAAAAAAAAAACAAAACAAAACAAAACAACAACTTATTATTTTTCAGACCTTTCTGTCAGCTGAAAGTCATCAGTAAACCAAAACCAAAACAAGAGGAAAGGTTTAAGACACCATGGAGAGCCAAAAAGATCCCTCAATAAATCTCTTAGTTCTTTCACTTTACAATGCAAGCATATACATCCATCTCATTAACAGGCAAATATCTTCATTTACAGTGATGGAGATTTGAGCAATGGCAACCATGCAATTTCATATTCCTTCCATGTTTGCCTTGCCATGTCTTCCTAGCATAGCAAACATAGTCCTACAGCTTTTTAGTTTTCATGAAAATCCTTAGTAAAACCTCTAAAATGGATTTTGTTTTCCCCACAGTACTTACTTGCAGATAATACTTCCTCTAGATTTGCTGTGACAAGGTTTAATCTGCAGGGAGCAGGCAATTGCCTTCCACATTTCTGGTTGGCATTTTTTAATATCAAGCACAGGAATATTTATGAATGGCATCTTAATACTCCCTTTTTCCCACAGCTTCATGTCATTCATGGCTCCCTGGTCTGACTGAGTATTGCAGCTTCTAAAAAGTTCTGTTGGTCTTAAAAGGAAAAGGTAAAATATAGCATGTATTAAAGAAAAAGAAAGCACCACACATTATTTTTATCACCATAAGAACTTTACATCCTTCACATGGCTTGCTTTTTGTGGTATACAAGCAATTAATCCCTCCCACAGTTAAGCAAGATCAGAATCAATTTGAAATCTGTCTTTAAGGAAGAAAAGGTCTTTAAGACACAAGGCTGAAACTCCCTTCTCACCTCTCTCTTAGATCAAATATCACTTTAATATTTCTCACCTCAAGTTGGCTTAAGAGAAAATATCTTAGATAGCCCAAATAACTATGTAAATTGTTTCTTGATGAATCACTAATGCAAACTGATTTATTATTTATATTTAGCCAGGTTTGGGATTCTCCTACTCATATAACACTCATGCCACTACACATTATTTAAAAAACCAAACAAAACCAAAAAAGCCAGTGATCTCTAATAGCTAAGAAAATTTAGGGATTTTTAAACTCTAACCTCACAATTACTTTCAGATACCATTTTAAATAATTTTGTCCTACAGAGTACAAACTCACAGAAACATCTCTGCAAAAAAGGAATTTTGAAAATGTAACATGTAAATTTAACAAGCACTTTTACCTTATTTATAATATACAACATTCCAGTAACCATGACTTACTTGTCTATGTAGTAAGACAGAGGAATACGCAGAGGTAATACACTGTGACATTTTATGAGTTCACGGGTTGACTTTTATTCTTGTAAGTTTTATTACATCTGTTGCTAAATACATTTCCAAAAGTTCATTCTAAAGAAAAACTACTTATTTTCAAACTAACTAAAACCATATTTGCAGAAAGAAAGCTACATACAATCTCAAAGTAAGTCTTAAAAACATTTCATTTTATTTTTGAAATCAAAGCATAGGAATTCCTTTATAAAATATTCAGTGTCTCTCTCCTACCTGTTATTAAAATTAGTGCAGTAAGTAAGATTTCTACAGCCCAGCTGACAAGGTTCTCGTACATCTGCTAAACAGGTCAACATGGAAACTTCAACTGCATTATACTCACAAAAGCGATCAAATTCTTGCCAGCTCTGTGAATTGCCCCAGCTCGTGCTATAAAGTTTAGTGCAGAGCTCTCTGAAAACAAAAAAGAAATAGAGATGAAGAAAATAAGATTGGAAGAACAACAGCCATTCAGATGTAGCCCATCACTTCTTTGCTGCTCACAACAGCCTCTGTTTGCAGAGGATTGTGTTAGAGCCCACAAAGCCTGCAAGGGTACCCAAACGTAGTGCTCAAAGCAAATAACCCATTTTGCTCAAGAATGCCAGCACATCTTTAAGCTAGTAAGACTGAAATACTTCAGGATGTAAAACTGCAATATCCAATAAAAATGTAACAGCTGAAAACCTGAACTTGCAATTTTGAGATGAAAACTATCCCAGCTAATTTTACTGTTAATAAATCTAAGTTGACATCACAATGAACAACTTCTAATCCCATCCTTCAGCTTCAAATCACACTTTCTCCTCCCACAGAAATGACTGTCAAGCAAAATACATTCCTTCTTTCGCCCTGATGTTTGAAGCAGAGGATACTGTTTGCTGCTTTTGTTTGAGATGTTTCCTGGTGTCAGCAACACCCAGCTCACTTTGTTCACAGCAATGTCCTACAAACTACAACTGCTCCCAACCCAAGGTATGGAACTTCACTGTACTTTTAGATCTCCTGCCTACTGAAAATTTGATAGAAGGTTCCATTTTAGAACTCTTCCTCAAAGCAAGGAACTAAAAGACACTTTATTAACTATCTTACACTAGGATGTTCTAAGAAATAATGTAACTCCAGGGCTCTACTACTAAACTCATTAAAGATCCTGCTGCATTCATGACATGTTGTTACTGGAAACTTTGATATAAAAGGAAGTAACAGCTCAAAAATGTTTGTCACTTATTCAGACACATTTATGCATTTAAAATGCAATCATCACAGAAAACCACCCAAGACTAAAAATGCCTCAATAATTTGCAAGCATGCAGCACTTTGCTGAAAACCCTTGTTTTCCTAAATGTCAGAATAGTTAGTTCCCTTATTTAATTACTAAATAACCTAAGTTATTTTTCACTGACAAAAACCAGAAGAGCATCAAGAAAGGAATTCTACCAAGGTTTTAACATGAAGCAACCAAGCACTTGAGATTTTGTGGAGGTGATTGTCCTTTTGTCTCTCTTTAGCATCTTGTTAAGATCTCTTAATCAGAAGTTGCAATATTGGCTATTATGACCACAAGTCTGGTACAACTTTCATTAACTTACAGTGTCTGCTATAATAACCCAGTGCTAAATGTGAGAAAAGGTTGATTCCTCTTATAAAGTATATTTTGAGATACAAAGTGGACAGGATAGATTACCTAACAGATTACTACCTGGTTACCTGAACATGTATTTTTTCTAACAATTCCAGAACTTCCTATTTGATGTACACAGCAAGACTCAGAAAAAGGCTGGAATCAAGACAAATTCCTAAGTACTTTCACAACTGGAAATGAGGTTAGAGATACTGACCTACATGTGGAAGAATTTGCTTTAGAACAGCAATGGAGCTTAGCCCCATCGAGGCCTGTTGAAGGTGGGGGGTGCACAGTGACTCCTGGGTGAACAGATCGTGAGCTCTCCAGAAAACATTGCCAAAGTGGGTCCTGAGGGAGAGGCATGGTTTTACAGCCTTCTATAAGTCCATCAACAATTTCAAGCTCTGTTTTCATTGACATTAGAATTCTTTTACAAGCAGCCTGACACGCATAGTCTTCTGCTCTATCACAGCAATACAAACCTGTTAACAAAATAGTTAACAGTCAAGCACAAAACAACATTAAAGATGCACAACATAAAAGCCCTGAAAAATAAAAGTGCTGTAAGGTGCCCTCCTCTCCTCCAGAGAATCTCAAATAACATTGCTTCTCCTAAATAGATACAGAATCAACTTTGGAAAAAAAAACCAAAGAGCCAGTATGTAAAAATGAAAAGCAAATAAAGGTTAATAATTCACCTAAACCCAAAAGTTAACATCATATAAATTCATCTAATGATTGCACCTAAGCCCAAAAGTTATTCCCATATAAATTCACATGATAGCAATACAATTGATAAGACAGACTTCTACAATAATATGTTTCATATAAAACGTACATGAAGTGCATTTTTCAGGATCTTCTATAACTTTGAGTGAGAAAGGATTTCCTTGTACTTACTGTCTGTAGGGTTTCTCATTGGATAGGACTGTGTGTAGTTATTCACGCAGTGTATAAGCTGAGGGCTGATAGATGCACAGTAATTCTCAACTGCTTTGATTTGTGATGGGCCAGGAGAGGAGTCTGTCCGAAAAATTGCTTGGCAATACTCGCGGCAGTTGGTGTGGTGACCTGCGTAACTGCAACACACTGACCCCACTGGGGAGGCAAACAAACAAACAAACAACAGAAAATCTACGGGCTCCTACGCAGAGAAACGAGATGAGCATGTCTGTGTAACACACAAGGATGCTCAAGGAAACAACAACAACAACAAAAGAAATTCTATGCTCTATTGGAATATCTCTGTCTACAGAATGACTGGAAATATCTGTAACTAGCCAAACGACATTTGTTTGTCTGGCAGGAGAAAAAAGTCAGTGCTAAAGCTGCCTTGAACTCAAGTTCAAGACATGAGCAAGCCAGCTGAATCTCATTGTCAGCTGTTTTGTTCTTGTTTTAGATAACCAGACATGTCCAATATTTGAATTATCAGAGAAATATGACTAATAAACAAATAAATGTAAGAGTAGTATCATTCAAAAAACCCAGACAGATGGTATTGGTGATTCAGATGTTTTTGCTATGTTATTAAATACATATAGTAGTTTTTAAGAACAACTTCTACTAGAATTAATTCTGAAACACTGTTTTCATTTTATATAAACAGATATGAGGCAACAAAACACTTGCAGGCTTCTTCAAAATTTCAGCTACACATTTAATTTTGCTACTTAACACATATCAAATGAACAAGCAGAAGACAGAAAAGACAAATACAGATACACAAATAAAAACCAATATTAATTATACAAATAGCCAAATCTCTTTATTACTTGACAATTTATTCATGTCTTTCACTTATGTAGGTCTGAACTCCACATGTTTGTGTTTAGGTTCACCCACAGAATTTCTTATAGTTTAGAGAAAAAAGGAATTATATAAAAGCAAAACAAAATAAACTATTCATTATATACTTACTTTCATTTCTGTTAATACAACTAAAGAGAGCATTCTGAAATCAAAACAAAAGCAGTGTTACAAGCCAGAAAACTTGAAATAAATATTTAAGTATCCAGTCATTTGTTATAATGAGCTAATAAACCTTTGGCATTATTTGCTTCAATTAGATTAGATTAAAACAAAAACACTATACAAACAGTGAAACCGGGAAACTAAGAGATCAAGGATCACTCATAATAAAATAGATAAATATTCAAGCAAACAAGTAAATTGGAAGACTTTCCTGAACTAACTTAGAGTAAACTGCTATAATAGGGTGTCCCAAGATGTTGGGATTTTTTTTTTTAAGAACAATAATTTTAAAGATTCTATGTAGAAAAAAGAATTCTGCACAGATGGATACATGCATGTAGTAAATCTCAACAAGATAACTCCATGACAATGTACCACAAAAGCTAAATCATGCAACCAACTCCCTCGAAATGCAGCTGAAAGGCACAGCTGGGGGATGAACATCTTAAATATCAGGAGAGAAACACACACACCCTGCTGCTTTGCTCCACAGGTCTCTAATCTGCAGACTAGTCATGGGATGGTTTGGTTTGGAAGGGACCTTAAAGCCCATCTAGTCACAGAGGGACAGGGACACCTTCACTATCCCAGGGAGCTCAGAGCCTCATCCAACCTGGCCTTGAACACTTCCAGGGATGGGCCATCCACAGCTTCTCTGGGCAGCCTGTGCCAGTGCCTCACCACCCTCTTCATAAAAAAATTTCTTCCTTGTATCTAGTTTGAAACTACCCTCTCTAAGTTTACAAGCAGTAACCCTTGCCCTATCATAGCAAGCCCTGTCAAAATGTTTATTCCCAGCTTTCTTGTAGGCCCTCTTTGGGCACCAGAAAGTGCTATAAGGTCTCCTGGGATCCTTTCCTTCTCCAGACTGAACCACTCCAGCTCTCTCTCAGCCTGTCTCCTCAGACATGCTCCATCAGTCTTTGTGGCTCTCCTCTGGACTCATTCCAACAGGTCTGCATCTTTCCTGTGCTGAAGATTCCACACCTGGATGTAGCACTCCAGGTGGGTCTCATCAGAGCAGAGCAGAGGGGCAGAATCCTCTTCCTCATGACTACTGAACTCTTGCAAAAAACCCACAGTCTTCCCCACACTGAATAAGCACATTTCCCATTAAAAAAATTAGATACTGCATATAAGCTGTCTGGAATTCTATGGAAAGATGAAGTCATGAGGCTGAAATTCCAAAACGTAGTTGCCAGTTATCAAAGACTAATATTATATGATTGTGAGAAAAGAGAAATTGGAACTTCCTCCATATCTAACCTCTACAATATCTAACCTCTGTCAGAACACCAGATTATAAAACACATCAAATACATCAATACAGTGACAAAATACAATCCCCATCTTCATAAAAATTTTGATCTTGACATTTCCCCTGTCCCTATAATTAAGCAAATTTGTATTTCACACAGAAGAGAGTATCTAGAGAAGAAAACAGAAACACCATCAGACTGACTTGAAATCATGTGGGATTAAAGTCTTGCTTCTATACAGGAGAGCACCAGATGTGCTACTACCTCTAAGACAAGGAAGAGAGTTCAAAATGCAGACCTAGTTCAAGCCCAGTAGTTCACCAGATTCTTCATCTATCTTAGTTACTAGTTATTCACTGCATTGCAGAGAAGTGGGTGTCCCAAATAATCTTGGGGCTATTTTTGTGCAGATCTGTACTGCTGCAAACAGATGAAAATGCAATGTTAGGAATTAACTTGATGATTTTATTTTTCCTTTTGTCTTAGATATTGTTCCGTGTGCAGGAATTTGTTTTTCATTCATATTTGCTACTTGCTTTCTTCTGAACACAAGATTTTAAACAGGACAGTCCCAATACTGTAATGAGCAGCACCAAATTCCTTCTGTTAACACTCAGAAATTAATTTAAACCTTGGGTAAGTCATGGCAGACGTGGCAACAAAAGACCCTAAGAGAACAAACACAAATCTAACTTGAAAGTGTAAGTTATTTTTCCACAAACAGCAACTATTTATAATTCTAGTGATCACAAATAAAGACACAAGATCTATTGGTATGCCTCACACAAAAATTGAAAGATCTGCCTTACATAAAACAAAGCCCCAAATCTCATAAAGTAGCAATTCCACCATTCCATTTTCAGGCCAAAAATATCCTCTACAGTATTTCAGATCTTTTCTCCCAAAAGCATGGATACTGCATTATTTCTCTCTGATTAAGATGAATTTGCAGCAACATTCTTCATCCTAGCAGCACATTTTCATCTGATTAACTTTAGATTTTCTTCTTTCCTACACACAAACCAAATCCTGTTACCCATCCATCTATGTGACACAGATGAGGGACAAGACAATTAATGGAGAAAGAACACAGAGGTGGGGCCACCATCCTACATCTGTAAAGGACAGATTTATACTGTTGCCTAAAGGCTCATGACATTTTTGTAGCACCATATATCCTTCACTTTGGATGCCAGGCAAAGGTTACCAGAAAGGCCCTTTTTAAATGTGGCCACCTGGTTTCTTTGGGACCTGCCACACACAACAACACTCTGCCCCTAAACTGACTGTCCTCAGAAGCTGCTGAAATTTGACTTCCCCAGAGCCACCCTGCATGGAGCACTGGAAGGTGGCACACAAACCAGCCAGGTAGAATGAACACTGTAACTTTATTAATTAATACACTGGGATAGCAGAGGCTGCTGGAAAGTCTAAAGTCTACCTGCCATGGTTATACCAAGTACTTGACCACACTGTTAGCACAATCAATACTTAGAATCATACTCTAATGCTGCAATAAACTCAGATTAAAATTGTCATGTTATTTAGAAGCTGAATGATACAAAACAAGTCATTCTAAAGTAGTTAATGGATAATAGTGTCACTTGCCCTGCTCAGAGAAAACAAAAGAAAGGATAACGTTGAGAAGATTATGGTATCTACTAATATTCCTCTTCTAAATAAGGGGTCAAGCTGAGACAAAATTATCTTTTCAGAGCAATTTCACACTCCAATTTTATACAGGCAGGAAATCCTTGCCTAATAATACATCTTCTTTCTGTATTTTGAAACTGCGGTTCCACAGACTGTAATCACTGTAATAATCCTCACATTTCTGTTAAGAGGAGATAGTCTGGCTTCCCTGTCCCTGCTCCCAGCTGTATAGCCTTGTGTATGCCCTTACACCATCACCTTGCCATGGCCTGATCTTTCTCACTAACCCTGATGAAAACTCATTTTTCTCATCCCCTAGGATTTAAGCCAGCGATATCAACATGTATAATACTACATTAGAACAGAACAGAACAAGCCTTTTTTAGATACCATCTTTTAGAAGGACCTGTCAGATGCCAGAGGGAGAGTAAGGCAAGGAGGGGGAAGGAATATGTGTGGAAAAATGGCAGCTGCAGAAAGGCACAGGAAGAACTTCAGTTGCACTGAGTTGTTACATCAACTCACCATATTCCACAAAACTGCATCTGTAGCCACCACAAAACACAATGCTAGTATTCTAAAGGGTGCTGACTCTGTGTTTTGGGTAACTTAATTTTATGTGTATGTGTATGTCCCTCACTCATGTGAGTGGTATAGCTACAGAGATATGAGATAATCTTAAAAAAAAGATTAAAAATTAGTGTCTAATTACCTGTTCCTAAATAAAGCTATTTAACAGCATGAAACAGTCAGTCTGATTTGAATTACTAACTGCAACTTCTTTTCAGAACACAAGGTTCATGTCCATCTCTACTAAATTAGCACTCATAGAAGTCACCAGCTTTTTTGCCCACTCAAGGTTTCTTCTGAATCTTTGAGTGAACTGGCAGCGAAGAAAGACACAGAAAATAAAGCAAAAGGTAAAAGATAGATATAGGTAAGGAAAAACAAAACCAAACAAAATAAAAACCAAAAAAGGAGAAAAGCATATTCTCTTTATAATTAAGTTACCAAGATTTGGGAAAATGATGGTACAAAGGCAATATTGTGTACACACACAGCCTGATGCTCCATTTTTAACTTGTGCTGAATACTAAACAAGGTGAACAAAGAAAAATTTCTAAACCACAAACACAATGATTTGTTTTACTTGTGCACAAGTCCCATCTTTCAGACTTCCCTTTTTTTAAAGCCAGGTGTTTCCAAGGCTGGTGATCAAAGGCAGTGAGACTACAAGCAGAAGGAGTGGAAAGTGGCAAGCAGACACCGGCAACGCAACCACGCACACCTTAAAGCAAAGACTCTCAAAGATTTCTTTTTGGTGTTATGGAATTTGAAAAAGACTACTGAGGTTTATGCAGCAGAAAATATTTTTCAGTCCTCCTCACCAGAACCCCCCTGAAGGAAGATTTTAGCCAGTACTGCAGGACCTAACTGGTTTCGCTCTTTTTGGAGCTCATCAGCTGCAGGTAACGGCTCAAACCCAAAAATGCACACACCCCAACACAAACAGAGCAGAACATTTTGCTGAAGGAAGAAGCCCTCTGCATTGTGAGCCATGCTTTCATATTGTAAGCACATTCTTTCTAAATGGCTGCCTCTTGTGTCTTGAATGAAAAGCGACAGTGAAGCCATTGTTTCACACCAGAAATTAAGAGTATTTTGCAAAAAAACCCACAAAAATTATTTTTCTCCCTAAAAATTATCATCAATATTCTACTAACTTCAGAGGAAAAATAAGTTCAGTACTATTGCCCTGGGCAAGCTAACCATGACAAATATTGAATCTACATCCTATCAAATTAAGGTCATCTTAATTTATAATTATTACCTACACTTAACAAATACAATAGTAAAATGCTTAACTCTGCAGTTAAGCACAGAAAAGAAAACCCTCTTGATCTCTCCTTGACTTCATTTAATCTTTGAATTTACTGAGAGAAGATAAAAGTCAGAAGCATACTAAGGTTTAGTGGAATCAGCTGAAGTGTCAAATGATGCTGAACATCTGTTAAAAACTTTAAAAACTTGCAGTAATAAACAAGTAAGGTCAAGATTTTCCTCTATTATGTAAACCAGTAAAGAATTGAGAACACTTGCACAGTGAGGTAGTGCAAAATTACTGGAACTCAAATTTTGGCAAGATCATTGAGTGCTCTATCAACCTTCTTTGAACAGCAGAGAATAGAGACAAAAAGCACCAGCAGATGACAATAACATGATCTACAATGTGTAGTGTATGGTCAGATTCCATCCTGATTTCATTAAGCAGTACTTCCAGAGGCCACACACAGTCCTGTGCCTTAGGAGTTCATTAAAACTGTTTAGGAACCTTTAGCTAAACAATGTCCTAAACAGTTCCTTGAGTTATTATCTATTGTCTCGGAGTAATCCACACAAACAATTAGATAAGAGCTAAAAACTGATGACTGCATTTTTCAGCAGGGGTAATTAGTAGCCAGCATTCACTAAAATCTCAGCAAAAAGCAGGATCATACAACCTTAGAAGAATAAAAACCAACCAATACCATAACAGAGTGAATACTTTTCTGAATCCCCATTAAAGCACTTAAAGCTGCAAGCACTGCATTTTAAGTTTCTGTGTTTAAAAACTGTGAAGCACCAAAGTGAGATTAGGCTAAAGAGTGCTCAAATCTGTGATAGCAAAACTGCTTTTAAACAGTCCAGGGATATCAAAAGTATTCATTACTGAGCAGCAAAGTAGTTTTAAGAGCAGAGGCTAAATAAGTGGTGACATTTTCAGCTGCATTTCAATTGCTTGGGAGATGTTAATATAGTGCTCAGCTACAGTAAAGCTCTCACAGTGTCAATTACCTAGAGAAGTTTTAATGTCTTATTTGGAACACATGAAGAAAAAACTGCAGTTCTTAATATTTAGAGAGGTGAACTCACAATATGCAGTGCACAGACTCAAGAGCTGCAACCTAATGCAAATTTAGTGCTACCCTTTCCATGCACAGAAGAAAGAAAAGGGATCTTAAACACAGCAATAAAGCCTTTACAGCTTATTTTAAGATTAATGAAGTATTTTAAGTAGCTCCTCCAAGCATGTATTCCATGTGGTCTTTTAAAAAATGAACCCCCAATTTACACAAAAGTTTTAAAAATACGAACATCAGAAAATCCTACATACAATCCATACCATCTCCACTTCATTTTTCTTCTTCCTTTGACTATTACCTACCTTTTTTTTAGAGGAAGATGAACAGGATAGCAGAAAGCTGGAAGAAGTAGTGAAAGATAAAAGAACTAAGGTGCACAGAACTAGAGGAAAAATGAAGACGACAAAATGAGTATCTGAGAAGCAGAAGATGGAAAAAAGGACTATTAGAACAAAACCTTCAAAAGAAGGCAAATAAAATATCTTTTAGTAACACTCAAAAATACTGGGTAAGTAGTGTTAAATTTATTAATTTCTGTATGCAGTGCTACTTGAAAATAAAAATTGTTTAACAAGACATGCCATCTTCAAAGCACTGATAAAAAGTGAGTATCTTATTCCAACAGAATACTTTTCTAAAATGTGTAAAATCTCTAAATTAAAATAAACATAAATATTTACAGTAAAAGTAATGCAGAAAAATATGATCAGCAGAAAAAGTATCTTTGATTAATCTTGTGAAAAGTTGGCACAACATTGCTGAAGTTATTCTGCTACTGCACAACCCAAGACTCTAGTCAGTGACTTCAAACTTGGTGACACCTTCTGCATGGAGTTTGGCTTTTTTCACAGCACTGAGCCCTATGCCTTACCTCTGAAGATTTACCTCCTTCTTCACCCTCTCTAACTTAGTGGGAGGCTGAAGGGTAACTCACAAAGTTGTTTCCCTAATCTCAAAAGATTACAGAAGTGCACTATGCACAGTTTAGACTATTCTAAGCAGCTTGGGGAAATTCTCTGGGAAATCCTTATGTGAGTGAGCTAAGTAATTTAAATAGGCTGGCAAGGTGTGAGAGTGTTTACAAAAAAGGGAATTATATTTTACATCCTTAATTCATCTAGTTTTACTTTTATGTCGTGTACTTAATTATTAAATACCTCAGCAACAGACTTGAGAGCTGATTACCAAGCACTATGATCTATACTGCAAACTAATTTTCTAACTGGATCCTGACTTTTATCAAAGTACAAATTTTAAATGCAAAACCAAACACAGTATGTATGACATTTTATTTATGTGATGCACATGCTATTTGTGATCTCATGTCACCTCTTCCAGTTTGAAGTAGCCATTCCTTCCCCAGTTCAGTGCTTCCCCAGCCAACTCCATGAATGCAAAGTACAGTACAGGACACAGAAGCTACTCACAGGAGCAGGACTCATACACCAAAGCAGCAAGAACAATGTTTGGGGTGTTGTTGTTGTTTTTTTTTTTTTTTTTTTTTTTTTTTTTTTTTTTTTTTTTTTTTTTTGTTTTGTTTTGTTTTGTTTTGTTTTGTTTGTTTGTTTTTTTAAATGAGAAATAATGATAGGGTATGGGAAACTGCAGGCTCCCTCCAAAATTTTTATTTGGAATCTTTAATCTTACACATAACTTCCCTGAATTTTATACAGCCAATAAGCCTCCTAAGAGCATTTCAAGTATTATTTTCCATGAGCACCTGTAAGCTTGGATACACATGAAAAATCATTGTCATGCAGAATTCTATCATAACTGAACACCTAGCACCTCAGATACCTAATTTCTGTCCCTGACACATTGTTTGTATCTACTACCTAGTCCTCATTAAAAAAAGTTCTTTCCTTCTTCCCTAATTGGAAAACTGGTTCCTTCTATTATGATTTTTCCCCCTTTCCTTCTATTTTAGCCTTGCACAGATAGCAAGCATTAAAGTTTTCTGTACAATAGCAGCAAGACCACTCTTGATTAAGAGTGAGAGGCCCAGTTTTCAAAATTCCAGACAGAAACTGGAGCAGTAAATAAGATGACTGTGACCATTTTGAAGCCATTCTTTATTCTCTTACCTTTCCTCTCCCGCTCTCCTTCAACCCATACTGGCCAACCACCTACAGCAATGCAGAAACCCAGAAAAAAAAGAAGGAAACAGACCAGCATAATAGAGGAGAAGTCTGCAGATGTTGACAGTATAGCATTTTACAGCATGAAAGGAGACAGAACTACTTAAAATGAAAATCCATTTTTAAGAGAACAAGCTATGGCAATTTCAACTCATGCTAACTTCCATAGTGAAGAGTCTAGGAAAATACTCTGTAGATTGTTTAGATAAAAGGATGAAAGGGAAAATAAATTTAAAAAAAGTAATTCAGTGCTTCCTGGAAAAAAAGAACAAACCAGGAAAGCTGCTCCACTTCTGCCCAAATCAAAAGAATGGAAAATTGTCTGATATCCTGAACTGTTGATTATGAGCAGAACTGATGCAGGACTACCTCATTTAGGGCAGAAGGAAATGAGATGAAAGGGGGTGGGAAGAATCTGGCTTCTAATTAAGACAAAGATCAAAAGAAAAGCAGTCCTTGCAGAATGGCAGTTCTACACACCGTGTTAAAATGAACATAGGTAAGGCCAGATTTCTGAAGATATCCTGATGATTAATTCTATTAGCAAAACAGTAAAAATAACTGCAAGCATCAACAGTTTCACTAATGCTACAAAAAATTATGCATTTGAAATTATTTATATTCAGATGGGATACTTAAGGCTGTTTTTTTCTGAGTTTATTTCTTTAGGTCACTTTTAAACTGACTCTCACTGTCCAAGCTGAAAGGTTTCTGACAGATTGAATGATCACAATGAAATGCTGACTTTGAGCAAAATTCCTATGAAATAAACTTTTTGGAAATTTAATTTATAAGTTGCAACTTTTTCATTTAAATTAAGGTATATGCAAATCTAAAAAATCCAAAACATTTTTACAGAAAATGATTATACTTTTATAAAAAACTGTAGAGAGATAATTACATTCACAGGAATACAAGCACATTCAGAAATACAGCTATAAAAAGACTCAACTTTCCCTCTTCTACAGGATATTTATACAGAACTTATAAAACAATTGATATAAAAGTTGACATTTTTTTTTCAGAGACACATAAAAACATACCTCATATTCCTTCCTGCAGACCTTTAAAACATCACTTTTTGCAGATGCCTGAAAGACAAGATACATTACTCCATTTGTAGTAGAAAATAATAAAATCATATTGCAAAATAAAGACAGTTCTACTTTTAAATTAACTGCAATAACAATGGATTAATGATTTATTCAAATTTTTCCTTAAGAACCTAAAGAATCCATGTAAAGCTTTAAGATAAAAAAGCAGATGCCATGACTGTTAATATGACATTTAATGAAAGCCCAAACCCTCATATTTCTGCACCAAGTTAGTTGATAGTGGAGGCACACAAAGCACCTTTGGTTTTGTGAAAGGTTTGCCAGATTGCAAAATACAGGAAGCATTTAAGAAATGGAAGAGCTTGAGCATAAAGGTCTCCCCATTTTCCCTGCTAATTTATCCCTTGTGTGTCGCTTTCCACTCTCCTCCCTCTTGTGTGTTCAGTTCTATGGTTCCTATTGTGAAAGTGAGTTGCAGAAATTCTCCCTTCAAACTGCAGATCCCTTTGCTCTATACAAAATCTCATGCTCCTTTTTCATATGAAAGATATTCAAAACTGTAATAACTACTAACATGTTACTTCCCACTCCACTAATTTAAAACACTTGGATAGAGCCTGACCTCGGACCTATTATATCACTGCCTTCAAAGTGACTTCAAAATCCCCTCAAGCTTCAAGGATCAAAATTAAAATCCAAATATTTCCCATTATCCCTAATATTTGGCAGGTATTTAGATTTTAGTATAAATGGAAAAAAAAATAGTAAATGTTTTAACCAGAGTCTGCTAAAGTTCAAAATATAGCTAAGATTCTGAAACAAGAGTCTCCAATCAAAAAATATAACATCTGATTTAGAGAATAATGATAAATGATGTAACAGTCATAAGATTAAATTAATAGAATTTAATAACACTGCAATAAACAGAAATGTCTTTATCAGGTCTGGAATGCACTTAAGCATTAGGACATATTTGAAAACATGGCTAAAAAATGCATTTGAGAATAAACACACATCTTATTTTCTGAAGATCAAAAGTACCCAGTTTGTTTACTCACTCCTCATCTCACTCCCACACTACTCTGTACTCACTGCTCATCTCTTGTCACATAGTTTTTAAACTCTGTGCTTTTGGGTGAAAGTAGAATTTTTTTTTTTGTTATGACAGCAGTTTGCAGCAGGCTGCTTGGTCAAGATTAAGACTACACAGGCAACATTCACAAATGTGAATATTAAGTGTACCTGTGCTCCACAAATGAATTATAAGGATGAAGATAAACACAAATATTCTCCTAGATTTTGAAGACATTTTTAAAGCCACGTCACCTTTCACTCAATGTTATTTTAAAGTAACAACTTTAGTGTAAAGACTGTGACAAAAAAAGCAAAATTAAGTTTAGCATAACCCAGAGAGCAGCAGAATGAGTCTGGGCTCAGCCAGCAGGGTGAAAGCCTTACCTGCTTGCACGCCTGCCGACACTCCACAGCGATAGCCAGCTCACAGCAGCCTAAACCAACCCACCCGTCCGACTTCTTCAGAACTCCTTGGGAAATAAGATGACAGACTTTAATCACAGTAGAAAGAGAAATATGCCACCATATTCCCTTTTCTCTAGTTTTCAAATTTGATAATCCTGTTCTCATTCTAGAAGCCTATGTACAGATTACATTTTTACTGGAATTCCAAACCAACTTTAAGCAAAAAACACAAGTCTGTTTTCACAAATGCTGAAATTAATAACGTACCTTCACACACTGAGGTTAAAACTGCTTTATGCAAATTGCTTTATATGTTCAATAGAAATATTAGATTTTGATAATCTATCTAATCTGAAATACAATACAACAAAAAACATCAGCAAAAAAATCTCCTTAAAACTGAGAACACCATCTCTAACAGATACATCTGTTTTTTTGTTTCAATAGCACATTTCTCTACCAACTTTGCCAATGCAGAAATTGTTCTGTGTTCTTTCTCCAAACTTCCTGTGGTATTTTTGGTCTGGATGGAGTTAAATTGCTTCAGCTGAGCTGGCATGGGGCTGTGTTTTGGACTTCTGATTAAAACAGTGTCGATAACTCAGGGATGTCATCAGCATCCAGGCCTTTTCTGTTTTCCATAGGGACTCACAAGTAGGCTGGCAGTGCACAGGAGGTCAGGTGGGGACACTGCCAAGACACTGAGCCCAGCAGATATTCCATACCACATGGCCCCACGCTCAGCCATAAAAGCTGGGAGTTGAGGATGGCAGGAGCTGCCCCTGTTTGGGACCAGCTGGGCATCAGTTGGTTGATGGTGAGCAATTATTTTCTTTTGCATCACTAGTTTTTCTTGGGTTTGGGTTTTTTCCTCCTTTCTTTCTTGTTTTTACTTCCATTCTTAAATTATAAACTGTCTTTATCCCAACCCATGGGTTTTCTCACTGTTGCCCTCTGATTCTCCCCTCCCACTGATGGGAGAATGAGCAAACACTGTGTGGTAATAGCAGCCTACTGGGGTTAATCCACAACATTTCCTCTCTCATTTATCTCCCCAGCAATGTGGTTTCATAGCTAGAACTATCTCCAAGAGAAGTTTCCTATCTCCCTGTTCTTAATCCATTTATTTCACTGTTTGCATTATCCTCATTTCTAACCATAAAGTTATACAGAAATATGATAAGAAGGAAATTCCTGCTATAAGTTGTTTAATCCTCTTAATTTATTAATAAACACAGATTTTCTAATGTTTTCCAAACACCAGAAATAAAATAAAAGAATGCATTCCTGTATCTATTTCTCATGTAACTTTAAAGACAGAAATAAAGGAAGCCCAGCAGCTGTGACAAACTTGTTACAATCTTTTTCTTAGGACAGGAGGTAGAATTATTTAACTCAAATGAATGACTCATTTTTGTTACGAATATTTAAAAAATACAGCAGTACTTTATTACATACATTAGTTATATTCTTTATGCAGAAATAAAAAAGCAGAAAGCAGAAGAATCAACAACTTAATTTTAAAAAATGCTCGTAAGTCTAGTGGAAATGCCTATTTAGAAAAGCCACATGGGATGTTCAGCTTTAAAAAAGGGAAGTGAAAAGCTAGGTGTGAGATCTTAAATTTAAATGCTAAGAAAACACTTGGAAAAAAAGTGTTGGAGAAAAGTAATAAAAAATAATTGCAATCAATGGAAAACAACAGCCAACTGGAATTTGTCATGAAGAAAATTGCCTTTAAAATACACTTGGTCAGCTTTACAAACACAGGTGGCATAGAAAGTCCCACCAGCATCTGTCTTTAATGACATTCCAATGGGTAAATTAAGAACATGCACTAATGGCAAATTTATAAAGGAGGAGCAAAATCTTCACAAAGCAAAATTAACACAGTCACTGTGGAAATTAAAATATAACTTAAAAGCTTAATGTTTGACAGAAGTAAGGTAGCAGCATTGCTCAGCAGGTGGAGGGAACAGAGGGGCAAAGGTGTACAGCAGCTTCTGCCAGTGTCAGTGTGACCATCTGAATGTTTCAGACCCTCAGTTGCAGGCACTGCAGGCACAAGATCCATAGGTCTTTCCAGAGACACTCAAAATCCTCTGGACATCTATTCAGAGCCTCAGCTTTCCAATTCACACTGGTTCAAAGCAGCTGTGAAGGTCATGAAAAACTGCAAGTACAGCTCACACAGGAGTGTAGAAATAGTTTTTCAGAGGTTGAGCATCTTTTTGACAGTGTCAAAATTAGCTGTTTGCAATCAGTTTTCAAGAATCTGGAACTTAGGTTTCACTACATATCTACAGTTAATTGCCAAATCAACCACTCACTATGCTCTGTTTTAGGCATAAAATAACACATCTGTCATTTCTGCATAAATTCCTATGTGGGGATTCCTTTCAATCAGAACAGTAATGTTTGGTAGAACATTTATTAGTAGGATTGATAACATAAGGCATAAGCAACCTAAAAAACATCAAAGACACATCATGTGCAACATGAAAAAAAGATTTCCAGAAATCTATGCTGCAATAACTAGCTGTAACCAGGAGAAACACATGGTAAATACAGCTGGACAGCTTCAGAGGCAGTGTCACCACTGAGCAGTCACCACTGAGTAATCAGGCACCCATATTTTGTGCAATACAGGGCCTGTGGTTTCAGACATACTGGAACTAAACTAAATGGTGATAAAAGAACGAAGCAAGCTACAAAAACATGCCAAATTAAGGACTGATAATTTTCAGCTGTTGTTAATGTTCTCTTGGCAAGTGGCCCTCTCTCCAGGTTATATACAGCCAGCAGACAAGCTTGTGAATAAATGGATGTCACACTCTCAAGAACCACTGAACTTCAATCTTAATACAGTAACTGGTAAATTAATTTTATCATTAATGTAGTTGTGTGCATTCTAGATGAAAGTACACCTTCAGTGCAAATTGACTGGAGCCTATAATGATGATAATTCATCAAATTCATCTATTCCTGAGCCATAACAAGTCATCTAGTTGCCCTCATATATGCTCCAGGTCCTTAATCAACTTACAGTGGCTCTTTGCTGAATTTGCTCGTGAGTGTTCATAGTCTTCTTGTCCAAAATGCTCAGAACTGGACACAGTATCCCTGCTGTGGTCTCACCACTGCTGAGCAGAGGGGAAGGATCAGCTCCCTTAATCTGCTGGCAACATTTTCACTGATGCAGTCTGGATGCTGTTGGTCTTTGTTACAAGGGCACAATGCTGGATCATGTTCCACTTGCTGGTCACCAGGATTCCCAGGTACGTTTCTACCAAGCTGCTTTCCAGGTGGCCAGCCTCCTGTGTGCTGTGGAGTGTGGGGCCTTTTCCAGGTGCAGGACTTTGCATTTCCTTCTCTGGAATTTCATGAAGTTCCTGTATGCCTATTCCTGTGGTTAACCAACATCCCTGCGAATGGCAGCCCAACCATCTGGTCTAGCAACCTCTCCTTTCACTTCTGCATCATTGGCAGATAGACTGAGGGTCAACTCTATCCCATCATTAACAAAGATGTTAAATAGGACTAGACCCAGCATCAACCCTACAGCTGCACTCTGTGATGCTGACCAAACCTTCTGGCACAGCAATTGGGCCAGTTTTTACTTCACCTCCACTGCTCGCTTATCCAGCTCACACTTCATCAGATTCTCTATAAGCAAGTCATAAAAAGTAGGGACAAAATCCTTACTGAAGCTGAGATAGACAACATGCACTGCTTTCCCCTCATCCAAAAAGGCAGTAATCTCATCATAGAGGGTTATCAGGTTGGTTAAGCACAGTTTTCTCCTTCATATATCCATGCTGACTATAAACTATCACCTTCTTGTCCTCGATGCATCTGGAAATTGTTTACAGGAAGATTTGCTCTGTTACCTTCCCACGGTTTGAGGTGAAACTGTGGAAGCCTAGACTTCCTTAGATCCTCCCTGCCCTTTCTACAGGCAGGAGGAACTTGCTTTCTCCCCTTCTTCACAGTCCTGAGCATCCCCTCTCAATACCTAACCCTATCTTCCTCCAGCATGCACAAGTCTTCCTTGCTCTGGACTTGACGACTGATCTCAGGGACCTGCCATTCCTGCAGGTTCATTTCACCAGTAAAGACTGAGGCAAAGAAGACCACAGACTACTTAGTGCCATTTGTCACCAGGTTTCCTGCCTCATTCAGCACCAGGCTCTCATTTTCACCAGTCTTCTTTTTCTAGTTGCTCAAGAAGCTTTCTGGCTGCCCATCACACAATTCACCAGAATCAACTCCTGACAGGCTCTGGCTTTTCTAACCCCACCATGCATTAAGTGGAGCTTGGATAAGGTGATCCTTGAAAATCAAGCAGCTCTCTTGGACCCTCCTTTTCTCCAGGGCATGGGATTCTTCTGCCTGCACACCTGCTGTGGGAGCCTTCCAGCTGTGTCCCTGTGACTCCAGTAGGATGGAAGCTGGGTAACTGCACACAGGTTTCTAACCAATAAGACAGAAAGTCTGTTTGCAAGTACAGGAATCATCAGTTTGCCTCAGAGGCCTGGTGGAGGAACAGGAAGGAGGAGGGGAGTCCGAGCAGATGCTGTGAAACTGTTATAGCCTCCTCTTTCCTCACTCCCACTTTTCCAAATGTAGCATTTTAATTTCAAAGCATTTTAATTTTCTAATTTCAAACTTTTAGAAATTACACATGGTACAACGGACTTTTTAAGCCTGATTTCATCTATTCTTGATCTCTCCTTTTAACATTACAGCCATATCTTGTGATTTATGCTTTAACTTTCTAAGCTGGTTTTGCATTTACTGACTTTTGGTGAAGAGGGAAAGAGTGAGGAAATATGATAACATGCCTCTATGATAGCATATTTAAGAAGAGGAAACCATGGGAAGCTCTCTTTCTGCCCTTGTGACCTTAGCAGATCCTGCTAAGGATAATCCTGGCACCTATGCAGCCTGGACCGTGTGAGAGCAGTGAGAAGCATGGCAAGCAATTCCCCAATGCAAAGCTTGGACAAAATAAACTTTTCAGCACTGCCAGAGCTCTATAAAAACTTTTCAATTAATAGAACTTGGGAACAAATGAACCTACCGACACCAATTCTCTCCTGAGTCAGAGAAAAGGAAAAAGTGAGGACACGTGAGGAGAACAACATGGTGACACCAAGGACGATGCAAAGGAGGGAGGGGGAGAAGGAATTGCTCCAAGACTGGGAGCTGAGATTCTTCAGCAAGCCATGGTGAGGACTGTAATACAACATAGTCCTATACAATACAACAACCTGTTCCCTGTAATTCATGAAGTGCATTGGGGATGCAGCACTCACCCACAGCCCATGAGAAAAAGGCACTTGTGCTGGAGCATGCAGATTCTGAAAAGCTGTGAATGGGTGAGAGGCTTGAACAGAGAGAGAGGAAGAGGACCCTTGCTTTTATACTCTAGAACAGCTCATCCTTAAAAACTGCACTCCATAAGCTAAATGGCCCACAAAAAAGCAGTTGTGGGAAGACTGCAAGCTGTGGGAGGGACTTCACATTGCAAGCAGGTTCCGGGCAGACCGTTAGCTGTTAAAATTAAAACCATGCTGGAAAAGTTCACAGAGAACTGTTTGCTATAGGAAAGAGCCCATGGCATAGCAAAAGAGATTCTTCTCCCTAAGAGAACGGAAGAAAGATCTTAAGTGACAAACTGACTAAAAATCCCATGTTTTGTCTCCCTGTGCTGTGGCTGGGAAGAAAAAAACACAGCGGTGGGGAGGGGAAAGCTGTTCTAAAGGTTTATTTTACTTCTCATTATCCTCTTTATATTCTGTTAATATTTTTTTTTTCTTTATACCTTTTAAAATTTTGAGCCTGCTATGCCCTTAAAGTGTTTTTTCCTAATCATTATCTCACCCCATGAGTTTGCTTAACTATAGCAGAAGAAAATGAATAAACGATTTCTCGTGGGTGCACTGGCGTTTGGCCAGCTTCAACCTGCCACACTTTCTAAATCCACCTGTACCAAGAAGTTTGGTTCATCATCTGAGCCCCTGAACTTAAATTGTTTGCTTAATTCTTATTATCTCCCTGTATTACTCTGTTTTTGTTCAAATCATGCTGCACGTAAAGTTGTAATTATCAACCATTTTGTAGACCAGGCTAAGGTGTAACAAGGCCAAAAAACCCAAAAAATCTTGAAAAGAAAGAAATGCTGATATTTCCTGGATTTGTCACAGAAGAACATGTTTAATTATACAAATATATTAAACGCTTTTTAACTAGGAAAAGAAAACTATTAATAAAATGCACAAGTTACTCATTATATACTAGAGAAAACTAAACACCACACAGTTTATATCAGATGCATAATGGAAGTTAAATTATCATGAAATCTATTGGGTGCAGGTGGCAGACACAACATCAAAATACACAGAGGGTGAAAAAGCAGCATGATTCAATGGCCAACTGGTGTTTCTTACCTGGCAAAGAAGAATTTATACAACCCCATACTTCTCTCTGAAAAGTAAAAATGCAATTAAGCAAAAGCAAGTCTACAGAATAAGAGAGTCTAGCAGACTCAAACCAGCAATTTCAGCAATTTTTCACTGGGTTTTAAATATCTGACTGGAAGAATTCCTATGTTTAAACATCTTTTAAAGAAGTGCTTTGATAGAAGTTGAGTACTATTTCCTTCAATGAGAGGGCTGCTATGCACACACTAAGGAATCAATAGCAGCATTCTTGCAGATGCAGAACCTAATGTAGTTACCTGGAATACACAAGCTAGTCAACTCTCTCCATCAGTGTTCACAGAACTAAACTGCAACTTAAAGAAGAAGATTTGTCTAGGACTAAGACCTGTGGAGAAGCTTATTGCCCTAGCCTTCCTTTCCACCAGCTTAAAAATACCCTAAACACACATAACCACACAGAAAACAAAATTTAAAAAGGGTTTCAATCACACTGACAGAGGAACCCATATTGTCACACAATGACACATCTATCATCACAGGAATCAATGACTTTCCAAAGTTGCAGTGGATCTGCATTTAATGATCTAACACTGTTCTCTGTATCTACAGAAGTATTCCACTTAGGCAAGAGCCAAAAAAGATGGTAAAGAGCTACTACTTCTACAAGTTCCACGAGTTCCATTCCTTTGACTCAATTGACATTCTTTATTTTATGAGGAGGTAAATGGTTGTATTTCATGATTTTTAGGCTCTTTTCCAACCTAAATGCACCTATGATTCTAAAAAAAAAAAAAACCAAAAAAAAAACCCCTCTTGTGTTAACAGTTACTTTTCAAATTAATATCAGGCAAAACCCTTTCTATATTACTTGAAAGGATATACACAACACAATGTCTGTAACCAGTGCTCAAGCATATTGACCATCTGATTAAATTCAAACCTATCTGCTCATCTGTGAACTGGCATCAGAACACCTGTCCAACAAGAGAAGAGATACCTGAGAACAGCAAATATAGTGTTGAGTTGAATGGTTAACTATTTTATGTATCTAGATATTAACAGTTCAGTGATATTAATTTAAGATCCACACTGGACAGCTGACTTATCATTTATAAAGATAGTAACTGGGAGTGATTTTTATAACTCCCAGTTACTATCTCTATAAATTACAAGTCATTTTCCCCTGTTCAGATAATCTCCAGACCTGTCTTATCAGAAGCACTTCTCAGCTATACAGATAAGATTCTACTCATCTTATCAAGGAATGAAAAATAAAGAAAACCAGTACCAAACCAAAAGCTATTCATCACTATGATAGGTTTTCATGCCAAGTTTTACCAGGAGCTGTCTATAACCTTCTGAGACCTTAGAGTTATTGACTCCCAGAAACAAAAAACTGAAGGAACTTTGACACACAGAAGGAAAGGATCTATAAGCGAATATAATTTTGTGAAGTTGCTTATTAAATGTTATTCCCAGATTTACTACTCCCACTCATTGCCCACTTCAGCTGAGCATATGTCCAGGCTTGCTGCAAACAGTATTGATACTGTTCAGAAGTAACAGAAATCACCAGAAGCAATCAGGCTTTTCTGACTGCAAAAGGGTGCCAAGAGGTAAGACTCTAAAATTTACAATCTGAATGACCATACTTATCTATTCCCTGATTAGATCATGCTTACAAGAGGAAGCAGATCACACTCTATTTTTTTGGTGAAACTGAAGAACTTTAGTGACACTACAGAACTTGAAGGAAACCATTTCTCTTACTTATCCAATAAAAGCATTACCTCAGTTTCTTAGATAAGGCCACAGACAATTTGGTGCAGCTATCAGGGCCTTCTTGTCTTAGCCCAAGACCTCATGGCTTTGTGCCATACAGATGTGGAAACATATGATACAATTCAAGTCACTATCATTAACATTCAAGTGACAATCACACAGCACAAACTTTTACAACATAGATAAGATTTTCATTGCATTTTATAGCTTATACATGCCAACTTATTGCAAGTAATATAATTTATGATGGCTTTAGAAAACAAAACAAAACCAAACCTTACTTTGAGGTTCAAATCTCATTTGGAGAGCTTTTCTAGCAAGCCTTACCATTGATTCTGGACAATACTCAGGTGCTCGCTGCAGTAAGTGCTTCAAACGGGAGTCACTCTTAGAAGACAAAATCTGTTAGAAACAAAACACACCTTTGAACACAGAGAATGTAATGGCACATCAAACACTTTTTTCAATTGATTTAACTGTTCTTAGTTTTTCTAATATCTACTCTTTGATAACTTTGCCTTACCGTATGAACAGAAACAAAATTTAAGATTTCCTTCAATGCATAATTTTACAGATATGTTTCACTTTTTATCAGAGAAGTAATTTTTTCTGTTTAGAAGAGAATGAGAATTTCCTCCTCAAACATCTCAATCAAAAAGTTTATACTGAATATGGAAGGGCAATGTTAACAAGAGGATTTCTGCTGCACATATCAAAATACTATACAACTCTGTTTTCTTAATTAACCTTCTGCTACATGTTACACGACTTTAAGCAATTAAACTTAAAAAAAACCCTGAAACAAGTAATTTCTGTGGAACAAGGTAGAACAAAAGGGAGACAAGTTAAAGAGACAATCAAAACTAAGAGGGAAATGCTCAATACCCACAGGCAAGCTGAACACCAGGAGCTCGCTAGACTGGATAGAACACTGAGGATGTTGAAGATATTGTTCCTTTAGCAGTCTAATTAAGTTTTAGTTATAAATTAAAACAAGAAACTGTTCAACAAGAGGAATGGAAACAGATGTATTAATGTGTGCTATGAAACTGGAAGTGATATAACTGAAACAGATGAATTTCAGAGGGAAAAGTATATTACAGTTCTATTCTAAGTTTATTCAATTCTAACACAATAAACTATCAGTTCTATTCTAACATGAGAAACTTATTGAAGGAAAATCAAGAGAACACCAGCACTTGTTTCAGAAACGAGAGCAGAAAAAGAAATGCATTAGTATTTTGACTCTTCTAAGGTCAGAGAATAGTAAAATAATTCAGGTTGGAAGGGTTCTCAGAAGATCATTTATTTCAACCTCGTGCTCAAAGAAGGGTCAACTATGAGACCAGACCACGGTGTCCACCTGCTTATTCTTTCCATCTGCCCAGATCCCTGTGGATGACAGACCTGCCATTAACATTATCAACACTTCCTTTCTGCTTCATATGGCCTGAAAACTCAATGAGTCACTTTGTCCAGCTGGTTAACAAAGATGTTAAACAGGACAGCTACCAGGGCAGACACCTTTGGTATTCCACTTCTTATTCATCTGGAGGCAAAGTAGGACCCACTAACCTCTATCTTTGAGCCTGATTTTACAACCAGTTTTTTACTCATCTAATTATTCATTCCTCAAACCCATGAGATCCTAAAATGGATACAAATACATTGAGGGCATTAATGTTTAAAAACTGCTACAGACGACACAAATTATATCCACGCCTTTCCCCTCATCCAGAAATCCAGCGTAATTATCAAACCAGGCTGGACAGGAGTGATTTACTGACACTAAATCACATGCTGCCTTCAGCAACAGCTTCATATTTTTCCTTCTTCAGCCTCTAACCACTGCCATAAAATGTCTTGCTGCCCTTGACATCCTCTGTGAGTCTCAATTCCAGCTGAGCTTTCTCTTTCCCTATATAAACTTACCAGCCTTGGCATAAGGTCTAAATTCCTTTTGTAAAACATCTCCCTGCTTCTACACTCTCTATACCACACCTTTTCTGCACCAAAGCTTGTTCATGACTTCTCTCTTTATCTGAATCTGATTCTTGGAAAATTAAGGTGTTTTCCTGGGAGCAGGGGTGGACTGTCTTTATTCTTGGAGGAGGATATGGATAGAGTCCTCTGGAATGGTATACAGATGAATGCTGCCAGGAAACTTATCACTGTGAAACTTCTCAGAAATAAATTCAGGAAAAAATAGTCAATTAAAGAAAGACAGGCCAGGAAACTTCCTCCTGTCAGCTGCACAAAACAGTTATGTTACAGAAGATGAAAACCAGTAAAATAACAGCAGACAGCTCCTTCAGTCAGCCTGCTGGACTGTATCACAGGATCACACAGAAAATGATGCCACCAGCCTGATGTGGGGTAGCCATGCTAGCTCCTCATAGAATACTCTGAGGGGCAGCAGTCCTGCTTCTGACTTGTTCTAGACCTCTCACCACTAAGAATCTGTATATGCTCATTATCTGAGATCATCCAGATGAGGCCAGATCAGAGTATCTTACAAAACCCACAGAAAACTATGTAATAATTAGAACCAGTGCTGCAGAATTGGGATGGAATTTGACAGTAAAAAGCTGGAGGCCTTTCATGACGAGCCAACAGGAATTCACATGATAAGCTGGAAACTTCAAACCAATGAAACACAAGAAAGAAATGGAGAGATTATTCCAAATGCCATATCAATGCAGCTACTACATTCAACATTTTTTAAAATATAGGAATGGATATCTTTCACTTATATCCAGGTTCAAACACAGTATTTAAGACAGAGTGCCACACTTTTTTTAATAATGCCATGCATAGTTTTGCTTATCTGTATTCAAAGAGATAAACTTATGCTGGAAGGGTTGTAAGAATTATCATAGGAATTGAGAGAATATCTTATGCAAAGAGACTGCAAGACTTTTCCTTTTTTGGCCTAGCAATATGAAAGCTGAAAGAAGATTTGGTTGTATTCTCAAGATATACCAGGCAGGGAAAAGTGCAATTTAAAGTAAAAGTTTTGTTAGTTCAATCAGAGATAAATATAAACTTAATCATAACCAGCTTTATTACACAAACAGCCCCAAAGTGAGCAATGAGAACAAGAAAAGAGGGCAGGTATGATCTAAGAACACAGCTTTAATATTAAAATTGTGTCTACATCTATGTAAGTTTTATCAATGTAAAATTCTTATATAGATAAATAAATGTAATACACACAGACACAAAGCTGTACAAATTACTACCCACAGGTACAAACCTGAATGTAAGTTATGAAAAAATACTTTCCACACTTGAATTCAGAACAAACAAACTTAAGAATAGAGTAAGTGAGCAGATTTTTGCTGCATTCCCAGAGCCATATATCATAGTGAGATGCTTCGTGAACAAACAAGAACTGGAAGGACGAAAGAATAATACCAGCATCTTGTTCTTCAGTTTCAACTCCCCAGAACTTAGAAACACATAAGATTCATAAATTCTGTGAAATACCTTCACCCCTCTCATTTCCCAACGTGCTTATCACTTCTTGACCAAACTGTGGCCTCAGGTTGGTATTTCTATTTCTCCTCAACTTCAGCAGAACCCATTTCCCAGTACAAAAGGAAAGAGGACTGTGGTTTTAAAACCTCTAAGTTCTCATTTCAATACCATTACATCTCAGTATTCACACAGAGCCTCCAGACAGAGACTTTAGCTTACAAACTTAATGTTGCTACATCACTGTCTAAAGGCACAGTTTCAACTCTGATGGAGTTAAATTCAAAACAAACTTACCTGTTCACAGACATCACGGCACATTAAATTGTCTTTTGCATGGTAACAACAAGACAAGCCTATGGGAAAGCAGGGAGAGGGAAAAAGATATTTAAAAGCTTTGAAACACTTAGCCATCACTTCTGAACACAAGTACACACTTGATGTTTTATCAGGACAATTTTCTGGCCCACAGATGACCGTGGGAAACTTTCCTTCCCAAAAGGCAAAAAATGAACAAGAGAAAGTTTTGTTCTAAAAATTATGAAGATTCTTACAAGAAGTCTCACAGTTACCCCTGAACACTCACTGCCACCAAAATGAGATTCTCACTCCCTTTCTGCCTCCAGTAACATTTCTGCTACTTAACTCAAGGAAAACTTTAAAAAAAAGGAATATATATGAAAAAGTAAACAAAAAACCCACCAAAAATCTCTCTAGAGAATATGTGCCTTTGTAAATTGAATCATCTCAGGGAATCTGAAAAGTGCAAGAATCAGTTAGGAACAGGTGGTGAGGGAAATCAGACCAGGGGCCTCTTTTCACATAACTGCTCACTGAACTCTGTGTTCTAAAACCTTGGAACAAAACTGTAAATTGTTTCACTAGTGATGGATGATTAAGACTGGATTTGCCTGACTGGATGGAAGTCATAGAGCAAACACAGATATGAACACATCAAAGCTTCAAGCAGCATTTTTAGCATTATACTCTACTGTGCTTTGACCCCCTACCATTCAAACATTTTGTTCATTCGTGGGTAAGCTTGGGAAATATAAAATTAATTGAACAGTGCATTAATAACCATTTTCATCCTCACTTTCCCGTGTTTGGACCAGTGTTTTAGAAAACAGACAGATGTGTCCTTCAAAGCTTTTACTTCCACACAAAGGATAATTTAATGATTACAGATTTCTGCTGAGCTGCATCTGAACTATGTATCACACTGGTACAACAAAAATAAAAGTAATTTTCAAAACACTTTACTAGGCAGATTTTGACTGAAGGAAAAGAAGAAACTTGGGCATGAATTACTTGCAGTATTAGTAGGTTTATGAATGGAAAGCTGGGCCAGAATATGTCATATTTAATTCCATTAGCTTTTTACTGTCTCCCTCCTAAAACTAAGCCTCACTAGAAACCAAAACTACAGCACAACAATGAAATGCCTGTAAATGCCTTAGTGACTGCAGTCTTCTGCTTTAAAGTATTATATGTTTTGTATATTCCACTCCTATGAAAACGTCACCTATGTATTAAAAGGTGTTTTAATACACCTTTGTTTTCCAATATCTGTCTTGTGCAGCCTTCTTTTTCCATCACTCTCTTCTGGTCCTGCCAGGAAGTTATAGACACATAGATTCCTGGAATGGTTCGGGTTGGAAGAGACCTTAAAGATGATGTAGCTCACGGGCAGGGACACCTTCCACTAGAGCAGATTGCTTAGAGCCCCATCCAGCCTGGTTTGAACACATTCAGGAATGGAATCCGGGAATCCTGGACATGACTGGCATTCCGGGCTGCGAGCACGCATTGCCAAGACACACAGCTCCAAAGCGGGGAGCTGTTTTACCACTATCCTTCCCTTTATCAAACTTCTTGCCCTCACTGTTTAAAATAGTCGATACGTAGTTCGACAGCACTCTTCCACTGAAAACAAGGAATACGAGCCCTGAACACGCAGCCTGTTCTGACACTGCAGTCCGGGCAGGTTTTACCCATTCCCGGGAATTCACCCGCAGCAGGGTGACAGCCGCAGGCACGCATCCCGAGCCCGGAGCCGCTGGGATGGACGCGGCGCTCCGTGCCCGTGGCGCTGCCGGGCGGGACGCGGGGATCGGCGGCCGTGGAAGCGCCTCTCCCGGCTCCGGAGCCGCCGCAGGGATGGATCCCCGCGGGCGCTCTCCCTCCCGGGGAGCCGGGCAGGCAGCGCTGTCGCTGCCGGGGCGCGGGGCAGGTGCGGGGCGCCGTCCCCGCTGTCCCCCGGCTCCCGCATCCCGGCCCGACCGCGGCCGGACAGCAGAGTCCCGCGGCGCCGCATCCCCGCGGGCGACGCCGCCCCTGCGCCATGTTGTGGAGAGGGACCCGCGGAGCCGCCTCCCCCCACAGCCTCCCCCGCGGCCGCTACTCACCGCCCGCCGCGGGGCACAACAGCGGCGTCGCCGCCAGGCACAGCAGGGCCCAGGGCCACCGAGCGGCCGCCGCCGCCATGGCCGGGTCTCGAACCCGCGCCGCGACCCCCGCCCGCCGCACGGGACGGACAGACGGACGGACGGAGCGACGGGCGGGTCTGCCGCCGGCAGCGCCCCCTCCCTCCCCACGCCGCCGTCCGCCGCGCCCATTGGCTGAGCTCCGCCACGCTCCGCCCCATTGGCTGAGCCGCCGCCCGGCCCCGCCCCATTGGCTGAGCGGCCCCGCCGGGCTCCGTCCCATTGGCTGAGCGGCCCCGCCACGCTCCGCCCCATTGGCTGAGCCGCCGCCCGGCCCCGCCCCATTGGCTGAGCGGCCCCGCCGCGCTGCGCCCCATTGGCTGAGCCGCCCCGCCAGGCCCCGCCCCTGCCAGGCCGCCGCGGACATTCCAGCGGGAGCCGAGCTGGGCCCTCCGCTTCCTCCTCTTCTTCCTCCTCCTCCTCCTCCTCCTCCTCCTCCTCGTCCTCCTCCTCCTCCTCCTCCTCCTCCTCCTCCGCACCCGTGCTGTGCTGCTTCCTTCCCCCCGCCCCATGGAGCGGCAGGACCATGCCCTGAGGGAGGATTCGGGCTCAGTCTGAAAAGAGGACTAAGGAGAGGAGAAGGAGGCGCAGACTCGGTTGAATTAGTTTATTTCTATTTATATGTAGTATTTGAATTTTTAACGTAATTCTAGACGTCACTTTTGCAGCATTGCAGTACTCAAAGGGGGCTTATGAGGAGGAGGGAGAGTGACTTCTTATCTAGGCCAATAGACAGGACAAGGGAGAATAGTTTTAAACTGAGAGAGGAGGTGTTTAGATCAGATATTGGGAAGAAATTCTTTACTCAGAGGGTGATGCATTACTGGCACAGGTTTCCCAGGGAAGCTGTGGATGCCCCATTCCTGGCAGTGTTCAAGGACAGGTTGGATGGGGCTCTGAACAACCTGATCCAGTGAAAAGTGTCTCTGCCTGTGGCAGGGGGTTTGGAAACAGACAGTCTTCGAGCTCCTTCCCAACACAACCATTCTGTGATTTCTATGACGGTAAGGCAACTTTATAGCAATGTTTTCTGCATCCTTCATGATCATCAACTCATGCCCTAACATCTCAACTAAACCATGGCACCAAGTGCCACATCCAGTCTTTTTTAAACACATCCACGGATGGTGACTCCACCACCGCCCCAGGCAAAGCATTCCAGTACTTTAATCCCTCTTTCCATGAAAGACTTTTTCCTAATATCCAGCCTGTATCTCCCCTGGCACAGGTTGAAACTGTGTCCTCTTGTTCTGTCAGTGGCTACCTCGTTAAGTTGCTGCTCATTTCTTACTGCTTGTGTGACTGTTTTGCCTTGGTCATTCCAAGATGAACGGATCAGCTTCTGACAACTTCAGGCTTTTTGGATGAGCACCTTAGCATCCCACTATCAGATTTTCTGGCAATAGTAAAACAGGAAAGTTTTTAATTTTAAAATACTAATTTTGATTCAGTATCCCACAAACTGCTTTTCCTCCTTCTCCAAAGACAAGCTACCATGCTGTTAATGACTTCATGGTCTTACATAGCCTGGAGAATCTGTAGAAACCCTTTAATTCAAATATCAAGTTTTAAATGGTCCAAAAAACAAGCCAATGCAATACAGCAGAACACTCCAATAAGCTGAAAAAGTTTTCTCTCTCTAAAGAGATTAAGGTGTATTACTTCTTTGTCTACCAAGGACAAAAAAACCCAAAAAACCAAAACCAGTATATTTAGTTGTATTTTAATTTGAAGTCTTTTATTGCTATAATTGTGAATTCATAAAAGTTAAAAGTCACAACTGTAACCTGATTGCACAAAAATCTTTTCACACCGGGACAGAAATGATGCTGGTATGTAAGTGAGGTTATATGTCAGTTAAATAGCTGGGCTTTCCTTCCACGATCCAAGACCAGCTTCTGCTAATTTTCTATTTTGGGACTTAAAATTCATGGCGAGCCCACGAGGTGGCAGCAGATCCCAAAGGAAGATTAGCCCTGTGGCTGAAATTTTGGGCTGGTTTAGTTTCTCTGAAAATA
The DNA here is from genome assembly GCF_029582105.1 of Oenanthe melanoleuca. Taxonomy (NCBI): domain Eukaryota; kingdom Metazoa; phylum Chordata; class Aves; order Passeriformes; family Muscicapidae; genus Oenanthe; species Oenanthe melanoleuca. The sequence continues at coordinate 92,164,758 of NC_079335.1, forward strand.
CCGGGGGCCTGAACAGTTTAGATGCATTTTTCCCAGATATTCGAAATGGTTTAAGCTGGCTTGATTTTGGATGAGGGTGAACTGCTGTGCATCCCTGTTCCCCCGAGTGCCACTTATGTGCCAAGTCATTAGAAGCAGTAATTTTTCCCCCAGAAAAAGATGCAGGTAGGTCTGACAATTCATTGTCACTCTAAGTCACCTTGTCAGTTCTAGATGAAATATTTCAGACCACTGAAGTGTTTCCTTCACTTTAAAGCAGCAAACTGAACTTTGAAATAATATAAGCTTCTAAAATTTGGCTTTCTGCAAGGGTGATATGAAGTTTAAACTACTTGTTCTAGAAAATAGACTTTTGTCCTGGGGAGTTTGGATACTGAATCTGCTGTCTACTGTTTTCCAGTAAAACCACGTGCATCCACCTTTTCAAAGCAGCATCCATTTGAAATAGATTCCTACCCAGTATTTAAGAATGAGAAGTGGAATTCTGGGACTTGAAGTAATTAAATGCCTCAGTGTAAAGCAGTTTGCTCCAAATATGCTGGCAGCATAATTTTAAAGTCTGGTGGTAAGACAGGAACGGTTCTTCAAATGTTATGGTGTTTTTGGCTGCTCCTGTCAACTGCTAAGGGAAAAGGAATATTTTATTTTGTATGTTGTATTTCTTGTTGCCTAAAATATAATAATGTCTACTCATCCAGCTACACTTTTTGTATTACCTTGAGTGATTAGTTCATTATATTTTGTGCTGAGTAACATTTGATCCTGCCTTCTTATCCTAAAAATTGCTGAATTGCTCCATAGTTTATGTTGAAGTCTCCCTCAGTGACAGGTGAAGATTCTGATACAGCCACTGTCTGAGTTACCAGTCCAAAACCACATTCTACTGAAAGAGATCTGACATGATGAGGATCCTCTCAGAAAGTAAAATGATGCCACATTTTTCTTAAGTCTAAATTGTCAATGTGGCAAATCTCTGTGTGTTTCAGCAGAGTACTTTGTGGACCAAAAAAAGTGTCCTATATTTGAATGCTACACATTGTATCTCATTTGAGATTTGCAGTGTTTCTTTGCTGTAATTCTCAGGGTGTCTACACCTTGCAATTGGAAAGGTGCTTGCACTATTTGTGAACTTACTCTAATTAGCATTAATTTGCCTAATCTGTGTATCAACAACTAGATACCTGCATGATAAGCCAGTGCCAGATTCCTGGTGTGAGCTGAATCGTTTTCCTGTGCTGGGGCTTGCTCAGTTTCATCTCCAGGTTGGAAGCAAGGCAGGGCTTTACAGCTGCCTCGGATGTCTCCAGGCAAACTGAGGGGAACTGTGGGACCAGTCCTGGGGCTGTCCCTAACAAGCTGCTAGCTAGTAAGTGAGGCTGTTGCCTGTTTCTTTGGGCTAAACATGGATTTCCACAACAAAGCCTCTTTCAAAGGGATTTTTTTTCTTAAACAGCAAACCACCTTGTTCAAGCAAAGCTTAGTGACTTTATTTTCTCTGTTAGATCTCAGCCAGAATTTTCTACCTGACTTTCCAAATACTTATTATGAATAAGAAAGATTATTTTCAAATTACTTCTTCTTTTTTTCTTTTTTAACCCAGAAAGCGGTGGCTGCTGTAACACACATCAGAAGCAGTGTGCATTTATGCTGATAAAGAATGCTGTATATAAAGCAACACAGATGTGAAATTAAAGCCAATTAAAGATGTACATTAATGCCAAATACAATGTCTGCAATTAATTTTGAGCAAGTTGAACATGTGGTGCGTATTAGAGTTCATAAAATCTTGCCATAGGCAAATAATTAATGTTGCACACATCAAGTCTGGAAGGATAGCCAACTGAAAGTGATTAAATAATTGAAGACTATAGAATTAATTAAGATTTGCTGTAAAGGTAATGAAGAAGATTCTGTCATCATCAGTGACCATAAGTAAATAAAGTATTCTATTGTCTTAGAAAGGAATTTAAAATGGATCTTATGTTTGCTCAGAGACAGTTTTGATGTTCATAAAGGTACTGTAAGAAATCTGGCTCTGCTCCACATGGCATAACTTTTCTCAGCAGAGCAAAGCACCTGAAACTAAAGTTACCCATCACTCTAAACGCTCCTGAAATCAGCCACAGGATTAGAGCTGCATCTGCTTCTCTTCAAAGGAGAATGCTGAGTGAAGTAAAATACACTTCTTGGTGACAGAACTTGTGAAGTGGATAATTTAAAACCAGGTTGTGCACGGATGGGAGCATCAAGAACATTCATTCTCTTGGACAGAGAAGAGCTTCATCGGTGAAGTGTAATTACCATGTCCTTCCATGCTAAAGAAAGTGATGCTAAAAATAATGGCCAAAGAAATCACTAAGATACATATCTGCTATTTGGCCAGATGCTTCTTGCTCTCTATGGTGCTTTGTATGCTCTACAGTCTCTGTGCTGTGTACTCTTTATAATGGAAATATGTATTAATAGATCTGTATCCATTTGCTGCCTTCAAGACCACTGCATGAGGGACAGGGTTGCTAGAAAGTGTCTGGAGTATCTTCATGTGAAAGACTCTCTAATTGGACAGATAATTTAAAAACAATTTCTAGAATAACATTGAGGGATTGGTAGAAGAAAAAAAAAAAAAGTTGATTTTCAGTTTGATAAATTGGAAATTAGGGGAATTACACTGGCAGATCCTGGAGTTTGGGAATGTGGGGAAAGAGTGTTTCAAATGGAATCATGTTCAGTCCAGTCAAATCCTTCAACCATCCTAATGATCTAAATCTGAATCTAAACTCAAGCCTGGCACACCTGCACTGTAGCAGAGATGGGCTGTGCTTATGCCAGTTGAAATCCAGTCTTCTTGCTGGCCTTGGCTCACCATCCAAGGGGACAAATAACAGCATTTAGCTGGTAATGACACATCCATGTGTCATCTGTGTCTTTGGATACAGATAAAATGGATATTCATTTTGCTTTTCAACTCAGGCTTCTGTAGCAGCAGTGCATCTGCCAGCATTTCATAAGTATGGGCTGGAGATAGAAAAGGATGTGTTGAAGAACACTGAGAATGCCATATGGAAATTCTTCTGTGGATTATCCCACTGAATCACCTAGTTGTGTATAGGATTAGTTACTTCTCCATATGGTGTTTAAAGACCAAATTGCTGCTGGAATGTTTTCCAAAGGTTATTTTTATGCTTTTCTGTAGTATGGATTTGTGTTAAAAATTGCATCATAACCTGCACCTACAGTGAGATGCTTCAAAGAATTCAAAGAGACTTATTCATTTTACTCCATGTTTTAGCAGCTATAAATCTCTCTCAATTAATAATCTTTGAAGGACTGTATATAATTCATTCACTGCTACACATTTATTTCCATATGAACACAGTCTGCAAGGTTTGCAGAAAGGGATGTGGGCGGAATGAAATAATTTATGCTGCTAATTGACAATTGTGCAGTTGCTTCTACTTTCAAATAGAAAAAAAAAATCAATGTAGACTGGCAGGTTAAATAAAAAAGGAAAGGGAAGGCATAAAATTCAATTTTTTGCAACCAGTTTGTGTCATACTATTTAAATAAGTCTTTGTTAAACTTGCTAAAACTAATCAGTTTAGCTACAATGAAATTGTTTTATTCTTGCTATTCCATAAATTAGCTATCAAGTTCTGTCAAGATGACATTGTAATTACTTTAATTACAGATCAGTGCCTATTCCCACTTGTACCTATGCTTGAGTGACATGAGCGAATTAGAGTAGAACTTTGGTAGTATGCATTAATCCTGAATACTTCTCAAAATGCTTTAATAAAAATATTGAAAGGTGCCTTATGTAGCTGTTTGTAATAAAAATATATAGAAATATGCATAATTTACATATTAAGAGCAAAGGAAATTATTTAGAGAGCTCTGATGCCTTTGCTAGGAAATGAGAAGCAATGTGTCTGAAAAGGATGGAGAGAGGGAGCTGTGCACGGGGACAAAGCATTGGGGTAGTGAGAGCAAGAGCTGTATAAATAAACATAAAATTAAAATTGAAATTGACTGCTTGGAAGCACTGCACACACTTCATGCTTCAGCATGCTTCAGACACTTCTTCCTACATAGCTTTGCTGGTGGATTCCATCCTCCAAAGCTCAGCTCCTCCAGTGGAACAGAGGCAGATGACATCCCAGACAAAAGCTGTGAGCCCCTCATCCTTCTGTGTGGCCATGCTCTTCTCATGGAAAGCCTGAGAATAAGCAGCTTCTCAAAAATGTAATGAAGCCTATCACATGGCATCTTAAAAGGACAAAATTAGGGAGTAGCTTGATTTAAAAGTGTTCTTACTAGTGCCAAAAAGGAAAATCAAGTAATAATTTACTGATGTCACAAATTAAATGATGTCCTTTATGCATATCTGTATACCTTACATGCACTCTTTGTTATATTTTAATTCAGTAGGCAGCACATATGGAAGATACATTAATGAAATGAAACCTGGGGAAGGGGGATATGTTATTAAGTGTGCTTTATCAAGCTGTACTTACATCTTGTACATTTAGACATGCCTGAGCATTTTCAAAAACTGAATCAACATTTTATCTTTAAAACCATTTACAGGGTCTGAAAGCTGTCTGGTGTGTTTTTGCTGTTCTGTACCTCCTAGATTTGAAGATATGGGAAAAATAGTGAAACATAATCCTAAGTGGTGCTCTAAATTCTTCTGTGATTCCTAAAGAAAAAGCTGTCTTTAAATGAAAGTGTATTTATAGCAGTGAGAAATGGAGTTTCATGATGGAACAGAACAGAATGTGCAAGTGCAGCAGAGGGTGAAACCTTGATGTAATGACCAAGGTATAATGGACCTTAAGTGTAATAGTAGCCACCTGTTTGCACACGAGCAGCCCCTTTTATCTCCTTTCCCCTCTCTTTTCCTATGCTTGTTCTTTCCCTTCCTCCCTTTCCCCACCTTTAGTTCCTCAGCTAAATGTGCTGTGTCAAGTCCAGCCAGAAGCCAGATGCAGAGAACCTCTCCAGCAGCAGGACCATCAGCAGGGACTCACAGCTGGACAGCAAGGCTGATGGCTTTCCTGGGGCAGCTTTGGGACAAGGGCTTCATTCCTCTTACTGGGCTACAGGGATTCCCCACCCTGCGTCTGTGCTTCTTGTATTTGTGGGGATGAACTGTTCCTCGCATCAGCCAATAAGAAAACCAGGACACATAACCAGGTAGCTGTCTCTGCTTCACCAGCCTTGTGGTAAACTAGGCTGAGGTCCTCTTCTTTGTAAAGGACATGGGGGATTGTATAATTCTGCCAAGAAACAAAAATGGGGAAAAAATAAATTATCATACGTATTAAAAGCCACTCAGAATACAACTTGAAGGACATATACAACGATGGAAGTAAAACAAGTTAAGAAGACTCTCAATAAACAGAAAAACCCAACAGATGAAAGCAGACCACATGCCTAGAACTAGTACACTTGCAGGGATTTTGCATTCCTTAACCTTCCTCTTGCATTCCCTGAATTTTTCCATAAGGGGCATGTTATCAGTCATGTATCCCTGTGCAGCTTCTGCATACCTTATCTAAGAGAAAAACATGATGTGTTAAAAACAGCATGAGATTTGAAGATACTATTTTTACCAAAGATCTAAAGGCTCCATCTTGCTCCTAAAAAGATGCAAAACTGCAAACAAAGCAAACTCCTTATTTCCAGAATGCACCAAGGGCATGTTTCCAGGTACAGTGCAGGTAAGAGAACAGAGCACTCAGGCACATGGATTTTCTGGCTGGTGAAGTTAATATTTGTTATTTTTATCCTGTTTATTATTGTGACAAAACAGTTTTTGTTTTAGTAGTGCAATTCTAGTATTGCTACTAAGTCACTAGAGCACTGACACATTGGCAAGGTATCCCCAGTTCTACTTACAGATTTAGAAAAAACTCTAATTTTCCTTTTTCTTTTTGACTCGCCATTACTTAATGTTCTTGTCACTGCTTGTAGAATAAGAGCAAATGCTCACATGCCAATGTGCTCATGTGCATTAAAGCCATCAGCCAAAATTGAGTTGACCAGAAGTTTTGCCAGGTACCATTTTGTGCCAAGTCTAGGATTGTTTCCAACTTCTGATCAGTTCTTTGTCCAGGAATGTGTAAATGCAGGGCCTAAAATTCAGGTACTTCAAAATGAAAGTTTAATTAATGTAGATTTGAAGTTAGCGTTATCATATTCAATTGACCAGTATTGTCTATTTAATAACAAATCGGGGACATAGAAAGGCTGAAGTGCTACAGCAAAGCAGAAATGCTCTCACAAGAAGTGGCAGATTATTTCATCTGTGTTAATTAAACCTTGACATTATCACAGAATGATTTGGGCTGAAAAGAACCGTAAGGATTATCTAGCTCCAATTCCCAAATTAATAGAAGTAATTAATTCCAAACTGTTGAAAGTAATTAATTCCAAACTTCTAGAAGTTGATAGGTATCTGACTGTATCACTCAGTGAGAAAAAGTGAGACAAGTAGAATATTGCCTTCTGTTCAAGGTAGGTTGTTCATCACAGGAAATAAAACATCTGAAGCAATGTTGGGACTTGGTGTTATTTTGGCAGCTTGTGAAGGATTGGGAATGTACTGAAAGACTGGAATGGTGGCAGTGATTCTTTTCAAGAGGAGCAAAGGAAAGAAATAAGAATTTTTATACCAATTATTTTATTTTGATTGTTTTGGGAAAAAAAAAGTCCACCCTGAATGAGTCATCCACCACTGTTTTTGAGTAGCACTGTGACAGCAAGGAAGAGTCAACAAGTATTTTGTTGCAGACAGGTTGTGGCAAACAGGTTATTTTCCTTCACAAGAACAGAGGCAAGGAAAATTTGGGTTAGACATAAAAAAAATCTTCCTAAAGATAAGGCTAGTGAAGTATTGGAATGTATTGCCTAGGGGAGTTGTAGAATATCCACCAGAAATAATCTGGCAAATAGTCAGAAACAGTCTATGCAAATGTTTACCAAACACATGGATATGGCTTCTCTCCCTTGGGAGGAGTGTGAAAGCTTTGATGATTTCCAGAATCTTTTTCAGGCCTTTTTTCCCCCCTGAATCTCCACATAGTCCTACAGGCTTTATCCTACAGGATTTATAAGGGGCCTTCACAGACAGGGCACAGACTGCTCTAAGGGGTTTTTGGGCATCTGAAGTGCTCATGGACAAACCTGGAGCAGCTGGAAGCCCCCTTCTTCTGGCTGGTCCTTTGCCAGCGACCACCTGTAAGTGTGTGCTGGAAGAGAAACCTAACAAATGGAGCTGCTGAGATTTTTCAGCCTTTCTGTGGATTAAAACCCTAAAGTTTTATTTTCAGCCTCAGAATAAGACCTGATTGCCTCAAAACATGGCACAAACAAAGCTGTTTTGTCTCTAGGAAATGGTCCTCATTTGAGAACATTTTCTAAATGTCAAGACTCATCTCCCACTTTCAAAAGCTCCTAGTTCAAGCTCCTTATTGTCTCTCCAATTTTCTGTGTGACAGCTTCTTGTATTTTAAGATACAGTAGAAACAAATTTGGATTACATATCATAGGTGTTATGGCCTCAAAAGCTTCCAAGGAGACAGAAATTGAGGATGTTTTTACTTCACTTACCATTGTATTTGCAGGAGAAATTCAGTTTGCTCTTGCCTTGGGCAGGCTCCCCAGTTGCTGCAGTGCTGTATCCACAACCACTGCATCATACTCCTGATACCATCACTCTGCTCCATGAGGGTTTTTCTCAAGAAGAGCTAATGAAAACAGTCTGTTCTAGTAATCAGACCCAGAGGAATTAGAGATACTATGAAAGAAGTGAGAAATAACAGTGTAGAATTAATTCCAAGAAAATTAATTATATATCTCTTCCTTTCTCTGTTGCTACTGCAGATGCTTGAGTGTATGACTGATGACAGTAAATCTTGGCAAAATCTGTGCTTTGAGTAAAGTATAGTTACAGAGCTATTTTCTTCACAAGAACATATAGCAGAGGTCTGAGAAAGCACAGTGCAGAAAATATCTAGCTAAATAAAATTACCTCAGTCCCAAAAAACATAATATAATTAGCTTTCCACACTTAGTAGTTCATGTGCTTTAATGTAGAACATTGCAAATTTAAATAATACTCATTTTCCACCTTATATTAATTATTTTAAGCAACTGTTAAACTGCTTAAATTATTAAAATAATTTTGTAATAATTTAAATTATCCTTAAAATGATTATTCAATGATTTTATTATGTGATCTTAAATCTCAAGAGGGGAAAATCAGGAAGCTTTTGAAAAAGCATTATGAATAAAGGCAGTTTAGATGAAGAGCCTTTATTAGTTACTGAGGAGTTATCCTTGCTAGGTTTCTGCCTTGTTTCTGCATCATGGTTTTTATAATCACCTCAGCCATCAGCACTTGTAATTAAAAAAGCTATATTTTTTTGGGAAGTACAATGCAACAGAACAGACATTAAGGATTTCATCACAGTGTTTTTATCCAATTTAGCCTTTTCTATGTACAAATGAGTGAATCATGAGCCATGCCAATTGAGAGGTATTAGAGTTAAGGAAGTAGGACTTTTGATGAGATTGCTTTGTTATTCCTGAAACTATTCCTATAAATACCATATAGTGTTTTGTACACAACATGGGATGTCCAATAAATGCTACATATTCCTCACAGCAGATTTATTAACTTCAAGAAGAACAGTTTTTTTTAATTCAGAATTTGTCATTAAAGGGATTATTTTTCAAACAATAAACATTCCTTACTGAGGTCAGCAATGCAGTGGCACAATTAATGAAGATTTTTTAAAGTTTTTATTTTTTAATGCCTATGTGCTGTTGCTGGTTTACCCTCTGATCCAAATATTTTAATATGTGGATATACAAGACCACTTGCAACAAAAAGTAAAAAATTTAAACAGCTATAAATTATCAACTGCATGTAGTAAAACAGTGACTCCTTTTTGTAGTAGTAATGTTGAATTTCTTGATGTCATGTCTGATGCAATGAAACCTAAAAGAAAAAGGAAATTCTTCTCATTAACTTGTCTTACTATGCTTGCATTTGAAAATAATTTGGTATATCAGGAGTGGATCAGTAAATCTATCAATAAGGCCACTAATTCCAGTGTATAAGAAAAAAAAAATCAAAACACATTCCTTGTTCCTTGTCAAATGATCCTATTTCTGCCAATGACTCATTGATCAGTAAGAATTGTATTCTATGAAATCAGTTCCTTCTGGGTCTTACTGTAAAGAGCATTTTCTGTTTCAGCAACTGTGTTGTTTTAGCTCCAGCCAGCAGCCAAGCCCTACACAGCCACTTACTCACTCCCCCACCAGCAGCACTGGGAGAGACTTGGAAGGGTAAAAGCTGGAAAACTCGTGGGTTGGAATGAAGACAGTTAAAAAGCAAAAGCCATGCACACAAGCAAAGCAAAACAAGGAATTGATTCACTGCTTCCCATGGGCAGGCAGGTGTTCTGCCATCCCTGGAGAGCAGGGCCCTGTCACATGGAGCAAGTTGGGAATGCAAACACCATCACTCCAAATGTCCCCTCCTTCCTCCTTCCTCCCTCCACTTTATTTAGTGACCATGATGTCATGTCTGGAATATCCCTCTGGTCAGGTGGGCTCACTTGTCCTGGCTGGGTCTCCTCCCAAGCATTCCTTGCCAGTGTGGCAGTATGAAAGCAGAAAAGGCCTTGGCTTTGTGCAAGTCCTGTGCAGCAATAACAAAAATATCTCTGTATTATCAACTCTGTGCTCAGCACAAATCTAAAACACAGTCCCATAACAGCCACTGTGAAGAAGATGAACTCTACCCTAGTCAAAACCAGCACAAGGATTTATTAAGTAAAATTGGGTTTTATTAGGATTTAAGTAAATGAATAAACTGTGCAAATAATATTAGACAGATTTGTAATGGGCACTCTTCTCCTCTTCCATAACATATAAGGTAACCTGAATGTTTGTTGTTTTAATTTGAAAAAAGGAAATTAAAAGCCTCTGTATCATATCACATGTTCTCTCCTAACCTCTCCTTAAGCAACAGCAAGCAAAACCAGAGATAACCATCTGAAAAGATACAGGCCTGTAAGAAAAAAATGTTTCAAAGCCATATAATTCTGATACTTCAAAAGTTCTTTTCTCTATCAAAATTTTCAAGTAAATTATAAACCTGAACAAAAATGAAGTACAAGTTTACTCCCTTTCCCCCCTAGAAAGAGCCTTAAAAAGATGTGACTAAGATTTTCTCATTAAGAGATAAATATCTGAAAAGTCAGCCCTTTTAACTTGGAACTAATGATACCAGGATACACTCACGTTGAAGTAGTATGGCACTAAAAATACAAGCTCCTTTAAATTAGGAATTTTTGGCTCTCTTGTAGAAAAGAAACTCACAGCAACATTCTTCACTTGCCACTGAGCTTTCCAGCTTCTGCATTGTGACCTCTTCTTAAAAAAGAAAAAAAAAAAAAAAAAAGGGAAAAAAAGTGTTTAATAGTGACATGTATTTCTTTTCATGCCAGAGCGCATTTTAACTAGATTTGTTTTAAGGACTTTGGTTACTATTGTCAACAGTTTTTTAGCATTTATAATAAGATTAAAGGGAGGAGATATTGTCAGGATTTTAAAGTGAGTGCTCTGGACAGTAGATCATCTGGCTGCAGCATTGCAATGGGTTTTTGTAAACAAATTCACTGCTGTTCAATTCTTAAGAAACAACATCTCTCTGATGCCTAAAACAAAATTGTTTAAATGTTTAGTTTTGGGGAAGAGTAAGACTCATAAGAAATACAGTTCCACTCTCAGTTGAAAGATTTATTGCTATCTTTTGTCTTTGATCTTCAGCATGGAAAGTAGAGCTGGCAAATGTTTTTTCTCATTCCCTCTCTTCAAACAGTGCTGATCTTATCCAAAATACATAATTCAATTGCAGCAGAATAATTAATTAAAGTTGCAGGAAATATTATGGTTGTTTTGGTACCATACATAGGCAGATCACTAAAAGCAGCTGAGTAACTATCAAATCCAATCTTCCTTTCAGCAGAGTAAAAGTATCAAAGTATTTAAAGGCAGAATGATCTCACATAATAAGATTTGTAAAATTTATGAATTCAGGTGTGAATGCTTCAGAAGTATAATGTAAGTTTTGACAAAGTGTTTTGATTTGATGCTTTTACATTATTTCTGTAAGACATGATTAACTCTCAACCTACCTACATCTATTAGTGCAGTAAAAATAGCAGTGCTGAGCCACTTCCTGAGGTGCAAGAACAATCCTACAATTCCTAAATGTGGGGGGAGATTTTTTCCCCCAGTTAAAACAAAGAAATCATTGAAATAAGAAGCAGCCTTTAAAATTCTTGTCTGGCAGTAATATAAAGAAAATCTTATTTTCCAAAAATCAACTAGATTTTGCTGTGAGTATTAAATGCAATATTTAGAAAATAAATACCTTATTTTAGAGTTCAGCTTTAATGTGTATGTATAATTGATGCATTTGAGTTTGATCCATTTTGTGGCAGGCTTTGACAGCCAAAAATGACAGAATTAGCAGTGCTACAATAGGGCTTATGACAAATAAGAAAAGTGTCAGCAGTGGATTGTATTGTATCACACACAGAAATAAAAGAAAGCATATGGTCCTTTTCCATGCTGGCTTTTACTTCACCTAGCTTAAATTTCCTCCAGGTCCATAGAGGTATTGAAGTTTGTAGAAGCTTGAGGATTTATTGCAAAGGAATTAATTGCCTCTGGTTGCAGCTAACCATGGAGCAGCCACATAAAACAGAGACAGACATTACATAGCAGCCTGTCTTGTTTCTTCTAGGTACCTGCAAGAATCTACCTACATGATTGTCAAGCTCATGACTTTGAAACTAAGGAAACAGAAGAAATGAGGACAGAGGCAACAAATAAACGTTGCCTGAACATGGCAGTCATAGAAGAAAATGTAAATTGTGCCAATCTTTGACTATGTACATTAACAGAAAATGCCAGGTATTGCCAGGAGAATAAAGGCATTTAACAAAAAAAAAAAAAAAAAAGGGAAAAATTTAGTCACAACTTGATTTATTGTTTGATTCAGTGAGTCATTCTTGTCTATAAAGTTTTAAATTTATCAGTAAATAAGACACATACAAAACCAAGTGTGGGAGATGCCAAACTTCAACCTTGTATAGTTCAATAAAGAACTAGACTGAGACTAATAAAAATATTTTACAAGGAATGAATGCTTGTTATCACCTGCACTGAATGGTTCTGTGTCTTTGTAGATAAGAGTTTTTTTTTTGGCAAGGAAATATCCCATTTAGATCTAAATAGCACAGTCAGTTGTAATAAAACCAGAATTGAAATACTGAAAAACCTCAAGAGCATGAAGACAATAAATCATACTGCAGCCATGGCAAAGTGCTTGCTGTATCCAGACAGATTTGTAATTACACAACAAACATATGGAAAGGAGTTTCATATTTATTAGTGTGTGTATTAATTACATTGACAAGAATAATAGAAAATAAAACATCTGTATCTTGAAAATAGGGGCTTTTCACAGTTCCTCCAATTATGATGGTGGTCATAACAAAATGCAACAGCCTGATTTATGGAGAATGCAGTTCCTGCACACCATTTCTCCACTGGAGCAGGAGAGGACTGTGCCGTAAACCCATGGGAAACACCAGTGGTGAGAGGCCTCCTGGCAGAACAAGCTTCCCCTTCCCAAGAGATCCAAGTGTAGCTTTGCTAATTGCAGCCATGATATGACCATGCATGCACAAAACCACACCTGAATGGAAACCCACTTTTTCCAGCCAGGAACACACAAATGTTGCAGTGGGGGGTCTGGAATCATTAGCAATGCTGGAATTTTCTTGACTGCAGACCCTACATACAGAGAGGGTCCTCACATTCCCTGACACACTGCTTGGCTATGCTTTCACTGTGCATTTGTCCCACATGAATTAACGTGGTCCTTTCCTGAGTAGCTGTGGGGCTAACCAGAGAGTGCAGTGAGAGGCTAAAACACAGGCTGTGGCTGCAGACAGAAAGGTTAAAGTGTCCAGCTTTACTTGCTACAAGATAAAGTTATCTGTGGTTTGCTGTGAAAGCAAGGGAAGAAGCTTCATCACAGACCAGGATGCCAAAGCTCACTGCTTTTTCTGGCTCCCATAAGCCATCTGCAAGATGCCTTTCACAGAAAGGAATAATCTGGGATAACTTTTCCCCCACATTCACATCAGAAATGTAATCTACTACATCAGTCTCATCCAGTTTGTTCTATGTCCTTTCACTATAGATGTCTGATAGATAAAAAGTCATGGCTTTCCTCCTAGATACAGAGCATGTTCTCCCTCAGTGGCTAGTTTCACTCTTTTCTGTACTGGGGAGCTGTACTTTCTGTGTATCTCAGTGTTCCAACTGTCCAGATTACAACAAGCCATGTTTTTGCATGGTTTTGTTGCTATAGTTCAAAGCCCATATGGAAACAAACTGATTCTGGGCTAATTTTCTGTATGAAAGACCAAAAATTACAGTACAGACCTACTTGTGCTATCTTCAACATCACTTTCAAGATAGGATGTGTCAGCAAAATTCTGTCTAGCACCTCCTCGTATGCACAGATGGCATGAGAACTGTAGTGATACAGCTTTGTTTCTTTCTTTCTCACTTTCTTAGCCTTGAATTTTCATCTTTGATTTGTCATATCCATGTCTTTTGAATTTTTGTTGCATCAGATCGTGTTTGTGTGCTTGCAGAGCCATTTCTTTATTAGACCTTTATAAATACCTGTCTTACATTCCTTGCTATGACAATTTTCCCTCTGTAATTATTTTTAGCTTCTCAGATGACTCCCAAGCCTTCCTTAAGGAAGATAGATGAGTCTTTTTATCAGGGTGTGTGTTTCACTGTGAATACATGGGTATTTGTCTGCTTGAGGGGAGATACTTGACCAGGTAAAAAGCCACTAATCCACACTAAATTGTGCCTAAGCAACATCAAGTTTGGAAAACTATCTCACCTCCTATCTTCTCTGTGATCACCTCTGACTTCAGATAAACCTTCCTCACTTTTTAGGAAATTTTCTAATGCATTTCTTTGAGAAGGGCCTGACATAAAATCTTTACTTAAGAATCAGCTTTGGTTCCTTCCCTCAATCCTACAAAGTTTGAGAAAACTGAGATAAGCAATGTCCCATGAGCCTGATCACCTTTTTCAGGCCCACAATCACATACTCTGCAAGGACTTAGGAAGTAGTTCCTACTTCCCAAATGTCAGGATTCATCTAGGGAGACAGTTTGAAAGAGGCTGACAGGGAGCCAGAAAAAGCACACAGGTCTGTATTTGAGGGATTGATTCATAACCTAATCAGTCACTCAGAAGTAAAACATCTGTAATAATTTATGAAGTTCCTGTACTCCAGCTTAGACATGGTAAACAGGTCACTGGAGAGATGACACCTTCCTGAACTTTGGCCTATATACATCACCTCCAGTTGTGATCAAGACTTTAAGGAGAAAAAAACCACATCCCCTCCAGTCCCCAGTGACCAGACCCCTGCCAGAACAGTTCTGCCTCAGGAATCCGTCTCACAGAGCCAGTCTTGGAAGCTCCTGAAACACCACTGCTGCTTCAGAAGCGTGTCTTTGCCTTGACAAAGCTAACTTTTCCAGTACCACTTAGATAGGGCATGTGGCTGAAATTAAAACCCTCAAGAGTGCAGAAAAAATCTTCAAATTTATTCTAAATCTCTTCACTTCCTGATCAAATATGAATCTTCAGGAGCTCAGGCACCATGAGTAAGTATTGTCATAACCCAGGACTGTATTAACCTCTAAATGAGACATTCAAATCAATCCAGATCTATAAATATTCCAATTTCTCATAAGTTTTATATTTATCCCAGGATGTAGCTGCCTTAGTAATCATGTCTAACAGATGGACACTGAAGGAAACATGTTGGTATATATTGAAGCTAACGAGCTTCAAAGTGACATCACTGGTCTTTTGATTTGATTCTATTTTTGCCTCTATCTTTTTGGTTTTCCAAAGGGCTGTTGTAAACAAAGAATTCTTTAAAGCATATATTTTAAGAATTCTAACCAGAACAGCTTCCAATCTTTTTACAGTTAAAATAGGGATAACGTGGTAATGATCCTTTCACCCCAGATAAGACTGAGTGATCTCTAGTTTTCTCCCTCCTTCCTTTTCCACCTAAGCAATTTCATTAAAGGAATTTTATCTAGCTTGAGTTCAAATATTTTCTGGCATGCTATCATAAACCAATACAGAGGCCTACTTCTGTAAGTCACCCCATGAATCTTGCAACCACATCTTATTTAGAACAGAAAATTATAAAGAAGGAATAGAGCATTACAGTTTGCTGTATTTTACTGTACACTTTAGGACTGCTTTGTTTGTAAAAACCTAGGAGAGGTTTTGAACATTAAGGATACTGGAGTCAGTCCATATCAATGGAGACATTTATTCTGCAAACTTCAAGCAGACAACAGACACGTTTCATCCTGTAAATCTGGAGGAGTAAGGGGCCAAAGCAAAAGCAGAACAACCACGTGTGAAGTATTCTGTGTGCAGGGGTGCACAAGTAAGGGAGCTCATACCAAGAGAGATCTGTGAGAATTCTTCTCCTCTCATCCACAATCATGGCAGGACTTCAAGGAGGGGGAGACCCACTGCTGGGTAAAATTTCTCAGTGATGTCTCCAGTAAAGAGCCAGGCTGTACAAAAAGCAAGAAAACCTTGAGAAATTGCAGAGAAAAAGAACCTGTTCAAATGTATTAAACCAAATCAACTGCCTCCAGCTTTTCAAGTGGCTTTCTGACATGGAGCAGGAAATGGAACTGTGGGGATACAGAGAGAACTGAGTGCCAGTAATTCAGCACACACGATGGCAGGCAGAATTTTGCATTAGCTAAAACAGAGGGGTGAAGTGAGCAAGAGAGCAAGATGAGTGCTGGAATTGTCTTTCTCCATACTACAATACTAAATACACACAAAATGCAACACAGAAATACCAAGATAATTATTCCCAACAGAGAAGATCCACTGGATGAAAAAAATCCCCAAGCTGTCATTCAACTTCTTAAAATGAGTGGCATGATGTGAAAAACATTGATATATAAACATTTATCAGTTGAACCACATATTAAATAAGTTTCTTTAACTTCATCCAGGTTTCAAATGGTCTAAAGGAAACATCTGTTCTTAATTTGACAGGTATCAAATATACTGCTTTTAGCATATATTATTTCTTCTTAAAACAATTTAAAGGTATTTTCAGTTGCTGAATGAAACATCAGTGAAAGAGGAAAGAACAAAACACATCTGGCCACATGAAACTGCAAAAAAAAAGGCTGCAGCAACACATCATTAGGAAGGAAGAAATCATTAAGAGCCTAACCATTGCTTTTGTGCTAGAACTCAAAGACTAGTAGAACGATGGGCAGAGACATGTTACTTTCCTGGAACTTTATTTTAAAATGGCTTAGCTGTTTGTACAGTTACACTGATATTTTCTGTATGCAAACACTCAGGTAAATTTTACCATATGAGTTTCCTTGAGTATTGTACTTCAAGCCTCCTGCAACTGCAGCAACAGTAAAGGCAGCAAAGCATCCACATCTCCTTCTCAAGCATCCTCTTAACTGAAGAACCAGAAGAGATGGACTTCAGGAGAGAGGCTGTGTGCATACTGCACATACTGACAACACAGCCTGAAGAAGTTAAAAAAGAAATGTTGCAATATGTTCTTTGCAACATTCCCTTCTTCTTCTTGAAGTTCACAGAATCACAGAACTGTTAGGGTTGAAAGGGACCTCTGAAAAATCTCCTAGTCCAACCCCCTTGCCAAGACAGGGTCACCTAGAGCAGGTTACACAGGAATGTGTCCAGGTGGGTTGTCTCCAGGAGTGTCTCCAGTGAGGGAGAAGTTCAATACAGCACAGAGGGTTTTGAGAAAGAGCTGTGCTTACCTGCTCTACCAGCAATGATACCAGGCTTAGGAGGCTGCATGCCTGTGATGAGCCTCAGCACAAAGAGCTGAGAAAAAAGAGATGGAAATTTGCAATTCAACATTATTATGGCAGCAAAGAGACCAACAGTCCATGGACCTGTCAGACCTGTATAGATGGAAATGAGGGTGTCTGTAAGGTCAACCAATACAAAAAATTAAAGCCTTCTATCATCTAGCGTGAGCAAGAGTTATCTGTGCAAAAAAACGCATAGGCAAAACATTTTCCTGAGCAGAGGTAAGAAAAAGGTAGCTCACTTTCATGGAAAATTGTCCAGAGAGGTTCAGGAACTGAATCCCACCGACCCTTCTGGTAACAGCAACAGAAAACTCTCTTCATGGAAGGAGGTGTAGGTCAGAGAGTCCAAGCCACAGGAGGGCAATAACAAAAGAAAGCACAGCTTGATTGCACTCTTTGGAAACGTGCAATTCTGTGGTATCACAGAATTCTTGCCATTCTTTACCCCATTCCTGTACTAATTAGGAATCTGAACAGTGGCACTACACATACGTGTTTCCCGTGCCCATAGCGTAGAAGGGAATGGGAAAATTTCATAAATGCAAATTAGCACCTGGGGATGTCCAGAGCAACAGGTAAGTTATTGCAACAGACTCAACTTGGTTTTTGTCTCCAGCTCTTGTTTTATACCTTAAGACTGTAACTTACTGCCTTTGCTTTCTAGGTTTTAAGATACTTAATTTAATACTGCAATAAAGATGTTTTTCTAGTCCCTGTGGGTAGGTGACCAATGTCAAGAATCAAACAGTGATGCCCAGTTGGTGTGCTCAGACCCAGAACTGAGTTTCTCAGGCAGGAAGGGATTTAAAAATAAAAGAAGATGCTGTGCTGGGCACAGACAGACTGACATACTGACTAGTCTGCTATTTATAGAAGATCCACCCTTTTTATCTTCTTATTCCTCTATTTTCCCATGCTCACTCCTCTCCAGGTCACCTCTCCCTTTCCCTGTCCTTTTTCCCTTCACTATGCATTCCACAAGTCCTGCATCCTCCTTAGATTTAAAGGTGTCCTTCTAGCTTATTCACCCTCATTTAAAAACCTACATAAATATATTTGATATTACATAAAGTTGAGTATCACATGCCTGATTCTTGAACTGCTTACACAGTCTGCTACCGGCAGGTAGATCTCATTTTCCTAATTGAGCTAATTAGAAACACATCTTGAGGATGCCAACTCTTCATTAGAAGAGTGAGAACTCTTCTAATACCATTAAACACTGCAATATTCCATAGGAACTTATCAGTATGGTTTGCTCCGGCTTTTTTTTTTTTCCTTCTTCTCAAGAGAGGTAATGATTTCAGGTATCATTTCACCTCAGAGACTGGAGATTTAAATCTTATTTTCAAGAAACTCTGAAGATTTATAGAGGTGTGGGTTTCTTGAGTACTACTGGATTTGCAGTCAGGCAAGCTGACAAAGGAGATGCTGTGCCAATGTTTCTTATTTTTTCCAACCTGGACTTGGGAAAAACTCCAGCCACTCCACGACAGAAGTTTGAGACCCAAAACCCCAGCAGCCCATCATGGTAAGGGGAGTTGCAGTGTGAGATTCCTGTAAACCTTTACCAGCAAAACAATGAACACTGTTAGGTCCAGCTAAAACATTATGGCTTAGCTGGATAGATAAAAAAGGCTTGCAAGAGCACTGAGTGAGAGATTTGGAATTTCTGATTTCCTATTTAAAAGTAATCTATTTTCTACCAGGACCACTTGTATGCTACACTATACTGGGTATATAACTGTACATCAACTACCAATGTCACAAAAATTGAGAAAAGGAAATTTGTGGTACTCACCTGGTACTGCATAGAAGTGGTTTATTTATATATTCTTTAGTTATGCATTATATATTCTTTAGATATGCAGTTTGAAAGGAATGCAGTATTTGACATAGCCAGAGGCTTTCTCTGGACACCTTATGGCTTCCCATTGTGGAGAAAGTTTGCTAGAAGAAGCAATTTTTGGTAATTCTGTCTGAGCCAGCACTGAAGGATTAATCTAAACTTATGTGAGGGCAATATGTTCTATTTTTGTTGTGTCTAAATCTCCACTTTCCAGAAATGTAACACAAGACTGAAACTGAGTTTTGTACATAAACAATCCGCTCCAACACAAGCTGATTTTACTTTCAGTTCTGGGGTGCACTGAGGTGCTGAGCTGCTTAAGCAGACTAAAATAGACTAAGTGTTCTTTCTATGCAAATATAAATGTAGAGAGGGAACAATTTGTCATTACTAATTTTGTCCAAGAGATGAGAGATAGCAGCAATGTTCTTATACCAACATTACTGTAGGAGGCAAGAAAGGCATGCACTTTATCATTATGTACATAGCACAGATGAGATGGATTGCCTTGGCAGTAGCAAATCTTTTTAGCATTTTTGTACTAGAAGAAATTCATTCTGAGGAACGGAATTCACAGTAAACCCACATTTTAGCAGATAGGAATATCACACACAAACCTGTATCTACCTGCAACTTCTTGTTCTGAAAGACAACTCACGCATTTTGAAAAAAGTTATTTATTTTCACTGCTTTAATCTCTCTACTGTAGTGTTAGCACTTAACATAAGTATCCACTCTTCTACTGTCCTATTTACAATCCATTGAAATGTATACTCTACAAATACAATACATATTTTCAGAAATGTAAGGGAAATGCACAATTTGGTAAGGTTTAAAAAAGTGACACTCATCTGTACAGGATCCTCAAATCATCAAAAAAGTAAAATTTACAAGGCAGTATCCACACAGCTATGTAAGGGCAGGTGCTACAGTGACAAAGCAGCAAACTTGCTAATACAATAAAATACAGAAAATAAAGTGTTTTGGGGCACCAGATAATACACTTAGTACCACTGAAGTCGTAAATTTAGTAATACCCATATTTCTAGAAACATGTAACTGCAAACCTGGAGAACATTCTGAAAAATATTAAACATTATATACACATGAGGTAAATGTACCTTGGTCTTTTAAGAGGTAATTTGAGTTTAAAGCAACAGATATGGTTAAGGGGTTTTTTTGTTTGCTTGTTTTTGAAACAAAATGATTAACACCTTGCAATCATTTCAATGGCACAATATAAACAAGGAGCTAACTAAAAGGTGAGTTTCATGGCAATCACACTCAGAGCCATTACTGAAAAAATAAAATAGCCTCTTACTTCATTTGACACCTTCATGTCCCCATACAGTCAATCCCAACGTCTTTACTTATATACAAAGTCTTTCTTAGGATTACAAGCAGAACCATTGGAGGGTGACAGTGTGTCATACTTGGAGAGTCTGCTTGAGAAACATCCCAGAATTCCAGCTTTTAAGGTTGGAAGGTCCCTGAAGAATTCCAGCATTTCAAAAATGACATTTCAGGCTTTTCAGCATCAGACCATTTCCAATGCTCCTTGTTCTCCATGTTCATATGCAGCTGGTCACAAGTCTGTAAACCAAACTGAGGCTTCAATGCTACTAAAATGTAAAGTTGATTAAATAAAAAAAACTTAAGTGAATGTATAATGCATGTAATATTTACAATAAACATTTGCATCAGTATTAATCAGAAACTGTTTTGGTATATACTTGAAATGATACAAAATTAATATTTTGAATGCTAAAATATTTTGGTCCCCCTGGATTTCCAAGAGCAGATCTGGTGATATTACAATCTTAATTTAAAAAATACTTATGTGTACCTGTGTCCATATATATAAGATATGATCTTACACAGGTAGCACTTAAAGTTACATAATATATACAGACACAGCCTTTGTAAAAGGTGTTCAGTTCATATAATGGAAAAGAAGAACAAAGCTTGAAGTTGTGGTGTCAGAACTGAGGATACATATAGCTCTATTCAGAATTTTCCTGTTCTGCAGTCCAATAGGAATGATAACTGTACTGAAATACTGTTCCATATGTTATACACTGTGTCAAGCATCCTTCTGTGCTTTGTTTTTGCAGGCTTCTGTTACAAAGCTAAATTTTGAACAAAGAAAGAACAGTTGCTAGCAATTCAGGAGAATGAAGATTTGCAGGTGGTTGAGACAATATAACACAGTTATATTATTGACAGAATCATCTGTGTGCCATGATGCTGCTCAGCTGCTGTACATCCTCTTTGAAATGCAACAGAACTGTTCCATATATTTTAGGAAATTAAATGTTATGCTGGTAAGGTTTTGTGGGTGCTAAAAAAGCCACTAAAAATTACTTGACGAATTATTCTGCAAGCTCTCCTGTTATCACCAAAATTACTACAGAAATGTGAGGCAGGCCAGTAGCCTGATATTTCTGAAGTAGGAACTGTACCATTTGTATCTGGTAAGGACCCCAGGACAGCTATGAAACTGTGATATGTAACAAAGTTACAAAACAAAATTTAAATTGCTGACTAGGAAGCTTTGAAATTGGCATGGATAGCCTGACCTATTTTCACGATGACCTGTTTTCTTTAAGTATCTGTACAGATACATGGAACATGCTAGAGAGGCTGCCAAGTAGACAGGCTTGGGCGTTGCATTATATTCAAACACTTTTTTTTGAACAGTCAGTTGAAAAACTCTGGGGTGCACAACTGTCCATGTGCACAATGGCATAGTTTATTTAAAATACCTACATGAAGTAATTTTTAATCCAGCTTTGATTGACAGAGGCCTGAAGCACATAAGCCTGACTTCTCAGATAATGCCAAACAAACATAAGCGTGACAGCTGTACGTATGTTTAAGCCTAATTGTTTTCTAAGAACTCCTCTTATTTCTCCCTTTTCTCCTGGATACTGTCTTCCAATCTGAATAAACTCCTCCATTTTGTTGTTGAAAAAAAGCATTTCATTATTCATTATTTGCAGTTCGGCCTCTGAAAGTGTGTAATTCTGACATCATTAAAACTTATCTCCAAGCAAGCAGTAAGAATATGGAAATACACAAAAATTAAGTGTTAAGGCTTTTCTTGGGTAAGGCTTGTGTCACCTATGCAGCCTCTTCTTCCAGGGCCTCATTCCTCTTCCTGCTTTAGCTGCCACACATCACAGACCATGGCACAGAACCTGCTGCCAGCAGCCACCCTGCCACTGCTACCTTCTTGGTAACAAACTCTCAGTGGGCTCTGTGCTGATGGATGGAAAGGAAGCTAAGTTAAAGGCTGCATAATGGGATGGGTACTGAGGTGCTCTGAAGAGTGGCAGGTTAGGCAGCATATTAATTACCAGGCATATTTACATTCTGAAATGCTACTGTTTGTTTTGCGCACTAATGAAACAAAAGGTCAACCAGACTCTTCCTAAAATTGCAATTAAAAAACATATCCCAGTAACAGCAGGTTTTTGTGGTACATCTGGGCAGGAATCAATTTGATTTCTAAACAAGTTTGTGAAAATGTTATGATGCTCTTAAAACTCAAGGAAATCTTGACTAAAGCCATGCATATTCTTCTGTGTTCTTATGACAACACAAGCCACCATAAGCTTTGTTCTTCTAACAATGAAGAGGATTGCTGGAATCCCCTGATATTTGTATCCAAAGACCTGCAGCTCACCACCTTCTCTAGCTCACCACTTTGTGTATGAGGCACACACAACATACATGCACATAAAATTTAAAAGCAGCTTAGAACTGTCTAGTACAAAAGCCCAAATAACTTTTCTCTAATGACACGTGAATTTAAACCTTGTATAATTGC
Source organism: Oenanthe melanoleuca (assembly GCF_029582105.1). Lineage (NCBI taxonomy): Eukaryota > Metazoa > Chordata > Aves > Passeriformes > Muscicapidae > Oenanthe > Oenanthe melanoleuca. Next base: position 92,187,487 of record NC_079335.1, read on the forward strand.
AAATATTGTTCTTTGCGCCTTAAGACTCGGCAGAACAGCACAGAAAATATGCTTTTCATACTTATTTAATGAAGCAAAATCTTCCTTAACATTTTACTTTTCTTGCTACTTTTCTGAAGCGGATAGGTACTTCAAGCATTCTAGAAGTACCAATTGATTTAAAAAAAATCTTATATATAATTATGACTCGTAACTTGACAATTACAAAATATGACAGTGAATTTACCAGCCTACACTATTTAGAACTCCTGCAGTGGTTTCAAGAGTCAGATTTTGGTAAAATTGAAGATATTCCATCAATTATGTACTCACTGTTGCAATGAGTAAGACTTAGATCTTAGCTAGGCAAAGGAATAACTTAACTTGTATTTTTGAAACCAAAAGTACCATAGGCTTTGTACATCCCTACTATTTTGCATTAAAAGACTCAAAAGTGGCACTTACTGGTGTAATACAATCTATTTTGAAGGCAATGTAGTGTTCCGAAAAAGTGGAAAAAACCCAGTAATCATGTATAAAGTATAGTTGCATAAGTCATGTTCCCACAACTGAATGAGGTCGATTTGTAAGTCAAGGTAAGAGTTCAAAAGATGCACTACCTTATCAGCTAGCAAGGTATACTCCAATAGTACACTCACAATCTGAATCAAGGAATTGAGACAGTGGTTCAGAGTAATCAATGTACCAGGCAGGAATAAAGTTGCTTTAAGAGCCATCAATGCACTGCAGAACAATATAGTGAACCAGTTTCATTTTAGAAGTGACCTCCTACTTTTAGCACAGTTAATTAGCACAGACCAGCTATCAACTTCCCAAATAAAAAATTATAGATTAACAAAGCTAGAGTACATGATGCTTTGTAAGTAACCTGGGAAAGAGGTTCATAGTGCACAGAAAGACCCAACACAACTGTTTAGCACATCCACAAAAATCCTAACAAGTGACGTTCCTATGAAGTACTAAAAGGCAGCAATATCCTTCTGTTCCCCCAGTGAGGTAGAACAATTAACCTTCTTAACACGCCACTCTGGTGCAGATAGGGATTTTTACAGTGTTCTTCGGTAGCAAATCCAGGATTACATCTTGATCCCCTCCTGTTGACTAAGTTGTGATAATGTTTTCTTAATGCGCAAAGCTGTCAGCCGAGCGGCTCCGTTGGCATACCAGCATTCCCGCATAATTTTTGCCATCACTCGCAACGCCTGCAAAGGAAACACAAGTCATTATATGCACTGCTGTTCCAGTGTAGCCCATGCAACTGCTGCTCTGGCATTTCTGAAGTCCACTACTGCATGGGAGAGTGTGCTGTTTTAAAAAAAAAATTTAAAAAAAAAATCTTTATTTACAGCAAGTAAAACTCTCTAAAACACTGTAAAGCAAACCTGGGATTTTTCAGTAGAATTTTGGCTCATGAAAAGAACATTTTAATGAAAAATTAGTAGCTTGTCTGCAACTGTGTTCTGAATTTTCACACCAGATAAAAATACACTCTTTAATTGTGCCTGCAGTTAAGGAATTACTTCAATGCATAACAATTAAGTTCATGAGCTGTCTTCTTCAAATTGAAGCTCTGCAAGGATTCTAAAAATTTTTGAAGTCTTTTAATCCTCCAAACAACCATTCTTTGAAATCTGAGTGCTTCTATGTGTTATTTGTAACAAAGCAAATATAAAAAATGGCAGATGAAATAAAGTTACAGCTCTACATTCCAAAATACCACAGAAGCTATATTAGTCATTTCAATCCCCATAGCTTCCTGTCTCCCAGTTTGTGGGTGCATTCATCACCTCTCTCCCTTTCCTGTGTGCTCTTGCCTGACTCTTTATCTCAGCCATGCATTCATTCCATGTGTGCCACAACCCAGGTTCCCTCCTCTATCCAAAGCACTTCACCCTTATCAGTACCCCACTGTAGCTGCTCCTGCACTGGCTGTAGCCCTTGCTGGGCTCCCAGACCAGTGCTGTGGAATATTCCCTCTGACCACTTTGGGTCAGCTGTCCCAGCTCTTCTCCCTCTCATGCTCTTGTCCACCCCCAACCTACTCGAGAAATGGAGAATGCCTTGAAGCTGAGCAAGCACTGTTCAGCAGCAGCTAAACCATCAGGCTGCTATCAGACTGTTTTGGTCACAAATCCAAAACACAGCATTGTGCAGCCTGCTATAAAGGACATTGACTCAGTCCTGGCCAGACACAGTACAATTTATTTGCAATGCTGCTTCCTGCATAATGTAATTCAGACCAGCTCTAATTTGTATTAGCATCATTATGCTTCACAGGAAGAGATCCTAGAATCCTCCATGCAGAGTTAGTTATTAACTTCTATGAAATTACATTTAAATACTTATGTATAACCAAGGAACAATGCTTTTAATAAAACCATAAGGATTAGAACGAAATTAATTAAGTTCTCCTAAAAGCAGCTCTTCTCCCTTGAACAATAAGCATGATTTTTAAGCCACTGAAATCACTAAAAGCTCTAGTGTCCATTAAAGCAGCTTTAGAAAGGTTAGTTAATACCTCACAGCTCTGCCATCTGTTTGGAATATTGGGCCTTAGCTTCTGTTCACACACAACTTTCCTCATTTCTTCAACAGAAGGGTCTGAAGGAACGAGGTCATAGTATGGCAACTGGTAATCTTCGTGGATTCCTGTAACAGATTGAAAACAGCTTTATTTTAACTAACACTGGATTACATATTCTTCACTTTTGACTGTGTTCCTTATCAGTACCCTACCAGTTTTTGCTTTTCATTTTAAAAAATTACATCACAGTGACTGACAAATAAATAAACAAAAATCCTTAACCATACCTTAGGAGTGTTCACATTACCCTTGAAGGCTACATCAAATCTTTCATATGCTATACTAAAACCATAGTGCTTCAGAGCACACTATAACAGCATGCTTCATTTTAAATGAGGTATAGATTTATCTGAACACATTGTAGCTAGGTATTACAGTGTTTGCCCCTTGCTCACAAGAGTATTAAATTTCACCATTTTCTCCCCTCTATGTAAATATTTAGAAAAAAAAATTAAAATAGACAAGAATATTTCCTATTTTCTTCAATAAGTATGGTTTGTCAGTCTAGAAAGAGGTTGAATAGGCCAGTTATCATTTACAGGATTAACAATTAATAAAGTCTGAGATGGACTGGCTATTACTTTGCACTGTTTTTTGAGCAAACTATTTTCAGAACCTGAATAAGTTCCTTATAGTTCCTTAATATGTCCCATTTTGTAAAGATTGCCACATACCACCAATTGAACACCGCCGAGCTATTTCCCAAAACACTAATCCCATTGCATAGATGTCTGCTCGTTTGAATGACTCAAAATGTTTCATGTTTATGGAATCATCTAGAACTTCAGGAGCCATGTACCTGTGTGGAAAAAAAAATAAATTCATAAACACTTAAGAGTAGAAAAAATTCAGCACTACTGATAAGCTTGAATACAAAATAATGTATTTTTGTGGAAAAGGAGATAAACAAAAATCTGCTTCATTAAGGTTATTCAGTCAGACAATTCAATGTAAACGGAAAAGTAAATTCAGAGAAAGAAGTAGAGAAATAGGGGGAATAAGTAAAATGTGAAGTAGTGAACAACTAGAGTCATAAACCTGATAGGCAAGCCACAACCAAGAGAGTGACAAAGACTGAAAGTCTCCAGCTCCTCACTGACAGGCTATTAAGAAACTCCAGGCATGACTTTATAGAGGTGCAGTGTGGATGTTGTGACTGCTAACAGGAGGGAAACAAGAACACCACGAGGATTGAGGATATTGAAGGAAGGCCTGTCCAGTGATGCAATGCTTATCAAGAGATATGCTTATCAGGAGAAAGGGAACAGAAGTTTGTCAACAGACAGAAAAGGGTAGCAAAGGGGCCAGCTGCATAACAGGTTGCCAGTCTGCACATCCTCACCACTGTATCCTATTTTATTAAATCCTAACTACTCTGTGCAAACTCACTCTCAAGCCTACATTCACTTGTTCTCTAAGAACTGTATGACAGCAACTGGAGGCAGGAATGAGTCTGTTCAGGTCTAGCAACTGGAGCAGCACAAGGGATGAAGCTGAAACTAGAGAGAAGGAGGTGCTCAACATCAGTAGCTGGAAGGGGAACTGCTGGTCCTAGGAGCACGTCTGCAGGTGGTAAAAGCACATATCTGGAGCTACTGTGGGGGGACCACACAGTAGTGATTCTGTGAATGAATTCTGGGCCAGCAGCTGTAGTCTGCCAGAAAGTAAAGGAAACCCTACTGCCAGCAACTGGAGCAAATGAGTGTGTCTGCTTCAGCTACTGAAATAAGACCATGGATCACAGGCTTCATAGTCACAGCCTACATTTACCAGCTACAGGGGAGAAAAGGGATGAGAAAAACAGAGTAAGGGTCTCAGCACCAGCAGCTGGAGTGGGAGTCACAGCTTGTAAGGTCTGCGTGCCACCTGCTGGGCTGGGCCAGAAGGTTTGCATTTCCCCAACCCTTCACAGCTGATGTGCAGGGCTGTAATTCACTAACAACCTTCAAGCTGGTCTAGCCAGCACCCAGGGAGCCCAGGCAGGGATATTTGCCAGGGCAAGGGCCCATGCTGCTATTTGAGGGAATCTGCACCTAAGAGTGCATACAAATACATCAGCTGTTTGCTGCTGTGCATTAACCCACCTGGGGAGTACAAGATCCACAGAGCACAGGAAAGGGCATTAGACACAGCAAGCCTCAGGTGGATGGTTGAGGGGCTCAAAAATGTGCATGGATTTGTGAGGCTGCAGAAGGGAGTACGTACTTTCACTAACAAAGTTCAATCCTGATCAGCTGAGGAGAGGGAAGGAGACTTGGCTGTCTATAGCTATGTTTTATACAAGTTCTGACAGTGTTCTATGTGGGTGTTGAAGACAGCACATGGTGCATAGCAATCTGTATAATCAGCCCTGTCATACTGTATATGTCTGTGCATGACTGGTTGGATCTCAAGGAAGAAAGCAGCAGCCACATCCACGGGCCTCAGATGAGCAGAGCCCCAGCCCTTTGGAACACACCAGGTGGGCTCCAGAGGTCACACAAGAGGAAGCCCCAGCTCCCATAATCTGACAAATTATAGCAGGGACTTAGAACATCCCCTAACAAGCCTGAGGCAGGAATAGACAAGAAGTGCTGGTTAAGAAACCAATGCTGATAATTTCTTGAGAACAAAAGGCCCCCAATCATAGTATCTGATTCTTCATCATACAGTCAACAAATCCCACCCTAAACCATGCTTTCTAAAAAATTAATAAATCCTTAGTGAGTTACAAATTAACAGCAGTGCTCATTAATTTGATCTACCCATATTTCTAGCAAGAAAAAAACTGTAACAAACTTTCCTCTAAGAAACATGGCCTGAAAACCAATTATGGCATCCAGGTGGTTGTTACCTTGTTTAGTAAGTCTGACATATCAGTGTGCAGCCAGAACCCTAACCCTCTAACCCCAATCCTTACTGCAAGAGCTACTGACAGCAGCATCCCCACTGGCTGCTAGAAAGAATCAATGTTATTTGCTACATGAGATCAACATCGGTGGTAGCAACACTCTCTCATTCTGCTAGGGTTCTGGCAGCTAAATCCAGCATGTGATGTTTAGCAGAGTTCAGTGTGTTTCCACATCACTGCCCCAGCAGTCTCAAGCTGACATATCAATGAAGCAGGCCAACAGTAGCACTTGGGCTTTGAAGAGCAGTGTTGACTGGCAAAAGCAACATGTGCAGATTAATGGAGTGGAATACTGTGCCAGGAAATAGCTCTACCTCTGGAACAGCCACAGAAGCCTAGACACAGTATCATTTAACCAACAGCATACCAGGATTTTCTTTTCCAGTACCAGGCATGGTAGGCAGAATACAAGACACACTACTTAAAAGACATTTCAGGACTATCACACCTCTCAGAACTCCCTTAAGACATTACTGTGTCTTACAGATATTACATAGATACAAGGAAGCAAGACCTATCAAGATAAGTAAAAAAAAAAAATGTAACCAATAGTTGCATATGTTCTGAACTACCCAGAACTTCAACAAAGTTTGTTGAGATGAGAATTCTCCTAAGGCGTACAAATTCCTCACAAGTAATAAACACAGCACCAGCAGAGGACAACTGTCTGAAGATGAGTGTAAGATTTACTTTGACAGTATTCATTGACTGGAAGTAGACTATTAAGTATTGTTGCAAACAGTATATGGACAAGGCCCAAATTGTTCGGGTCCATCCATATAAAAAATGTTTCAATCAAGAATGCAAGATTGTGGCTTTAATGCTCTCCAAGGATTCTGCATTACTGGATACTCTTATGGTACCTCATGGGCTTTACACTGTCAGTGATTATCTTGGAGCCCAGCAGAAAGAATATTTGTTCTATCTTAAAGTGGCATGACAATGGAAAGAGTGATAGACCTGATAAAAACAAACTAGAAATCCAACCATGGTGCAAGATGTCAGACAGAAATACTAAACAAGCTGTAAAGGAGATTGTCTCAACTTCTGTGAACCATCCAGAGAGCAAGGCTTTTAACGTGAAAGATCATAAGAGGCCTGAATGTGGCAAAAAATCCCCTTCCTCCCATGTGAGTTCCATTGGCAGACCTCTTACCATGGTCCTCCGTCAGTGCATTTAGATTGGCTTTGGCTTCCCTGACACAGAAAGGTGAATGGCTGCAGAGAGATTATTGCTGGAACAAGAGGCAAAAGGCAAGGAGGGTCATGTAGTGAGGTCAGCAGCTCAGCCATTTCATGGCTGTTAGACAAAAGGGAGAGAAGTAGGCATCTGCTTGTCAGCTTGTGTCGGAAATGCATTGCTTGGCAGAAGCAGTGTCTTAGATGCCGGAGACAGCAACTCTGTAACAGAGTAACTCTGACTCGCTGAGCAAGGTCTGCAGCTCAGTATCCTCCAAGAACAAAATGATAAGTCTACAAAGAAGGGTACAAAGTATGTTGAGCACAGTCTTGTCAAACTTTGCATGCCTGCTGACCGCTTTTTCCCATCTCTTTTAGTCCATAAGCTCAGTACTAATTCTTTAAATTTCTTGTACAACAATAGGGAGCTTTGTGTCATCAAACAGAGCCACAAACAACATGTTGAGTGGCATTTCCCTTCATCAAGCCTATACTCTACAAGGTAGAATTCTGCCCATATTTTGTTTAGGTAAACTTCAGAGAAGCACCAATGGTAAGAATTTGCTGCCAAACTTCTTTTGAAACACAACCTATTTGAACTATTAAAAGTAACAGCTGAACCACACTTCTAAAAATAATAGAAGGAGAATGAGGGTTTTTTTTACTTGCCTCAGGGAGTGAGAGAGGGATTCTATTTCCTTCTCAGTTTAAAGCTCAAGTTCCCTGCTTTATGTTGCAGGCTGAGCTGTGAAAGCACACAGTTCACCCCTCTGGTAAAGCTAAGCCTCTGAACAGAAAAGAATAAAGTCAGAAAATTCAGTCAGAAAGAAGGATCATCAATTTGACTCAACACCTTGATCACTCACACAAGAGTAAGTCTACTTGCTCCCTAGACACACATTTTTACAACAACCATTAGAAAAACAGACTTCACCAAGTTTCCCTGAACTTGTCCGCAGAACTTCCATGTGCAGAAGAGGTACCAGCAGTGGCAGTGGGAGTTAAAACTGTCACTGAACAGGTAAGACTTGAACTGTAGTATGAAAAATTAATCAGAGGTACAGAGTTACTTACCTAAGAATGCACAAGAGGAAGGGTCTCTGCCTTTTACAAGAATGAGCAATTTTCAGAGAGGTAGAAATGACTAATGTCTTTAAAAGGGGAAACAGATTTAGCTCTCCTGCTGCCCACAGCAGCAAGCAAGAGTTGCTACAGCTTTACCCTTGTGAAGAAGCATAAGGCAGATGAACAAGCAATTTAATAATGCCTATGCATGAAAAGATCTGGTAAGTGGGATCTGCAAACAGCTGAAAGGATGCTTTCTCCAACAACTAGACTAAAGAAAGTAACTGATTTGTACATAATTTTTCTTTGGATGTAGGTGTGGTAGAAATTTCAAAATCACACGTGGCATGTACCCTGCACGCCACTAAATTTGCAATGACAAATTCCCACGTAAGCATGCTGTTTACTGGAGACTTTGAGAAGGAATAGTACTCAGTACCTTATAATCTAGGAGTTGTTCAGAAAATAAATCTTATCTGACCATTTGTGTGGTACTTTTAAAACTGGCAAAGGACTAGTACAGCAGAGCTCTAGAACAAAGGAACTTCAGCAATACAAGTGTCAGTAAAACAAATTTTCAGTATACATTCTAGAAGCTTTAGCTAACTTAGTCTTACAATAACATTTAAGGGTTTTTTCCCCTTCCAAAAAGACACAGCTCAAGGGGCATCTTAGTTCACTGTAAAACACCAACCAACCTCCCACCCCACAGTACAACTTACTAAAAGGATATCTATAAAAAAACCTATAGGCATCAGAAGAATGAAAAGTTTCCCACATCCAAAATGCTTGTTGTGGTTCACTGTTAGTGCTCCTATCTCTGTATGCTGTATAGCTGCATGGATTACTAAGGGAAATTTATTTATAGCTTCCAGTTATTATTGCCTGAAAGTTCACCAGTGATAAATGACTGACAGTAAGTTTTATTGCACTTGTGCTGACTAACTTAAACAGCTCTGAATTCTTCTGATGGAAAGGAACACCTGTATTTCCAAACTCAGAAAAAGCTTTTAGGAGAGACTATATTGACTCACTCACTTAAGATTCTATTTATGCATTAGATGACAAAGATGATTGTTTTAACTTCTTGCATTTCTCTCAAAAATGTGATTCCAAGACAGCCCTTGTCCAAGACTCTGTGCCTTGTGTGCTCTACCAGACAGGCTTCACGCTGAAAACCACAGCTTTTTACTGTCAATATCCTGTCTTGCACTCCTGATTGGGCTGCAAGTAACAGTTCCATGCAACACATGGCAAGAAGAAGAAAGAAAGAACACTGAAGTCTCTAAAATAGTCAGTCATGAAGTCTCTTAATTGTTTGAATACATCTTTGTGCCCTAGAATACTTAGCAAGTTTTCACTATGCCAACATTGAACGCGCTTTTTAAGTGCCTACCATCTAACTAAAATACCAGCTGGCAAGGAAGTGCCTAAGAACTCTGCCATTACATTTTCCTGCTGCTTATATTTCTATCAACACACATTTATATGGCACAAGAAAAACCAAAGCATTTTATAATAGAAGTTGCCTGACACATCACATAAATGATTTTACCTTTTTGTTCCCACTCTGTGGTTTGGAGCAATGTCAATTGTGTCTGTAGCTGAATCGTGCCTAACTGCCAATCCCAAGTCTGCAATGCAGCATGTTCCATTCTTTTTCACCAATATGTTTTTTGATTTTAAATCTCTGTGGGCAATTGCTGGTTTGCCTGTAAATTAAAAAAAGTAGAAGTTTTAAAAAAAAACTCCCAAACCAACCTGCTTTTATTCTAAGCCTGGTGCAAAATTTTTCTTGAAGCTACAGAATTCCTTCCAGTTTCGACACTATGTGCATCAGGGTATGTTCTGAAATCATTCATTGTAGATTGTCTGGCTGTTCAGGAAAGTGCCTTTCATGTTTACTGTATTACACCACTCTTGCTCCTTTCCCTCTTCCAGCAAATATTTATTGCACACACATCCTACTCAGACTTTGTCTCAACTCAAAGTTAAGAAGATGCTACATGCACCACTACTTGGTGCCTTTTAACAGGTGTTTTGTAGGAAAGATTGTTACATCACAATACCAGAGAAAGGAAGGCAAAAAGCCTTTCAAATTTAAAAGTTCTATTACTCTGTAATGGTTTCCAAATGGGAGTGAGCTACTTATGTGTCATTAAAAAAACCCCAAAAAACCAACCAGTATTATCAATGTGACAAGGAGAATAATTTTAGATTACCTTGTGTGCCAACAATTTCCATGTGCAGATGAGCAAGACCACTGGCAGTGGACAAAGCTAATTTTATCATTCCTTCCACTGTTACTGTATATCTGTTCAGGTAATCAAAGAGTGATCCATGCTCGTGATAATCTGACACTAACCACAGCTGAGTCCATGTACCATTGTCTGGAAAATAAAACTGGCATGAATACCACACATACACACACAAACTACAAATAAACAATATGTTCCACTTTTATACAATGCTTATGAAATACAAATTATGGTCTGCAAGTAACCTCTGTAAATTAGACCCTTACTTTTAGACTCTGAGACTCTTCTATCCTTGTAACATTTAAATGCCTCTGCAAGGGCTGGTAATACCATGGGAGAGTTTCTGAGCTTAGTGAGTATTCTTGTATTTAAACTAAAACATAGATCATAGAAAATTGATGTCACTACAATTCTGAGGTGTATATTCAGGGTATTAGCCAGGCTTTGCCTTTCCCTAGGTTTCCTGCTAGAGAGGGGGCACAGGGAACAGTGCTGAATGCATGACACAAAACTAATCCCATTGCTATCAGTCTAGCACAATACTGTCCAGGCTAACCATTTAAAAAACCAAAACAAACAACACAAAAAAACCATGTTTCAAACTTTGCTCCCTAATTCCTTCAGTCTTCCCTAACCTATCTGCCCTCAGCCTGGGAGACAATTCCCACAGTGGATTTTTGCTCCTGGAGTAGAAACTTACAAGCAACAATCAGACACAAAGTTAAATGCCACATCTGATGACCTCTAAATTGCTGGCCAAAATTGAGGTTTCCAGGAGGCACAAGGGTAAAGAAAGCAAAAAAGCACTGAGGAAATCAGTTTGCTGTATGACTTTTGATTGAACTATGGCAAACAAGATGGGCCACAATAGACTTCTAGATATCCCAAGGCATACAAATTATATATAAGAACTTAATTGTTCCCATTATTAAAGTAGTAAACACAAAAGACATTGAAGTTTAAGCCACAGAAAGACTATCAAAGGAATGCAAATCAAGAGAGGAGCAAAAGTATTTTTTACCTTAGAAGTAGAAATATACCCAGGAAAGAACAATCCTACCACCAAAAGGTTTTCCAATTTCTTTGTGTTATTAAAGCACCTCTCCTGTGACAGACTTGAAAAGTGTTTTTATAGCCAGCTACTTTTACAGAAGTCTTTCATCTCTTTAGAAGAGCAGTTATCCCACAAAAGATATCACCTGGACTCCTATCCAGAATTGAGAATATTTGGCACAAGTCAAAGAGATGACTCATTATGTGATAGTTCCTAAAGGTTGCTCAAGAATTAAATATGAAGAACATGAAAAAGGGAGGAAAGTTCAGAACTTACTTCCTATCATAAACATAGCAAGATTTTTTTACTTTCTAAAGAGCACACTTGTCCAGAGAAGCCAGAAGCACAAAATGCCTGCTCTATAGATTGACAGACACTACCTTTATAGAAACACTTGTGCTTATCTTTAACTTGACACTTTGATGGGGGTGGGAAAACTTGCAAACATCCCTTTTAATTGGATATTTTTAAGGAAGCCAGTGATGCCATAAAAAAATCTAAAAATAAAAGATAAAAATAAAAATCGCACCAAAATTAAAAGGCCTCCAAATACTTCAGAGTAGGAAAAAGACTAATACACATTCAAACAATTCTCATAACAGAAACAGAACTCTGGCTCACTTCATTTACAGAATAGTCTCAACCAAGTCATTTAAACAGGCAAAAAAGAAAAAAAAAAATCACCCATATATTCCAATCTGTACAAGATTGCAGCTACTGCAGCTACTGTTGCTGCAGGAAGTCTTATGTCCACACAAGGCACATGTAAGTTCGTAAGTTTTGTTTTTTTAAAAAGGAATAAGAAAATAAAAGATATGTTTTTTAAAAAAACTTCAATTATTTTCATGTTAGGACTGCTGCATCTCTTGCTACTTGGCAATATCAAGCATCCAATATCCAAACTCATAGAACTCAGCATACCATTAAATGTGACTTTTTCCAAAGAGAATGATGGTCTCTGAAGAATCAATCCAACAGTATTGGCTTCACTAAATCAGTCTTACAGAACCATCAGAAACAGGTATGAATTCACAGGCACAGAAAAGATGCTCTTAAATACACAGTCAGAGAGCTCCAAAGAGCTGCTGAAATTCCAAGTAAACTAACCTTAGCACGTGAGAATATTTTCTTCACTCAGTTTATTCTACTACTTCATCAGTTATGACCCTACATTGCCTGAAATAATCCTCTCCTGGGAATTAACATCATACACACTCATTGCTTTGTCTTTTATTGAGTCTCTTCTCCTGTTTCTTAGGAGTGGGATACCTCAGCAGGTGTCTGTACTAGACACCTACCTGTAAGGAGGGAAATAAAACTAATTTTAATCAGTTTACCAGACCTATTGTGTTTAAACAGATCTATAAAAGGTCAGTTTCTGAAGAATTATCACAGCTTTGATTCAAGACTATGGTGCCCTTCTCCCCCTCTTACCACTATGCTTCCTTCTAAGAGGGGAACATGCTGCTGGTTACAGACCCTTCTATTCCTTTTTATCTTGTGTATTACCTGCAAGTTTTAATACTTAAGTTCTACCTTCCTTCCAAAGAAGAAATATAAGCTGGGCTTACCATCCAGTCCAAGAAGAACCACGATTCTTTCCTATTATATGCCCTATTTGCAACCCTTCAACCAGATTTTGAGAAGAGACAGTGCTACATCCAAACCTAAATGAATAACATTAATTACAGGCAAGCTGAAATGCAGCAATAGGTCCAGTGTCCAGCTATCAGAAGGGATCTACTAAATTTCCCTGCCTTGCTATATTTGAAAAGCTACACATTTGTTTAGCACTCTAAGCAGAACACATTACAATAAACTTAAGTCTTATTATTCTGTTGACATTACTAATAATTAACCTGACCCTGAGTATTTTTGGCTGCACAATAAACAGCATCTGCCACAAAGCTTTCGATCACAGAATTTGCATTACCAGGTAGGAAAAAGGAACTACACTCATTAGTAATTACATACAGTAGCCCAGCTTTCCATGATTAGGTAATCTAATTTAGTTTATATACACATAATGATCAAGAATCTCAAACAATTTCAGAATAATCAAGAAAACCCACAAAACATTTACATGCACTATTAGAAATATATTTAAGAGATTATTTATGGTCATTTCAGCTATTTCAAGAGACCTGAAAGTATTTTATTCCACCAAGATCACTTGGAAGTAAAAGATTTTCATTTTTAACTCTAAAAAATACTGAAATTCTGAGAAAGGAAGCTTTCAGATTTGTTGTCAGGAGACTGATTACAGTTTGGGAGAAACATTAAACATTCTCAAGCAAAATCCATCTTAGTAGAGCTGATTCATTAAGAAAGTAATTTATACAATTGGAATATCAAATATATAATCAAGTTTCAATTAAAATTCAATTGACTGGAATCACTTAAGTAAATTTTTTTTCACATCAACACTACCACAACAAAAATGTTTTCTGTGGTGCTGTGTAACAGTGTTTCAAAGCAGAGATTTAGCCATTTTTAGCACACAGATAATGTCATATTAAAAAAAAAAAAACCAAAAAAACCAACAGCAAAAAAGATCATATTCAGATAGGACCTACAACTAGAAATCTCTTAGAAATGAGATATTCAGGGAGATGGCACTTTTGTCAGTGACTGGAGCATGACTGGTGTCTTGCTAGCATAAAGGCTTGACTCTATCCCATTGACACAGTCATCTGGCTAAACGATGAAAAGCACTTGAGCTGTGCAGGCTCCTTCTTCTCAGGCTAAAGCCAGAGCTTCAAAGAGAATAACTTCTCAAGAGGCAGGAATTCTGCTCATTTCTTTGCGGCATATTGTTTAACATCACTTTTGGGGATCTACCTATCATGAGAGCTATTCTGATTGAACCAAACTATCATATAGGGAAGTGCAGCTTTCAGTTAAGGGAAAGGAATGGAGAAGTCAAGGTGTTTTAGTGCATTAAGTTATCTGGAAGTGTGCAGTGCAAGACTTCACCTTATTGTAATTTGCCTACAGACAAATGCCAGCTAATGCAGATAAACGTTTAGTATGGTAAGCCACAGTTGCTGACACTACACTTTTGCTACTAGTACAGATAAGTAGCTCCTGATACACTTCACCTTCAAGTAACTGGGTTAGAAAGAACTAAACAAAAAAACATGCACCAAATAATCTGTGTATTTAGATGGTCCAACACAAGACAACACATGGCCCTGAAAGTAACTTCCCTGACCTAGCAGCATTTGGAAGTTCGTGCATACTTGCTCTGCAAAGAGCTACCCAGAACACAAAAGTGCCTGTCAGGCAGACCACAACTGCAGTTAAACTAATTCATTGCTTTGCAGCCTTAGCTGCAGAACCTACTTCCCAGGAGATTACAGGATGGAAGACAGATTGGACCAGTTCCTGTAGCTTCCTGAACATGATGAAATAGAAGAAAAGAAGAAGAATGTGCCATTAAGGCACATGGACTGACTGAACAGTGTAGTAGAAAAAAGGAGTGAAGACAGTAGTTCAGACACAAGCTCTAATCTAAACACACACCCTCTTACCCAAAGGAATCCCTTCTACCAATTTTACACTAAATAGCCAGACAGAAGTTCCTCAGCAGTTGTGAAAAACTACAGTTGTGGTAAGAGGAAAGACCTTACTAATGCCCTCAGCAGCAGCAAGAACTGAAGCACAGCTCTTTTACTAGTCCTCTGCTAATTTTAAAATTACTAGTACACTCCTGTATCTCTGCAGTACCTCAGACACAGATTCTTGAAGTCTAATGACTTTGTGCTTTCCAGCTAGGCTGTGGTAACTCCTGAATAGATTCAAAAGTCAGCCCTACAGAGAAATGGATGAAAACCTTCCACAGGTATTACTACTGTGAATAATTACATAATCTTGCACTTGGCACCACATAACACTCAGCAGTTAGCACCAGCATCTAAAATGAAGGACTGCTCCTTAAGCCATTGGAACACTTAGGTGTTCTTAAGCCATTGGTCTCTGAAAAGAGGAGGTGTATCACAGCATGGCTTTAGAGTACCACGATAGTGCACCTGCTAAACTGGGAGAACTACACCCATAATGGTCCCTCTATGTTCTCCTGTTTAATAGGACACAGGTGGCCTGAAGTATTCTAAACAAGAATTGAAGCATTAACCTCCTCCAATATTCAGGACTGAATTCCTAGCCCAGGGAGCAATTGGAGTGTACATATTTCCTCACTGAGAGAATGTAAAAGGTTATACTACAAACTAATTCTGAACTGATAGGTTAAAAATAACAGATTTCTACATTTGCTCAGACAGCAATACTGTTAGAGAACACAGTCAAGAATAGGGGCATTTTCAAAAGACATTTTTACCTATTTTTCAAAAACCAGACACCAACTAATTCTCAATAAAGTAGAAGAGTCTTACCCTGAAGACCTAAAACCTCAAATAATGCCGCGACCTGATTATCAGTTAAGGATTTATTATTTGTACGTAAAGCATATGAAGAGAAAAACCAGAAACAATTTATATCACATTATATTATATTACAAGGAAACTAGAGATCACCTAGTCAAATGCTACAGCATCTGCAACACAAATCAGCAAGCAAGAAATTATTTTTACAACCCAGCCATTTAGGAAACCTTCCTCATACCTCCTCTTCACAGCAGTCAAACGTATTTTTAGGACAAACTACCCGGAGATTTAATGCAAAATGAGACACTGGTATACTTAACCACAGATGGATTTTGTGAAAAAAGTTACAACTAAGGTATTGCAATATATCCTTTATGCTTTTAAATGAGAAATAGAAGCTAAATCTTCTGCAGAGATGGCTCCTCATTTATAGCTTTAATGCAGCTGATCTAATTTTAAACCCAGGCTCCAGATACTCCTCTAGTCCAACCAGAGCAAACTCAAGCTCTTGCAGGTGCTGGTAATACCAAACGCAATTCTAGGCATGAAAATAAGAGTTTCTAATGGGAAGCATAGTAAGCTGCAGGAAAAAGTTGCTTGGTATGGTGTTGACCTGCAAGCTCTTGGACGATAAGTTGCACAAACATCTGATAGGAGCAAGTTAACTTAGACAGCCCTTTCCTGGAGAAGTATTCTGCACAATCCCTTGGATTTTGTTCCAATTCTACAGATTTATACAGCAACTTGAAATTTTGAAATTCATCTAATGGTGATTAAAAAGAATTTTACAAACATACTTGGCCCTTACTAAAACCATTTAGAAATTTCCCACAGAACTGAGAGCCTTCAAAAATTTAGCACATTGTGTGTATTATTGACTCCTCCCTAATGGGACAGAATTTTCTGTTAATGGTTTCTTCAGAAAGAAGTCAAATTACATTTGTGGTGAAACACCCAATTTCAGATGAAAATAACTGAACAAAACAGCATCTTAATATCTTAGCTCTCTTTAATGAAGAGAATTTAAAACTTGGTTTTGTTAGATTCTTGTATCTTTACTGCAATTGCAGGAAAGCGCAAGAAACTTTAGTCTGACCCAAATCACAACAAATCAAAGTTGAAAAAATGGTTCATCTTACTGGATGATTAAAGGCTAATTAGGAGAGCTTCAGGAAGCGGGTATAGTTTTTTTTACTACTAGAAAAAAAAATATTAATTCAATTTTTGCAATTTATTTTCTAACTGGACTTCTAAAAGAATAATGTCTCATAACTCAGCCTTAAGAATAAATCCTCTACCTCCTACTTTGTATCAAGACAACAGGATTAGACATGATCTCTTTCAGTCCCACACATCTATATTATTAGACTATGAGGTAATGACAGGTACAAGTATTCAGCAGATGTATGGGCTCACAGGATAAGGCATCTCCTTTTTGATACCAAAGCATTTTAAACAAATTCAAACAAAGCATATTCTTCAGGAAAAACCCACAATGTACTTTTCCTTCATTAAAGCTTCAAAAAGCATGCCAAATACTGAACTGCTCCAATAATAAAACTATTTTTGCTGCTCTTAAATGGATCCTCACAATTTTTTTTTCCCTTCATGTACTGTCTATTCTGTCACTCTGACTAGGTGTAGAATCAGCAAAATGAATTCATAGTGTCACCAACCTTTGTTGTCTGCAGCTATAAATCCAAGAATGTTTTCATGGCGTAGCATAACTGTCTGATAAATTTCTGCTTCTCGAAACCATGACCGTTCCTCTCTTGAAGAGAAGATCTTCACAGCAACTTCTTCTCCTCTCCATTTCCCCCGCCAGACTTCTCCAAAACGACCCTTACCAATGCTTTCTTGAAGGACTATAGTTCTTGCAATTGTTCTTTGCACCAGTAAAGGCAAACCTAAAAAGAAGATTTTACATTAACCTTAAATATCACTCTACAGAATTAGCACTTATCCTACATACTAAATATGAGATCCTATTTCTATTAGGGTATTTCTCTTAGAATGCTCATATACTCTCTAAGATTTTAACTGCTTGTTGAGAACTACTAGCAAGCACATAGGTGCCTTCACCCTTAAAAGGCCAGCTTAACAAGTACCCAAGGCAATTATGCTACAAACTACTTCTATGGCTATCAACAGCACAACACAAACTTCCTTTCATTTTGGAATGCTGCTACTTGCTGATCCATAAAGTTTTATTTAAATGAAAAAAGAAGCAATGATGAGGCAGTCAGGACCAGGTTTAGGGTTTATTTTTGGTTGCTTGTTAGTGATGAATGTGAGTTTCTTTAATTTTGGAAAAAGGATCTGCCCATAACTCTCCTGGCAAAGCAGCTTAAGAGCATTTTTGCTACTGATTAATTTACTTGGCTTATCACCAGATAATCCATTTCTGAGTTAGATAAACTACACTTATCACCAACACTGACTGCTGAAAATCCACACTCATCCAAGTATGCCAATAGCCTCTCAGTAATCCAGAATCATTGTAAAATAGGAAAACGTCCTTGTAATGCAAACTCCCTGCTTTACAGGCCATTCTTGTGCACCTCACTGTAATCATAATTGAGAAAAACGTTTACATTGATGAAAGTCTTATAGCTTTGTAGGATGTACATGCTTTCAACACAGAACACATCTTTGCTATGCTTCAGTAATTTTATACAACAAGCAGCACTGGCATCCCTCAACCAGGCTGGGTTTTTGTTTATTTTAAATCTTTCCTGTTGTAAGTCCAGGGCTTGTCACTGGATTTCACACTGATACTACACTGCAGGATGAAAGCATCAGCCAGGTTATCTGCTTATGATAAGCTCTTTTGGTATAGGATTATTTAATTTAAAACAAACACTTTACAAAGTAATCTATTATTCTATAATCACTGTTCCAATGGCTGACAGAACACCTGCATTTCCTTATGTTATAGAAAATAAATCCCAACTAATTGCTCAGATAATTAATTCTTGTCCACCTCTGGACATTCTTTGCTATCAGCAGCACCAGAATATCTAATTTGGTTGGCAGCATTGTCATGCTTGTGTCTCAGTCTGAGAAGAGCAAATTAAAACACTGCAGGGCTCAGAAGAGCTCCTCAAAAATTCTAGACCTATAGGAATTTTCTGCATGGTCCATGCTGACAGCCACAAGATGACAGGAAGGAAAAAAAATGTACACCATACCAGCAATTTAATCATTATCAGGTGCTGTAATAATTTCTACTGAGAAAGTTAAACCTTTTGCCCAAATTATAGAGCTCTTCTGTGAAGTCTAACCTTCATTCTTTATGGACAAACTTTCGAAATGCAGAAGAGGCCAGATTAGAACAACCACAGGACCAAACTCAACCCTGAAAACATCAAATTTGACTTCATTGGTGAGAAAAAGTTTCTTCCTTAGAATTTATGCACTACTGCAAAATCTATAAGCAAATGTCAAATATAAGCTGTTTTTGTGTACCCGAAATGGGTGATAGGCCATACAGTTGTATCAGAAAACTGTTTGTATATTCCCATTTTCAGATGCATTGTTCTCAACTTGCTGCACCTTTTATAGACATCTCTCCTTGTTTAAAAAATATGTCCAAGGATATCAGCTATCTGCTAAACATATACTAACCTCTAAACCTCCTAGACAAAGCATTGCAATTTCACATTACAAACTCCCATCCATCACATTAACATATCACTGTAGGATAAAAATCCTACTGTGATCTACTTCCTCCCATATTTATTTTTACAATTTTTAGAAGATTCAACTTGCTTCTGTTTGTCTGAAACTAATCTCTCTTACTACTGCCTCCAGAAGATTGGAATCCATATTTATCTTGCAATCAAAAAAATTCATTACAGACTTTCTGTTGCAACTGAGCAATTTCCTTGTTTTGCTAGAGGAGAAACATAGCCCTGTATCATCAGGAACTTTAGCAACTGCTGTACTATAAACCAGACTGCCTGAAAAGCAGCTCCCAGGAGATAGCTACAGACTCAGCCTTGCACATACACATTTGGCCCAATTGTACTTCAAGCTCTTGGATACACCTTCTTTTAACTGTGCATGAAAAATGATAGCCAAATGTTTGCCAAATGGGAGAATAAGAAAATTTGAGCCCATATTAAATTCAACAGCAACTCAATGTTTGACACCTTGCAATTACCCATGGTCATCCAGTTTATTCCTGAAACCTTCATTATTATTTTCTTATACCATAAACTATCCTCAAGCCTTCCAAAAGTCTAAAAAAAAAAAAAAAAAAAAAAAAAAGCTCATTTTCTTTTCGATATCTTAAGTGTACTCTGATTAGTTTAGTGACTTTCCAATCCAATGCATAAAGAATTTGTAACTAAATAGGATAATTCAGGAATTAAGTTCTAGAGCACTGCAGTTAGCCAACAAAAGCAGCTGCTAGAATTTTATTCTTGTTCATAAGTCTCCGTCCAGAAGACTTCCTCTGATGAGTAAAAAAAAAAATAAAATCCATGAACTGTGAAAAATCTTGTTCCCTTCAAGCTTGTATGAATTGCAAAATAGTTTTTAGGGAGCTTTACATTCACTTCAACTGACTAAACGTTGCACTGATTTCTGTGACCCTTTAGATTTCTAAATAGCTTAAGTTCCTGCTGGAATTCACCCACCAATACCATCCAAGGCTTCTCCCCCATTGTAGGCAATTCTTCCTACTCCCTTGTAACTAAGTGACTTCGTAATTTGTGAGTTAAGACAGTAACAGATGGGCATCTCCATCTGTCTATACAATATGCAGTTGATATTTAGAGATCTGCATCATGATCTGAAAATCATTCTCAGCTCCAAGAGACTTTGAAACCCTTCTCTTAGAAGCTGTAGCCTCACCAGAAGGATCTATTTTAGATATCTCATTAATTCCTTTCATGGAGTATCTCCTTATTTCAGGTCTTGTTCGTCATGGAACAACATGGCAACACTAACGTAAGTCAGGACCAAATAATTAACAGCAGATTACCATTCATCATTGCAGAAAATGAATCCTACTCCCTTTTAGTCTGAATAGGAAGCTCATTTTTAGAGTTCTCATTATTTCTGTTTTATATACTTCTCATCAGAGAATACTGAAACAACAAAATTGGTAGAATAATTTTTATTTTATTATGAGCTCTTCTGGTCTCTCAGCATGAGTTTTAGAGCAGAACATGGCTTTTGGGGCACTAAACACTTCGACTAAACTAAACACTTCCTTAGCTCTGCCTCTTGGGCCTGGATTTTATTTTTATTTTGCCTGTTCTATACATTTCCATTGTGTTTTGGCAACCTCTTGTCCCAACACCATCGCTTTCAGACAGTTCAGTTTCTGACAGGGTTAAGCACTGTTTTAACTAGCAGCTCTGACTTCTCTTCCTTTGGAGACCCTTTTCTTTACCCCTACTTTATTCCATGAAGGTACAGTCTTCTCAACTTTAAATGTGCTGTACCCAAAGTCTGGATTAAAATACACATTTCAACAAGATTCAAATGCTGCAGGCATACTTCAGGACACTGTGAATTTGTAGTCATTGACAAGTTTTGAGACAAAGTGACACAAGTCATTGCAAACACACACCCTGCCAAAAGTACAGAAAGTAAGTACCTGAAGCATCTCCTATTTCACTGTCATAACCAAAGTGAAGCAGAGAACACTAAATAAGGATAATACTCATCTTAGAAACAGCTCAACAACATGGAACCCACTGCAGCTGAAGTTAAAAGATCCCTTTTAAGGAAACTTCCAGCCTTGTTTTACAGCCTTTCAAGCATAAAAGTAAGTTAGTGAAGAGGCTTCCTTAGGGATAAGTCAAATTCAACCGCATTTGCTGGGTTTGTTCCTTGGATGCACTCATCAGTAACCATAGTAGGTCAGGTGCTCTGGGAGTCTAGACCAGCCTGAGTGCTATGAATTCAGCTGTGAAAACTTAGCAATACCCGAGCATGCTCCTTTTACTTAAAGGGTAATTTGCAAACAGGCAAGGGAAGAGTCAGTAGTTTCTAGCCACGTACTCCAGAGGAAGAATTGTAAGTTACTTCTAACTTGGATTCTCTGCTTTTCAAGAGCTTATTTTGAAGGACTACTTCAGTTTTCAAACAAAAAGAGAGGTTCAGAATCATCACAGGCAAGGAGGCCAGAAGAAAAATGAAGGATTACTCCTGATAATGAATGAAAAGACCAATTGACAACTAAGTTTGAATTTCAATTAGAATTCTTTTCAGCCTTCCTTAGGAAAAGTCTAGATCTGCAGACATTAGGTAGAGAGTTTTACACTACTAATAGTGGAACAATTATACATGTATATAAAATCTTTCTGTATTCCAAGATAAGTAAATCTGACTCCTCTGTATTACCTATATCTCTGACTACTGCATACTCCTCCTAGAACAAACATAACTGAAGGTCTAAGTCCAGCATTTGCTTTTATCAAGCTCTAACCCAATATATTGGAAGTTCTATTAATCACTTTCATTATCTGACTTAGTTACTCTTGTTAATAAATGAGAAAAATTTATATGAACACAAATTACTAAAACTACTCTTATCAGGATGAAGTCTTCTTGGACACACAAAAGCTTTCTCAGCTGAAACATAACAATCTGCACACCTAGAGCAAGTTCACCTTCTTTAGGAGGATACGACTAAAATGAATTTTTGGTCTAGATTGTAAACATGTTCAGCAAGTCACAATAATTTTATTTGACAAAGCAATGGACTCTAAACAATTTTACCAGTTACTGCCCTTGGGAAAAAAAACCACAACCTAGATGCCTGGATTTTGTTGTTTTAGATTTTCAATTTCTGAGAAAATAAAAGATACAGTAGTTGAGAATCAAACACCAGTATTTCTTCATAAAAAGTGTTATGAAAGGCCATGGATGTCTCAACACATATGTTTGCAAGCAGTAGGAATAATTTTCAGTATTAAATTATTTAAATTTTATATAGTAGAAGGTTGGTAAAAGGTTGCAGTACACAATTTGATCTCTCCTTCCTCAACATTGAGGAAAGATCAATTAATTTATGCAATTATTTGCCTGCCACATCATCCCCTAGCAACACCTATTAAACCACATTTCTATGACACAGACCACCATAATCCTATAAGCAATTAATGGTCAGAGTTACAATAGCAGAGACTATATGCAGTGAACAGACTAATGCCTCATCTTCCCAGAGCAACACCTCTTCAAGTCAGAATTAAAACAAAAAATCATGAAATCAAGGGTCAAACATGGCCTGCATATTGCAACCATTCTATACACAGAAATATCTTCTGTAAGGAAAGAACTGACTAAAATATTAACTCAGAATATTCTTCATACACCCATAGCTACATCTATAAAATAAGTTTCAATTTAAAGCTAAAAAATACCCTTCACAAAATTATCTAAACATCATAGAAGATGGCTGTTTAGATAGGCTGTATAGAACAAAAAGGTAAACGACAGCCTTACAGAACACAGAACATTTACAATATATGACTGTCATATTCCCTGCATTATATAATTTACATAAATCAGGCTACTTTGAGAATGAGAAGGAATAGCAGCAAAAACTCAGTGTTTCTTTTATTTCACTTATTTCTGCACACTGAATTTTCACTAATGTTGACTGAATGTACATGGAAGTTGTTTTTCTAGTATATTCTCTGGTGAAGTATAAATTTAAGCAGATCTGACAATACTAAGAAAAACAGATATCTTACAAGGCTGTTAAGCACAGAGCAATTACTACTAGAAGTGCCATATTACCTGACCCAGAACCTGAAGTTGTCATGTCATAGATTAAATCCTTTAAAGTGGTTCCTTCTGATATAAAGGGACGATCCAATGAAGGGTCTTCTTCGCTTGGCACACGATGATGAATTACAGTACGATTATGACAAAGGTATAGAATCAACATCAGTGAAATGCAGACAAAGCACACAGGTCCAGCAATGACAGCAGCCAGTTCCACAGGTCCTAGGTTAGAAGCTGGTTTTCCTGCAGTAGGGCCTGAGAGTTAAAATAACAAAATGGTAAAGCCATTAATTTCCTTTTATTCTACTAAACTTGTAGCATCCCACAGCAATATTCAAATTATTTTAAAGCAGTGACTTTTTTGAGAAACAAAGTAAGTACTACAAAGGACAAAAGCAACATGCTTATTTACACTTTTCATTTAAGTCTTCAAAACTGTCTCTAACATCTCTATCCAGAAGATTATAACTATTGTTCAAGTATGAAATTGTCTTTATAGAATCTAAGGTATACTTTAGGCCTTTACCTACAAATTCTACTCTTACAGAATTTTGCTTTAAAAAATGAAAAAAACCCAAAAAACCAAAAACAAAAGAGCAAAAATCCCAACCCCCTTACCTGGCGTTGGAATGGGAAGTTCTACTTTATTGCAGAGAGGTGTGTTGCAGCAATGAGACACGGTGTGGACTCCATCTCTGGTGGAGGGGGAACAAACAAATGGCCTGTCTCGGGGAATCAGATCAATCTCTGCTATACACATACTGTTGCGCATTATTTTGTCTGCAGTTCGTGTTACTGAGGCAAAACATACTCCATCTGTCACACACGTAAAGTTGTCTTTTGTACATAGCTGGCAGTAGCACTCTAATTCTTTTTTTTCTGAGGAAAAGAAATTAATGTTAGTATTGGTTCATGTTCCGAGTTGAGAAACAATTTGAATGACTAAAGAAATACAAATTCAAAATGCTGGGAGGCCTTTTTGGTTACAAACACAGGACAGCAATGCTAAAAAAGCCAACACTACAAGGCTTTTTAGTGGGACAAAAAAACTGGGTGATGAGCAGAAGAAAGCAAAATTTAAGCCTGAAGTAATCTCTCCTTGCACAATAATTAATTAAAAGACAAAGGCTAAAATCCTAGCTGTTCCTCCAGGTAAAGGAGCACCACTACAGGTGGAGTTCCTCCTACAAAGATCAAAACTTTTGAAAGCAACACTGCATGCAAGTCTGCTATTTTCAAACCAAATAAAAACAATGCCATTTTTTTTTTACAATAACCACAGGTAGAGCTTGAGTAAGTGACAAATGGGATGCTGTTGGTTACCCAAGAGATTAATATGTTATGCATTACTTGATGGTTTCCATTTTGTGCCAAAAGGGCAAATACCAGCTTAATCCTCATTAAAAACCAAACCCTGCATGATCCTTTCACAGAAACAGAATGTGGTTTAGACTTGTTATTTATGAAGCCACAGGAAAACGCTGTCTTACATTACTGGAGGTGGTGATTTACTAAAGCTATCGATTGCACTAGTAAAGGAAAGGGCATAGGGAGGGAAGCAGGAATGACAGACTAATCACCCCTAAGATGATCAGGTTTCATTCTTCACATTGCAGAAGTTCTTGGAGAAGGAAGACTACTACTTCTAACTTCTTTCTGCACTCCTTCCTGCATTTACAGCACCAAAGCCACGTAAAAAATGGTGCAGGAGCAACAATAAAAGTATCAATACATCTTGAGTCCACTTGTTCAACTGTGAAGAGTAAAATCTGGCCTAGAACTTGTGTACATGCACAAAGAAACATTAAAATACAGAAACTTAGACCAATTTAAAAATCTTAAACATTTATGATCAAAACAAAAAAATGTTCTGAGCCATAAAATTAGTCTCTTTCAAGGCTACATACAAGAACTCACACCAAAAGGATGAGGATTAATAGGTGGCAATCAAAAGGTTCCCCAAATCTGAAATCTGGCATTTCACTTAAATTCAAGAGTTTAATATAACCACACAAATTGCCTTGGATTTTACAGCACTCTGTCACTGGATATCATGGCATTTAAATAAATAATCTAATCTCAAATATCTGTGTGTAATCTCAAACTTGGAATCCTGAAAAACATTCTCTTAAAACACCCCCTTCCCCCAAGATTTTGAATCAAACCAAATCAATGCCAATCATCTTCTACTATCACTGAAGAGATTTGATCAAATTCTTAGGACCCACTATGGAAAGATAACCCTGTTTCAGAGAGATTCACCAGAACACAGACCAGTCAGAAAAAAGGAGGAAAGAATACCCTACAAACAGGATTGCAAAATTATTTTTTACTATGAAGATTATTGATAAAAATAATTAGAAGATAGATGAAATGAGAACTGGCATTTAGGAAGGTAAATCTTAATAGCATCACTTTTTGCACACCTTTCCCTGCCCTATCAGGAAAGTAAGGAAAGTCTTATAATTGAGAGTTTAATGACAAGAAAATTTAACATTTATTTTCATGTTTTTTAATCTATTCAAACAATTAAAATTTTCCTAAAATATTTGCACACACCATTTATTTCAAATTCTAAAGTGAGCACACCTTTAGCTCATTCACCTCACCCATGACTTTTTCTATTTAAACAGTAATTGTGGCTCAGCACAACTGCACATGCATCTCAATGCCTACAGCAAGAGACAAATATTCAGTGAGATATCTACACTGAGTCACTGTGCAGAGGCCAAATTACTTGAAGTGAAAGATTAGATTTGGGTTGCCCTTGTTACACTTATTCATCTTCCTGGTCTTGTGAAGCTGTAGATATACACTGTTCCAACCATGACTAAAAGCATTTTGTGCCCTATCTTCCTCATTCACTTTGTTCCCACCTCTCTTTTGCTACAAAATTCCCACTTAGTGCCATTTGACAAAATTTACACTTTATTCTGGTTTGATGCCACTATCTTCTCATCTCCTGCCAAGACACAATTCACTGTCACACACAACAGAATTATTTCCTTGGCACAAATAAATCACTGCTTCCTTCTGAAGCTACTGTCCCCCTCCCATAAGAAGGGAAAACAATGCCTAATCAGCTGAATAGCAAAGCCTCTAGGAATACAGGTTTTTGCTGCTCTCTAGTGGACACAGTATTAAAAAAAACAAAACAAACACTCGTTAAAAATGCTTCAGCCCCCTTCCTTCTCTGGCCATTTAACAGTTCTTCATGCCTTTCAGCTCGAGCAGGTAACAGTAGAATTTCCATGTTTCAGCAAAAGGTAAACTAATTCAGCATCTTCGGAAACAATCCATCCAAAAGGTGAGCATATGGAATCGGAATATCGGAATTGCTCATGTCTCATTCTCCAGTTATCTGTGCATAAAGAACACAGACTACAACTACATGAACACATCATAGATGAGATTTAACATCATGAAGAGGAGATGTCAGTCATCAACTGCAGTAAAATCACTTCATTCCTATAAGGAAGTGTTTTCACTTATAACCGATATGAAAGAAAAAAAACCCCTCATATGGTTGTCCTCTCAGAGGTAGAATTTTTTGCTTTTTGTCCAAGCAGTCTCTGTTACTCCCCAAAGAAATGTTACAGAATTAAAAAAACTCAGACAGGAACCAGATCTCCAAGTTTTAATAAATACATAAATTTCTAGTATGGATTGATAATAGAAAGGGATGAGAAATTGACAACTCTGATGTAAGCTGATCTTCCAGAGTCAGTAATCTTTCAGGTAAAATGCATTTCAATGCATTTTGTAAACACCATTTAAATTTACTATCACTAAAAGCACTCTCAAAACTACCGAAGAAGAGAAAAAGCAGTTTTCAATCATGTCTGTCCATGGCAGAGAACTATTGTTTTTTTTTTAATTATTGCAACAGTTTTTTGATGGAACCACTATCCAAAGCTCCACTACCAACTAGTGAAAATTCACGTCTGTTTAAGCGATACAAGGTTGGGGAAATGACAGTACAAACAGCTAAACAAATGCACTGGAAGTCATACAGACATTCAAGGACATAGCCAAGAGCAGAAATTGGGTCAACACAGCAATGTAGTTCCTTGTGCATTGAATTTTGTCACTGCACTATTACCATTCTACATAGGTCATTCCTGCTTTTTGAGACTGACTAAACTAAAAAAAAAACTAGTGACAATGCTGTTGTGAAAGTGGGGGTGTGTGCATTATGACATGATCATCTCATACAAGTTATCAACAGCATATTTCTCATATCTCATACCACAAGATTAACCTCTTGTATTGAATACCATTACCTGTCTAGTTGCTCAGACTGAGTTTGACAGTTTTGCCTTTCCTTTACCAAGTCTCTCTTGCATCAATGTTGCAGCCTGGAAAGCCCCCAGTGAGGCTAAAACAAGTTGGCAGCACAAATGAAACCCTGAAATTATACAGCTTGATAAGACTTGAAATTAGACTTGAGCTGGCTCCCAGGAGCTCAGATATTGATACTATTACAAAATGTGAACAGGGAATTAAGTTCACTCCTGCCGCTTACCTTTTACAAGTGTACATCAAAACCTACTGAAACAGTCTCTTTTGTATCTGCTGTCTTTCTGAAGAAAGAAAATTGCAGGAAGACTGGTTTTTTAGTTACATAAACCCCTATGAATCACTATGGATGACATTTGTTTACATCCTGCATCATTACTTCAACCACACAGTTTAGTGCAGAACACCACCTTCGGCCAAAGAATTTTTAGTTGGAAATTGTAAGTTGAGACATCGTCTTCCAAAAGATGCTAACAAGGAGCAGTGCAGAAAATAAAACTTGTGAGGTGCTCTAAAAACCCTCAAACTGACATATTGTTACAAAAAAAAAAAAAAAAAAAAAAATTACATTATTAATATTTTATTTAATAATATATCTTTGCTTTACAAATTTAAAAAAGACAAGTAGTCTCAGCTTCCCAAAAGCAACATTTTGCTGAAAAAGACACTTCTCTTGTGATGTAGTAACTTCCTCCATGGAAAATAGAATCTTTGAAGAAAAAATTTCAGCAGAAAGTAGAACTTCATCAGAAGAGCAATCACAATTCTTGGTTCCATAAGATGCAGAGGATCAAGGAGCAAGGCTATGATGTGCAAGAGACAATAACAGATTTTTAGGGTTGTAATGCCCACTGGTAGTTTTTTTCCCTGTCCAATAAAACTTGCCAAAGGAAAAAAGCTTAATACATAACAGTGCAAATGTCAGCTTCTGAGTCTGTAATTCAGACAATCCCCTCAAACAATACACCTGACTCATCTCTGAACTCTTTTAGCTCAAGATACAAAAAGGTTTAGGTCTTAAAGTATCTGGGACATAGGTTCACTTTTTAAAACCACAATAGTTCATGACCTTCACTAACACATTCTTCTCACAAAGGCACTAATTAAGTTTCACTGTTGTGAAGTAACAGCACTGGGTATCAAGTTTACAGGAAAACTTTCATATACATTTCATTCATCTTCCAGTGCAAGCAGGAGGTTTTGTGATGCACTCAAGAAAAGAGAAACTATTTTATTAAGGCCCTACCCACAACTTGCAAGTAATGACAAAACCTCGTGTAAAATCCCAACTTCAAAAAAGTGATACTATATTCTCTGACACGTAGGTGTCAAAGGGCACTTTTAGTTTTCTTGCCATCTATCCAAAACACCACCCAGAGATAGTTCATGACTCTTAGAGCATGACAGCAGAAACAATTTGTTTCTGCTATCTTTGGTAGAAGAATATGCTTTAAAAAAAAAAAACAAACAAAAAACAACAAAACAAAAAACAAATCAACTGAAGAAAGCTAAAATTAAAAGCCCAGATAATAATTTTACAAGCATTATGAAAACAGAAAGATCTTTACTTGTGCTTTTAAGTTCATTCTACCATACTAATCAGATTGCTATCTTTATTGGCAGTTAGAAGCAATTGTCTGAATACAAGAGTTTCCAAGCAGTGACTCCCTAGAACTTCAGCCGACTAAAGACTATGGCCCTGCACAGTGAAAACCAGAAAGCTTGTTTTCAGACTCTGCCTTAAAAATTTAGGCTGTTCTACTGTTCAGCTAGCTGCTGGGATTCATTACATGCCTGACCTCTGTATAAACCAAGACGACTCAGTAACATCAGCATATTGCAGAACAGCCCCAGCACAGGCAACCAGAAAATGCCCAACTTCTGTCAACCCACAATAAGAACCAGCAGCCAAATCATACCTTGAACTACTTCATCAGCTTAAGACCACAATGTTCTGGCAAATTAACTGCCTTACCCACACCAGGGCCTCTGGACAAGTTATGGATCAGGAACTCTGGATTCCTCCCTGTTCCACTGAACAGACAGGATTTCTCTTTTTTTAAACAGAAGGTAGCATGCCACCACTTCCACCCTTAAGGTTTTGTATGGAAGCCTGTTGCCTTGTTTTCACACAAGGCTTTTAGACCTTAATTTCATGCCTCAGATTAAGGGAAAACTGTTGACTGATGGGAGGCATTAAAAGGGAAAAAGTTCAAAGCTCAAATTGAGCTAAAATTTCCTTCAACGTCTAAACTGAATGCGTTACATAAGAAAGCTTTAAATTACTAAAGCCTGCCGCACCTTTTCAAGAACACAAGAACAACCCCTGGGTAACTTTAGCTTATTTCACTGTTTCCGCATCAGAGATCTTGCATCGCCTTCAGTAAGAATATGGGTGATTAACTATATTTTAGTACACCAAGTTATGCTTTAAGTATATATATATTTTTTTTTCAGCATGAGTACCATTTAAGATTGAATTATGAACAGCATGGTATAGATCCAGACTGAGTGATGTCTCAAAGCTGTAGCTGAAGAAGTTGTGGTGCTTCTCCACTTCCTCTTTAAAACCCAAAACAATACACAATACGACTACAAGATAATTTAAGAAGTGAACTAATTACAAAATGCAGATTTCACCATATAACTTAGTATAGATGAAACTGAAGCCCACATTAGTTCGGGTAGGGTAACACCTGTATAACCCATTAGGCCATATGTCCCAAACTGAAGAACAACACACACATTTAAAAAAACAAAAAGAAAACTACCCAAATCTTGCATTTACGAATGCTGTTAAACACTCCTGCTTCATGCATTAGCTCTGCAACAGCACAGCTCTGATATCAAATCTCCTTTGCAAAAAAAGCACAGCTACAGAGGGCTGGAAGAACAGATCCATTTCGCTACACAATATTCACCCCAAGATTTAATTTCCACACGGGCGAGGATGTGTAGGACCGAAAGTTCACCTGTGCCCCAGCACGGCCACAGCAGCGCAGGGCGCTGCGGCGCGCAGCGGAGCGGGGGCAGCCCCTCGTCACCTCCGCGCCGTGGGACATTCAACACGTCCCCGCGCCGCCGGCGCCGCTGCCAGCGCCCTGCGCCGCCCTGGGGCTCCGGGACGGACGGGGGAAGCTCACCCAGCGGGAACTTCGCCTCCGCGGGCAAGGCCACACGCACCCACCCGCGCACACAGCGGGACACAAAGTTACCCCGGCAGACACCGCCCGACGCGCCGCGCGGCGGGGGCGAGGAAGTGCCGGCGGGGGCCGAGCGGAGCCCTCCCCGCCGCCGCTCCCGCCGAGCCGCCGCCGCCGCTCCCGGCCAACAAAGGGCCGAGCGGTCCCCGCCGGGCTCGGACACCGGGGGTGGGGGGGAGGTGACTCCGCCCCAGCCGGCCCCTCCGCCATGTTGTTGAAAGGAACCGGCGGGGACCCGCCGGCCCCCGCCGCTCTCCTCACCCACCCCCACACCCCCGCCCCGGGCGCCACCGCCGCGCCCGCTGCCTCCCTCCGCTCCCGCGCGCACTCACCGCCCGTCGCGGGGCCACCGCCCGCCGCGGGGCAGAGCAGCGCGGCCGCAGCCAGGCACAGCAGGGCCCAGGGACGCCGCCGCGGCCGCCGAGCGGCCACCGCCATGTCCCGGCCGCGACTGCCCGGAGCCGGGATCCGCCTCGCGCCCGCTCCGCCCGCCCGGGGACCGGCGCGGCGCTCGCGCTGCGTGCGCCCTCCCGGCCCGCTCCGGCCGCGAATGCCACCGACGCGGCGGCGGCGGCGCCGCCTGATTGGTCGGCGCGGGCCGGCCCCGCCCCCCGGCGGCCGCGGGCAGCCCCGACAACAACAGGCGGCGGGAGCGGGGCGCGACCCGCGCGGCCGGGGGCGGGGCGGCGGCGCCCCCTCACGGCGGGGCCGGGCCGGGCCGGGCCGGGGGTGTCCCGAAGGGAGAGCCGCCGCTCCGTCCCCGCGGCGCGGAGCCCGGAGGGACTCGGGCGGGGGGCTTGGAGCTTCCAGCCGAGGCGCTGCCAGCGGCGGGGAGGGACGCGCTGGCAGCTCTGCGGTGCGGAGCCTCGGGGGCACCGGCACCGCTGGAGGGCAAGTGCGGGAGCGTGTGGGCAGCTCTCGAGTTGCCTCCAGAGCGGGGGAAAGGAGCAGGAGCCGAGGAATTGCTGCTCTCGGGAGGTGCAGCGGAGGGCAGGGGGAGCGTGCGGAGCCCCGGGCCGTTCCCTGCGGGGCCGCAGCTCAGGGGCAGCGGCAGCTCCTTCTCCCTCTCCTGCTCCCGCTCCTTTTCCAGCTCCTTCTCCCGCTCCTTCCCCCGGCACGGCACAGCCCGGCCATCCCGGAGGGAAGGGTTTGACTCCCGCAGCGCTGAGCCCACAGGCTTTGTCCCCGCCAGGGAAGCGCGGTGCCAGGAGCCAGTGTAGCTGCCAGCTTATTGCACAGTGTGCGGGTAGCATCAGGAGTTAACTGCGAATCGGAAGCAAATTCCCATAGTCCAAATACCCGTCTGAGGTACACCTGGAATCTTGAAACCTGGAGCAACTAGGATGCGCCTCGCGAAGAAATTGAGGTTGTTACTTCTGTGTACGGCTTTATTGGCCTTGCATGGGTGGCAGAGCAGGAAGAGAGGCTCTCCTCTTCCCTCTCGGGATCAAGTAACCACTCTCCCAGCAGCTACCTGCTTGCTCTGGGAATCCACCCAAACCCCCAGCTCTGATATCTGTTGTGCCCATATGCTGAATCTGTTCAGAGTCTCGCACACGTTTTATACTCCCTTTGTTGCTTGTTTTGCACGCAGTGTGACCCTCCCATCACAGGCCAAGTCACGAACATCACAGGTAGATCACAGGTGTTTTTCCACGTTTCTTTCAGTCACTCTTGCAAGCCCCGTGTGCTGTCTCTGCTGGATGGTGCCTTCCCAGCTCACAGTGTTCAGGATGGCATTCTCCACATTTCCCAGCACGACGCTCACTGCCGTGGCACCCTGATCTCCTGCCTC
Organism: Oenanthe melanoleuca; assembly: GCF_029582105.1. Classification (NCBI taxonomy): domain Eukaryota; kingdom Metazoa; phylum Chordata; class Aves; order Passeriformes; family Muscicapidae; genus Oenanthe; species Oenanthe melanoleuca. Next base: position 92,219,948 of record NC_079335.1, read on the forward strand.
CCTTCTACTAGCAGTTGTTCAGCCAACACTGCTTTTATAAAAATCTTGTTTCTCCTACAGTACACTTCACCTGGATAAGTATCTTGATAATATAATAGCCGAGTTCAAAGTGAAGTAAAAATTAGTAATTCATTCTCTTTCCCTTTCTCTCTGAACAACGATCAGTGTCATACATAAACACATCCTAGTTATATTTTCTCTTGCAAAATAACATTTTAATGACATACAGTTCGTGACAGATGTTGAACCAAATGTCTGGATTTGATATAGATTCATGCTGTAATGAACTACTGAAGCTGACAACACCAGGCAAACATGTTCTTAGTTATGCATATGTAGAATTACTTGCAAGGCTAATGCTCAAATAAATATATTAGCTTCAGAAAGAAACATCGAAGCACTCAGTTAAATTGCTCAAATCCCAAAACACCTTTTAAAATCATATAAAGCATTGAAACTGTAAGTTAAGGAAGTTCTATGCTCGGGGGAAAAATCCACTATTTATTTCCCCATTGCAGATCTCCTGGGTTTAGGGATGGGTCACAGACTATATCTCTGAATGAAGGCAGGGAGCAGTAAGTAGAGCATGGTGATTTTTTTTCAGGGCTCCAAGTTCAGCCCTATGGGGAACATTTTGAATTAACATTCTGAGTGACATTTGGCTGACAGACACAGAAAAAATAAAATAAATCAATAACTTGCAGGTAGCAACTTACCAGCTAAGATGGATTCAGGTCACTTCCACATAATGCCACTACAAAGGAAAATATTTTTTTGCCAGGCCTCACACTTCTTTCATATCATGCATGAGGTAAATACAGAAGAAATACCCTAAATTATGTCATCCCCAGTCCTGACCCCTGGGTACCTCTCTCTAATCCTGTGTACATTAGATTTAAAAGCTGAAGTAAATGTGGGCCAGAAGAAAAGCTACCGAAATGGGTTCTGCATGTCCAGAATCTCCCCTTTTCATGCTATGCTTCCATGTGTCCAGATTCTTAGGACTGCAGATTCTGGTCTTGATTAAGGTGGGGCCTAAGAACTTCTGATTATGATACAGACTTTTGATTTTCATTGGTCTCTGGTAGGCATTTGGGTCTTGTTGGCACCTTCCCCTGTTATCACTGTAAGATACATCCTGGTGTTTTTCCATTGTCTTTCTTCCCCTGTTACTTCTGCTATCAATTCCCCTTTTCCAATACTTGGATCTCCCCCTTCCTTCTTATGAAGGCATTTTCTTTTGGTGCAGCAGGGGGTTTGCTAATCTGGGCAGTACCTGGCATCTTTAGAAGAGCTCTAGGAGAGGTTCTTAGAGTCACTGCTGAGATGCAAAATAATTCATGTTACATGTCCTGTTTGGTGACCAAAAAATCTGCCTTTGTTTTTGCTATACAAAATGGAGCAGTTAAATAAAAATTACAAAATAAAAATGATGGCCTGATAATATTTAAATTGTTTGTTCCTCCCTATGTTGGCAAACAAATCGAATGCCAGTGCAAAGAAAATGAGATCTTGATTCCTGCATCTAATTATTTTTGTCCTTAAACATGCTACTTAGTCAAGTGAGGCTAAGTCAGACAATGACACAGTCAGTAAAACAGTTTCCAAGATATGCCTGTCTGTAAAGTGACATTTTGTTTAAGAAGAAAATAACTATTCTGTGATCGCAGATTCTTCAAAATTACAATAATTGCTTGGCCTTTTCATGCCAAAATAGCATGAAAAACAATTTCACTGTACCAATTTGCCAAGTTCAATAGAAAACAACACATGACCATTGTATGGTTATGACAATTTAACTGGATGAATTAAATACAATTTTATTTCCTGTAAAGGAATCCTTGAAAGCACTTCTTACCTACTGCAATCCTCAGTGCTTACTGAGGATAGAAATAATGTCATCAGTGGACATATATTTAGAAGAACAGGCAAATCCCCCACTTTGCCTAGCCTAATTTATCTAATAAACTAATGAATTTATGACATAATTATATTCCAATTATAGAAATATGTAACAAAAGTCATCATTTTTTAATGCAAGGTAGAACACAAACCGAGATGACACAGAAAATCCAAACGATCTGGATTTATGAGGTTTGTTTAAATAATCAAATTGGTTAGATAGATTTGAAAATCCTTGCTTTTTAGATTGAATAAATCAGGTTATTATACAGGGAATATCTGCAAGTTAAACACTGATTAATTTCTTTCTTCTGTACTAGAATGTGACAGTCATACACAAGTGCAGCACCCACAGGGAGAGAGAACGAACTAATTAATCTTTACCTAGTGCTACTTTTATTTTTTGCAAGAATTATTGCCAGTGTATGAACACTACTTATGCTTTTCTTTTCTGGAAGATGGAAAACAGAAGAATTGCACCTGCATTAATGTTTCAAATTTAACTCTGTACTGCAAAGCCTCCACAAAGTAAGAAATTACATAGTGCGTTGTAATAAAAGACATTTTGGAAAGGGGCAAGTGGTGAGATAGGCAATTATATAAAACAATTTGTTCTATAGGTTAATCTTTGAGAAAGGTGAAGGATATGAATGTTCTTGTATTAGAAACTGATGAAGTTCCAAAAATGGGCACAAATAAATACGAGGTTTTTTAGGTTTTAAAGTAAAAATATATGAAAGTGTAATAGGAAATAGTATTAATGGTGATGACTGAAAGTTTTATTAGTCTTTTGGTGTAAGAAGTACTGTGTCAGGGTGATAAAGAATCTGTCTCTTGCCAACAATATAGGCACAAGTAGTGGTAAAGCAATATAAAATGAAGGTGTTGCAAAAATTCAAATTTTAGAGTTTTCTCTCCATGGTAAGTAGCTAAATGTTATGCTTGTTTGTTTGGAAGAACTATTCAGTGCATCATGATATTTACAAATTACTTTCACCAAGGAACTCAGCAAGTGGAAAAGTACTGAATGTGTAACATTTACCAAAATAGAATAAGTTATTGAAAAAACCCCAACATTGCCCTCCCCACCTAGTCCTTGATTTTTCCAAGCAATTTTACTCAAACTGGGACAGAAAATATCAAAGTGCTTATTAGTGTGCAGTTTCTGTAAGTACACAAACCAGAAAGTTTAGCAAAGATCTGTGATCTTTCTAAATCAGAGACAAGAAAAGGAATCACTTTTTTTGAAGCCACTGCTTCATAAAACACTCAGAATTACTCATTTTATAACCCTTATAAAACATTGCCTGATTTGACTCATCACTGTTTCCAAAACTGAATACTGTGAGATCTTAGTTATTGAACACCCAGTTAACCATCTCCTTTAACTGAAGGCCAGTTAAAGCTTAAGGCATATGAAGCCCTTTTTGCTTTTAATTCACTGTGGAACACTTTATATCCCAGAGGTATGAGCTGGGCAGCCCAGCAATGCGCCACATCAGCCTGCAGCTGCTTGATCCCTGCAGCTAATACCTACCTTATTTCACAGATAATGGATTTGTGGACATGTCACAGTGTCCTAAGTTCTTTAAGCAGATCCCAGTGATGGCAATTAAACATCTTAAACTTGGTTTCATTCCAGCTTGTGGAGTCCATCAGCTTGCTGAGCTACTATATGTGACCTGATCCGACTTTGCTTGAAATCAGGTATGAACCATCAGAGAGTGTGGTGTTAACTGCAAGTCTCCTTACAGAGAGGCCTGATTTCTGCTGAAAGTAGGGAAGAAGTGTGTAGTCCAAGACATGCTGCTAAACACAGCTGTGACTAGGAAGACTGGGTAGCTTAGGGAGTGGTTGCCAGAAGCAAAAAAGCTGACATCAACCATGTCTGGAAATTACTTTAGAGTATTTGTCATTATTTGCTTGAAGGCATTACATTGCTGAGCTACTTCTGTAACTCTGGTAACCCTCAAACAGAAGGAACATCTCACCTTCAACTACAGCAAAGGATACATGTGTAGCTTGCCTCTGATTAAGAAAGGATATTTCTTTTCCTGGGGAGCTTTTACCTGCTTCGTCACTGCTCATTCCAATTTGATGGTGCAAGAAATAATTTATATCATTCTTCTTGGCAAGGAAAGTCATTTTCCTCCAGAGACTGGACTCAATTTTGTCTAGTGTGGGGAAGGAGCAGCACATGTAACCTACCAAAAGTTAACATCCTTCTGGCAATGTACAGATCATGAGGTTTTCCTATTGCAATTCTCTGTGTACCCATTAGCAGGCAGGCAACCTGTGGGCTTGACAAGCTTGATTTCTTCTTCCATGGGATAAAGGCTCACAGCAGACAAGAAATTTCCTAGAGTAGGAAGTGGGAATGGTGGTGACAAGTTGCTAAGACCTCAAAATTAGATTTGGAGATCTAGATCATAACTTGGATTAAATATCAGTTATCCTTAATTTTTTTTAAGTTAAGTTTTTAAATAAAACATTAATTTTTTTGTTAAAGCAACATTCTGTTCAGGAGAGTATAAACTCACAATAAAAAAAATAAAAAAGAAAGATACAAGAAAATAACCTAATAATTAAAATTAATAAAATAATATTTGATTCATGGCACTGATTTATTAATCCAACAAACTGCAAATGAGAGAAGAGACATGTCCTTCTGTCACATGCTATAGGAACTGCTGACTGTGCTGCAGCTTTTCTAGACTTGATGCATATTCCCCATCCACTCCCATTCTTCAGTGCATGTGGCTGTAGGTTGCCTGAGGTGATAGCATTAAACTTTCTGTCACAGTTCAGGTTATACAAGGTTGTTTCAAAATCCTGTTGCTGTAGTCTCTTTAAGCAGTATTTTCTGTAAGTTTTCACCTGTTCATTTGCAATCAATAGCTTGAATTTACCCTAAAGGTGCTGGACCTTGAGCAGTCCCAAGAAAATATGATGCAGTTTTTTTATAACATGTTCTAAAAAGTTGCTTTTTTTCCTTTAAATCAGGTAATGGAGTTTGCACCTACTCAGGAATAAAACTGAAGAAGAGAAAAATAGGCTAAAGATCTATTTGAATAAAATGACAAATTATGCAGTGATGAGAAAGATGGTGGAAGTAATTTGTGGAACTTTATTCTTTACCAATTCTTGATCTATTACATTTTTAACTCTTCTGCAAGAATATGTAGTTTTGAGATTGAGTAAGTCATTGGTTATTCCTACATTTCCAAGTGAGATTATTAAGAGGGAAGACTGGACCTATATAAAAATAATAATTCATGCTGTTTTCAGGTCGGAATTAGCATGAGAATTCTCCTGAATAACATTTTTCTGGTTGCAAATAACAATCACTTATTCACTCTGATTCTCAGAATTCTGTTTCTCTATTACAGCAGTCGTTTTCCATCAGCCATATCCCTTGAGTGTAATTCCAAAGGCTGACTTTTACCCAAGAAGTCTTAGTAGTCTGAATACTAGATTGCTGAAGAAACTATCTCTCTTGAGAATTTAAGCATGTTAAAATAAGATTCTAGATAAACTAATATCCTAGAACTTCTGCAATAGTAGTGTCAAAAATACTTTCATCACACCTGCTCAACACATTTACCTGTTGCATTGTCAGCAGTATTTATTGCCAAAAAACAAGTGAAACGTATTACTAATTTAAAAACAGGATAATATTAAGGAAAAAAAAAGCACATTTTAAATGAAGCTCAGGAACATGTCTGTCATGGCACTGGATTTTCTGCCAGCAAAATATTGGAAATTATGGTAGTAAGTATATATATTTATCTGATCTAAAGAACAGTAAAAGATAGGAAAGGAAAAGTCTTCTTTGGCAAGGAGATAATTTCAGTTCAACTAACTGATTGTGGGACTAATTTGCCAAAACTGATGACTGTATTTCAAGAGAGAAAATGAAGAGCCCAAAAAAATGTTCAAAATTCAGTAGGGCAAAAGACTAAAGTATCATTCTGCTGCAGTTTAGCTTTTTAGAGGAGGTTACTCCTTTTGTAGCTGTAGCTGAAGCCATGAGAAGTCCAGGTTTTCTTGAGAAGCTGAATGCTTTGTCTTTTTCCAGGATACATATTTTCTCAGAACTTTGCTGAAGGTCAAAGGGCTGTGTAAATATTACATTTTGGAGACTGGCTGAGGCACTTTTTAAAGCACAGTTTTGGTTTCCACTTGAATCAACTCTCAGAAATGGCTTGGCCCACAAACACACCAGAATTAGTTTGCCCTTACAGCCTGGCTAAGAGGAGACGCTTCCTAGCATTTGTAGGATAACTGTTATCTGAGAGGCTATGGGATTCTGCCCTCCCTGCTGCTGACACTTGCCCATATCTTATCCACAGGAACCAAATCAGACAGCAAAATCAGAAAGGAACAAGCATCTTTTAGTTTGCAGGGTGTTTTTGATATACTATGCTCTCTGTGGGGTTTCATGATTTTGAGGGTGGGCATAAGGAAGAATGCAGGACATGGAACACAAAAGTGTTTGTGTCTGATTGAACTGCTTTCAGTCTATTTTAGCCTGGTACTGCATGTTGATCTACTCCACACTATCTGTCACTTACTCTAAAATGGACCCATTTATGTGGAGCTTTTCCTCCTGAATGAATCAGGGACCGAATTTGCATTCCTTTGGGCACTTTTCTGTTGCCATAAACATGAGATCACCCTTTCTCTTGGGCCACACCATGCCTTAGTCATGCCTTGATGAGTAATCCTAGTTCTCTGGATACTGCTCTCCTGTGAGCAAAATGAGGAAGAAATCCTGTGAAAAGGAAACTGCCATAAACCACTTGAGCCTGAAATGCAGTGTGTATTTGAACATTGCTATCAAAACCTGTAAAGGAATAGGTTGGTCTCATCGGGTTCCTGTCATATTCTTTACTGTTCTAACTTTGTCCTGTAGTTAATTTCTCGGTATTCTTCCAAGTTGGCTTGAAAGGGACAATCACAGCTGCCACTGGACTTTATTCACAATAATGAAAGACACTGACATGTTTTCCCAGAAGCAGTGGAATAGTTGGGTTGTTACCCCATTCTTCTCTTGCTTATGAACTTGGACTAACTTTGAAGCAGGTTCTAATTTTGTAAGATAAAAGTCACTGCTCTACTTCTTATCTTGACCAGCCTTTGATTAAAATAGGTTAAAATAGGTTTCAGTAGTTTAGAAGTAACTTAATTTAGATGTTGGCAGCTAAAGTATCACTTTAGCCTTTTTACAGTTGAGTGCTTAAATTCTCTGCACAATGTAGAGAGAGATACTTAAAAATTAACAAAATATTTTGAAGCAAGGTTGCCTAAACTTCAATCTCTCCACATACTTAATAGATTCTATCTAGAATTGGGGTATTCCTGCAAAAGTATTCCTGGGAGCTGTTATATTTTAACACATTATTTGAATGGAAAATACAGGTTTAATGCCCAAGTGATTTGTGCTCACAGATCTTATTTTCAAGACTAAGGATATTTGGAGTGCTACTCAGGGTCTTTCCCACTGGAGCTACTTCAACAGCTCTGGATTCCTATCATGAGCTACAGGAAGATTCTTGATCTTTAGTAGCCTAGAGTGTCAATGGCAGAACAGCTGCCTATGGATGTCTTACCTGTGGCCAAGGAGAAATTGGGGGACCATGAATCTTGGACATGGATACATAAATACTTTTCATCACTGTGTTTGACATCTATCACATTCAATTGAGCTGCCCTTCACAACCAGCTCCTTCTAGTCCACTCTCCCTTTTATGGCTCTGACTGTAGCCAGTGTTATTTACTGCCTTCAGATTTGCTTTAATGGAACCTATACAGAGCTGATAATTCCATATCTCCTTCTAGTTTCTCATGCATAGAGTTCACCACAACTTCAGAATGTTATTATTCCTCCTTCCCAGTCCTTCTGACTTGCCTAACCCTGCTTTCTTCCCACCTCATGTCTTACTGAGTGTACCAGTACAACAGGATACAGCTGTGACTACTTGGATCCCTCCTCTACATTATTCATCACTTTTCCTGAGCTTTTCTCCTGGTGATGAGCAATTGAGTTTTTGTAAGAAAGATACTGTGGTTCAGTAACTTTGAGGGGAATGGGAAGTTTATTACCTGTCATTGTAAAGCACTCGATTGAGAACAGGACTTTGTTTGTGTGTGCCCAAGGCTTGCAGTGTCCTCTGATATATCATCAGTAGCTAGGCTGGGATAGTTGACTTTCTTTAAAAAAGCATGCACATTAGGAGGTGACTGAGTTAGATGCTGCTAATTTATCTTGCTTTTCTCCCCCAACCTTTTGTTCGTCAGAACAGAGATCTTCCATCAGGAGATAAATTTTGAGAGGCCCAGCTGCAAATTTATTCCAACTATGGTGGCAATTATCCCTATCCATCAGCTGGACACTTTCCTGACCTAACAGGAGAGAATCATGGCACATAATACCGACTTCTTGCCTTCTTAAAATGGAGGTGTAGACATCTGAGCACGCTGCTTCACCTTCAGTTTGTTTGCCTGCAATTTGAGAAGATTGAGCTTTGAAGTTAGCTTAGCTGTACTTTGAGCATGGAGTTGGATTAGATGACCCTCTGAGACTGTATCCAATCTAAATTATTCTACCATTCTAAGACATATCAAGCTACAGTAAAGCAAGGAGAGAGATAGTGAATAAACCTTTAACTATGAATCTCAATGAATTCTGGCTTTTAATAAGTTGGGTTTTTTTTTTTTTTTTTTTTTTTTACTTTTGAATAGCTGTCTGTATGCCTATTTCTGATTTTGGTGGATTAATGCATAGCATCAGTTTTGGCTGGATTTTAAGCCTTTACACAAATAACAGTCCTATGTCTGCTCTTTTGAATTTCTGTAAGTTTTATTTGGATCAAAATGGAGATTGAGATGGGAGTTCTGCATGACAAAAACCCTTAAAAATAATGGCCTCAAAGCTTAAGCTGTTCAGTGGTCTATGTTTTAATTACTCAGATCACTTCTGCCATAACAAATTTTAGTATGCTCTTCCAAACTCTTGAGCCAATTTTTCTGTACATTGTTTTTGGCTCTAGATACCTCAGCAAAAGAGGCAAACAATCTCAGCATATGTTTAAAAGACCTTGGCTACTGAGTGTATGATGTCAAAATTGATGTGTCTTCCTAACATAGACTACCTCCAAATTCTGGATGTTGAGATCAAGAAAGAAAATGTCCAAGATAAATTTGTGGTTTAAGAACAGCTTTGCTATAATGATAGAGAAACTTTGCCAAGTAGTAGTCTGGGAAAAAGCTGCTGAGAGCAAGTCACTTTCTTACTCTGTAGGCAGAACCAATGGCAATGAAATAGAGTAGTGAATACTTCTGAAGTAACCTGTTCACAGATGTACCCTAGAGACTCCCCAAATCCAGGTCAGAGCCCACTGGGTTATACCTTCTTGGAAGGTAACATGGACTTCAAAATAATGGGATCAAGACTGGAAGTTGCTTTGATGAAACTGATGAACAATTCCCAATTCACTCAGCTGAAAAAAGGAAAATGTAATATGACTTTGAGCTTGGTTTTAGCCAACATTACAATAAGAATTTAGTCAACACAGGAGTTCAAACACACAACTCACCCTACCCTAGTATGGTGTGGGATCAAGGGATGCTGTCTCACATTTCAAAGTATCAGGGAGGCTTCTTGTATGCTGGCTGAAAGGGTGGTGGGATGATTCTAGGAAATCCTGTTTGGTGTCTCAGGCAAACCTAAGCATTCTCTAGAGTCTGAAAAGTCACTGAGAGGATGCTGCTGGCCCTAGAATAGGAAGCTGTTCATTCTCTTAACAGGCAGGCTGTATCACAAACATGACGGCTGATATACCAGCTGGGGTAAAGAACACACACAAATGTCTTGTGTGTCTCCGATGTTAGAAACATCCCAGCCGTGTGAACAGTCAATCCATGCTCTAACCAATGTGCTCATTGGTGTTGAGGGAGGTGAGGATAATGGAATGGCCCAATGTATCCATATACAGCTTGAGAAGTACAACAATGGCTTTAGGAGGTGTCCTGAATGAACGCAGTCTGGACGTGGGGTTTACATGGATGAAGAAGGTTTGCAGGAGGAATGTACATTATTAAGTTTGGCAAAAAGACATGAAGAACCACTGATGTGTGTTCTGTGGGCATCAGACATGCATGTCCTGCAGTTCCTCTACAGGCTTTCAGTGGGATGAGGACTCCAGTTAACCCTGAGACCAAGCACAATGCTTAAGCACCTGTGAGTACAGTTAAATCTTTCTGTTCCAAAATAGGATGGCTCATTCAAACTGTCCACAAGAGTAGTTCTTAGCACATGCTATCCCTGCAAATCATCCCCTAGAGAAGTGGCTGGAAGGGTTAAAAATGGCACTGACCAGAACTGTGTCGGGGAACAGTTCAGCTGTCAGTCAGATGTGATATTTCTGCTAATAGCTCTGCCTTGGCTGTGATAATTTTCTAGTACATCCTTGGGGATGAGACTAGCCTCCGTTGAAACCTTGAGGCCTGCAATGTGAAAATATATAACTGTAGAGCAAAGCTAAATACTGAGAAATAATTTTTTGGGTGCTAAAACCCACCCATTTAACTCAGTGGGGAAATAGTGTTTTTCCAGTACCAAATCATCATTATGGCTAGAACCTCAATGAGTATGTCTGGAACCAAGGAAGGTCAAACAAAACACCTGTGAGGTGGAATTGTTACTGATCCATGGAAAACACAGTTATTATACTGCTGTTCATGTGAACATACTCAAAGTGCACCATACAAAGCATATATTTCCTGCAATGTTATCATCATCCTGGCTTGAATTTGAATGTGATCTTAGGTACTTCTTATAAGGTCCAACAGGGCTGTCGCCCCCTTTTCTGCTGAAGCATTACTAGTATCCCTGAGACAGGCTGAGGGAAGGTTATATTACCTCTGATCAACACCAGGGTGTGATGCTGAATTGATTTCATATGTATGTTGTGGTTTAACCCTGACTGGCAGCTGACCCCCCCAGAGCTGCTTGCTTACTTCCCTCAGGGTGGCATGGGGGAGAGAACTGGAAGAGTAAAGATGAGAAAACTTGTGGTTTGGGTTTGATAGGTGAAACACAAACAAAGCAAAATAAGGTATTAATTCACTGCTTTTCCCCTTTTCAGGCATTGTTAAGGCATATGCAGGAGAGCAGGGCTGGAATGGAATGGTGGAATGGTGACTTGGGATGACAAATGCCATTGCTGGAATTATTCCCCCTTCCTGCTTCTTCCCCCCATTTTATAGGCTGAGCATGATCCCATCTGATATGGGATATCCCTGTAGTGAGCTGTCCCATCTGTGTCCACTCTCAACTTCTTGTGCACCCCCAGCTGCCTCACTGGTGAGAGGCAGAAAAGGCCTTGGCTCTGTGTAAGCCCTGATCAGCAAGAATGAAAACATCTCTGTGTTAACAACACTGTTGTCAGCACACAGCCAAAACACAGCCCCATAGCAGCTACTGCAAAGAAAATGAAGTCTACCCCAGGAAAACCAGCACAATGCAGAAATTCCCACAGCCTGTGCTGTCTGTAATTCCACTACTCTCTTCTGCCCACACAGGATGAAGAGATGTTCTGACTCTGGGTTCCCTCTCTCACATGCAAAGTCTGCTAGTGCTGGAGCTGAGACATCCACTCTGAGTGCAGCTCCAGGTTAGGCTGTGTGTACATAGAGCCATTACTTAGGCACATTAGGAGTAGAACAGGGTGGTGTTATGGTGGGGTTTTTAAAAATATAGATACAGCGGGAGGGAATATAATAGGAAAAATTTTAGATCAACTGGTAACAGTGGAAATTGCATGAAGTCACAGAATAGGCCTTTTAAGATGCAACAAGTAGCAGCCCTCTGACTGGGTAAAAAGGGAGGCCAGGTTCAGGCTAAGGGATCAAAGTAGTCAAGGAGATGTTAATCTAGAAATATTTCTGTCTCTGGGCAGCTATTGTTGAAGTATTAAGGAGAAGCAGCAGGGAGGAACTGTTAGAGTGCAGGCTCAAACTATATATCAAAACAGCAAATAAAAGCCAAACCCCAATCAGAATTTTTTTTTTTTTTTTTTTTTTTTTTTTTTAAGATGCATGCATGGCATTAATCCCACTACTTGAACACGAAAATGAAATTGCAATTCTAGCATCTAGTTTTTCAAAAATCTAGAAGGCAGGTTCTCTTCTCCAGGACAATACTGGAGTGAAAACAAGACTTGCAAGTATTAATGCAGAAGTAATACCTAAATCTCAGTGCCAAAGAAGAGGAACTGTGGAATCTTCCAGGGAGGACGAGTTGTTCTTTCTTCTTTCACTGCACAGCTCAGAAGCAAGGCTGGCAGTCTTTGGTTACACCAAAATGAGTTTTGCTAATTGTCAGTCCTTTGAGATGGATATGCTGCACTGCAGAAACTTGCAGGTTTGGCTTGATTAAACAGCAATGGGAAGAGAAACTGCTCCTCTCACTGCAGTTCTGGGCAGCGCAGCACACTATTGATAGATGGTAACACAACAAATTTTGTGATTGCCAGAGAAAAGGTCCCTAAGCTGAGGAGGGCAAAAGACCTGCTGATTGCCTACTGCTAGCAAAACCAGTGGGCCAGATCAGGATATTGGGGTATTCACAATTCAGTACAATTAGAACTGCTACATTGATTTCTTGTGCAATTACTGTTTTCAACCTTGCTCTAGTGCTGTCTTTGTGATTACTTTGCCCTATACACAGTTTCTTACCTGAATTAGCAAACATTCTTCCTCAAGTGCAGCTGACCTTCATGTTGGAACCGTGCTGAAAAAGGTACTCTCCTTTGGTGTAGAAAGCTGATTTATTTTTGAGTACCAGGCCAATTTTTTTTCTCTGTCATATTCTTGATGAATGTTATTTTTAGTTTTTAATTATACTAGGGAATCTAAAGAACAATACTGGCTTTGAAAAAAGGTGTGTATTGTTGTTGTTGTTTTCCCAAAGGGAAACATCATCTTTATAACAGGTCTCTCATGCCATTCTCTGGTAAAGGCAACTCCCTTGGTGTGTGAGCAAGCCAGTGAACTCAGCACCACAGCAGCTCAGGTGGTGCACAGTTCATGCTCTGTATACTGTTAAAGGGTGTGCAATAAATTCCTGTAGCCTGCAGATTATTGTTAGAGGTGGGAAGCAAACACAGAGAGTGTTTTTGCAACTTATTGATGCTGCTTAACCATTTCAGTTCCCTGCTAAGCTCTGTTCAGGATACAGGGATGGGTTAGCTCTGTGAAAGGACTGGCACAAAGATCTCTGGATGCATTTTGCTGAACTTATACTCTAGTTCAGTATCTCCTGAAACCTGCATGTTTTTATTCCTTTTCTCTCATCCCCCTTCACAGAGCTCTTCTGTGTGACCCCATGACCCCGCCACCTCTTGTCACTTGTCACAGGCAAAGGGACAGCCAGCTCCCCAAGTGCTGCTCGAGGAAGGGGACTGATGTAGATGAGTGCCTTAAAGCAGAGACCCCACTAGCCATAAAGGACTAAAAGTAGATGGTTCCTGCTTGAAGCAGGTAAAAGCGCTTTATTTTCCCCCCTTGATCCTTCTGTGACTCAGAGTGAAACCCTGCTGTACATAAATAACTCTTCCATCTCTGTGAACTGGAGGAATTTGGCACAAGAGTGGCTCAGTATTTTAGGAAAGTCGACTGTAAATGAGTGCAGTGAATTGTTATGCATACATTTTAAACGTAATACAAATGGCTTTTGCCTTATTGCCACGCTGTAATAATGGAGTAATTTAAATTTTTTGCTTTTCTAGGAAAAAAATGAAGATATCATTCAGGTGACCCTGGGAAATAAGCTTTTATAATCAATTGGGAAAATAAAGCTGTATTTCAAAATATTTAGTTGTATAATTACATCATTTTAGTATTGTAAGTGTAATTTGCTTTTGTCTGTTGACAAATGCTGTCTAGTTATTTAATACTCTATTTGTCAGCAAATGAACATGTATTTCCAACACAAATTCTTGTTTAAATCTTAAAAGAAGTGATAATGTGGAGTTTGACCTCCATAGTCACTGCCTGATAAAACATAAGTAAATATATTGTTTAAGGTATGCAGTAGACAAATATATCAGCAAAATACTTCAGATATTATGGTGATACTATTAGTGAAAAATATTACCATTTCCTGATCATTCTTATAATTGTTGCAGTTATTTTATATTAACAGTTCTTTAATTATGTGAATGCCAGAAGGATAAATTCACAAAAAGGAAAATCACTTTACATATAACTTAGTGGGATAACAATGTGTAGAACCTATTTTGAAGAAACCACGACAGACATATTTCATTCGTCAGTCTGACACAAAAGGAAATGACTTCCTCTAATATGCAATGAAATAAATAAAGGTCAGATGGTTCATTTGTCTGCATTTGCTTTGCTCAGTTCTACCAGTTAAACAGGATGTTTTCTATTAACATTGCTTTCGGGTTTCCTGGTAACAATAGCACCAAAATAAAGACCAGATTTTGTCAATGTGAAATTCACTCCTCCTGCATAAAGTCCTATGCCTAGAATCTGCAAAGAGAAAAGCTGAAATAAGATGTGGGAGCTGCTATATTTCTGTGTAAGCACCAGGCTGAGATCCGTACAAGCTTACAGGAGGCAGGCACTCTGCTTCCACCAAAACTCAGAGGAGGTGAGCACCTTGTTCTTAAAGCTTTGTTTTGCAAATGGGAGCTCTGTGAGGCCTAAGAGCCTCCCAGTATTCTCTGTGTATATGAGCATGTATGAACTGTGCCTTGGGTATCCAAAATCTGTGCAGGTGAAAAGGAGAGCACGGGCCATGCATCTTCTCAGCTGTGGAGCAGCAGCAGCCTTGCTGAGCCAGACTGCTTACCAGGCAGGCTACTGGATCTTCCTCACAGACCACACTTGGCTCCTGCCCTTAGGTGACCTCCAGCTCAGGCAGAAGAACATGAGTTAACTGCTGGCAAGCTTCAAACCACATGGGGTTCAAGTGGAAGGAAGGGCTTTAAGCCAGTAATGTGTGCACTGGATGTTCCACCTAACTGGAATGTGGTTTGTGTTGAGGTATGTTTTCCTTGGCTATTTTTTTTCCTGAAATGTGCAATTACAAAAATTAAAATATTTACATCATTACCAATGAAATTTCAGTGTCAGCTTTTTCTGTCGTCAAATGGAATATTCCTATGTGCAGCAGGTGGATTATTTTCCTTGGGGGTCAGACACAAAACTGTTTTCAATGCAGAGAACAATAAACAGATTATTACAGCTATATACTTTCTGGTCAAGAAGTTTCCCTGTGCTCAGAGGTGATGCTTGTCCCATAGCTCCCACATCAGCTGTGTGCCAGGCTTCACAGTAGTTGCTAACCAGTCGGATCCCATTTGCAGTTGAACCATGCCATATTATTTTTTGAGGCCTGAAAGGTAACATTAAGAAGTTATTTACTGGAAAAATCTCTTGCTTTATTCAACTGCACACCTGTGATGTGTGGTGATCTGCATTCCTCGTGCTTGAAGCAAAGAGTGGTTGGGTAAAGATGAAGACAGAAAGGAGAGAAAGAAAGGAGAACACAACCTGATATCCCATTTCTAGACTACCAGAGAAGGCAAAGAAAATTGGCATAAAGAAAGTGAGAAATTTCTATCACATCTAGTGGCCCAAGATACTGCTACTATTTCTATTAGTAGCTGATATAAGTAGAAGAAAATCTCTTACATGTAACATAGAAAACATAAATGGTAATGTCAACTCACCAAGAGGAATCAGTCATGACATTCCTCCCATCGAAGGAATATATTGGAACACTGAATGTTGAATTGTCCACCATTTCCATCAAATATAGATTCCCAGTTACTGAAAAGGGTTTCTCCCTGTTAAAATTTCAAAGCCACTTTTACAAACAAAATAAGTCCCAAATCTACAATAAGTACACAAATCTACAAATAAGTCTCAAATCCCAAGTCAGATCTCAAATTCCTTTATAGATTTATCTGTAAATTGAAAATTTTATCTGCATTTTAGGAGACTTGTGATTTCATCTTTCCCATCACTTTCTGCATAATATTCCCAAATAAACTTGTCTCTTCTGTCATCTCTATGTAAATAGCTGTCTGGTCCATGCCTTTGCCTCAGAGTTGTCTCTCTGTTCTGTTGTTACTCCAAAAATTCAGCTTGGTCATCCCCTGTCCTTTTCCTCCTAAGGCATTGTTTGAAAAATTGCTTATAACTATTGTAGCTGTAGAGAAAATACAGCCATAACTTCTACTGGAACTTCTGTTAAGGTCACAGTTTTGTGAAAACCCTTGCAAACATTCAGGCCAAACCCTTTGCATTTGGCCTCCTCTCAAACTGCTTTTGAGTTTTCCCAGTCAAAGTTGAGACAATATTGTCTTCACAAATTTCTCTCAAGGCTCTGTGTTTGCATGCACTTCAGAGCAGCATCCGTTCAACATGTTCCGAGCATCATGTGTTATTCCTGTAGGTTTCTTTGGCCGCTTGTCCTGGGAGCCAGCCAATGCTACAAAGACATGGTTTGTTTTCCTCAGTTTTAGAGTGTGTCTGTTTATGTGAGACCACAAAATGACTCATGCTCTAGACTCTCCGTTTCATTGGGGTCTATCCAACAGCATTCCCAAGCATAGAATTTGCATTTTTCTTAGAAATGAGAAAAATAGGCATTTCATCCTGTGATCAGCACTAGAAGATAGAACATAATAACTCAGTAGTTTTCTGCTTCATCACTACTTTTTTTGTTTCTTGACTCTGGCTGTGAAACATGAAGCAAAGCTTCTTCTTTATAAAATGCAGTTTGGGCTGAAACTTAGTGCTTTTGCTATTTTCCAAGATTTTTGGGGGAACCTACAGCCTAGCCTAAATAAAAAAAGCACTAAATACCCATTTTTACCTGGAGATTGACTACTGGCAAATGCTGTCGGTCTGTTTTTCTGACAACTGTGGCCAGGTCTTGCAAGTGTGATGAGAGGAAGGCTCTGTAGGTAGATGTCAAACCTGCAAGCTGGGCCTGCCGAAAACACTGAAAATCTGCTCGCATGTCACCAGACAATGGGAAGTTCAAAGCCACCAGGTGCAACTGGAAGAAAAAAGAAGAAGAAGCACCATTAAAAAAAATACTTATCACACAGGGAAGATACATGTTTGGAACAAAACAGTGCCCCCTCCTCCTGCCAGCACAGAACACGTACCCTTCATAACAGGTATGAAAGTTATTTTTTGCCATAACATTACATTTCCCAGAACCATGAGATCCTTAGCAGAAATATCAATTTATCTTTCAAAGTCAAGGAAACCATAGATTAGAAGAAAGGAAACCATAGAAAGTAATCCACAGAAGGTTATATACTCCTAAAAATAACAATCTTTTAGAAGCAGCTAATATTTTCAATCAGAAATTTTTGAGTTTTCACAGGAACAAAATCCCAAATCCTAAAAACATGGAAAAAATAGTAAGAAGTGACTAGGTACCATTTAAAAATACCAGAAGTAGCATGCTTAAGTCAAGCAGCAAGATGCAAGAACTAATTCACATTCTTGCTTTTTTTTCTTTCTGGTTTCATTTTTTAGATATGCCAGTTATCTTATTTCTTTGTCTAAATATTTTAAAGTATTTTAAATAAAGGCTTAAGTTCTAAAGTGTCTACCTAAGCCAAGCATCACGGTGAAGATTGAAAATATTGTTATGAATATTTTAATTATTTAATTGTTTCACTATGGTTAGTTTAGAAGTTACTCTGTATTGCAGGTGCAATCACTAAATGAAGAGGTATTCCTAACTCAGAGTCAGGGTTTTTTTTTCCTCTGAGATGGGAAAGATCCTGGGATGATGAAAATGGATCTGGAGGGAACAATTTCAAATTGTGTCTGAGATGTCTGAACAAGTTAAAGTGTATTTGTAAATTTTGAAGTAAAATCTCTGAGTTTGCAGAGCAAATATTGCAACTGTCCCTCAAGATGCAAACTATCCCTTTACAAAGCACACATCTGCAGCTGCTATACAGATTTCATACTTACTGCTGGTTTTCCATGGTTCATATTTGATATTGGTCTCAGTGCTGGAATAGACTGAAATCCCTGTTATTTGAACACAAGCAAAAAGAAAAAAAAAGTTAAAGGTCAGAATTTTAGACACTCACTACTTTTTAAATAAAAATTTAATCAAACCTGGAGTCCTGCATTAAAGCAGTCTGCTCTTGATAGGAGCACAAGAACAGTTGAGGAAAATCAAAACTGAAAGAGCAAGCAGGAAGTGAAAACAGAAAACGTAATGGGTGGAAACACTTCTCAACCGTGCTAATTGTTTCAGGAACAGCAAAGTTTCTTCTCTAATTATGGCAAGTATGAGTAACAAGCCATTGGCTGTAGCAGATGGGAAACTCAGGTGGTGTCAACTGGAGGCTGCAGAAAGTTTCTCATAACTTGAGGTCTAGACATTTTCCCAGTGTGCTAGGTGAACTTCTCCCCAACCTACAGCAACCTTTTTTATTTGTTTCTGGCCATCTTCCTTCTCACTGCTCCTTCCTAGCACTCTTTTGCCCTTTCATTTTCTCAGCAGACCAATTAAGCTGTCATCAAAAAACCTTTCTCTATTCCCTTTGTCATTTCTTGGTTTTTATCCTCCCCCAGTTTTTTGGGACAGACAGCATGTTCAGATGCAGGTTGGTACAATAACTTGCAGAATGGGGTCAGGTCCAAACTCACAATTGAGGCTTTAGAGTGCACCCTCTGCACACTGCTGGGTAAGCTACTCTCAGGTGATGATTATGGTGCACTGAATACAGAACTATGACCTTTCAAAGAAAATCTGCTTTTCAGAAACCTTTTCTGACCTTCCTTGAAGGGGATCAGGACTTGATATGACTGATACCAGGCTTATGAAACAGAATTCTCTGGGCTTGTGGGTTTTGGGTTGGTTTCTCTTTTGTTAGTTTTTTGGTCTCTCTTGTTTAGTTTTGGGGGTTTTTTTAATTTTTTTGTTTGTTTTGTTTTGTTTTGTGGTTTTTTGTTTGTTTATTTTTCTGGATTTTTTTTGTGGGCAGCTTACTTTATTCTGCTTTTTGTAAATGTTGCTTTGTCTCTGTAGTGTTTGGAATCTCAGAAGATACTGGAAACAGATGACTGTCCAAGCAAATCAATCTGCAAGCTCATGGAGTGGTAGGATGCTTATTTTGAACTGACAAATCTTGGTGGAAAATATTGTTGTGCAGAGATCTGCATACAACTTCTGCTGAGTGTATCACACATCTAGACTCAGTTTTTACAGTCCAATATTTTGTACTTACATGGCTTGATATGGCTGGAGGAGGAAGGCTGTCAGCAGGGATGGGAATTAACTCACCAAGCTGAAAGAAACAAAAAGGAAAGTAGAACAAAAAATATCACCAGGAGCTTCTGAATTATAAAAAAAAAAAAACAGAGTCTTTGCACCCACACTTCCCTCCCTCTGTAAAAATATCTCCCTCACCTTCATTGTGAGGAAGGGAGTTGGTAAAGATTAGGGTGTGGTGCAATAGTACCTGCAATTTTCTCCATCCTTTCCGAACACGGATAAAAACCTCACTGGTTTCCCTCAGGTAGATTAGGGTACCTTCTGCTACATAATGAACTTTTTCCAACATACCCTCAATGTTTTGGAATGTTGTAACCTGTCAAATAGGAAAATGAAACATACTCATCAGACACACAAAACATTCTGCAAGTTAAATAGTCTCATTTGGACACATAAATGTCAAGGCTTCTTCTGCAGGAAATGCTCATAAAGTCAGTTTTATGTAATTTAATCCATAAAGGAATATGAGTATCTTGCTATTTTGGCATAATAGCATGATCATTCTGTGGATTGTAGTAGAACAACAGCAATTTTGTACAATTTTGTACAGAGTGAAGATTGTTGCATTCCTACCATTTAGCACCCTGGGTCGAAATGGCAGAGTTCAGAAGAGAACTGCAGTTTAAGAATGGGACAAATTTCAGGATAGTGCAATTTCTTTCCCATTTCTTTTTCTCATTTCTTTATTATCAGAAGGCATTGAGTACTTTATAAATCATGCAGACCCTCCTATAGATTTGTATATATTTTAAAAAAATCTTTGTTTTGACCTAAGTAAGCTCAGATCTTCTGTCTGAGACAGCAGCTCCCACCCTGCAACTACAGTTTTCTGTCTTGGGGAACTAGTCTTTGAACATCTGTTTCTTCCCTGAGAATTGCAACAAATGCCCTCTGCTAACTTGAATAGGGCTTTTGTAGGGGTTTCCTCAGGCTTTTTTGGTGGTTTTTGTTTTTGGCAGTTGGTTTATATTTTTTTTTAAAAAAAAAGGGGGGGGTTTGTTTTTTTTTTTTGACAGAAACTATGAATTCTTAATTTAGAAGTTACTGAGACTTCTGCCTTAGCTGCTTTTTTCTTTCTTCATGGATATCTTGGACCCAATTTTGATTAATTTCCTAATATAAGAAAAGAAAACAAATTTATATGTATTCTCTGGCACAATGATTTTTAGATTTTCTAGGGAAAGCTACAGTTTGCAATTTAAAATCATGTGGTTTATGAAACATTCTACTAAATAAAAACACAGGATGGAACTTTCACTCCTCTTTCAGTGCTACTAGTGACCACCAAAAGTTTTGAAGAGAATTTTCTCTAGCAAACTTCCTTATTTTGCTCTCTTACCAGATTCCTGGTGGCAGGTGACCCTGGCTCTCCAGGAGGACCTGGTGGCCCAGGCATTGCAGCTGCTAAAATAAAATAAGCATACAATACATGCTGAAGGTCATCTTTTTTGAGAGAAAATGTGAGTGACACAAAGAAATGACTTAGTGGTGGTGTCCAGGAGCAGTGGAAGTTTTAAATAGCCATAGTCGTGTCCTGAATACCTCAGGTCAACCACAGAAATACATTCTAAGGATTTTTTTAGAAGCAAACAGTCTCTTCTCTGATTTTTGGGGGGTTAAGGCCAACAGATTGCAATCTGTTGTAGAAACTGCAAATGAAGAACAAAACTTATTTAAATAGACCAGAATACTGTTCTTTTAGCTACTGCACATGAAAGAGGAAGAACTTTTTGCTCCTGCCCATATAAGTTTTGAGGGAGTCATTACATCTTTTGCTCTAAAGGCAAATGAAAATCTACTTTTCCTGAGATGAAAAATTTATGTCTGTAAGCTCAGCTTGTGCTACAAAGCAAAAAAGAGTTCTTCAGGAATATGAACTTGGACTTCCAAGACTGCAGCCCATACCACATGGTACCTACTCCAAAAGTGAATTTCTTCACCTTGAGCTGTTTTCTGGAGTAAAAACTTCTTTCTTTTAAGGCAGGAAAGTTTCAAAGATATGGAAGACAAAGCATTTTGTGCAAATGCATGGCATGATAATGGCACTTCAAAGCTGCTTGTAAGAAGGAACCTCAACACAAGACTTGTTTGGTTTTGTGAAACCCAGAGGAGGCTCGAAATCACCTTTTACAAGAAGTATCTATGCACTGAGGCATTTGCAAGTATATTCCAGAGCAGGTCCTTCATGTCAATGGCAGGGGAAGGAGGTCAGCTCTCAGAAGTGTTTACAGCTATTTGCCTGCAGATAAGCTACTCCTCTTTCCCCACATCACAATATGTGAACTCCATACTACAGAATGTGAACTCTGTAATTACAGATAGCAATAGCTTTAAAAGAGATAACTGAACCTCAAAGATAGGGAATAAATTAATATCTGTTCTGAACATTTAGTAAAATGTGTGCTGCCCAAAGAACCTTTTTACAAAGCAAAGAGGAAAATGTGTAGGAGGATGACGAAGGCTAATGGCAGAGAGCATAAATGAAAGTATAGGGACAGAATACTACTAATAATTTGTTTTGTCTGACTGGGTCTCTTAGCTAATATCCAGAAGTGCTTAATCTAAATTACACAGGAAAAGGCCTGAAGACCTTTATGTGCTTCATGGATGCTGTGCATCTGTCTGCATCATAATGATCAGGTACTGATTCACATAAAGCCTATGGTCCAATGTTGAATATGTTAAGGATTTTTTCTTTCTCAAATATTATTCAGAGGATGAATACTTCTGATAGACACTGAATTAATATTATTGACTGGATGACAGATTGGAAGTCTCACCTGCTATATAAACAAGGCTGACCAGGTTCAAGAAATATCTGGAGAGAACAAATTGAAGAGAGATATGTCTTCTCCTCAAACTAGCATACTGGAAGCACAGGTGGGAAAGCAGGCTAATTGTTAGTTCTCAGGAATGGAGACCTGTATTTGGTAGACCTGTCAAAACTTTAGGAAGAACAGATCTCTGTCACAGCATCTCTATTCTGTTGAAATCTCCTTTTCTACTAGTACACCATCCTCAGCTCAGATTAAGGAATGCTCTGGTCTGGTTTTACCTGTCTGGATTCCCATGCTGGTCACAGATCCTAGAGGGAGGAATTAGTCATTTTCTCAGGCATACCTGTCAAGTAATGCCAGAGGAGTCCAAGACCCTATCCACCAGAATCTAAGGCTGGACATAAACAGTATGAAGCTTGTCTTTAGGAAACCTGTGACCCAAAAGGAGTACTACTGTGGGTACTGCCTTTTCATCAGAAAATCAGAGAAGCCCTTGGGTTGGAAAAGACCCTTAAGATCATCACCTCCACTGGTGACAACCAGAACTGCAAACTCTGTACTAAAATATGTCCCTAAGTGCCATGGTTAGCCTTCCAGAGAGGGTGACTCAACCACTCCCCTGGGCAGCCTGTTCCAGTGGCAATCCTTTAGGAGAAAAAAAAATAAATTCCTAATATCCAATTTAAACTTCCCCTGGTACAACTTGGGGCCATTTCCTCTTGTCCTGTTGCTTGTAACCTGGGAGAAGAGACTGCCCCTCCTGGCTGCACCCTCCTTCCAGGCAGTTGTAGAGAGTGATGAGGTCACCTCTGAGCCTCCTTTTCTCCAGGCTAGACACCCCCAGCTCCCTCAGCTGCTCCTCACAGGGCTTGTGCTCCAGACCCTTCCCCAGCTCTGTTTCCCTTTCTCTGGACATGCTCCAGCCCCTCAATGTCGTTCTTGAAGTGAGGGGCCCAAAACTGAGCATAGGATTCAAGGTATGGCCCCACCAGTGCTGGGTACAGTGGGACAATCCCTGCCCTGCTCCTGCTGGCCACACTATTGCTGATCCAGGCCAGGACCATTGGCCTTCTTGGCCACCTGGGCACTGCTGGCTCGTGTTCAACATCTGCCAACCTGCAGCCCAGATCCTTTTCTGCTGGGCAGCTTTCCAGCCACTCTGCCCCAGCCTGTGGAGCTGCCTGGGGCTGCTGTGACCCCAGGGCAGGACCCAGCACTTGGCCTTGCTGACCCTCCTACAGCTGGCCTCTGCCCACTGACCCAGCCTGTCCAGACCCTCTGTAGAACATTTCAGCAGATCAACCTTCCCATCTGACCTGGGGGCAAACTCACTAAGGTGTGCATTTGATCCTCTAGCCCAGATAATTGGAGAGGTCTGGACTCAATATTGAGCCCTGGGAAAAGCCCCTTGTGACGGCCACCAGCTGGATTTAGTTCTATTCCCCACAAGAAGAGTGTTTTGTCCCAGATTTAGCCAGCTGGTCAATTTGATGGATTTTGCAAAGCTGTCAAGGTAACCTATCTCTACTATGCAGATTTCCTCCCAACCACAGCCACAGAAAGATCCTTCAGGTAATTGCATTCCCGTGGCACTAGTCAGTGGAAACTTTCTGCAGAGAAATTGTCCCTTCTGTGCTCTTAGTTCCAACTCACCTCTGGGAGAAATTGCTGGAGGGCAGGAGGAGAGGGGGAACAGCCAGATTCAGGTATGCAGAGGGGGTGCCAGGTGTGAAAGAATTGGTCATGTGTGGGTTGTGGGCTTGTGGCTGGACACTCCTATATAAACTGGAAAGCTCACCTGAGCCATATATTGCAGGGGGGCCTGGTGGTCCAGGTGGTCCAGGTGGGCCAGGAGGTCCAATTTTTCCATAACCTGGTAAGCCAGGTAGGCCAGGTAATCCTGGAGGTCCTCTGGGTCCAACAACTGAGTCCCCTTTTGGTCCCTGTCAGTGGTGAAAAGTATTTCCTTGAATGTACTGGTAGTAACATTTACCAGGTGCCTGTCACTCCACCACCATTTAGACGTGAGCCTGTATGTAATTTTTCCAAGAACGCATGGTATAATGGAAAATGAAAATTTTAACCACGTATTGAAACAAAGTCAAGGATTTACATTTCAGAAAGCTTTCTGAAAATTCTCATGCCTATCCCTGAGCAGCTGATACCTGCAAAACTCTCAACAGTGCTCTCAAAGTCCTGGATCTCTACTCTGCTCATGCTGAGACTCATTGCTTTGATGGGCTCAGAGAGTTTGTGGAAGACTTTAATGTAAAGTGTGTCTATGCAGGGTGTACACCTCATGATGAGCTCTGTCTTCTCCCTCCTGTGATCAAATGTCAGCCCTTAACCTCTCCAGCTGCCAGACTTGCAGAACAAAAAGGCTTCAGCTCCCTTCATTTCCAGTTTAGCAGTGTGTCCTCAGCCTGCCTGAGGAGGGCTTCTGCTCTGTGCTCCATCCTGCAGACATGGAACACATTGGACCCTGGACAAGGAGAGCTCAGCTGTGCCATCCAGCTCCTTCTTGCCTGCAGAACAATTTAGTTTCTAAGCAAAGAGATGGCTCTCAGCAATGTGGAATAGAACCAGGGGGCCTTTTGAGAGTGGTCTTGCTAACCTAATGCTTCATCCTCAGCTGTGGCCCACTCATTCATGATTCTTGACACAGACACAGCAATAGAGGAATGTAATGCACATATTTGTTGCCTGATCCCAGGGTTAAACTAGTTTCCAAAGAATTGGTGAATTTTATTCCAAAACAGCTGTGGTGGCAATTGCAAGAAGATAAAATTAAAAGGTAGACAGTAGACAGTGGCTGAATTTTATAGAAATGGTGCAGATGGCTACACACTGCTATTTTCTTTGTCATGTCTTTGGATTACTAGGGAAATAGAATTAAATATTTAGATGGCCAACAATTTTCAAGTCAGCCTCTCACTAACTTTATATGGTCTATTTTGGTATTTATGGGGGTAGAGGTAGTAGCATCAGGAATTATACATGCTGCTTTGATTTGTAATGCTGTTAATAGCATGATCTACATACCGGTGTAGCTGTATGAGACAGCTGAGCACAACATGACATCAGTATTTCATAGCAAAGTAATTCTGTGCACAGCAGTGAAGTGTCTGTGTTTACACTTAGTGCAATTTTCTCCTATTCACCTAATGCTTAGCATGTAATTTTTTGTATAGTTCCTAGCAATCCTGATGTTTGTCTCTTTTTAGTGCCTTCTAAATTAATTCTAAGTGGGTAGTCACAAATATTCCCATTCTACAAATTGCTTGACTTACGATTATTCCCGGTCTTCCAGGTGGTCCAGGAGGTCCTGTCAGAAAAAATCCTCCATTTGGTT
This sequence comes from Oenanthe melanoleuca, assembly GCF_029582105.1. Classification (NCBI taxonomy): domain Eukaryota; kingdom Metazoa; phylum Chordata; class Aves; order Passeriformes; family Muscicapidae; genus Oenanthe; species Oenanthe melanoleuca. Next base: position 92,245,332 of record NC_079335.1, read on the forward strand.
CTCCTTTTTCTCCTTTTACACCAGTGACTCCATTGTCTCCTTTTTCTCCCTTTGAAAAAAAAAAATTTTTAGAATGGTGAGAAGTGAGACTGGAACACAATGCACTGAACTTTTAAATTTATATCAAATATCTGAGTTTGGTAAAGGAAAGCACCTGCTTGAAATGTTTTTAACATCACTTTCTTCTTCTGGGATATGGGATGAAAAGGAATGCTTTCTCTATTGAGGCTGCAAGGCTCACTCAGGTCAAGGGCTGGGGAGGTGGGTTAGGTGGAGGCACAGAAAATGCCTTTGCTGCTGTTTCCTGCTATTCTGCCCAGCAAAACTTTGTTCAGTGCTGTAGCTGGAGGCGAAGGGAGAGTTGGAGGAAGAATAAAAGGCTGGCTTTGTGCTTTCCTCCATCACCAAGGAAAAAGCAAAGCAAGATTGACATTGAACGGACAGATATTTGAAAGTATGTGACAAAGTGAGCAGAGCAGGGTGGGGGTGAGTACCAGGAAAACAGAAGAGACACCACAAAACTGCAGACAATTTAAACAGTATGTCTTCTGCTCTGCATGGCTGATTATCAGTTAGTTTGGGAAACAGAGCAATAGTAAGAAGAAGTACTGAAGTACTACATTATTATGCTCCTGTGCAAGATCAACCAAAGCATTTATACATTTCTCCTCATGTTATTTTTTTCTGTTTGTCTGCGCTTTTTTCCTTTTTTTTTTTGAGTTTTTTTTTTGTCCACTATTTTCATGTTTCTGAGAAATAAGCCTGTGGATAGAAGAGGCAAAGGGCAAAGCAAGAATGGCAGGTATCTGCAGACACCCAGAGGACATGGCTATGTACAGCTCCTCCTCCAACTTCCAGTCTTTGTAGATTCCCAGTAAACACAACTCAAAAGGTTTCTTTATTCCAGACCATTTTGGGGAGTTGAAGGACTAGATGAAAGATGAGTTCATGGCAGCTAAATCTATAAAGCTACAGACATTACATTATAAGGTCAAAGAAACCCTATCAGCTTTGCTACACACATGGGACACTTTATGCCATAGGAATAACTTGGGTGGACTCAGCCAAGCAGAAATAAAATCCTAAAACCAGGCAGCACTAAGAGTCCTTCCAAGAGACTGTCAGCACAACAGTTTTGGTAGTGTCATTAAATGATAATTTGATTCAAAATTTTCCAGTTTTTCTACTGGTAAAGAGTCTTATTCACCTAAAATCACATAAAACAATACCATGTTTTTTAATTTTTGTTACTTGAAGCAGCTAAGAGAATAACAGAACAGCAAGAGACCAAAAAAGTCAAGGTATGGGTATACTTTGCTGTAAGAGCTTCCAGGAAAAGTAGTTTCCATAATTTAATTTTATTCAGTGTGTTTAAAAGATAAATAACATGACATGGAAGTGATTTCCACCCCTCTTTTCCCTCACCCAGTGTTCTAGAAGCCCTTTAGGTAATGGATGTCTTTTACCTGAGCTGGCATGGAAACAAAAGCATTCATTTGAGGCAGATATGTTAGGCAACAGTGAATTATGACTCACTTTAATACCACTGGGAAGGTTAAAAGCCTCAGTAATAAAGTTTCTTTCAAGAGTAATCTTTATAGACCTCTGACAACTGCTATCTCTATACTAATAAACGTGCCTATGTAGCTGGAGTTTAAGAAATGAATGTAATTTGTAATTACTGATGCCCTTATATTTGTGTATTTCACCATGTTGCATTGCTTTATGCATAATTTATAGTAAAGTACACTTTAAAAAAGGTTAACAGAGCTCAAACACAAATGGGATATAATTACCTTTATGCTATTAATAAAGTGGCTGAAATATGATGGAGGCAGAGGTGGACCTGAAAAATGAATAAAATGCAATAAAGTACAATAATTATCTGTAATTTTCTTTTCAAAAACACTGCTTTTGCTATTACTGGTTGAAGAGTTTAAAGGAAAACTATTTACAATAATGGCATTAACCTTTCTATCAATCAGATATTTTTAGTTTGGTTTCCTAACAAAGCAAGACTTATACAGCCTATCTTGTATGTGCCCTGTCTTGTCTGTCACTCTTCCACCTTAATAACTTCTGAATCTATTGGATTTCAGAAAAAATAGAAGCAAAGAAGGCTCAAATATGAAAAATTCCCAGTTTTCTGAAAACATAGCAGCTGGGAGGAGGAGTGAAAGAGAAGCATCCAAGTTAACCCTTAGATGGAAGCCAAGATAAAAGAGCAGCTTTCTATAAGTTTTGCTGGTAGTGGGGTGATCCATCAGTAGATGTGTGATCTTTCCTGCAAAGGCAGCACCAGAACTGACAAGAGAAAGAGACAGTGTTGCTGCTGTTCTGCCAATTGTGTGATAACTCTTCCTTGACATTTTTCTGCAATGAAAACCAGTATCAGGTTCAATGGCTATACCACCTGTGCTGTCTGCCAGTGCTGCTCAGCCAAAACTGTCAAATCCACACAAAAGGTTCAAAAAGCCTTCAAATATTTTCTGCTTGGTATACATTTGGGAACAAAAACCTATTTTGCAGCTTCCCAGAACAGTTCAATGCATTTCCTTCAAATGTGTTTTGATTTTCATTAATTTTTGAGACCTTTGGGCCCAACACTCAACCAGCCATAGGACTCATTTCCCAGTGAGCCAATTCTGATAAAATTAAATCAAGCAAAAATTGTGGGGCAGAAATGTATTCTCATTATGGCACCTGTTTGGGTTTTATTCCAGCCTTACCAATTACAGCTTGCAGCAGTGATCTGCTTGATCCTTGTGTGGGGAAGGGAATGGACAGGTGGAATGGAATGGTAGATGTCCTTCTCAGATCTCTACACTGAAAACTATCTGAGGTCTTTCTAGGATGACCAGTAAATAGTCTAAGAGAGAATAAGGTATATGAAGCCCATGTCTTTTGAGTTTGTTCTCATACTTTTTGTCTTGGCTTCATATTTTTGCATGTTATCAATTAACAGACCCTGTTTATAAGGTTGTAGAGGTGACATTTTGTGAGAAGCAAAAATAAATCCAGTGCACGGACAAATACCACAGTTCAAAAAAGCTTTTTCTGGTTTCTGCAACTCAACAAATGTAGTGGAAAGAGTTTCAACCTCTTTCCCCTCAGAAAATGTTTCTTGAAAAATTCCTGTACTTTATTATGCGACTACCAGCTTGTAAATTTTCTCTCTCAGTGGTTATGTGAACACCTGTGAGAAGCAGAGAACTGCTTTGTATGAAAGAATACTTTAGCAGCTACATCATTAAGCAAAAACCAAACATGAATATTTTTAAAGCATCAACAGAATTGGTCTTAGTTAGCATGCTTCAACTTCACATTGAACAAAATGTTGGAGCCAGTTGATCTATTGGATCAAATGAATGAATCTGTTATTTTAGCAGAAAAGTGAGTTGATTCTTGTATTATTTTCGCCATCCTTTACTGGCTGCAGTTTTACAGTAAAATCATAAGAACAATCCTCTCACAATCTTCTCCTTATGAATCACCTGAAATCATCAGATATAGACAAGAAAATACTTCTAAGAAATTAATTTTTATTCAATACAGAGCCTGAAAAGGAACAGATATGTTCGTGGTGGATAAGCCAGCACAGAAGAGAGAATTTTCTTGTTTTCTGTTTAGGAAAGTTTCTTGCTTCTTTTTTTTTTGTCAAGTTTATTGATGACTGGAATCACTAACTGCTTATTTTAAGATATTGGATCAGAATAAAAATTAATGAGGACAAGACAGGAAAATTTGTTTTACTACAACAAACAGATGTTGTCTTAAAAATAACCAAAATATCTTCTCCAGTCAGCAGAATCATGTGTTTGGAACAAAGACAAAAATATCTATATAGATATGGTGAGGGGTTATAGTTATTATATGGGGTCAATATAGTTACTATCAATGCATTAAAGAAAAATTACTATAAATATGGTATAGCAACATTAATTCAATATATTGCATTTTCTATTTCAAATGATTTCTGGCACTGATTGAAGCCTTATCTCAGTATATGAGATTTCACAAAGTGTGCAGAAAATGAAGCATTTGTAATTAAAATCTTTTCAAACAGATGCTTGTTTCTGTAACTCTTTTTGAATTTGTAAGAATTATAAATGTGTATCAACTTTTTGATACAGAAAGCCAATCTTTGAGTGCAGAATAATTCTTATGATGCTCTTACTGCTAGTGAATTGATATTTTCAGTGCACACAGACTCTTCATGATTTTCACAGATAAATTAGAAAATATTTTAAAAATTAGTTGAAATGGAAATAATCCATTTCCATCTCCTGTAAGAAGCATGACTGTCACCAACAACTGACTGCCTTGAACTCAGAATGCACAGGTGTATTTCCCTGAAATGTGAAGCACTGGATTTCAGCACGACCGGCTCAGAAAGACTGACAACAAAATAATATCTCAGGAAGTGCCCATGATGTCCTTCCAAAATGTCAAGAAACCTCTGATCAGCCACTTCCATTTCGACATCTATTCTTGTACTTAACACATTCTTAGTTCTCACAAATGTGCAGTCTGTCTTTTCAGAAGACACTTTGGACAGCATTCTGAGCTTTGCTGTTCTGTGTGTCAGTTCATCAAGGAACACTGGTGTAAATCTCTGGGCAGATAAGGCTGCAGAGATAAGTATCCAAGTATCTTGCTGAATTGCTTTTCAACTTAAACATATGTTCCTCCACAGGATGTCAATAACATATTATATTTAGTCTCTAATAGTACCTGGTGGTCCTGGAGCACCTCTATCTCCCTTTTCTCCTTTTAAATGTGCTGAACTGTGCAGTCCCCAGGAATCTCTGTTTGCTCTAGCACCTGCCAGAAAAGCAGCAGAAATTCATGAGAACTTGAAAACAGCAGAGACTGTAGCAGTGACAACCAAACCACTGAAAGTGGGAGCAGATTTTTCCATATATGTGAGGCACATGGCTCCTGTCTCTCTATGCCTGTCTCACCCATGATCATTGAATGGCTGCCTGACTGCCCTCTCTCACCAACCCCAATGTGTGCAAGACAATCTCTCTCGCTCATAGGTCAATCTTTTATTCCCCTTTCCCCAACCACCCAGCCTAAGACCCTCTGAACAAACCTGGTTCTAATTCTCCATTTGTGAATTTCACTGGAGCAGATGCAGAAACAGTTCTTGAGTTACAACTGTGTTGTATACCACTACCTCCAGATTCCCTTCCCTTCCCTTCCCTTCCCTTCCCTTCCCTTCCCTTCCCTTCCCTTCCCTTCCCTTCCCTTCCCTTCCCTTCCCTTCCCTTCCCTTCCCTTCCCTTCCCTTCCCTTCCCTTCCCTTCCCTTCCCTTCCCTTCCCTTCCCTTCCCTTCCCTTCCCTTCCCTTCCCTTCCCTTCCCTTCCCTTCCCTTCCCTTCCCTTCCCTTCCCTTCCCTTCCCTTCCCTTCCCTTCCCTTCCCTTCCCTTCCCTTCCCTTCCCTTCCCTTCCCTTCCCTTCCCTTCCCTTCCCTTCCCTTCCCTTCCCTTCCCTTCCCTTCCCTTCCCTTCCCTTCCCTTCCCCCAGTTATACCATAGCCAAGAAAAAGCAAAAAGCTCTTAAATACGAAAAACCCAATTAAAAAAAAAAAAAAAAAAGATAACTTATTTAAACCAAGGTACAAGAAAAGAATCACACACCATGGTCATTAAGAACTTCTTGATTTCCAGGATAGGGAGTGTTCACCTTCAGACAAAGAAATCCATCAAGAATTGTCCATACATATCAAGCAATGGAAATACATTACTTGGTGTGACTGAAAAGCCTGGCAAGTTTGCATGCTAGTAAATATTATAGCAACACTCTGGGATTATCTCCAGTTTGACAGGTCTGAGTATTAGCTGATCAAGTTTTTATGAGGATTATGCTATCCTTGACATGCAACATGCTTTCAGCTGAAGGGTAACATCATGCATTTTGGAGGCATCAGCAAATCCTACTCTCAGTTGTGCCAGTGAAGCATCAGAAAACTCACTCTCCAAGAACAATTCTGAATTTACAGCACTGTATTTGGAAGCAGGGTCTGCTTTTTGACTGTGAGATAACAGCCTGTGTTTACTATTCTTTTCATCAGACCTGGGCTGTGTTATGTCTGATGTTGACCTGTGTTCCAGATGCATTGAGACCACAATGGGGAGGCAGAAGCTGTTCTAGCTTCTATCCTTTTCTGACACCAGCTACCTGTAACAGTGGGCATGCTACCTGCCTCTGTGCCTGTCCTCAAAACAGGCACAATGCAGGAACTGAAATGTGGCACAGTGCTTGGAAATCTGGGTACTTTCTCGTACTATTTAAAGGAAACTAAGCAAGTCTATGAACAAATGGAAGTTGCTGCAACTGGCTAATCCTGTGGTATTAGCCTGTAAAAGTCTTACTCACATGGAGAGCTCCATGAACTTCAGAGGTTCAGACCCCATGAGGAAAACTGGTGGGGTTCAGTCTGTAGCTCTTTATAGACACCCATTTATGTAGGCATGAACAGCAGACTTCTTATCTATAAACTTGGATAGGTTTAGGAGATTACTCACAAATGTAGGACAGATCTATCTAGCACACTCAGGTGCATGAAGAGATGTTTACAAGTACATGTTTCTATTACTTGTGCATGTAAAAGTTAGTGCTATTTTTTCACTGATTGTAACCTTTCTGAAAAGTGGCTATTATTATCTGAAATTCAGAGAAAATAGGTTTGTTTTGTTTGAATCATTCCACAGAGATTCAGAGGAGAGTTGAGGCTGGAAGGCATCTCTGGAGGTTGTCCAGCCTAAAGGAGGATCAACTAGAGCAGGTTTTTCAGGGCCTCATCTGGTCAGGTTTCAGAGGTGAGGCTGACAAATACTTATGTGACTATGGACACATGTTACCCATGTACAACAGTGTTATACAATGGGAGTGAGAAGATCTAAGGGAGAAATGCAAAGGGGTAAAAAAATTATGTGTGGAGGTGGTAAGCCAAAACTGTAAAATGGCAAATTACCATAGAGTAATGACTATTTATCAATAATTCCCAAAAAGATCACAAGTAGGGATACAACTTTTTTCAGCAGTAAGGTTAGGGTGATGATGAGTATCAATACATCTAGCATAGAGGAAGTCAAGAGTTGTTTCTCTAAAATAAGTGAAAAAGAACTGGAGTGCAAATTAGAGGAGAGGGCACAGTATTTTTGGAGCTATACTGTTTAACAGAAAAGTAAAACCACCATCCTGAGCCCTACACTATTCAGGGGTGGGCTGTGGCTCCTAAAGACAAAATCCTTTCCAAGTACACACCCCATAACTTGATAGTAGGATATTACTCTAGGGAAAATACTTCCAGGACTGAGCTATGTTCACCATTCATTCTAGGATGCAATTTCTGTAATTCATTAAACAAAAAGCGCACTAGGACATTCTGAAAATATGAAATGCATCTCCTTTCTTTTCATTAAAGTGTGAAACTGCAGGGCCTTTGAAGGTAATGAAGGCTTTGTCATACTCTTTGAAAGGGAGGAGCAGATCTTCACCTGCTGCCATTCGGTGTGAACAGATTGCATTTGAGGGTCAAATAAAGAACTTGGTCTTCCTTTTCTGATGCATGTCACAATGAAATACATAACAAATATTATTTTGGACAGGGAAATTAAAAACTGCTAAAGACATGATAACATGGGGACTGTATTTATACATACATCTAAAAAATATGTGTACCTGTACTCACATACTCATTATAACACATTCAGGTTTCCAAAACAACTCCTAAACTGTGGAAACACAAGCTTTGAAAGGCATTGAAAGTATTAGGAGAAACAAATAATCAAAGTGCTTTAAGAAAAAGAGTCTAGTGTATCTAGTTCTGTCATATATTTTATAAATGTCTCAGTTTTCACATATGGCTAAATACTTGAAAGTCTGTTACCTTGAGGAACAAGTCACAGATCCCTGGTGCAAAGCAGAAGGCAGGGGGAGAGAAGCTGCAAGGTTATGTTGTTTGGGTGCACAGCTGCTTTGGTTATGTCCTGTCATGGCCATGCATCCTGCTAGGAGCAGGTTCTGCACCTGGGACTTACTGGCATTTTGCAGTGAGGCCTGGGAGGGACTGGGAACACTGTCTGTTGGGAACAGGAGGGAAATTAGTGAGCACAGGTATGATACAGCATGTAATGCACTATACAGATTGAACAGACATGGTGAGGCTAAGCTGGAAACAAACCCATCACCTCCCTGGGAGAAAGCCCAGCTGGCTGCCAGGTCTGTCATCGTGTCCTTCCCTCTCTCTGGGGCCATGGGGGCAAAACTCTCCCATGACAGTGGCTTTGGCTAAGAGATCTTTCTTCACTGCACACACCCACTGTGAACTGTGCTGACTGAAACCAGTCTTGATGTTTCCCTTTCCAAACTGCTTCTAGGGCAGCAGGCTTCTGAGACAAGCCAGCCTCTGATCCCCACTTGTACTTACTCCTTTGATATAAAGGATACGTCCTGGGGGTCCAGGGGGCCCTGGGGGCCCAGGCAAGCCAGGAGGGCCCTGGTAAGAGAAAATGGAAAGAAGGGAGGTATTAGACAAAAATAAACCCCAACTGGAAACTGGAACACCTGCAGCACTGCATATTCAAACTAAATTAAAGACAGTGTATCTCTCATCCAAGGAAAATTAGGTATTCTACACTGATCTAGATCTCTCAAGACTGCTAAGATTCACAGATTTTCAGGTGCCAGTCAGATCTGTGCACACTAATTAGCAACCCTGAGGAACCCTGCTAGACTGGGGGTGTGTGACTGCTTTTTACAAAAAATGTATGTCAGCTCTTTACTGTGCAATTTGAATACTTGGCACAAGGCTGTGTTCACCTTTCAGTCCACATCAATGCAACTTTCTGTGTGGTGACATGTGCCATCTCATCAATAATTAGAGATCCATTAGATTCTATCTTCCCTGAGCACTCCAGGAAGGATGACTAGAACAGGTAACTTTTTTTGTTTGCTTGTTTGCTTTAAACTGTCAGCCTGATGTATTTCATCTAATTATACATGTTACAATAGCTTTTGTATAGTTAAAGCAGACAAGCCAGAAAATGAACTTTCATATTGTTTGAAGATATGGAAGAAAGAAAAATCCACTTTGGCATTTTCTGTCAGTGGGTGGTAATTTTTCTGTCATTTTCTTCCAATTAGAATTTGTGTAATTTGTCTGTTTTCACTTTCCAGGAACTATATTTCTATTTATACCTTCTTGTAGACGTGTAAGCCACACTCAGTACCTGGTCTTTTTTTATTGTGGATATACTTAAATACTTACCAATTCTGTGAAGATACTTACCAATACTCAGTCTCCCTGCTACTTAAATAAAGCAACATTATCTCACTTGTATTTATTGTCTAGATAGACAAGACATTTGTGACTTGCAGTTTGTGTGCCATGTTTTTTTTTTTTTTATTTTGAGCAATGTAGAACCAGAGGCTTTCTACAACAGAATTAATTTGCAAAAATTGCTCTGCCGAAATACAGTGATACTGACTTTATGCTAACACAGTAACATACCCATGTGTTTTTTTCAGCATTATTTCTGAAGCAGAAGAAATAGCATTAGCATTAGCTGCTGTTGTGGCATGGGTACCCCATTTTCCTAGCACAGATTGTCCCATTACATCAGAACAACCACACAAATTGCTCTGCTATTGTGGAGCTTACTGTTTATGCTCAGCAGTGCTAGTTGTTGTGTGGTCCAGTCTCAATGTTTGTCTGAAATCTTTTCATGAGAACAGACTTGCAGCAATAGGAGCTTGGCCCATTACTTGTCATTCCACAATTACAGGTAGTAGGTGAGCATGGACATACTGCCATCTCTGCAGAAGTCATTATTTTGGATACATGTACACGGTGACTGTAGAGGGAGCAGGTATTAGTGAGTATCCCTTTGTTAATAAAGTAGACACCACTTCCTTATGAGATGCTCAAGTGCTGTTTGTACCTGGGCTAGAAAGCTCAGAGCCTGTGGGGGTAGTCCTTGATATATATAAAAGAACTGGAATTCCAAATCCTTTGCTGTTTGAAGCTGCTATGGTAACAGTGAATGACACCCATAGCTGGTACACCTGGGAGCTGACACAGCTATGTGTGTCTGCAAGAACTGCATCAATATAAATCAGATTTCAGATTTCAACAGATTTTATTTTTCAGCTAATTGAAATACAAAACTTACATTAACTGCTTCACCTCTATCACCTTTGGCACCTCTCAGTCCATTCAGTCCTGGACGGCCCTGAAATAAGCAGAAATTATTTAGTATGTGTCAGAAGCAAGTTTTTCTGCCTTTATCCCACTTGAGAGCATAATACATACTGGGCGTCCTGGGAGACCAAGTTCTCCTTTGGGTCCAGTAGGTCCTATTGGTCCCTGAACAACAACAAAAAAAAGTGATTATGGCCCATTTTGTTGACCTATATTTGATTATTTAGAGTAGGAGACATAGTTTTATATCTACATTAAAAATCAGTCTGTGATTGCCTGTAGAGACTGCATGGAACATTCTCTCTGCTTGCTCTGCTGAGTGATCTCAGAAGCTGCGGGCTGCATGTAGCAGTCTGCTCTCATTTGGAAAAGATCACCTATCTGAAATGAAGTTGGAATTCCCAGGGTGTGCAATTCAAAACTGACTCACCATGTATTGAAGAAAACTTAAATGCATCAGTCAGGAAAAGGAAGTTACAGGTGTATGCTTTGTTAATCTTCTTTTTTTTAAAGCTTTTTTTTTCTAATTATTTTTGAATCAGGCTCTGTGACGAAATGTCTGTGGGTAGGTCTAAGAATTCATGCAGTGCCAGGCTTCAACTTGCCTCTCACCATCCTGGGTTTGTGGATTCATGGGGCTGATATTTGAAACAGAATAATTCCTCCTTTACTTATACAAGTTTGACTGACACACCAGGCTCCACAAAGTAACACAAGCCACTGCAAAAAGAGAGGAGAAGCAGCTGCCTGGGAAAGGTGGTCCAGGACTGTGGATGACCTGTGATGGGCATTTACAAGCATGCAGCTCCTAGGCAGCCTGCAAGTGATCAACCAAAAAGCAGCAAATCTGAGAATCTACAAACTTTCAACTGATGTCAGCTTCCTGAAACCCACCGAAACCACAAGAGTCTAGACAACTTCTTTGTGTATGTGTCAGCCTTTCTGGTTTCACTTCCTTTTTTCAGCCTGCTGAAATGCTGAGATGTTCCTTCTTGCGTTACTTGTTAAATAATCTGCCTGTAGATCTCACACGGATACTGCTTACATGTGGCAGTGGGTGTGTTTAACCCTTCACATGATATCATTTCAGTGAAAAGTGATATGTGCATTCATGAAAAATTTATCTGATGGGGAAGAGAATTTCACTTAGCATCTAGCTGAAATTCATGGGTTATTTGTTGTAACTTTTTATCCTGGTGGAACTGAAGACTGGATTAGACCTGAAATTCATAAGCAGCTAGCATATGAACATATCAATTTATAATGCCACCATTGTAATCAGAATTTAAAGCTCAATAATGCCAGTTGAAACTGCTTGAAGGTGGTAAGACTTTCATTAATATTTTATTTTATTTCCTGTTTGAAAGTAATTTCTCCCTATATGATCAAAGTTAATGTCTGTGTCTCAATCAGGCAAGAGATTGCTGGTGATCTAGCAGATGTGAATTTCAATATTGTGCCCCAATATTCCAAAATTCCACCCATCTTTCCATGATACCACATCCAATTATGAGGTTTGAAAAAAAAAAAGAAATCCAAAATGTTATTAAGCATTTTCCTATTTCACTCTCTGGTACCTGAGCCTTTAAAGATTATGTAAATCTGAACTTTAATCAGCAGTGAGGATGATTAGAAACAGACTTCTTTTTTAGTTTCAAGAGCAGTGTCTGACCCCGTGCTTTAACTGGGATTTCAAATAGCAATTAACAATGTGAGAGTTGACTAAGCTGTGGCCACCTTTACTATTTTCTCTAAGTGCCAGCCCAGCCTGGCAGGTGTTATCAACTCCCTGAGACAGAAGCCAGCACTCACAACTAGAAGTGAAAGAAGGAAGCATGGAGGCCACAGGAGTCTGCTTACCACAAAGGAAATTTCATGTACAACAGCACAGGAGATCTGAGCAGACTGACCCTGAGGTTCTTACCAAGTGCTCTCCTTCAGTGACACACAGCCATTTGCTTCACCAACAGGGAACAGCATAATCCAGCATGTGAAATGTTCTCATTTCTCCTGTGGCAGAGCTTGGGTTCAGTCTGCCCCTTCTGCTTTTGCTAACAATGGTACTGACCTCCTGACCATCCCTAGTTCTCATCTGCCAGACTACTACTTCTCTGTAGCTCCTTGTGCTCCAAGATCCTGTGATCCTGTCTTCTGCCCAGCTGAAGGTCTCAAAAAGGAGTAGAGCAATGACTAGGGATTTGATTTTAAATTCTGAAAATTTGTGTATGAGCCTGAGAGCAGAGAGGAACAATCAGAGTCCCCCACTACCTCAAAGTTTTTTCTGGGCCAGAGACTCATTTGGAGCAAAGTGGAACAGAACTATTTCACCAAAACTTTTCATAAGTTGTGTGTCAGAGTCTCTGGCCCAGTACTTGAAGTCTGTATATTTTTGCTGCACAGGACTCACACCAACTACAATGGGATTTTTTTCTAAGGGACATCACCAAATTGCATCACCCCATTAGCAGCAATGCTCAAACAAGAGTTCTGTGCTAAGAAGAGAACTGGCTGAGCAAAGCCTTTGAGACAGGCTCCATGTGCCAAACTTTCCTGAAGTGTAGCCATTCCCACCAGTGCTGGCAAGAACCTCCTTGAATGCTGAGCTCTATGAAGCATCTTGTGACAAAAGGAGATGTAAACCACAGAGTTTGGGGCTGAGAGGAAAAGGACATATCCTCAGGATGCACAGCAAGTAGCAGTGAACACAAACCAGAACATGAGAAATTCCAAATAAATATAAGGAAAAGTTTTTTTACTCTCAAGTTTGTAAATGCTAGGAATGTGCTGCCCAGAAAGGTTGTGGAATTTCCATCCTAAGTTTTTGAAAATTTCACTTGACAAGTTCCTGAGTTGAGAGACCTGCTCCAGGCAGTGATGTGCACACAGATCATCCCTGAAGTTTGCTTTCACTCAAAGTTATTCTGTGTCACGTTGGAAGGGTAGATCATCCTGCAGTCACACCAGGAGGAGGAGAGAAACACCCTTTCTGGCAACTTAGGAGAGCCTCCTCAGGGTATTTTGGCACACAGTAATTAAGAAAGCAGTTACTCAGCACACCCAGTTAGCGCCTTTTGAAGACTACAGAAACTGATGTTAAAATCTCCTACCCACCCACCCTGGTGTGCAGAAATGTCAACACCTACTGACACTCACTAAGGCACAACAGAGACCTGGCTGCATCAAAGCAGAGGCAAAGAAACGTCCTTGACATCCTTGATTTTTGGAATACTAGACTAGAAGAAATTGGAGCCCTGACACTGCTAAATCTGGGCAATTGTTCTTATTTTAGAACTAATTTCTTGTTCTTTCTTACAACCTTCTGTGTCCAGTCAAAAATATCAGACTAAATACTTGAAAGAAGGCCTTTAAATCCTGATTTTGGTACATGGTCTTACTCTTCTTCCTGGTGTGCAGCTTTCTCAGAATCCAATGCAGTTGTAAATTATTGGCATTGACAGAAATTGAGCTGATGTAGTACTTGTTTTAACATAAATCGTATAAACAGAGAATAATTTATGTGGAAAGAGAGAGATCCTCTTGTACAACCTCTTGCTTACAAGACAAAATTTTAAGTTAGATTTGTAGGTTAGGTCTTGCCACTCAACACCTTTTTCCAGAATCCATCATCTCACTGGGCACCTATTTCTGTGTTTAATCACTTTTGATGTGAATTCTTGTCTTTATATAAAAGTGAAATTTCCTTGCTGGAACTTGTGATCTTTTCTCTTTCTTTGTGTTACTTTTCTCTTTCCTGTGCACCTCTGAGAAGGACCTGACTTATTTTTATGATTCCCTTTCAGGCCAAAGCAGGGAGCAACTAGAGCTCCTCTCAGTCTTTTATGTTCAGAGCTAAACAAACCCAGTTCACTCAGAGTCATAAATCATGTAAGTTTCTAGCTCTGATGATATTTCCCTGTCAGTTTAGATAGTAACAGATAGATTTGTTCTATCAGAATTTAAACTCTGCATCAAGTCAGTAGTTCACAGCACCACTTATGTATCAAACACATTATTTTCTGAAGCACACTGATCACCCTGAAGCATGAATTCTCCTTATCCCCACTCAGAAGGAATGAAAACCTAAACCAAACTACCTTTACATTTACTAATATCTGTAAGGTCAAAGCAAAATAAAAAAAATTTAAAAACATTCATCTTTGGAATCATCTTACCATTGGTCCTGCTGGTCCCACCACTCCAGCTTCACCCTGTTGAGGACCAAGACAGAGAGAGCAATGACAAGGAGAATTCCTGCAATGTCTAGCAGAGGTGGCTGGTAACATGGCCACCACATAATTCTGGAGGAACACATCACAGTATTAGCTCACCTTCTCCCCTTTTCTTCCTAATAACTCAGTTAGAGATCCATCAGCAGAAATGATGGCTCCTGGTTCTCCCTTTTCACCCTGCAATTATCAGAGTAATTACTGTTTACAAAGCAGTTCCCAGTGAATCAGAAGAAGTCAAAGCAGCATTACTTTTGCTTGAAGCATGACAGATTAGTCACGCTGTGATATCAAACATAAAGTGATATCAGTATGAGTAGGGTGAATCTTGTTTCTGAGGAAGAAAAGAGATGATCTTTCTTAAAACATAATAAAATACACTAAAAATATCTCCCTGAGACGAATAAGTTCTTATTAAAAAAAAAAAAGGCTTAATTTGCTCTCCTTAGAGTAACTCTCTGAAACATAATGTGTTCACAAAAGGTTTCTGCCAAAGGCAGACAGGTTATTGGTGTCTTCTCGTGTACCATCATCTTAATGGTCAGCAAATCCTGCTGGAAATGCACCATCTTGGTGGAGGAGTAAATGTTTGGATTTTACTATCAGGAAAGCATGAGTCATTCTCTCTATGTGCCTGGCATGATGCAACCTCATTAACTTTAATGAAGGCCAAGTCCCAGCGTTCACTGTGACCCTCTGCATTCCTATTCCACCACCACCACCAATTATCACTTCTCAGTGCTAAGAGCATAGCTCCCACTCTGGACCTTTCAGCTGTAACTTTACACTTCCTACCTCAGGCAGCTTGCTACAACATCTTTCCCAAAATCTCATGGAAGAAATCTGGCTTGAAACCAGCAATTGCATTGCTGATTAAAATGACAGTCCATGTTATAGACCTTTCATTGAGCTCCAAGTGCTGTAACTCAGTTCTTCCCACAGGTCCTTAAACCATTGTGAATCTTTGAACTGTCCTTGAAGATACTTGGATACTTTGGAGTCTCCCTAAAACTCAGGTGGCTTCACTGACTTTATATTGTGTAAGAATTTATGGACCTGAGGTTGAATTTCATGATCCTTTAAGTAAAATGCTCCTAGATGTCTGTACAACTTCACTGTGGTTCCCAAACTTCATCACTCTTGAGCATAGCCTGGTCTTCATAGCTCAGAAACACCACCATATACATCACTATGTTTTTAGTGGGTCCAAATTTAAATCTCTTCAAAGCTTTGAGTTCTTGCCAGTGTGGACACCAGAAGCAAAAAAAAAAAAAAAAAAAAAAAAAAAAAAAAAAAAAGCACCAACCCAAAAAACAAAACTAAAACCTCCACAACCTAAACCAAAAGTCACCCAACCTGTTCTAAGGTTGAGCTGGATCATTTCATGCACTCTGTAAAAGAACAGGAAACCTTATGATAAACAGGGTCTGGTATTTATGGCCTGAGAGCTTTCCTTCTGAGCAATGACAATGCTGTTCATCTGCTATTCCATTTAGACCATAACTGACCATTTCCAAGGCTTCCTATTACTTGAGTGAGAAAATGAGCTCAGCTACTTAGAGAGAATAAGCATAAAGTACTTTTGTTTTTCTTTTTTGGTATCCCCAAGATTATAGATGTTCCTCTTCCCTGCTTCCTGGAGGTGGATGAGAATGGGAAAAAAAATGGAACAGAGCTGATCAGAGCCAGTCTTTAGTAACCTCCCAGCAGTTCTATTAAATACACCTTTTTGTGAAGAAACAAAAGAATGAATCCTAAGAACAGATCCTCAAGTTTTATGCTTTCTTTGGGAATTGTAAATTGTTGTCTTCATTCTGGTAGGCAAAGCCCTCTCTGGCATAGAAGAGGAAAGGATTGATCATTTTTTTATTATTTGGGATTTTGGATAGGATCCCAGGGTGTCAGCAATCAGC
Source organism: Oenanthe melanoleuca (assembly GCF_029582105.1). NCBI lineage: Eukaryota > Metazoa > Chordata > Aves > Passeriformes > Muscicapidae > Oenanthe > Oenanthe melanoleuca. The sequence continues at coordinate 92,261,685 of NC_079335.1, forward strand.
TGGCAAGAAGAGATCACTTCATGTTTAATGTTTAATGAGCCTTAACCTGGTAAGTCCATACTGCTCTGATGAATTTCAACACTGGGGCAGGAAGATGAGCTCTTGGTGGGATTGTATCAAGGGATGTCATTTACCATTTTCACATTCCACCTAGTGCATTTTTTCACATGATCTTATTAAAACAACAATTTCCACAAAATTAGAATCATTAAACTTTTAATGTCACTAAATACTTGACATCTAACACATTTCTCAGCATATACATTCCCCTATGCACTTTTTCATACCTGTTGTCCTTTAGGTCCTTGTAATCCAGGCAAACCAGTGTCACCCTTTGGACCCCGAGGGCCCTAGGCAAAAACAAGTACATAAATCCATAGTGATATTTGTGAAGAATATGGAGCTAGGTCATTTTATTAAATGTAACTTAAAATTACTGGCAAACCTGAACTCAAATCTCTCTGGTTGCAATCTAAGAATTCTTACAAAACAAAATTGCTCTCTGAACCAAGTTATTCCCTAAACCAGATATCACATAAAGAAAATCTTTTAGAAAGACTAAAATGAAAAATCCCTGATGTTTATCACAGTGTAGATGATACACATATTCACAAAGGGAAATATGCAAACATTAATGAGAGTGGAAATTCAACCTAAAAGACCCTGTTTCTTCTGTACTCAATCCTCTCTCTCCATGGTCATTCAGCCAGACTGATTTTCAACAGAATTTCTGAAGGTATATTTTAAATAGTAAGTAAGAAAAAAGATAGAGTATATGAAATAGAGTTTATCTATTTGAAAACAAGATGATTTCTTTATCTGTTTTGTGGGGAAAGCATTCCCCTCAAATAAAATTGTACTTTACAATCTTCCAAGACCATTCAGAAGCTTTTTTTTTACCCACCAAGATCTAAACTCAGGTCTACATAATTTCTGCATTAGTCAAGAGATAAATAAAAGACATGAGGTGAGAACAAGAATGGTATTTTAATGTCATTTCAGAAATTCTATAAAGGACAGAGATCAAGAATTTATTATGTCACTTTCTAAATGTTATCAGCTCCTTTTCAAATGAAATGCATTTTTAAGGAGTTTTCCCCCCCCTTTCTTTGGTTTTCTATGCAGTCCACAATACCCAGGACTTAGCAACCTTCTGTAGAATTTTGGGCAATTTGCCAGCATTTTGTTAACATCTTTTGTCAGCTTTCCCAGTTTTCTCCTTAATTATTCTCAGGCAATAGACAAAGGATCCTGGGACCATATGCATGCTCTGAACTGCAGAGCAATCATGACAAGGGAAAATAATTCCATCACATTACACAAAATAGCAATACAATAATTAGAACAATACTATCTGAAGTCATAAGCCAAATAATTACAGAGTATTCTGAGATGGAAGAGACCTACAAGGATCATCAAAGGCCAACTCCTGGCTCTGCCCAGGACACCCCAAGAGTCACACCATGTGTTTGGGGGCATTGTCTGAACATTCCTTGAGCTCTGTCAGGCTTGATGCTGTCAGCACTTCCCTGGGTCAGTCTGAGTGCAATAGGTACATAGCATAGCACAAGGCACCTTCTGATACTATTGTGAAATGCTTACATGGTGGCCCTGGTGTGTTATTATAGAAAATCATAAACATTACCTAAAGGATAAAATACAAAGGGTACATTTTATAGCTTTCCTGTGTTCTGTAGTGGTGATGAAAAAGCCCAAGGAATAACACAGTTACATGTACATATGCAGATAATTTTAGAAGTCCATCTGTTCCACTTGACTCTCCTGTATGGCATAGGTCTTTCCTTAGGTAGCAATTTTCCATTAATTACACCCTGATTTAAACTACAGAACTGACACTGAGATAAGCACATCAGAGTATACTTCATTTCTGACAATAAATTTCCAACTTGGTTGGTAAAGACCTGCAGCATCCTAAATTTATTAGACTTCATACAAATGGTGTACAATATACATTTTAAAAATATTAGACTCTATTGAAAAATACTTAAGAATCCTAGGAAATACTTTTAAATCCTAGGCAATTAATACTTACAGGAAATCCTGGTAGACCTGGTTTGCCATCTGGCCCCTGCAAAATTAAAAAACTCACACCCTTACAAACACATACTGCAGACTTGCTAAACAGAGCATGCATTTTTCATGTATTGTGTGATTTGTGAATATCAACTCATCTGCTACTGAATTAAGAACTTCATTCAGTTGACAGTAAAGGTGTGAACCTCCATAATGACCTATGCTTCTAATTTAGCATTTACTTTCAAAAACTGGCAGGACAGAGATCCAGAAAAGACTGAAACTGGATGACATTTTCTACATATGAATGGCATGCAACCATTATTCAGTCTCTGCCTATGAATCTTTTCCAGAGGCCAACACAGAGACATATTAGCCCCCCACCTTTCCCATTTTGGTCCTGGGTATTTCTTTGGATAGAAAATAGAGTGTGTCATAGGCTGTCATAACCTGTGAATAGAATCACAGGTTAGGACTTTTATTTGGCACATTTAAGATTGCCTTGCTGTGGTGACTGCAGGGGGACACTTTAATTCTGGTTCAGATCAGCAGGGTGTCTATTTCCCCTCCCACTAAGCCCCTCTTTTCTGACTAGGGTTAGAGCTTTGAGACTGAGGTTCAAATCTTTCTCTCTGCAACTGCTCTTAAAGCTACAGCTTTTTTTTTTTTTTTTTTTTATTTTTTTTTTTTTTTTTTTTGTGTGAATGTGACTCTAACATCTGTCACAAAGCAGAGGTTTGAATTATCTTTGGCATGTACCTGTGGCAGAGCTCACACAAGAGGACCCACACTGTCCTGGCATCCTAATATGTCTGGAGTTTAGGAGAACCAAGTCTTTGGGAAATACATGAAAATACTCTTCCTTGAAAACAGTTTCACCATAAGCATGGCTGGGTGCAGCCACAATAACATGAAGCTGTCCTGTGGTGAAACAAGTGGGAAAGAGCCGTGCTGGGCTAGCAGATAAAGGTTACAAGCTGCTGCTGGAGCTAATGCCCTTCTTCCCAGTTCAATGACAGACCCAGTAAATATTTGTTTTGGGACAGCTGTAATAATAAGATACAAAGTTTTTGTAAACTTTTGCTATGTAGAGTGAAATTCTGCTATTGGCTATGAACATTCTGATTTTCCTTGTTGCATTGGGGATTGAACGTGGGGGAGATCACTGTTCCCACCAACAAGAAAACAGATAAAATGAAATACACAAACAAGAACTCACAAATGAAACTAGCTGTAAAGTAAGTTGCTTAATTTGTGGTGGTTAAGATTGTGTTGCAAATTGCAACATGTGGTACACTTTTGGGCAAGTTTGAATAGACTCCACAGCTTGGAGAAGGTAGATTTCTCTTTGGATCAGTCCTAGAAACTTGAAATCATTACCAAGAAGCATTCAGAATTTCAAGTATTTGACTGAACTATTTTGCAACTAGAAGAGAACCTGAATTTTACATCTGTTGTTGTCATGAAATTCCTAGTTTTGAATTCACAGCTATAACTTGTGTGAGACTAAACTCACAGACAGGAGCCTAGCATTTCTAGTTGAAGTCTCAAGCAGAACTGAGCAAAATACTTTTTATCCTAATGCTTTGTGGCTTGAAAAACAAGAAGGAAAAAAATGGAAAAAATGTAAATCTTGGTCTCTATTTTTGCAACAGTCCTACATTTCTATAATTCTGAGCATATAGTTCAGAATCAGAGATAAGCCAATTTCTTTATTTCATACAAATGTGTAAAAGTAGTTTGTTCACACAGAACTCAATTCTGCCTGGAGGTACTTGCACAGAGTTTGGTGCTGAAGTTAGCAGAAACACAATATTAAAGTATAGGAAACTCATCTCTAGTTTATACTCAAAAGGAGATGTTGAAGATAGAGCAAATCTGAAGATTTAATAATGCAACATATACTCACTGGAGGCCCAAGCAGTCCTTTGCTTTCAGTAAAATTAAAAATTCCATCGGTGTCATTGAGAAGTAACTAAAAAAGGAGTTAAGAAACGAGTTGTTTCAAATGGTTTATCTAAGGTACAAACACATTTCTAGAACTGTAAAATTATCTCTTTAGAACTATGAAAAACCCCCAAACATTAATAATTTTCTTTATACATCTGGAATAACAAAACCTAGAATTTATTTTACATTTCTTCTGTAAAGATCTCAGAATGTTTCCAGAAATTTAATTAACTGACTCATGTTTTTAATTTGAAAGCTATGACCCCAAATTTTTCAGGCATTTCTCCTCAGCAAGATAAAGATCAGATGGAGGTTTTAGGCTCCAGTATGTCACTGGAATTCTAAGACAGTGAATCATTTTGAGCACACTCATCCTCTGTTGAAGAGTTGAAGTTTTAATTATATTCTGGACATGTCTGCATCACACCATGCAGTGCCATGCTGTGATTCCTAAGCCAGCACTGATCACACTGCTGTGTCTGAAACTAGCTTGGAACCCCAAGTTGTGATGTGGAGCAGCTCCTGCACTACCCAGCTCTGAGTCTCCAGATTCCTGAACAGCTCAGTGTAAATTGCACTGCTTCCTGTCCTGGAGTTGGTGAGATCCCCATTAGCCCAGGCATAATTTGATTACAGAATCATAATAGTGAAGGTGGACAGGGACCTTTGGAGCTCTGGTCCAACACTCCACCATGCAGGTCTGAATGGATCAGCTCACTCAGGCACTTGCCCAGTTAATTCTTGAACACCTCTAAGGATGGAGATGTCACTATTGTTTTGGGCAGTCAGTCAGGGTAAATTTGATCATCATCAGGGTAAAAAAAGTTTTACTTATATTTAATTGGAATTTCCATTTTTCCAATTTGGGCCTGTTGCCTCTTAAAATATTTCCATACACCTGCAGGAAGAGGCTGGTTATTTTATTATTCTCTTATCCACTTCATAGGTCATCAGTCTGAGAGACTGCATCAGAGGCTTTGCTAAAGTCAGGGTCTACAAATTCAGTGCCCATCCCTTGCCCACAGAGAAGCAGTGATTTTGGTCAGGAGCAAACTGCCATTAGTAAATCCATGTTGGCTGCTCCCCATCAGATTTTGTCCTGATGTTATGATTAGGCTTTCATTTTGGTTTCAGATAGCTAACTTTCTGGTTTAAATAGGTGTTCCCAATATTGTATCACATGGTCTTACAGAACAGTTCAAGACAGACAATATGTAAGTGCTTGCTCCACATAAATGTTTTAGGTGAAAAGATATCTTTACTCTCTTTTTGTTGTTGGTTTAATTTCTTTCATTCCAATGGCCCCATTTGACACTTTAGCCTTGTTTTGGATCTAGAAGTAGGTCCTGAATCTCCTTGGAAGCTTGCAATGGTCCATTTGTTTAGCAGGCAAGCCATGCCATCCATTTCTATATAAGGCTCTGTATGAAGCAGCATATTCCTATTCAAGGTAATAAAAATTTGAATTCCACAAGGCCAGGAGAGAGCATGCCTTCAAATGACAGGGATTTACTTAACACATGAATAAGCATGTTGTCACTGAGGTTTTGTGAGATTGGAAAGCCTCTTTTTTCCCCTGCAACCACGTGCAGATTAACGTGACCAGATCACAATATTTCCCAAGATTTGTTATGAATACAGTATCCAGGAACTGAGTTTCAAACTACCCTGCTTTGAATAGGAGGTTTGACAATCTGGCTTCCAGAGATCACTTCCAATATTCTTATGAGTGTCTGAACACTATTTTTTAAATTCAGATCACACATCCTATCCTATCCTATCCTATCCTATCCTATCCTATCCTATCCTATCCTATCCTATCCTATCCTATCCTATCCTATCCTATCCTATCCTATCCTATCCTATCCTATCCTATCCTATCCTATCCTATCCTATCCTATCCTATCCTATCCTATCCTATCCTATCCTATCCTATCCTATCCTATCCTATCCTATCCTATCCTATCCTATCCTATCCTATCCTATCCTATCCTATCCTATATCCTAATGTCATTTGATCATGGCAGTGCATGGTCAGCTTTCTGTATTTGGGGTCACACTGAATAATTCTTACAGCTGAAGCTTGCTTCCTCTGCTCAGTTCTTTCTGCTCCCTGTCCTCATGTTCTACAAAAAGCACTGGAAGAATTGTCAAGTAAAAATAGAGTTTAGATCCTACAGGCAGCACTCCATCTCCCAGGCTGCATGAACTCTGCTGCACTCTTCAGGGGTAGTATGATGCCCTTGTTCCGACTCTATTTCCAGTTCTACACAGCCCAGAAAAGGAGCAGGACACAGGCTGCTACTTTAATGACAGTAATAAAAGAGTCCTGCTGCTGCAATTGTTCTGCTTTATCTGGTGGCAGAAATCCAGGAGCCCTGGGTTTACATGGTCTTTTCATTGTGGAATCACTCAGTATTCATTGTTTTTGGGCTCAATCCAAACTATATGGAAGCCAGTGAAAAGAATCCCAAAGGCTTTGCTGAGTTTGGAATCAGGCACATTGTATATTTCACACACACACAGTTGATCTGCAAATGGAAATTATGGTTGGAAGTCAGAAAACTACATAACGCTGAAGAAGATTTGAAAACAAAAGGTAGAAGAATGATGATTAGAGGAAAAGATTGTGCTCTTCACAACTTCCTCCAGGTACATAATTATTTATCTTTGGGTCTGGGTGTGCAAACTGCTTTAATAACAACAACTCAGCAATATAACTCTTCAACACATTGAACTGGTGCAGAAAGTGCTGACTACAATAGCAAGGAAAACACTGTTTTCCATATTTTCTTCACTGCTATGTTTATAGCAGCAAACAGAGGGACTGTGGGGTTTTTTTAAACATGACAGGTCAGAGCAGACTTTCTGATCAATCACAGGAGGCAACAGAGGAGGCAGCAAGGACAGGCAGCCTCTGAGACCCACATTGCTGGTGGGAGCTGCAGAAGCCTGGAAATGGACAGGTTCCACTGCAGACCTCAGTTTTACCCTAGCACGTATTTTCATGGCATGGGAAGTGGTTCTTGAAGGAACCAAATCCCCTCCACTCACATGGGGACCAGGTGAAATGAGGACACCAAGGCCCACTTTTCAGAGCAGCTCGATCAATGGCTATCAGCCAGATACTGGTGAGACCTGGCCCTGAGCCACAGCTGTCCATGTCAGCTCTAGATATTTCAACAGTGCTGAAACTGCACTAACTCTTTATTTGCTTTTATTTTTGTCAAGCAGCCTGAAGTTGGTTTAGCTGTAGCCACACAGCCCTTCTTAAGAAAACTTCCTTCTAACTCTGATGGATCAGTCTGCTGGACATCTGAGGCACAAGAAGTATTGTTCTTGGCTACACAATGGTTAATGAGTGACCCTGACCTGGAGAGTAATCTCTCTAAGTGCCCTGTGGTTCACTCAGATCACTGATCTCTGCTGTTCTACCCATATCAAGCCAATATCCACATTACAACAGCTGGCAGTGTTATTTATTTTAGTTCTGCAATTCCAGCTGCAAGTGATAGGTCTGCTTGCAATAGCTCTTCTCCCTATTTGAAACTTACTATGAAAGATGGGACACTGAGTCAACAAAACACACTTGGATAATTTAATGTCTATCTCAGCAAACTTACTGCAAACAAATGTCCTGTTCTTACACAAACATTGGTGAGATAGGAAGAGCTCAATGTCACACATAGTGACGCATACTTCCACACATATTTAATTAGCTGCTGCAAAATCCAGCACACCAAGTCCTCAGAGAAATATTCTGATTAACAGCACAGAGGATTTGATAGTCTTGCTGTACCAGAACACCTATACTACAAATGTATATAAAGCCTTAAATGCTCTCCATTTTTAAAAAGAGTTAATTTCTAAAACCCAAAAGTACTTAGAGAAGGAAATGGGTTTCTGTATGGATTTATAATACACCTAATGCAATACAGATTCTGCCAGGCTCTTTACATTTATGTAATAAAGGTAAAAGTAGTTCATACAGGGGAACTGGAGGATTCAGAATATCACTTTATGTTTCTTCAGACATAGCTTCATGTTTGAGAGCTGTGTGGACTCTGACTAGTCCATGTAAGGAGCCATGCAGACTCCAGCAAACAGGTGTCATTAGTTTATGTCAGCTTCAATAATCTTTTTATGTTCTGTATATGTACTGTCCTCCCTCTGAGGCTTTCACAGTGTTTTTTCAAGTATTAATGAGCCATGGAGCAACATGGTGAGGTTCATTTTTACTGTAAACAGAGCTGTTTAGTCACTGATAAGAGTTAAGGCCCCACAGTGGCACCGTGGCACGGCTGTGAGAAAGAACATGAATTTTTCATCAGCATTTCTGTCACAGCTATCAAGCAGTTCCTCAGAAACTCCAACAGAATTGTGATAAAGTCTAGAGCTGCTGACAGTCCCACTATGTGCAGGATTTGAGAAAGATCCTCACACAGCCAACATTTCTGTGAGTCTATAATTCTGCTCATCCAAGACTCAGGATCCAAGATCCTAGAATTTTGCATGGATTCCCAGTAAATTCAGTAAAGAAAAAACCATTTGTGTTGAGACGGGTGATGTGGCCTATGGGATGCAAATTAATGCTGTATTTGCTATTGCTAGCAGAAGCCTAAGTGAAAGCCCAGTTGTTTCAGCCAAGAAAGGTCATGTGCAGTTCAGCTTCATGATAATGATGGCACCAGGCTCCCCTCAACACAGATGTCCCAGCTGGGCATTTTCTCTTCTTGCAATTACAAAACCCTTCTTACTTCCCTTATATCCATTCTTATGGACATGCCTGGCTGTTTTAGGCACATCCACTTCTCAAATGTGAAGTTTCCTGCAGTCCCTCTCAGTTCCTCTAGATCTTAATGTCATACCAAGCCAGCCCCTAAGATTGCTTGTCAGCTCCAAGTGGGATTCATCCTAATCTCCAGCCTTCCTTACTGATAATAGCACTGTTCTAGAAAGGCTGATGTACACATAGCAAAACTAAAAATATCTTTATCTAAATGTACTGGAGAGTTTTTGTGGGTTCCTACTATGTTTTTTGCTTCCTTTGCTTCCCTTTGCATTTGCTTCCCTTTGTTGCTTCCAGAGTCAGTGCTCTGGTTTGTATAGTGGACAACTGTCAGGAAACTACTCTCCCCCAAATACTGCTGTGCCTCAGGTGCTTTGCTCTGTTAAATATCCCCAGTTTTGTATTTCTCTATTGATTTTTATTTGATGCTCACAGCTCCTGCAGAATCACCTAAAGAGTTTGTGCGAGCTGCTGAATATGACCTCACAATTCTTGTAAGTTCTTCACCCAGTTTCTTCCAATCTAATCTTTTCAAAACAAATCCATTTGATACAGAGACATACTGAGATGGTTTTGTTTTGAGGAGTAGATTTGTGTCCTGAATGTGAGCAGCAGAATTGCCAGTGTGTTAACCAGTTGTGCCCTGTCACAGACCTCAATGCTGGACATGCACACTTACCTCAGGTATTGCTATGACTGGTCCTGGTGGTCCTGGAGGTCCAGGTGGCCCCACAACACTGTTCCCATCCTGTCCTGGTTCACCCTGTTTCAAAAGCATTACATGTGGAAAACCCATACACTAAGTGCTACATTTCACATAGGTTTTTCGAAAAGAATGAAATCTGCACAATCTCACCCGAGGTCCTGGATCACCCTTCTCTCCTTTTGGACCCTGCAGGTGATAAAAAATAAAGTAAAAGAGCATAAGTGATTTAAAAGGGAAAATTATGAAATGTGGTCTCCCTTGCTTCACCAAAAGCACAGCAGTGAGTTGCACGTACAGAATGATCAATCCCCATCTCTCTCAAAACATGCATGGGGCCAGCTAGTTTCAACTCAGATCTTCTGAGGGTTTGATGTTTAAAAGTACATCCCAGAAATTTTGACAGAGTTCACAGAGGACTAGAAGCAAATGAGCACAAAACATTTCATTAGCTGGGAATGAATCCAGTGAACCTTTCTTTCACTGCACTGAAATTAGCCATCCCTGACTGTGCTGTGCTGTGCTTTTCCAGCATCAACCACATCAGTTGTGTTCCCAGGGGATCAGATAGAAGAAGACAGGGGAGCTAAACTGTCATCTTTCAGGCAGCTTATTTCAAATCTTGCTCAGCCCCTCTGTAGAACTCCCTGTGCTGGAGATGCAGACACTTTGTCTGGCACAAGTGAGAGGAAGGCGCCAGGGGATGAGCCATGGGACTTCCCGAGCAGAGCTTGCTGCAATCCTTGAGGGCTTTAAGCATGAGAAATACATTAAAATCACCTATGAGCCTGCTGGCTTTCCTCTAATTAAAGGCAGAGATGATTTCTGAATAATTAAAAGCAGAAGGAGCACTGAGGACTCAGAACTAGACTCTGGAGATGCCTGTATCTCTTCTGACTGATGAGGGAGACATGGACATGGAACACTCTGCTCCTGTGGTTTTAGTCTGAGGTAACTGCTCCAGGCTAAGCAGGACAAACACAGCCCCAGCTCTTCACACTCTACTGCACAAGCACTGATCCTACTGATCCTTAAGACAGAGATTTGGGAGCCAATGTGTGCTAGGTGATCACAGATTATGACAACCCTACTCACCACTTCTCCAGGATACCCAGCAATGCCAGGAAAGCCTGGTTTTCCATCCGTGCCTGGCATCCCCTGGCACAAAAAACACACAGTTATTCTCTCAGAACTGCATTCAGCCTCACATGAGCAGGAGGCTGCCACCGGGGAGGGACAGGATATGGCTCTGAGTGGGCTGGTGGGCACGTTTGGGGGAGGCTCATTATCTCATTAGTCATCTGCTCTTTCCCCCTCTCCACAGCAGGCTTATGGATTTTTTTTTTTCCCCTGCAGCTTCAATCGTTTTTCACTGCTTCCACCCCTGCTTAGCAAAAGGGTGAATTGCATTGCTTTCCCCCAAAATACATTCGATGAGTTATTTCCACCCTCCAGCTCAGTGACTCTCAAGCTGGAGGAAGAGAAGGGATGTAGACCCTGGCATTGGATGTAGACAGGAGTTGGTATGTGGGGCAAAATACACTCCTGCTGTATTTCAATACAGGCCTGTATATGGCTGCTGGGATCTGACAGCTGCCCTGTGCTATGGGAAAAACAGAAGCAGTAATGATAATGCAGTTTGCCCTGAGAAAAAAATGGATAATAGAAGGTTCTAAATTCTTAAAGGACCAGATAAACAGCAAGCTACACTTTTTGCATCTGTTTTTCTCTGCATCATATGAAAGAGCAAAGGAAATGACACAGAGCCTAATGATTCATCCAAGGGACCAATTACTCCTGCTATCTTGTTTTGTTGGTGGGGCTTTAGGGGTGTTTGTTTTGCATGTGGTTTGGGTTTTTTTGTTTGTTTGTTTTTCTTTTTGGCTTTGAGGGGTTTTTTACTTGTTTGGGGCTTTTTTATTTCATTTTGGTTTTTGGAAAATACTGTCTTGTTTCCAACCTTTTGCTTTGCTTGAAAAAAAATATAGTACCACCATAAGAGATTTAATGTGCCTACTTTATTAAAAAAGGTTATTCTCACTGCTATTTCTGTTTTTTTGCTAGTGATCAGTGAAATGTGTGAGTCAGGAATAAAGTATGATTTCTGAAGTACTCTATTCTTCATTTTATAAACAGTTTTATAGACAGGATAAAGGGTGTCTGAACGTTAATGGAATTTAGGCAACAAAGCAACTACTGGGATTTTGGTATCTGCATGAGCAGCAAAAATGATACTTGGGATGTAAGTCTCTCAAGTGCTTATGGAAAATTATAAGTATCTCTCTGCAGCAAAGGTAAATGGGCATAGGAGATAACCTTGGACCAACATAATTTCTGCAACAGAATGTTGTCATTTCAGGCACGTTGGTACTTGCAGGGCAGCTTCCTACCATCACAAATGCTGAATTATTCCTTCCATTAGTTTTCCTAATGAAATTTAAATGGGAAGAAAAGATCCACGATAGATAAGCAGTTTTTTTGCAACTAATGTATCCAGAGACATCCTTATTTCTAACTCCCTTCCTATTTTAAGATTTTAGCTCATTGCTCAGGTGTAAGAGGACAAGGATCTTTTTTAGTTGGAGGGTTAAAGAGAAAAATTGCTTATTTTTTAAATAGCCCTGTAGTCACACCACTTGAAATATACACATATTTCTAATGCATCTATCACATAAAAATAATAAGTATTAGAGAAAGGACCTGAGAAGAAAGTACATGTAGGCATAATAATAAAGAAAATATTCCATAGTCTCAAACTGATTAAGAGGAGTTAAACTACTGTCCTGTGTGTCAAGGCATCAGCTTTAATTATCATGCTGACAAATATCTATGTGAAATGACAACACTCATAATATGTACAGCAGATGGAATTTATGGCAAGAAGAATCCTGCTATATTGTTGGTATTTTTTAAAAATAAACAAGCAGATGCTGCTAGAAGACTGTGATAATACTCTTGTCAATACTCACAAAGCATAACTGCATTAATCTTGTTTCCTAGAGTAAATTTTAGGTTTGGGCTGTCCCAAATGCAGGAGAAGACTGTTGTATTTTACATTTTATTTTATTTTATTTTATTTTATTTTATTTTATTTTATTTTATTTTATTTTATTTTATTTTATTTTATTTTATTTTATTTTATTTTATTTTATTTTATTTTAATTTTCTATGAGTCACATCAGCGCTCTCTGCTGGCTCTTGCTTGCAAAAGACACTCAGGTCAGACAGGGAGCAGCAAGGAGCAGCACAGCCCCAAACAGGAGTTTTGGGGTGGGCTCCAAGAGCAGTTCAAAGCAGAGCAGGCAGGGATTTTAATAGATTTGAGCCTACTTCTGTAGCACAGACCTGTGTCATGGGTGGGGTGATGGCTGCACATCCCCATAGGAAGGAACAGGGGAGACATGGAACTTGTTTTTCTGTCTAAGCTTTGCTAATGTTCATTTTGTTCTGGTGAAAATATAAAGGGCCTTGCAAGATACCTCCAAAGACACACGCCTTTTTGATGCAATTTTAGATGTAATTTTCACCAAATTTTAGGCAGAAGTCTTAAGCACCAGGTCATCCTTGCTCCTGATACTCAGAATTCACCAAAGAAAGGGCTGGTGAAGCCATCCTGGGCCTTAATGTGCTGACAAAGCAAGAAATGTTCATTATTCCCCTAAGTGCATTAAGGGATGAAAGGGGAAAAGAAGTGCCTTAAGGGGAAAGAAACAACTGAGGTTTTAGATCAGGTCAAATAAACATCCCACCTTTGAACCTGGTGGACCTATATTGCCTTTTTTTCCCAACAGAGACACAGTAGGGCTCAAGTACTAAAGTGAAGAGTAATTGCAAAGATTTTAAACATGTATGCTACCTTCCTCAAAAATAAAGGAACCAAATGGAGTAAAACAATTAGTAAAAATATGGCATATTTTTGGTCAAGTGATGCTTGGCATCCATCTGTGATTTGGTTCTGGGATTTTAACCACCCAGTTGCCACCCACATCTGAAGGGTTTGTGGTCACGACTCATTATTTCTGCTGAGCCTCGACCAAGCCGCACGCCTGAGCCCTCGTTTTGATGTCTGAAATCAGCTCATGGTCACATTCCCCAGATCTGCCACTGCAGCCATGACCTCATGCCTCCTCAAAGGACTCACCATCTTCCCCAAAACAGCTAACACAGTCCCCCCACGCTGCTGCTCCCTCCACCTACCCAGGCACTGCGTCAAACTGCGAGTGAAATAATGAGCGCTGCACGGTTCCACTTTGGAATTCTGCAGGATTTTAGCCCGTCCTAGACACGCTTCCTCAATTTTGTTACAGACAGAGAACATCCAATTTTGTTTATTTCTTTGGAGATAGAGAATATAAACTGGAATAAACCAGCCATTGCTTCAAATGTTATGTTTATGCTTACTGCTTTTTGGGTGTTCTTGTATTCAAGCGTGTGTGAAGACTGTAGGCTGTTTTTTAATGAAAACAATTTTTCATAATAATAAAAGTGAAAGCAGAATTTGGATCTGTGCTTACTTGCTCAGAAAGAAAGAAAATTGGTCATAGCTGGTCTTCTCTGACAGCTGTACTCATTTGGGGTATTTGAAGGATGAAAGATGCACAAAACAGAACTATACCTTCAACTCCTCGTGATGCATTAGCTCTTGGTTTTGGGAGGTGGGTGGTTGTTGTATTTTGCCAGTGTTGCCTAGTGAAGTCATTTATAATCATGAAAAGTGGGTGTAAAATTCCTCCCCATGAGAATGATAGTGTATTATAACCACTTTATATTAATTTTGCCATAGTGTACCTGGTTTTGTAAGATGTCATGCAATAGCACGTTCCTTCCTGTTTCTCCTGTATCTTGGGGTGAATGACTCATGATTAAACCAAGATGATGGTGAAGTCTTGTGGCCAAGGTTCATGACTATCTCTGCCTCTCCAGCCCATTTCCTAGACCCTAGGAATCATGCTACCTCCATTTCTGAGATCTTTGTGAAACAAAATTTCTTAAAAACAAAATTTCTAGCTAAGGGCAGAGAACAAGTTTGTTTAAAAATATGTATTTTCAGCTTGGAGACTCAGCACCTACTCATGTGCACAGAGCAGCATCATGTGAGAGCACATCTATTCTTGCCAGTCCACTGCAGTATCACTCACCAACACGTGCTGTGCAAATTGCAATCTTTTCTTTCACTCATAAGTCAGGTGCTCCAGCAGCAACAGGGGTAGTACCCAATGGAGGGACTTTTTCCAGCCCTAGAATCTGACCTTTACAGACTCTAGACAGAGAGGGCTGGCCAGGCCTTTGGTGGCTCTTGTGCCATGAATTAGGTGCATGCAGTTATTGCTGGCAATGGGCAGTCAGTGATTAATGCTGTGGATAAGTTCAGGTGAAAATTTCAGGGGGACAGGATGGGCACTGCCACTTCTCATCCTCCATTTCCTGCTCTTTCAATGCTACTGTTATTTCCCAGGGCAATGAAGGCCTTAAATTTCTTTAAAGTCACATTTAAGGTGTTGTTATGCTGTACTACAAACCTGAGTGGTACTTGAGCTTTACAGAGGAACAGGAAAAGCCTCTTCCTGCCTAAGGACCCATTCTGCAGGTCTGCCCTTTTCTTCTGTGATCTTTCATCTCCCCATTTTTTTTTTCCTCATGGGTTACACAACCAGTAGCAGCATTAAAGTGGAAAAATTCAGTCACTTCTAAGCTCAAATAAAACCAAGGAAAGTAGTTATTGCTCCTCCCTTCTTCCCCCAGCACCTTCCAGAATGTTTTCCTATCACTTTCTGGGATCAGAAGGCCTCCTCATGCAGATTTCTCTTTCAACAGCATACATGCAACCTCTCAGAGACCAGACTGATGTGAGCAACAAAGAAAAATTGCCAAATGTCCAAAAGAAATTTAACAAAGATTCCATGGAATGTAATAGCCCAGTGAGTATTTACTCACTACTCTTCTTGGGTGCGAAATAATTCTAGTAATACACATTTTGCATAGATATCCAGTGTAAATGGGAACAAAATTTGTCCCAACTTAATCAGTATATGAATCTTAAGTGAAAGCTGTTATGTTCAGGCAAATTCTGGGAATATAGAAATAAAAAAATCTAATCCAAAGCAATATAGGTTATCTTTTGAGTGTTTTTACCTTTGGTCCTAATGGTCCACGCTCTCCAGGTCTTCCTACAGAACCCTATAAAAATACACTGAATTTACTGGTAAATCCACATGGCACTTCAAAATAAATTTGTTTCAGAAAAAAATTTACCTCACTACCACAACTGTTACAAAAACAATGCTGGAGACCTGTAGTATTAACAGAGAGCAATAAAATGTACTTTTCCTTACAAATACAACTTCAGTACTGTCACTGCTTGCTATACATATTTTTAGAAAAATATTAGAAATAAATTTATCCAAGTCCATTTGTTATAATGGATTGCTTTCAACTGCTAATGATTTTTTGAATGTGCTTTCTTGGTTAAAATTAAGATATACTGCCAGTTTAGAGGCAACACAGTCTTGCTAGGTTTAAAAGCAGTTTCCCAAAAAGTTTCTTTCAAAAAACATTTGGAAATTCAAATTCCTCTTGTCTCTATATGGTGATATACATGGATTGTAAAGAACAATTATGGCTCTTTGATGGTAAAATGGATGGCAGTTCAGTATTGGTCATTGTACAAAGTTGAATGGAAGAGAAAGGAATTCAACAAAGTGTTTGAATTGCCTTTATCTGGAATATAGAGGCACTAATAAATGGTAATGCTAAATAATGAGAAAACACCAATGAAATTTTACACTGATCTGTAGAAGGAAAAATGGAAACCTTGGAAATGGGAGCTGAGCCATGAGAAAAAATTAATTTCTTATTTCTACTTCAAAACACTACCACTACTTTCTGATAAAAGATTAATAGAAATCTCAACAATGCTAATAAATATAATTTATTTCCTAGCAGCTCTTTTGGGTTGCAGCCCCCTCAGAAGCAGATTCTCTGATTTCACCTAAATACCACTGGGTACTCTGGAGTTGTAATAAGGTGTAAATGGCTCATAATGCAGCACCAGATAGCATGCAAATCATTTTCATAATTACAGCAAAATTCTTATTTTTCTTTTCTTCTTTTTCTCATCTGCCTTCTGTACTGACTCAAACTTTGCAGAGTAATTAAGCAGCAACAGGAAAAATTTGTTCAACTGCAACAAGACATTTTTTGAATATTTATAGCTGAGTGACTTGGAAACAATGCCTGTTATAAAACCAATTTTGAGAGAGTTAGGTTGTGATTAAGGCAGGTCAGAATGGGCAATTCTGGTTGTGGACACCTCCTTGTTCCAGCTAAAAGATTGAATACTTATTTTTGGAACTGTATTTTTGGTGCTATTTTTAGCATCTAGGAAAAGACAAAAGAGGGGGCAAAGTTCTCAAAGCTATCAGCTACAACCTCAGTGACTCACAATTACTAGTACTCTAAACAGCACAGTGAAGAGCTGCTAAAGTCACTCCTGCCTCCAGAGTTCAGCTGGTGTCTGATGATTC
This sequence comes from Oenanthe melanoleuca, assembly GCF_029582105.1. Classification (NCBI taxonomy): domain Eukaryota; kingdom Metazoa; phylum Chordata; class Aves; order Passeriformes; family Muscicapidae; genus Oenanthe; species Oenanthe melanoleuca. The sequence goes on from NC_079335.1 coordinate 92,278,684, forward strand.
ATGGAAGATTGTTCATGTCTGTGGAAGCCACCTAATCCAATCACCCCCCTTGGAGAAGGACTGTCACCAGCTTCAGACCAGGTCAGTCATGTTTCTGTCCAGCAAAGTCTCAGTAACTCCAGGACCAGACCTTCTGCAGCCCCCTGGGTGAACTGCCCCAGTCCTGCCCCAACTTCTAGTGAGCAGCCTGCTCCCAAGGCTTAGCCTGAACATCACAAGCTGTAAATCATGCCCAGTCCCTTGCAGCACTGTCTGGCACTATAAGGAACAGTTTGGCTTCATCATGCTTCAGCTGCCTCTCAGAGACTCCTAAGTAGCTACTGGATAATGCCTTTGTCTCCTTTTGTTGCCAGACTAAACCACTAAAGCTCCTTCTATTGTTAACAATGACAGTAAATCCAAATGATCTAGTTGGTTCTGATACATTATATCCCCCTATTCCCTACTTGATGATTTAAGTGGCCCACAATAGTAAAAAATTCTCCTGAGACACAGTGATGCAGAAAAAAGCATCCCTTTGTGTGTGACATTGCTTCCTCACTACCGGGAAAAATTTTTTAGTTTAAAGTGGCATGTCATATTGTGCATATTTAATTTTCAAACTATAACATTACATTTTCATCTTCAGATGTGTGATTGACTTGCATTTGCAAGAAAGGAATCTATTAGAGTGAAAGAGGAACTAGCTAGATAACATGAAAATCCTTATTTGACCCTTTAAAATCTCAAAAATATATGACAGCAGAATAAAAAAATCATTAGCTAATGAGGTATCAGAGAAATACCATTCAGATTCTTTGGAGGACATTCTAGGGCAAGAGAATTCAATTCAGTGTAGTGACTCTCAATCTGTAGCTGTCTGGGGCTATATGTTTCCAAAAGAAGAATGGGGGAAACTTCTGTGGGGAAAAAACCACAAAACAAACCAAACAACTCAACAATAAATTACACTCCCCTCCCCCAAAACACTCACTCACCTTTGGCCCCCTTGATACAGGAATTCTTGATTCACTTAACAGGTCGATGCTACCAGATCCTTCCATATCCTAAGGGAAGAGACAAAATGCTACAGAATTTAAGAATTTATCTTTTGGGGGTTTTCTTGTGATTTCTTGTGGCTTGTTTGCTTTTTTTTTTTAGAAATTCTGTATAAATTTGAAACATACTGAGCACAAATATTTTAATCTTTTCTCATTAACTTACTTTCTGAGACAAATGGATGATGTTCTGGAGACAGGCTTTGCTCAAAAGTGATGAAAACATTTGGTCTTCCTTACAGAAACTCTGATCTTTATTGTCTTACCAACTTGACACAATTGCTCCAGCACTTCAGGCTGAAGAGCATCCAGCAGAAGTGAGACAGTATGTACTGTGTTTAGGCACACTTTTCAGCAGTATTTTTCTGTGCAGCATTTACCTGCCACCAGCTATGGAAACACTAATGGCTAATAAGGGTTAAAAGAAAAATATATGGCAGGGAGAACTTGCAAACAGTTTGGTAAGGGCAGCAATCACTTTTCATCAATAAAGGCTCTTCCTAATTTTCACAGTCGAATATTGAACTCCTGCCTAAAATACTGTTTTCTGAAATTGAGCAGAAAAAAATTTCCACCATCAAATTGTAGAATTAATTGTGTTGAAAGGGCTCTCAGAGACTGCTTGGTCCAACTTCCTGTCAAAAGCAGTGTCAGCAGTGAATTCCAATCAGGCTGTTTAGGGCATTGGAAACACAGCCCTTGGAACCTTCCAGAGATGAAGGTTGTGTTCTCTAGACTAAGCAAGCTCAGTCCCCCAAGACCTTCATTACAGGTTATCTGCTCCAGCCCACTGTCCATTTCCATTGCCCTCTGCTAACTTCAGAAAGAAGTCTCTGTGTGATGGAAATCCTTCTCCATTTCTCATGGAGATATTTTAGTAGTTGTAAAGGAAACTACATAGAAAGCAGCAACCTCCCTCCAGCTTTCATTGTTCTATGGCATTCCTGACCCATGGTAGAAGCAGGAGCTGCCAGTTCCAAAGCAGCAAATAAATAAAAGTGCAGGCTGCCATAATCACTTTTTTCAAGCCCAGCACCTGTCATGCTCCTATCCCTTGTCTTGTTCCTATTCTAAACTTGTCAGACTGTGATTCAAATCATCTGGATGAGCCATGCCAGCAGGAAACTGTTCACTTGCTTTGAGCTGCAGTTTTAGTTGCAGCTGTGCTGGTTTAATTGTTTCCTTTTTCTGTACAGGGAGAGTCTTAATCTTTCTTTGTTTCTCTTCCCTGCTCACAGTCATCCAGCCTTCTTTTGCAACATCAGCATCATGTGTTGAATCCCCTCACTTTCCTCTAGATGACTAAAATGGCAGAAAGCATGTTACTTTCGGGGTCCAAGTGCTCTCTAAAATTTGAGTCAATTAAATTGACTTGTGGCAGAACTGATGGAATACTGAATGTTAGTGCATGTGATGGGCAGGCATGTGCCAGGAATGTCTGCAGAAGGGAGAAGGAGCAGGTGCAAAGGAGAATCTCCACCTCCTAGTGACAGCAAGCCCTTGTGCCAGCTTTCCACGTTAGAGGACCCATACTCCTGGCCAACTTAGCTTTCTGCCAGTTAGTTAGACTTGAAATGGCCCAGCTTAGCACAGCTGTGATGCCCTTGAGAGATGGTCTAAGGGAAAGGGTGGGACACCAATTAGATGACCCTCAGCTACTATTGAATGGCAGCTTAACACCAAAGGTATGGAAAATGTCATCTGACCTGACTCCACTGAAAAACAGAGATCTTGTTCTGACCTCCTCTGCCAACTCTATAAAAGTAAGAGAAGCAGAAGGAATGCACAGCTGGAATCAGGTTCTTCCTTTGGGGTGAGAGACCTTTTGTGCCACTTTACCTGAGATTGATTCAATGTTATTCAGACTTTCATTCTTCTCCTCCGTCATCTATCAGTGTATCAAATAGCAACAGAAAATCTCACATTCACTTTGGCCTGTTTAATCAAACTGCTTAGGGTAAACCACAGTGTGTTTCTGGGCCCTTTCCCTTGACTGCACTGTGCCAGTCTGTTTTTCTCTCTAAGAGAGTGCTTGATGCCTGCTTTATATAACACATCATCTCTTTTGACATCTGCATGTTTTTAATGGGCTTACCAGGTACCTTCTGCAACTCAAACTGTTCTTTTGGCAAGCATAAGTGCCAGCAAACACCATGCCATTTGGTTTTTGCACATTGCTGATCACAGATGCTAACAAGTGCTAACAGGAGTGTTTTGCAGAAACAGCCTTACAGCAATAAACAGACTGCCAACCAAAAGGTAGTGTCACCCTAACAAACTGGCAGACCATGGTGCTGCCTCAACAGATGGCAGGGGTGGGCATCCAAAAGATCAACTGCAGCTAGCAAGCCTGTTTAAATCAGTATTCCTCTCAGGGAAATGACAGTCATGCCAATTTTGTTTGGGCTAGATAAAGTTCAAGATGAAGCCAGTCACGATACTGTTACTGCAGTTAGAGCTCAAATCCTTCTGCATTTGTATCCATAAAAGTGAGGATTCCTAGTTTTCACCCTTCCCTGCTCATCTGCTAGGCTTGCAGAGCTTCCTCTAAGACTTGGGTACCAAAAGTGGCAGAGTTTGATCCTAAGCATCCTAATTTCAGAACTCTTTGGTGACATAATAAAGGCATGCTGCTTTCTACTCAAATAGTGCTAATGGGGAAAAGTGGAGAATCTCTCAAAGAATGTGTCCTCACAGGTCACAGAAGATGACTGCAAGTCAGAGAAACCATCATTCTGGGCTAAAACTCAGACCAGGTCTGGGATGAAGATGTGACTTGCCAGTGGTCCTTAGCTCATTCTGGGACAAGAAGGTATTTATTCAGGGAAGGTTGTGTACCAGGGCAATGTGCCTAGGACAAGGCAAAGGACTGCTTGTAGGCTTAGATTTCAAACTGCTCCTTGCTAGCAATTTCAGTGCTGGCAATTATGATCTTGTGAACTCCTAGGGAGATTTTTGTCCATTGAAATTCACTGACATCAGTGACATTACCAACCAGTAGTGTATCTAGTACGATATTATTTAATCAGACATCAGAAAGCAAATTGGGTCTCTAAACAAGCATTAGTGGTCATGTCTGTGAAACCTCAAAGTGTCTGTAGTAGACAGAAGAAAAATACCAAAGAGTTGGGGTAGATAGTAAGGAAACTGGTATCTTTTATAGAGACCATCACTTTCCTGCAGACATTCTACAAATGGCCAGTAATTTTGGTCAAATATTCTTACTTCTCTAATGAGACTGCCCTGAGTTACTGTGTAAACTCTATTATATCCCATGGCATAAAAACTCTGGAAAGACTTTGCTGAGCCAAACAGTTAAAGTAGAATTGAAAAGTGAGTGAAAAAATGGGAATTAAAAAAGCAAAGACACAAATATGAATATTGATGTTAACATTTTCTTGGCCTCTCTTCACAAAGATGTTAATGCAGCAGGTCTAATTCTTGAACCTGGGTGTTCTTCCCTTGCCTTTCTTTACTGCAAAGCCACTTTCTGCTCCAACATTATCCAAAGGAGCAGTTCTCAAATGATATGCAAAACTCATCTTGAGTGGGCACAATCTCGTGTTTTTAAGTGATGAAGGTATTATTCTCAGAAGTAGAAAAAGTAACATCTGCAATTTTATATTTTCAATAGAACATTTTTGTCCTAAGTAGAACCATGAGGTCAGAAATGAGCAAAGTGTGTGCCTGTATTTACACTCCTCAGCAAATTTCAATCTAGAACAAATTACTTTGTCATCAATTCAGACTTAAATACTTGTGAAATAGCCAGGTGAGTACATTGTCTTTCCTCTGAGGAAGTAGATCCATAGTTACAACAAACTTCAGAATAGCAAAATACCTCAAATCCCAGGCCATAGCTTCGTCCTGGTGGTCCAGGAGGTCCAGGAGGCCCAGGGAGCCCAGGAGGTCCTGGTGGTCCAGGTTTTCCAGGAGACCCAATAGGGCCAGCTTCTCCTTTGGGGCCCATTGATCCAGTCACTCCAGTATCACCCTACAATAAAAATGCAGTCTATTGATGTACTGAGAATGCCTAAGTAGAGGCAAGTAAGTAGTTTTACAGGATTGCAGAATGGTTTGGGTTAGAAAGCTCAGTTCCAATCCCCCTGCAATGGGCAGGGACACCTTCCACTAGACCAGGTGGCCCAAAATCACATCCAACCTGGCCTTGAGCATTTCCAGGAAGAGGTCATCCAGTGGTGATGCTCATGGCCCTCCCCTGGACTTGTTCCAGCAGCTGCATGCCTTCTTTGTGCTGGGGTCCCAGAGTTGGACACAGCTCTCCAGGTGGGCTCCCAGGAGGGCAGAACAGAAAGGGAGCATCACCTCTCTCGACCTGCTGGTCACACGTGCTGCTTCTGGCTGAGCTGGAGTTTGTTTTCCCCAGCAGCCCCCACAGAGCTGTGCTTTGCTCTGGTGTCAGAAAGGTGCTGATAACACACTGGTGTTTTGTCTGCTGCTGAGCAGGGCTGGCACAGCATCAGCACTGTCTCTGTAACAACTCTCTCATCCCCTCCTCCCATCAAGAGGGCTGGGAGTGGGCAATACCCTGGGACAGGACACAGCTAGGCTAAAATAGCTGACCCAAATTAACCAAAGGAATATTCCATACCATATGATGTCAGCTCAGATATAAAAGCTAAGGCAGGGAGGAGGAACAAGAGGCATTTGTTGTTTCATAGTATTTGCCTTCTGGAGCAACTGCTTCCTGGGAAATTGCTGAACATTGATCACTAATGGGCAGTAGAGATTAAATATTTTTTTTCTTTGTTTATATGCATGCAAACTTTTACTTTCTTTTTGCTTTAGTAAACACTGCCTTATTTCAACATGCAAGCTGTTTTCCTTGGTATTCTCTCTCCCCATTCCTGCTTGGAAGGGGAGTGATAGGGATAACCTTGGGGTGGTGTCCAGCCAAGGTTACCTGACTACCCCTCACTTCAGAGAGAAGCAAACTGAGAAACCAGTTCTGCCCACTGCATTAGGCTACACAACAATAATAACCTCCAAGATTTCTCAGCCCTTCTCAGTCGTGTGCTGTGTTACAGTGATACTGTCACTCTATAAACACACTGTCTGTTTTGTTACCTTTGGACCAGCAGAACCACGTAGACCTTGATCACCCTGTAAAAGAAAATAAATTCTAAATACTTAGAATAAGACCATTACTCAACTCTTTCATACAAATGCCCACACATTTCTGTGATGTTTAATTTGATGTCCTTTACATGAAGCCCTTCATCTGAAACATCAGACCTCTCAATTATGAAGAAAACAATCTGTAATTCAGGAGTCACAGTAACACATTAATAGCTCTGGTCTGGTATGCTGACTGGATTCAATCTTGTATTCCAATTATTGCTGCAGATTTTAAGGGTTTGGAGCATACAGGATTAAACATTGCAGGTCACATCCTCATGCTTCTGAATATAAATGTCAAAATTCTTACAGAATATAAAGAAATGGAAACTGGTCCAACTCAAGTTGTCTAGGGCACACTTCCAAACACAGGATGTGATGACTAGGAAGATTTTAAGGTTCCTCTGCAGCAATCAAGATTTCATCAATATTTGCTTTTATACACTTTTCCTGCATACTGTTTTTTTCCATTACTATTTCATGGAAAAGACAGAATAGAATAATAATGCACACAAATAATTATTTTCCAAATTGCTCTGAATCTAGTGGAATAATTTTTATTTTGGCAAGCACCTGTCCTTACTCAATCAGCAGAAATATTTCTTTAATAAAGTCTGAAAAAAATGAGTAAGCACCAGGAATAAAATGATGTTTTTTTCCTAAAAGTAATGGCTAAATTCCATGTCAAATGTCACTCCAATGAAGAAACTGAATCTACTTTCAGTGTATCCTGTTGTTTCTTCCTGTTATCTTCTCTAGATTCCTTTGGAATAAATACAAAACAGATATTGCAATATAAATTAAATCAAGGTTTTCAGAAAAAAAAAAGTAAATATTGAAAAATACTCTTACTTGTATTGAACAGGTGCAGATATATAGTGCTTCAATTCTATTTAGACTTCTATCCAATATACACAATTCAGTAAACATTGCAGGAAGGTAAAATATTGTAGTTCTTTTCTTTTGAGGATTATGATTTCTTAAAAAATTTAATTTCTCTTTAATTTCTTTTCTTTCCCTATCAATCTCCTCCTATAGTCTGTGATTCATGTTAAGTTTACTTCAGCTAGACTTCTTCCTGTTCTTAGGCTCCCTCATGTGAAGCACACACCACTGACTGCAATGGGCAGGGGTTTCAGGTGCTGTTTGTAACACACATTCTGCACTTTCTGGATGGCTGCTGGTTCCCATGTGTGCTGCACTTCTACCAGCCTCAAGCTTTTGCTATCACAACTCAGAACCTTCAGCCCTCCAGAGATAAAATTAAATCAATATCCTGGCCATTTAAGACTTGCCTTTTCATTCCCTTTATGGTGTGTGAGCTTACAATGTACACTTGGGAATTTATTTTCAAGTTCTGGTTGTGTAAGGTGTGTTGTTGAAGCTCACTAGAGGATGAAATAGTCTTGTAGTCTTTGTCTCTGTTTTCTTCAAATCCTTCTTGAAGTGGGGTGTAAAAAAATGGTTCTTAAACAGAGCTTTGATTAGCAATGGATTAGATTAATTTCCCTAGTCAAGTCTATTTTGCATGCGACAGTAATTCCTGAGTGATCTTTCTGTTCTTGACCCATCAGCTTTTCATTGGTGGGCACCTGGTGTCCAGCCAGAGTGGGCCATGACTTTGTCTCTTGCTTGCCAATCTAAATGGTTTGTGCTCCTTCAGACTCTTCTCCCCTGTCACATAATGTGCTGTCACTCTGGACTTCTCTCTTTCCCACTCCAGGCTCTCCTGTCTGAGCCCAGTCATGAGTGGCTTTTGAGTGGCAGATCACAGCAGAGTAGTTCAGACTGCATGTCAAACATTGCATGCTGCAGAAAATGAGACAGCATCCAATAGGAAATTCTGAATTTCTGAATATGCCTTTTGAGATGTGTTCTAAAAAGCCATTAGTATCTGGATTCCATTAAAGAAAACCTGAAGCCAGATGCTCTTGCATTGCAGGAACAACTATTTATGATTTTTACAGCCTAGAATTGACAAAGATTTTCCACTGAAGTAGGAGCAAGACAGACATTTAACTCACCTTTTCTCCCTTCCATCCTGGTGGGCCAACCACTCCATCCCTGCCAGGAGGACCTTGGGGGCCCTGTAGATGACAGTAAATCTAAAGCAGGTGCCACTTGAGAGCTCAGTTTCTAGAACATGTGTTTAAGTGTCAGGGATAACTGAGGATAGAGCATTATGAAACACCAATGTAGTGTAGCACCTCCCACCACTAAGTCTTAACACCTTTATTTCTTGTCTTCTGAGAATTTGGCTTTGTATCAAACCAGGATTTTAATGTATTTTAATAGAAAACTATATGCAACAATCATAAAATAATAAGCAAAACCAGCCCCTAGCATGCTGTAAATATAACCTTAGCATGAGACATTATGGTGCTATCCAAGCAGGTTTTGACAACACTGATGGGATTGAAATCTCCAGGCATCTCATTTATCCACACTTTTGGCAATGTTGTTGCTGGATGAGACCCAGCTGAGGAAACCTTGGTATTGACTAAATCAGTGGCCAGGTTTTCTGTGTGGTAGAATCACTAAAAGCAGTTGTGTTATGGAGGGAATGATGTCAAACAGGAGACTTCTGTGTTGCCACTGCAAACAGAAAAGCCAGCAGGTTGACTAAGGTCTTGATTCATGAAATTCCAGTGATATCCTCACTTGGGAACAATGAAGACTCCCCGTGTGGGGCAGCACTTGGCTTATTCAGCCTCACTTTGTCAGGTGTCTGAGCCTGAAGGTGCATTCCTACACCTGCAGGAGCAGCACTCCTAAAGAGTCCCTCTGCAGAAGAACAGGCACTGTCACTTTGCTTTGATTGAAGGTGCTCATATTGTTCATGACATCTCACTTTAATTTTGCCTTGAAAAGTGTATATTAATTTCTCCACCCAACCTCTGGTGTTGTACCCATGCCTTGGTGTATCCTGCATGCATTTGAGTGAGTAGGCAGGCTGGGAAACACTGGCTTTGTAGGGCCAACCAATAAATCAGTTCAGGAATTGAAGTCCAGCCCACAGTAACTAGGCATGCATGTGCAATATGCAGGTGGGTGTATTGCACAGCCTACACTTTTAAAATTTGGCTCTGAAAGCCTTCAGCTACATTTACAGGGGTGTATTCTGGCCTCTGGGGATCTTTAATAATATTTATTTATTCATCTGTTTTGGAAAAGGATATAAGTGGCTAGTGAAGGAGATAGAAATTTCTGATGTTTTCAGAATTATCTCAAAGACTCATTTTCCTGGCTCTGTCCCTCCCTCACAACCCTGCTTTCTCTCTTTGGATGCCCTCTAAGCCATAGAGCAACTAATTGATTATTTTTAATATTGAGAATAATTAATATTGAGAATTTTCATATTATTACATTTTCATTTTCATATTATTTTATGCATTTTATTATATTATGCACATACAGAAGAGAATAAGAAAAGAGGTTGAGCTAAGAACAGTAACTGTTCTAAAGTTTACTGATTACTTCCACTATACTGCTTAGCAATTTTAGGCTTCATCGTGCTGAAATTGCTAATTCCCTTTAGAGCTTTGGAATAGTCTCTCTTGTGTAGCCTGTAGCTAGCAGGCAACACTGGGACATTTGTTATTCTTGTCAGGGTATAGTAATGCATTTGTGAGCTACCTGAAACAAAAAATTAGGATAGAAAATATCCCTATGCAATGCTATGAGTCAGTTTAACTTCATGTAGCATTTAGAAAAATGTGTATTTAATCAGATCAATACCCTATCAGTATGAGATGCACTGTGAAGCAGTTTGTGCAGGGATAATTCCCATCACAAAATGCAAACATTAACTCAAACATTTCCAAGACACTTGTTGAGAGAAGAGGTGCTAAAGTTCTTGATTTAGCAAGGACTGAAGCCTGTCCCTAAATTCAAGTGACTCTTCTCCTGGAATTAAAATTCACAGCTGAAAACCCTTAATAATACAAATGTGTCAATACTTAATGAGCATTCCCAACCAAAAAAATTCTGCTGGGAATTGACCTCACTTCACTCATGCAGAGTGTGAAAATGTGTGCAAATCTTTGGGATGACAGTTTCTCAGGTCACCTGAATTTGTGGGGGAATCCATGGGTCTGTAGTCTTAATAGCTGGAGTTTTCCTTCAGCAGCCTGCAGATTTGTCCTAGACTGATTCTTCTGAAAATGTTCCTTAGTAGTCTTATAAACATTAACTTCTACTTTTTTAACTGATATGTTTCCTAGGAACTACCCTGAAACAAAGATTCCTGTTGCATCAGAAAATTGACTGTCTACGAGTAATTAATGTTATTGCCTGTGAAATCCCAAATTACACAGGAGAGAATACACTCATCTTTAAAAATAAAAGATGAATCAGTACTTATTTCTCCATTTTCTTTTAATTCCTTTTTACATTATTCTTTTATGGCAGGCTTTAGTAGTATATCCTAGACTATTTAAATTACTTCATATTCTAAAGATGTAGAAACAGCCACAGTCAGAAAAGTTGAAGGTACATTTTGAATTGCAAAGAATTGCAATAGAGAGCCTCTTCATCTAACACTACACTTTATCAAATGTAGTAAATAAAACATTAGGATAACTGTCATTTTTATAAGACTCGCTAATGCATTTTCTTAAAATTACATTTGCAATTCTCAATACAATTTGATCTGTTTTGGATTCAGAAAAGAGTACTGTTGGGAGTTTAGCAATTAGATGGAATTTGGTCAGCATTTCACACTTTTTTATTTTATGCTGCCATCCATATTACAATCAGTAGATGCAGAGAATAATGGATTTCCTTGGCTTCCCATGCACTTGACTCTTGAATCCCATATTTAGACTTTCAGTTGCTTTATTTCTTTCTGCAGTAAAGATGCTGCTTTCCATCTGGATGGCCAAACACTTTCTAGATTTTGTATCAACTCCCAGCTTGGTTATCCTCAAAAAAACCCACTCCAAGACAGCTGAGATATAGTGAGGTCTCCTTTTTAACACCTGTCACCCACACAGTTCCTTGCTGTATGCTAATGACACCTTGTCAGGCACAGAAATGGTGACTCACTTTGAGGTCCTGTGATGTGCAGGACAAATCTTGTCCTGAGAACAACTGCTGTTGGCAGATGGTTGATAGGGAATAAGGGAACCATGCTAGTAAATTCATGGAATCAGAGATTATTCTGAATTGGAAAGGGTCATGGAGTGCAGCTCTTAGATGAATGGCCTGCAGAGATTATCAGAACTATAATTTCAGCTTTATTAGCACCATGCTCCAACCAGCTGAGCTAATCTCATAGTTCCAGAGAGGATTCTCAGAACTGTTCAATGCTAAAATAATGGATTTTCTTCCCTGAAAAAAATGCTTCACTGAGGATTTATTTGCAAGTTGGACTTTACCAACATTTTCAACAGCAGAATTATATTTCCCATGTCCAGAGGAATAACTGCTTCTACCTAGCTGAAGAAAGAATGGAAGAGGGAAGAGGAAATAGGAAAATTCTGTTTATTCTACAAATTCCCTGGAGCTTATAAAAGTGATTTAGCATACTTTATTTTCCTGAAAGGACCAGAGGAAAACTGATGCTTAGTCTTATTCAGTGTTGGCAAAAGCATTCTTAATTTTTATTTATTCTGATCCATATTCACCAGTATCTGTTTTTCAAATGTACATTACTGCAGTAATGTGCTTTGGTTAACAGGACTTTTCTTTTTTTTTTTTTTTTTTTTTTTTGGGGTGTGTGTGTGTGTGGTAAATTTCCATAGGATTCAAGCTCTCAAATTAAAAATAGTCTGCAATTTTATTAAGAATTATACGGACTTAAAACTTAGTGTTGCAGGGCAAAAACAACATCAATGTTTATGCAGAAAAGGGTACTCACTTCAGGACCTGGCTCCCCAGAAGCTCCATCTTCTCCTGGTGACCCAGGAGGTCCTACACCTGAATCAGGTGCTGGCTTTCCTGGAAGACCAGGCAGTCCTGGAGGGCCTGGTGGCCCTGGAAGACCCTGGATAAATCAGCAGGACTGTTAGAAATTATCCTAGCCAGGTTCTTTTCTATATACATGGAAGAGGAAAAAGCTCACATAGACTGTTCAGGCTCATAAAACTCAGCTGGGGTTCCCATCCTGCTTCTGCTTCACTGAGAACCAATTTTAGTTTGACAGACACACCTTACGTAGGGTCACACTGACCTCCCTCACCTGTGCCCTCTGAACTGTGACACCTCACAGCATGCATTGGCAAGCAGGACATTGAAAACAAAAAATTTTGGGCCAGCTCTCTGTAACCCAGTAAAGATCTCAGACATCCCAAGGATTGACCTAATGAGCAGAGACCCAACCACAATGAAACCAAGGGATCATTGAACAGTAGGAAGGGGTTGGTTTTTTCTCCTCTACCATTTTATGAGGTTTCTCCATGTTATTGCTGGAGCACTGAGAATCTCTACTCATGGTCAAGACCTGCTTAATGCTGCCAAACTGGCCTCTGCTCTAAAGATCTATCCTGCATGGACATGAGCAGAGGTATTCAAATTGAATGAATTGAATTAAATGAGTGAAATGTTATTTTAGGGGGAACACTAAATTTGCAAATGATTCTTTGATCTGTGATTCTCATCTCTCTCCTCTCCTCTTTACTGTCTTCTCATAGTCAGACTGAAAGCATTTTCTCATTTTAAAAAGTCCTCTTGCCATTATTTCTTTGGTGGCCACTTCCTGTCTCATACTTCTGCTCCACTCAGAAGCACTTAGGCCTTTTCTGACCTTGAAATGAAACCCTAAAAACTCTTTCTGGATGCTGTAAATTAAGCATGTATATAGCTTGCATTATGAAAAATTCTACAACCTGCATGAGTAAAATAAAGCTCTTTATCATGAGAAATATAAATATATACTTACCCTTAAAATCTCAGTCTCTCTGATGCTCTCAGTATCTCCAGAACCTGATTCTTCAGGTTCCAGTCTATTCTGAAATTAAAATTCCATTTTAAGATATTGCTTCTAAAGATGACAAATGCAGATATCACTTCACGTTTACTGGAAATACAGCTATCATCAATATACTTACAGCAGTCTGTCACCAGTACAATAAATTATAATTCAACAAAAGCATTTTACTTTTGTTGCTGATGTTTCATACCATCTTCTTCTGTAGTCACTGAGCACTGTATTTACCTGCAGGTGCTCTATGAGCTCAGTGATAACCATCCTGCAGGACACACAGGCTACTTGGCTGTTTAAGTGAACTGAAGTTATTTCAGACAAATTTTAACTTCAGAAAGGTACCTGTCAACATTAAGAACATCCTAAAATGCAGATCTAACAAATAACCCCAGTTTCCTACAATGTGCCCCTCATTTAAAAAGCCAAATTTGGAGATTCCTACGACTGTAATCAAAAAGATGACTTTTATAAAGAGAGATCAATATACAGAAGCCTTTTCTAAATCATTCTCTTTTAGAAAAAACACCTTAGTGTTCAGTCCTTGGTGAGTTTCATAGGTGTGTACGTTTTGCAGACTACAGAGAAGTACTACCTGAATAAGCTATTGTAGTACCAAAGCTAATATTTCAAATGCCTGGGAGTTAAGGATGCATTTCTTGGATGCACTGAGACTTCTTCCACTTCACTTCAGAATAAAAGGCTTTAAAATTTGCTGTCACACAGAACAAGAAAGTAAAAGCAATGTAGGACTTGCTGTTCCCTGCTGTATTTATAGAAGTGCCTTTGACTGGGTAAAACTGCTGGCCTGGAGATCTGGGGCTGCCTTGCTGGTCTCTTGAAGGCAGCATCAGTGCAGGCTCAGCAGTGCAGCAGAACACTGTTAATCTGTTTTTATGCTGCAGAAATGTATTGGCTTCATTTATCAGACCCAGAATCAGGGGAGCATATGATCCATTTTGGCCAGTGGAATATGTTCCAAACTATCTAGTTAAATACTCACAATACCCAGTGTGGCAGGTGGTTTTGTGTAAAAGTCCACCCCAGGATTTCCACTGGTGTCAGTGGTGAACTCTGTGTAGCATAAAATCAGTTTTCACACCATGAAGTGAAAATTCAGGCCAGATTCCTTCTTTAGCTGCATGCACATGTATCCTCATGGATATAGGGGGAAAAGTCCAAGAACAGCAGTAATGGATCTGAAACTCATTCCTTAACATTTCCTGAGTACTGAGCATTCCAAATACAAACACTGCCATCATGCTGGTATGTGCTCTAGTATTTAATGACAGCAAACATAACTGACTGTCAAACCATTTCTCTGTTCAGTAGCAGGAAGAAATTAATAATTTAGGCTTAGAATGCCTTTTTGTGGAAATGTTGGTTTCATGTTCTCTGATATATTGTTGCTTTTGCACAGGAGAGCACACGCATCCAGTGACATTTTAAAATGTGGATATTGGGTGTTTATGTAGCTTACAGCAGTCACACTCTTTGATCAGACATTTATTTGCATTTCTGCATGAATGTTTTGGAAAACATGATTATCTCTGTGGCAGTCAGGCTACTTTCCCAGAGAAAACCTCCTGTTTAGTTCTGGATTCCTCTGTGGCAAGCTGAGCTCACTGTCAGGGAACCCCAAATACTCACTAATCCTCTGGAAGGAGCAGATGGTCCTGTGGGTCCTGGTAGTCCAGGGGGTCCTGGCAATCCCTCACCAGGATCACCCTGAAATGGAATTAAGACAAATCAGCAAGGATTTAACCATGTAAAGGCTATAAGCACTAGCTACAATCTGTGTGGATTTCCAGTCACAAGAGTGGCTGCTTAGATGTCATGAGCTGGCTTGGATTTTCTTCATTTCTAAGACAAACTTCCAAGGAATATGATCTTTGCATTGGCAATGGAAGAAAGAACTCTTCCTTTTCTAACTTCTGCAATGAATTTGCAAATGTACAAGCAACATTAACAGCATTAGGCAATGTGTAAGTCTTGCCAGAATAAGGTTTAACTGTGGATCTTACATTTTTAGGGTATGTTATACATGAACCCTCACCCCAACTCCCAAAAAAACCAAACCAAACCAAACCAAACCAAGCCAAGCCAAACCAAACCAAACCAAACCAAACCAAACCAAACCAAACCAAACCAACAAAAAAAAGAGATAGTATTGTCACACCATGGCACTCAGTTTGTAAATTTCTTTCTTTTACTGCTACCCTCTGTAATGCTTTTTTCAATACCACCAAAACATGATTTTTCTTCTGTGTGTTGACCTTTATCTACTGCCAACACAATGAAGGACCCTGTTCAAATATGCGTCATTTTCTCTCATAATTACTACCATTTCTTATAATTTGTCTTTCTTACATCACCTCTGACATTTTGCTGAGGTTAGTTTGAACTGTTTCAGCTTAAGATGTTTGTGACTTTTAATATTTTTTTTGCACAAGTCCAGCATTTTTCACTCAAGTCAAGAGTTGAGGTTTTGCCTCCGCCAGTCTGTGCTTTACCCTCTAACCTGCCAGTTTGTTATCTGGGCTTATGAGCATTTTAATTGTGTTCTCTAAATTCACATATTCAGTTACATAGCAGGAAACACTGACTTTTAGCTGCCTCTTGGTCACTTGCTCTTTATGCTTGAGGGTTCATTAGATAAATGTATTCATTCAGCTCTTTGTTCCCTGGGGCTTTGTCAAACGGTTCCTATAGTGATACTTCAGTCACATCCACAGAGAATGTGTTTAATTAATTTGGGGCTATTTTCACTCTCTGCCAGCCTGTTCATTTACAGATGCTCTTCATTCATTTTCATGCATCCTCGCTTTTCCCCAATGACTTTTACATTAGTTCCTGGCAGTGTTTGGTGCTTGTTTTCATGCAATTTATTCCACTCTGTGTGCACTGCAAGGAAGACAAAAACCCCAGGATCATGGTCATTTTTATGAGGCCTGACGGTATCCATTCCCAAGGAGCATCTCATGGCTGAATCTCTGCACAGAACCACAGTGGAAAAGTGACAGCCAGCTCCCCACTCTTCACTGATATGCAGTCTGCCATTCACTCCTGGCTTTCCATTTTCAGTGAGAAGAACCACAAAGAGGAAGGTGGATCCTACTACTGCTCCTGAAATTTAAATGCTTTTACATTGGAAAAAGTGCTGATTGTCTTTGGACAGCATAAGAGTTCTGAATTTTTGTGTGTGCACAGATCAATTCTTTAAGTTTTGCTCACTCTGCCAACACAGCCAGGCCTAGGAAATCACACTGGTTTGGATACTGAAACAATTTTCTGACCAACTGATAGTTTAAAAAAGGATCAGAGCAATGTCTTCTTGTTTGTCCTGTTTTTACTGAAGGAGTTTTGTCTGTTTAAAGTATTGCCAAGACAAAGCTCTGTGTTTGAAGCTGTCAGCTTTCCTTAGTGCTTTTGAACCTATTGTTAGGATTTTTAGCATTTGTTTGCTAACTTCACAATCTCTCTTTGTAGCATCCCTTGCAAATATTAGTCCGGTTTTTAAAGGAAAAGCTAAACTTAAGATGTCTTTACTGAAGTAGCCATAAAAGTAATCTGGAATAGGTACTGGAGTATTTTTCTTTCCAATTAACTTTTGCTCTCTACAGCTAAGCTGCTTCTCCTGCTGTTAAAATGTTCTCCTTCTGATGGCTCTTCTCATCAATAACCTAAGGCTGGATGGCCTTTGGCTGTGAGGTCAGCTGGAACAGACTGGCTGGGCCACAGTCCTTAGGCACTTGACTATGGGGCTGCTTTTAGCCCTGCATGGTCAAAGCTAGTATTTTGAGTATGGTTTTTTTGTGTATTTTGCATGAAATAACATTAGGCATATACTGAAATCTATCAGCAGGAGTATTTGAAAGTAAAAGTCTTACTGGGATGGGACTGGAGGAGCACAGAGCCCACCTATGCACAGTCTCATCTTGCAGCACACTGGGAGTAGTTAACAACTGATGCTACCCCTGAGGCACTGTGTGAGTGAGATCTTTTTGGTACAGGCCAAAACATTGTCAGGGACCATGCCTGCAAGTCTGAACCCTCAGCAAACCAGTCAGTTCCTGGGCCTGTCCCATTTGGCTGTGCAGGTGCAGCTGCTGAAGATTGGAATGGTCACCTAACTGGAGCTGAGGCTGTAGCAGATGCAAAATAAAATGCATTTGCTAATTTGCACTTTGCTTATAAATAGGGGAAATATATATGGTCATAATCTTTTCCATTTGCTTTGTTTTCATTAAAGGAATCCTGACTGATTTTATGGTTATGTCAGTACCAAGTACCCTAGGGTCACAAGAAGGACCAAAGCAGATTTGCAAGAAACCTAAGAAGCTTCTTGTCAAACAACATTTACATGCCTGCAATGCCTATTGACAGCTGATGAAGTGTTCTGCTGATAATCTGCCTTCCCAGCCTGCCTTTCCTGGAGGACCTGTATCCATACACTGCAGCACTCCAGTTGTGAGTGATCCCACCATGTCTCTGAGAGGTGATAGCCCTGTGGCTGTGCATGGACTTGTGAGTCCTCCTGCTTGTCTCCCGTGCTGCCTGGTTTTGTGAACAGGTACCTGGGACAGGTCCCAGAGCAGAGCAAGGTGTCCTCACCACGATGTACCTGAGATGCCCTGGCTGCCCCACATGCCTTCACTTCCCTACACTTTGTGAGAACCCTCTGCTCAACATTTCTTTTCATTACAGCTGGACTTAGAGACTGGGGGCTGCCATGCACTCTCATAACCTGATTCCTGTCCTGGAGATGAATTCTACCTTTGAAATTATTCTGGATAATTTCAAACAAATCTGAATAGATGAGATTTATATGCGTCATGTTTGTGAATGTATGAAGTCTGTATTGTTTTGTTAAACAGATGAAAGGGATTATTAATTTGACACTTGGAGTTACTATCTGTATGTTGATTTTGTGTACAGCGTGTACTTTAATAATAGATTAATCCATTACATCTCACTTCATCTCAGAAGAGATACAAGCTGTTGCTTCAGATGGTTTAACTCTTATTTTCAATTATGTTCATTTCCTAAGGGTAATATGATTATACTGCTTCTGTTAAATCACTTAGCCAGTAGAGTAAGTTGCCCAGAGCAGTTATACACAACAATTGACTTTTCTTTATTAAGTGTTCAATACATCTTCCTTAGCCCTTCTGTGAAAGCCCAACTTTTTCTACTGCAGTATTATTCACATCCTTGAAAAATACTTATGATTCTGGTATGGTGCCATCCAGCCATTCATGGATGAACAGTAGGATATTTAAATTCTTCCTGTGATTCCATATTGTTATGTCACTCTCAGAGTGTACCAAATTAATACATTGAATAAATAGTATCTGATTGATTGTTGGCTATTAAGAGGACACATACCTTTTCACCTTTTGGGCCTGCTTTTCCTTTCAGTCCTGGCAACCCCTGAAGTCCATTTTTACCCTAAAAGGAAACAATAGTTTTAGTTAGACATTCTCTTTCATGTAGGTTGAACAGGCTGTACACTTAGCAGCAGAGGCTGGATGTAAGGGTGCTGGATTCTAACTCTTGGTTTGTACAGTGGGAGGAGGTATGGGATTTGGCACAGAATGCCCCTGGCAGTGCCCAAAACGTGCCTCTCACCACATCTACTCTTCCCACAACAAAGTGGCAGAGAAGCCTGTTTGGGGGTACAGATGGAAACACCTGCAGGCTGCATTTGGATTTGGCAGAGTGTCAGCAGGACAGCCACAGCACTATGGAAAGGATTTTTAAAACTGTAGGATTTGTAACACACTACTGCCAGCTGCTGCTCTGAGTGCACAAAATCATACCATGAACTTAAGCCTGCTCCCACCATCTACTAAAACTTTTTTTTTTCTTTAATCAACCTGAACTTATTAAGTTTCTACCAGCTAAGATCCTTCATGAGGACACATCTCTGACAGGCAATGTGGGAGACTAGATAGCATTTCACCCTATTTTCCGTTCTAAACTTCACCAGTCAAATGAATCCTAAATTATTATTCTATACTGTTCATATTACCTACATACAATATGCAGATGCTCTTCCTATAGAAGCTTGTTCATTAGCTAGAAAGAACTCCCACCAGCTTTAAAGTCAGTGCTGTTATAAAATGGGACTGCTTATCAATTCACTTAGCACATTCAATAAAATATTCAAAAAGCAAATAAATAGTATTTTTCTACTGGCATTTTGGGAATCTGGACAGCTGTGGTTATGGACTCTACTGAACAAATTTTAGGACTGCCTTAATTTTAAAGATGGGTTATATAATGTCATTAGGGAGAAAAATGTATCTCTAAGACTGAAGGGTGTTTTTCTTCCTATGATGATTTTTCCTGTAGAGTTACTGGTAGCAGGTTCATAGAAAAGTAGCAAACACATGACCAACATGATAAACATAGAATATACTAATTTAATTGGTGAAGCCCCATCAAACCAATAGTAAAGTTGCATGGGTATATGTAAGATTGAAACCCAGATGCACATGGACAAAAGCAAAACTACAAAAAGTACAAGACCCTGTCACAAGGTGCCTATGATAGAAAGTAGGATTGTTTCCACAAGGAAAAGGCAAATGGTTTTTGAAGCATTTGAATTACATTTGAAGAATTTTCTCTAAGTCATATTGGTTTCATAGAATTTTCTTTGAAGATATGCTGCATGACAGGCTTCTTTTAATATATAAAATATAAGCTTCTTATCCAAAAACACCTTAATGACACATTACCTGAGTTTTGGCTAACTCTTTGCAAACCTAGCTACACTTCTTAGAAGATACCAGTGTCTGAAGGCAGCATTCAGAAAGAGCTCAATAATGCACCCCATGAATGACCATTGAATTATTTTTTTAATATCTTAAACCAGTTTAATTTCAGGTTCAGTTGCAGGGGGCAGGAAGGGTCAGGAAACTCCCAGCAGTGGCATGTGTTCGTATAGAAAAAGAGGAGCAGGTATGGGAATGGTGACAGCCTCTGGGTAAGATCCTGGAGAGGGGGAAGATTCACAGTGGCAGATAAACAGAAAAAGAAAGAGAAGGAGAGAAGAAAAAGAAAAAGAAAAAGAAAAAGAAAAAGAAAAAGAAAAAGAAAAAGAAAAAGAAAAAGAAAAAGAAAAAGAAAAAGAAAAAGAAAAAGAAAAAGAAAAAGAAAAAGAAAAAGAAAAAGAAAAAGAAGAAGAAAAAGAAAAAGAAAAAGAAAAAGAAAAAGAAGAAGAAAAAGAAAAAGAAGAAGAAAAAGAAGAAGAAAAAGAAAAAAAGAAAAAGAAGAAGAAGAAAAAGAAAAGGAAAAGAAAAAGAAAAAGAAAAAGAAAAAAAGGAAACGAAGCTGGGCAGTAGAACATCAGTAGAGGACAGATACAGAACAGCAGCTGAGATGTGCACAGAATATGACAGCTATGGGTTTGTTTTTGTGTGCTTTGCTGGACAATTCCTCACACAGAGGATGCATGTGCAGGCTATCAGCAGCTTGTGGTGGACTGACCCAGGGGTGGGAGTTGTCTGGAGAAGCTGGAAAGGAACATCCCAGGAAGAAGACAACAAATGTGACAGAGAAGGCTAAAGCAGAGGAATCCAGAGAAAGGAAAGCAGCAATGAAGAAGCAGAAGATGCAGTCGAATTACTGCACAAGAGTAAAGGGGTGAGAGGTACCTCTCAATTAACTCAAAAGCACTCTCAATTAACTACAAAGTTAATTGCAGGTGAGGTTAGGAGCAGGCAACATGGAAATGTGTCTATGGAGGATCAATGAAGCACCCCTCTAGAAGGGGTGTGAGTATGCCCCCTTTTTGAAATTCCTCTCTGCAAAAAAAGCCAGCCTCACCAGACCTGAATTCCTGGTACAGTAACTTATGATATACCATGCCTCTCACTTTCTTTGCAACTGGGAAATCATAAATTTCTCTTAGAAACCTGGCTTTTGCTCTCTTGACAGCCTGAGGATGTCAACTATGGCACGAACTGTCTTCTAATGAGAGGAGATGAAGAAAACACTTTGCTGCTTAAACCTCAATGTAGCAGAGCCTCATTAAAAATGTTGTGTTTTGCTTAATTCAATTAACCAAAGCACGTATAAGAGGGTACTTACAGGTAATCCATTTTTACCAGGAATGCCCTAAAACAAAACACCTTTGTTAGAAAGATAAATAAAACAATGTAATATTAACTAATTAAATTGTGATGTGCCATGCAGTGACAAAATTACAAAGCAGAACTATATCAAACACTGTGGCACAGTGGGATGTTTTGCACCTCTCTTTAATCTCATGCATCTTGTGCTGATGGTTCACAAGGATTTGAGGTGTGAAATATCCTGGATATAGAGAAGCCACTGAAGGAGAATGTGTTTTAAATTTCAATACAGGATGTAACCAAAAGAATGTATTCTATCACCATCTGTTGAAGCTGGGTGGGTCAGTGATCCTTATCTCTGTGGGAGATATCCTCTGCTAATGGGCCATCTTTAAAACCAGGTGGGGCAGTGTTCTCTATCTTTTCCACAACCCATCCTCCCTCCAGGAAGATATCACCTGCTGCTGGGCCAGTGAGTCCCACTGTATGACTGATAAAATTACATCATCCCACTGGGAGATGCTCCAGCCAGGGAGGGGAGCCAAGCCTTTCCTACCCAGATAAAAACTGAGGTTTTGAACAGCAAGACACCTTATTTACATTGGATTCCAGAGGAAAGTTGGACCTTCCCACATCATCACTGCACCTTTGGGGGACAACTGCACCCTTCTACAGGAGCACTGCTTCAGCTGAACCACATCTGCCACTGCAGGGAGACTGCAGCCACCATTTAATGGGACTGCTACCAACACTCTGACAGACAGGGTGTCAGGTTGGATTCTGACTCTGTCAGTGTTTTTGGGGTTTTTTTATTACTGTATTTTTGCCTGAGAGCCCCTTAATTTCAAAATTATAGTATTTTGGAGGGAAGGGGTTTACATTTCCCATTTCAAAGAGAGGCTCCTGCCTTTCTTAGCAGACATTTGTCTTTCAAACCAAGACAGGTTGTGAGTTCTGCACCTTTGCACACACTCAAACCTGGCAGCTGGGAGGGTGCTGCAGTACTGCCCAAGGTGTTGGAGTTGCTGCTCTAAGAACATTTGTATGTGGGCACAGCAGCTGTTTGCCTTTGCTTTCTGGTGGGTGCCACTCACCAGGTCCCTGTCCCTGGCACCTGTGCAGGGCAGGCAGGATCCTCCTGAGCTGCTGGGTTGAAGCCCATCCTGCAGAAGTGTGACTGGTGTGAAAGGCTGTGTAGTTCCATCTCCCCATGCACATGTGATGGATCACCATTACCCTTTCCAAAATACGTGTTTTCTTTCAACAGAGAGAAAATACTCACAGGCTGACCACGTTGCCCAGGTTTCCCTGGAGATCCAGGAGGTCCTTGATCTTTATTTTCCACATCTTCTATTCCTGATCCTCCTAGAGACTCTGTGGATCCATCCTCTACTTCCTGACCTTTCTGGCCCTGAGTAATTAAAATGTGAAATATGAAAAATATGTTGTATTACTTTTCCCATTTCTCTTTCTTCCCCTCCCACCCCATTCCTTTCTCCTACACCCCTTGGTTTGTTCAATGCAGTCAGAACCTGACAGACACTATACAAACTGCATATTCTGTTCAGAAAAGGCATTCCATATTAAAGATCATTCATGCACCTACAAATAAGTTGCTCTCTGAACTCGTTACCTAGATGCAAATTATAATGATCTTATTTCATATCCACATAAATCTGCACAATCTAAGTCAATAGTGTAAGTTTGAAAAAATACAATTTTCACATACTCAGTCTGACAGGGAAAAAATTGTGGGAGTTAAGATAAACATGTTTAGGTGTGTTTCAGCTAACTTCCCAAAAATCAGGACTCTAACAAAGGATGGTTACATATTGGTTAAGTGGCAGAAGATAAAACGATAACAAAGAGTAAAAACGAACAACAGCAAGAATAAAATATTGCTAAACATTAGTATTTGGTCAAGAGAAACTAATAATAACAAAAGGAATAATTTAAATATTCCAGGAACAAAATAAGACCTTCCAGGAATGAAGCTTGGACATTGATACATATTTAAATTAAAAACCAGTATACAGAGCAAAACATGTAAGCCTGTATCATATTTTGAAATAAGCCCTCATATTTTAAATTACCAACAAAATATTTTGAGTTCCACTAGCAACTAATGAAAGTAGGAAGGATGAAATATAATAACTGCAAAGCATTTTAAAATTAACAGGATGACAGCTTTTAGAAAAGGAACTGTAAGCTGATTTTTTAAAGATCTATCTGGGTTTTGCCAAAAGGAAAGATCTCAATGACCAGCAATTTTTAAAAAATTATTATTATTTTTTTTAATCTAGACTCATTACAGATATGCTTCCCATCTGGAAAAGCGATAGAAGAGAATCTATTTAGTTGAACTGCGGTTAGAGATCATAGCCTGAACAAGATAACAGGATTGTTGGTCCAGTGCTAGAGTACTGAAGGAAGTAGCAGATGATATGGCAGGATCCCTCTCAATCACCTGCCAAAGATCTTGGGATTATGGGCAGGTTCCTGCTGGCTGGAAGATAATCAGTATTATTCCAGTCTACTCAAAGAGTGTAAGGGAAGGTAGAGAACTACAGATCTGTCAGCCTAACCTCAGCTCCTGGAAAATTATGGAGAAGATCATTGAAAAGCATTTAAAGAACACTGCACTTATCAGGAACACTCAGCCTGGGTTCACAGAGCAAAAGTCCTGTTTGACTAATTTGATATCTTTCTGTGGTGAAGTCACCCACATGAAGGATGAAGAGACAGAGCTGGATGTAATTTCCCTGGGTTTTTTGTAAGGTTTTTGACGCTGTCCATTGCAGCATCCTTTGGGACAAATTTTCCAGCTGTAGGATGAGTGAGTTCATGGTGTGCTGGGTGAAGATCTGGCTCAGGGGCAGAGCTCAAGGGTTGCAGTGAACAGGGACACATCTGGCTGGTGACTGGTCACCAGTGGTGTTCCTCAGGGATCAATCCTAGGGCCAGTTCTGTTCAATATATTTCTTGGTGATCTGGACACAGGAGTTCAATGCACCATGAGCAAGTTTGCTGATGATTCCAAACTGGGAAGTGCTGCTGACTCCTGAAGGACAGGAGGCCTTGCAGAGGGATCTGGATAGATTGGAGCATTGGGCAGTGATTAATAGTATAAAACTAAACAAGAAAAAATGCTGGATTCTGCACCTAGGCAGGAGTAACACTGAGTACAAGCAAAAAAAGAGAGAGAAGTGGCAGCAACTTTTAAAAATTGTTATTTTCTAAATGATTGGTCATTATTATAATATATAATCACCCTGGGTATCTGTGTAGTGAAAAATATTTAGAAATTGAAATAAGGTTAAGGAGAACTTGTAAAGATAAGTAAGTAGCAAAACTACTTGTCACAATAGATTTAAGCTTAAAGCGTCACACTTCTTAAATCAAGACTGAAATTTTTTAAAAGAAAAATGGCCCAAAAATAAAAAAAAAATGAGAAGAATAGTAATAATTTATCTGATATTTAGTTTAGTTATTTATTTATATAAATATTATAAATATATATATATAATATATATAAATATTAGAACAGCAGCTTTTAAAAGATGTGAATGCAGGCATGAAAATGATAGAGGAGTTAGAAGTTCTCCAACAAATACTGAAACTTCTTGTATGTCAGTTCCAATGGATGATCCTTAATTTAATGTTTCACCAGTTGCTATATTTTACCACAGTAAACACATGAACACAAGAAGACCCTGCAAGGAGCAACCTTAAACATTTGAAGGAAACATACACAGTGTGGAAATTTTATTCTAAATTTCTGTCATTCAAGACACAGTGGATTTTCTAGCAAAAAGAAGCTGTCATAACTCACTGTAGTTTCAAGCAATAAAAAGAATGAAATTTTGGTGTAGGAGTCTCAAGGCAAGAGGAAGGAAAGGTCATTATTTATTTTTTCTTAGAAAAGAATCTGTGGTGACTCTTGGATTAGGAGTGTTAAATAATAAAAAATGTACTATCAGCTGATTATTTTGAAATACACCAGCAAATATTCCAGTAGCTCACAGGATTCCAAATGGGTGTCCTATGTAATTCTAATTTGCAGGATCACACAGAATTCAGGTTACACACTACCTTACATATGCAATGTGTATCAAAGTCCAGATTTTCCTATTCTTAGGACTAAAAGATTAGGCATACCATAAATCCATTATACAGACCTCCTCTCTTCTTACTTCTGGCAAAACACCAGCACCAGAGCCATCTTCTTCTCTTAACATTTTCTGTGTGACAGGGGAAGACTCACTGTTTCCTTGTCCAGTTTCCATGACAGCTGAATCTAAATAAAATAATTGCTTATTAATGAGAGAGCAAAACAAAACCTGCCCAGAGGTATTTATCAGACAGATGCTGTGAGTTGTATGAAAAAAAAATCATTCAGACTATGGCTAAAATATATTCTAAAGATTAATATTAGACATATTAGAGCTCTGAAAATTTTAAAAGAAAAGAAGAAAAAAAGAGAAAGATGAGAGTAAAATAACCAAACATGTATATTTTAAGGTCAAGGACTGTATTGCACAATCATGTTTTCCTCGAGCTCTAGTCTAAGGGTTACTTATTTGTCATCCATTTAACACAAAAAAATAAGAGTTAATTACAACAGGTACTATCTGAACTACCTATGGAGTTTAAATAGCAACATTGTCTTTGGCCTTATTAATATAACTAGCTGTTCTTTTTGTTTTCTAGGAGTGTTCTGAAGTTGTCCTAGCATGGACAACTGGGTTCCTCACTGCATCAGGCCCTGCTGTCATTGCTTAGCTGCCTACACCTGTACCCAAAACACCCCCCTGGTGCACTGGGCACATTAGAAGTAGTAAATAGTTGTTTATTCCATGGCAGGATTCAGTTTTGCATGAAAGGCTGGGCTTTACTGTATCAGGCCATCAAACAGATACTCATGTTAAATCCCTTTTAAAGATGCCACCTGGCTTTAGAGCCAGCAGGATTATTTGCAGAGGTATTACTCAAGGAGTGCCATGCTTCTTACTGATGAGAGCACAATGAAGAGGATTTTTCTCCTTTCATTCCCTTTGCCTGATACTTGCCTTTGCACAGATTGTCACAGCAACACCTCCTCAGGTCAGTTTCTTAGTTTTACCCAAGTTCTTTTTTTAAAAAAAAATTAAAATATGAACTGCAATTCTGTAACTGAAACTTCCACGCTATAGAAAGGTAAATCCCTTCTCTGCATGCTTAACAAAGATGAGTCTGAGATAAGCCCCTAAACAGAGGGAGAAGTGAGAGATGTGTTGAACAGTGGCTGTAGTTGCTGCCACTTACTTTTGCTGCTATTAATAAATTGCAGTTTAACAGACTGCACTCTCAAAGACCAAATGTTGGATGTGCTAATTCTTTTCTAGCACAGGGGATGTCCAAAACCACTGGATTTTCCTTTCCTGGCCGCACCCAAAATACGACAGTGGTTTTCCAACACAGGGAAATGACAGACTCAAAACCAGAGAATATAAATGATCCCACCCCCCCAAAAAAAACCCCAAAACCCGAGGCAGTGCCTTGTTCTTTAAATTTAGCTGCTTCTGAGGTTTCTTCTGATCTGTGATTTCCAGAGAAATCATTCTCTTCCAAATAAGACAATATGGTTGGGGGGGCTTCCACTGGCTCAGCCAACGTATCTTCAGGCTAAAAAAAAAAAAAAAATCCCAAAGAATGGTTTAGAGGAAAGGCTTATCACGTATTTTAAAGGAAGGACCACTAGATTACCTTCCTCAAAGCACAGTGATCAGAGCTACCACATCTATGAAGCAAACCAGAATTCTGAGAAAAACCAGTGTAATACCTTTGGGCTCCATTCCTCCAAAGCAAGGGATGTACACTTGACAAACCCACAGAGAGGGAGGAAACCACAAGCAATGTACACTTGTCAGACACTGCATTTTCAAGTAGGACCTTTGCCTTGTTTCATTCCAGCTCAGCACTGCTTTACTATTAAAGTGTCTTTATCTCACGAGTTTCTGACTTTTCTTCCAATTCTCTCCCCATCTCACTGGTGGGACAATAAGTGAGTGGCTGTGTGGTGCTTTGTGGCCAGCTGGGATTAAATAACATCTTTCAAAAGGAGGAATAAAAACCAAAAATTCTACTATTGCTGTGTGTAATTTTGAACAGTGAAATAATTATGAAGATTATTAAACAGAAGATAAAAACAATAGCTAAAAGAATGTATATTTTTCTGGATAGAGAAGCTAGACATTGTTCCTGAATTAGCTACAGTTTTATCCAAATGAGGAAAAGTCAAGGCACAGTACGATTTCATGGATTAAATTTTGTGGTGTGATGTAAAATGCAGAGGAGTCATCAAGCACTCACAACCACAAGAGGTGATTTTTCTGCCATTTGGAAAAACCCTACCTGGCTGCAGAAATCTGGGAAAATTAAAGCGCAAATCCTGCATCCAGTGAGGAATTAGCCCATGCAGCAGTACCAGCTGGGGCAGCTGCCTGTCTTTTGATCACTTAGAGAAGGATGAGAGAGCAATGACTGCTTCAAGGCTCAAAGAAGAAGAAGACCCTGATAAGAGGGAGTAAAGAAGACAGAACCAGATCCTTCTCACTGGCTGTAGCCAGTGAAAAGAAATGAGACAAAGCACACACATCAAAATACAAGAAATCCAGGCTATGTGTCAGGAAAAAACCCTGCATTGAAACAGAGAGGTTGTGGAATCTCTATTCTTGAGGAAAACCCAAATCAACTGGCACTGAACAACCTGTTCACTGAGCAACCTGCTGTATTTGGCTCTGCTATGAAAAGAGAATTGCACAGGGCAATTTTCAAAGGTCCCTTTCATACTGAACTAGTCTGTTCTGTGCAAAGCACAAGGTAGGCCAATATAATCTTAATGAGTTATATGTAAAAGACAAAAAAAAATTTATTCAAGCACATCAGGAGCAGTAGGCTGGGTCAATACTTAATAAAGTTATAAAAAGAGTGATCAGAGTATTTGAAGTCTATAATAGAGAAAAAAAAGGTTTTCTTCCATTCATGTTGACCCTGGAAGAGTTAAAATTCCTGCAGAAAAGTGTTCTTGGAAAACTCAGCAGTGGATATGACTAAAACTGAAGCTTTTTGTATGAAAAGGTAGGAAACACAGTCAGTGAATGACAGTACATCACAATCAAACAGGTTTTGCCCTCAGGTTCTGTAAGATTCAACAGTGAAAGAGTTGAAGCCTGTACAATATTAGACAAATGTGAGCATGGTTTCTGTGAAGTCATTTCTCAGAAACCTACTGATTTTCTCTAAGGGAACTAATGAGAACTTGTATTAAAAAGAAGAATGTTTGACACAAGCAGCATGGAAAGCATCATTGTGAGGAATGGGCTGGAATATTTAAGCCTGGTACAAAAATTGAGGAGGACATGATGTGTTAGAAATCCCTAAATATGGTAAGAAACAGCTGTTTACTCTGTCATCCAGTTGATTAGCCACCAAGTAAGAGCTGCAGACAGCCTGTTCAGAAGGGCAAGAAAAAGGTGCATGTCCTTCACAAAACATGTCATTAAATTAGCTAAGGAATTCTGAAGCAGAAATCAGTGGGTGGTAAAATTCTCATTTGTTAAAAAAATCCCAAACAAAGCAAGAAATTCAAGGATGAATAACTCAGCTGAGTCCTACTAACCACATATACTCTTGGCTCAAGCATTTCCTGAGATAAAAATTGATGCAGAGTAAAACTGTTCCCAGGAAGTGTCATATATATTTTCCCAATCTTGTATTATACTATTCCCAAGATCTGGTTGCTGATTGTTGTCAAATACACCAGATTTTTTATCTGGCACTCTGCCATCATTCTCATGAATGGGTGCACATTGTTCTCATGGGACCCCTTGGTAACACCCAAATATAAAAGCTACTCATCCAATCCAGACCCCACCCATTAAAAGAGTAATATTAAAACAGAGTTTTGAAGTAAATAAATGAAATAAATTTACCCTGATGGGAAGACGAGAAGGTGCAAGGGCTTCTTGTGCCTCAGAAATGTCATGGTCTTGGATGCTGCCATTGCCACTGCTGTCCCCTGAAGCCTGTGCAAAACCCAATTAATTGGGAGGAAGTTCATAAAAGTCGGGGAAAAAAGCATGATCTCCAAGGAACTGTCTATATAAATGCAGAAAAATGCCCCTTTTTTCAGCTGGTGAAGCCATTTCACTACTTACAGCATTCCATGAAAACAACCCTTCAGAAAAATAAAAGCCATAGTTCATTTCCTGAAAGGTGTTTCAGGCAGAACAAAATGATACTTTTGAAAAAAATAGGTTTAGGGGTTGAACAGGAAAAAAAAAATCTGCTCCACAGATAATTTTAAGTATGATACTATGTTTTAGTGTTATGAAAGATGTCAAATGGAAATTTACTTTGAAATCTCTGAGGCATTGAGGAAGTGTTTATATGAATACTTACATAAGGGTCATCATCTTCACAATGATCTTCAGTAGCCCTTGGGTCAGATTTGATTGTCAGATGTTGAATGGAGCCCTGCATGGAACACAAAAAACATCTCAAGGAAGTAATATTTTAAGTAGCATGTGTGAGGGGGAGTGAAGGTGGAAGGGTGGGAATTAAACAAAGCAACAAAATATCCCAAACTGTGTTCTGATTTACTTGGAAAATGATCTGAATAAAAATACCATGACAATAATCCGAATTTAAAGATATAAATAAGTTCAAAAATTTTCCTTTTGCAAAATGTAGAGCAGAATATAATGACTGTCATGTCCCAATGACACTAAGATCACCACACTGTATTGTTAGTGCCCCAGCTGAAGCATCTAGTCCTGGATTATGTCATCCACTCTGTAAAACACTGTCTGCTCTTTTTAGTTAAGAAGTGCATGGCAGCTCCAGAAGTGGCATGTGAAAACTCTAAAAATGGAGACAAAGGATGGGAGGGGAATACCACTAAGTGATGAAGTGAGTCAGGAAGAAACCAGTTTAAAACTTTCCAGAGAGGAAATAAAGGAGATGGATTTTCTGATAGCAAATGTTTATTTTTTCAGAGTCACAAACTGTATTTCTCAGTCTGACACTCTGAAGGAGCAGTAACAATTTCATTTAAAACATTTAACTATTTTTTCTGCAGACTCAAAGTGCTTTAAGAAATGTGGTGGGGGGAGTGTTTCCTTATTACAAGTTTTCACAGAGTTAGACATGATGCACAATAGGGCACAAATATTCAAGTCAAGAACCTGTTTACATATAACATACAATCTAGAATATTTTAGAAAATAATAAAATTTGTGATTCTAACTTTAAAAATCTTCTGATTTATCCACCTTTGAAGACCATGAAACTCATGCACTCAGTGCCCCCTGATTTTTCTGGCCTTCTGAGGCAATAGCTCAGTAATCTCAACATCCTATTTCTCTCAAAACTTAATGGGCAACTCAAATATTGAACTATGTCAGGCTGACTGAACAGTTCACTGAAAAATCATACATGAAAGGAAGCAAAACCAATTAAGCAGTCTCCTGGAAGTGATCTTTTTTTTTTCGCAGTACAAGTGAATCACATTTGGAGAACACATTTTTTTCCTCTTGCTCTAATCTGTGGCCCTGGATGGCAAAAAAAAAGAGCAAAATTTAGAGCTCTAATGTTTCCCAAGTGTTACTGCTAGCCAATCCCTCCAACTAGGAAAGTCATGGACCATTCTGCATGATAGGGATGGTAGGTATGTGATATTTAACTTCCTCTCTGTGTCTTACAGCTGCTGCTGCCTTCCCTGTAAAACTAGTTTGCAGCATCTGGCATTGCCACTAATTCAGCTATACTTGGTTGTTGTCTGGCTTTTACTTTTCTTTGCAAGCATCAGGGCTAGATTTTCCTTTGGTTTCAATAGAACTGATGATAGTTATGTCCTTTTGTGTCTGACAACCAGAGCCTTAGACACATGAATTCCCATTAGCCAGAGCAAACCAGCATCCGACATCTATTCATTTGCACAATCTGCTATGATTTGTTTGTGTTTTGGGCAATTAATGTAAACGTTTCTTGGCATAGAAAGAGAGTTTGGGTGAGGTTCAAACATTTAGTTTTTCTACTCAGAAGCAATTGTGGCATATGATGCATGAAGAAAAAAAAAGGCACAGGAACCTAGAGTACAAGTCACAATTAGTGCTAATGAAGCACTCAGAGTATTGGCTGAAATTTATGTACCCAATATAGAATACAGAACAGTCTGTTCAGGGGAAATGCATTACAGTGTCATCCACCAGGCATTTCTGTCATCATATTTACAGATTTATTGGTGATAATCTCAGCAAGTGATCATCACATGTGTTTTCCAGGTGGGATACCAAGGTGGTTTCCTTTCCTTGAGTGTTTCTCAATCCTACTTAGTGATCAAGCATTCACAATACTCCAGTCCTCCTATTTGCCTAAGAAAGGTAGCACCAACCTGCAGTTTTCCTACATATCATTTCCATCCTTTATTTCCTGCTAATCCATATAGTTCTGTGATTCTCGGTGCTTTGACTAGTCAGAAAAATGATAGAAGTACATTAAACTAGCTGCTTACCAAATGGAGCTCACAACCTGCCAGTACACCTGAACTTTGGAAAAAACATCTTTATTGCCTAAAGAAAAGGATCCACTCTGTTTTGTGCTGCTGCTTGACTAATTAAGAAGAGACATCAATCTCACAAAACACAGTACAAGTTCTGAAGTACAGGAAATACAAAACTAGGGCAGATAAAATGTGACATTTTCCTTTACATATGACAATGGTCGATCTCACACATAGTGGCTGCTCTCAATGGCTGAGAATTTCAGTCAGGATGCAGCAGGAAGGATGTTTGCCCTCAAGCTAAGAAGGCTTGGGAGCTTTGTAGTAGTGGTTTTGGTGCATTCTATTTCCTGAAGCACCTGATAAGCTTCAAATAACATACAGATTGCAAAAATACACCCTTATCTTCCAACTATCTTTACCTTTGAGGGCATAATTTTTCTTCTGATGTCAAATATGAATACCTAAATAATAAACGTTTGAAGCATTGGCTTAATAATAAGTTATTCTCAAAAAATTAAGAAAATGAATTCTCTGAAAACTGCCCTTCTTAGAAAGGCCATAAAAATTATGTGACATATTTACTTTGAAATTCCTAATATTCAAACTGAAGATTTGGCTTAATACATGGACTAATAATAAAATTGTGAGGCTCTCTGAACATTTGCTTCATATTAAATTAATATATTCATTTAATTCCTGTTAAACCAGAGATTATATAACTTCACTGTCTAAATTCTAGATAGGTATGGAAAATACAAGCTGTATGATTTGAACCTACTTGGGATATAGCTAGTGTAAGCAGGGTTTCTTGGGTAGAGAGTACATGCATTAAACACTGAGCATATGAATTTATCAGACAGCACTTACCGTGAACTTTTCCAGTCCTGTGGCTCCTGCATTACCAACAAATATCCCAGAGCCAGCTTCAAACACCAAGGCTCGAGCAGACCTTTGGAAGTGCAGCCTCTGGTACTCTTCACAGTCCATGAACAAAGCGACATCATTTCCCTCGACAGCCACCGTGAATTTATTCCACCGGTTAGTCATCACCGGCACCTTGAAGGAAGCAGCCTCTCGGGAGATGTGGGACCCAGGCTCCGTGTAGTACATGATGATCCTCTGGGTGCTGTCCTCCACTGGTGAGATCCTCAGCCCCAGGTAGATTGTCTTCTGGAAGGCGTCGGTGATGGCGAAGAGCACCCCGCCGCCGTCGCGGTTGGGTTTCGCCGTCACCACGACGGCGAAGTCGCGGTAGAAGGGCGACGGCACCATGGCGCTGGTCAGCCGGCCGATGTTGGAGTCTGGGCCAAAGCTGTACGCTGGGAACCCTCCATAGCCCGTGACAAAGTAGACAGAGGGAGGGAGAGGGACTCCGATCAGCTCCGTCAGGTCAAGGTGTCCTTTGGAGCCTCGCTCTGCGCACGAGAAAAACCGTGTTAGTTGTCCTTGGGATGCGCTGCCCCTTTGGTTTGAGTGATTTAAGAAAGGCTGAGAAACTGAAATTCAGGGTTACAACACCAGGGATGTACTGCTGATACTCCAGGCCACAGTCCAGGTAGTGCTTAAGCACATCCAGCTATGCACACATGTTATTTTCTGTCCTTTGACTAGTGGAGGTTACTCGTATGCACATGTAAACATTTGGTGAAACTGAATTGCAACAAGTATTTCCTGCAACTTCAGCTGTCCATAAACTGTAAAAAAAAAAATGCTGAATGTGCTTGCATCGTAGATTCAGTGGAAAACGAGCGACATTTGATTTCTTAAATATATTGTGATAGTTTTTTCTCACAAAGACAGCAATAGCTCTGTACAAACATCACGGCAGAGTTTCACAAAACAGGATAAAATTTAGTGGGATTGCTTTAGCCCTTGCTGTTACCTATGTCTACAACAGAGGTTAGATTTTATTTATTTTCTATTTTTCACATTTATCCCCTTAATTGCACTGTATACACAACAAATACTGTTCAGCAATCACCACTCAGTTTTGAAAGAAGAGTATTTAAGCTTTGGCAAACAGGCAGAATTATGCATCTCTGCCAAACATGCCCAGAGAGACAACTCCTACCAGGTAATGAAGGAGCAATGACAACAGCTAACTCTCTGCACACAATTTTAACTAGAACCTTGGGGAGGCACACTCTAGCAGCACACCAGAAACACAACTATCAATTTTCTTCTTCCATAAGGTAAAAGTAATCAAAAAACAATTTTTAATCATAATGACTGATTCAGAACTGAATCTATACAGAAATTCTCTTTCAAATTTTAAACTTATTCAGTTACCTGTGACTGTAATGGCTATATAGACTGAATAAGTCCAAATGGAATAGTTATGGAAAAGGTATGACAGTTCATCTGAATACCACAAGCAAAATGAACTGAAAAACTTTGCTTAAAATACCTGTTTAAAATCAGGCAAAAGAAAACAATCTTACTCTTTGCTCAGTAAACTGGCAAGCTGGTTCTGATGAAGAGCTAGAGAATTTATTCAGCTGCAATGTACTTGTGTCATTCATTGTTCATATGTACCAGGCAGTACCAGCCTGGAATATGCATGGCAAGTGTTTTCCATTGTATTAAAGGCCTTGCAAAGAAATTGTAAAGTGTTCTTCCTGGGCAAAGATGTTATAGTACAATTGAAATAAATCCTAATGTCTCGTCTTCTCTGTACTTCATAATCATAGAACCATAAAAGTTGGAAAAGACCTCCAAGGTCATTGAGTTCAAGTGTTAACTCAGCCCCATCGTGTTCATGACTACACCATGTCCCCAGCTGTCACCTCCACACACCTTTTGAACACTTCCAGGAGGAACTCATTGACTGAAAAAAGGCTGATGTGCTTCATATAGAAACTATTGCTCTGAAATATTTTTGAAAGCATAGAGGTTTTGCTTAGAAATGGAAAAAACTAGCTCTTCATCTAGAACCCAAATTCCTTTGGCACTTAAATGCTTGGCCAGATAGAATTTTTTTCCTTTTCCCAAAAAGTGGATATACTTCTTTTCTGGCCACACACAGCTAACAATATTTTGATTGTAAGTCTAATATTGGGTCATGTTTTCTATTCACACATATATACACATAAAGGAACCTGCACTACAAACAAAATACATAAGCCATTACACAAGAAGTAAGTAAGAAGGTAAAGAAAATAGTGATCTTGAAGGATAATATAGGAACTGTACACAGATACCAAAGCTACATCCAAATAATCATGATAAAGTGACCAAGAAAGGAGATGGACAATATCTAAGGTCTTCAGCAATCAGGCTTGGATAGTAGGAGTATTAATTAATAGGAGTGAGATTAATAAATACAACTGTAGTTTCACATTTCCCATTCTCTAGGGAAGATTTGTGATTGGAGCTGCAGCCTAGTTGCAGTTTCCCAATCACTTACCCAACAGTGACACACAGAGCCCCAAACACGAGCTCATTCAGCCTCTGAGACAAAATGTGTTTGCAAAAGGTGGCAGCAAAAGACAGCAAAGAGCCAGAATTTTCATTGAAGTAAAATAAGTCAGAAGGGCCAGGAAGAGTCTGAACTTCAGTGAGGCTGGGGTAGAAGCTTCCATTTATCCACTGCAGAAAATCAAAATGAAACAAGAATTGTCTAGCCAGATTCTGTACTTACAGCTCATGTCCAGCTCTTAAAGGATTTATGAGGACCTAGAGACACAGTTAAAAGCAGAATACAGACCTACAGCCACAGGTTTTCAATCATCTCTGACAAAATTAATGTGTCCCTAATGCAGTTATGTTAAGAGTAAAAATACTCTTATTCCCTTACATAAATAGGTAAATGCTGTGCTATTTTAAGTACCTGTAAGCCAGCAGAGAACTGTGTTGCATCAGAATAGTTCTGTTCCAAACATTACTGAGGCACTGGATATTGGGGAGCATCCAGAATTCATCCCATTTATATCCATGTTTTCTAGACCTGGGGCACTAGAAGTTGTAGTACAGAACCAGCTTTGACATTAGCTATATTTTGTCTTAGCAAGCATAACCTCATAAATTGGGATGGTATGTTTGTAATTCAGAGCTATGAGCTATGCTGTACTTGCTTTTGTTACTATTTGTTACTGGATGTTGTAGTTGGAATTGTTATAGAATTTGCTGGTAGCTGGCC
This sequence comes from Oenanthe melanoleuca, assembly GCF_029582105.1. Taxonomy (NCBI): domain Eukaryota; kingdom Metazoa; phylum Chordata; class Aves; order Passeriformes; family Muscicapidae; genus Oenanthe; species Oenanthe melanoleuca. The sequence continues at coordinate 92,314,547 of NC_079335.1, forward strand.
ATTCCCACTGAGCAGCTTCAGGGACTATTTGAGAAGCACCAGTGTGCTGTAAAAATCATCCTGTAAGTCAGTATGTGGAGGGTTTCAAGGCTGCAGATGACAATAGTAGGGGTTAGGCTGTTGTTTTTTGGGTTTTTTTATTCCAATTTTTGATGTAATTACTTAGGTAGGGTGAAATTTCAAATCTGTGGGATCAAAATGCTTTTTCACTGCTTACAAGGGATGAAGTACAGAGGAAAGAAAAAACCCTACATGCTTGGAGACCTACTACATTTGTTTTAGATGTTAAGGCACAAACACAGTATTTATGTGTTATAAAATGGAATGAAAGCAGGGGTAGAAAAAATATTATACATTCATATAATTTTGCTTATTACACTTTTTGGTTAGGAGCCTCCTTTCAGATGCAGTGTCTGGCACCTGCAGCACTGTCTCTGCACTGTGAACATGTGTTACCTCATCCTGGTTGCATCCTCCTCATGTTTTCCCTCATGGAACAGAGTAGACCCAAATTCTAGGCCTGATCCAAAATCCTTGAATGATCAAGCTGCATAATAGAATCATAGAATTCTTTGTGTTGGAAGGGACCCTAAAAGCCAAGTAGTTGCAGCCCCTCTGCCACAGGCAGGGACATCTTTCACTGGACCAGGTTGTCCAGAGCCCCATCCAACCTGGCCTTGAACATTCCAGGGATGGGACATCCACAGTTTCTCTGAGCAACCTGTGCCAGTGCCTCATCACCCTTGTAAATAAGGAATCGAATCGAATCTAATCTAATCTAATCTAATCTAATCTAATCTAATCTAACATCTGATCTAAACCTACCCTTCAGTTTATGTGTCTGACCACTAGATGCCCTTGGGAAAGTCCCTCTCCAGCTCTATTGCAGGCACCTTTAGGTACTGGAACTTGCTGTAAAGTTTTCTGAAAGCTTTCTCTTCTCCAGAGATGATGCCATCAGGATGCTATATTAAAAGCTACTTTAGGAATATGAATAAAATCCAGAATTTTCTTACAAACAGTAATTTAAAACATGAGATTATTCACTGGTAGTAGGACATTTGTTTTTCCTGCTGTCTACAAGAGCTCATATAAAACTTGAATTACCACAGTCCCTGTTTCTAGCTGATACACCACACTTCAACACAGACTAACTTCAAGGGAGTAAAAAAAAAATCATACTATCACACAGGCTTTGGGAAACTACTACAGTAGAGTCAAAGGCTACAGGGTTACAGATAAAGACACTGTCAGTCTACTTTTAGCCATGGTTTCACTGCTAGAAAGTATAACAGATAATATTTGTCATTTTTGGCCCCAACCACTTATTTATTTTAGCAGCAATATTCATTCAGCTGATATTTTAAGGGTTGTCCCATTAATGTTCTCTATTATATTTTTAGCTAGAAATGCCTGTTAACCATTATTCAGGTAAATCAGCTGCCACATTTAGTCCAATTCTGCTCCAAGTTAATGCACCATGGTGGGCTCATAAGGGTCAGAATAACATGTTCAAGTGGTTGTTATTTGCTAAATATATGAAGACAACCATCCTGTTGCTAAGACTATGACAGTTGGTTTTAACTCACTCAAGGGAGGGCTTGGATGGCTCCACACAGATGAGAGTGGGATGGGCACTGGCTTTTGAATGAAATTACTATTTTCTCTTTATTTTTAGCTTAACTTCACCTAGAGTTTCCCCTGTTCTTCTTCAGGCACTTTTATTGGAGCTGCACCTGGCCCATGCCTGCAAAAGTTCATTCACCCCATGGCCATTAACTCTCATCCAGTGCAAGAACACCTTGTTCCACTGCTGTCCACTGCTGCATGAGCTCCTTTTCATGGTCTTTTAAGGAAATGAGATAATTACAATATTCTACGAAGGCTTTCATAACCAAACAAGGCTCAGAGCAGCCAAGATCAGGCACTTCTCTGTCTGTAAACTTGAGCCAAGCTGACCTTGCTTCCCTGTCCTCTTCCAGTCCAAATAATCATAACTCCAGGTTGTAAGCTCCTTTTCCAGCAGCATAAATAAACCATCTCTGTCTCAATGGTGCAGTGCCTCTGCTGTCTCTACTCTGCACACAGATGTTGTAAATGTAATAGAACATCATTTTACTCTGAGTGGAGTTACCAGGTGCAGTAAGAAAATCACTTCTTCCCTGCTGCCAAACCGCTTTTATTTTGGATTAACAGGAAATATTTATAGCAAAACCATTAGGCAGAGAAGGATTTCCACATCAACCAAATAAAATTGAATGAAGTACTGCAGAGAGAAAAAGAAGGGGAGTATTGCAACACAGTCCCAGATGTGCTGCACAAAATGGAAGGGGCCAGTGTCATTGCTGCTACCAGGAAAAACAGCATTGGCTCTGCTTGGATACATTTTTAGCTGCCATCACTACACTGCTGGAAAACATGGATAGAATATGTTGGTATTAAAGGCTGCAGCATTTCCTTCCAGATGCCTCAGGAAACCTCAAAAGTGCTTTCTGGTGGTGTTGCACACCTGGAAGTCAGGCTGCAGCCAGCAGGAGCTGGGTACTCACTGACACCCAGAGCAGAGCTGGCATTCCTTTGAGAAAAGCACTTTCCAACACTCTGCCAGCTCCTGCTTTTCCCTCATTGTTGTTCTGCCCTCTACTGGGTGAATGCTTAAATATAGCTAATTAAATAGACATAGTTTGCCCAAAAATACTGTTTGGGGGATTCCCTCCCATCTCACCACCAAAATGCTGTCTTCCATACAATCAGTTTTTCTGATTTTTTTCCCTTCCTGATCTACTACTGCACTATTTTCTTATTGTTTTGTCAATTGTTCTACTAGAAGATCTTCCATATATTTTTGAGCACTTTTTTTTGTACATAAACCCAAAGCTCTTTAATGTGTATTCAATGGACTGTTCTATAATGAAAAAAATCTATTCTTCAAACACACTGATTTCTTTGAGCCACAGCAGCAGAAAACACAAAATACAGACACTAAATATTCATTGTCTTTTTTTCCTCACAAACAGATGAGAGGAAAAAGTGGGAAATATTTAGCAATTCAACTCCAGTAGTGAGGCAAAGCTAACTGAGCTGTTAACCAGGTCAAGAGACTGAAACCACTACCTGGAAACTCAGAGTCCTGTTTCTCTTTCTGATTTTGCAGTCCCCTGAGACATCTCTGGACTTGCTGTATTCCTGCCATGCCAGGTTCCCACTCTGTTGATGAAGCCTTTAGAGCCATTTATTTACCTGTGAAAGGGATCTTTTTTCTCATGCTAATCCTTTGGCGATGTAGCAGGGCCATAAATTTCAAGACATTTTTCATTATGATTGCATACATTCCATATATTCCATATGCATTAGTGGAAAAAGCAAAGGCAAATAGTACAGATGCCCTTCATGGAAAAAATTTCCAGACTTACTAGGACATCCACCCTCCTAGAGATAACTCAACAAATCTAACCTGTAAGAATTAAAGAGTCTGCATGGCATTTGCAGCCATTCAGTAGCAGGTTGGGCACTGACTTTATGGAATAAAGTCAGTGTCTGGTGCATGTGTGTAATTGTGATGTGGGCATCTGATTGCCAGCTAGAAAGGCAAGGAGCCTTCAGTGACTGCAAGAGAGCAGGAGATTTTGCATTTCACCACTAGGAAGCAACACAGCACTTCATAAATTAGATGGGAGCTTTGGCTGAGGAGTGAACATTGCTTATGAATCAGCAGTGTCAGTGTCTGCTGTGCAAGCTTTTACATCTAAGCTAGGGTGTTTTAATTTCCATTACGTCTGTGACAAAGCAGATGTGAATTATCACACTACCCTTCTTCTTTCACCATGACCTTGAAAATAAAAGTACATGGTCTTCTGTGTATTTTCTTGGTGTTCTTGTTTTCTCTTTCTCTGTCCCTCTTTTTTTATTTTGAATCTTAAAATTTTAAGGGAGAAAATGATTAAAAAAAAAAAAAAAAAAAGTATTTCTAAGATGGTGAAGACAGTTCACTTCTAAAATCCTGGCAGAGGCAGTTGACTCTCCAAGATTTAAGAGTTGTACATACCAGCACAGAGAGTCTCTGCCCAAATGTGGAAAAACAGACACTGGCATAGTTTGGCACACTGACCTGAATATAAATTCTCATCCCATATAAAGAGGTTGAATGGGAGAGAAGGATAGAGAACACTTAATCAGCAGCTTTTGCCAGAACCTGTCTCCCCTGCAAGGTTCTGTCACAGAATAGAGGCATAAGAAGGATATAGACAGGTGGGATTTGCAAGATGAAAATTAGAAACCATCAGCCAGAAATGCTCCTTTGCCCCTCACACCTGAGTGACTGAGCACTGCCTTCTCCCTGCATTTCCCATGAGTATCATGCCTTCCTGCTTTGCAGGACACTGTGAATGACCCAGAAAACTCCCTCCTGCCAGGAAATCCTGCTGCCAACAGCCTTGTGCATAGTCAGTGCCAGGTGCCATGCTCCCTGCCCATGGCACTCTCAGGATATCTGCTTCATCACAGCAGTAAAAGTCTGTGTGCTCAGTGAGCCTTCAGGCCAGCTTTGTATGCTGTGTGCAGCTTGATCTTGGAAGCAGACCCCACCCAAGAACAAACATCACCTGCAGAGAGTTTTTGAGTGGAACATGAAAGAAACAAAGTGCTGATAGATATTTCTGTAGCTTCTACAGTCTGTCATGATGTCTGTGTGATGGAGGCTGATACATCTACAAGACATCATCAGAGCTTTAGGCAAAGCTCTAAGACCTTCCTCACACAGCTGAGCTGAGAGTAGAAACTCACTTTGTTCCAGTTCAGACTAGATGAGAACAGAAAAATATAAATATTGCAAGAACTGAGGTTATGTTTTGGACTTCTTGTTTTGGTCTTTGTTGTTTTGGGGTTTTTAAATATTAAGGGCTATGAAGCCAGTAAGGTAACAAAAAGTAGAGGATTTTTTTTTGTGTATCCTTGACTCTTCCACAGCACTTTGAGACCTGGTAGACAGTGTCCCTCTCTCTAATGACTAAGCTATCCATCCTTTTATGTTAAGCAACAAAAGTTGATAGTTTATTACTAATGTTTTATTTTCAAGTCCTTAGGAGGACTTAAGTTGTCTTCCAGGAGCATCCCTTTCATAAATGTTTTTAAATTTATGCACCTGATATTTATCATTGCTTTTTATCCTTCTTAGTGTATTCTCCTGTATTCTTTACACTATTGGACTCAGTACCCAATAGATTTGGTTTATAAATGGATTCAGAGAAGTTGAAAAAAGATTGTGAGGTACATGATATGGGAACAGTAAATACTAAAAGTATGTCTTGTGTTGAACATTAACATTTCTGACAGCTAAATGCTTTTATAGCATGAATGCACCAGTAAAAATGTAGAAATAAAATCCAGCCAACATAGTCCTCCTTTTTCCATCTTCCTTTTTCCCAAGAATTTCATTTCCCAAGAGCAGTGCTACAGTACTTTTGTATCTTAGTATAAATCACATATGCTTTTATTATGCTTCTGTTTTTTATGCCTTTCCCCAGTGAATGCACTGAATTTTTAAAAAGTTGATTGATTTTAAACAAGATATCATAAAAATGTCATCTCTAGTCAAAAAGCTCTAGGTTGAAATCCTGGCTAAAGTCCTAAGTGAAAGACCTTCTGGTTTTAAAATTATGACTTGATACAAATTCCTAGAATTTTGTGTTATGATTGGATTCTGTTGCCAGGAAAGGGTAAGCACTCACTAAAACTTTTCCAGCATTTAAGACATCTTATGCAAATATGTTGTTTCTCCAAACAGCCCTCTCTAAGTGGAGACACAAATACATTTCCCACCCTTACTCTGTTCCTGATCCATGAGGTTTGCAAGGATTTAATGGCCATCAGGCCTCTGTGACTTTGTCAAATTTGGTGCATAGAAGTTCAGACTCAAAGCAGGCTCAGAAATCTTTGCACAGACATGTGCTGCAATAATGTATGCATTATTTCCTAGTGAAACCAAGTCAAACTCAAAGCACCACTGTAATACCTGCCTACAGATATCCTCTTAAACACAAATATAGTGGGTTCTTTTCTTTCAGCTCAGTGGAGTAACTACTTTTACTACTTGCAAACCACAGATTTCCCACTAGGGACCTCACACATGGTCCTGTGCAACAGTAAACTAAGCAAATCTGGTTTCAGCTACCTGGCTTCTTAAACAAATATTTTGCTAAGCATCTTTCAGAGGAATTGCTATCTTCATTAAAAGAATATACAAGTTTTCTTTAGAAGATTTTATTTTTACCTAGCTTCAAATGCACACAGCCTCATACATTACATTATCCATGTTTTTGGGACTTTTTCACAACCAGAAATGCTAGAAGTTCAGAAAAAATCCTTAGATGTAGACCTACTCACTGCTGCCTCTGTCTGATAGTTCAAAAAGCTTAAGTCAGTTCTACAAACAAGATTTTTTTTTTTTTTCACAGTCATACTACCATGGAACACCAATAAACTGCTGATTTTTTTCCCAAAAGGCACCATGCAGAAAGTGGCTATGCTATGAAATGTATTACTCTATGTAGATGATGTCCAGAAGTCTTTCCTCATAGTCTAGTTGCATTTTCAGGCATGTATTCCCCCTTTTCACTCCATCCTTGTCTATCTATCACCACATGACCCAAAATGCAGCCTCAACCAGGGGCTTGAGAAACTTGAGAGAGATGAAACAACATTTCACCCTAATTGGAAGATGCCTTTCTCTTGTGCCAAGGAAATCTCATATTTCCAAGGAAATATGGCAGCAGTAATATGGCAAAATTGGAACAACTCCGTGGATCAGACTTTCCAGCAATGCAGTTCACTGATTTAATCAGGCTCAGGCATGTAAATAAGATCTTCTATGTACACATGTGTGTACCAAAGCTTGAGTTATCTAGCTGTGACATCATTGATCACTGCCTGACAACTAAATCAGAGAAACCAGATTGCCTGGTAAATCATAATTAACCATAAGAACATGGACTCAAAGTGAAGTAGATGATGATGCATTTTCCAGCTTGATAAAATTAATTTTAACAGCTCTACCATCATGCAGAATTATTGAACTAATTCTCATGTCTGTGCAGCTTACTGCCCATGTGAGCAGTCCTCCTCTGCTTGTATACAATGTGAATTAATCAATAGCTTCTGTCTATTACAACTGAAACATCTGTTATATTTTATTCAGGATTTCAAGCTGTATGACCAAAGGGGGAAAAATGAAACTTTTTTTTCCAATCACACAGGGAATGTATTATGTTTTACATGTGCATGGCCAAAAATAATTTCATTTCCTCCAGAGTATGTAGAGAATAGATGAAGTCTTGTTTTAGGTAAATACTGTATTTTTAGTTCACTCAAATGTTATTTGAGACAAGAGTTGAAAATAGAGAAAAAAAGATAAAAGTAGCATACAGAAGTAATTCTTAGCTCTTTATACTTGATATGCACTTGAAAGTCTTTCCCAGAGAAGTCTCAACTGTATGCTGTCTCTAACTTGGAGAATATGGCTGATTTACATCTGCATCCAATATTTATAAATCCATTTAAAATGTGTTGGCATATTGGCCTTCTGTTTTTAAAAAGTTGGTTGACACAAAATGTTGTTCTTTTGGCTTAAATTTCAAAGGTTACTTTCTCAAGGCCACTAGTGTTGTGACAAGAATGAGAAAGAGTGAAGTCCTTAGAATTTGTGTTTTTCTTAATGCTCATTTGAACCAAAGATTCAGAAAGCCAAAAAAAGAAACTCACATAATAAGCAACAAACCACAATGCTGTTGGCATTTTTTTGGATTTCATTATATACTTTGCTTTTTATTTTCACCGTCTGAGCCCTCATTTGTCTTTTTAGACATTGGTTTCACCAGTTTCACTCATGATAAGCACAGCTGTGTGTTAATAATAGGACAACTATGTTGCATAAAATTTTAATTAGGTCTGAATGAAAGCATGCCCTTTGGGGTCAGACTCTGACAGAAGTCTCCAGGTAGTGGAAATTCCAGCATCATGCAGCCTAAAGGCTGTGTTTTCCATGTTCTGAGCACTGAGTTCTCCAGACCTTGCAGCTGTCTGCTCTCACCTCCTTTTTCTTCCACCATCAGCTGGAATCACTTTCCTCCTCCAACACTCCATATATAGCCAAATACCACCTCATCTTTGTTCTTTGTTTAGCAGATTCCTGCCAAAACCACTGGACAAAGGCATGCCATCCAATGTGCTGAGCTGCAGCTTCAGGAGGCGTTTTTCAAACTGCAGGCTTTATGACAAATCTCAGAGGCACTGCTGCAGCCCTTCTCCCTGAGAATCTTGTTCTCTGGCATGTGCTGCACACACTGCCAGACCTGTGAGCAGTAATGAGCTTCTACAAGCCAACAGGCACCAAAGCTTTCAGTCTCTTCCCAGTGTGTCAACATTCTTGTCAACAAAAATGTCTCAGTAACCCTCCAAACCTCCCCTCTCTGCTTCCCATTCCCTGCTTGCATTTGCAGACATATCAAGAAAATTTAAGGTGAGCAGGATCTAATTATTCCCCCTCTCTTATCAGTCTTTGAAAAGAATATTAAGCTTATATGGTTTTATTTTGGTGGTTTTATTTTACAAACTAATCTAGTCATTGAATAGTAATACCAATGTACACTTTTCTGGGCAGGTGGCAATTAACATGACTGCTCTGCAATCACAGAGACAACTTGTTCTTCTGGTATCCAGGGTTCACAAATCCTGCTGACAATATGTTCAGGTTCATGCCCTGGAAGCTGAACATCAGGACTTCAGCTTCCATTCCCTGAGCTTTGACCCTCTCTGAGCATGCTACTCTATCACATATTGCATTCAAGGAGAAGCAGAATCATGCTGTAGGTTAAATCTGAAACAGCTACAAAAATTTAGAAGACATTGCTGTTACATAGTTTTTCTGATTCTCAGGAGCTCTGTACATACAGTCAGAAAACCCAGAGAAGTGGAAGTAATTTTCACATGGGGTGAATCATGGCAGTTCTGTTGCTTTTAGTACAGCAATGACAATTTTATATAATACAGCAGCTACTCTCAATACCCAAACTGAGACTCCACAAATGTGGAAACATATGGTTGATGGCAAACCCCAACTTGTGTGCATCAGTTATTTCATCACTTTCTTATTTAATCATCACCCTCTTGTTTAAATGCTAAGTATGCTCCATAGAAACATAAATTACAATTTGACATGATCACAGCAGCTGAATGCAGAGGGTATAAACACAACATTGAAATTTGCAATATGGAGATTAAAAATATCCATCTCCACACACTCTCCCCAAGAACTTCTCCATATGGATTAGCTTCTCTGTGAGCCAGGTCAGTTCCCAGTGGTCTGTCTGGCAGCTGCATTGCTTGCTTTGGAGTTACACCAAGGAACTAGCTGATACAGCCTGTGAGGTCATACATAGGGGCTTTTCTGTTATTTTAAAGAAAGGAAAAGAATCACAAAATTATTCAGCTTATAGAATGCAGCTCCAGTACCTCAGGCTCAATGGGACAAGAGGTTTATCTTGAATCTGGCAGGATGTCTCTCTGTGCAGCTGAAATTTTGTGGCTCTGTTACATGACCACGTGGCCAAACTCACACAGATAGTAATGTATTTGGCTACACTCTCATATCTGGAGTCTGAACATCTGCAGTGACCTGAAGTGACCTAGTGAATTATGGTAGGCCAGAAAATAAAGACAGATTTTAAAAACCACTTAGTAGATACCTAGAACTGTGTCCTAGTAGAGGTTCTGTGCCAGACTGAAAGGGAACAAACAAAAAGATACACATTCTGATCAGCAGGAGAGAGAGTTCAAAAGAAATCCCAGGAATACTGCCAGTATCTCTATTACATCCATCTTACTTGGCAATTTTTGGTGGTTAATAGTAACTGCTATTAATTACAAAAAGTAATACCTACATAGAAGCACAGTTAATGGCAGACCTGCTAGTAACAGCAATCTACTTATGAAGTAGTGCTGGATTTGAATTGCAACATAATTTATGTAGATATAAAAGAATGGATGTTTTCACCATTGTCTTTCCTTTTCTGACTTTTCCTTGTCTCCACAAACACTTTTGGAGAAAGTGGTACCCTCATCCATTGCTTTGATTGCAGTGTCAAAGATTTTATGTTGTAGCAAAGAATTCCTTGTAAGCAAAGGGAGAATGAGCTATAAAGAACCTGACAGAGCTGCTATATATATATATCTACATATTTTTACACACACTCCTTCGTGTTTTCCAGAGGAAATGTGGTTGGAGAAAAGAGAGCTTGGATCCTTTGAAGTCTCTCATATTTGTCACTATTAGAGGCAACTTTCTCAAAGAAGTGCCAAGGATCTGACACACAGGACCTTATTATCATATTCTTACTAATTTATATAAAAACATGAAGGGAGAGAGGAAAGAGGATGGAGTCAAACTCTTTTCAGTGGTGCCCATGGACTGGAAGAGAGATGATGGGCACAAACTGAAATAGCAGAAACCCTCTGAGCTTGAGGGAACCCTTTCTCACCCTGAGGATGACTAAACACTGACACAGGTTTCACAGGCAATTTGTGGAATTTCCTTCCTTGAAGATATTAATAAATGGTCTGGACATGATCCTGGGGTGAGCAGGGAGACTGGACCAGGTGACTTCCAGAGGTCCCCTTCAACCTATAAATGAATAGACTCTAAAGTATTTCTTTCTCCCATTTCAGTGCTTTTCATAGTGAAAACAGCCAGTGATTGACTTCCCAGTTGGAAGTCCCACTTTATTTTCAACATAATGTGCCACTAAGGAGAAACTCTAAAAACCAAGGACTGAATAAATCTTGCTGTGCCAGACTGCTCAGGTAGTTAACCATGAAAGCAGGTGATGCACTAAAAGCTTACAAATCTGAGCTCTCCTCTTGATCAAAACTGCTGAGGTACATGTGTGTGTAGACATGTTTGCACATATAAATATACTATTTTAAAAACTAACTTATCCAGTTGTCACTATATAATGATGAAAATTTTCTTTCTGAGACTTCACGAACCAAAAACACGGAAGTGTGACAAATTAATTCAAATTATGCAACCACTCTGGAATTCCCATAAACATTAAAACAGTATGTGGCAGCAGATTTTTTTTTTTTTTTTTTTTTTTTAACAAGAGCTGCTCAGTCTAGTTTTGAAGCAGTTGATGGAGTGTTTGCTAACAGCAGGGCCTTATGCTGCTTGATCCAGCTTTGCCTATGTGGCAGCTATAGATATTCCAGACTAAAGATCAGATATTTATTGCTCATTCATTTCCACTGAAACAAATCTGAAACAAGCCCTTGTATTTGTACATAGTCCAGTAGTGGAAGAGAGTAAAAACAGAAGCCTAATTCTCTGGCATGCTTCCTGCACCCAAATGCAACAAGCATGAAGATGTGGAGCACTTCAAGTAGGAATGGTTGTGGTTTTCTCTCCTGAAAAAAAACCCAACCACAAATAGTGGACACAGAGCATAGAAATAACATGTTGAAAAGTGTAAAACAAGGCACATATCCTCCACAGATAGCTAGGAAAAAATCCCATACTTCCCTTTGAAAATTTATTTTACTGTTGGGACATTAACAGTGAACAGGACTGCAACATTTGCTTAGTGTAGTCACCAAAGAAATTACCTGTGACATTTTTGAATGAAAAGGAGATTTTTTTTCAGGCCAAATAAATCCCTCAAGAGGGATTGGAAGTACTTTGTGAGCTGTGATTATTTTCATGCACCCATTTTGTGTTTGTTTTTACAACTTTTTTTTAATTAGCCTTTTTTAATTGATGAAATCAGCATGACACAATTCTTATGATGGAAAAATAATTCTTTTAAGAGGTGCATTGATACACATTAGCTCATTGTGAAATAAAACATGAAGCCAAGCTAAATGTCTTTGGATTATAATTCTGGAATAGTTTAACAATACAATAAATTCAGATTCTCTGCAATTTGTATAAAATATCATCGTTGCCTAAAGTTAAGGCAGAAATTTCCAATTTAGCTTTGTAGAGTATGCCTTTACAGTTTGCCAGTAATTGTTTGTCTCCTTGCTGGTACTAAAAAGCCAATATGATGGGACTGAGCCTTCAGATCTGTTAATGAGCTTAATGTTCAAATGTGTTTCAACTTAATGTTGAAATTTGTATATTCCTGGGTTGCCCAATTCTGTGGTCTGCTTCTAGGTGAAGTTATAAATCCTTCAGCTCTCTCAGAGGACTGGGTCTTGACTGATGAAATTATTCTACTTGGATAACAGATTTTCAGTCTTCTCTGATGGAAACTGTGAAATAAAACCAACTCCACAGGAGATTTTTACAGTGCATGTATTGGTCCACTATTTATACTTCCCAGAGTTCATTCTCTTCAGTGAACTAAACATTCTCCACTACAGAAAATAAAGAGTGCTTTACAGAACACATGTATTTTCAACTTTGAGCAATTCAGAGCCAGGGGAAAGGAAAATTTAAATAATTTTTGAATACTTGTCATGTTTTTCTATTTAGTTTCCAAGAGGATCTTGAGCTGAAAGTGGAAGCAGGTTAACTGGACACTGAAACATTATCCTGCTTCACTTTTTCCTTCATGTCTTTGTAATTTCATCATACGTATTTATGATAGTCATGCTCCTCACAACCAGTTTTAAAATTCCTTTCTCAATTTTCATGAATGGAAATTTATTGTTTAGCTTGTGAATGAGATTCATGACTTATAATAAAATGTATTTTAGCTCAAACAATGAAGCCCAGAAAATTATAATCTGCTCAATATATCATCTAAATGTTAAACGCCTCAATTGTCATCAGATGTAAAACATGATTGCAAAAAAAAATAGGATTTTTTTTCAAAGCAAACACTGCTTGACTGTTTTCTTTATACAAAGTCCTCCAGTAGCTACCTTTCTCTTTCTAGAGTTTCCTACATTCCATAGGAATTTCTTCCATTCCTTACATTGATCAATAGAGTTACTGTTTGATTTACAGCAGTCTCTACTCACAGCTTGTGAAAGATGTTTTTCTAGGTGCAGATCTGTTAAAAAAAAAAAAAAATCACTGCCATGATTTAAGTATTTTTTTGTGAAGCTCCACTTCATTTGTCCCCAGCATGCTAACAGTTGTAAAAGGCTGTGAGGAGCAAAACTATTTATTTTAGGATCACATTAAATGACTCTCATATTTTTAAGCACAGATTTTGAAACTCATATTTAGAAGCAGTCAGAATTCTGTGCTTATTTAATATATTCTCCATTCACACATTTCACAACAAGTTGTTTCCTAATGTTAGTGAAATGAGTAGATAATGTTGAAATATTTGATGAAAGAATAAAAGTAACCCCCTGAAATAATTTCATCATTTATGTATCTAAAATGTAAGTTTATTTTTCATTCCCATCTCCTCAATGCTGACACCAGAACTGCTGAAGATAATGAAACCAAACACTTCTTCCTTGGCCATAGAGTACAAACCATTCTAGCACAGACTGGAATCCAGGGTTATATCAGGGTGGAATGGAGTACACAGGAGAGGATGACATTGCCAGTGCTGCTTTGATGGATCACCTTCCCAAGAAATATGATGTTTTGCTTTTAATTGCAAGGCTGTAGGGAATGCCATGCTTATCAACCCACTAGGAGGGTTAAAATACTTATCTCTAGTAGGTCCATCACTAGGAAGTTCAAGGCTAACCAGGCTAAGCCAAAGCTAATTTGATCTAATAATGATCATAATTTGAGTGGAAAGTTGGAACAGATGTTCTCCAGTGTTCCTTTCCTTCCAGCCTGTATTTCCATTATTTGGTTTTACAGGTAGAAAATAATCTTTTATAGCTGCTATTACTCACTGAGAGGTCACTGTGAATATAACTGAATATAACTGGGATTTTAAAGAGGACTAGGAGGCAACAATTCCACTATGAGAATGCAGAGACCAAATTGCACAAACGTTTGAACCTGCTCTACTGATTTGCTAATGAAGTAATAATACTTAAGAAAAATCTTGGAGGAGCAGAAGAGTGGTAGACAGCATTTCTTCTGAAGAAACCTTTACAAAAAGGTTTATAGAGAAGCACAGGGTGGTGAGATGGAGCTGTAAGCAGTGGGAAATGGGGTGAGTGGAGATTGCAGCAAAAAGGAAACCTGGAAGATGTTGCAGCCTCCTGCAGGCTGTGAGAATCCGTGCATGGTAAATGCCAAGGCTGCAAACACCTAAACATGGATTTGGCCCTGCTTGCCAGGTATTTCCCCTCCTAATAATTGATATGAACACAATCCTGGAAAGTGTAGAAGAGCAGCTTCCCAAGTTCTGTTTCTATCAGCTTCAGAAGACACTGGACATTTTCAAGCCTCTTCTCAAGGTATCACAGGCTGCAGGATTTTAGTTTTTTAGACTGGTTCAGAATGGCTCTTAGGGATGTGCCTTTTGGGACATCACCCCACAGATGTGAGTACTCATGTTTCTAAAACCAGGGACTTATTCAAATATTTTCCTGAGCGGTGGCTATGCTATCTTCTTATTCATGATCATTCATTATTAGACAAGTATTGTGAAATTTCCAAAACAAATCTCTGACAATCAAAACTAATGGTGTGTTTAAAAGGCTGAGCATCTTGGTGCTTTTAGAAAGATAAAGTTTTCCTCTGTTTTCTGATGATATCCTCACTGTTGCTGACAACACAGTTTTGTATTTTCTGGCTAAATTTATATTAAATTCACATCTCACTGAAGCTTCTCACAGCTACAGCAAAAGAATCCTATCCAATATCATTACTGTGAGAAGTTACCAGACATCCTACTGATAGGTAGTAGTAGCACCCTCACAAGTAAACCTAATGGGTAAAGGATTTTTTGCTTAAAATGGAAAGAAAATCACCTTTTTGTGAAGAATTACCAAAACAGATGTTTCTTAGACACAGTCAGGTTATCCATCTCTGGATACTGATACTGGGTAATAGTGGATCTAGTTGTTACTGTGCTTCTCACAGAACTGATTTATCCTTGTTTAGTTCTTTAATTTGACTGCAACCAGTAGGAAACCAGACTTTTATTTCATCACCCATCATACACACTGTGGAATGAATCATATAATGGAAAATATTTTCCATGCAGCAGGGAGGGGTATTTCGTAATTAACATGCTTGATATGGCTGTAGATACTAATAGCACTCTAAGTGACACAGTCCAGAACATTTTGCAGGAGCAAATCATGACAGACTTTAATAGCATTTATGTTACCTTTCCTTTCACAAATATTATTTCGGAAGGACTGTGGAATAAAATTTTTCTGTTATCTTGTTAACAGTAATGAGTCTATCAAGCAACTCAACAATGTTAGAGTTACTCAATGATAGGGGATTTTTGCTGGTTACAGGAAATAATCTTGGAGAACTATGGTCTCCAAAGCCTTGGAATAGATACCCCTCTGTCACCTGTAACAGATAAAATAAAAGCGAGCAGATGACCAGGCAAATACTTTTAAAAAGAACTGTAAATGTTTCCAGCCTTGAAATAGGATTTAAAAACACATATGGAGAATCTTGAGGAAGAAAATTATACAAATTAGGCAAATATTACAGAAATAAATACATGCCTTTAAACTAGCAACTCCCAGAAGTGCTGCAGAATCTTACTGAAAACACTGCAGAGTATCATTCCAAGCAAGTCTTGACATTACAATACTCTGACTACTTTTGCATTTTAAGCATGTATTGTCATTTTTAAAAAGCCAGCAATGAGCCTAGCAAGTGTAAAGAAAAACTACTTGGCAAGAATTTACCTTCTTTAGATAAACCAGACTGCATGTCAGCACCCAGCCCTGAGCTACCAGAATTTACTGTGGCACTCAGCATATTGCAAGGGAGAGACAGGGGATCTATGAGATGTCTCAGTGTCTGACTGGGGTATGATTTTTTTAAATTTACTTTTCTACAGCTCAGAGGCAGAACACCATAGAATAATAGAATGGTTGAGTCTGGAAGGAACCTCAAATATAATTTATTTCCAAACCTCCTGCCATAGGCAGGGACACCTCCCACTAGACCAGGCTGCTCAAAGTCCCACCCAACCTGTCCTTGAACACTTCTAGGGATGGAGCATCCACAGCTTCTCTGGGCAACCTGTGCTTGTGCTTCACCACCCTCACAGAGAAGAATTTCTTCCTGATATGTAATCTAAACCTACTCTCCTTTAGCTTAAAGCCACTCCTCCAAGTCTAAAACTAAGTGTATTTGTAAAAAGTCACTCTCCAGCTCTCTTATAAGCCCCCTCAAGGTACTGGAAGGTGCCATAAAACCTTCTCTCTTCTCCAGGCTGAGCAGCCCCAGTTATCCCAGTCAGTCCTCACAGGAGAAGTGCTCCATCCCTCTGATCACCTCCATGGCTCCCTTCAGGGCACACTCAGGAAGGTCTCTGTCTTTCTCATGCTCAATTTTCCACTTTTGAGTATTCTGATTGATTGTAGACTGTGATGAAATGATTGAAACACTGACAGTGGCATGCCTTTGGTCTGGACATTTTTTGTCTACTTTTTAGTCATGATAGGAATGTTGTCCCTTTGTCCTGCTTTTTAAATAACTTCTTTTAACAAAGACAGCAATAATAATATCCAAACATCCTGCCCAGGCTTTCTGAATCAAGCTCTATGGCCATTATAGTGTTAAAGAAAAAATACATGTAATTTTCAATATATGGCACATGAATATGAATGCAATTAAAATTGCTTTTTCAACTTACATAATGTAGGAAGACAAATCAGCTCTTAATTCTTCCAGTTATTTCACACTTCCCATATAAGTCAGCTAAGGGAGATGGATAATGACATCTTACAGACTTTTGGTTATCTTTATGCTTATTATTACTAAAACACAAGGAATTAGTTACTTGATGAATTTCATGAGATCATTTTTCATCACAGATTATAGAAATAGAAGAATTCAAATAGAAGAATTCAAATAGTCAAATAAAATTCCTCTCTGATATTTACAAAATTTTTCATTTAAGACAATTTTTTTTCCTTTCTTCCTCAAGGCTCAAACTTTTATCAGAACTTCTGAAAACAAAATTTTACTACAGGTTTACAAATCTCTCTATATAGATTGTTGAAAATGCTTTCTCTGATTTAGATATTTTATGAAGTTCTTTTGATCTTAACAGTTTTCATAATGTTCCCAGTTATTTCAAAAAATGTTACCTGTGTTAAAAATTTTTTGTGCTTGAAACAGCCGGAAATCCATATTAATCTATGGAACCAATAGTAATTTTTATAAAGCATTCAGAATTATGTTGGACAACCACTAATTGCTGTGCAATGGAGCCATCTTCCAGAGAGTCTTGACACAAATTTTGTTGACACCATTCCAGTGTCCACTGAACATTTCCAGCTCAAACACAGAATGACAGAAACACTCATTAGTCATATATTGCAGCAGCTTGGTCATATCCCAGTCACTAACTGGCAAGGTTGGAAAGAAAATTGGCAGCATTCAGTAAATTCCATCTGCCCTTATTTTTTTCTCTGTGCTGTTTCAGTCTTCAAGGCAGTGATGGGTCTTCATGATGCTACTTTGGCTTTATCACACTGTGCTGGTTTAGGATCCAAGCTTGCAGAAAACAGCAAAGATTTCAACCCCTCTGGCTCCAGTTTTCCATTGCTTTTTATTCATTTCATCATCCAGCTTGCCTGAATTTTCATCTCCAACAGTAAATACCACATAGACTACTCCTATTATTCAGATCCATAGCTCAAATTTCTTTTTCCTAATTGATTTGAGGAGGATTTTCATAATGAAGTGAGTTTTTAAAAAAGACTACTGATTAAAGATTTTTAGAAAACATGATAGTGCCAATGAACTTCTGCTAAAACACAATAATGCTTCTTTTGACAGGTCTGGCATTCTATGCAAAATCAGATACCAAGCATAAAATTGCAACTGATTTTTTCAATTCACATTAATATCTCAATTTCAAGGCTTCAGGAGAGTTCCATAATACAGAAATCCCCATTTTGGGACTGACACAGTGTTAGGAGTTGGACTCATCAGAACCACAAATGAACTAGGAGATGCTGGAACATGTTTCCAAGGGTCAGGAACATTTCATATTTTACAGAGTAAGTGGGGGAAAATTGTTGAGAAAATATCAGTTACACTTTACATTAAAAAGAAGCACAAATTATTATTGCTACTGTAATTTTTAAGATTATCAGAAATGCCTAAGAAAAGCAAATGTTGACTTTATCTAGAGCTTAATCTATAGAAAGCAGATTCTGCAGCTCAATCTCACTTTTGAAGTCCTTCTGTAGTGAAACTTTTAAGTGGAGAAAACAGAAATCTTTTAAAGGAAGGCAAAAGTAGAAGCTAAAAACCCTTATTATGTTTAATCACAGCAGGTTTCCCATGGCTTTGGCACAGTTTCAAATGAAAGGAAATATCCAGCAACAATTGCACCAAATTTGGTCTACAGTGGAAGTAAGGAGGTAAATAAAATCCTTGGCACAGCCTCAGCAGGTGCCAGCTTTTTCTGCACACCTTGAGCCACACTCTGTCAGCAACAAAAATGCACCCTCTTGATACCTCACAAGACATCTGCTTGCTTCAGTCCTCAGTGCTGGCTGGTGCCCAAGTCAGAGTACAAGAAAATGAGTAATTATGGAATAGACTGCCCACTGGGAAAATTAATCCTTGCATCTTTTTGCTGGTCAGCTTGTTCCTTGAGGAACAAGAACTGTGTTCCTTCCATGTTTTAAAAAAGTCCTTTAAAAAAAGTCATGCTGTTGCTTGTGTTTTAGCATCTAGTTCATCCAAATTAATGTTCATTTCCTTTAGTAGTAACAGGAGACCATCTGCTGCAGGCAAACACAATTAGAAGTTGACAGATATCCAAAGGCAGTTTTCCCTCATTAATCTCTGTAGATCAATGGCTGCCCTCTGTGTCAGACTTGTGTATCTTCACTCGGGGTACACAGAGCACCTCCCCTCACAAATGTGCTGGTTTATGGCCAGGGGTCAGAGGTGTTACAGAAATGCTCAGGAAAATAAAATTACTTTCCCTACACAATACATTGCAATCAACTTTTCTGGAGAACAGCTACATTCAACTACTGCAAAACTGCCTTCACTTGGCTGAAATTCAAAATAATCAGGAGAAGAAGAAGCCAGTAACAATACTGAGTTCAAAAAGCAGAGGACAGTTTCTTTTGAAATGATCCAGACTTCAAAGTGTCAGTGTTCTGCATACACAGAACTATGTTTGAAGAGTTGGCTGTAGCATAAAATGCTTTAATGTAGAGAAAGAGGAGGCTGGAAGCAGTTATAAATAGCAATTTCTCTCTGAACAACGTGGCCATTCCCATCTGCTGTTCCTAATGTACAGTTTAATAAATGACAGTTACAATGGATTTGGTCAGTACCCTTGGCATGAAAAAGAGACACCATGGGCACAGACAAAACTGATCTCTGAAATACATCAGGTTTTGGAGTTACAAGGCCACTGGGTTTTGTCAGACAGAATAAAGAAAACTTCAAACCATCTTTTTTTGCTTGTCGGCCAAGGAAGGAGGTTCTCAAGGAGCCATGCCATTGCATCTCTCAAATTTCTTCTCTTGCCCATATTAAAATAACATGAGGCAGCAAAACTAAAATCAAATTATTGTTAATAAGAAGGCAAGATGTTTTTCTTTGGACAAAATATCATACATCTAAAGGTAAGCTATGGTACCCCAAAATCATTATGAGCTGCACACAGGTCTCTCTAGGCTTTCTTGTTGGAAGTTATTATATTGTTACCACATTAATTACTAATTTTAGTAGTTAAAATGGCACTGCAAGTTCAGAAAATATCTCGTTCTCTGCTTTGGCAAACAGACATATTTTTTTCTCAATGTGTAAGCGTGAATAGACCTGTAACAGAATGATGGACCAGGGAATCCCAAAACCCAGAAAGATTTCATACCATCATCATCATCATCAGTGACAGAGTAACTCTGGCTGTGAAAAAGAGGCATTTTGCATAGTGACATCTCCAAGATTTTCAGTCTCCAAATCACACAATGCCTGTGCTGCTGCGGGGCTCTGCCCTGCACCCCAAACCCTCTCAAACCTTCCTCCATACCCCAGGAGAGACAAAGTTCAAACTGTACAATGTTCAATGTGCTTCAGGGATATCCCACAGTATTCCACAGGGATATCCTGGACTTAGGTCTGCCACTTCTGTCTGACAGGAGTTGCTGCTGGCACTAATGGCTTCTCTACAACAAAGGCACCTAAAGGGCACAGATTAACAGTGAGGCAACACCCTGAAGTGAAAGTCTGGACCAGAAGATCATGCAGTGTAACTATCATTCTCTCTGAGACAATTTTAGACACCATGCAGTATGTAACCACTTCAGCTGCAGTAAAAGCCAGGAGGACATTTTTAATTCTGTGCCCAGACAGGAAACCAAGACAGTGCTCTCCACTACATGTTAAAGTCTGAAGACAACTCAGTAACAAAGAGATTCACTTCCAGAGCAGGGACAGAAGCTGCACTGCTCTGTGACAGTGTAGGTCTCATGTGTTTAGCATTCCCTGTAAAAACAGTTCTAAGAAGCCACAGCAGGACTTTCCCTCACTCCTACTTTTGGCAGCTGCCTTTAAACTGAGGCTCTTGCCTTTGGTCTGTGCCTGTGTTATGTTGCAGCTGGCTAGTCCATGTCCAGCCATGAGTCCTGCTGACTCAGACCCAGAGCTTTACCCCAAAACTCCTATTCCTGGCTTGACTTTCTGGCTTCCTGATCCCTGTGGACTTGTGCAATGATACAGACTCTTGGCTGAACTTGGCTGCCATCAACAAACACACTCTGGTCATTTTGCTTTCTTTCTGTGGGAGTGCTGGTGGGGTCACTTGCTCAGATGTTTGGCTTCCTGCTCCCTGACCACTGCAGAGCAGCCAGCCTTTGGTGCTCTCTGACAGAATACACCTGCTGTCGAGAATATGAAAACTGCAGTAACATCTTCCTAAGTATATATTAAGAGCATGCATATATATTCATGACATGGCTTCAAAATGAAGAAAAACTATGAATGAAAAAAAATACTCATGTAATAGAGTGTCAAAACTTTCTTGTACCTAGAGAAGCACATACTGTGTAATCAGATTAATAAGAAGACACAAAGAATTTTTTTAAGTCCAGTGATTTGTAGTCTTGCAAGACAGAATTCTGCCAACTAATTCTTTGCAAGGTCACATGTCTGTAAAACTTTACATAATGAGAGATGCACATAAGAATTTAATATTGATTTATATCACAACTAATCCAGGCCCAAGTCTCTTCTAGCAGAATGATTTCCATTAGGAAAGTGTACTTGTATTTATTTCTGAGTTAAAATTAGGAGAAAGCAGTATAGACAGTGATAGTACAACTGTGTTAGGTTTTACTATATTTTATGAATTTTTGGCCTCTAAGGGAAGAAATATGTGATTGTTTTTTTATCTTGCAGCATACTCTTTTTTGTTTATTCAAGCCTTGATCCTACTGAGGGCTGAGATTAGCTTTTAGGAGCTGAATAAAGCACCAGTTTTAGCAAGGACTCATTGTTGGTTTTAAGTTTAAAATATCCATTAATATTGCAGGTGGAAACCTTTCATAATTTTCAGTGATTACCCTAAATTAGAATGCTGTCTATTTTCTGTGACATGCACATAGTAGGAATAAAACAGAGTCAGAACAATAAATCACATCTTAGCTCACAGAATCACTGATTATCTGTGACTCTGTCCTATTTAGGGCAATCTTCTGGGGATCTGAATTTTTTTTTTTTTTTTTTTTTTTTAATTCGAGGCAAGCCTATCAGATAGAATAGGATAGTTGTTTAAAATAACTAACTCCAGGTAACAAATTATGTCTTGGAGTTAGACAGAGAAGAAATTCTCCTCCATACTCTTCTGTATTGCAGGACATCAAAAAAACGCAATTGATCCTATATATTATATTGATCTTGCTAGTCATATAGTTAATATGACAGCTTTTAATTTCCTGTCTTTAGACAAGTGTCCATGCTCAAGTGTGTTTTGGTTTGAGAAGTGCTTCTTGAAATCAGAGACTTGCCTTTTTATACTGAGAGCTAATCTTGTGCATTAGTAGAAGGACAACAATTCAGGAG
Source organism: Oenanthe melanoleuca (assembly GCF_029582105.1). Lineage (NCBI taxonomy): Eukaryota > Metazoa > Chordata > Aves > Passeriformes > Muscicapidae > Oenanthe > Oenanthe melanoleuca. The sequence goes on from NC_079335.1 coordinate 92,336,697, forward strand.
CAAATGCCATGACAGCCACAATAGTACCAGGTTTCTTTTATTAATGCAGAGGTGCACTCTGCCTCTGTCCCAAGCAGCTGAAGTTTGTGGCTGGGCCCTTCTGAGACTGGGAGCAAACAGCTGCAGAGCAGGGTGGACCACAGAGGTTGTGGTCAGTGCAGCCTGCCTGACCATGAGCCCCTGAAGGATCAGAGAGCACTTGAATTTCAAAAACCTTTCACTCCCTTGGACAGCAAGGACCATTGTTTGAAGAGCCTCATGATCAGTGGGACCATGAGGACAGCTGAGAAATCATAAGGTTACAGGAACATACTCCCGTGTTCTGCTCCAAGATTATTTTCCCAAAAGCATTCTACAGAACTTCAAAACAAAACAAAATGAGAAGCAGAAGTGGAAATTGAAAGGGAGAATAAAGAGGGAAATGGAGAAATAAAAATGGATAAAGGGTAAAAGGAAAGGGAAAATAGAAGAGGGAAAAAAAGGAAAAACATGAAAAATGGAAAATGGAAAGGGTATATCCTTTGACCTATCTTTAGACAAGTATATGAAGTGGAAAAGCATAGTTTGATTCCACACAGATATTGGGTATTAGTATTAACAGGTTATCAGCTCTCTGATTATTCTAACAAGGCTCAAAACAGCAAGGCATTAAGACAGCCAAGCACAATCCAGGTCTCTTAGTATTAACTATATTCACTTTCCTCATTCTGACTGCCCTTTTCTGTGATCACATCACGGAGAATGAGGCTCAGAAACAAGTTAATTATGTAAAGCTCAATGTTAAGTTCCCCTTTCAAAAATCAACAAAAAAAAGTTTAAGAGAACCCTGCAAAAGTAATCTAATCCAATCTGCTGTTCAATGAAGGGCTGTCCTGAAGAATAATGCTGCCAAGAGCCCTATTTAGTCAAGTTTAGAATACTTGTAAGAATGGAGATTCCACAAACCCTCTCAACAACTTCTTCCAGAACTTAAATGCTGACATAGTGAAGATTTTTATCCCCACTTGCTCAATCAAAATTTCCTTTGTTGCACCTTTTGACTGCTACTTATTCTTTTGCTCTGTTTTATCCTCTAAGAAGACAGAAGATGCCCCTGTTGTCTCTGCCACAATTAAATAGTGATGTTGAGGACCACATCACCACCTCACCCAGGAGTGGAAACTTCTTGAGGTACAGGGTGGCTGAAGTTGTTAAGAGAGACACCTAGGATTTATGAGTCAACAATAATACAGTATTGAACAGGAACAGCTGAGAAAATGGTGATATACCAGTAAAGAGAGAGAGAGGATGTAAAAAAAAATAAAAAAAATGCTGTACACTGCAGGCTATTCTAGCTGCTTAACAGGAATTTCATCTTCAGATGAAGAATGCCTTAAGTTTCTAAACTGCAGCGAGTTTGGGAAATCTGCAGATAATCTGAATGTGACCCTCAATCTTTGGGCTTTCCCTACAGCTTCTGAGATGTATTTTAAGTAAACTGGCAGTTGACAGCTCTTTGTTTCATGACCATTACAGAGGTAGAGACCCATCTGAAGCCCATCAAACTGACCATTGCACTTCAGGGCAGATGCAGGCATCATGACCAAGCTCCTTTCTGATCCTTGTGCAGATGCAAGAGGATGTGGAGACAAGTGCTGAGTGTTGCTCTGTCTCTTCTGCTTTCAAAATACAAAATTTGCTCCTCCTACATACTGTGAATCAAAAATGGAAAGGCTGAAAAAAGTTGGAGGCACACAGTTGTCACAGCTTCCCCAGTAAGGAAATAAACACTACCTGTCAACCACTTCGATGATGGTGTCATCCTAACAGACTGCTCCACATGAATTTTCCTTCATTATTTCTGTCTGCATTGTTTGTGTTGCACTGATCTAGGTTTAGAGATTCATCCATGAAGAAACAGCAGAGCTGAGTATTCAGACCCAGGAAAACCTTCCACTCATATCAAATTAACATATCACACAGGGATTAGTATTTCTAAAATACTTCAATTGTAATTACACACAGAACAGAGGACAAAACAAGATATTCAGGTAGATAGTCTTATACACTTTCCCCATAGTTGTTTTAGGCATTTGTACTAAACAATGTATTTATATGAAGTTTTGTTCTGTTGACTGTGTAGAAGGTAAATGACACAGTAGCTTCATTTGAATGCTCTTTATGGAAATTCTGCAGTGTATCTGGAAATAGTCTTGGAATAGGACACTTAAGATAGGAGTAGCTTCAGTATATCAGAGGGCTTGTAAGCAAGGATTCATTTAACACTCACACTGTAAATACTCGGGAGTGTCTGCATTAACTCCTAGTTGGAGCAGCAGTTTTATCCCCACTTCTTTTTTTAATGAAAACTTCTTTGTTGAACAAGTCAAAGCTCATGTGGGCAAAGCAGTAACATAGTTGCCACAATTCTATTCTGTCTTTTAAAATTCTGTTAGAGAAACGTGAAAAAGGAGCTACAATAATTCAGGTCACCAGTGGTTTGTTTATTTTTCCACTGAGAAAGCATCCTTGAAATTTTATGAATGTTTCCAGTTGCACTGAGCACCACCCCCACTTCCCCACTCATCATATCTCTGGACCAGGGAGTTGCCATGTGGTACTCATTTGTCAGATTTGCATCTTGTGATAGATATAAGTTTCACTATAAGTGCAACAGAAAAAAAAAACCTACACCCCCAACCCCCCCGAAAACCCAACATACAAAAAAAAAAAACCCCAACAAGAAATGCTCATGTAGAATCAAAGCTTTGATTATAGCATAAGGCCACCTTAAGCAGTACTTTGAGTCAAGTATTGTCTGGTGAAAACAAATGGAGCTATACACTAATATGATATAATTTACAGAACACTAAAAACTAAAACTCTTTCAGATAAGTGTTTTTACATTAATACCATTTCCCTACAATAACAATTAAGTGATTTCGATCGAGAGTTTTTTCAGCTGAGAAAACTTTCAAAATCTGTTTTATACCTTCCCTGTAATTGCATGTGAAAGAGACTAAAGACAGAAACTTTAAAAACTCAAACCATGTGTGTTAAACCACACTCATGGCTAGCCTGAACAGGATGAAATGTTTGCTTGTGTTTTTTTTTGCTGTGAAAAGCATGAAAGGGTTTGGGTGATGTGTGCCCATGCCCACAAGCACCGCGCAGTGGCAACACTACTGTGGAGCATTCATTGCAGACCAGGGGCTCTGCCTTACCAAGGCAAGGGCTGTGCTGGCTTGGCAGAGTGTTGAAACACATGGAACTGGAACAGCCTTTGGAAAGTTGAGGACTAAGAAAAGCTAAGGCTCTGGCCCTCTGAGGATAAAAAAGCATCACATTCACAGGAGTGACGCAGTGCATTAAGTTAGTCCGTAGCTAACCAAAGTGGGATGGCAGAAATAAAAATCCCTACTGTGGGCAGACACTGCTCCCTCACACCTCCCTCTGTGAGGCAGCCACTGCACTGGCAAGAAGGATTCCTGATCAATGGATGTTTTGGTGTTAGGAATTCCAAATATGAGAGGATTCCTAGAAAAGCCTTAGATTTTGCATAATTTTCCCCTCAGTTTGCTTTGTAGACCACCACGTACACATTAATGCCTAATTACTCAAGCTACCAGCACACTTGTTTCAATTATCCACAACAACCCTTTTACACCTGAAGTTTTACCTTCTCATGCAAAATGACAGTGCTGAGCCAGAAGTTTACTGTGGGAAAGAAACACAGGGACAAGCAGCAATAACTCTAAATTAATGTATTTCAAGAAATGTTGTACCTGCAGTGTATGCTTGACATCTATTAGTTATTGAATGAAAACATCAAACATATTATAATACAGTGTGTATGCATGATGGTGGGGAAGAAAGGGCTTGATACATACTGCCACCTGGTTCAGCTTCTTTGTACAGCCAAAGAAGAGAAAATTATAAATTTAGAAAACCTACACAGTTCTTCTCCAACCCCAAACAGATCTGCTCTTTCTAGTTGCCTGTTTTTCCCATGAGCATGGCTCACTGCTTAAGCTGTAAAATTTTTGATGGAATAGCTCTTGATTATGGGACTGGATTTTACCTGAGATGTTCTGGGTTCACTTGTCACATCATCCCTGTTGTGAATGCAGATGTTAAGGAGTGTTGGTCTCAGTATGCTCCACAGTGTAGCACAAAATGGAGTGGTGAGTGACACCCAGGAATTGCAACTTCACACACTGATTACACCCCTTCAAGCCAGACTGCTGTGAATACACATCACTGCCCACTCATCTCGTCCTTACTTCAAGAGTTTATCTATGTGCATGTTACAGGAAACTGTGCTGAGAGTCTTGCACAAGACCACAAATCAGCTGTGTTAACTGAGCTGGTTATTCCATTGCTGAAGGCTGTGAGACTCCCAAGCAAGATTTTCCCTTCCCACTTATATGAAGTGACTACTGACTACTCCTAATCACCTCATTCTTACGAGAATGGCTCCCACAATTTTGTGCTCCCACACCTTCCCAGGAACTGAGGTCAGCTGCTCAGCCTGCAGATCCCCAGGTCCTGCTCCTTGCTCTTCTTGGAAATAGGAGTGACATTGGATTTCTTTCCATCCACAGAATCTTCTTCTGATGACCACAATATTTCAAAGATTGCATTCCAAAGTTCTATCTCAATGATATCAGCCAGTTTGATGAGCCTGCAGGGATGTGTCTCATGAGGTTCTGTGAATTTGCAGATATGCAATTGATTTCAGTGTTCCTTCTCTCAGTCTGCCTCAATGGAGGACTATTCATGCCTTCAGACTTTCCCAGTGGGCTCAGGGGCTCAGTTTCCTGGGGGGAAATCTTACAGTAAAAAATGAGGCAAAGATGGCATTGAGTACGTGGGCTGTTTCCATGCCCTGTCACCAGATTTGTTGCCCCATTTCATTTTGCAGCAGATACACATTTTCTGTAATCTTCTTTCTGCTGCTGGTGTACTTGTAAAAACCTTTCTTGTTGCTCTTCTCTTCCTTTGCTAAATTTAATTCCAAGTGGGTTTTGACTTTCCTAAGCTCATTCCCACACTCTCAGACAGTGTGTCTATATTTTTGCCATGCTACCTGACCCTGTTCCCAGCTCTCATATGTTTCATTTTACTGTTTGAGTTTACTTATGTGAAATATCACCAGAGATGAAACAGAGCTTGGATGTCACACAGGTTTATGTTTTGAAACTGTTTTTCAGCAAACCCCAGTTACAGGCTGTTCAAAGTATCCACAGCTTATGGGAAATTTTGAAGCATGTCTTGGAGCACTGTTCTCTCAAGAGTCATCAACTTACTCCTGAGCAGGCAGCATAAAATTAAAATTATTTCTAGGTGGGTTCTGTTCTCCTTGAGTTTATGTTACGTGTAAGAAGGGCAGTGATTATAAAATGCAATGAGTAATGACAGGTGCTATAATGCACTCTTAGTCACTAACCACCAAAAAAGTACAGGGAAAATTCAAAGCTATATTCAGCTTTCCAAAGAAGCAGAGCCAGACATCATGACTGCGTATGGAACTTTGATTCCACAGTTCAGAGGAAGATATGTCACTAATAGGGCTGGAAGTTAACCCTACCTGAGAGTTACTGCAGTAATTCTTCACAGCAAGAAGTGGGTTCAGTGGCAGCAGAGGAGGTAGACCCAGAGTCATAAGACCCAAGAGGTTCCCAAATATGGAATGAACTGGCTGAAGCCCTGTTTGTTAATATTTTGTCTTCTGTACTAAAGATGAAGCAAAAGACATGAGTGATGGGGCAGTTCATATTCAAATCTCATTGCTGAATCACTGCTACCAGATTCAGGCTTCCAGCCATTGAATGTTTGGAATAAAACACACTTGAGTGCCTCCAGAAAACCCTGCTTCTTCTCAGAACCCTTCAGGAAAACTTGGTACAGACCCCAGTTTTTCTCAGACTGGGGTGTAAGACAGTCACAAATGATTTAAAATACTGCAGTTCTTTTTCAGAGCACATTCAGCTCTACCAGTTGCTTTTCCCAAGGCTTTCTGACCAGAAAGTATCCTGAACAATACATCTGATATTTCACACTGCTCATATGAAAATACATCAAAACTGAGGTTTGCTCATTTCACTCATTCTTTGGGAAAATTCTACCTGCAACATCTGTGAATTTTCAGGTTTGGGAGCAGAAGTGGCTAGAGATGAGAAGGTCTCATGAAAAGAATTAACCACACCCTAAATTGTTGGCTAATTTTGTTGTTTTATGAACTTGCTTTAATCATGTGGGTTGGCCAAATGGGAAAAGATTGTTTGAGGACTTAAAATTAATGATGATAAATAGACATACTCTCTCTTATCATTAATGACAGCCTAAATAAAGCAATCAGATTTCAGTAAAATGTAAAATTTACTCTTTCTAGCCAAGGCAAGCTTGCATATATTGGCAAAGCTACTGCATTAATTTGGTCAAATGTGAGATACCATTACAAGAAAAACCAAACTGATCCATGGCTAACACAGAAAAGGAAAGGGGAAGAAATTACAGCCAATAGGACAGGCAGCCTCCAAAACAAGCATTTGATCTCATAATTAACATGTTAGAATTATATTCTTTGGAACCCTTTGAATGTACCAAACACAAATAATGCAGTCAAATCATTCCTCCTGATGCTCATTTATTGAAATGATCCTTCAAATCTAAATGCAAGTGGCAAATGCAAGCACAAATATGATTTTGAGTTCTATTCAAGACCATGGAAACAACTGCTTACTCCAGACTTCCAGAGTGCCCAAGGAGCCTCCAGAGAGGAAATGAAGACAGTCATTATAACACTATATCCACCCCAGCTGGTTTCCTCTTCTGAGGGCTCAAAGAAAAAGCTAAAAAACATCTTCTGTTGCCTGCTAGAGTGGCTTAGGAAGCATGTAGTTTATTGTCCAAGAGAATTAACATGTACAGAGTGTTACACAGAAAAGGAATCCGTTTAGAAAAATGACAGAATGGAACAAATTTTCTAAGTCAGGTTTGCTCTACTGGTGTTATCAATCTCTTCAGCTACTGGAAGAGATGACCCCAACTGAAACCAACTGATTTTCTGTTGTAAATTACTATGTTTTGCATAGAAAGGCCTTTTATCAACTATGAAATCAGGCTCAGCTCCACATTGAAAACATGCACAACAGCTGGTGACAGCTTGAAGACGTGCCTGAAGGATCCCAGTGGCTCATTCAATTTAGACTCAATTGCAGCTTGATGATGTCCAAATGCTCAGTCTGGTACAGGAGGATTGCAATGCCAGCTGAGCTCTCTTTAAGGAGGACTCTGCTCTGTTATCACTGTAATTGTGAATAGGGAAGAACGGGCTGAGCCATCCCTCTCACACGTGTGATTGCACACATTTGACACTCAGAGCACATGCAGTAACTGCTTGGTGGAAAAAAGGTTTTAGATGTATGGACAAGTTTGTTTACACTCATTATGTCAGTTCAGTGGGAAGAGAAGTTCTGGTTTGCTGCTTGTAGGAATCACACCAACTGATCATCAGCCAATGGAAGTCAATAACTCAGGATTCCTCCATTAAACCCAGCAGGTCAGCAGGGCAAAGTTTATGTCAACAGCCTAATGACAGCCTTTCTGTGTACAGAGGGCCAATGAAAGAGACAAATATTTACTTTATGTAAACTATTGCTAAGCATGTTACTTAGGCCAAGAAAGAGCTGTTCAGCTTGGCTAATAATAAAACCCAGATGTCAAAGAGAAATTTGTAAAGCTTCTTTTAGAGTTCATAAACACAACATAAACTGCAGAACCACACACATTTAAACATTTCTTTTTCTATATTTCTTTTAAATGCAGGCACTGATTTGAGTGTAGGGAACTGAGAAACACTGATAACTGCCTAGATAGCCTAGAAGAATAAATGTGACTTCTGCAAGAAGCTAGAGCAAATCATAGGAAGGAGTCTATCACTCAAACTTCAGCAGGGCTAGCATTGAGATTTTCTAACTTTAGGTCTGTCCACAGTTTGGGTGCCAACATGTTCAGGGCTGTGCTCTGGGTACCTTCTGTTCACTAAATTTGTTGTTGAAGAAGCAAAACATGTTAAAAGCAGCCAGGGTAATCAGTGTAAGTGGAGATACATTATCAGGCATAATTAAGGGCCAAGTACATGCACTGCAAGGCAGTGCCAGATAAGATAAGACAGACTATGCTTTTATGAACAGATAGATACATGCTTAATTATCAGCTGAACAAAGCAAGTGATGAAGTAATTCATTAAGATACACAAACCCAAGAAGAATAGAATACTGAACTTGCATAATTTTTGTGAACACAAGAGAAAAACTGCAAAAGCTCTACATGGTTCAAATTACTCTACATTTAGGTTAAGAGGAAGAAAGCATTTTATTCCTTACCTATTTGTATATGTGCAGTGCTAGCTGCAGTGAAATGAAATAAAACCTTTCAACAGAGATAGTAAAATTCATCATTCCAATTCACAGAAACTGCTGAGATTTCAGAACTCCTCTTCAGTTTTACTCTGAAGCAAGGTCACATTACTTCTTAAAAGTTTTGTTGAAATAATGACTGAATCCCATAATTTGCAGACCATGCAGCTCAATGTTAAAGTTCTGAATTAAATATTTATAAATTTTAGATATTTGTTTTACAACTAGTAGTTATAACTTTAAATATAAGTTTTTATACACTTTCCTTTTTTTTCTATCTTCTGTTTTATTCTACCATGAAAGCAGCAGCCAGACATTCTAGGACTTGGAAATGAAAGCAACACTTCTACTAAAAGAAAAGACCCAACACCTCACAAGTTTACTAAAAAGTTAAACTAGAGCCCAGAAATCCTTGAACAATTTAAAAGACTGTCTTCTTAATTTTCCCCCTACAACTTCCCATAATTCTTTTTTTCCCTCCCCTTTTTTTGTGTAGGAAACAATCATAACTAGACAATTTCCTCGAGAGAAACAAGACTTGGTCAAAACATTGTTCCTGATAGGAAACTGATTAAAATTTTTTAACTAGTCTTTCTAGTATCTCTCCCAAAGTCATGAAAGAGCTCAAGCCCTCTGCTGGACATCTGCTGAGGCTTTTATTCAGCATCCTCAACCCTGCCCCACAATTCAGTGCTCCCCTGAATAAAACAAGAAGAAAAAGATGGTGAAGGCAAAGATGGTGAAGGCAAAGAGGGCAATTTTTTCTCTTCTAAACTCTGAGGGTCACTGCTTTGTTTTCAGATTTGTAAAAGATAAGTTGCCCCTTCCCCATCCCTCAGTGAATAGCTCAATCCCTGAACAATTTTCTTGCCATTATTTAACCAACCCAAGAACATCTCAAAGTATTTTCCCTTTTGCATGTAGCAGCACAATGGAACAACAGAAGGCACCTGCCCTGATCCTCTAAAACCACATTGACTCATTCACAGTTTCTCTTTCATTCAAACAAATGTAGGGAAGCAAATCTGTGCTCTGGGTAGACAGAGTAGAGCTAGGCTCAGAAAAGCAGTGCAGCATTGTTCACTGGGCTGGGGAATCCTGGAAAGCAGAAACCTAGAAGGAGACAGTGACCAAAAGGACACTGGATAAAGCACATGTTTAGCAGTAAAAGACCTGAATACCAGAGGGCCAATTCATCTCTCTGTGTCTCCAAACATTTCCACCTTAAATACACAGTTTATTTCTGTGCACTCTACTGCTAAAACTGTGAGAAAGGAAAATGAGGTTATTTCTCCAATAGTTAGACTGGAACATTTAAAGTATGAAACTCTTCAGTTTACAGGTAGAATTTGTATTAGTCATGTATTTGCAGCAACAGAGGAAAGGAATATTATTCCTGCCTCTGGCATTCAACACCTGGTTTCAGAAGTATTTGGGAACAGGAGTTTTTGTATTAACAGGCAAAGGAGTAGGGAATATTAGGGCAAGACAATCATGAAGGAACATATTCCCAGAGCAGTCTCCAAGTCTCCAGTGGTCTGAGGACACTTCCATAACTCACTTGATCTTCATTCATGATAAGGTTAGAAGTCCTTCCAGCAACAGTAAAAGTCTGCACTGGAAGAAATTGTCCAGAAACAATAGGGATTATCCTTCCTACTTCTGACATCTGATCTAACTTTCACAGGTGGGATATTTAAAAAAAAAAACAACAGGTCTTCAGGTAATAGAAACAAGCATAGATCCACCAAAAAAGAAGTTGTGTGTCAAATAAATATTTGCAGTTTTTGTCACTTTATTTGCACTTCTGTTCATTAACTTGTGTGTGCCAAAATTTGGTTCTCTCCCATTCAGACCTCTCACCTGCACTGTCATTCATCAGCTCAAGAAAAACATTTTCACCTGATCTGCCTCCAGTGGATAGACAATATATTATATATCAGTCACCATTCAGAAAGACATTTCTCAATTCTAAGAGCTGGTTTAAATTTGTTTCCTTAATTAATTACATGCAATATATACAGCATTACATGTTCCTTAGCTGTACCCATACAATTTTTTAGTGATAACTAATCTGTGGCATTTTCTCCTACTAAAATAACTACCTGGGGCTTTGGCTTTTAGATGCTAAAGTGCCAGTGATCTATGACAATGTCAATTAGAAAGGCAAAAACCAATCTGAGTAACATTAAAGTCTTCATGTGTGGTATCTACTTCCCATCAATACTTTCTAATGCTCCTATCACACATTTATCTCACATTTACATAACAAATTCCAACTATTTTTTTTAAGAGAGTTGAAAAGAGCTTTTTGGTGTAAATATCATTCCTAATGGCAAAGTAATATGTGAAGCTTTTTCACTTTTCTCAAAATGTAAACGTTTAAATCAGTGTTCTCTCTCACTAGTTAAATGTAAGGCTACGCCTTCCAGAGATGCTGAGGAATTTGGCTGTGTTACAAGAACGTATGATCTGAAATTACAAAAAGACTTTTCACTGAAAGTCCATGAAGACTGGGCTGGTAAAACTAAACATTTAACACGAGAGTATAGAAACCCTCAATTCGCTCAGACTCATACCAGGAGAAATGTCTATGCACTGGAACAAGCAACACATGCATGTCTTTGCACTCACACCATGCCTGGCACATTCCTGATATTCCCACAGTGACACATATATCTATCCTAATTGTAAAAACATTCAGTATTCTGGACTTCTTTAAAGTCCTTTCTGTGAATTATCACACACTGAAGATATACTGAAAAAGCAGGCATGATAGGCTGCCTTAGAGCAGGAGAACCAATGTATTTATTTACCCTCATCCAGAATGAATGGGAATTTAAGCTCCTAACTCACAGCAGCTTTCCTGTATGAAATGATGAACAGTAAGCAGCAGAGAAAATGAAGATCTGAAGCAGTAGAGTCTCTTTCCATATTAGGAAAGCAAAATTTAAAATTCACACTTACTCTCAATTTATAAACATGCTTTGGAGGAGCCTTACCTTCTATGATCTGAGCTGCTGCACCAGCATGGATTGACAAGCCAAAGAGCAGTAGCAACAAGTCCCAGGTCCACCAGGCATGCCTGGAGCAGGTGTGCCAAAAAAAAAAAAAAAGGGGGTGGGGGGGGGTGGGAGAGTGAGACCAAAGAGTGTAACACAGAAACACATGAGGGAAAAAAAGAAAAAGTGAAATTTAGAAGAAACTGTTCTTACCATGAGAGCATTTTCTGCAAGTCAGTTGGAAGAACTTAAGCAAGGAAAAAGTGCAGTGCACATGAGTTTTGTGCTTATGAAAATAAGAAATTAATAAAAACTGGAGCCTGCTGTTTCTCCTCCAACGTTCAGACACAAGTGGAACAAAGGCAGCACTCAGGCTCTCTGTGTGACTCACTGCAATTCACTGCTCCAGCTCTGAAATCTGACTCCGGGTAGACTTTCCTGTCAGACCACTGCCGAAAACTTCCTACTGTGTTTATGGCTGGATACCCCTCGGTGCTGTGCAGCATCCCAGCGCTGTCACCATCCAGCCCTGTCCTTCACTGCTGTGTCCCCTGACAGGCACAGCCTCTCCAGCTTCCCCTGCCCTGCTCACAGCCTCCACTTACCCAATAAAACACCACCTCCAACATCTTCCACCCAGCCCTACACAGGCACTGACACCAGTTCTTACATGGGATGGACATTTCTCCTGCCCTTTTAGCCAAAATTAATCAGAAGCAAGTTTGAAGGTGTGAGCAGGACAGAGCAGCAGTTAAATGGCAGCAAATGCCTGGCGTTCACACACCTGCACTGTCTGACAGATTCTGTCACCTACAGAGACATTCTGAGGTACACCCTTTCCTCTGACAAGCTCTCTAGGTTTAACACTCATATTCACAGAGATTTACACCCTGCATGTAGCTTGGGAGTGTGAGAGATCCTGTAGCTGAGCATTTCCAACAGTTTCCATTAAAAGTGTTATTTTACTCCTCCCTCCTAACTCAATGAAAAGCATTTCTTTCCACTTGTAGCTCTTCAAAGCTAGTACATGCCCAAGGAAGAAATGCTGCAAGGATATGCTTGAAATTAATCAGACAATTTTTAACTCATGAGATTTAACAAAGGCTGCAATTGTCACTTTTTGACTGGGGCACGAGAAAACTTTCCAAGCTTTGCATATGGAAAGAGACCAGTGGGCTTTTGGTAGATCTAGGCTGAAAACTACTGAAAATCACCTTTGGAGAGCCAAAACTAAAAATGGATTTACCTAGGATGGGAAGTGGAAGACACGTAGGAGCAAAAAATTTTCTGCAGTAATGAAAAAACAATCACAATTAATAAACAAAATTAGGAAAAATTTCATATTACTCTAAATAGAATGCTTGAGTTTGGGGGTGGTGGTGGTGTTTAGTTGGCTATTTTGGGTGAGGTTTTTACTGGGTTATTTTAGTGGCTTTTTGTTGATGCAGTTCTTGGGGTTTTTTTGTTTTTTGTTTTTGTTTTTTTATTGCTTGTTTATATATTTACATTCTATTAAATTGGAAAATACAGAGGGTAGGTCTTTAAAATCTAGAATCTTGATTCTACCCCAGACTCCCCTTTTTGGTTAGAAACCACAGTGGGTCAGGTCTCCCCAGGTGTATTTTTAACTAAGCCACAGATCACTTTATTTGCTATTCACCTTCTCCATAATGACAAGGAACAAAGAGATCAAATTATCTTTTAATCAAGTGTCTTACTGTAAACACACACAAGTTTTATCTTATTCAGAGGACCAAGAGTCACCCTTTTCAGTCCCATAGTACTATATCAAGGCTGAAAAATGATTTAATCCTTCACCTTTTCTACTTGAGGCTGTCATCTCTTTGCTTTCTTGCTCCCTGAAATTTCTCATTGGTACCACCACCCACACTGCTTAGAGGAACTGTGTTTGTAACACTTGGTGAAATCATATACAAAACCCATTTATTTTATGCCTTTATCTTGTATATTAGATGTATGTTATCCTAAGACAAAATACTGAGTTTTTAAGCATTCATGGAAAACATATTTATATACAGCCTGGCTTCACTTCTCCATTTTTTTTCAGGTTTGATATTTAACAATAGCTACCAACAGCCATTTTTAGGCTCTTTAAACTATTTTTTAACTCAGCTCCTTCCTTTGATAGGAAAGAAGGAACTTTCTGTCTCTTTATCCACAAAATGTCAGTGGCTTACTGCATAATCCTTCCTGTTGCAATAGAGTTTTTATCCAGTATAAATGACCAAAATATATGTCTGACTTGGTATCTTATAGTAGACTAACACATTTAAGAGACAAATGTAGAAGCAGCCTCTGGATTTATAAAATTTGTAATGAATTTTTACAGTATACATAGCAAAGACTCCATGATTGGATAGTTCTTTCCTCCAATTTTAGAAACCCATAGAAATGAAGAAAGTAATGTGCTATTCATGCAGATGACCTACAAGAAATACTGCTGACAGTGCCTTTAGCTTCCTCTGGACATTTTAACATGGATGTCTGGCCAATGCTCAACATTTTATTCCAATATTGGATAAAGGAAAACAAGACAGAGCACGCTCTTGACCTCTGCAGTCCATTAGTTTTGTATGGAAGGCTGTGGAGGAATCCTTAAATACAAACAGTTTTTTACACCCACTCCTGTAGGTCATTGGGATTTCCTGAGTTTCTAGTGTTCATTTGTAGGCCTAAGAGCTACTAAAGTGCAGGCTCTCTCTGTCTGCTCTATCCATCTATCCATGCATTTCTTGCTCCCCACAAGGGCAGTGACATTTGTACACATCCACTTAGCTTTAACCTTGCTGTTTGTCTCTTCTATTTCAAACACAGCAGTACTCCTTTGAATTAGGACATCTGTGCTTTTCTTCACTACTGTGTCCAGCTGTCTGCAACTAAACTGGAGTTTTCTTTCTTGTTCAAAATCTCCATTTTCCAGGCAGAAGTTTTGTTTACTTCCCCTAGCTCTGTCAACTGATTACACTCCTTAAGGCTCCAAATGTCAGGCCACAATCCTGCTGCTGCAGTTCTAATCTGTTCACTGAGTTAGTCTGACTTTGTTATGCTTCTCATCAGAGGGTGTTTTTTCCTTTCCTGCTGACTGCAAGACAAATTTCTTAGGTGCACATTTCTATCCTCTATAATTGTAGGATATAAGACTCACAGGAATATTCTTGTGCAAAGTTAGTGTTTGAGAAGCCAACCAAGGGCCAAGGTCCAAGACTGGACCAAGGCCTGAGTGAGTTAAGAACTGCACCAGAAAAGAATGAAAGATTTATCTCTTGCTTGGACTTCTCCTGAGCATATACAAATAGTTGGCATTTACCATATCTCCTGACAAGGAGGACCATGGCTCAGTTATGTATTTCATAGAGAAGTATCTGCTTCTTTGTTTTCAGCTGAGGTCCTGCTGATGTTCTTTGATGTCTCTGAGTTCTTGCACTCAATGGGGTTCACCAAATCAATGCCCATTCTTTTTTCTCCATGCTCTTTGTGGCTTAAGAAGTCTCTTTTATATAATCTTTCCACTTGTCTTCTTTCTATACTAAGTGTGAACATACTTGGTTATTTCTTGTACTGCAATCATTCCACACCTCTAGCTGTCTTTTCACTCTTTCTCACAGTTTGTGTGTTCTAGGACATAATTTTTGATCTCTGATGGAGTCAGGAGAATCATAACTTCATGCAGGTAATCCCAAGATTTCTTGAGTGACATGAAAGTGTACTCTGTCCTTTTCATGGTGAGGAGGACAACTGAGGTGCTTTCTTGACTGCAGCCAAGATGACACCTTCATGGAACTCTCATAAGCTTAATAATTCATGCCTAAGAGGTATTTTTATGTGTAATTGGGATTTCTCCTCCCTCTGAATAAATTTATAACAAATGGAAGAAATTAATATAATCTGCCATTTAATTCTCCAGTTATTCCCTGTTAGGAGATCCATTTGGAATTCTTTACAATCTGTCCCATCATTATTAAAAAAACCTTCATCAGCAAAGTTCACTGCATGGCACTCAGCAACTGCCTGCCCTCAATCCCACAAGAAAGATGGAGAGAGGCTACAAGTGCATTTAATGACTTGTAGCCTCTGTCCTTAATGACCCAATGACATAGAGTAAATTTAGATTTTGGAAAGAAAGGCTTTACTGTAAGGGCAGTGAGGCACTGGCACAGGTTGCCCAGAGAAGCTGTGGATGCCCCATCCCTGGAATTGTTCAAGACTAGGTTGGATGAAGCTCTGAGAGGTGTCCCATAGCAGGGCGGCTGGGAATGGGATGATCTTTAAGGTCCCTTCCAACGACTCTGTGGTTCTATGATAAGGAAGGCAGCACAATATCTGTAGAATTTCAGTGGTGACAAATCTCTACTACAGAGTTGTCTGTATATTCCTGACATTTTGCCTCTCTTTTAAACAGCTGTTCACTCACAGAATCATTTCTTGTGCCTTGGCTTCCTGAAAAGCCAATCATTCTGAGTACTCATTTAGGTGATGGATTGCTGCAGGGTGTATCAATTTATCCAGAAGCTCTGAATGACATTTTGGCTTTGAATATGATCAGCTGCTAAACAACTAATTTCACAGTGGTTTGGTAATACACTTTCAGAAGCATAACAGATGATTCAGTATCTGTTTTTCTGCATTTTTATCCTTTAAACAAAGCACCTTAGGAAAAAAAAAATCTATAAATGCATATTTTAATATATACTTATGAAGGAATAAGAGAAGAATCAAAAGAATTCTGTCATTATCTGGCTCTTTAGTACTTAATTTCAATTAATTTGATTTTCTGCCTATTCTATCCCTCCCTCTCAGTATGGAAAAAAATGTGAAATCTTTCACATAAGAAGGCAAAGAAGGCAAAGAGGAATCAGGGACCTGAAGCTTCCAATGGAAATCCTAGAAAGGAAGGAATCTCCCATCAATACTTCCATTGGGAGATGATTTTTGAAAGTGAAGAGACAAAGTCTGTTGGGCACACAGCTGAGTAAGAAAGTGGATGAAAAATACAGAGAAAAAAGGAGAGTAAGACTGAGTGAAAAGCCTGGGATAACAAGCTGAGAAAGAGGTGAGGACAAAGCTAAGATGACTGGAAGCCAGTTAGGAAGCAGAAGGAAAGGGAAGTGTTGGTATGTTACCTGATCCTAGGTAGCAAATGCACCAAGAATAAATGTTTAGGCATATATATTTCTCCTCTACAAACTCTGACTCAGTTTTTTTGCCAGGCAGCATGACAAGAAGAGGAAAAACTAAGTGATATAAGCAAGCATCCATGAAACCTACAGGCAAATCATAAAGTGTGCAATACTTGAATATTTCAAGCAGTTTATGCTGTGAAAAAGGATATTTCAGGACTTCTGGTGGCACTTGCAAGTGTCAACATGCCCCTATCTATTTTTCAGTTTGTGTTCTAAAATGAAAAAACATTGAAAGTATTAACCAATTATTTCGCAGACTCACAAAAATTGCCATTTCTAGAAAGGGCAGAACTGTTTCTGGTGAAGTTTATGGTGTTGGCATGAGACACTAAGTCAGTGTTTAGAAACTGTACAAGCAATTGCAATTATTCAATAGAGCATGTGGGACAACTGCAAAACCAAGCATAAATAGATGTTCTGCTTGTAATTTAAACTCATGTACATGGCAACACTGATCCTATTAGTACACTAAATTAATTTATCATGAGCAGAAGGGTACATAGTTTTAAAGCATATTTGAAAAAAATAAGTCTTAACCATATTAAGTACATGCATTGCACTGAAAGGCTCCATTCAGACTAAATGTCACACATTCCTTTTACATGAATAAACCCAGAAAGAATTATATGCAGCACTTTTGCTGTCTGTCTTCATGTGCAGCTGAGCTGAAGAAGTATTTTCTCCTCCACACACATGCGCACATGGCCTGTCACAGGGCACAGAAATTAAAACCTTCTCCAGAATCTCTCTTCCTTTCTGTGCAAGCTAATTTGACTAAAATATTTTCCTTGTAAAAGTGCTTATAGAGCTTGACTCTATAATAGTGATTACTTTTTACACTGCCTTGAGATAAACCTGTAAAAAGCCTGTTCTTCTATACTGGGAGAAACCTCTTTTCCCACTGGTTTATATAAAGTAGGGTTTTCAGAAAAGTAGAATCCTACTTTTTAAGCCAACCACAAGGTGTTAGTATTCAATCACATTAGATTATTTCCCCAAATTTCTTCTGTGCAAGTCAACACAACAATAAGGACAGGATAAACAAAGAGTAACTGGTGCCATCTATTGTACTTGTGCAAAGCATCTGACTCTGTCCTGCATGATATACAAGTCTCTAAACAGGAGAGATGTGGATTTGATGGATCAGTGGATGAGGAATTGTCTGGATGGTCACATCCAAAGAGCTATAGTCAGTGATTCAATGTCCAGGTGGAAACAAGTAACATTCTTCAGGGCTGGTTTTGGGACTGGAGCTATTCAACATCTAGGTCAGTGAACCACAAAGAGGGTGAAGGGACTGAAGGAACCAATCCCTTCCCAGATCCCTCCTCCCCTCAACCATCTGTGCTCTTGGGATTGTTAATATAATGGAATCTTTAACAGTCTAATTGAAGCATCACCATTATTCTTCATCTAATTATTGCAGGAAAAAGAATGAAAAATGAAGTAGTTAGAGTACTAATATACAGGAAAAGATGCAGTGCTTGCAGCAATACCATTAAAAATTGAACACACACAGTTTTCTTAGCTTCTAACCTTTTTCTGATGTTATGCTCATCCTCTCACTGTCTCTCTGGGTTCTAATCTTGGTGGTTTCACTCTGGTGTTAGCCATGGGGACAAGGACTTAAAGCAAGTTCTCAACATCTGGAGTCCTTTACTGGAGGGAATACTATATTTTTACTTGCTGCTTCTTTCTTCCTCTAACCTAATATACATTTACCTTGAATTTAGGACTTTTTAGGAATTGTAAGCAAAATCTAGGACATAAAAGATATTAAGTGTAATTAAGTGGTAAATTAAAACTGAGATCTATTCAGAAAAAAATCCCATCACCTACTGAGATGAAATGTCGAAATAATAGAGGTGTCAGAACAGAAGTTCATGGTCTCATGAAGTTTAACAGGTTCTCACCAGCTGTCAGTGGGAAAATTCCAGTCAAGGCCACTGCATATGGTGCTCTCAATATGATGGCTACATTTTCTGGCAGGATGATCTATCCATATCTGTATTTAAAAAACAATTTCTGATGAACACAAAACTTCACTTTCAATGTGACAAGGCTACATGTTACAGGGAGGCAGCTTTATTTGCCAACACAGCATGGCAGTGTCACAAAGATCTTTGGAAGACATTTCTCTTCCCTCTTCAAATCTCCCTTATCCAATAGCTCAGCTGTCATTGTATTACTTAGAAAAAATTAAGCTTTCCAACTATCTTAAAACTGGAAGACATTTGTAGGGATTAAGAGAACTAATTATACTCAAAAGCAGACAAAATCAAAACATTTTCAAATAATCTTCAAATCATTCTCTTGGTAAATGATTTTTTTTTGTAGATGTTTAGAAAGTCTGCACTATCCATTCTTAATACTAAAAGGCCATTAAAAATGTTCAAAGCAAAGGTGCAATTTAAATAAAAATGCCAATTTTTATGTCCTAAGTTCACTTCTCAGTTTAGAGAATGGAATTATTTTTCTCCAAAAATAGTGTTGTATATAGAGATATTAAGCTGTCAAAGAACTTTGAGGACAGTATATGACCACTTTAGTCTGGCATCAAATTTTACAGAAGAATTCATTCATTTATCTGAGTATGTCTGTTTCTGCTTCATCCATGTATTTTTGGAAAATGCATTCCATGTGGCAGATTATTTTCAAGCCATTTTGTGAACTGTTCTCCCTCTCTTCTCAAAATACAGTAAATTCTGCCTTCCATATTGCCAACCCTGCCATTACCAATGGAGATTTTTCTTCTCCTGATCACTTTCTGTGTGAGACCTCTGGAATGCCTGTTCAAGAGAAGGCAGCAGAGGTTAAAACTGGAGCTTGCCCACAGGAAGTGGGGTTGCTCATTAAGGGAGCAGGGGAGAGAAAAGATGGGCATTTAAGCATGACAAGAAGGAAACACACAATGCCAGCAGGACAGAAAGTGTGTTTATGCTGTGTGTGACTGTCACAGGATAGCTACCACCCACACTTAACAGACAGAAATAAACACATTACCCACACATGTGCTTGACTCTTTTACCAAAATTTAAGATGCAGTTATTTATGGATCTTAAAAAACATGTTGTGAGCAAAATAAGCTTTGAGCGACAACATGATTCACATCATGTAGTGAGTCTGACTTTTTTTTCATTGTTTCTTTTTTTAGGAAGAGGTGTTTGGCACACAAACACAGCCATACAATGATTTACACAAAACTGCTCAAAAGTAAAAAGAGATCCTCTTCCACAAGTCAAACAGATGATTTCCAACACAGCAGCAAGGATTGTTCAAAACTGCCAGAAGTGTCCACACAGACAAGGTTTATGACTAGAGGTATTCCTTATTAAACAACTCTCAGCAATAAACTGGTAACAACAGGGTTGGGAAGGGCAGCAGGGAGAGACCAGGGAGCAGAGAAGCCTGGCTACATCCATGTGCAGTGCTTCCTGTAATGATGAAGTTCATCACTCCTAAGGGCCTCTGGCAAAACAGGCTCTAAGCTATCACCACCAAACTTAAAGGTTATTTTCACCTACTACCTCTTGAAATGAAATTTCATTGCCCAAATGTTTAATCACAGATTAAGAAGAAGAAATTACCAGTGACAGAGTGGCTCTGTGCTTTAGCCAGGTAAATGATGCAGTCCCTAATACAAGTTTGGATAAATAAGAGTACATTTATTTACCACACTGTCTCCAGTGCTGCAGCAGCTCTCTGAGAGCACTGATGCACTGATGGCCCTGCCGATGCTCAGAACAGACAGCAAGTGCAGTTCTGCTGCATTCATAGCAGTAGAGTACTGGCCTAGGGGAATGAAGACTCATTCCCACAAAAGCCATCAGAACAATTATGGGGATAGGAAAATTTTAGCTTTGACAGCTCTTCTCTATTAATTTTGGCTGACATTAGCCAAGGAGATCTAAATTGTTTTGCCTGTGCATCAAGTCTCCTACTTCTGCTAATTGCTGTGGTTGTTGTTAGTGAATCAGCTTAGAAATTAATTTTTTTTCTCCCTTTGATGCTGAGATGTGATGAGCTTCACTTCATTCATGGGTTAAAAACAAACAACTGTAAAAGCTTAGTTTGCACTTTGATGATACAAATTCATTTTTCCCGATGCTTCCTAAATAATAAACTCTAAAAAATTGCTTAGCAATAGTAAATTAATTAATGCTGTGCCAATATTCTCTGGCTTTTTGGTTCTATTTATGATGGCTTTTATTAAAAAAAAAAAAAAAATTAAAATACAAAATACTCTATTTTCCTCCTTACTTAACACACAAATTAGTATGTGCTAATTCACTCACCCTGTATTTTATCCCTAGCTAACAGAGAGTGCTGTAATACCCAAACACCAATTAAATGAACAGTAACTCTATTCTGAATTGCTGGTGTTTGCACCTCCCTGCTTCAGAAACCAGCTGAGCAGGGAAGACAAGCATGTACTAATCTCCCACAGTCCTGAGTCTCACCCACCTTTCACACTCCATCACTGCATCACCTAATTATAAACATGTTTTTCTTTCAGCTCCCAGTCCCTGCCTGTCTCCCCATCTTCTCACAAGCTGTAAGTTTCTATCCCACTTCATTCCTTTCAGCCACTTTTTTTTTTTTTTTTAGGCCTTGTAGAATTATTTTAGCTTTCTGTATAACAGAACCCAGGGAGAACCTGGGTAGGAAGCAGTAGTAGTTAATTAAACAAAGCTGAACAAATAGAAATAATTTAAGGACATGAGCCAGCAGTGTGAATGCTGAGTGCACCAACATGCACATCTTTGCAGCAGACACATAATCACATCCCTCAAGCCCTTCTAGAAGTCTAGTCAGCTCTATAGGGGGGAAAATCATTACCATTCCCTTTTAGTGTTTCTATCAGTTTTAAAAGAACATGCCTCCTGCTCTGGTATAAATTGGGTATTGGTGGTGTCAGTCACTCCTCAAGACATCACACATTAATTCCTTGCCTATAAGAAGAAGCTAACTTGCTCACATTGTTGCCTAGTCAGACTAGCTGACAGCTCTTGTTGTCACCATCCCTGAAGGGTATGTACAGACCTACTTGGCTTTCAGGGTTTTCCTCTGACTGCCTTGCCCATCTGGAGCAGCCCCAATCTTCCTCAATGACTATGTAAAACCCACTTCTTTGGTGTGCTGGTTGCACAGAAACACTAACAAAAGGAAAGGAAAAGCCTTCTGATTGTATGCTTTGGAGAGAGGAAGTCAAAGAGGGAAAAATATATATTTTGTGCACATTACTTTTACATCAGTCAGGATCATGCATGAGATGCTGCACTGTGCAGCAATAGAGAAAGAGACAAGACATATTTCTTTTTCTCTTCCAAGACTGAAGGTAATCTCAACCTTGTGAAAAATAAACAGCAGTTTCAAGTGATATACATAACAATCCATAAAACAAAACAAGGAAGATATATTTTCAAAACAAAGAGCTGGAGACAATTTTCTGAATAGTATTTGTAAGAGAAACAGGGAGAAGCAGCTCTTAGATTTTGGATTTTCCAAAAAATGAAGCATGAGAGTTATTTGTAATTCTGCTTCTTGGAAGAGAGCAAAACAAACAACAAAAGCAGAAGACTTACTTAACAACCACAAACAGCTAGTTTTCCAGATTTTCCTTCTTCTGTCCTCCATGCCCAGTTTCTACATTTTCTTGAATATTGCCCAAAAAAATGGAGCAGTATGTATGAACCTGCAAAGGCAATGACAGCAGTGTGGGAAATGCCCAGACTAGAAATGGGAACTTACAAGAGTAGTTAACAATTTACTTTGAGACAATTTTAATAGCTGGTAATAAATCAGTAACAGAAAAAGCTTGGTTGGATTTTTGGTACACAGTTGAATATGCAAATAGCAGGAAAAGCTAAATTTTTAATTTAAAACTGAGTGCATTTAGTAAGGTGAGACTGATATGAAATTGGTAGAGAGTCCAGGCAGGTTTATGTCATCCTTACATCGATCAAGGCTTTGTTTTGGTCCCAGAGCTTCTGCTCTGTTGCTGAGGAATTTTCTTTCCCTTAGAAGTGCTACAAATAGCAGGAGAGAGAGCACTGAGTCAGTTGGTTCCTGGCTAGAGCAGCTGCTGCTGCAGAGCACAGGGATCTTTCAAGCAAAGTCTGTGTTGACAGAGGTGACCTGTCAAAAAACACCTGAAGTTTTGCATTGTTTCATTTTTGTAACCAGCCATGATATTAACATATATTAAAAAGGGATTTTACAAGCACTTGCTTGCACTGATAAAGAAACTTGTGTTTCCTTGGCTCCAAGAAAGTATAAACAAAGGAGAAATGGAAAAAACAAGTAAGATTAACAGAAGGTTCTTTTAGCACAGACTCATTTTAGCTTTCCTGAAGCAGTATAATCCAATGCAGATGTTCATTTGCCTCATTCTTGGCAACTGTGTTAGATGAACTTCCTCTCCTCAGCAACATTTTCTCAGGGATTTATTGTCCCTTTGTTAGTCTGCCCTTAAATTGCTCATTCCTTTCATGTGACAGTGAAAACCCAAAAGGGTGACAAATTGAGCTAAACACATGAAAGAACTACAAGAAAATAGTAACATTATGTAAAACTAAATGCAATATTTAAGTGATTTAAGTACAAACAATGATGTCTGCTTTTGCTTTACCATTTCTGATAGTGGAGATGATAGTGGTAAAGAGTCATTTATTAAGCCAAAATAAACCAAATAATTACATAAGAAAATTAGAGAGATAGAGCAGTAGAAGCAAATCAAAGACCTGGACAAGGTTTACACTTAGTAACAAATGCATATATAAATGTGCTTTCTCAGAATTTTTTTCAATAGTCTAAAGCATTAGGTTCTCAGATAAATGAATTTTACTCACAACAATGAGTACACAGCTTCTGATAATATGAATATGGAGCAGAAGGCAGTACTGCCAAGTTCTTTAGCATTCAAGTTGTTCTTTTAATTGAAAACCTTCCCTTCACTTTGATGCAAAAACATTACAGCTGGTCAAAGCCTTGAGTGAACAAATGAGCATTAATTGTTCTAAGGGCCTCATGAGGAACCTTCCCTCTCTCTGTACCAGGAGCTCCAGCAAAGATCAGGGGGTTACAGTCTCTGGGCTGTGTTGCAGATGTAGCTATCTGTGCTCCTATCCCTGTTACCACCTTGACTCAAAAAAAAAAAAAACTGTCAAAGAATTTTAAAAATGTATATGTAAGGAAATGTCTGGTTTGGGGAAATTCGGTTGGAAAAAACCGGTTCGGAATCACTAATTATCCTTATGCTAAAAATAGTTTAACCAAGCCCTGATTTTATGAAACTCTGAAGGGAAAACATTTTTCATTAGGCAATCTTTATATTGATGTTTGTTTTTTTTTTAAATACTAACTGGAGTGCTGAATTCCAGAATCCTATCTATTCCTTTAAAGGTGACTGAGAAAAAAAATCACAGCGTGACCATTCTGGGGGCTTAATGTGATGAATGTCTGCCAGGGGTTGCCAAACCAAGTAGCCCAAGAGAGGCAGGTCCTGCCTGTGGTGAGGCTGAGCTAGTGCTCCCCAGAGGCACACAAACATTCCCAGTATGGGAGCACACCTGGCTGGCCACACAGACCAGCACACAGAACACAGAGCACTCCCAGAGATCACCATCCTGCTCCTTCCTGGCACTGGGATGGAAGCCCACCCTCACATGCAGCCTGGCCAGCTGCTGTCCCCTCCATCCTCTGCTCTTTCAGCTGCCTCTCACACAGGGACACACACATGGGAACAATTCTCCCTGACAGCTGGTCCAGCCCTGCAGTCCTGCCAGCAGCCAATCCTCCTGCTCTCTCCAGGAGCCAGCTCACACATCCTCTGCTCTCTCCAGCATCCAGCTCAGACTTAACAGTCTCCAGCCCATTTCCTGCCACCTAAACCTCCAGACACTCTCATCCACACAGATTGACTCCACCAACTAGGAGAAAATCATGGCCAGGAAAACAGATGGACCAGACATGTATTTATACATGAACAGTCTTTTTTTTTCTCCCTTATCCAGCTATTTTGTCATGACTGTTCCTCCCCAAGCTGTTGTGATTGCCTCACCTACGTCCACCTTTAGTTCTTCCATTTATCAATCCCAAAAATGAGTCCCACACAGTCATTCCACTCCAGCTTAAAATTCATTTCATTAGGAATGGTTGACAGGAGTCAAAGACTGAAAGTATGAGATGGAAGCTGGTGGTGGCATTAGATGGCTGTGCCAGAAATGCAGCTTCCTTTATAGACAGTGTCTGGCCCAGGATTCCTGCACTGACACATAGTTTTAATGTAGCATAAGCAGTGCCTGCAGTCACTCAAACTAAAATATTTTAAAGTGTGGTTGTGGCTGTCTCAGTCAAATATAAACCAGACTCAGTCTAGAAGTACCTACATAAAGATGTTTAGCATTTTAGGAAAAATAATTTTAACAACCTTCTTGTGTGGAACTAATGAGGATGCTTGTCTGGAGTAAGAGTAGTTTGTCATTCCAATATTTAGATGTTTCTACATTCTTAACACTAACAGGACATCCTAAGAGGGATGGGATGGATGATGTTCTCCATGATATAGAAATCATTGTCAGTACTTCAGTACTTCTATTTTTTTTCAGTTTGTTGTTGTTATTTTTATTTGTTGTATTTATTTGTTTTTATTTGGCTTGGTTTGAGTTTTTGTAGGAGGGAGAGTTGGGCTGTTTTTAAGAATAAGTCAGATTTCTAAACAATTCCTTACCTCTCATGAAACACGTTGTGCTGCAACAATTTGAAACCCATTCTTGTCTAATCTTGAAAATTTACTGTTTCTGATCTGAAAAGCAAAAGGTGACACAAAAACTTAGAAAATCTGCTCTACCCAAAATCTCATGGCACATTCCAAAAACTGAACCTACAAACAAATTAGTCACTTTAATCATAACATAGAAAATGTACCAGTAATCAATTTCTGGAATGAAAATCTATATTCTTTCTTACCTGGTGGAATTCCAAAGTAATAAATCTGAATCAGTTTTGGGTTTTTTTACTCTTGTATCTAATGCCTAAAGTATCGATCAAAGAAGGAGTACTCTTCAGTCTAATTTCCTGTCAGCAAAAGAGTATTCCCCAAAATATATTTACAATACAGGATTTTGTGGCAGATCTAACTCCACCAAAAATAAACTTTGCATTGCTTATTCTGCAATCTGATACCCTTTGGCTGCAACTCCCATCTCATCACTGAAAGTTTTGATTGAGATAACCAACACCATTTTACATTGACTAAAACTAGCGAGCAAAAATTTTCTAGATAAAATAAGATCTTCTCATACAGTTGCCTTTTTATCTCACTGGGCAATCTGAGAGCACTGTGAAAGCAAAAGGATAATACCAGGGTCAGGACTAGGGACACTGCAGACTGTCATCAGTGAGAGGTACAGGTAGCCCCAGTGACTTCTCTCTTGTGCACAGGGCAGCTGTGGAAGAGCCCATGGCTCCAATGACACCCTGGTTTTTACACAGAAATAGTACACAGACATGTACAAAATATCTGGTTCGTGCCTCAGAAGGAGGTATTCAGAACCCTGGTAAATTTCTTATTTCATTGAAATAAGGGGGGAAGTTAATTAACTTTACAAAGCCTTCTAAATAAATTCTGTGCTGGCAGAGGAATCACTGCCAGGGGATTCATTAATTTCCACTGAAAAAAAAAAAAGTGGTTGTGTGCTTTCAGTGAACCTTTTATTTTTGATATGGAAAGTAATAGCAAAAACTGTCATAGAGTTTAATGAGCACATACAGGGCTGGCATCCTGAGAAAAACTAAGCTGGCACACAGTTTCTGCCTATTGCCTCCCAAAATTTCCTTTCCACTACCACTACATGTATTAGTTGCCCCACTGAGATTTAGGAATAGGCCAGCAGGAAAAATTCAGTGTGTGTAGTTTTTCAAAGTCTTAGGCAACTGAAGAGTCAGAGCAAGACCGGAGTCAGGTGGAAGGTAAGGACAGTAATTCATAGCCAGGGACAGCAGATGGGAAAGTCTGTGACAAGTCAGCACTCAGTTTGGTTTCAGTTGCTCTGAAGCCAAAGCCTAGGTGAAAGCCAAAGCCTAGAAATGAATCTTTCCATCAGGACAAATCAGACCATGGTCTTTCATCAATTCTCACACACATGAATCTTCTGTGAGCTTACTGAACTGGCAAAGAGTTATTCTGTTCATTTCTGCTGTGCAAGTAAGAACATTTGGCTTACAACATGAAAGCTGAGAACCAGGGTCAGGAAGAAGTATTTGCATGGATGCACAGCCAGGGGCAGCAGGAGAGGGAGGGAAAACCTATTTGCTTTCTTTATTTTGACCAGTTTTGAACACCACAGGAAGCCCATCATGCCCAAAACTCTGCCCACATCTGAGAAAAAATAAAGAAAACATCACAAAAATTATTCAATTTTAAGCAGATTCTTCCAAACTAGTACTTCACCTTGCCCTGCATATTTACAAATTCAATAAGCACAGTAAAATGAGTAAAGAACTATGGATCACTTCTTCATGTCCAGTAAATCTGTAAATAGATGGAAAAAAAATTTTTTTTAAAGTGTGACTGGTCCCACCTTCCCACCTGTCTGTGGCAGTGTGCAGTGTGTGACAGAAAAAGGAAAGATCTCTGAAAAATCAAGCTGGTGACAGCAGATGGATGCACTCCTGTTACAATCTGTTCTCCCCAAAATCACTTTGAGGCACAGGAGCAAAGCAGTGCGTGAGAGCTGCTTGCCTGCAGATAAACAGAAGGTTTCTTTCACTACAGCTAATGCCTCACATTTTCTTGATATGAATATTAAGGATATAGGAATTTACTGGCTCATCTGAATAAACACCACATGTGCAGCTGTACTAAATGTGTCAGCAGTGCACAGAATAGGGCAGTTTTGTGTGCTCAACACAATGTGTTAGCCATGAATAAAATACATGCAGCCACTGTACCTATGTACATCTCAATGCATAATTTATTACAACAGTCATATTTTATTATGTAACTAAGAATTAAAACAGGTTTGTCATATTTGAAAATCATAAATATACATTCACCCCCATGTATACCGTGTATTAATTAAATATTTTTTCTTATGTGTGTTTGTGATCAGAAAAAATCCATGAGTCAGAGTAATTCTGTCAAGAAATGCAGTGATAAAATCACTGGTGCTTGAGACAAAACAAAGGTGATTCTTATAGTCTAGCTCTTCATGGGGAACTACAGAATCAATATCCCATAGCTGTAGTTATTACAGCATCCACTTATTCTGTCACTTCTCACTGGCTTGATATACTTTCAGGATCTAGACTTTTTTGAATTTCCAGAACAAACCTCAGTAGGAAAAAACAAATATTGTTACTTAATTCAGTAGCAATCTCTGTATTCTTTTTACATGAACACAAATCTTCTTGTAACTTTCTGTAAGAGCTGAAAAAAAAATTTTAAAGAGATTGATGAATATACTGTTGAATATACTCATTATTATCAATAAATATGTTGATTAAACTGTTAACAATATCCCTGTAATTTTCTGCTGTCATACTCCAGTCAGACAAAGATTTAATATAAGAAAAGAACAAAAACCAAACTAGGTGTTGAGAGTTGTATTTCATCTTGAAATAAGCACTAGTCAACTATGGGTTTTCTTTGCATAGGGACAGAGAGGGCATTTTAAAGAGCATTAGAAGATATCACATCTTACTTCTTTTTCTGTCCAGGCTTACCCTGGAGAAAAGCTGCTCTCTTTCCTCGACTAGAAAAAGTAGTTCTATAAAATAACAAGAGTGCACATTCAAAAGATATATATTATTGCTTTGAGACAAGGGCTTTTCATGAAGATATTCAGTCAGAAGAGGGCACAGTAGTCAGAGTGTGCCAAGCAGTTTGCAGCTCAGGTAGTACAGACACAACATGGTAAGGAAGAGTGAGAGTTCCCTATTTTTCCTTCAGAGAGGTGAGTACAGCATACATCTCCTTATTTCCCTCATGGGCACAAAAATCTGAAGGTGGTGAGGGCTGAAATTTCATTCCTGTGTCCACTCTGTGAAATCTCAGATTAGTAAGGAGCTGTGTATTTCAGAATTAATTGCAAGAACCTGGTCCAGGATTGTTCTTCTGTATGTGTGAGAGCGAGCAAATACAGGAGATAGTGGGGTTAATTGCTTCAAAAATTATGATTTTGGGGATATTCCATAAGCAATCTGATTAAATTGGTTCTGCCTTGGGCAGATTCAGAAGTCTTTTACAGTATTAATTCTTGGAAAGGTCTGTGATTCCACAGGGCTTTGGAGGGGCAGAAGGCTGTAAGGGCTCATTCACTGCAGAGAGAACCTCTCAGCAGGAGAACAATACCAAGTCTGTCTTTTACAGGTCCTTCAGAAGATGACATTGGGATCAAGAAACTATCCTTGCAAAGCCCATCCCACAATCATAAAGAAATGGATCTTTTCAAGGAAGTATACTTTGCATGTTTGGAACAAGATAAACACAAAAACCAAGCCAAAACAAGGGACTGTGGTAGGCTGGACAGCAAGAGGCATCAGCAGATGTGATAAGGAGCACTCACATGAATGCTGCTGCAGCATTCTTTAGATAAAGATTAAATAAATCACTCAAAACTATTTGACAGTCAGTAGCAAGGCCAGGCATAGGAAATTATAAAAGTAGGAATAATCTGGCTCAAGCATATCAATCACATTTTCTGTTTT
This sequence comes from Oenanthe melanoleuca, assembly GCF_029582105.1. NCBI lineage: Eukaryota > Metazoa > Chordata > Aves > Passeriformes > Muscicapidae > Oenanthe > Oenanthe melanoleuca. The sequence continues at coordinate 92,366,013 of NC_079335.1, forward strand.
TCTTCTTATAAATATACTTAGTACTATGTTAAATAAAGCTGGAAAAACAATAATGTAATAAGCTATGTGCAATTATTCACAATAAACAGTTTTATTTCAGTAAGTCAATAAAAAAAGTATTTAAAATACTATAAAATACAACCTAGTTAATCACTTCAATAAATGCTTGTGGAGCAGTCCAGCTTCCCAGTTAACAGATGTGGGTGATTAAATAAAGGAACAGCAACAGAGAATCTATACACACCATACTGTGCTGTTACAAGTACTGAATGCAAACTGGAGAACAGTGACTGAAGTGGTAAAAGAAGAACAAAGCTAACAAAGGGAAGGAAAAAAAGTTGCATTTATTTGACAAGATGAAACCCACAGGCATCTACAGAGATAAACCTGGATCACCTCCCATTTATAAATCTCTCTAATTGCCTTCAGAAGGTTCCAAATCCAGCCAAGGATGTGGAGAAGATTCTACATTAGTCAAGGATCCAAGTATTTAAATGATTGCAACAGTTGTAGAGCTGGTTTGCAGGCTCTTTGGAGTTCTAATTTTTTCAAAATGCAGAGACCACAGTATGAAGGACATCTGAGGTGGCATTGCCCCATTTAGCTGTAAGGGGCTGATGCCAGCAGGCAGGAGTCAGGGCTCTGAGTGCTCTAGGGTCACCTAAATGGCACAGAGCCCAGGATGGGGCTTCAATCCTGCCACTGGCTGGGCATGGGGACATGCAGCTGCAGGAGGCTGGCATATGACAGGTTGGGACAGCTGGATTTCCCCCAAAAGGAGAGCCAAAAGTCGCCTACATTCTAGCATACTCTCCAGAAAAAAAAAAAAAAAAAAAAAAATTAAAAACTGGCATCTGTGTTTGTGGCATTTTTTGTTTGTTTTTTTCCTGGTTTTGTTTTCCTTTGTTTTCTGTGTGTTGTTTTTTCTCTCCCAAGCCAAAGATTGTTGCTCTTGTCTTGACATTTCTTTGATCAAAGCATTAGCAAAAAGTTAATACTTTAAGAAAAATTCACCAATTCTGTTTCTAATTATTTGCTTTTTTAAAAATGAGAAACTTGTTCATAGTTAGTGTCTTAAGAAAGGGCTAAACTCTGATGTGGGTAATCAAATTCAGATTTGAGGTACAAAACCTTTAGAATAACTGCATCTGACTCTTGGTTTCCATGTCAAAGGAGTCATTAGTTAACATGAAACTTCCATTGAGAACTAGATTACACTCCTCAGAGGTTCAGTGATTTAGCTATATGAAAACTTGACATAACTTACTGTTACACTTTAAAAGTATTAGTGTGCATTGTATTTAATAGTCAATCTACAAATAATTGAAAATGAGAATAATAATTGGCAGCAGGTTAATACAAAAAAAGAGGGCTTTCAGAAAAGCAAATGCTGTTCTAGTTCCCATGGCACCATTCCCAATATTTGTTTTATACTCCTGAGAGAAAAGAGGAAAGCAGAACAAATGTTAAACCTCCCACACAAAATTCTCAAAGTAATATTATAATTCCCCCTAAGGCTCCAGCCTTGCTGTCAAATTGCTTTTCCTGTCAAGTTTCCAAATTCTTATTGAGAAAAGATAATAATTATAATTATCCAAAGTTTAAGTTGGTGAGTTTTTACTAAAATAGTTAAGCTGCAAATTCTCATTGAAGAACTTTGTGGAGTCATTCATTTAATTTGCACAGTATGATTACCACAATGAGAAAATCTCATATATATACATGCTTGTGTAAATGCATTTTTTCCTAATTATCACCTTCATGGGAAAATAACTGGTTTGCATCAGCAATCTCCGTAATTATTTATAACAATTATCTCAGTATTTATTGCTTCACAGAATTATTCACTTGTGCAGATATTATTTTCTGCACTTTCCAAATATGTTGCACAACTTCTGATGTACCATTTTTCTTATCCATTTAGATGATTGTGCTTTCCATAATTCCCTGGGCTCAACAAGAACCTTACTAGAATGCTCAAGAAATACATTTATATAAAATTTTTAAAGATATTTTAGTTCAGCTATGTTTATGCCTTCAGGGAGATGAAATGTTATCAAAGTTCCATTTATCATATTTTATTTGTAAATACATTTTTAATACTGAAGTCCTTAGTATTCACAGAAATTAATTTTTAATTTGACACTCAAGTGGTGGTATCACAGATCTTTAAACACTGAAATAAGACCATACAACTTATCATGGTCTTGTCAGGAGATACACTGAAGTGATTGGAGAAACAGAAAGCAACTAAAGCAACACAAGTAAATTAGTAGCTGGAAAGACACCTTAGCTTCTCTGTGCCTGCATGACAATTCCTCAGTTGTCATTTAGTTAGATTCCACCAGAAACTCAAGTCTTCCCTGTACTAAGTGCAAGAGGAGCATGCAGAGCAGCTCAGATGAGATGCTTTACATAAGATGTGTTAAACAACTGCTTAAAGAAAATTTGCTGCAGGGAAACTCTTTTAGACAGTCACAGTTTTTGGACCAATGTCCTTTAAAAACCCTAACTTTGGCATCAAATGTTAAACAGAAATAATCTCCTGCATCCCTCAGGGACTTAGACAATGTCCTGAAGTACTCCACATAGGTGCTTTTCAGAACTAGAACCTGTTAAAGGTTTTGGGGTGTTCCCATCACCATCACCTTTATTTCTTTAAAGCCATTTGCCAAAAGTCTCTAACCCATAGAGCAAATTTCACCAGATTTGGGGGCCTCTAACAGCACCTTACAGGCAGCTCTTTGCAATCTGAGAAAGATGAGTCCACAGGCTCTGTCTGAATAGAATCCAGATTCTACCTGAATCCTTCAGCTGAAGGATAAACCAATACACACAAGTATCTTTACTAGTGCAGGTTAGTTACAGTCTAGACAGATTAAAGGCAAGATTATTTGAACAGCACCACCCTCCAAAAATCCAACCAACTCCCCAGCTTTATACCAACAAAAAATATTTATGGAAATAGTTGCTAAAACTGGAAACAGTCACAAAAAAGTTAAGCAGTAATTCTTCTTACTAAACAGCTAAATATTTGAGTTAGTTTCAAAGACTGTTCTACATTTCATTGAGATAGAAAAGCTGTCAGGATTATCTCACAGCTATGAGATCTAGGGCCTACTTTCTTAGACAAACTTGGTCCCCTAGACACTTTTTTTTTCTAGTGGGAAATATCAGTTGGGACATTGCTCCCTTTTTGGTGCACTTCTATTTATGATAGTTCCCATCAATTGTGTTTGTGCAGTAAGTATGTCTTAGAATGAGTTTAATAAAAATGTTTAACAAAGTAATTTGATGACTTCCCAATCCTCTAAAGAAAGGCTATTCTACTAGGGTTAATCTTTATCCTGGGGAATTAAAAAAAAGCCAAGCAAATAACAAAACAAAAATCAGCAAAAGACTCAAATGCTTTTGGAGCAAAAATCTCTTACTGGACAGGTGTAGAAACTGCCAGCAGGAGAGGCTGCAATTAACAATCTACTCAGGTGCTCTTCCAGCAAAACTGAGTAACACCTTAGCACCTTCAAGAGGTCTCCAGTTTTGGAAGCACTGCTGAGAGAGGCCAAGTGCTGTGCAGCTAAATGAGCTCTGAATGGATATTCTTTCCTTCCTGGGATTCTCCTTTCCTAGTTACTGTGACTGAGGAGCTGCTGTGGACAAGCTTCAAATAACCTCTGGCTCATAAATCCTTTCCCTGGACCAAGCCCTGCTGCAAAGTTTTATGAAATCAAAAGAAGGACCCAAGCCTCACAGGGATATTCAGGGTCTTTCATTTAGATTGGAGAATCACAGAACAGCTTAGGCTGGAAGGGAACTGAAAAGGTCATCCAGTCCAGCTCCCCTAACATGAGCAGTAACAACATTGATTGGCACTTCTCACCACCAACATCCTATTTTAAAAGAATATCCTAATCTTTGAAGGAAAGATTGATTTATAGTAATTGTAGTTAGTAAGCCTTTAACAGTCTGAAAGACACAAAAGTAAGAGCTACTGCTGTTGGTTTATTTGCATCTATCTGTAATTATAAGCTCATTTTTACATGGAAATAATAGCAAAATCCTGTCTCTACATCAAGATGTTTGAAAAAATGGGGTTCTTCAGTTTTGTTGATAGCAGATGGTCAGAGCCAGACAGTCCTTGTACTAGTGACTTTAACTGGTGGTGTGCTTTGCATTGGTCTCAGTCCTCTGCAAGCTGTGGGGCCCAAATCTTGGTTTGACACCAGGAGCACATACTTGCAGGGATCCAATAATTTGCACATTTAAGATGATGCTTGTAGCAACAGACCTCTCATTGGGGGTAGAAATGAGCCAAGACACAGACTCTCATTCAACAACATAAAAAAGGTCCCAGTTTAAAGCTTAGCCACCCTGACTGACTGCAGCAAGCTCCTACTGTAGGGTCCAGCTGCAGACTGACTGCTGGACTATGACTGCAAGCACTGGTTTGCAGACTCCAAGCACAGCCATGACTGCAGGTTCTAACTCCATCAGACCCAGACTGACCTCACAGCACATCTTTTACTGCAGCCTCTCTCTTCCTTGTTTCATTCTTCTTTGTGATCCTGTGGATCCTTCCTTCTTCCTCAGAGTTCCTCTACCACCTCCAGGTCCTCTTCCTCCAACATCCTCCCTAACCACCCACCCCACCGTTTTTGTCTCACTTATCTTTATTAGTTTCAGCTGCAACCCATTAAGGACAAGGCTATTCCTCTTCTTTGGTAATTAGTACAGCTGTCATTTATCAGGGGCAAGGTCGCCTGTAGTCTCTTCTACACCTACAATGCTGAGCTCTGTTGGAATAGAAAATGCCAGCCCACAGTCCCTCAAGCAGCATCTGCTGTGATGATCCTAAGTCAGGGTGACATCCAGGAGTGTGATTTTCCAGCCCCTTTCAAATGGAAGCACAGCTGTGTAGTTTAGGATGAGAGCCTCCCCTGAGAGCAGAGTGATTTTTGCTTCATACCTGGATTTCTTAGGAGGCTGAGCACAAGCCTAGCATTATTCCTAGATTATCAATTGGAGTAAGGCAACTGCCCTATTTAATGATTACCTCAGATGGATTAATTTGATGATCATTCCCTCTAGCAGCAAAAATCCTTCAAGATATTTCCATGAGAGTTCTTCACTTCTTCCCCAGAGCTGAAACCCCAGAGCAAACTACTGTACAAATATTTCTATGGTCCTAGTGATTATAACTTATTTCTGTGCCACAACAAAAGAAATCTGAGAGAAAGAATTTTTTCTTGGTAAACAGCATGTCCCTAGTCTAGCTTGCTGCATAGTGCTGAGTGCAATACCAAGCCTCTGTTAATTTCCAAAAGTTTGCTTCAAAATCATCATATTGTTCTCAGTGTCTGGCCTTGCCTCTCCTACCCTGGGCTGTCATCCTTTTCTGAACTGAGAATTAAAAGATGCAACAGTGCAGCAATAGAGAGCCAGGAAAGCAGGATCATTCAAAATGAGTATTTTTGCAGGCCCAAAATTTTAGAGTCATTCTGAAACTTTAAAATAAATTGTAGAAAAATCACTGTCTCTGCATCATTTCCAGTGACTAAATTGGGTAATAAAATCCTTCTGTCTTCAACCTCCTCTACCCCAATTTTTAAATTGTCATAGGATCTGGATCAGAAAGGAAAAATTTTTGCTGCTTGGAAAAACATTAGTCATGGAAACATCTCATAAAAATAAGCTGTGCTCAGCTTATTTGCTCAGTCTATATTTGCTTTTTCCAAGAAAAAGAAAAAAGATTTCACTTTTCTATTTCAGGATTACTTAACTCTTCTAAAATCCCACACTGTAATGTGCTTATGCTGAAAGTTTTTGCATTCAACAGGCTCAATATTTCATTATCTATGCTTATAGTGATCTAGATCCCAGATATTTTTCTAAACTCACCAGCCAGTGGAGGAGATGGAAAAAGTGCACTACAAAATAACTTCTGTTGCAGTATAGAGAACTCACTGCTTTTCAACTTTGGATCAAATTCTGCAACAGTTTCCTTTAATTAGGCAAAACATTTTAAATTATTTTTTTTAGAGAGAAACAGAGAAATTCTATGGTGTTACATTACATTACAGCTGACAGTACATCTTGAAGAGGGATTTTCAGCAAAGTCTTGCTCATTAGGGCTTTTGAAACTTTCAGTCAGAATTCCCATTCTCACACGACTTGTTAAATCTCAAGGATTCATTTTTGCCATCTAGTGGCTTTAAGCAGAATTAAAAGAAATTTGCTAATGACAAATTTGAAAATTATTGCTTGTGATAAAAGATGGAAGTTTTAATTTATGGTTATATTTGACAAAGATATTTATACCTGGAAACGAGGACTATTCCCTCCACATAACCATTAAATGAACACTGAAAGAAAACAGGATTAATGTGTGGTCACTGAAACTAACAGCAGTGAAAATAACAGCTGAGGTTACTGCACTGGAGTGTGGGATGGAGTTGCACTGACTGAGGGAGGAGCCTACTCAGAGGAGTCCTCATATCCAATGTGTCTTTTCTTATAGGAGTCCTGGAAATTCATAAGACAATCCAAGCAGAATTCTCTTCTGTTGCCCACCTCCCTTCTATTTTGGGGGGGTGGATAAGGAATAATATTTAATAAATTCTTTCCAAATGTAATATAATGAAGGGTAATGAAATGTAGTATAATGAACACTTAGGCTTAATAGAGAAGCTCTTTTTACATTCAAATAGATGCCATAATAAAAAATTAATAGTACTTCCCAAGTTCCATTCTATTTCTTAACTCATGATGTATATTGTTCATTAATAACTGTAACTAAGGATAAAAATAATTAATTTTATGAATGTATAATATAACATTGATTTAAAAGATATAAATAAAGAAGAAACTAAATGCACTATCACTAAGGTATTTCAAAACCAACAGCTAGGAGTCTCTGAACTGGGTACCATCAACTTGAATCTCTCAATTTTCTCTTAAAAAAACTATTCTGGAAACTCCCTTAACATTCAGAAACATAGAATGATTTAGGTTGGGACCTTAAAGATCATAAATTTCCACTACTCCCATGGGCAGGGTGCTTCCCACTAGTACAGCTTCTTTGGAGCCCCATCCACCCTGGCCTTAAACACTTCCAGAGATGGAGCATCCACAGCTTCTCTGGGCAACCGTGCCAGTGCCTCACCACCATCAGAGCAAAAAATTCCTTTCAGTTATCTAATATAAACCAACCCCCTTTCAGTTTAAAATTGCTCCCCCTTGTCCTGTCACTACACACTCCTGTAAAAAAGTCCATGTCCCTATTTTTTATAAAAATTAAATTTGCTTTAAGGATAAAACATTGTAGATATACTTCATGGAGAAAACATGGTCCACTCTGGTTCACATCCTTTAAAAACATAAAAAAACCACCAAGCTTTACAAAATACATCGTCTCCTGATTTTAAATTTTTGAATCTGACGTAATTAAACCCCATAAAAATGGATATCAAATTTCAAGATAAAGAGATATCTTTTCAAGATGAAAGATCTGGTCTGTCACTGAGCACTTGGAATTCTTCCCAGTTTCATGCCTGTTATTTCAGATGCATGGGTAGTGATTAAGAAACAGGGAACAGAAGCCTGCCCACTTTTAGTAATGGCAAAAGATGGAAAATGACTTAAAGGATTTTACAATCCTTTTATTGACATTTGAAATAAAGGTTTCAAAAAATATGCTGTAAACTTCCTTAGTTGTTTATTAATGAATATTTTGAAAAAGCAGATGACGCATTCCATGTTTTTTAGGGTGGTGACATTTTATTTTGCAAATGCATAAAAGCAGCACATCTTAATATACATTGTTATATATATGAAAAATATAAGAAAACAGTCAACTATAAAACAGTAGAGTATCACACGCAGTCTGCAAGATTCTTTTTTTCTTCAAATTGTTTGTCTACTGCAAGTGAAAGGGCCTGAAGAAAAGTTGTCATTGTAACACTGGGGGACTGAAAATAAGAGAACATTTTGTTAGATACACCACAGCAACAGGCAGACATAGTATTTTACATACAAATCACAGTATTTGAAAGAGAAATACTTGATTTTCATATTATAAAAATAGCAAAATGCTATAAACCAAGCTGCAAGTTTATTTAAAATAAGCTAGCACAGCAAAGTCAACCTTTGCAAAGTCTTCAGTCACAATACTGTATATCTGCTTAGAAAAAGGTTTTTAACAAATTATTATTTATAAAGTGGTAGAGGTTTGGGGTTTTTTTTTCCGCAAGCACCAATATTAATGTTCACTAATTTAATTAAAAGTAGAATGCTCTTGGGCAGGTCAATCCCATCTGTCTTCTTCAATCCCACTCTAAATGATGGGCAGCACATAATTATTTCAGTCTGCAAAGCTGCAGAAACAAGTGCAATTCAGATTAAAAGAGAGGTTTGGACCAATCTTTCACTTCAGGCAGTGTTCAGATGTCTTTCTGTCTGTCTCAAACCCAATCCAAAATATAATGAACAGAATAAACTCACTTGAACATAATAAACTTACTTGAATATAAAGTGCATGTGCTAGAAAAGGAAGCTTTCTTAGGACCCGGCCACCAAGACCTTCACTTTTTCTATGGCAAAACAGAGACAAGTGCTGTTTAAATGCTAAATATCTTCTCTTAAAAGAAGGCCTTTTACTTTGTTTCTCCATTAAGTTGCCCTAAAAGAACCTCAGATGACAATTCAACAAGTCCCTTGCAGCTCTTTTAGCAGGAGCAGGGAGTTAACAGACAAATTCTGCTCCTGGGAGGCTACACAGCATAGTACACAGCAACAGCACAGGCACAGTGCTTACATCAGGACCTCACATCATCGTGCCAATCTCATGAATTTGGGGGGATGACTACCAACTGCTGTTCAGAGTGGTACAGACACAACCACTTTTGGAAGGACTGGGAAAAAAAACTGGTTTGAATGCTGGACCTTATGGGTACTGCCTGTCTCCTTCTACCCACCATTTACACAGTTTCCTTCACCTCTCCCACTTGGTGTTTGTTTGCATCTTTTCCAAGCACCACTCTATGTACGTAAAATGCAAACCTCTGTGCCTGGAAAAACTTACTTGCTTTTACTTCACTCCTCACTGGTTAAGACTGCATACTTCAGGAACAGACTTTCCAGACTTTATGATTATTATTTTGTTCCATAGGGACCAGCACTTTGGAAAAAAACATTGCTTGATATTATGAATACCATTTTTATTGTTTCAAGAACTCTTATGCTGCAGTGAAAGACCATTTACTCTACCAGCATACTCAGCAAACCACAACATTGTCCATTTACACTTTACTCCATTCCCCCTTGTTTCTGTCTTCTTATATCTACATGCTAAATACTGATCCAGCAGATGACAAGGTATTTCAAGAGACTTTCTTAGCAGGACCTAAGGCTCATGCTATTTCTGCTGAAGTGCATTACAATTTCAAACACCCCTAAGGCTAATCCAGCCAGCAACTTGTCAAGAGGACTTCAAATGGCACAGCACAAACCAAAGCAGTACCAGGCCAAGCCAGATCTGAGACTAAGAAATGTTAACAAATTGCAACTGCTTCCACTTTTTGTACCCTGAAGGTTTTTGCACTATCCCAAACAGAAAAAAAAATTTAGTTGTTTCAGATCTCCAGTTGTTAGGAAATCTGGTTACTTTTACACATCATTCCATAACTCAGTATGTAGGTATGAAAAAGTAGAATTTCAGAATCCTACCTTGAGATTTCTTTTAGTACAAGACTTAACCTTGACACATTATTTTCTACAAAGCCGATCATCTCAAGCTCTCTGAGTGTCAGAAGCTGCTGTCGAGGATATATTATTTGACACTAGAAATGAGAGTTACACAGTCGTATGAAAAATAAATGCATTCAAAATTAAATTCTACAGTAAGAGTAGAAATACAGAAAAGGAATGTATTTTTGTTATTTAGGAAATATGATTAAAATGTAAAATTTACTAAACTATGACATTTTACAGTTTTGCTTTCAAGTATTACCTTCATCAGTTCTTCCAGGCAAGAAAGATATATTCTAAATATTGCTGCAGTAGATGGAGGTCCAATGTATTGTTTTATGTCAGCCCTGTCTACAAAGGCCATGTCAATTTTCTCTGTAATATTTGAAGTAGTCAGGATAACTACATTGGGATACCTTCAAGACAAAAACAGATTTTTAGGTCACACATAAAAGATTTATCTCCTTTTGTGGCTGGCAAGTTGAGCTCTTCCTAGGATTCAAATACTTTTATGCAATAAGCTGTCACATCATTCTTGTCAATCAGGAATGATATGAAGCTCTTGGCCAGGTATCACCAGACTATTTCAATGCATACTCTCTTTCCTTCAGCTGTTTCTGAAGTGTCCATAGCTCCTCTATTTCAGAAGTGATATATGTTATCTAGCACCTACTGGCATCGCTTCTGACACACAAAATAGGATTGTGAAAAGAGTTTTAAATTTGAACCTTTAACCAACATGTTTTCCATTTCAATTTTGATGTCTTTTATCCAAGCAGACATCATGATGATCTGTCCTTTTCTCTCCCTGCCTTTAGGGGAAGCATACTGTCTCCATAGATTTGACTGCCCATCCAGGTACATGTAAAATATTCTGCTGGATTACTCCTATTTCTTATCAAAATTAGCATCATTAACAAAAAGCAGTTCACTAACTAATCTGGTTTAGTATTCCATGTAGGAATTGAAATTTAGCAGGAATAGGGATACTGAAACTGTCAATTACCTTTTGCTGTTGCAATAATATTGAAACAATACCTTTTAATCTGGTCTATTTGTGTCAGTACAGCATTGACCACACGAATGGCATCTGAAGGCTCTGTGCCTGCCTTGAAGGCACTGCGGGCTGCTGTGAGGCTTTCCACCTACAAAAACACCCAAACCAATCAACCAAAACAACAACAGAATCACCAAACACCAAAAACCCCAAACACTTTTGGAGTCCTGACAGCAAATGGATAACCCATGCAATACACCTTTGGATTCCTGTGCCTACTATCTGAAACTTCTTCGAAACCTTCTGTTAGGTAGGAATTTCCAGGGTGAAAGAAAGGCATGTCAAGGAAGCAAAGTGTAGTGAGGGAAATCACTGTTTAGACAGCAGAATGAAGCCTGATTTTCATTTTAAAATTTGGATGTGGAGGAATAGGACACACCACCAGAATAATGAATAGGTTGAATTTGGAGTGAGCTTCCCCACAGGAGCTCCAATAAGACAAAGCTAATAAGAACATACTTACTAAGTTGCTTTTGCATGCAATTCTTAAAAAAATCTAATGACATGGAACTGAAATATATTTATGTTTTTTAGAGCTTTACAACAAATGCAAATAATACAAATCTAGGCTACTTTAAAACAATATTACACTGCTAAACATACAGCAGCAAGGGAAATTCCACTAAGGTATCAATACACTTTCAGATGGAATTTACCTGCTAAGTCATACTATGTTCCTTCCAAACCTCTCAAATCTGCAGCAGTCAAGACTAAAGTTCACTCATCTGCACAACGCATAGCTTATGAAATAGCACAAATGTGTTTGATTGTTCTTTATGAATGAGCACTACTGCAGCTCCTTCCCATAAATTTCCTTTCTGCTGTATTTTATGTACAACAATGCTATTGGAATCATACCTCATCAATCAGTACAAACACAAGAGCATCTCTGTCATCAACTAACTCTTGGATCTTCTGGAACATCTTGGTTACAAGCTTGCCACTCTAGAAAGACACCATATGCATATGTTAACTATATCCTTACCACACAACTTTCTAATGCTTATCATATTCAAAGCTGTAAAAGCCTGGGTTTTAAAACAACATTCTAATAAAACTTCTATTTAAGCATTCTCAAACACGTTAATTATTCTGAGCAATCTCTGTTGCCTATGCTTACGAAACAAGCTCAACAGAACAATTACAGTGTAATTTCTAAAATAAGTTTATTTTATTAGGTCTATCAATACATACCTCAGAAAACCATTTAGAGAAAAGGCTATGGCTGTTTATCTCAATTAACTGTCCATACCTATACCTAAAGTATGAAGAGAAAAAGAAGAATCAACTCCATTCTAAATAAAAATCAGTGATATCACTATCACTGTAAGTCTCATTCCTGACATTCTGACCTCAGAATTCTGTGAATAACTACTTTAAATTACTTACCTTTTGAAATAGAATATGTTTTATCAGTATTGTTTTTGTTGCTGGAACTTGTCACGTTGCTGAAAATGTCACTAGAATTCTGTATATTAAATTGCTATTAGAATTTCTTTGAACAGGGTAAGTAACTCTTAGCATGATAATTGCCTCATTCTTCTCTTAATGTAAGATTTTCTTCAGTATAGCAAGAAGTGACAAAGTATCTCAACCACACATTATACAGACTGTGATTTTCTTACATTCAGTTTGGGCGAGAGTCAGATCTTGCCAATAGTTACACATTATTTATGCTACACCTAGTATTTTATATAACATTTATTTTTTTATATAAATTTGTTAAGTTGCTATGAACTTTTAGGCTATTTCTTATTACCTGTATGATATACAAACTGACCTCTGGAGATTATGGCATTTAGACAATCCAAGTACAGAAGAAATTGGTTTAAAAAATCACTACCTATTAAAATCAGGCTCTGTCAAACACGAAGGTACAAAAACCAAAATACTCCTTGATCCTTTGTCCTTTAATATTCATCAATGTACAAAGTGAGCAAAAATTACTGTACTGCCAGTGGAATGTCTTGTACACACTTGGGCACAAATAATTACACATTTTACAAGGCCTTAAAAATATCCTAATTAGTCTAGCAGATCAATTTCATTGCTAGCCCGGTGAACTACAAAAAAGAAGACATATTAGCATTAGGTACAAGTTACTTGAAATCAGCTATGAAATATACTTGGGCTAGTGTAAAAGAACAACTAAGTACAGTAAGCTAAAGTGAAAAATTTCCCAAAAAAGTCACCTGTATGATAGTCGAATTGTCAGCTTCTGAGCCAATGCTTTACAGAGAGAAGTTTTCCCAGTTCCAGGAGGGCCTGGTTTGAAATCAGATCCACACATTACAAAGGTCTGCATTAGATTGTTAATGGCATCTAACAGATTTTTAACTACTTTATTTCATTACAGCACTAATTGTAGAGTAAAAACACAGCAGATAATGATTGTGTACACCAGAGTATTTTGAGAAAATTGCTTACTTGACTATAGTCCTAGAGCTAATGTTTGATTTTATACACTTCTCAATTATTAGTATAATTAGTGTAACATTTTGCATGCAGACACCATAAAGTTAAAACACTCCACAGCCACAGCAGCAAAGTGTGTCACCCCTGCCGGGCTAATGCACATCAGCATTCTCTACAATCAGTGCTATGCTCAAACTTGTATCTTCCTGAAACAGACTCTTCTAACATGGAAAACAGAAACACATCACAATCAGTTTCATCAGCTGCCCACTTTCCCAGAAACGTTTCTTGGGGCAACCTAGGTCTTGGGAACTATACTCTGGGACAAACTTTTTGGATCTGTCTTAATACCCCATGGAAGAGCAACAAAGATTTCCTCCAAAGAGGCAAGTACGAGTATGAGTCTGAAATAAAGTCTTCCATACAAAAACATCCTGAAGCTTCCAAATTGACAGCTGTAACTTAAATACAATCAACAAATATTTCCACTATGACTTTTTATCTTTGAATAGAAGTATTGATGACAAAATTAATGCAAGATGCATTTTGCAAGAAAACTGACTCAGTTGTGTTAATCTCATTTGTGGTATAACCTCTACAGTAAGCTAGGACTGACTGAAGAATTCAGCTTCACTGAAATAGCAGCAACTAAACTAGCAAGAGTTGGCAACAGAACACAGTGTCAACAACACAACATATTGTTTTCCCAGTTTCCCCAAAGTTTTTATAAAGCTATAACTAACAAAATATTTTGTACTGTGATAGAAGTTTACCTAATATATCTTCATATATATCTTCAGTATCTATGTTATTTTTTTCCATTATGTAAAAGTGCAAAAATATCACTTAAAAATTAAGAAATACATAGTTGTCACTGCACTGTAAACTTTAGAATTTAAATTCATACAAAATACAGTACGTGTGAACGTTGATTTGACTCTGACATTACACTTCATCCAAATTTGTACTACTGAGGTGCTTCTTTTGTATCACCTCATTTCATTACACAGGACTGCAGTACAAGTCTTCCCAGAAGGAAAGTATAAATAGATGGCAAATGAATCTACTTGGTTTAAAACAATTTTTACCATGCAGTAGAACAACTCTGTTCCATGATATCAGGTTGCTGTCAACATTTTTGTCAGAAAATAATAATGTTGTTGTCACATAGTCGAGTAACTAAATGAAGAGGACAAATAGAAAGACACAAATTAGAGACACAACAGCAAATACAACTACAAATAGACTCAACCTCTAATGATGTCCATTGTGTACTCATAACAACAACAACAAAAAAAAAGAGCTCGTGTCCTTTACTCACAGGTAAATTTATTTCTGCAAAGGATGGGAATTAATTTCTGTCCTGCCCTCAAGAATAAGAATAGTATGTAGTTGGCACAAATGGAGTCCCGGAACTTTTAAATGAATAAATGAAATGCTTTAGGGATGGGAAACTGATTTCATTTTTCATTGTCCCACATACTGTGTGTCTACAAAACACAAGCTGCCTAAGCACAGAAAGTCAAAAACTCAGACTCTGGGTCTAAACAAGATCAGCTATACATTTGTTCAGTTTGTTGTAGGAGCCCAAAGCATTTGCTGTCATATTTATTTTCCTTTTACTGAAGCATTTGTATCAGCTACTGCAAGGAATTTGTAGATTAATTTGTTCTTCCAAATAAGAGAAGTTGGTGTATTTCCTGGAATGTTTGCTTCTAAAAATAGTGCAGTTTCATTTTAGAATTATCTAGAACTAGGAAGCAGAGCTCTTTTTCAATAAAATGAATATGAACTTCAGGTGTGAATCTATAATGACTTTTACCTATAATAACACCTGATACCACATTATCTTCTGTTGCTCTTACCTGTAACGAGTTTTTGATGCCTAGGTGCTGATGGGACAATAAAATGGTGCTCCTTCAATACCTCATGCTCAAGAGGGAGCACAACACAAGCACACAACAGCACAAACAACTGAACTTAATCCACATATTTTTCAAAATTCTATCGACACTGTGCTATTTTGAAAATTCACAGCAACCATTTCAGAGCCTGTAGAACCTGACCATGCTCAGGCATTTTCATGGTTTAAAGAATAAAGACTTATCACAATTTTATAGCAGTAGTTTTAGTTTTAGCCATTAAAAGCAACTATTTCTTACTACCCACACACACTTACACTCTACAGTGATCAGCTCGCTGTTATTTAGTACACCAGCATGTCTAATTAAATAGTCTTGTCATTTCACAGAGGACTTGGAAAGCTGTTCCATATATTAGACAAATGTGGATGTATTAATTTATATTTATCTTAAAAATTAAGAAGTACAATCACTGGAATGTTTTTCTTTTCTATATTTGGTTATAAATTCTTAAGTGAGAATATTGTATCTACGGTATTACAAATAAGCTACTGAATTAATTATTTGTGCCCAAGAACTCCAGTTAGAAGCTGAATTGAACTATTTGTGAATTTTATCTGGACCACAATTACTAAATTTCAGATTACAGTTTTACTGTTCTACAAGCTCTGGATGTTATCATCACAACCTCTGATGAATGCACAGGATCTTCAAGCTAGAAAATTACCCCATGGAATGTCTTGTTTCTTTCCAACCTCTTGCCAGCATTCAAGTGGCATGGCACTCAGCCCTGGTCAAACCATTGAATATGTATTTGCATGAACAGCCACAGTGCTGACAGACACTACTGCCAAGCCCATTAACTGTTTAGCTGCTGCCAGAAATGAAGTTAAACTCCCATTCCCTTCTGCCCAGCCTGCACCCATATCTCCATAGGAGGCAGCAACTTCAAACAGGCTTAATTTCAGCTCTTACTTCTCCTCAAGCAATCTCAATTGTTATTAATTTCCAACTTACATTTGATTTTACTTCAGTGTCATAAATAAGACTTTCCCAAAGGCCGTGGAATTCAGCTGCAAAAGCAATATATTATATATCTGTTTAGGATAAATCAATCTGGAAACTTGTAACTCATCATAGCAGCACGAAACAGTTTTCAAATTATGCTCAACTAAAATGAAGAATTAAGAACAGATATATGAAAGCAAGTAAAGCATCTGTGGGGGGAAAAAAAGTTATTTTTCTCAAAATGCAAACACCACTTTCTAACAGAAAAATTCAGCAGTTTTCCAATTTCTATTTCCTCCAATAATTGTGATGAGAAATTTAATGTTAAGAAATTAACATTAATGAAAAATATTGTTCTTCCGTCCTTAGTGGAGGATGAACCTACATTTCAACAAGGGAGAAATGAAAACTTGTTGTAGGAGGAGGGTTCTAAGGCAAATTGTATCATTCAACTTTGCTTTTTTTCTTTTCTAACATCAAGGTGTAGAGGACCAAAAAAACCACGCAGCTGAATTACGCATAAAAAACTAAAGTTGTCATTTGAGTATCAAGCATTCCTAGCTGTTGGCTTGTAACTTTCAGCAGAGAAAAGCAAAAAAGATTAAACTATAAACCACAAAACTGTGGCAATAATATCAATGTATCAGATTTAATTCTTTCTGAAAACAAATATAATGGATAGTTAGGCATTTCACAACAAGGAAAGAGTAAGAAATGTTTCAAAATTACTGAGTATCTGAGCTAAAGCTCACACCTGCACTTCTCCTCCCAAGCAGAGAATCAAACTTCCCCAGCACAAGACAGTAACAGGTAGGTCTGGCTCTATCACAAAGGAAGGCCTTATTTTTCCTCTCCAGAAGACAAAGATTAAATCTCTTTACTTTGTTTGTCTGTTCATGTATAAGAGCAGTACTGTCTTGGGCACTGGAAGCCAGCAGTGGGCTCTGGAAAATGAATATTTAAAGTGATGAGTTTCTTGTGGGTCTTAAATAAAACTTGGAATGTAACCAGCAGTCTTAAAAACTTGCATGCTTCTGATTATGACTATACCTTTTAGATCACAAGACCAGTTATTTCCATACATCCACAAATAGTACAGAAATAAATGTGTTTTGGAATCACCTGCAGCAGTTCAGTCAAAACCACAAAGGAGAAAGTCCAAATGTATTTGTCATTAAGAAAAAAGTCCAAACATATTCTTTCTATAGACAAACAATAAATACAAATAATACTTCTAACAGGTAACTATAAACACTTTTAGCCTTTACAATATTTTCTTTATTGCTCAAGAGCTTCCAGACATGTCATACAGGTACCTGCTGGTAGCACCCAGTGATGAGCTGCACTGATATCCTCATTCTCTTCTTCCAGGTTTTCAGAGGTTGGTCCTTCTTCATTCAGATGAAAAATATGAAGAGAAAGACTGCTTAAGCTCAGGTCAATAGGCTAGAATGAACATAAAGAGATTTTTTTATGTGTCATATTTCTCATTCAAAGCTAGTCGAACAAAAGAAAGTTATAGTTCTCAGCTGGCATTTATCTCTGAAGCCTACTACCCCTATTTCACACCTTACAAAGTGGTAAAACCAAAAATTTAGCCACTTTTTCCTAGTTATACTAGTCAGCCTAAGAAGAGATACTACATCATCCTATAGACCTTGTCTTGCTTATGCCCTTAGGGTACCACCAGTCTGCCTACAACTAGCTCAGGGGCACACAAACAGAGCTGCACATTCTTGACCAGGAATACCTGTCTGTCCTTCAGCTTCAGCTCCGTATCCACAATTGACACGGACTGCACGTTGTTGTTAAGGAAAGCGTCGTCGAACTCCGTCCACTTGTAGTCACCAAACACGATGTTGTGTCTGTTCAACAGCTTTAAGACACTTATCCTAATATCTTCTTTCTTGGCCACACTAAAAAGAAAGAAACACCATTACTTTACAGCATGGACATTTATAAGGAAATTTGAATTAGTGTTGGAATGCATTATTTCATACATGAGGCCTTCATGGAAAACAGCTTCCATCTCTCACACACACCAAAAAAACCCAACATACAACAGAACCCCCAATCCTAAAAAAAACAATCAACACAAAAAACCCCAAAGTCACTCAACCCTCCTCCAACATTCTACAGGAAAAAAGAACCTATCAGATTCACTCTGTCTGCAAAAGCAACAAGTTGTTGATAGTTGTTTTCCATTTGTGCATTAAAAGACATAATCCAAATAATTATATTTGCTCTGTGTCAGGTCATATCAGGGGATGCTGAACAAGACAATTAGAAGACTTAAAGAATGGAAAGCAGTCATGCAATCTGTGTTTCAGCAGGAAACCCAGAAAGACTAAGAGCCAAGCTACAGACTGAATTTGGTAAGCTTAGCTTGGAAGCTCCATTACACTTTCAAGACAGCTGAAATGTCAGGATTATTATGGGGACATAATATAAGGAGAATCCCAGAACAGACAAAAACTACAGGAAAAGGAATACCATTTGAAGATTTAACTCAATTTTGCAATTACAATCATCTATAACCAGTGCAAATTCTCAGTTCTCTGTTAAGCCTGGCAAAAATATTTTACACCTTGATTTTCCTAATACCTCAGACATGCTCTCCCATATCCTCCAGATATCCAAAGTGGTAAGATAAGAACTGGATAAATGGACAAAGAGGGCTTATGATTAGTACAAAGATTGGGCAGAGCTGTCAGCAACTTGGGTGGGGAAAGGCTATTAGCACTAGGACCAGCACTCTTTTTGCATCTGTGACAATGGGATGGAAAGTAACTGCACCAAGTTTACGGATAACACCATAACTCCCATAAAGTAGGGAGAACTGTCAGTATTCTGGAGGGTGGGGCTGCTGCTCAGAGGCACCTCTGCAGGTTGGCAATATGGCTTGACTGGAAGATTTTGACACTTAATAAAGGTCAACATGAAATCTTAGCTCTCCATCCATTGCCCAGATAACAGAACAGATCAGAGGCCAAGTGGATGACATGCAGTTTTGCAGAAAAGGGCACGCAGGTACTGGTGGACAAGATGGAAATAAGCCAGCAGTGTGCCCCCTGCTACAAATGAGGACAACCTCATTTGAGGCTGTGCCAGCAAGACTGCAGATGTTAGGGAAAGCAACTGCTTCCATTTGCTGGCTTGGTAAGACCACATCTGGAGTACTGTGAGCAGCTGTGAGCACCAACACAACAGAGACAAGGATAAACTAGGGCATAATGAGACTGCATGACACGACCCACAAGGTGAAACTCGGAGAAGTGTATTTGTTCAATCTTAGGAAGAGAGAGAGGTGAGGAAGCTCCCGTCGGGAGAGGACAGGGAAGGCAGAGCTGGGTCCTGCGGGCTCTTGGAGGCCGAGAGGAACCAGGCAGCAAGCAACGCTCTGACCAGAGACCTGCTCGACTTCTGGTGAACTTCCACATGGATCTGAACGTTGTCACACACGTTTGGGAGCGCTTGCTTCAAATCTCCAGCAGCGTCATCCATCTTTCTCGCTCCTAGGGGAAAAACGACACCAAAGAGAGGAGACTTCCAGCGAGTGCTACGGCACGGACGGCCCTTTCCCAGCGCTCCGCTCGGGTGCACACCGCCCACCGCAAAGACCGGGTAAGGATGGGGATGGGCATTTCCCTCCCTCAGGAGATGGCGACCGCAGCCTCGGGACACGCCGCGAGCGCAGCCGCGCGGGCGGGCGCGCTGCTCCCGCCTCAGCGCCGGGGACAGGGAATCACCTCAGGCAGCCACTCGGGAGCGACGCGACGGGAATCGCCAGAGCCGGGCAGCCGCTGCAGCAGCCGCTGTTTGTAAAGGGCGCGCTGGGCGAGGCAGGGCTGGCCCCTCACCCGGATCTTCCTCCGCGGCGGGCGGGAGGCACGGTCCGCCCGCCCCAGCGCTTCCGGCGGGGCCGGCCGCCGCTCCGCCATGGGCAAGAAGCACAAGAAGCACAAAGCCGAGAAGGCAGAATGGCGCTCGACCTCCGCCACCGCTTACGGTAAGGAGCCGGGGGGAGCCTCTTTGTACCTGGGACGCGCCCGCCCCTTCCCCCGGTGGGGCTGGGGGGCCTGGGCAGGGACCCCGCTCCGAGTCCGGAGCTGCCGGCGGCGGGGGCGGCCCGAGGAACGCGGGGCGGGCCGTGGGGAGGGAGCCCGAGCGGCTCCGTGCTGTCCGCGGCCGCCCCTGAGGGGATCCGGCCGCTGCTGAGGGGATCCGGCCCCTCCCGACGGAACCCGGCCGCCCCTGAGGGAACCCGGCAGTCCCAGGGGGACCCGGCCGCTGCTGAGGGGATCCGGCCCCTCCTGAGGGGATCCGGCCGCTGCTGAGGGGACCCGGCCGCTCCCGAGGTGACCCGGCCGCTGCTGAGGGGATCCGGCCGCTCCCGAGGTGACCCGGCCGCTCCTGAGGGGATCCGGCCGCTGCTGAGGTGACCCGGCCGCTCCCGGAGGGATCCGGCCGCTGCGGTGCTGCAGTGATGCTTAATGTCACCTTGCTCTGCAAGGACCTTGCGACCTTTCCAGGGGAGTCCGAAGAGCCGGTTTCTTGTGTCTCGGAGGTTTGTGGAACATCACAACGTGCGGAACGGCTGTTTGTGCGCTAGGATTTGTTAGTCTTGGGTATTGATTTTCTTTCCAAATTTGTTGTGTATATTTCCGGTTTGCAGCGAATTCTTATAAATAGTTCTAGAGGAGGCTTTGGAGCTGGGTTTGTTTAGCTTGGGGAAAAGGAGGCTTAGGGGAGACCTTATCACTCTGCAGATGCCTGAAGGAGGGTGCAGGCAGGTGGGGTCAGCCTCTTCTCCCGGGCAGCCAGCGACAAGACAAGAGGACGTGGCCTCAAGCTGCGCTGGGGGAGCTTCAGGTTGGACATTGAGAAATAATTTCTTTACCAAAAAGATGATTATGTGTTAGAATTGGCTGCCTAGGGAGGTAGTGGAGTTACTGTCCCTAGAGGTGCTTAGGAAAAGACTAAGTGTGGCACTTAGTGCCATGGTCTAGTTGATGTAGTAGTGTTTGATCACAGATTGGACTCCATCTCAGCACCTTTTCTGACCTAATTGAGACTGATTCTGTAATTGCTGTGTGCTATTAGCTCCCTGTGCATTTATTAATTTTTAATTATTTTTTTTAAATTTAGATTATGGGGACAAGCCTTTGGAAAAACCCTTAAAGCTGGTTCTTAAAGTTGGAGGCAGTGAAGTCACTGAACTCTCTGGGTCGGGCCATGATTCTAGTTACTATGATGATAGATCAGATCATGAGCGAGAACGACATAAAGAAAAGAAGAAAAAAAAGAAGAAAAAGTCAGAGAAGGAAAAAGAAAAGCATCTAGATGATGAGGAAAGAAGAAAGAGAAAGGTAAGCTGTGATTTTTAGAATTCAGACACACCAGCCTTCATTCTTGCTAAAATCTGGTGCAGAACTTTGCTTAACTCACTGTTGCAAGAAGCTTATTGTCTGGAGATAGCACTTCAGAAAAGTAGAAAACCCTTGCGTGTGAGTTCGTGTACTTCAGCCATTTAAAGGAGATACCTTTTGTGATAATTCTATGAACAAAGTAACAGCTTCCTTCTTATAACTTTTTATTTTCCTTATTTATGTGCCTTGAATGAATGCTTCTGTTTTCCAGTTGGATGTTTTGAGAGTATTTTCATCTTTTCAAATAAATCCAGGCTGTGTTTATCTTTTTGAGGTGTGCCAAGTTACTGGACATTGAAATTGATATGTTTACTCAAAACAGCTTCTGAACTGCTGAGTACTGTGGTACATTACTTGGTTGGCTCTTGGAATAACCAAGGCTAGGCTCTGTGACTTTGTTAGTAGCAAGTAGTGTGGTCTCTTTAGTTGTTTGTGTTGAACATTGTAGAGTTTGATTAAAATTATCAGTAAGGCATTGATGGCACAGTTACTTGTACAATTTAATTTTAATACTATTTATTTTATGTAGTAATGGTTCTCAGACCTTTCTGCTTTTTAAATTAATTCCGGTCATGTGGTTTTACTGTTCTTGTGTGACAGTTTTTTCGGTGCTACTTTGTGTGTGTTTGTGGCTAACATCTATCAGTTCCAAGTAATACAAGGCTAACAAAAAAATCAGCTGGAAGTGACAGATCTCATAGGTTCATTCAGAAGCTCTTGAATAGAGCACTGGTATCAGTATATGTACACAATCTTCTTCTTAGTACAGATGTTTCAGGCTGGGACTTGAAGTGTAGCAAAACCAGCTGTCCTTCATACAAGATTTTTCAGTAGCAATTGCCTTTACTGAGTTGTGGCGTGGGGGTTGTTTGGATTTTTTTTCCCAGGACTTCATTATTAATACATTCAAAATAAGCTAATAAATAGCTAAGTAACAAAACCGTAGTGTAAGGAAGGTTAATGAAAGTGTGCTTTTCTGTGCAAATGTTGCTAATGATTGTAGGATTTCAGGAATGACTTAGGCGTGCCTTTGCTTTGAAACTCAGGAAGAGATCATTAATTATCACCAATGCTTCTTATGGTTCTTTTGTTGGCTGAGTTGTCACATATTTTGCTCATTCCTGTTTAATGTGACGAAAAACATGAGAGCAGAGCCACAGACTGGTCTTTATTCAATAGTAAATAAACTTTCTTTGCTCTCTGGTGTAGCTTGTTATTGTGCAGTTTTGCATATAAATAACTTCAGAATTTATTTTTTTAATAAACATGCAGGAATGATAGAACAATGCTATATTAAATACACAGTAACAAAAGATGAACAGTTCAGTTTTAACTGGAGAAGAAAATTGAAAAAGTGATAGTGAATATGGATGTAATATTGTTTAAACCATATTATGACTTGGATTTTGCATGAGTATTCCAAATCAAAATCATGACTGATGCTTACCTTTTGATCTGTGGGATTGTACATTCCAAGTACGTCCCTCTGAAGTATGTCTTCTCTCTGCTGTCCTAGGAAGAGAAAAAGAGGAAAAGGGAGAAGGAACAGTGTGACACTGAAGGAGAAACTGATGACTTTGATCCTGGGAAAAAGGTAGAGGTTGAACCTCCTCCAGACCGTCCTGTTAGAGCATGCAGAACTCAGCCAGGTGAGCAGTGTGAAAGATAAAATTATTTTGGTTCTTTTTAAAAGTACACAAAACAAAGCTTTTGTCAAAGGTACCAAAAGGTAAAATTTTCATGAAGATTTACTGAAATGTAGGCACTTTACTTTTTCCAACATTCAGAACTTTCTGCTGTCTGAAAAGTCAATATTCCTCTTGGTGCTTCCACACTAAAGTAGGTTTGTTTTCAGGTGACTGACATTGCCAAGAACATCTGTCTTTGGCTTCTGGTCCTTGGCAGAATAAACCTCATTATAAAATTATTATTGCGCCTAATTCCTTGTCCTTAGCATTTACACAACAGTGTAATATCTGGAACTATGTTTCACTTAGGTCAAGGGAGAAAAATGTCATGGAGAATTCTTAGGTGTTGTTATGGTTTTTTTTTTTGTTTGTTTTCTAACCTATATGGAGTTTTAGTATTCTTATGGAAATGAATTTGTGGTAATGTGTCTCTAAAGTCTGTAGACACCACACACCACCCCTGTTTTTCATTTACAAATCTTTATTAATTCTTATCACCATCCAAATATTGTGTGTGGCAACTTCTGCTTGTTTAATCCTTTCAGATTTTGCCACGCTTTATCTAACTGTAGCAATTGCTTGATAATTAAAATTCAGCATTACTCAGTGGAAACCTTTACTTCAGAGAATTTTCAATTACATCATGATCTCAGTTATATATAAGCCTGAAATTGGAACCTCGTAGCAAAAAATTGTGTCTTTAGGAATATTGTGAGGCTTGTCTTTGGAATACTGGCCTTTGATGGTCAAGTAATTCCAAGGAATTTTATAATTGTGACCAAACATTAAATTGAGGAATGGTGGCCATGAGCTGTCAAGGGAAATTTTCAGGTCAGAATTATATGTCTCTGGTAGTTAGGAGCCTTAAAAACTGACAAGATAAAAACTACTCTAATTATTATTCTCTTTTCATCTGGTTGTAAAATGGTGTTGGAAAGCATGTAAATTACCCAATCTATTCTGGTGAAGAAAGGAAATGTCTTTCCTCTATCATGATGGAGACTTGAATTTTTAATTCTTGATGCTTCTTTAATGTTTCAAACTTTACTAAAGCCAGTCTCTCTGAAGTAACAGGTAATTAACATGTAATATTTCTTGTGTGATCTGTACAGGAAGTGAAATTGTAATCATTACCTCTCTTGCCAGCAAATCTGCATCTGTTTGTCACTCTGTGATTGAAAGGTTTAGAGAATTGCATGAGATTTATGGTGAAGAAACCATTAAAATTACTTGGCAAACATGTCGTAAGAATGTGAATTTCCCAACTGCAGTATTTGAGCAACCAAGTTTCACTTTTTCTGCAAAAATATATAAAGTAATTACTTTAATCTTACTAATCTTAGAGCTACTAAGTTTAGCATTACATCTGACTTAATGGGTACTAGATTTTAATGTGATGAAAAAAGAAGCTCAGAAAATAAAACAAGAAGAAGTAGGTACTGTGCACTTAGAAATCTGATGTGCTTCTGCTTTGAAATCCATGTCACATTCAGCTTCAGACTAGTACAAGCTGTACTTGTAGTGATCTCTGGTATTTATATTTTTAGATAAACTAGTATGCACATATTCTGTTTCATTGCACTTATCTGTGTTTCCATCTCAAAATGCAGCTGAAAATGAGAGCACACCAATCCAGCAATTACTGGAACACTTTCTTCGCCAGCTTCAGAGGTAATAAATGTTATTGTGTCTTCAGCTTTGTTCAGGCTCTGTCTGATGCATATTTATTGTTACTTGGCAACTTCTTATCCTGGTTTTCTGTTGGAAAGTAGTGCCTAGAGACCTGACTAATATATTTGTTAACCTTTGCAACCATGTCAGACCTGGTAGTTTTTAAAGATAAGTTGAGGAAAATTATTACCAGCTGTGCAATTATAGTATTGCACAGGGAAATAAGTGCTTTGGGCAGAGTATACATGGCCATTATAAATTTATTAAATATTAATGACTTAGTTTAGAGATTAGAAGTGAGTTATTACTCTACAATACTTTAAAAGATTGAACTGTTTTAGTTAAATTTTGTTTTATTCAGTGTCCACTGTCAGATACAAAGCAAATTTAGACCTGGTTACTTGATAACTTCTGAATTTGGAGAGGCTTTTTATTTTATGGTTTTCTTAAACATGCACCCATGTTAAAAAAAATTCTTTTTTTATTTCACAGCAATAAGCTGGATTCAGATCTAATTTTAAAAAATTAAATGTTGCATTTAGTTTTAGAGGACCTTATGAACAGGAAGAATTGAGCTTTTGTCCTCAATGAAACCAAAAGACCAAGTTGGAGTGTAGAGACATAGAAAGCATACAAGAATTAATTAAGAAATACAAGAGCTAGCTTGAATTGATAATTTGATCATTGAATTGAATTGAAAGACATTTTTAATGAAAATTTTCAATAATTTCTTTTTGGAAAAAGTCTACATATGTGAAATCAAAATGCTCTCCTTAATCTGGAAATTTTCCAAACATGTATCTGTTTTATGAGAATGTTTTTAGTGTTTCTTGTTTTTTAAGTAGTACTGTTGTGTCATTAATGTGATACAAAAGCAAGGATCGTTTTGTTTGCTGCTGTAGATCTAAATGTATTGTTTTTATTTTTAGGAAAGATCCTCATGGGTTTTTTGCTTTTCCAGTCACGGATGCCATTGCTCCTGGATATTCCATGATAATAAAACACCCTATGGATTTTGGTACGATGAAGGAAAAAATTGCAGCAAATGAATACAAATCAGTCACTGAATTCAAGGTGAATTAATAAAGATTTAGATATTCCACAACTAGTAACAAACTGAGGATTCTTTTTAGCTGTAGAAGCCTTTCTTACATTAATTAATGCTCATTTTTTTTCAGAATTGAGCACTTTCGTATATTCAGTGTGTTACAAATAATCTGTTAGATTCTACTACAGTCTTCTATAAAATAGTATGGGAACCAAGAACATCATCTAAAATTCTGTGGATTTTATGCTG
Source organism: Oenanthe melanoleuca (assembly GCF_029582105.1). NCBI lineage: Eukaryota > Metazoa > Chordata > Aves > Passeriformes > Muscicapidae > Oenanthe > Oenanthe melanoleuca. Next base: position 92,392,184 of record NC_079335.1, read on the forward strand.
CTAAACTTCAACAGGAGTAATGTAGTTTGGACCTGTCTGCAAGAAACCTGTGGATATACTGAAGCATCTTGTGTACGAGTCAATAACAACTACATATTTTTTATCTTTAATTGCCCTATTGTTCATATAACTTAATTTGAAATTGTGTTCTGGGAGAAACTTATTTGGCAAGTTTATTTGCAGCTTTAAGTGTATTGTTATTGCTGTAATAATTTATTAGATGCATCATGGTTTTACAGACAGTGCAGTAAGAAATGTTTTCATGGTATTGCTAGCTCCTGAAGGAGAGGAGTTTTCCTTAACTCTTTCATGAAGGTCATGAATTATTAGCAGCCTTTGGAATTGCTTTTTCCTAGACTGATGTTGATATGACAGTAGCCTTGGCAAGAGAGCATTGGCTTTTTTCTTAGGGTTAATCTCTTTCTTTGGAAAGGTCCAGCAAGGTGAGCAAAGAATAGTTTACATTTCTTACATATGCTTTAACAAAAGTTATTATTCTCTTTTGTTAAATATGCTATAAAGGTTTATAGGAAATTGTTAAAAAGGATTTATGGCAGCATTGCCATCAGCAATGCATTCAGGTCTCTAATTCCTATCCTGCTAAAATTGTCTTATTCAGCAGCTTGAAAGGGAAGTTGGGGTGGGAGCTCTGTTAAATTACAGGCAAGGTTGCAATATTGAAATTGGTGGAATAGAAACCTAGAAAAAATGAAAATGGCAGTATTTTTTAGACTGGCAGATTGTTTTATTCTCAAGGACTTAGCTTCTGCTGGTATTCGGAGGAGTAATTAAAGTTTGCTAAAAGTTTGCCCGTGTTAGAGTGAGAAAGGAATTAGTCTCTGTTTCTAGATACATGAGGGTAGCTAATTACACAGAACTACAGAGTTATAAGCTTCATGCAGAAATGAAGTTTGCAGGTTTTTAACCCCTGAAACAAGGTCTGCTCAGAAGGTTACCTATCCGATATAACTTGCTGAGGCTAGTCCCAAGACAGTAAAGAATCTGTCTGAGTAGAGTCTGCAGGAACTCTCTCCTACGTTTAGAAGAGGGGCAATTGCTGCAGAAGACTCATTTGTTTTGCTTCAGAAAAAAAGGGTGTATTTCAAAGTTGGGGAAGCGAAAGACTGGCTTTTTTTGCAGCGCTTGAAAGGCCATCACAAGAAGTAGCACTTCATTGCTTCTTGGCCCATAGTTTGCTTTTCCATATCGCCTTCTCAATTTCTGGCTTTGTGATGGTCTTGGTAATTGGAGGCAGAGGGCTTAAATGCTGTAAGAAGTTATCTTGGTGGCTTGGTCCAGTATTTGGTTAAGGAGATGATGTTATATTTTGCATTCAGGAAAGAGTGTGTTTTTTATAACCAAAAGCCAGTTCCAAAGGAAACAATTGTCTTGGAGAGGTAGAAGAGGCTCAAACCTTTGCAATTGTGCTTTTGGCTTGCATTCATGAGCCTGCTGCTAGAATATTCCTGTGTTCTTCAAAGAGCTGCCAAGATGGAGTGGTATCTTCCAGTCATTTAACAAGGCACTTGAAATGTTTACAGTTCTTTTGTTTTGTATTTTACAGGCAGATTTTAAACTGATGTGTGATAATGCAATGACTTACAACAGACCAGATACTGTTTACTACAAGCTAGCCAAGAAGATACTGCACACAGGCTTTAAGATGATGAGCAAAGTAAGAGACCTATTAAAAACAAAAAGCAGAAACTTTGGGGGTTTTTATGTTGCCATACTTAAAAGGAACAAAGTAACAATGGTAAATGTTGTTTCATCCATCTGTGATGAATTATAGCAGTGCCAGTTAGTGCTGCCATAGTTAAGGGATACCATTCTTGTTATAACACAGTAATTTTTACTTACTTCTCAACCTTACCTGCACCACTGAAGTCTGTAAGAGCTTCTTTCAGTGGAAGCAGTTAAGATCCACATATATCAAACTACTGTAAAATCCTACATCTGGCTGAAACTTTGAAAACAAGATCTCATTTAAGTTTTATTTCTTCATAAATGAGAAAGCACTACTTTTTTCAAGGTGTTGGGTATGGAAGAGTTTTCAGAGGTGTTGCAAATATTTTTTACTCAAATACAGTTGTTGGTTTGTAAAATGTTGGTTTTTTTGGAAGCTACCACGTGTGTGTGCATGTGTGTGTGTGTGCATGTATTACAGTGATGGTAAGTTTTGTGGAAAATAGTTGTTTTTGCATATGCAGTTTGTTTGTTTGTTTGTTTCTCTCTTGATAGTTGGGCTGCAGAAATTCTGATGCCATGCTACCATGACCAAATCATGTTGCATCGCCATTGGAAACGAGACAATAAGAACAAAATAAGGCCATGGCCATTCCCATTCCATCCCATCCCATTATCATAGCACCTTGGCTATGAGGGAAAGGTTAAGTCCCTGCCGCTCTGTCCTTTCTGATTCTAGGAACGGCTGTTAGCTTTGAAGCGCAGCATGTCGTTTATGCAGGACATGGATTTTTCTCAGCAGGCAGCTCTTTTGGGCGATGAAGACACAGCAGTTGAAGAACCTGTTCCTGAAGTTGTTCCTGTACAAGCAGAGACTACCAAGAAATCCAAAAAGCAAAATAAAGAAGTTATTAGGTAAAGGTTTTAATGGGCATGCTTACTGGCTTGTTGCAGCTTTTGTAGTATTAGACAGCAGCAAAGAACTGAGGAAAAAACTCAGTATTTTTCTTTGAGGTCCATAGGAAAAATGAGCAATTTTATTGTGTTTTATTTTTTTATTTATAGGACTTGTTTAATAACCCAGTGATACCTAACTTCAAGCAAACAATTCAAAAGATGACTGCATATTCTTTCAGACACTTAAAATTAATATCTACAGAGATATTTTCATTCTTCTTTATATCTGTATTAAGTAATGAGTAGTTTCTTCTCATGATGGTTTAAAATGTTATTTTATTTTGGATATAGTTCCAGATACCATTTGCATTTTGTCCCTTTTTTTCCTTTCTTAAAGTAGTCTCATCAAAATGTAAGAGTTTCTTTCCAGGAGGGCAAAGTGGTCCCAGATCAGTGAGTGTTTTTATTTACTTTAACCTTGTCTGGCAGGTTATGAAGGTACAGGACATTATTTCTGAAGCAGGTGATAACATCTCCCCAGTGAAATCTTACTAAGCTCCTTGGTAAAATGCATTGCTAGTGCAGTAGTAATCCCCCAGCTAATAGGTACCCCCATGTTACAAATTCATGTTTTTATATCTAAAATCTAGTGTTAATAGATTTTTTTTTTAAATCTGAATTTAAATTTTGTTTAGGATGTTGCAATCCTCCGAACATTCACTCAAAATTCTTGTCCTTTAAGTGTCCTGTCGTGTGTGATAGAAGGTGCCAGTTGTTGAGGAGTTTCCTGCTGTGTACACCCTTTCTTAAAGCTTCAATGAAACAAAATACTCTTAACACATTTGTCTTGTAATAGTATGATCCTGTGATCTTTTTATTGTCTTTAATAGCAAAACTTACTTGTGTATCGGATCTGAATCTCTATACAGAGAGAAATTCTTAGCTAAGCAAATGGAAGAAGATAACCCAGGAGAGAGAAATGGATTTGGTGTGAGGAGATGCTCTACCCAGTACCTAAGGTGTTTGGCCCTAGTGTCTAATGTCCATATAATGCCCTGAAATACTTTGATGTACAACATTTATTTTATATAAAATTTAATGAAGACTGCCATATTCTATGATAACTTCACACTTTTTGATGCTACCTTTTTCTGATTTGATGTGATAGCTGTGTCCTGTTCCTTCCTTAAGTATGCTTATTTGCTATGATTTTATTGGTTTGGAGCTTTAATGAAAAGGGATCTACTGAAAGATAAATGTTAAATTCTCTAATTTCAATTACAAGCAGTTGTGTGATTGATACAGATTAGGAATGCTAATTGCCAATTCTAAAAGAGATAGGAATTAAAGGGCTCCCTGTTAGACTGGGATTTGTGTCCTACTTCTGCAAACATATGACATAATCATCATAAATGCAGCCTGTTGGGTTTTTTCTCTGACAGTTTCTATCCCTCATTGCATCATTTTTTCATCCTCCTGTTTGGTATTTTTGAAAATAGCGTATTCATGCATGGGGGAAACTAAGGATGTATACAGCATTCACCTTGTATTAATGCCAGTTGTACTCCATGTCTCGTTTTGTACTTCATTTTATCAAGGTACAGAAGCAAGTAAATTTTTGAAGTTAAGTAGTTTGGTAGTTCAGCTTCTGCTGCAAAACTTCATCATATGATTATAATTCCACTTAAATGCTGAAGTAGACTAGCACTGGGAGAAGAACAGGACTGGTTATTCTGTTAAGCAAAGCCAGAATTCAGCCCTTTGTTTTGTTTTAGCTTTTAATTTCTACAGCTCCTCCTCTTCTCTTTTTTAGCTGCATTTTTGAACCTGAGGGGAATGCATGCAGCCTGACAGACAGCACTGCTGAAGAACATGTCCTGGCTCTAGTGGAACATGCAGCGGATGAAGCTCGGGATAGGATCAATCGATATCTACCCAACAGCAAGGTCTACTGCACATGGCAGTTTGCAGTTCCAGTGTGTGCCTGACCATTGAATGCTTTGTTTCACCTTAGGAAACAGGCTTTACTGTTAGGCCTGCTGAGGCTGGAACTTCTGGGATGTATGTTCTGTGTGGAATACCTGTACTACTGTAGTCTATCATTTAGTTTCACTGAAAGCCACTGTAGGGGGTCCTAAGTGGATCTCAGGTGCTATTGTGTGTTGAAAATCTTTGCAAATTCATTTGCAGGAAACAGTGAAATGTTTTTCAATCTTGAATAGTAGCTCTTAGCATTGAAAGTGATTAAAATAACATCACACTTCTCTTTTTGTTGCAACCTCAGAAAAAGCAAACTATGGCATAGGATGAGGGGCTGTTAGGATTCCCCGTCTCCTCCCCACCCCAAGAATTAGCATATTTTTCATGTTAAATTACTATTTTTAATGAGGAGAGTCAGTAACCCCTTATAGTTTTGTATTTACAAGTAGTAGCTGTCAGCTGTAGCATGAGTACCAAATACAAAGATCTTTTATTTATGAGGTTTAGATAGCAAGTTTGGCAGTCCTGAATGGGATTCTGGTGTTGTTCCATGTATTTGGGTTTTGTGCTCTTGCAAGGGTTAGATGGACAAGTTTGGTGGTGCTGTTGGTGCAGTTTTCTCTGAAGGATCAATTTTTTTTAGCTGTGGGTTTTTTAGCTCTGTGATGATGGTGGTGGATTCCTTCACTTCCTTATGCTAGGATTGGAGTGCATGCTCCAGGCATTTGCTGCAGATCTGTACTGAGATACATTTACTCTCTTTCCCTTGAATTGTGTGGAGACTTATTCCTACCTTTGCTCCCATTTCTCATCTGTCACTAGTGGCCACTGCAGTTGAGAAAAGAATCCACAAAGAATGTGTCCACATCCTGCATTTTCCACTCTCTAAAAAGTATTGCAGAAGAAACTTTACTTTACTTTGAAGCAAAAGTGGTGTTATGTCTTCAAACTTAAATGTTCATTTCTGGGGCAGTGGCCCTGATTATGCAGTCAATTTAGTCTTAAGTGGATTATGAAGCAAAACTGCAAAGAAGAGTGGGGGAAGGCTTAGCTTCAATGTATTTCTGTTTCTTTGGATAATTAGAAGACTTGCTAGGGTTGAAGGCTGTTTGAAACCTATGAAGTGAGAGTGGCTTCACTCTTCAAAGCAGTACCAGTCTTTCATGCTGATGCAGTCAGTTTTGCACTGTTGGTGGAAATTTCTCAAGGTGTGCAGCTCTTAATTGCTAAGGCTGTTAAATCAGCTTGACAGCCCCACTGCATGTCCCACTGAATCTAGGTAACACTGGCATGTTCTTGGAATTCATTGCTAACTTTTGCCACCACTTGAAGATACTGTTCTTGTTCATTCTCTTGCCAGCATCTCTCACCTCTGTTTTTATTGTATGCCAATACTAGCTTGGCCTCCTGTACGGAGAGATTTTCACATTTTTTTCAGATGGAGAAGGATAAGAAACAAAATAGGAGAGATTTATTGCTGATTTACTTGGAAGTATTTGCTAATTTTATCGTAGGGAGAGAAGAGTTTTCATTTTCCCTTTTTATTGAGAGGTTACTGCCATTTTTTTCTCAATTCATGTGTAGTTGGTTTCTGACATTAGTTTTGCTTGTGGCATCAGATCTGGCTCTAACTTTACAGACCCTGGTGTGGTTTGTTGTCTTTCACATCTGTCTTTAGTAGTGTGCTTGTTCTGCTTTAATAGGTCTGTCACAGCACTTCTTCCTCTTGAAGAATTTGGTAGTGTGTTCATAAAAGTACTTCTAATTAGAGCAAGTTGTGGGTGGGACATGAAAACAAGCAGTTCAATCTGCATTTGAAAATAAGCAGTGACTTTGTTTGTGGATAGGAGTTACACTTCTGCTTCTAAAAAGAATGCATGTTCCAGACTTTGCAGTCAGAAAGGCTGACTCCGTGCAAATAATAATGGAATTGGGTTTGTCTTGGGTGAAAACTTTAGATCTGATTTAGAAAGATAAATAAGGCATTGTGTAGATGATGTATGAACTTCTGCTCCTAAGTCTTCTGTTCTGAAACACTTGCTAGGTGGTCTTAAATAGTTATGACCCAAGGCTCTCTGTATGCAAAAGGGAATACCAAAGTGCATTATTCAATGCAGCTAATAATGCTTTTTATAGTTTTCTCTGTAAATGGGCAACTTCTTCTTTGAGTGTGAACAGCTCTGAATGATTCCTCCTGTATCTTTCTGCTTCTATTCACAGATTGGTTATCTGAAAAAAAATGGAGATGGAACTTTATTATTTAGTGTAGTAAATTCCTCTGATCCAGAAGCAGAAGGTAAAAGCCGTACTCTTTCAAGCAAACATGTCTAGTCTTGAATGTTCTAACAGATTTTGAAGTATCTGTAGATACAGATCCTGTGTAGTATAGACGAGTTTTAAAATTATTTTTAATTTTTAAAAACAATTTTATTTTTTTTCATTAATTATTTCCCAGACCGTCTCCCCAAACACCCCAAAGGTGTTTCTGTTTGCCTTCCATATTTTCACTCATCAGATGATTTGTTTTACTGATGCTAACAGTGAGAAGATAAAATTAACATCTCCTTATAAGTACTTACACATTGCTACAACTTTATAAAGAATTTGGAAGACAAGCTTTTACTGCAAGTACTCTGTAGTGTTAATAACTAATGACAAAAGCTGAATGAAAATGCTGCAAACCTATGTAAATATGCAATGCACAGATGTAAATTTAGAACAATCTTTTTCCTTTTTATTACCTAATTTAAATCACTAGCTATATTTCAGTTTTAAGTTTATGAGGTTTTCTCAAATTTTTTTCTTTAGTTCCTTGATCTTTTCTCTTGATTTTTTTTTTGTTCTGTTTCTGTTATCTATATTGTTTTATGCTTTTCCTTTACTTTAATTTCAAACTCAAGATGCAGAAATATTGAAAATTTGTAATGAGTGAAATGCCATAGTTTTTTAGTGCTGAGTGTCATATTGATTTAGCACTTCCTTCTATGCACCTTTTGAGATTAGGATTTTTTCACAGCTTTCCTCTTGTTTCACTAATGAGTATGTGAATGCTTTTGACTAATTGCATTGAGAGACACAAGCCTGCTAAATTCTTTTTCATTTGGTAGTAAATTTTTCTGGAATGAAATTGAGCATTTTGGCTGCTGTCATGGCTATTACCTATTTCTGAAAAAAAAGGTGATTTAATATCACCTCTGAAATTATGCCACTGAAAATTTCAGGAGTGAAGGTAATGGATTTCTATAAACAAACAACCACTTACTTAGTCAACATAAGAGACTGCAAGAGGCTGCTTTTATCACTTCAGTAATATCTGGATCTCAAAAGTTTGTGAATCAGCTACTAAAATAATTACAAATGCTGCTGTATACTTTAAAAGTGAAATAACTTAAGTAAACCATAAATCTTGTGAATATGACATGGAAGCATATTTATAGCTTGTGTTTGAAATTTATATGGAGAACCTGAATTACAGTACCTACTCTTAACATACAGCTTAGAAGACATTTAATCTTTATGTTAAATACAGCTCTAAAATAGCAAATTCTAATTATTTTTCACAAATTGTAAACATAAAATGCTTTTCTAAGCCTTCTTTTGAATCAAATTGTTAGAGGAGGAAACTCATCCAGTGGATCTGAGTTCACTGTCAAGCAAATTATTACCTGGCTTCACTACACTGGGCTTCAAAGATGAACGAAGAAATAAAGGTAAATACTAAAGACCATGTTTTAGCTTTATGTTTATTAAAAGTTCAAGCAATTACTTGATATAAAATAATTTCAGTTTATACCTGTCTCTATATGAAAATTCACTTGGTTATTTTTATAATATATAATAATTCCATTAACAGCATTTTTCATTAACATTTAATTTTTATTAAGTTGACTTTTTTGCTTATTAAACGTAATTTAATTAGCAGTTTATGGATTAATATTTTACCTATTTTAATAGTTTTTAATAGTTTCTAATCTGCTGTTCAGAAACTGACTGCCAACCAACAGTAAAGTAAATGTACATAAAATGTAGAAATACAAAAGGGAATGTGGCCATGAACCCTTTTCTTCTTGGAGTGGGATGGATAACTTAGTTCTTGATTTTTCAGTAATATAAATATGTTTGTTTATATGGTTAAAATAGTTGTGCCAATTCTAGAGTCTGGAAATGTCCTTGAGATACTGCTCTTGCTTTCAGTTGGAGAAAAAAATACATGGGACTTTCTGTATCTGTTTCAGAAAACACAATCTTTTTTTTCTCCCCCATGTGATCTTTGGCACTTATGCTAATCATTTGTTGTGTGTTTTACCTGTGCAGTAACCTTTCTTACCAGTGCCAATACAGCACCTTCCTTGCAAAACAATTCTATATTTCAAGATTTGAAACCAGATGAGATGGAGCTTCTATACTCAGCATATGGTGATGAAACTGGGATCCAATGTGCCTTAAGGTAAGGGCTTCCTTATTAGGAAGGCTAACTTCTCATAGCAATTTTTTGAAAAGCAGTTTAAATTAGATCTCAACTAAGAGCCTCCAAATCCTGATTAAGTTTTTCTGAAACTTATTTTTGCAGTAAATCACCATAAAATTTGAAGCTAGCTTTCATCCTTCTTTGTTGCTTTTTTTTTTTTTTGCTTTTGGATTTTTGACAGTGGGGAAAGTTTTGGGGGAGTTTTCCATTTGTCCTTTTAAGCTATTCTATTTTATTGCAAAGTTTTTATGGGTCTTGTTATTAGAGTCTTCAACCACAGTATATTATAGGTTGCCACAGATTTAGTGTTTTGCTTTAAACTCAGCAGTAAATACTTTTAAAAGGCAAGTAATATATTTCAGTGGCTTTAAAAGAATGATGTTTTTCAAGGAGTTTCAAAAGAGTTAAAGCTAATGGAAAAGTAAAATGCCACATCATTAAACTTTTGATCTTGGAGGGGAGAAATAATCTCAAGCTTTTTATCCCTTGTGTTTTGTTTTTTAACCCCTAACTTACTATCAATGATAGTTCAAGTCAAAATTTGCTGGTACTTGTGAAAAACAAGTTGCAGATCTACTTTACTATTAAAAGAAAAAGCTCTGTGTCCTAATTGGTTTCTGAAGAAGCATAAAAGAGTTAAGAAAAAAGAAAGTGTACTTGGGAAAGTGTACTTGGGAAAGCATATTTTAAGTTGAAGTAGTTTTTGTGAAAGTAAACATTTTCTGTAATGCTTATCTCCATTCCTGCTAGCTTACAGGAATTTGTGAAGGATGCTGGAAGTTACAGCAAGAAGATAGTTGATGATCTTCTGGACCAGATCACTAGTGGCGACCATTCCAAAACTATTTATCAGCTAAAGCAGGTGTGTCCTGGGTGCACTGAAGTGTCACAAATTCATCAGAATATGAATGAACCTATTGGCTTTTTAATGTTATGTGAGATTCTTTGTTTTCCACTGTCAGTTTAAGCAGTGCAAGCTTAGCTGTTCAACCATAAACCAAATTAGAGGCTGAATTAATGAACGAAGGAGGAATCCTTTTCTCTGGCTGGGTCAGTTCTCCAATGTGGTTCACTATGTGACTGCATATGAGGCAGGAGATGAAGCATAGCAGTGACCAACCAACTGGATGAAGTTTGGGCAGCCTCAATGTCATGACTCAATGTCATGACTTACAGACTTCTGAGTTATATTGCAATGCTTTCGTTAAGGTTTTGGGTTTTTTCTCAATTGAAAAGAAAATATATTTCTCATGGAAGGCTTAATTATTTGGAAGATGGAAGTAAAGTTATAAACCAGATTAATAATCACCAAGTGTCTGTTAGCCCCCAGTGCTAACTTTTACCTTCATGTAGTGTGTCAACAGGAAAAGCTTTTAAGTTATTTACAAATGCACTTTCCTGATGAGATGCATTCTAAGATTGGAGAAGAGAGTTTTCTCAGAAATGTGTATGATTCTGTAATATTCTATGAGAATGTTTGCATTCCCAAGACAAAATAGTCTAAAAAAATTGCGAAATTTCTTAGGATAAATTTTGTGTTATCTTCACTTTGAAAACCACTCTTATTTTGAAATAATTGTCTGCTATTTAAAGTACTGACACTCTGAAAGCTTGAAGAATAAAGAAAGGGAGGCAGGGTGGGAAGATGGAAAGTACTTGGGCTTTCTGACATGGTGGACTACATCTTTGCAGACTTAGAAGTGGAATAGTGTGGGTGGTGTTTGGAAATAAGGAGGTAATAGAATGAAAAACTCTGATGATCTGTTACAATTTTATGAATATTTTTTCTCTACGGGAAAAAGATGGTACATATAACAGGAAGAAATGTAAAGGATTAGTTCAAAAAGTTAAAACCCAATATTTTGAATACTCTTCTACATATAGAAATGTGTGTATGCAACATAATCAATTTAGCTTTAAAATAAAATGTGTCTTTGCCTTTTACCACATTTTTCTATGAATGTCGTTCCAGGTGAGAATTTCTGAAGACCTCTCAAAGGGTCAATGGCTATTTACACTTGAAAATGCTGTTCAATTGTGACATACATGGAGATACGCTGATTTTACACAATTAAGTGTGTTTCAGTGATCATATACATGGTGCTTTATGCTTGAGCATTTTGTACTGCTGCATTTGAGTAAGAATTAGTATCTCTGAAATTTCAACCTTGAATGATTTGTGATCAGAAGTTACTGAAGTAATGACAAAGATACTGCATTTGAATATAAAGTTTGTGAGCAGAAGAAATAGTATAAGGGGACTCAAAGATCAGTTAAAATGCATAGCACTAAAATATATAACAGCAACTGTTGCATTCTAATTGCATTACAGATACATGAAGAAGTTAGCTCTCTCTAGCCTCCTTTTGCATGTGGTTTGAATAGACTTGAAATGGTACAAGAAAAACGTTTTTCTTGTGTGTTGAATATAAGCAGTTATTGGTATTCTTTCTTTCCAGAGGCGAAACATCCCAGTAAAACCACTGGATGAGGTAAAAGTAAGTTATGCTAATAGTCAGACTGTTTGTTTGGGGCTTTTAACTGGGAAAAGTGTTTTGGCATTTAAAGCAGAGAAAGTTATGTTCTCTGAGCTTGCAACATTCAAATTCTTTATTTTATTTAATGTGCCTCTGTTCAGTGTGGTAATACAGAAAAGATTGCTAAGTGGGGTATATGAGAAAGAAGAGGCTTAGGTTATTCTTAGAAAGGCTGTCCTGTTTAGTTACAAATTGTTGGCATGACTGTATGTGATTGCCCTAGAGAGGAGATGGTCCTCATTTTTTTTGTGAATGTTCTACTCAAACATCACAGAATGCAACAGTTTTCTGTGGTGGCCTGGGAAAACCAGTTGTGGAAAACCATTGTGGAAAACCAGTAAATTACACAAACATTCTCAGGGAACATTCTTAGTAAATATAAGCTATGAAATGCTAAAATCTAAAGTATTTCTTTGTTCTTTAGGTTCTGCCAGTTCATATAAAAGAAGAGCACAAGTTGCGTAATACTTGTCTGGATTCTTCCAAACAGATCATGGTAAAGTGGTTGGGGGGTAGGGGAGGGAAACAACAGGATAAAAAATTGTAAACCAAAAAGTAGTATTGAGAGATTATTTTGTTTCAGTGCAAAATCTGAGGTAGAATATTAAAATTACATTATCTAGAAGAAGGTTGCAGTACTGAAAATGAATCCTCTCATATTCAGTCTTTTTGGGTTTGTGGCTTTATTGTTCTTCAACTTATTTCAGAATGCATAACTAAGTCTCAGAGGCAGAAAGACCACGTAGAAATCTGAAAAAGATACTTGATCTGCTGATCAATACTTGAGATTCAGCCTGCTGCAAAATTGGAAAAACTCTGTTAATATTAATGAGTTTTACCACATCCATTGGAAATGCCTGTTAGAAAGTATGGGTAAATAATGCATATCTTATGCTTTTATAGCTACTAATTAAATCTTTCTTTAAGTGATACTTGTTTTATCTTTCAAATTATTTGTGACAACAGAAGATATGCACTGCATTCCATGCCAATTCACATAGAAATTATATGGATCACATTATAGCAACTAAAAAAACCCATAGTTTTATAAATATTTCTTATATTTTATGAAAAGGTGTGGATTTCTCTAGAAGGTGACTGGTTATTTCATATAAATACTAGGTTTAATTTTCATATTTCTAAAAGATAATATATGGTTGTGTGTTTACCTGAGTGTCTCATTTCTCCTGCTGGATCAGGCATCCTCAGAGATTTCTCTTAGAACAGGTTTTGAAGCTTAGTGACTCTGATTTCTTCCTTTGTGCCATTATATTAGCAATATTGCAATGTTGTGGAAAGAAAGGATGTTGTGGAGTACAGGCTGTATTTCATTATCCAAATGTATAGGAAAAATACTAGGGAGGCACGTTCCAGCTAATACTGTCCAGAAGGAGGCCAACTGTACAAAAATAGTCATTAAATCCCATGTTCAGTATGGAGAAGATGAGGGACACTGGTAGTATGTCCAGCTGCTAGGGTTCTACTGTGAGACATGGATGAGTTGAGTGTGTAATTGAGTTTCAGAAGTCCCAGATTATGAGATAAAAGACTTGGGCTACTGTGCACATCCCTGGCCATACATGTGACTGGTCTGTCCAGGAACCTTTTTGAGCTGTCTCTGAATTTCAGGTTAGCCAAGATGATTATGGATGTTCCAGTCTCAGATGTTGAGATAAAACTTCTGAGAGAATGGATTTGTGCTTAAACATTGTAAAGTTAACATGACAGCTTGTGACTCTTGCTAGTCTTTCTGTTTCTTGTATTTTAATAGGTTGGAGAATCTGCTGGAGACAGTAACACTTCTGAATTGGACTTTCTTTCCATGAAGCCCTATTCAGATGTATCTCTTGATATTTCTATGTTGAGTTCATTAGGTAGGTGACTTAATATACATCATGGTTATGGTTTAGTTTTACCATTTAGACAAAATGACAGCTGGATTTGCTAAGACTAAAAAAAGTGTTTGAAAAGTAGTAATAAGTATACATTTGACAGAGGTAAAAGTCTAGGGCTGATAAATGAAATATTTTTCTGTTTTTCCTTTGAGACATCCATGTGTTATCCAAGCTAATTTTTCCTGTACTATTGAAAAAAGTATTTGTACCTCACTATTTTGATAGCTTTGCTTGTATTTCTTGTGTTCATAGTAACTTAAATTTTAAGAAGCAGTGCTTCTCAGAAATTATGTTGCTTCATATGATGTTTTTTAAAATAACTTGGGAATTAGGTAAGTATGTGAAACTGGATCATATTGCCACTCAAAATATCCCAAAACAAAAATCTGAAGAAACTTCTGGTGCTGGATGGACTTTATCTTCAGTTGTATAAAAGAATTTGGATGTTTTTTCAAATACATACCTTTGATAGTTATCCTTTAGATACCACAGGAAGTACTGTTACCATTTCTGTAGGTAGCTGAGCTGGTCAAATGTCTCCAAAGATGTCATCCATGCAAACAACCTGCTTATGTTTTAAGGTATTTTTAATTCTGAGTGTGAAGGAGGCCAAGCTATCTATTATGAAACAAAGCCAAACTAATTGAAGACTTAAAGGGAAAAAAGAATTCTGCAAATTTCTTGCATAGGTGCAGTTTGAAAAGCAATTGTAAGCTCTGATTATGCTGTCTCACTCTAATTTTATTGCAGTTCAATAGAAATTGAATAAATATCCATTTTATAGATAATGTTTAGCCATATCAGTCTTACTGTAAATTTTATGCACCACTGAAAGCTGCTTATACTTTCATCTTTGGCCTTTCTGAAAATAATCATACTGCTAGATTAGTTGGCTTCCAGAGAGAGTTTATGACATTACTTCTTATCATAATTCTTGCAAAAATTAACATTTAAGAAGAGAAGGGAAGGAGTTTATCTTCCTGTTTAAAGTTGAGGGAATTTTTCTTAGGGCTTCATATGAAAGAGTAGCATATATTGGCACATACATCCAGTTCTTTCCAATTTTGCAGTTTAATTTGCCTTACTCCAAAATCAGTATAGCTAGAGAAGATACTGTTCTTAGAACCTTCTGTGATAGGGGTGTCTTTGCATCCATAGATTTCATGTTCTGTTTTAACTGCATTTTGAGTTAGATATTTAAGTGATCTTGCTGACTCTCTTTTGCCACAAACTAAATGTGTTATTTACTTGGAGGGTGGTGAGGCACTAGCACAGGTTGCCCAGGGAAGGTGTGGATTCCCCATCCCTGGAAGTACTCAAGGTCAGGTTGGATGGGCTTTCAGCAACCTGGTCTGGTGAAAGGTATCTCTGCCCATGGCAGGGAGGTTGGTTGGCCTTTAAGGTGCCTTTCCACCTATGCCAGTCTGTCCACCTCTGGCATTTAACAGCCAAGGGAGAAAAATTAAGCTCTTACAGCTATTTAAATACTGGGAGTCAGTTCAGCTTCAGCCATTTCCATGTGGGACTTCCCTTCATCTTCCAATACTGCACAGGTCTGCAGCTGTTGCTTTTTAGAAGTGCAAGGGAAAATTCAAGATGGAGGTAATTTGCATATAGACAATTCTTATGTTAATTAAGTGTAGAACTTTTTATACTGACTTGGTAATTCATGGGTGAATGCACATGTACTAATTATGGGTTTTGGTTGGTGGCTCTTAGGAAAAGTAAAGAAGGAGCTTGATCATGATGATAACCATCTACATCTGGATGAAACAACTAAACTGCTTCAGGACCTTCATGAAGCTCAGGCTGACAGAGTGGGATCCCGGCCATCATCCAATTTGAGTTCCCTCTCCAATACCTCTGAAAGAGACCAACACCATCTTGGTAAAGTTAGCTGTGTCACAGAAGTTGCAGTACTTGTGCTCTATTTGAAATTGGTTTAAACTTAGGTTGTAATGTACATAAATCTTTGTGGGAAACTACTCTGATAAAACAGTATGCTGACTGATTATGTTTTAATTTTTAAATAAGCCTGGCAGAGAGAACTAGCAAGACATACTTTTGACCTCCAGGACTAAGGCCACTAAATGTAATTCCCTATTTTTTTATTAGATGTGATTGAAGTAATTGTGAATTGATAAGTCACTGACAAATCCCTATAAGCACTTGCATTTGATGCCCTTAGTTACACTAAGGAGTGTATAATGTTTATTTTACTTCAGCATAGTTGTGTGCAGCAAGAAACAAGTGGGATTCTACAACAGTGTTTCATTGTCAACTGTAAAATTCAGTGGTAAAATGGGATGATAGTATAACTTACTGCCTAACAATTTGGTGTCTGAGAAGGTAGAAGATGTTGGATGGATGATACTCAGTTGTATAATTATTCAACTCAGAGTAATAGCATAATGATTACTTTTCCAAAAATTATCTAAATTACTAAGAATCTTGTGATTTCTTTTTTTTTCTTTTTTCCTGTTCAATTATTATTTAGATGTCTGTCTTACTTTAAAAGTGTGAAAGGGACATGTGAAATAATCATGCTGATTATATGTATAAACAGCTCTTAATTTTTTTCTGTACTTTTGAGGTTTTGATTTTTTTCCCATATCCAACAGGAAGTCCCTCTCATCTGAGTGTTGGAGAACAGCAAGACATGGTTCACGATCCCTATGAATTTCTTCAGTCTCCAGAAACCTCAAATGCTACTAGTAACTAATATGACATGTACTATATTTATTTTGTATTTTAATTGTATTATGTTTTTATAAAGTTTTTGTCCATGACAGAAACTGCATTTTTGTCCTCTTTTCTATGAGGATTGCTGTATAATATTATCATGTATACAGGATTAAACAAGCAAGCATACAAAAAAACCCCAATTCCAAATGAATTAGTGCATAATGCCATTAGCAGTGTACCAAGAACTGCTTTCATTTTGTTTGTTAAGGGACAGTGTTATCTACTGGTGTGTGAATCTTGACTGAAAACCAACAAATAATGTGTTAGAAAAATTTGTATTTTATAGACACTGAAAAGTGATACTTTTTGCAGAATCATGGCAGCAGTTGTTAAATGTTTGCAGTACAATTATCAACTGCTTCTGTAGATAATGGTTCTGTTATCTACTGTTCAGGTTAAGGCCTGGACATCTCCAAGGAGGAACAAAGAACAGCCTGAATTGGGATCATTATTGTGTTTTCCATCTCCTAATGCTAATAATCTGTAGGAATTGTTTTAAAGCATTTCCCCATATTTTAAAATCTTTTTAAAATCACTGTAGAGAGCACTTCATTTGAGAGTAACAGTACTTGGTGGTTCCAGTAAAATGCTCATTTACAAAACTTCTACCCTGGATTTGAAAAAGATGAATGTTTTTGTGATCCCTTGTATCTTGAAACACAAAGAAAAGACAATACTTGTATTTTTTAATATGATGTGTATATCTCATAGGATGGGAAAAATACTGGCTAAGATGTGCTTTTCAATAATTCCAAAATAAAATTTGGATTTTGTAATACATCAACACTGAAACTGAGGGGTTTTGTACTATATGCAAGCAGATAAATGTTATCAATTTACATTATTTTGTAAATATTAATAAAAATAGAAAAGCGGTTTTGATGTATATCAAATCTGTTGTTCTTGCCAGGGAACAGTTTGCTTCCATCTGAAATTCTAAAGAGTTTTGGGTTGAATTCATGTGCTGCTTCAAAAGATGAATTTCATCATGCCACGTATAGCTATAAATAAAAATAAAAACCAAACCTATTAGTTTTCAGGAAGCATCAAGGAAGTCAGTCAGATAACTGGTAGTAAAGTGTTGATAAAGTCTAAATAGGAAGATTGTTTTGTTCCAAGCAGGAGTGCTGCAGAAAGCACATGTGAGGTTTTCCTGTCTGGGAGTTGTTAGGAATGTGTGAAAGTGGCAGTGTGTGCTTGGGCTCCTTTGCTGCTCCTGCATTCTGATTCATCCTGACTGGGGGTTCTTGATGATGTGGATGATCTGCTGCACTGCGGCCACTGGTATTGGCGAGGATTTGCATGGACACACAGCCTTGTGTCGGCCTGCAGCTTCCCAAAATGATTTCAATTGAAAAGTGTCTTTAAAACTAATGTGCTTTTGATCTCTTTTAAATCTGGTTTGTCATACAGCAAATTTAAATTGATTCCTGTAATAGACTGTAAATTACAGTTGGTGAGAAAATCTTTATTGAAACACTTGCTGTTGAATTGCCTGCCTTAGTTCTTGAATAAAATTCTGCAGAATGTTTAATTTAAAATACCCCTCTAGAGCAATGTGCTGGTTCACTTTGGTTTTTGTTTAAACTGCAGGGTTAATGACTGGAAACTGAAATAATGTGCAGTATCTTATTTGATGCCTTCACCTTGGATTTCAGGCAGAATGCATTCAATCTCTGTGAAATTGTGTAGATCAGCCCTTATGGGCTCTGTGCATTGGTTGTATAAAAGGCTGGATGTTGTTTGCATCATTACTGTACCAGAGAGCACTTTCTGCCTCAGGAAGGTTTGCTTATTTATTCAGCTTATCTGGCCCTTAAGCAGTGTTAGTTATGCACAACCTCTGACTGCTGTTCCATGGGTGCTGGACAATCCCTTCACTAGGCTAACTGCCTGCATTCCCCAGGAAAAAAATGCTTTTAAGGCAAAACTTCTTCCCAGAAGCAAATACAAATGTTTTTGTTGTGGTGCCTTCTCATAAGTGGCAGACATTGACTTGTAACCTCTTTGCTGAATGTACTGAGATATGTGATTGGGGTCACTAAATGCTACAAGAAAGGCTTTCATGTTTCTTTGAGAAATCTCATCCTCCTAAATTTTATAGAAAGATTGGACTCTTGAGCTTGCAGCCTCTGGTAAAAAAATGCTGAAATTTTTAAGTAAATGGTTGAAGTAATATCTTTCAGTCACTTGTTTGTCACAGTGCATTTTCACTGATTCTCAAGCTAAAAGAGAATCTCTTGCTCCTCTTCCATCTTGATGTATGTGCCTGTGCTTGTACCATTGGTACACTGTTGCATTTTCCAAATGATTCTGGTTTATTTGAAAAAAAGCCTTAAGAAGAAATTTTTCAGTCCTTTCCTTACTTATTTGAAGGGTAAAAAATTCCCTTAGCCATGTTTTACTTGCTCTTATCTCTGCAGATTGTAAGTTCATATACACACAAAAGCTTTGAACTAACCAGTAAAGGCCTCTAATCTTGTGGTCCTATTTAAACACCAAGAATTTGAAAAACTTGATTTAGTTCTGTGAGTTTATTGAAAATATATAATTATTTATTTAATCTGAGATAAACACCATTCCTTTCTAGTGTGTTTGGTAGATATTTCCTGTTTGGCCTATTTGGGTGTCCATGGCATCCCATTCAAATCTGTAGTACATAACGTGTAACATCATCTAGCTAGGTGGCACCAGATGTCAATAAACTTCATGTGAGTCCCAGTTGGAATATGCTACCACTGAAATAGAGGGGAAATTCCAGGGTGTTTTGTAAAATCAACCCAGGCTTTCTATAAAAATATTGAGAAAATTAGATGCATTTTTTCTGTTTTTTCCTCCTAATAACTACTGTATCAGAAAGTGTATTGCACTAAGGATGTAAGCAATGTTAAGAGAAACCTTAGATCTGTTCTTCCACAGGCTAGAAATATATCAATGAAAATGTAAAATGGTATATATAACTGTGATTATTCTTTTCTCTTTTATATGTCTATCGTCAATATCATGTTTTAGCACAGTCATCTTCAGTGGCAGCAAAGGGAATGTTGAGACTGCATTGCACATGTAGCAAACATCTTTGTAAACAAGGACTCAGCATGGAGCAACTTTATTCCACTCTCTGAGATACACAAGTACAGGGACAGAATTTACCTGTAAATATTAGGTGAAAAATAAAAATAAAATCTTTCTAATCTTCCTTCCTTGCTCTTTATTAAATAAAAAAAGAAAAAGCACAAAGACATTTTTGAAGCCATGTAGTTTTTTTGCTCTCTGACAGATGTTACAATGAGAGGTTTATGCAGATGAGACCTGACCAGCTGACCAGCAGAAGTAACCTGGTTTCTCCACCCCCACATTCCAGAGGGAAGGGCTGGTTCTTACCATGCCACTCATTTTTGTGTTTGTTGCTTTGCTGTTGTTTATCTACCTGGCCACAGTGGGATTTGGAGTCTGCACACCATTACTTCCATGTGGATGGAAATAAGCTGCTTTTTCTGGTTTGGTTTTTTCCTACCCTCCTACCATCCTCCTTGGAATACGAGTTATTATAAATGCTGATCTGTGTGCTGATAAGGGCAGGGGAGAAGCCCATCCACCTCACAAGGGAGGTTGGGGCATCTCCAAGGGATGGCATTTTTTCATTGTGCATTTAAACCCTCACTTGTCTATTGCAGAACTCAGTTTATGTAGATCAGTTGTGTTTGTGTTGCAGGAGGGTACATGTGTATGTAACTAAATGTGAATTATGTGTTTAAAGAGCCTTTAAGTGGTGGCTGCAAGTAAAGGGGCAGAGGATGAGAGAGTGAGAGCAGCCACAAATGTTTGGAAGGCAGGGGGCAATGCTTTGCAGCTGAATGATTTTTCCCAGAGTGATCAGGAATTACTATAAATCTCAGAAAGTAAGACCTTGCTGTTTCTGCAAGGAAAGACCCCTCAGAAACAGCCCTGTGAGAAGCAGAATGCCCATCTCTCCATTTGCTTATGGAGCACTCAGTCCATCATTGCAGGATTAAAACTTGGTGAATGTGTCATGGAATTGTGAACCAACACTAACTTTATTTTCAGAAGGGTCAACTTGGATAACTTGAAATACCTTGTTTTATGTTAGGTTTGCTTCTTTGGCAGTTCATTACATTACAGAGCACAGTCTGAAGTTCTGCATAATGTCCAAATAAGACTCTTTTCATTTTACATGGGAGAGGGAGAAAGGTTTAACAGCATAATGAGAAAAAAAACACTGATAGGCAGTATTTCATTCACTTTTTTATGTACAAAACATAGATTGTTGCTAGGAAATGGTACGGTGTCAATGGAGCACTCTTATGACAGCACTGTAATTCTTGTTGAAGCAGAGGTTGAGCAGTCAGCACAGCTGTAGATCTAAGGTCTTTTGCAATGTGTTTAAGAAAACAGTCTTAATTGTATCCCTGCTCTTGCTCCTTTTGAACATACCCTGGAAAAAAACAGGTTGCTGGTGATTATCATGCCTTTATAGATGAGTAACAGCCTTGCTGAAGCTCTGATGTGCCTGCAGTTGTGTTTTTTCTGTCATTTGCTTTCTCTGTATTATCAGCTGAGGAGATGTGTGCCAGCTGTGTTGTGTCCCATAACAATTTCCCATGCTGGAGAGATCCAGGAAAGGAAGACAGAGTCCTGTAAATCCAGCAGCATGCTGCATTTCTTGCTCAGGAATCCTTGGAAGAAATGACAGATGAGTTTATCCCATTCAGGTCTTCCCATATATCTCTTTCTCTGGAGGTCTAAGCTAGGAAGACATGAAGAATCCTACCAACAGCTGTGAAGCATCATTTTGATGCTATTTTCAAAATATAATTGATCTATACCAGCTGTAGAATGTAGTAAGAGGTTTTGATTCTGACACTGAAAAAGATATAACAGAAAAGGCAACAAAACAGGAATTTCTCACCTATTTGCCAAAGTGTTTCTAGCTGACAGAAGATTTAAATACAAGAAATACTGAAATTTTTTTTTTCTCTCTTAAATTTCTGCCTCTTTTAGCAAATATTTGAAGAGGCAAAATCCTCAGATTTCTGAATCTCTGCACTGGTCTTTTCTGAATCAGATTTTTTCCCTCCAGCTTAACTGCGGTTCTCTTTCTGATGAATAACAACTTTGCCTAGACATCATAGGAAATAATTGCATTTGGGCACACAATGAGACTTCCTGGACTGGTGAAGAAAACACACCTTCCCATTGTCCTCGTGTTGTGTCAGTGAGCAGTCATTCTCTTCAAAATATTGGTAATTGCTGTCATGGCAACAAAACAAAAACATGGTGTGGCAACTATTTTCAGCTTTGCACACGTGTTATCTCTCCTGGCTGTAAAACACTTCAGGTTTTAACCAGGGCAAGAGGTGTCCTCTGGTTTAAGCCTGGCATGGTTAATTTTTTTCTGAACAATGGTCCAGGTGTATGCAGGGGTTTGTAGTTTTCTTTTTTCTTTTCTTTTCTTTTCTTTTCTTTTCTTTTCTTTTCTTTTCTTTTCTTTTCTTTTCTTTTCTTTTCTTTTCTTTTCTTTTCTTTTCTTTTCTTTTCTTTTCTTTTCTTTTCTTTTCTTTTCTTTTCTTTTCTTTTCTTTTCTTTTCTTCTTTTTCTTTTCTCTTATCTTCTCGTTTTTCTTTTTCTTTTTCTTTTTCTTTTTCTTTTTCTTTTTCTTTTTCTTTTTCTTTTTCTTTTTCTTTTTCTTTTTCTTTTTCTTTTTCTTTTTCTTTTTCTTTTTCTTTTTCTTTTTCTTTTTCTTTCACAGTGGGAAGGAGGGTGAGATAAGCTGGCAAGGAGGGAACGCTTTTGGAGGAATGGGGGTGAATTATGAATCAGGAGTGCACAGCTTTCATGTCTAACTTTTTTTCTTGGGCTTTTGCAATAACAATTTATTGCAAAAATTTAATGCATTTCATGCATCTTTTATTCTTTTTCTCTGCACCAGCTAATGACTCATAAGAGCTGTGAAGAGCACCCAGAAATGTCCAACCCTCAGGAAGGCACTTCATCTACTTCTGAATATTAGGGAGCATTTAATAGTAAATTATTGTCTTAGGATGTAATTCTACTGAGTTGGGGAAGAAAATGGAGCTTAAGGGGTTTTTTTGAGTGTAGATTTACTTTCTTTTTTGAAGAAGGCATGCTGACCTTGCCACATTTTTTGATTTCAGGGAGGAGGATTCAAAAACGTGGAAGAAAGAAAATTGTAACTGAGGATTAATTAATTCCTAATACTAATAACTCGATTTTCAACCCATGCAGTTCTGTGGCATGTCAAAGGCTACCTAAAATCTGAGAAAAGGTGGAGAGTGATATTTAGCTTTCAGTCAGTATGCATAAAAAAATCTGAAAAAAAATATATTCTCCCTTCTTAATATTCAAAATTTACATGTGTCCTTGAGAGGGAAAGGTGTAAAATGAACATAGGTCTAATTTGAACAAGAGAAAGATAAGCTATGCTGGATAATTTTTTTCATTTTCTCTTATTATACTGAAGCTTTTACCAATAAAAAAAGCATTTTAAGTGATTTAATACAAAACTGTTAGAAGGGGCACATACTTGATCACAGTCTGTTCTCCTGTGAGCAATTTTGTCATTAATACACTTGATGCTTTCTTAACTTGTTTTAACACATCACTGGTCTTCCAGTCATCACCTTGTTTTCTCACCCTGTTGTTGCTACAATTTACCCAGCAGTGAAAAAGGTGCTAAGAAAAATTTGAATGATTCTGCTCCAGTCTTTGACAGAAATAAATATGAACTTGTCATCAAGAATCAACACTTACCTCTGTAAAGACAATGTATAAATTATTAGATTAAGGAAACAAGCTCCAGGTTTTAGGGTTATTCTGATTTTTATTCTTTTTTTGGGCCATATTGAAACTTTATAATAATTCTAATTGTGCATACATGTACTGTCATTATATATAAAAAATTCCATATTTTTTATTAAAGCAATCTTTTACTACAATCTGTATGCTCACAAGCAGAGAGAAGATATTCATTCTGCTCTTTAATCTTTAAAAGTGCTTTTATAAAAATAATGTTATTGCTTCAAGGTACAAAATTAATTAAAGCACTGCTTCTATGTATTTTATGGATCTCTACAAATTTTTTTTTAAGTCTGTCACACACTTTCATGTATAGAATTAGGCCATTGCAGTAGCTGCTTTGAAACTGACTCAAATTCAGTAGTGCTTTTATGATACTTGTTAAACTAAGGACAAATTCACAAGTGGTTTTCTTCACTAGTTTATAAAGAAATCAGCTTTGAAATTTTCATTTCCCTTCTACATAAACTTCAGGAATTTTCAGCTCTTACTGTGCTTCCAGTTTGTTTCTAGTCTATCTGTAAATACCTTTAAGTTAGGTACCAATAGCTCTGATTGTTTTAGAATAGTGTTTACTCATCATTAGGATTTGGAGTTAATTGTTCTGAAAAGCAGGGACTACAGAACTGACTTGAAAGCCCAAGAAGTGTGATCTGATGGAGCTGGTTCCCTTAGGTAAGTGTTTAATTCAAAACCTTGTCTTTTCCCTGCTCCTCCTAGTCCTGCAAGTGGGAATAGGCTTTGTATTTCTGTCTAGAATGGGTTCACATTTACCCTGCTCAGCAGAGCTCAGTACCCTGTGAAAACACATGGATGAGCACAAACTGCTGGGTTTGTGCTCCAGGAGGTCACAGCCATCCTACCCCAGCTCTGAACAGTGTGGTTTAATCACAGTGGGATGGAATACATTGACTAGGCATAAGTTGGGATGTACCTCCTTCCCTCACTGACCATTTTTCTTGCACTATTCAATATTTGCTGTCTCATTTTCTCAAAAATACATGGAAGTATTTTTAAAATAATAATAATAATAATAATAATAATAATAATAATAATAATAATAATAATAATAATAATAATAATAATACCACTCCATGCAAATCTTCAAGTACAACTTTTTTACATGCCTTTCAATCTTGCCTTTGGCATGTTTGCAGAAGAAATAATTGAACTAATAAGGTTAGGTTAGCTGAGTGCTGAATGGGTGTAATGGAACAAAACTAGAATTGACTGCCTCTAACTTCATGTATATATTTGGTTTATATAGAGAAAACTGAAAAATTTTCTTTGTTCTATGCTGATAGTATGCATGATATTGGATCTAAAAATTTCTGCTTACAGGACTCATTCTTTAAAATATTAATCTATCAGATTGAAATATCTGTTATACATCTTATGCAAATATTTTTTGAAGACCCATGTTTGTCTGTTTTTCAACTGAAGGATGCTAATCTAATGTAGAAAAAATATAATGTTCTGTTAAATGTCCACAGGCAAGATTTGTAGGAACAGCAAAACATTTGAAAATGGTATCTTATGTATTTTCTACCTTGTTTGATCTTTTTTCTGTAACAACATGGTGGACAAAATCTTGATTGCAGTGAAGATGATTTGACTTGGAAGTAAAATTAAATGAATCCTCATGAACAGCATGAGGAAACTGGTCAGAAGAAAAATATGTGCAAGAGAGAGGAGGAAAAGACACCGTATTAGGAACCTCCAATATGGAAAACAGGGCAAGATATGGATGGCTTGGTCTTCTCTTCAGAAGAGTCTGAGTAATTTTTCTTGTGAACAACCAGATGGTGTTTCTCTCTTGCTGCCTGTCCTCCATCTGAGGAGAGCAGCAGCTGCCTAAAGTAAAAAAAAAGTCTGTGGGTTGGCCATTATTTAAAGGATTGATGTTTGAAAAATCAAACAAAGAGTAAAACTGTGGAAAGCAGTTCATGCTGTTACAAAAAATGTAGGAAGGATGGAGAGAGAAGAGAAAAAAATATAAGTATTTTGGTAAAATAACATTGAACAGTCATTCTTTTCTGCCATGCTGTGCAAAACCAGAGCCGAAAGGATTTTATTGGAATTTGCATTTTTGGCACCTGGAAGGGAAATGATAACTCCTCAAATTTGTTTGAGATCATGTGGATTTGTGTATTTCCTTGGACATGTTTGTGTGCCTTTTGCTGCATATGCACCTTTAGCCAAGCTGAGTGGCCACCACTGAGGGTAGAGAAAGCAGGTTCCAGGGCACCTGTTTGTCAGTTTGGTTAATCCAGGTAAACAGCCCCTAAGTTAAACACCCACACCCTTAATTGGGAATATGTACAGTTGCATTTTGAAGTCTCTGGACAAAAAACACTGCACTCTGTTTATCAGAGAAGTTCTGCCTTTTGAAAGTAGTGGCAGATCTTCCAAATAATACTTTTCCATATTATATACTAAATGAAGCTCTAACAAAAGTTCTTTTTTGTTTTGAAAACAATCAGTTTGAAACTTTTAATATTTTTGAAGGGTTTTGGGTTGTTACTCTTTTCCATTTTCTTGTTCTTTTACTGCTGCCTCAGAACCAGATCATTAAACTGGTCATAGCCTGGTCATTAAACTATAGTGTGAAATCTGTCCAGCTGAGCTCACACAATACAGGTTAAACTGCCTCTGACATAAGACATACAGCAAACTTGTAGCACTGTTCCTGATGGATGAAATTACTGAATAACTTTTGGAGAACTAACATTTCACTTCTGCCTTTAAAACAAAGCGAAAATCCTCTGGGTGATGACAGTGAATGAATTAACAGGGTGCATAAGGTTTCTTAAGCAGTAATGTGGAGCTTAGTTCCAAATTATTTGCATCTCTAGGTCCTCTGTTTTAAGGTGCTTCCTTTGGCTTAGGGCTTGGCCAATGTTAATAAAATATAAATATTTATACTGGCCTTTGAATTGTTAACTGACTCAAGCAATAGCTTAGCAACTGAGATAACAGAGGAGGTTATCTCTAGCATTCTCTAGCTATGAAAGTCTTCAGAAAAAATCATCTCGTGGCCCATAGTGCACAGGGACTACAACATTTTTGGAGTTTACTACTAAACAAACTGGCTTGCAGTGACTTGTGGTGCTGTGCCCTGGCATTCCTGTTGTGATTCAGGATAGCCTTGTAACTTGATTTAAGAATGAAAGGAATTGATGAAGTTATAATACTATGGGTGTGATGAGCACAGAAAGGCTTGTTGGTGTTTGCACTAAACCATAAAGCTGCAGAGATTATTTTCTAGCAGTCTGAGTTAGCAAATCTTCATGCTTTAAATTAAACCCTGCAATGTATGAGTGTGTGCGTGTGTGTGTCACATCAGTATGTGTAATACATGTGTGTGCTTCAGGCAAAGAATAATGCAAATGATTTTCCATTTTAAAGTGCTTCTTCTGCTGCTCTTATTTGTGTTTTGTGTATTAGGGGTTTTTGTTTAGTTGGTTTTTTGTTGTGGTTTTATCTTTTTAATTTTTTTTTTTAAGAAATTAGATATTTCTATAATTTCATGTTCTTCCCATGCTGGGGACACTGGAGCTGGATGCAGTGCACAAGGATGGTGTTTCATGAGATAGGAGTAGAGGCCTATTCCATCAATGCTTTTTTAGCTGATGGAAAAAATACAAGCACACTTTCTTCTTATGACTTACAGATTAATCAGAGAAGCACAATATATTTTTTAATTTAAAATGCACAAGATTTTGTTTTTCTACCCCTATGCCTAGAAAGTAGATATCAGTATCTTGGTAAACTTGAGCTGTGTTTTATAGAGTATTAGCTGTGAACCCCCTTAAAAATTAAACACCACCTGTACTAATTTAAAATAGTTTTGCACTGTTGCACAAGCAAGCAATATCTAGTGCATTAAAAAAACCTAAGCAACTGTAGCAGTTGTGAAAAAATATGATTATGGTTAACTGGAGATTTATTTCATTTGCAGTATCCAGTTCTGAAGGATAATTTGTGACACCTTTTTTTTCTGAATGATATGATGGGTTGTAGTTGGCTGCTAAAGATTTCCTAGGATAATTCTCAGAGGAAGCCAGCACAACAATGTGCTTGCAGAATAGTAAAATTATAAGTAAGGTAGAGTTTGATTAATGCTGCTCTCAAAGGAAAGCTTTTTTCTTTATTCCTCTCCAGAAGTGGGTTGGCACTCCTGTAGTCAGACTGTAGCACTGATTATGTTGATTGCTCTATCCATTTATAAAGATGGAAATAGAAACAACACAAGCCTCCTAGTATTGGACCTTTTTACACCTTGTAGTACTTAATTATTTTCTGTTTAGTTCAGGTATTTCTAGAGGCCCATCTATTCTGGGCTTTGCAAATTGCCAAGCAGCCTCATGTTACTGCCCTTGGCTGGTACTGCTGATACTCTGAATATCTGAAAATTAGAACTAGATTTCAGTTTATGCTTTGCAGCTCCAATTTAGGAGTGCTATCAGTGTAAATATAACAGTTTTTTTTCTCTTGTTGCCATATTTAATATTTTCTGGCTCGACAATTTTTTTCAGTTAGTGTCTCCTAAGAGTAGGACCCCTACAATGTGGGTCATGGTGATTGCAGCAAAGCAAACAGACAAATGTTCAGTCTTCTACCTGCAGACCAGAGGCCCTAAAACCATCACTAAAAAAACAAGAAAGATTGTTGTGTCCTTCAAAGGCATTTACTCATTCTTGGGTTGTGACATGCCATAAATAAATTGCCTGTGCAAATAGTGTATTTATTACTATACTGGGACCACTCCTCACTCAAAAAATAATACTACTACTGTGCTGTCTTTGTAAAAATATTTTCCACCTAGAAATGCAATCTTGTAGCCTTTAGCAGAAAGCTAAGGGAATGTGCTATAGGGGTGGTATGAAATCAGGCTGAAATGTGATGTTCCTTGAAAATTTCTAATATTTAAAGATTGAGCCAGCTCCAAATAAAAGATTTGAGTGTCAGCTGTACCAAAACTTTAGAAATGTCATTCATTGCTTGCTTTACCAGTTTCTCTCCAAATTCTCAGGTAATTCACTCAGGTAATATGTATATGCAGAGTTGATTCATTTTATTAAAAAATTCTTACAAGATGAAACTGAAGTTCTTCAGTTCTGAGCTTTATTAAGCTAAGAACAAGCCTGCACTACAAGTAAACTTTTGGCTTTCAGTCAAAATTGCTAATTTTCTGCAATAATTCAGGCATTGCTCATCTTCTCTTTCAAATAATATCACATGATATCCTTGTAGACAGATATCCCTGCTTAATACCCCCGTTAAAGATCTGGATGGTAGGGCAGAGTGAGCAGCTCAGCAATGATGCAGATGATACAAAGCTCTGAGGAGTGGGTTTTGTACCAGACAGATGCAGAGAGGAACCTCATGAGGTTCAACAAGGGGAAATGCAAAGTCCTGCAAGCTGGGGAGGAATGACCCCATGCACCAGTACACACTGGAGGCCCTCTGGATGGAAAGCAGCTCTGCAGAGAGGGACACTGGCATCCTTGGTGGCCTGCAAGATGCCCACAAGCCAGCAAAGCACCTTCATGTCTGTACTGAGTTGCAATACAGGATGTGACCAGAAATGTGTATTCTATCACCATCTGTTGAAGCCGGGTGGGGCAGTGATTCCTTATCTCCGTGGCACATATTATCTGCTAATGGCCCATCTTTGAAACCAGCTGGGGCAGTGTTCTCTATCTTTTCCACAACCCATCCTCCCTCCAGGAAGAGATCATCTGCTGCTGGCCCATTGAGTCCCACTGTATGGCTGAAAATTACATCATCCCATGGGGAGAAGCTCCAGCCAGGGGGAGGAACCAAGCCTTTCCTACCTAGATAAAAACTGAGATTTTGGACAGCAAGATACCTTATTTACATTGGATTTCCTACCTAGATAAAAACTGAGATTTTGAACACCAAGGTACCTTCTTTCCACTGGATTCCAGAGGAAAGCCAGACCTTTCCACATCATCCCTGGACCTTCAGAGGAAAACTGCACCTTCTACAGGAGCACTGCTCCAGCTGAACCACATCTGCCACTGCAGGAGGATGCAGCCACCATTTGATCGGACTGCTACCAGCACCCTGACTGACAGGGTGTCAGGTTGGATTCTGACTCTGTCAGTGTTTTGGGTTTGTTCTTTGTAATACTGTATTTCTATTTTAATTTTCCTAGTAAAGAACTGTTATTCCTAATTCCCATACCTTTGCCTGAGAGCCCCTTAATTTCAAAATTATAATAATTTGGAGGGAGAGGGTTTACATTCTCCATTTCAAAGAGAAGCTTTTGCCTTTATTGGCAGACACCTGTCCTTCAAACCAGGACAATGCCCAAAGCAGCCATCTGTGTTCTGAGCTGGGTGAAACATCCTTGTCAGTGCTGGTGAAACACATCTGGAATGCCATGCCCAGTTCTGGTTTCTCCTGGCACAAGTGGGATATGGACTCTCAGGAGCAGTTCTAGCACAGGCTGATGAGGATGGTGAGGGAACAGGAGCACCTCTCATTCAAGAAGAGGTTGGGAGAGATGGGTCTCTTCTTCTCACCCTACTGACAGAACAAGAGAAAAAGGGAAGAAAATTAAAGCGACTGTCCACACAAAGAATATCCTTCCCTTTGTGTTAAGTTTGGTTTTGGTGTTGTTTTTTTTTTTTTTTTTTGGGTTTTTTTGTTGGTTTTTTTTTTAGTTTTTGTTTTTGTTTTTGTTTTTGTTTTTGTTTTTGTTTTTGTTTTTTTTCAGTAATTAGTGATCATTATTTATATGCTCCCTGAGATAATTATTCTTTTGGTCATGTCCTCTGATCCTTCTTCTGTTGCCAGAGGGTTTAGGTCAATTACAGTAGTTGAAGATCAGAGAAACTAAACAACAAGGAAGAACAGTTGGTCACTGAGCAAAATGCCAGGGCTTGAAGACAGACAAGAAAATTTTCATTAATATTCAAGTGAAGTAAAATGTTTCAACCTGCAGATATGTATCTTGAAAGCTGCAGTTGCAGACTGTCATATATCAGTCACATTTCCTGAGTTATTTTGCTGCTTTACTACCAGATTTCTTTTGCCATATTCTGAGCAGTTTACTCTCCTCAGTATTTAGTATTTATTTTACACTTTTATCCTAATTTATTAACTTCTAAGATGCCTTACTTAAAGAGCTCTGAATCTGTATGGTCTCGTATACTCCAAATTGGGAAAAGTATTCTATTTGAAAATATGCAACAAATGAATTTTAGACATGGGATATGGGGATGTTTGGAACTAACTAAGCACTGCTAATATTTTCCCCAAATGGACAGGATCACTGGGTGACTATTAGATTATGTAAGTTGATATCAATTTCCATTTTATAACAAACAGAATGAAATTAATTAAATTTGTTCAATTCCTGATCTATGAACATGAAGAAAAAAGTTTCAGTTTAAACAATGCTTATTTTTTTGGAAAGTGGGGTGGTAGTGGGTGTAGGTTGTGGGAAGAGTGTAAGAAGAAGATATAAATTATGTTATTTAATATGAAATTTATATATGTCCCATACACTTGTATGAAAACTCAGCAGAAAGCAAGAGTTTTTTTACATTTCTAAACCAAATAAGAACTAAAAAGACCTTTTTGTAGTAAAATGTTGAGGACATGAAGAACATGAACCATGAAACCTTAAAGGCATGACTTTTTGACTATAAGAATTTGTTTTCCAAGTTAAACTTATTAATATTAAATTTTCTTTTTTTAACCTAAGTGTTACGATCATTGTGTTGTGAGGATTTCATGTCATTAGTTCAAGATCTTTTATTCATTAAATAATAATTTTAAAAATCCCCTGTCATTTTGCATTTTCTTCTGGAAATCAGCATTTTAGAGCTCTTGACTGCTGATGGAGACCATCAGCTCATCCTCATTTTGTTGGTTTTGAGGTACAGGAGCACTGGAGGGTCTTCAAGGCTTCCTCGCTGAACTGTTACCTAAATCTGAGGCTGGTAAAGACAAATTTTCAGGAAAATCTTCAGCTGCCATATGGCAAAACATTAAAACTCAACACTCAAACTTGGTAGGAAAAGTCAAGATGTAAGCTAAAATCCCATATAAATATTCTACTAAAACAGCATATAAAAGTGTGCTTTAAAATAGAATTTTTTCATAAAAAGATATATATCTGTCAATATATTAACAAAGGATTTTTTAAAAACTAATTAGTGTTTCATTAATCTTCATTAATTAGATGGAGAAATTTTGAAATTTCAAACTGAAAAGGAATGGGGTTTAGGGAGTTTTTATTTTCATTTTTATTTTATTTTGTTAGTTTTTATTTTATATGGAAATAGGAAAAAGCAAGATCTTAGATTAACTGTAAATTGACATTGCTATGTTATTTGATGTAAACAAAAATATTTACTTTTCAGTTAGATAACATTAAGGTTTGATGTTGATACTCAAATAGAAATGTAAGCAATGTTCCAATTCTATTAATTGATCTGTGCTCTCTTTTCCAAAAAGCAGAGTGAATGAAATTTCACCTTTATAAGTATATACACTCCCTTACATCCCTTTCAACTTTCAGTTTTCCAAAGGTTTAACTTTGTTAAAACCTGAAGGCAGAGATAGGGAAAATATTGCTTTTCCCGATAAGGATGGTAGAATTTTTTTGCAAGTTGTGATTTTTTTTTTTTTTTAATTTACAGAGTCTAGCACTCTGTTTTTGTAAATACAGTTTACAGTAGGCTTGAGGAAGAAAATAACTATTTTCAGCCCTTGATAAAAGTTATGAAGCTTTTTTTTGCTCTCAACTATGTGCTACAGGAAAACCTTACATAGCATAGAGATAACCAATCTGTATTTTCTTTCCTTAAACTGATGCAGCATTCTGAAATGAAACTAGTAGGAAACATGTGCATGATCTCACTATAGCTCCATGATCATTGCATAAAACAGTAATGCAATGAATATTTTTAATAAGACCAGAAACCTTAATTGCTTTAAGATTTTATTTCTGTTGCCATAGCGATTCTGAGAAAACTCTAATGCAACAACTGAATCAACTTCCTGCCGTGGAAGCAATCCAAAAATCAGAACAAAAGCCTCCTACAGACTGGACGTGATGTCCTGGATTGTTATCATCCAGCATACATGTCTCAGTAAAGTAGCAGCCTTTCCTAGTCTTACTCCTAGAATGCTCCAGCTTCTTGTCTAGGGGGAGAGACCAGGTAAGTCTGTTCTGGAGTGGAAGTGTCCAGACCTTCCACTGAAAATTCTAATTTTACAACAGATTTAGTGGGCAATTGGTTTAGACAGGTTAAAAAGGCATGAGGCAATTGCACTCTTCTTCAATAGTTTAGTCTTAAAAAGAAACGCAGCGTAGCTCTCTGAATATCTTTTTGTAATGAACATTACTGACCTTATTTCCATTCCTTCTCTCTTCTGGTTGTTGGTGATATGTCCTTTTGCCTGCTGCTGAGAGAACAGCTGAGGTGAGTGGCACAGGAATACAGCACAGCAAGGAAAAACAAGTTATTGCCACCTGTCCTCCTATCCTTGTCCCCCAAACAGCAGCAGGAAAACTAAGCCAAGCATTCCAGGTTTAGCCACATGTTTGCCTCTCTATTACACCATCTCCTTTTGCTGTTTGCAGGAACAATTTAGATCCATTCTGCTCATCCCTAGAACAGCTGCCTTCAATCTTGCCTGGGCCATTGAGAAATCTTGAGCCAGTTTGGAGGCAATGAAATGAGGACACAACAATAGAATTGATATCATGGATAGGCAGTTTTTATGTCACTGGTTCTCTGGTAAACAGAGAATTATTTTATGAGACACATACACATATTTTGGTGAAGAGAACAGGTTTGCTTTTCAAAAGGTTAGGTGTTGTCTGAGAAATAATTCCTAGAAGTCTACAGCTACCAAGGAAACCTGCAGACATGTCTAGTCATTTTCTGTGTTAAAAAATCAGGTTTGAAACTGTCAAGATATATCATATTTTCAATTAAATACCCTCTGTAAAGGGTAAGAGGAATATGAAAAATCACCTGGGTGTTAACAGAAGCATTAGAAAGGTGTTAAATACATCTTCAGAGAACTTGAAACTAAACATATCAGACACAAAATTAAGTGACACAAGTCTGCTGGGGCTTTTTTGCCCCTGTACCCACAGTACCAAGATGTTTTGACACAGGCATAAATATTCTTCTTGGCTGCCTTGATGCTGAGCTTGTCCCAGAAACTGCAGTGCAGGAGGAAGAGGGCAAAATGTGAAAGCATTCTTGCACTCTGGCAAAAGAGAATGGGAACAAAATTCAGAAAGTGACCAAAATTTAGATTAAGTTTCATGTTATTCTTAGTAGAAGAAACAGTAGCAGCACTGCAGGGAAAATAACAGGTGTATTTTGTGGTGTTACAGAAAATATTTATACAATCCTTGAGTTCAGCACAGACTTTTTTAGCCTACACAAGAGATTTCAGTGGGCCTCTCAGCCTAAAGAAATCACTTTATACCACAGAAAATGACAGGCATTAATAAGTTCTGACAAGCAATTTAACTACAGCAGTATATTTCAAAACAGTGCTCTTAGATTTGTTGTGATTTTTTCATGACAAAGGTGTTGCAACAAAACAAAACCTCTCTAATCTCAGAAGACCCATTTTTATTTGTGAGTTCTTTATTTTGCTCCTGGTTATTGGCAAGTGTTTGAAATGTCCTTTGTTAAATTGAGGGAATGTTTCACAAATTATTTTTTTTCAGAAAGAGAAATTTTATTTCCTACCTCGCCTAGTCCAAGACATACAGAATTGAACAATTGCTTTAAAATTGCTTTAAAAAAGTAAACAACCACAAAGAAGGTTTCTATGTAAAGAGTGTCAAAAGGCATAGGAGAATCTGAGCTGTCTGCTTTCATGTTAGTATTTAAAAACATATATTTTAAATCTGTGAAACTATAGCAGGTTCTGCATATTCTTCCTACAAAGAAACAAGTGAACTTTCTTCTTTCTACATCTTTGATTCAAGATTAAAATCTTAATGTGGGAAATAGTCTTCATTCTGGAAACCCCACACATAAAGTTTTGTAAATGCCCTTTCAACCTAGGCCACGTTATTTTAGATTTGAAGTTGCAGCAAATGCTGGCATAGGTATTTTATTGTAGTGCAAACAGAATCCTGAGAGGAAAAGGTTCCTTTTGTAGCCTGAAATCTGATTCTGTGCTGTTTTGTCCACCTATAAAGTCCATGTGGCTTATGGGGACTGGGGCATTTTTGCCCCAGGAGATGACAAATATCTATTTAAAGAAGTGGCCAAACTTGTTTCTTGTGGCCTGGGCTGCTGTAAAAGATAAGAACTGTCTTGGCTGTCTCCAATTTTACCTGGAGGGTGTTGAGATACACTGTGGGTGTGTTTGTGCACACTCACCTGAACTGAGTGTATTATTAGCACACGCTGAAATGAAAGTGCACTTTGATGATTGATATTCCTAATAAGTAAGAGCTTTGAGCAGGTACAAATGCACTTCTAAATCAGTGCACTTCATTAACTAACTCCTTGAATAGTGGGAAGGCTGGCCAGGGAGCAGCTGGCCCACTTCCCTGAGCCCTGATTCTGGCTGCTACAGCCTGTTTTGCTGACCATCAGGAACCACATGCTTTGCTGCTTTTCATTTCACACTCCTGAGTATAAATTAAGAGTTAATCAGAGTGGCTCCTGGATAGTCAGACAGGGAACTCTTCTTAACAATTGCCCTGCTTTGACCATACAGCTGTTGACTGAAATTACCTTGTGGCATTAAAAGTTTTAGTGGGTTCTGCACACTTTACCTGTCATCAGTCACTTTTGCCACACACATGGGTAAGAGCTGCTGGCTGAGTGGAATGGGGAGGAGCAGCAAGTGCATATTTCAGTGAGAAAGAACTGGAGGTATCAAACCAAGAATAAAGTAGTAACAGGTTACTTTTCAGGGTCTTCCCTTCACTTTTAATTCCTTGGTGTTCTACTGCCTTTGCATAGCTGATAAAATCTGCAAGTCCTGGTCAACCCCAGTTAAATGCTATTTTGAGAAACAAACAATGCAGAAGTCACTTGCACATTTTGTGCTAGTGAAGTGCACAGAATTTGTCAGCAGGTTACAGACTGCTTTGAGTATTCAGTTCAAGCCACTTTGATTGGATAAGGATCTGGAGTTTAATTAATTTTGTCACCATTTTGATGTCTATTAATGTATTTACACCATTTCTACATGACTAATGTCATATAACAGCCATAAGAGTGTAAGCAAAAACTGCACTTTCTATGCTGCCCTGCTTTTTGTAGCCTTTGTATCTGCCTTGACAGGACTTTCTGCCAAGCTCTAATTGGCTGGAATATTCACTGAACTGAAAATTGCTGTCAATGTTTGCTTAAATATGCAAGTATTTGTTGTAAATACCTGTGATGATTGGTTAACTGTAGCTCTTCATGCAGGATCTGCAAAGATTAAGGACACAGTTTACCCTGGAAAGAACTCTTTTAAAAAATTAACAACAACAACAACAAAACAAACCTGTGTAACTTCTTTTCTAATGTCCTTTCCCTTTAATTACTCTTTAATTTTATTTTAATACTTTATTTTAATACTCTTTTCCTTTTAATTACTCTTAATCCTTTTAATTAGTCTTGTAGAAATTACTAATATCTTAGTTTTCAACATCTAGAATGAAATTTTATTTGGTAATTTTTACATGCATTCATTTTTTTGTTTGATTTTTTTTTTCCCATGTACTGTGTGAGTCAGATCTGTTAGTGTAAGGTGTGGATTTCTGGCAGTTTCTCAAGTACATACATCATGGAATCATCTGTTTGTTGTTCATCAGATAGCAATCATGTTTTCTACAACCCAAGTAGTAAATGAGCACCTTTAAAGAATTTTGGTGAAAAATCCTGAGATGGAGTAGATACTGATTTTAAAGGCTATTTTTTGGTTTTAGCTGGTTCACAGGACTCTTGTCATATTATGCTCACTCAGTATATTTTCAGAAATATTACCTGAAAACCAGATAAAAGCAGAACAGCTTGTAAAAAACCATGGAAACACTGAAGAGTAGATTTTATCATTCCAGAAGGAGTTTAAAGCACAGCCACCCAACAAACAGCTGAATTAAGGTGTGTTCAGCAGTTTGAAGCTATGTATCATATGGATGTCAAAACATCTTTGTGTGGCAACTGTTTGAGGCTGTTTCTTCTTTATTAGGGAAGGCACCTGGCAACAGCAGTACAGAACAATTTAATTGACAAAGCTCTTAAAGAAAACAGAGATAAATCTGAAAATGAAGATGTGCTCTTTTCAGTTGTGTTATTTATTTGTATTTGTTTAAACAGAGGCTCATCAAGTTGTTTGTTATGAATAGTTCTCATAGCCTTCAGATGCAGTCTGTAATCAGAGCAGTAATAAGGAGCCTTGACATTTTTCTTAGAATTGTTCTTAAAAGTAGCCCTTGCCCTGTACCCTCTGGGAATATATGTGTGCATATGCACATTTCAATGTTCATAGAAGGAAGAATTATTTGTCAAGAGCATGAAGTAAAATTTGAGAGCCAACAAATATTTTCACAAATTTTTCAAGGGAGACCTGAAAAGAAACAAATAATTGCTTGCAGTTTGTTGGATTTTTTAATGAATTGTTTATTGGTGCATTGTATTGTGACCTATTTAGCTCATAGTATGTTTCTACACAGCTGCCCTTTACTAGTTCAGTTGAAATGCTAATTTTCTCTTGTGTATGCACATACTGTCTCTCACAAAACGCTGCTGGGGATGTTATTCTTCCAAGAGACCAGTGTGACAGTCTTTTCGACTGAATGGTTGGGGTTTTCTACTGAGCAGTGTCTGGAATTGGATGTGGAATGTATGCAAAGATAATGAAAATTTCTCTATAATAATTAATAGAAAGAATCCAGCTGTCTGCCCCTGCTTTGTGTGTTCCTGATACAAATAAATGAGGACATTTTAAAAGCACTAGCCTCTCTTCTGCACCAGCCCCTGATGGCTTACCCTTCACTTACTCAATTGTTTGGGTTATGTTTACTAGTCATTATTGACCTCTTTGTTAACATAGCTACTGTTGACATCACTCCCTATCCAAGAGAGATAAGGCCTTGTGTTCTGTTGCATCGTTACAGGGCAGCTGTCCAAGTGCAAATTGTTCATCTATATTTGAAATATTTGTCTTCTGAGCTCTGTAATGAGACTTGTTTACATGGGGGAGGGGTGCAGAAAAACCCTTCTAAATGAATGCAGTAGACTCAGTATAAAACCCCACAATAATTCAGTGAAATAGCAAGGAGAATGTGTTTTCCAGCTGCTGTTTGTAGATCCCTGTTGCTAGGGTGCTTGATATCACAGAGTATAACCCTGTCCCATGGTTACGGTCCGCCTATCTTTGCTTTTCTTAACAACAAGGTTAAAGACTATACCCCCATTACTTATCTGATTAGAACCAGCTCAGAAAATTAATTCTGAGAGAAAAGAATCTTATGAAGCTCATATAATCATCAGGATGTTGGATTT
This sequence comes from Oenanthe melanoleuca, assembly GCF_029582105.1. Lineage (NCBI taxonomy): Eukaryota > Metazoa > Chordata > Aves > Passeriformes > Muscicapidae > Oenanthe > Oenanthe melanoleuca. The sequence goes on from NC_079335.1 coordinate 92,429,754, forward strand.
CATTAATGAACTCCTAAGCCCGTGAATGACTCATTGGAGAGGTGGACATGGAAACCTGCCTTGCTTGCATTCATGTTATTGGCTTTAATTAGGGGAAACATGTCCTTCAGTGTGATAACTTGCTGCTGTAAGAACAATGTCTTTGCAGAAAAGGGAAGCTTTTGCTCTTTAGAACAAGGCTGGCTGTTTGCATCTTGCATTAAAAGCCTGAGCCACTTAACCATGTAGTCACTGGACAACTGGATCATACATCTCATTGCCCTTTTCTATGCTAGTAGGTTGTAGAAGACTGCTCCTTCTCAGTTCACTCAAACATCTCCTTGGTACTGATTAACCAGTGTCAAAATGTGTTGTAGGAACTGCAGGAAGCAAGCAAATGAGTTTTTTTCCTGCAAAAATCCCAATGCTTTGTGCTCTCAACAAATAAAACAACAAAAAGGAAGAAAGTAATGCATTAACACCTCTGGCTGGAAGAAAAGAAAGCAGAGATCAGAGAAAATATCCCAAGTTACCAAAATACTCCTTTGGGCCTCTAGTTTTCTCTACTTGGTGATTAAGTCCCATTGTCTTCAATGGTAAACCTTGTTTACCATTCACGAGCTGAATCAATCCTTCCCTGACCTCATTAGCCCAGCTGCTGGCTGTATTCTAAGCTATGTGGCTGCTTAGCTGCATCTGACATGCTATTCTTTCTTTTTCTACCACCAGTCAGGACCAGAACAGCTCAGAGGGCTTTAAACTCCTGAAGAAATCCAACTGCTGTTAGTCTGGGCTGTAAATCCCCTGGCTTGTTATAATCCCTCAGTGCAGTGACATGCACAGTGCTTGAAACTTCAAAGTGCCAAGACTGGGGCTGGTATTAAGCTGAGAAACACACATGCAATCAGTCTTTTTAAGATGGGATATTTTGATTAAAAACGCTTTCCTGAGTTTCTCAAGTTTTCACTGCATTGATGCCTTGCCATAAAGAATTCTCACCAATAAATCAGCCTTCTTTTAATGGTACTTTCTGAAAAGGAGATTCTGAACAACATCCAGCTACTTTGCCATGGCTCCTCTGTTCTGGGAGCTTACTGGCCCCAAATTCATCTCTTGTGATAACACAATCTCAGGGTTATTCTTGTGTTTTTACATGAGTAGTAAGTGTTCTAGAAATGGCTGTAAAGAATGATTTGCTTGTTTTGCCTCTTTGGCTGTGCTTTCTCTTTTTTTCTGCTCATGTCCAAACATGGGGGCAGGAATGAAAAACTAAGATGCAGCTTGTCATCTGCTGGTCACCTTCCAAGAAGTGACTTCCTTCACTAGAGTTAAGGTGGTTTATCACCTCCATATGATCACTACAAAGGGCAGATAATACCAGACTGTTTTTAAGTTTGTGGTTGTGCATCTGCCATACTGAGCATATTTTGGTTAGAGGGCACCATTGATCCTTTAGATTTTCCATTTGTTTGGGCAACTAAACCTATTTGAAGGGATGAATAACAGGCTACAGTAACAGTCATAATGTGACCCACATATGAATGACCAAACTGCATGGTCCCAACTGCAGTGGGGACTTGAAAGAAAAACCCTTTAATGGACAAGTACAGGGTCCAAATTCCACCCCATCAGTAATTTTTCAATCTCCTGTTTTAGATAACAAAATGCCTGTAAATGAGCTTCACACATTCTCTTAGCTGTATGTGTGCAAAGTTTAAAATTTAAAATTAAATGACCAGTTCTGAGGAGGCAGAATATTAGTCCAGGAGGATCCTTCTCTGGTTTGACAGGAATTACTTGAAGAGTACCAAGGAACACCAAACTGAGTATTCCACCAGAAGGGTGCTCTAACCACTCCTAAAGTTCCAGTATTCATGGGCTTTTAAAAATACTCCTCTGAAAAAGTAGAGTTGAAGAACCATCATCAAAAAATAAGTAGTTCTGCAAGAAGGCTACTGAAGTTTTAAGTTCCTATAATTTCTTTTAAATCTCTAGCTTTAAAATGGTTCAGTTGCTTACAACCAGTGTCAAATCATACGGTACCAGAGGGGTTAAATTACCAAATTCAATTCCAAAAGAGTTCCTGTCTGTACAGATGTGGCTAAAAATAGTCAACATTACCAGTTCTTAGTCTTATCAGGAATTGTTTGTCAAACTAAACCCTAGATGTGAGAGAATTCATAGATGTTCCTGTATGCTCATAATGCCAACATGACAGTTCTGTGAAATTCCCTGGTTTGTTGAATTTTCTCTGCCCATACATGTACTATAATTTTCTCCCTTTTTAAACTTCTGCTTGTAAAGTCCTGTTTTAAAAGGTTATAGATATACTGGATGTCTGGATGATCCAGAATATTTACCACCTTGGCCACCTGCAGCTTTGCCTAGCTGAGTCTTGAAAACTTTCAGGGCTGGAAATATCAAATATCTCTGGCAATCTGGCAAACTTGTTCTGATATTTTTCCTGACATCCAGCACAAAAATGATAAAGCAAGAAGAAGTCCACAGCTTTAAAAAAGCAAGACATCTTTCTTCAAATGATATCTAAAACTTTAGCTATCCATATTTTAAAGGGGAAGAAGTGGGTCTTATTTAACGCCAACATTTATCCAAATAAACAAGGTGAGAACTTGTACCAGGTTGACAAGTGAACACATCACATTATTTTTGCTAATTTCTTGTGGTGAAAATCTAGCAATCCTGAAAATGGTAATTTACTTTCCTTTCTCCTATCCTTCACACCTGTTGCCTTTTTTTCCCAAGATTTTCCAGACACATTCATGGGCATCCCTCTAGGACTGGTTGGAAAGATTCTGCAGACTTCTGTAAGAACATTATTATAATAATGATAAATCATGTACAAGAGTCTAAAGCTCTCAAGTGAGCTTAACTGAAGAGATATTGTTGTGGTAAAGCACACTCTATTTTTTTTTTTCCATGTGAGATACTTCTTCACTTCCCAGCTCCACTTTTTACTTAAAATTCTTGTTCACACCACCTTTGAAAAAATTATTATGATTTGTGCAACACTGCATGTTCTTTGTTCCTAGAAATGATAGAAAAACTTTGTTGAGCTCTGTCAACCCCCTTCAAGTCAATGTGTGAGAGAAAAATGTTTCCTTCTCTGTGCAGTCAGGGTTGTCTTTGTGGGCTTAGTGGGTGTTTTTTCATTAGTTCTGTGGGGAGGTAATAAGCATGGGTTTGTATGTTTATTTTATTACAGAACACTAGTATGCTGAGGGCATGATGAAGCAGATGATATTCTCTGCTTTGTTGCCCTTGGGAAGGACTCAGACTGTCACAGACTGGCAGCCAAACAGTTTGTTGGAACAGCAGCTTTAGAGTATGACATAATGTGCTTTCAAATCTCTTCTGAGTTGGGTCAAAGGAAAACAACCCAAAGGATTGACCACAAAGAGAGGATTTGCCTGCTGTAAGGTTGCTGAGGGGCTCTGACCCAGATATAAGTGGAACTGTGGCATTTTCTTTCCAGTAGTACAAAAATGAAGAGGGGAATCCACTTCCAGTTTAAAGTAGACATTGGCACTGGTTCTAGAACAGGCCCCAGAACCCTGTCTGTTCTCACCTAAAATTTCATTTTGCTTTATTTTTAAGATTAGCCTTGTGAATAATTTTAGTGTGGGAGAACAACTGAGAAGCTCTACTAGAAATTACATAATTCCTCTGCAAATAATGCAGCAACTATTAACACTATGCCTGTAAATTAATTTATTGTGACTTTTAAAGTGAAACTCATAGAAATCAAGCTCCTATGAGAAATGTTGAGGTGGTGCTTTGCATTTTGCAGATTCTTCTGTAAAACAGTTTTCAATTTTATTGCTAAGCTTTGACTGCATATCATAACTTTTTATCAGCATAGTTATGCTAAATAATTAGCATTATTAGCTAAATATGCCAGGAGTTAAACTCTATGATCCCCATGTGTCCCTTTCAACTCAGCATATTCTCTGATATAGTCTCCTAGGAGAAAGTAGCATAGATTTTTCCAATGGCAGATAATATAGCACTGGGAGACAGTGTTTTCAAGAACAGAGCTTTTAGCCATTCAGTGTTCTCACATGAAGCTAAAAAACTCTTGTAAAAGTGCTAATTCCCATGCCATTTTTCATTCTCATTTCAGGCCAGGATTTCTGGTACTGTATTGCCTTGATTGCAGCTTTGCTTTCCCTCCAGAATTCGGTTTAGATCTCTGATACTCCTTTGTACCCTAATGTATCCCCATCTGATCCAAAAGAGGGAACTGCTTGGAGGAGATGGGGAAGCTGACCAGTACACCAGGAATTAAATTCAGTAGTAAATTAAATGAGAGAATGAATTTGGGAATACATACCAGGCAGAATCTAGCCTCTTGTAAATGCAGCTTTCCCTTGTAGCTGTCAAGGGTTTTTTATGTATTTAAAAGAGAAGTAAATTTGAAATAGCTTGAGGCATTTAATATCTTATTCAAACAGATCTGTGAAGGCACTGTGGCTGGTATAATGCAATAATTGCCTGGAATTTCCAATCTATTCCTGTTCACTAGAATGGCCAGACACGCTCCTGGCCAGCAGAGAATGGTATAGCCATTATTGCTGCTGTATTTGGGTCCATGACTTGAAACTGGTTTGTTTTTTTTAAACTGTGACACTGCCTCACATAGACCACAGTTAGATCTGCTTCTTATCTCCGTGGCTGGAGGTATGTACTAGTTTTTTATTATATCCTGTTGTGTCTAAATTAGCTAATTTCAGTGGAGGACCAATCAATGTGGCATAAAATGTAAGAAAACTCTGTGTGACCATACAGAAGGGGATGATTTTTATTTCAAAGCTTCTCTCACTTAGCTCACTCACTTTTATTTCACTCATTCTGTCAGAAGAACCAAGGTATGTATATTCAAGTGGTGTGGCCAGGATTACTTCTGGCAGCATGTCCTGGTTTCCACTAGGGTATAGCTAATTCTTTTCCTAGTAGCTGGTACAATGTGATGTTCTGAATTCAGCATGAGACTGATGTTGATAACACACTGATGGCTCAGTTGTTGCTCTGCAGGGCTTACCCTGAGCCAGGGTTTTCAGGTTCCTGTGCTCTGCCAGTGAGGAGCTGCACAAGGACCTGGGAGGGAGCATGGCCAGGACAGCTGACCCAAACTGGCCAAAGGGATATTCTGGACCACAGAACACCATGTTCAGCATACAAACTGGGGAGAGTTGGCTGGGAGGGGCCAATCACTGCTGGCAGATGGGCTGGGAGTCAGGCAGTGGGTGGTGAGCAATGGTACTGTGCGTCACTTGTTTCTTTTGGGTTTTCTTCCTTCTCTTTTTGTTATCTTGCTTTTCATTATTATTATTAATCACTATTACACTTAAATTTATTTTGATTATTAAAATGTTCTTAACCCATGAATTTTTATATTTTTTTTTATTCTCCTCCCCATTATGGTGTGGGGCTAAGGGGGGAGTGAGTGATTGGCTGCTTGGTGCTCAGTTGTCAGCTGGGGTAAAACCACAACACAGCAGAACAAGGGGCACTGCTTACTAAGTCCTTGGCACATGTCCTGGATTATTCATTATCTGTAACTATATCCTGGTTCTCCTGAACATATCTTTTGTACCTTTCTAAGTTCAATTACAGTAATTGTTAAAATTCTTTTCTTTCATCGTGTCCTACCTCTGAGTGTTATTAGCACTACTATTTTATTAATTATTGTTTTGCCTCCTTTTCTAACAATAGTCTGTTCTTTGTTTGCCTAATTAAATATCTTGATAAGCTGAATGTTTATGTGCTGAGACTGTGATGACCTGCTGTTCTGCAGCAAGGTTTGGAGTGTGGGTAAGGTGAGAAAGAAGATGCAGGGAAATTTCTTTAGCTCAATATGAAAGACCTGACAACAAATGGCTTAATAAAATAGCTGCTTTAAGAAGTCAGAATAAATAAGACAAAATTAAAACAGGAGTATAGGTAGGGAGTAAGCCTATTGTCCCTTCAGATACTGAGCAGCATGCAGCATCAGGTGGACCCTGGGCAGACTTTGGCACAGCATGCTATGCAGATACCATCTGTGGACAGAAGTTCCTCCTCTTTGGTCCTTCAAGATATTTAATAGTGTTCTTATAAGTAAACAAGTCTACTCCTGAAGGTTCTGGAGGTGAGAACTTCTGGCAGCACTGCTGGACATGGGCAAGGTGGAGCAGGAGCTGCCTGCAGCCAGCTGCTGGGGTGACTCTGCAGATGTGGGACACACAGAGCAGAGCACAGCCCGAGGGCCACACTGGTGTGCAGGGCACAGCAGGGCACGGCACAGCACAGCTCAGCACAGCTCAGCACAGTGCAGCTCTGTGCCTGCTCATGCAAGCTGCAATGTGGATCACCAGCTCCTCTACCTCGAGCAAGTGGCTTCCCAGGCAGGATAAACACACCCACTGATCCAGGTGTTACCAGCACTTGCTGTTTGTTTTTTCCCCTCTGCACTCACTCATGTATTTGCGTTCATACTTGATTCATACCAACCCAAATATTTCTGTTTCTCTACTTTTGTGTGTTGTTCCTGGAAGTATAGTGGAAAATTCTGTCTCTCTCACTCAGTGCTTTTTTCCCCCTTTGACTCAAAAAATGTAAGAGATCATGAGTTTCACCTCTGAAATGTTTTACTTCAAAAATAGCTGTTTGTGAAATTAGTTCTACTTTACATTAAAGATCACAAGAATCCAAAATAAGAAGCTGCATCAATCTGTGTACTCATCTTTCCTTCTTGTTATCAGAGGAAGCACAAGACTGGGTTATCAGACTGCTGGCCATGAAACACAGTGCTCTGATTTATTTCATAAAATACTATTCTGGACATGAACTGACAGAAGGGTTCTGAGACAGTCATTATGTAACCTGGGGTTTTTTTTAGTCACTTCTGGGTGTGGTTAAATATATGAAGAATGGCATGGTAAAATTCAGTGGTTTTATTCCAGACTAACTTTTTTGGGAAAAAGGGTAGATCATGTTACATACTGTAAAACTTTGCCAAATAATTTTCACAGAGATTTCTCTCTATCATGCACTATGCTTTTTTTTAACCCTTATATTTCATTTTGGTTTTTTGCTTAGCACTTTTCTGTTTTACCCAACTGATAGACCAATAGTGCTTTGAAAAAATGTTTTCCGTTTGCACTTAATAAAATAAATCAATATTATTTTAAGCCAACTATTTATGAATCATTAGCTTACAGGGGAATGTAACAATTCACTGAACCAGAGCTTTGGAAACTGAGTTATAGAGCTCAGTTGAGATGGTAGCTGCTAAACCAGCTTTGAGTACATTGTAGTCAATTGCCTATGGGACTTTTATGTCCTTAGAACTGAAGAAGCTGCCCCTTTGATTCCAGTTATTTTCACATCTCTTGGCCATATGAGAAAAATTAATTCTTCTGGCTCATATTAGAAATTCTTCTGCTATAACAAAGGAGTGTAGGAGCATATTGAATGAATTTCCAGTGTTGAAAGGTTTTTTCTTTGTTAATTTAGTACCCATGAATGGATTTCTGTTGATGTTTGTGGGTTTTTTTCCCTTGTGGCACATCAAGTATTTTCCTTCTGCATTTCTGTGATGCAGAACTAGTTACTGTTCTTCTCCTGAATAGGATACACAACCAATATAAAAGTACAAAGCTGACAAAATATATCACGTTTGCTCTGAGTAACTCAACTGACATGATTTTAGTGATCATTCAACCATGAGCATTTAAATATGATCTGAGACTATTCTAGGAGAAGCCTGATCCCCAGTGTAGCTTTGTTGTCTGACATGGTTTGTATGGCTGCTCCACATGTGCACACACACAAAACACAAACAAAACTAAAGCAGCCTCCCCCCACCCCCAAGAAAAAGAAAAAAAAAAAAAATCAAGGGTTATACCTCAGCATTTGAGGCCATGAATGTCCTCTAGCAATGCATGCCTGATTTAACCCCATTTTAATGCCTGAGTTCTTTTCCTCCTTACACTGACTTGCTCTTGTTCACCGTGGGAGTTTTGCATTCCTAGAGCAGAAGTAGCAGAGTACGTTTTCCTATCTCAGGTATTCCCATTCATAGCCTGACACAAAATAATCTACTTGTAGCAGTACTTTGACACATCAGAGTATAAAATTTGCTGGTTTACATGTGGACAAATACTCTACTCAGACATCCTGTTACAATGGTGATAGAAGTGGAAGAAGTCTAATCTAAATGCCTGAACACAAAGATGACTTGATCAGCTTCAGCAAAATTTGACAGACCATGTGCCTTTTTATGTGGAAAGAACAGTCTCCAATTCCATTGATTAATCGAAAACTTGTTGTATTAATTGTAATTATTGACCAGAAAATACTCTGATTTTACTCTAGATGGCTGCTTACTTCATATTTTCTAGTTGCTTGGTTCCTATTTGCAAGAGAAGGACTCAGCTATTCAGAAGCTTCTAAGGAATAAGCACCAAGTGGGCAAATATGATGTTAGACATAAATCAAAAACAGCTCAGAATTTGAGAACCTTGTTTGCATTTGATCCTTTATTTCTTGTTGAACCACAGTCCTAAGCAGTACCAAACAGATTATGTGTTGATACAGTTTGGTTTGGTTTGGTTTCTTTGGGCTTTAATCTGAATTTTCTTTCTTTTTTTTTTTTTTTTTTTTTTTTTTTTTTTTTTTTTTTTTTTTTTTTTTAAGTAAAAGTAACTGAGAAAGTTGCAAATCAAATGCTACCTCCTTTTATGTTAATGATAAAGGTCTTAAATTTAGTGGGGCTAGAGCTTCATGTGTTGATTTTAGGTTGAACTTCAATAAATCCATTTATGGTGCCAGTACATACTCATACTGATCAGATGAGTTCTGACAAAGGTCTGTTTGTCTTAACACCAGTAGAAAAAATGTATCACAACTAAGCCTGCTGAATAGGTTAATGTTATTCTCTCTAGACAAGATGTAAGATGACAGGTGGTAGCTGCTTGGATAATATTCACTTAGTTTTAACACAGATCTACATCTCTTACCAATTAATTTCCTAATCAATGAATGCTTGTTAACAGTTGTCTGTTAAAAAATGTCACAATAAAAGAATTCTTACTTTCACACAAAGAAAATACTTGTGGAATCTAGTGCCAGGGGCACTCAGCAACATTTGAGATGAACAAATAGGTGATGCTGAGCAATGCTTCATATATTTTGCTATTTGCTGACACAAAGAATTAAAGCTAAACTGAACAAAAAAATACCCAGCATTTCAGATTCCAGCAGCTGACTGCTGCAAGTACCTCTTCAGGAAGCTTCTGTTCTGTGGTCAGTCTTGCTAAAGTTTTCCTCTTTCATTTTGACTTTCCCAGCTCTCCCTGATGCATTTGAGAATGTAGGTCACCTAAGGTAAAGCAGTGCTGAAAAAGCCTTGCACTAAGGAAACAGCATGGCATGGCCGTTTCCATAGAAATTCCATCAAGCTTTTTTACTGTCTTAACTGCAATGCTGAATCTTAGGTATTAGGCTTCACTGAAGCTTACCCTCTCTGCAGTTCTGAGATCCACCTCCTGGCCATTTCCCCTCCTGTCAAAAAGAGAAGTGTAATTTATATCCCCTCCTAAGAATATTTTAGAGCTCTGAAAAAGCACTGTGCTAACAAAGAGTGAAATGGGGACTATACATGTTAAATTGAATAAACTACCAAAAAGGGACAACAAAATGTTTTTCGATGATTAACTGAGGAAGAAAGAAATCAGAGAATAAATAAGGCTTCATCAAATATTTTAGTCTTTGTCCATTGTATGAAATTATATGGAATATAGATATTTGGAAATGGCTCAGTGGTACTTTTGAATGTGCTGTCTTTAACTACAAAGTCAGTGGCTTTAACTACAGAGTCACTTTACATAGAGTTAAGATATTCAGTGGATGAAGGACCTGTCTCATCATAACCTTTACATCCCTGAATGCTTCCCTAATAAGATTTTTTTCCTTTTAAGTAATGACTTTGTGATACAATATTCTACATCACTCAGATTCCTTACTGCAAAATGGACTATCCCAAATTTATGTGAGCAAAACAGGTGCAGAGGGAAAATGAGAACATTGATAGCTTCTCCATGGAAAGCCTGTGCAAATTACACTACTGGAATCCATGTTTCTTAAATTGTGATCCAAAGCACTCAATGTGCTGCAGAGTTTATCCTTTCCTACAGCTGTTCTGCATTGTCCTACTTTTTGTTAGTTTTTGCTTTTTGGAAGGGCATTGGGGAAGAGAATGTAATAGAAGTTGGAACAGTGTTCTGTCTGAGAGAAAGATCATGTGATGAGTTCTCCCAAAAAGGGCTTATGTGCAACAGAGAAGACTGAGTGAGAAAGGGTGTTTTAAACTTTACAGCTTCTGAAGCTCTGATTGAAACCTAAGTTTTCATTACAGTTCATTACTTTTCATTACAATTTTTGATGGAAGGCTTGGCAATGAAAATTTTATCTTGGTCAGTCATTTGCAGGACTATGCTCTGTACTATTAGAGTGATCAAGTTATTTCATTAATGCATGTTCACATCTGCTGCAGTCTGGCTTCCATATCTGCATGACTTTATCAATAATTTATATTTCAGTAAAAATGATGAGCAGTCCTGATTCCTTAAATATAATCAGATTAGCTTCTGTACAAAGTTACAGGACTGCATATAGCAAAATACAGAATGTCCTAAGTCAAACATTTTGTGTATGAGAATGGCTCATAGTTTTTTATGCTTGGTTACTGATTTGAACTTCTGCCACACTGTTCACGAATTTAAATGTTCCTTGCAATTTCAAACATTTAGAAATACATTTGTACTGCTAGTGGGTATCTGGCAGGTAGCTAGTTTTGCCCTCCTGTAAAGTGACTATGTAAAGTGACAAGTAGCTGTACATAAATGGACTGTGTGTAACACAGTACGGCATATTGACAGTATGTATGCCACACTTAGATATACAAATGACAATATTTATGGCTATTGATAAAACTTGGAAAGCCATATATAATTTTCATAAGATGGAGTTTTACTTTTTGTAACTATTCCAAGAAGTGGTTAAAACAAGGAAAAGCCTGAACAACCTCTATTTTTCTAAATGTAGTGACTACTAGGCATCTAAGAGTTATTCCATTATTTTGATGGAAGTTTCAACCAAATTAATGCTTTTTGATTCACACAAACTTCTGATTAAAACTTATCATATTTGAAATTTACAAGTGAACTGAAGTGACCTTTTACAATAATTACGTGATGTTGGTGATACATTTTCCTACCCAGGCCTGATGGCTCAAGAAATCCTTTTATTTACTCTTTAGTAGCTCTGGCTCAAGACAGGATGTGTCTTCCGATTCACTGAGTAACAAAAGGTTTATGTAATCTACCATTTTGTCAGTGTTACATCTCATGTCTCTCAATCTGGGAGCTAATGTTGAAGTTTTCCATCCCTGGTGGAACTGGCTTAATGTATTAGCAAAGGAGCTGTCTAAGCAGGAAAGAATTCTGTGTCTTGTGGAGAACCAGGCAAGGAAGGAAGAAACAGCAAAAAAAGAAAAAATTAAAATAACAAAACATTTGAACAGAATTCATGTGAGGCTAGACACAGAAATAACAGAAAGGGGCAGTAAGTATAGAAACTTGAAAAGAGGCTGTGTCAAATGCAGGGAAGAGATCTACATCACTTCCAGAAGACTGTCTTGAAACAGAAGTGGCATGTTAGTTGATGGGGAGAATGAAGTAGGAAAATATGTACAGTTTTCTTTTGAATAGATTTGTTTTCTTCTTGCAGTGTTAATTAAAATCAGTAACATTCTTAAATTCAACATGAAATCTGGTTGTGCTTTTCTTACTGTGTAGCTCTGGAAGGGGAAAATGCAGAGCAAGTTTTCTACTCTCTGTAGAAAGACGTTGCCATCAGACCAAAGGCAAGAAAGGTCATCCTTAAACTGCAGCTTGCAGGAATTTCATACTCTGGAAGTCCCAGTGGGACCCAGGTTACAGGTCTGCCCTCTGCTCCATTCCTGGGTTCTAAGGATGGGTACTCCTGCTGCAGTAGCTTGGGAGTATTTAAGGAGAGCGTGTCAGAGACAATGGCATTTGATCAGTCATTCAGTCTGCTTAGAAGAGCAAAAGAGAATTTAAAATGTTGGTCACGCTGAAAAATCATCAGGTCAGGTCTCATGGGAGCCCACACAATTGGCCTGTGCCAAGAAGAAAAGATGGTATCCTTCATCCACAGCAACAGCCTACAAACACAGCTGTACTAACCTCCTGGGGAAATGCAGCTAATCTCAGGATAAGATAGTGAGATCTCCAGGTTGGGGTCAAGGGTCTTTTCTCTTGTGAGAGAATAGACTTCCTGAGGAGACCGAGATAATCAAGGGTTGGACTACTCTCCAGATTTTCTGCGCGGCCCTGTTCTGCGGCAGAGCGCTACTGTCTCATCAGTGAACAACTGAATAGATTCTTCTCCGCACTGAGAAAAATCAGTCTTTGTGCAGCGATGAGAGAGGGCTTCTGGGAACTCTCAGGAATTATTTGTAACAGTGTAATTGTGTTATGTAACATAACTGTACTGAGTGCTGTAGAAACCCACAACAATAATGTTGGCGTTCACATTATTCCATTTTCTGAAAAATGTCCATGGCATGCACAGGACCCAATGACAGCATTCTTGAGCTAAAAAATAAAATAAATGGAGGCAAAGAAGAACTGCCAAATTTGCTTTAAAATATGGAGGAAGTTAATTTTCATACAGGATTAAGACAGTGTGATAATATTGACCTTGGCAAACCTGCAAGGTGCCCACCAAGCCCACTGTCACTTCCCTGCCTCAGAGAAGGCTCATGGGTCAAGATAAGGGCAAAGATATGACCCAGTAGTAACTGTCTTGGGCAAAACTGACTCAGTATGGGGAAATTAATTTAATTTATTTCAAATCAAAAGTAGGATAATATGAAATATAAACAAAATCTTACAAGACATTCCCCCCATTGGTCCTTCCTTCAATCTCACTCTTGACTTGAGGCTAGCTCAAGGATGGGCTTTTTTTTCTTTGGTTCACAGGTTCCTTGAGGGAGCATCCACATGTTTGGACATAGGATCCTCCTCAGGCTGCAGGATGAATGTCTGCTCCATAGGCTGCAGGGGCACAGTGCCTCATCACGGGCTGCACCACAGGCTGCAGGGAAATCTCTCCTCCAGTGTCTGGAGCACCTCCTCCTACTCCTTCTTCCCCTCCAGACCTTGGGGTCTAAATAGTTGTCTGTACCATTTCCTCACCCATCAGCTGCTGTTGTGCAGCATTTTTCCCCCTTGTTAAATACACTGTGTGCTGCCACCAGCCACAGCTTTGGCCAGCAGCAGGTCTGTCAGAGCCAGCTGGCAAAACCTTGCCATGTAACCCAAATACTGATAATCCAAAAATGGGCTTTTGTGATTTTATACTAGAACTTTCTAATAATTAGTTTGAGAGGTGTAAAAGACAAGCATCTTCAACAACAAACACCAGTTGAAAGAATGAAATAAAGGGACCAACAACTTGTCTCATCCCTAATCTGGCCACTGAAGGAGGCTATGAAGGTATATGAGGCTATAGGTAGACTATGAACTGAAGGGTGGAAAGGAGCCTGGTGTGGATTAGGTTGGCAGCACATATATGCCCTGAGGTATAACTGATTTATTTTCGTGACTTATTTGTCTTTGCCAAAACTTCATTATGCCATATTTTCAACAGTTTGACTTCAGGACTAGGAAATAAACAGAAATAACAGAACAACAATATCAAGCAGGGGAACCTTAATCTTTATGGGGAACTCAGAAAAAATTTCCTGTCCCAGTCTCAGGAGTGTCCCAAAAGAGAACTTATGGTCATCATCCAGGTCTAAAACACACCAGATAAGTCTGGAAAGGCTCTCCAGACAAACTCAGGGGTTGAAGTACTCAGGGCTACTATCTAGAGGGTATAACACACATTGTGGGATGCAGAGGAGTAGGATAGGATAGGATAGGATAGGATAGGATAGGATAGGATAGGATAGGATAGGATAGGATAGGATAGGATAGGATAGGATAGGATAGGATAGGATAGGATAGGATAGGATTAGGATAGGATAGGATAGGATAGGATAGGATAGGATTAGGATAGGATAGGATAGGATAGGATAGGATAGGATAGGATAGGATAGGATAGGATAGGATAGGATAGGACAGGACAGGACAGGACAGGACAGGACAGAATAGAATAGAATAGAATAGAATAGAATAGAATAGAATAGAATAGAATAGAATAGAATAGAATAGAATAGAATAGAATAGAATAGAATAGAATAGAATAGAATAGAATAGAATAGAATAGAATAGAAATGCTCATCCAGTCCAACAGGCTGATTGTGACAGGGCTGATTCAAAGTTAAAACTTTTTTAAGGACATATTCCAAATACCTCACACACTGACAAGTACAGGGCATTGGCAACCTCTACAGAAGACCTGTTCCAGGGTATGACCATCCTCTTGGTAAATAAATGTTTCCAGGTAACAAGTCTGAAATTCCCTGACATTCAGGGAATCTTAGGATTATACATGACATCTTTTGGCTGGTGTAGGGGACAAAACTAAAGGCAGAGGAAGGGAGGGCTTATCTTGGCTTGGAAAAAATGGCTAGGACAAAAGCAGTTGCCTGTGTGTAAACAGGTTGCTGGGCAGTATGCTTGTCTGGCCGTGACCCACACCCAATGATCACCTGCTGTCCTGCCTTCATCCTAAATTCCATTGCTAACTATTTTCCTAAATGAGTGGACTCTGCTTGGTGTGGATGTGATTTTATGGATGTCTAAGAGTCAGCAGCTGAAATCAGACAAGGGATTATATGGCTTGCAAATCAGCAGAGTCATCAACTGAAGAGACTGGAGTGAGCAAAAACAAGCACCAACAACTGCACTGCAGATCAGGGGCTATATGTGCCTGTGGTGCAAACAATTTGACCAAGTGAGAATGCAAATATCAAGCCAACTAGGTGGAGAAGAGATTAAGAGGCTTTGGGAAAGAAGTATGTCTCTGGAAGTAAGGCAATTGGAGAAAGTGACTTCCAAAGGGTCCAAGAAGTCTATGCCAACTGATGGAGAGGATGTAAAATCTGAAGGTCAGCTGAGAGACTGCAGGTGTCTGTGTGCATGTGTGTATTTATGTGGGAGGAAGCTGGGGACAGCAGTGGTCCAGGCTGGAGGGAGGGTCTGTCTAAGATATTGGATGGTGTTTGCTCAGGAGAGATCCACAGTGCGCATGTTTATGTGCTGCTGTGTGCCAGGAAATCTGTACCAGCAGCTGGAGTGGGACTGTGGGGTCTGGGGAATCGTGTAGCTGGATTACCTGGGATCCACAGCCAGTTACTGGATAGACAGTGTGTCTAAGCCCAGCTACTGACAGAAACCCAGTGCACGTGAGGAAGTCTGTACCAGCCCTCAGAGACAGGTTCATTTGTGAGGGTACAGCAGCTGAGAAGATCAGAGATCCAGGTACCAGCACATCATGGTCTGTGGGTGACGAGTGAAAAGCCACTACAGTGGGATTTCAAATCTTAGGAGCTCGTATGTCAAAGGTACAGCAGAGGGGCACATTGTGGATCCAGGGGCAGACTGAGTGTCTAAGGTCAGATACTGAAGGAATCCACATTACACATATGCATGTATTTCCTAATAATACACTTCCATCCTGATTAGCCCAAGGGCAGCAAGATGAGGCCATTGGTGCTGTTTGTGCCTGTGTGAGTGCTGAGTGTTTCTGGCTGTACTGATCTGTGCAGCTGTGCATGTGTGCATGCACGTACGTATTGCAGAAATGAGTTTGTATGTCTGTGCCTACTGAGAACACATTTAGTTACACTCCTATGTCCCAGTACAGGCTGGGGATGAAAGGATTTTGAGCAGCCTTGGGGAGAAGGCCTTGTAGTGTTTGCAGGTGACATTGATTTTGCTCTCATAAGAGATCACAAATTCATTTGCCCTACACTGCCACAAAAACCTTCACTCATACTACAGCCAAATTCAACCCTAACCTTGAAAGACCCTTTATGACATTCTGGGTCATTTTAATAATTGCCTTAAGTTACCGAAATGAGAGTTTATAAGCTAATTTTATAATAGTTTGTAAACTACTGTGTATCCTGAGGCAAGTATAGGTATATAACCAATTCTAAAAAACTAGTCATCTATATCTCCTTTGAAAAATGGAGAGTCCATTGCACATTAGCATCTTGCTCTCCTCCCTCATGACTACAGGTATATTATTTTAACTTCATTCCAGCACAGCAGCAATCCATTTAAAGTCCACTAAGCTCTTCGGGGGTCACCGCACTCTGGTTACAAAGTCACAGATGAGGGCGCACAGCGGCTGCCTGGATTCCTGCTGACTCCTGGACCGTGCGCTCTAGGATTTCGGATGGGATTGCTCTAGAGTAGGTTTGTGCCTCAGGCTGCTCCTGGCGTGAGGCGGGCTGAGGGAAGGCGATGCCTTTACTGCACGCCCACGGGCTGCTCCCCACAGCCCAGTCCCCCACATGGTGTTCATCGCCGCCGACGACCCCAGCTCCAGCACAGCCACCCACACCCAACGCGCCAGAGCGCGGCCGGCCACGGGCACATCGCCGCCCCTCGGCGTGCGGGGAGCGGGAGGCGCAGGATGCGAGAGCAGGGCGAGGCTCCACCTGCGGCCGCGCACCTGCCGCCGCGCTCCGTGCCGAGCGGGGACAAGAGGAAGAACGGGGCGAACGGAACGGGGCGAACGGACCGGGCCGGCGGGCGGGAGCGCGGCCGGCCCATGTAAGGAAGGCGCCGCCGGCCGCGCGGCCCCTTCAGCGGGAGCGCGGGGCGCGGGCGCGGCCCCGGCCGCACGGCGCGCGCCGCCTATGGGCGCTCGCGGCGGGCGGGCGGCGCCGCGCGCCCGCCAATGCCCGCGCGGGAGGGGCGGCGCCGCTGCAACGGCCGCGCCGGCTGCGGACACCCGCGGCTGCCTCCGAGCGCGCCGGACGGAGCCCGGCCAGCCCCTCCAGACCTGCAGCCCTCCGCAGCCGGCGGTGAGTGCGCTCCCGGGCCGGGCCGGGCCGGGCCGGGCGAGCGCCGCTCCGCTCCGCCGGGAGTGGGTGGGTGCGCGTCGTGTGCCGTGTGCCGTGCCCGCCGCCTCCTTCCATCGCGCCGCTGATCGGGCGCCGCTCGGCTGCGAAGGCGCGAGGGGAAGGGGCGCAGGCGGCGCTGCCGGGGGTCTGGCGGCTCCGGTGCCGCCTCCCGGTGCCAGCGCTCACCGGAGGGGCGGCCGTGCCCAGCCTGGCGCTGCCGCCGCCGCCCTCCGTTATGTAACGCCCGCGGGGGGCTGCGGGCGGCGGCCCCGCGTCCCTCCTCGGGGCTCGGCTCCTCGGGGCTCGGCTCCTCGGGGCTCGCTCCCCCTCACGCTCCCCTGCGGGAAGCGGGGGCGAGCGGCCGGCGGGAGCGGGGCTCGGCGCGCCCTTGCCCGCCCGGGGGTGGCTCCGCCGGCGCATCCCCCGATGGCCATCGAGGAGGGACGAGCAGCCGGCGTGGGGCCGTGGCTGGGCGATGCTGGAGGCTGGCCGTGCGGGATGCGGGATGCGGGATGCGGGCGGCTCCCGGGGCAGCGGGGAAGGAGCCACCTTTCGCGCACACACCGAATGCTCCGCAGCCAGCGGCAAAGCCTCAGCTGCTGCTGCTGCTGCTTGCGCTCCCCTTTTATGGAGACCGATGCGGAGATGTTATTTGCCGTTTCTTTTTTTTTTTTTTTTTTTTTTTTTTCCTCGAAGTCCCCAAGCGGTAGCTGGAGGGGCTTCATTTTCGGGAGCCGCTGCTGTATAGCGTCCTCCACAAAAGCAGCATCAGGTGTGGGAGACCATTTAGCGCCTGCGGGGTAGTAGCCGTAGGTGTACAGCCATGTCGTCCGGGGTGGAAAACAAGGACGAGACAAAATCCGTGAATTCATCTGTAACCCCGGCTTGCTCGTTTGCAAATAAATACAACCTCTCCTCTGCGAGATCATCAGCGGTTGCAAATATTTCTCCAGTCTTGAATAAAAGCTCTTGTACATTGGTGAAGTTATTGCAAGGGGAAGTTGGGTGCATGCTACAAGATGCTGAACGCACATGTGAATAGCATCTTAAACGCTGACAGCTTTCCATCGTGTAGGAGATGCTGCCGACAACCAGTTTCCCTGTGCATGTTTTGCAGGCTCTACATGGCAGGTTTGGGAGGGGACAGGGTTTTTTTTCGGATTTTACGGAGGGTTGCATAACTCCTCATGTTTATTTGAAAAGAAGAGGAGGAGCAAACCCAAGCCCCAGCCCGAAATGAAGCGCATGATGTGAGACTGTCTTTTGCTGAGCCGTCCCACTGTTTTCTCAGCTAGCATCATTGAATAGCATGCTTTGGAGGGGTTGGAAAGGGTTAGCATAATAATAAAACATTAAGGTTTGGGGGTTTTTTTCCTCTAGTGCTGTGAAAACTTTGGGGAAAAACCAAAGAGGTATCTGTACACTTTTTATAATCTTAGGCTTAAAATAGCATCACTATTTATCAAACCTTTTTATCAACTTGCTTTTTAAATGGTAATGGCCATTTTTTAAATCCTTTAGTGATGAGCCACTTCTTTATGTTTTAGCGACCCTATCCCAACTCAGCCTTTCATCTCCCCAATCCATAATAAAATGCTGTTTTTAATGCCTTTGTACATTTCTGGGTCACAGTTAAATGCTTTTAAATAGTCCATCATTTGTAACTGCTGAAGTGTATGTCCAGTATTAAATTATAGTACAGTGTAATGCTTAGACAGCATGCCATGCAAGGATCAAATTGCAGATAAAGTTCACAGGAATCTCCTGCAGTGCTTGCACTTGACTCTTGTAAATCTAAGAAAAGATATTTATAAATGGAAATATACATCCAGCAAGTAGTTGTTTCTGTGTCATATTTAATCTGTGGCTTGACTGTGGTGAAAAATAATGTCTTTTTATTTAATTTTTATAGTAGATATATTAATTCCAGTTATTTCCTGGAGGCAGCTGTGTGATAGAAGCTATTTTTGCTCCTTGTATCTTTAACTTAATTTGAAAAAATAAAATAAGGCTCTTTCAAGGAGTGAGGCAGTCAATTTATGTTAAGTGTATTTTCATAAGTAGACGCAATTCATTGTACTCAGTGTGTCTTAGAGTGCCTCAGAGAATAAGGCATGCAATGTTTAACCTTGATAACTTGCTGTCAGGTGATAAGCTGAAATACAGATTAAGATAAAATCAGATACTTTTCTTGCTTTACACAATTTAATTTTGTAAGTCTCTAGTGTGAGAATATGACCATATTGGCAGGTATCTATCTATGTTTATATATTGTTGTATATATTTCATATATTACAACAAGAACAGTCATTCTGTGGCATAGTCAGTCACTCAGTGATGTCATGTCCTTTTTATTTGTGCATGCAAACTGCTTGTAGGCTTGCATAAATGGAATGGATTCTCTTCAGCAAGCAACCAAGTTTGTTTTTGGCTCTTCCCTGAAACCCGTTTTTATGCTGTGCCTAACTGAAATTAAATGTGTATTTTCCACATCTACTGTTTCTCTGCCGTACTGGCATAACTACTGTGGGCATAAGTGCTTCTAGAAGTCTCTGCCAGTTAGTTGAAAGGAAATATTTTGCTTACTGTTTGTATTGCCATAGTGTCTGGAAGCTGTAGTCAGGGACCTTTACCAATCTGCTATGTCCAGTATAATGGAACAAAAATTTGGGCATGGCCCCCTAAATATTATGATCAAAAATGAAGAACAAGGAACTGTGAGTGGTGCAAAAGAGAAATCAAGCTGATGTTAAGAAGGTTACATTGGTATGTGTGTGCATTATCCAGCTGTGTACTTTCACATTCTTGTGTAAGGGCAAAGGGAATTGTAGAACTTAGTGTAAGACTTCCACTGTTCTCTAAGGGTTATCCTTAGGAGATGTGAATGGCTTGGGTTTGGGGGATTTTGAAATGTAGCTAATTTGACTATATGCTGAAAAGCAAGGTAAAAAAATCTACATCAATCTAATGTGAAAATTTTTCTCTTCAGACTACCTAATCTTTAAGTTTTTTAAATTTAAGGTAGTATTTTACAATTTTGAAATGGAGTTTTCATTTCAAATTTCAGTTGTACAGGAAAAAAATGTTTCTCCTGTATTTCATGTTGTTTATCTATTTCCTCAGTGTTTTCTATAAACTGTTCTAGCTCTTTCTTCATCTCATCCCCCTCATGTGCCTAACCCCCCCAGAAATACATAATAGCAACTACAACTTCAGCTAAAAGACACTTCTGAGTGAATGCATCGCTCTGCCCATCCCGAATTGCCCATACGTAGAAATACTGCAAGAATTTCCCATTTCAGTGTAGACTGGTTATTTGGGTACTTTGGAATAGTGATGGAGAGAACTGTGCAGTGAAGGGATGTTACTGGTAAAATACCCTATGTAAATATGGTCCTTAAGTACCCAGGGGCTGTACATGTGTTACAGGACAAGTATGCGTATCCTGCTCAGGTTTCAGGACACTCTTCCTGAGTGGGTGTTTATCTCAAGTGCTGACAGAGCAGAACAGACTGATTCTGTGCTGCTCAGTTTTCTTGGCTCACAGTGGTATGTCCATCAAAACAGATGGGAAGTTTTTCTTTATTGTTAGTTGTTACATGTGGTGGGTGAGCAATTCACTTTGCTATTGCTAAGAGGGATTCTTAACTCTGGCAGGACTCTGAGGCTGTGGAGAAGCTTAGGCTCTTAGTCTTGTTAGTTGTCTTAAGGTTCCCTCTTTCTTTTCCTCCTCACCCTTCTGCCTTGTAGTGTCCTGAGTTTGTGGTATGAGTTTACCTTATCCTGGATAGAATCCCAGGAGGTGGCAACCAAGAGTTTACAGATCAAAGGTTCAATGCATTATGTGGCTGATGAAAAGATAAAAATGAATCTGCAGTGTTACTGTTTTAAATAATCATATGAGGTTAGTTTTTGCTCAGTGTGGCTAATTGCAGGAATATGCTTCTGTGTCAGTGCTCATATGTTGGGAGTGTTTGACAAAATGAGCACAGAGAAACTTGAAATTAAAAAATATTAATGAGCTGACAGTTTTGCTTGAATCTCTGCAGGTTGCAGTCCTAGTTCAAATTATTAAAAGGTATTTTGTTGGATCAATGCTAAGAAAATTCTTGCAGTAGTAGTGAAAATGTTGAGGTCTTGCTCACAAAATTCTCTTTTTCATTGTTGATGGCACTGATTATTTTTAACTTAAAACCAAACCTGTTTCAGCCTATGTCTTCTGATTTGAGTATTGGAAGGAGTAATACCAAAATGTTTCATCTTAGAAACGCCTATAGATTTAGCAAAGGAAGTATTTCCCTTCTTATTTTGGACCAGGCTGTGGGTGGTTGCGAAAAATCTGTACTTAATGGTTAATTTATTTTCATGGATTCAGACAAAAGTGAAGTAGCAGATTTTAAGGACATAAGGGGTCTTTAGACAGTCTAACCTGATTAATGTATTAGTTACATTGAGTTAGTTAACCATGAGCAATAACCTCCATTTGGTAAAAGTCTGTCTTTCAAAGATCTATGACTAAATATATTTTCTGTATTAAAGGCAGTCTAATGTGCGGACATGAGGACATGAAATATTTGCAGCTGTTCTTGGAAGTTACCTCTAGTACCTGGCATGGTTGATTGTCTCTTCATAGGGAAATCATATTTCTGATTTGCACTGGCATAATCTGAATTTTCAACTGTTGAGTTTTTTGATATCTTTGGCAGTAAAGAGCCATTTAGTAGGTGATCCAGTTTCTCTACAGAGGTATTTGGATCTCTCAAGAATTCCACCAATGTAATTTGTAAAGTGTCTTATGGTAAAACATCTTGTCTCATGATTTTGCATCTCTTAAATCATCTTCCTTTCTTTGATCAGAGGTGATGCTTTGTGACTACTAAATCTTACAGTGCTTTCAAGTCTCAAGTTAGCTCAGTTTTTCTTAGATTTAATTCTGTCCCTGTCGATAGTTGGTTGTCTAGGTACTTTTACTTATGGGTGGTACTCAAAGTCCCCCATTTCTCACACCCCATCTTACTGGAGTTTGAAGTGATCTTTCTGTGATACAATCTTTGATCTCCTTTCATGGAGTGGATCTTCATTAATCATGGCATTTCCAGAAATATTTTGAAAGGGTTCTGTTTTGAAAGGTGGAAGTTCCAGGTAAAGTCTGGTCTGGGTGGGGGTGGTGGGAGGATACAGTGTGCAGTGTGTGAAGAAGTGAGGCTGAGCAAGCTTTACAATTGTAGTGCAACCTGTACTTAACTAATCTTAAAGTGATGACAGGCCTAGCATGTTATTTGGAGCTGTAAATTAATTGTATGACTAACCGCTGTGGAGAGCAGCTGTTGTCTTCCACTCTTTTTGGATCTGTGATTCCAAGTCTTTTTTTGATGCACTATGAAAAAATACCTCATCTAAACACTTGAGTCTCCTTTTTTGTTGTGCTTTAGTTGGTGTCATACTCACTTTCTCCTGTGAAGGCTGTTCTAGACACTGGCTTGGATCCTGTATGAAATTGCAGAATGTTTGTGTCCAGATGATTCATCTACCAATGACAGCAGCCCAGCAGAGCTTAGGAGGAGTACTTAGAAAGTGGAACTCTCAAATGGAGTAGTGGCATAATGAAAAAAAGCATAAGGGTTCACCAGTACATGTATATGTTGTGGATGCCTTAATTATGCATTTACCTTCATAGTTAAAACCTTGTGTAAGTGACATGGTGGCATTACAAGATATTGTGGAGCTAGTTAAGAGTTAGCTAGATAGAGAATTCTTGTGTGCTTTTAAGTGTTGTCAGGTGAACATGTTTTTTAAAATAAATAAGTTGCAATAGATCTGTTACTGATAAAGGTTTGTGTGTCTGTGTACAAGTGCTTTGTTTGTATAAAGAGGCGATATTTATGAAGTGGTTCTTTGAAATGGAGGAGTGTAATTTACTAAACTGAACTTAGTTTTGTACCTCAAGTGGCACATAGAAGTAACTAGCTAAAGAGCAATAGTTTTTAGAAATACAGCAGTAAAAACAATTGGTTAGCAGTCAGAGTAATCTCTGTGCTTGGTAGTGTGTTTTCTAAGTTAGATCCTCTAATGGCATATGTGATGGCATATGTTCACAGTCTGAAATATTGTTTTGCTAAGGAGGAACATTAGACAGGTTCAGTAGGTGCCTTTTCTGTTATTCTGTGTATGTCCTGCTGAAGATCTAAATGTATATGCATGATCTGGCCAGGCTTGCCCTTGTCCATAGTGCTAAATTCATACATATTGTTATGAGAACGTGAGGTTCAGCCATACAGTTCCTCATAAAGCCGGCAAAATGATTTATTTAGGTGAAGATGGATTTAACTGTAGACAGAGTTGTTAGCTTTGCTTATTTTGCAGTGGTCTCTGCTCATTTGCCTTCTGTGGTGTATGCTAGGGAAAATGGATGCCTGTCATTCACTTCAGCATCACATGTGGGGAAATAAAACCAGAGCAGATATCTGAAGAGAAATGCCTTAATTCTTGTTCCTACAGGTAGCTGTGAAGGAAGCTTAAGGGAAGCTTTAAGAGCTGTCTAAAGCATTGCTTTTTATTAGGAGGGTGTTGCATTTCTCCATCTGTTTATCCTTCCCTAAGCTTGAATGTTTATGCAAAAATGTGGGAAAAAGATTCCATCTGCTATACTTTGTCTCTGTTGCTTTTATTTGGCATAAATAATTACAGAGAGAAAATAAATTAGAATTCCCTTTCATTGCAATTTTGTAAAGTTTTTATAACAAGAGGAAGGTGGATCGAGTACTAAAATAAATTAGATGTAGTCAGACAAATTCAAATGCCTTGCACAGTTTCATAATTCATTATTCAATTAACTCATAAAAATAACACCTCTTGTGCTCATTGAAAAGTTGCTTTTTTTTTAACTTGGATTGCCAGAAGGTCTTAAGACATTTTGGATGGCAACTATTTGTGGTGCATTGGATAAGTTTTACCAAGAGTGCAGTAACAGATTCTGATAAAAATTGTGTCCTAAGCACCTGCATGCTTACCAACAGTTGGTGGGCAGGAAAAATGAGCAGGAGAATGGAAGGTAAAAACAGGTAACACTGAATACGTAAAACTAGTTGTCTGGTAGAGGGTTAAGAAGTTAGGGAGGTATCAGTGCTAAGATTAAGACCCTGAACAGATAGTGCATTTTAGGTTGTAGGAGCCTGAGGAATTTACATTGCAGGCTTTGGTTGTTAGCTGGATGATGGCCATGATGCTCAGTTGTATCCTGCTGATATGTATATCAGCCTTAAGCTGTGCCAAGGGTAATGTAGTTTGGATATTAGGAAAAAGTTTTTCACTGAAAGAGTGATAAAGTACTAGGATGGTCTGCCTGGAGAGGTGGTGGAGTTGCCATCCCTGGATGTGTTTAAAAAAGACTGGATATGGCACTTGGTGCCATGGTTTAGTTGAGGTTTTAGAGCATGGGTTGGACTCGATGATCTTGGAGGTTTCTTCCAACCTAGTCATTCTGTAATACATGCGTGCGTATTTTTTTAATTTTTTTTTTATTTTTTTTTTAGACAACATTTTTTTGATGTGGCAATCCTAAAGAGGTTTAATAGATTTGCAGCTAGTGAGAATGTATTTTTATTTCCTTTATCAAGACAGAGGATGTCAGTTCCTAGAGTAGTCATTACACTCATGTATCTGCTTTGTGTGCCCTTAATAATTAAAGTAGTGTAGAATATGGGTCCCAGGGTCCTCATGATGTTACGAATACTGGCAGCAGAACAGGCATATTTCTTCATCCCTCTCCTTTGGTTTCCCTATCTGTGGCATGGCAGCAATGATAACTTGTGTTACTAATACTAAACTTTCTGCTGAGCAATTAAGCCATGAGTTAGTTGTCAGGGACGGGGCAGGGAAGGTGCTGTGGCAAATTCAGACCTGGTAGGATATGTGCATATTCAGAGAGCTGCATAAGCTTCTGAAATTGTTGGAAAAATACTCTGGGATTTAGTAAGTCTTCCTTGCTGCTGAGAGATGGATTACTTCTAAGAGCAATTCCCACAGATCTAAATCAATGCTATACCA
Organism: Oenanthe melanoleuca; assembly: GCF_029582105.1. Classification (NCBI taxonomy): domain Eukaryota; kingdom Metazoa; phylum Chordata; class Aves; order Passeriformes; family Muscicapidae; genus Oenanthe; species Oenanthe melanoleuca. The sequence continues at coordinate 92,454,889 of NC_079335.1, forward strand.
GAATTCCTGCAATTTTTTGACACCTGGAGAGGGTGTGGATAAGTGAAAGAGTGTAAATGAATATAAATCCTTCAGTAGAGTTGGCAGTTGATCAGTACTGATCACACAGCTCTAGAAATTGACAACTGAAATTCACAGAAGCAATTACTTCTTGTCCCATCTTTTATGGAAGAATCGAGGTTAATAAGTGACTTTATCTAGTGGAGGTCTCCCAGCTGTCTGTCTGCAAATGAGTATATGTTCTAGTCTCTGGCTAGAAGGAAGTTTGATGGTATTAGAAAGCTTTTTCTAATGGGTTAGGCACATGCTGAGAACACAGATCTGCACTTTCAGTCTATTTAGCATAAGATAGTCATGAAGTCAGTGGCTGACATCAGCATGAGTTAGTTTGATCCCTGGCTTAATCTCTGTATAATGTGCTGTATTATTTACCTATTGCAGAGTGAGGGAAGGGACTGTTTCTTCGTGTCCCACCTTCCTTCTTTCTGCTAGCTCTGGAAATTGGTATTGTCTAATTGTGTACATGTTAGACTTTTTGGATGATGATTAAAAGCATTTCTTTGGTTAGCTGTAATGGTTGTAGTTGGCATCTACACAGCTCATGCTTTTGAAAAATGGCTTAATTTTGTTTTATTGAATTTTAGATTTGGTATTCTAAAGTGATCACTTTCTTTCATCTTTCACCTATCCTCTTGCTATGGCCCTGTCCCAAATTAATCCTGATTTTTACTTCTAGCAGAATCTACCAAGCACCATTTGATTCCTTTGTCCAGGGAAAAAGGGTAAGGAAGACTCAAAACACCATTTAATCTTGAATTTTTGTCAGATAGATTATTCTTTATTTCTGTTTGAGAGATCATTTCTTTAACGTGATATGATCTCCTTCCTTACCTGTAATCACTAAAAAAAGATAAAGGAGCTGGCCCCATTCAAAGTCTAATTTCATATCCTGTGCAGTTCTTTACCTTCTAATTATAGTATGTTAATAAATACAGCTTCTTCACACTATGTTGTTTGTAGTGCTAAGAAAGAAAAGCTTAAATTGAGAGAGTATTTTTTTTCATAAATCCAAGTAGGTTCTTTTTAATATATTTCATGCTATTGCATAGGATTTTAACAAGTAAACTGTAATTATGAATCAACAAGGAGTGTCCATGATAATATTTGGCAACCACCACAGAGCCCTGGTTTTAATCTCTATTTGACTCTCTGCTTTAGATGGCAACAATTTATTTGAAATGAGTCTGTTTTGCATACCAGATTTCACCATTCAAAAGTAAAGCCTTTTCTGTGGCATGTCTGCTCTGCCTGATCAAGAACTACTCAAAACACCCCAATACAAAGTACATCTATTAATGAGTGAGAGAAATAGGTCTGGAACTATCTTTCTGAAGGCCAAATATGTTCTTTTAAGCATTTTTCCTATAATAAGTTTATGAAGTTTAAATTTATTAGCTATTGAAAGTAAGTTAAAAATCCTTTCAGTTGATGCAGCTGTCATATTAAAGACTGTATAAGATAGTAAAACATGATTCTGCTGTGCAAAGTTGAGTTATGGTTATAGGCAACTAAACATTAAGTAAAACTGGCCAGCAAGGCATTGATACTGGTTGAGGAAAGATTTTGTTCAGGAGATACTTATAAATGTAGGTATATGGTTATATTTTCCAATTTCAGATGAGACAGAGAGCACAGATGTTTTCTTGTTTATAGCTTGTAAACTGTGCTATTGTTGTGTCTTTTAAAGATATTCACTCTGAGTATAGCTTCTTAAGAGAATTGCTAAGAGCAAGAAAGAGCTATTCCTGAAAATTTCTTGGAAAGTTTATTTGCCACAAGATAAAATTACAAATCGATGCAAACCATACATACCTTACCATGGCAAATTTCGACCTTCTCCTGTCCTGTTTCTTGAATGAAAAGGTAACTTTGGTTTTTAATATCCTACATAGACTTTGTTTTTTGCTGATCAGTGCTCTCTTTCTCTAGCCAGTTAGTATTAGCTGGGAAGATTTTTGGCTCTCTATTTCAGCTCCAGTTGATTGGAAATGGTACAAGCTTGGAAGGGACTTTGCTTTTGGAAGTCAAGCTTCCTTGAGTATAGAGGTACATAATAGATCTTCATGATCTGATTTTTAAGGAAATACTCTTTTGTATATGTTGTGTCAACAGTATTTTTTTTCTTATATTCTTTTACTATTGTTTTGGTAGCAAAAGAATATAGCCTGATGAAACAGAAGATTTTATCTAGACACATTTTGGTGAAAATATATGCATCTGTAATGTTTGTAGTAGCTTGCAATTTACTGTGTTTGCTTTTTGTTTTGGAATTTCAGTGTTGGGATGCTTTCAGAAGTTTTTTAAGGTAAAATTCCTCTTTGGAGAGTAAGCAGTATGCAAAGGAAATAGGAATTGGTTGCTTTTTAATGAACTTGACATTTTCAAACTCTTTTTTCCACTCTGTGCTTTTCTTTTTATTTCATAGGTACACATACAATTCTCAGGCTACAGTTAGTAAATTTCTGTCATATTAATTTTAATTTAACATCTTTGTTTGTTGGCCAAAACTTGTGTTGACTGTGCAAACAAAACAGGAGGATCCCCAGGCTTAAGATATGAGAAGGGATTTAAGCATTTACGTGAGTGTTTTCAAAAGAGGCAATAGTGCTTTGGCCATGCTATGTTTGCTCAAGTGTGAAAGACAAAGGTCTTTTAAGTATGTTTTTAATTAAAAGATTCCTTCTAATCAAAAAGCTTAACAATAACTGCTGCATAGCAAGTAGCTCTGGTTAGTTCTGTTACAGCAGGAAAGGGTATGTCATGGTTGAGTGGCAGAGTTTAAACAATATAGGAAGAGGTAGAATTTTAGAGCCCTTTCCCTTGCTGAGGTATTTGTACTGATGTACAGTATATAAACCAAAAAAACTTCCTATCTGATGAAGAAATAAAACCTTAACAGAAATACCTACCAATCTCTGCATGTGCTAATCACATCCCACATACAGCTGGGACTTTAGAAGAAAGGCCAGGTAAGTATGATGGACTTTCCAGCCCTTATCTAGCATTTGCCAGATTTCTGGTACTTGAACCATCTCTTTATGGGTTAAAAATTTTAGCAGCACCATCATGTGGCTGTGGCAACAGTCTGTGTGCAGCTGTTTGGGCAGTAGACAGTGTACCCTGTGCCTAGGCTTTTTAGTGCCTCTTACTTCTACCATGCATGGGTAGAAGGCAAAGGTTTCTGTAACATGCTTCTGACACTTCAGAGGGGTTTGGTTTTTTTATGGATTACCTGAAAATAGTAATCTCTTGCTCAGTTTAAGCTTCCATTTAGAAGGCAAGCTTATACTATATGTACTTGGAGTAATCTGAAAGTTCTTGTCTGCAGTAATGACATCCCTTCTCAGTGTGTCTCCATCATGGATGTGTTCATTTCAAATTAATTCCACAGCTACAGTTCTGTGGGCATAAACTTGAGAAATAAATGGTTTGGATAACAAGAGAGACTTGACTTGTACTAGTTAGCCTTTACATAATGTAACATAAGGGTTCTAACTTGAATATTTTTGCTGCATTTCAAAAATACTTAATATTTCAGTGAAAAAAAAAGAAAAAAGAGCTAAAGTTCAGAATATAAAGGGATGTTTATTTTTCCTTCAGAAATACAAGCACGTAATAATGCCTACAATGTAAAGGACATACTTGTGTTCAAATCAACAGAGTGACTGTGATGATTGCCATTAAAGAAAAAATGAAAAAAAGAGCAAATATTAAGTGCTCTTTTGATGGCTGATGTAATGATGGTGAAACAAGTTTTGTGTCCCTAGTTTCTTGCCCTACCTTTCTTTTTTTTTTTTCAAATGTACTAGAATTTTTTTCCCAGATGGGCTGAGAGTTACATAGTTTAGACTGATGTTGATGGTGGAGGGTAGTGAGTTCTTGCTAACTTTATACACCATTTATTCTTTATATGGACTTCATATGTTGTGACATGGACTCTAGCATGTAGATTGACAGAAAGTAACCTAGTGCAAATGAATGTAATGAGTTTACCCTTCTTTTCTTTGTAGCACCATGGCTGACAAACCATCAAAACCAACAAATTCCCCTGAAGGAGCTGCAGCAGGAGAACTAAGTGCTCTGGAGGAGGCCTTTAGAAAATTTGCTGTGCATGGTGATACGAGAGCCACGGGGAAAGAAATGCATGGGAAGAACTGGTCAAAGCTATGTAAGGACTGCCAGGTCATAGATGGGAAGAATGTGACCACTACAGATGTTGATATTGTCTTCAGCAAAATCAAGTAAGTTTATTTCAGCCATAATTTCATTGTCTCCCTCCCCGGTCCTCCTCTGATGTTTTGTAGATACCGTCTAAATTTGCCTTCTGTTGCTTTTGATGTTGTGAGACACTGACAAAGTCAATCTCTTTCTTATTCCTTTACAAAATTTTCTTGTTTGGTCTGAAGATACAGCTTTCAGTTTCTGACCTGCTATCTTAAATTGACTTCAGTTTCACAGGTGTTATAGTATACAAAGAGTATGTGGTCAGGATAAATGCAGGCTATTCCAATAAACTGGACTGCAGTAAGTGCTGTCAATATTTCCTGAAAGATATCTGAATGAAGTCAGGATGTCAGGATGATCTTGCCAAAGCTTGGCCTCAGAGAACTGAGGCTAAGGTAGGATGTGTACTAAAAGTTAATATTCTTGTAACAGTCATGATGTCCAGCACAACACCTGCTCAGCTTTGAAGTGTAGGGCCATGCCAGAGTGATGGTGAATATGGGATGGTGACCCTTGGTGTGATAAATTAGGATTGTCTTGGTCATCTGATCTTATTTTTGTGACTGGAACTTTAGTGAAACTTTCTCCCCAGTTGAAAATCTAGGCAGGCTTAGTCAGAAACTTGTCAAATCTAAGAGAAAATATTAAAGGAAATATGTTAACAAGGAATTAATTTGCTATGACATATTCTGTATGAAGCCCTAAATAATTTTTTTTGTTTTGCTTTATGTGTAGAATTGGATTATTTTCACCTTTCATATTTCCCTGGCATCTGATATGATAATCTTGTTTTTTCTGCTTTTTAATCCCACAGTAATTGTTTAAATTGTCTCACATATCATCGTGTTGAGGGACATGCTTTTTAAAGGGGTTTCTTAATTGTACTTGGAGCTTCTAGGAACACTTATTTGCCTTGTGTACTCAGCTGTTGTGATGTAATGCTGGGAGAACATGCAAACTGCATTGCTTACAAGGTAGCAAATCTTGCTACAAGCACTGACAGTTTAGACTGTATGAAAGTGGAGAAAGGCAGAGAAGAAAAGATCTTTAATCTTGAAAGTTGTCCAGTATAACCATACATTGTTAGAATGACCTTACTTATTTGATTAATTTTTCTCTTTGTTTCTTTTCTCCTTGGGGATCTTATCTAGATAACTGTAAACACTGCGTATGCACACTCCCACCCTCTTGGCCTTGTATCAGTCCCTACTTGTATTTTCTTGGAAGTTGTGTTAATGGAGTTAGATATGCCATCAGAGAACTGACTTATTTGAAATGGATGTTGAGGTTGTAGGGTTTTGTTTCTTTCTTGATCTATGATATTTTAAAATTTTCTTTGACTTTCATGAGCTTAAAAATTTGTTTTATTATTTCCTGTTTATAAATATAATCTTAGTGCTACTTTCTCATATCAGTTCTGGGTTCTTTAGTGACAGCATGTCCCCATGATATGGCATAAACAGATGTGCAGCATTAGCAGATATAAAGAAGTATCATGTTTGGTGACTGTAGGGGCAAAAGGAATCCAGTCCTGTTGCACAGGAGTGAATTGTAAGGTGGCAGATCCCTGAGGCTCTAGGGGAAGGTCAGCAAATCCCCTTGGTGCTGTTGAACACTCCCAGCTCAGCTTGGGGGTTCTTGTCTTTGTCTCTTGATGGGGAGGGCTAGCTCAGCAGTTTCTCTGACCTCACTCCTGTGACTGCTGTTAAGTGTTGTCATTTCTCTTGGAAGAGGCATGCCATCTTTTCCTGTGTCCTGTTGTCCTGGTTTAACCCCAGCCAGCAGCCAAGCCCCACGCAGCCACTCGCTCACTCCTCACCAGCAGCAGTGGGGAGAGAATTTACAGTAAAAATTGGAAAACTCATGGCTTAAGACAATTTAATAGGAAAAGCAAAAGCCATGCACACAAGCAAAGCAAAACAAGGAATTGATTCACTGTTTCCCATGGGCAGGCAGGTATTCTGCCATCCCTGGAGAGCAGGGCCCTGTCACATGGAACAAGTTGGGAATACAAACACCATCACTCCACGTTTCCCTCCTTCCTCCCTCCACTTTATTTAGTGACCATGATGTCATGTGGTCTGGAATATCCCTCTGGTCAGGTGGGGTCACCTGTCCTAGCTCTCTGTCTCCTCCCAAGCACCCCCACATTCCTTGCCAGTGTGGCAGTGTGAAAGCAGAAAAGGCCTTGGCTTTGTGCAAGTCCTGTTCTGCAATGACAAAAACATCTCTATATTATCAACTCTGTGCTCAGCACAAATCCAAAACACAGTCCCATACCAGTCACTGTGAAGAAGATGAACTCTACCTTAGCCAGAGCCAGCACTGTAGTATTTTATAGCTTGTAGATAACTGCATCAAATACAAAAGTATCTTAGTTTTAGTTGTTTAATTTTTTTGTTCATTCCTCAACCAGTACATGCAACATGTATTTTATAAATTCTTCTTTTAAAATTATTTTACTTTTAAATTATATTGCTCAAGTGGCATATGGGAGCTGAGATTTGCTGTCTTTTTTAGGAAGGTCTGTATTTTTCAAATGTATGGCTTCAGTAGGTATACTTCCACATTTTCTTAACTGTTGAAGTTTTGTGGGCTTTTTACATTTTTATTCTTGAGTGCACGTGTCTTCAATTCTTTTTAGTCTAGATTGCATTAATTTCACATGTAGTATTTTAGATTTTAAAAAGGGAAGATCTAATGGCTGTAGGAACTCAAGTGTTATTAATATGCTTTACTTAGGAGGGTTAAGTGTAAGCTGGGTATACAAGATTTCTTGAGCATGTTCAGACAACTGTTTTTCCTTGCTTTCTCTTTTGCTTCACATTTAAACCTAAGCTCTAGGATAATGATAGATTTGGTAATGCATCAAAGCAGGCATACTCACAATAATAAACTCATACTAGTTTTTATTTTACAAGCAGTTTTTTCCCAGCAGAGCTGTATGGTGGTTGTATTAACATATCAAGTTTTTCCCCATCTATGTTAAATGTAAAACCTTAAATACTAAAGAAGAATCTCCCACTCCCTCCAAAAGTGCAAAGTGCAGCTTCCACGCCTCAATAAGAAGTGTGCTTATGGTTACCAGAAGGCTTTGTGCTTCACTCTTGGTTTTGGGCTCTTGAACTAAAGTGTGAACACAAGATTAGCCTCAGCCTGGGATTCTTATGATCAGCAAAGTAATGGTTCAGTGGGATGGGGCTGGTGGATTTTAGCAGTTGTAGGCTAGCCAGGCAACGCGACAAATATTAAAGTGTTTGCCATACCCAACTACAGTTGCCATCTGACATTGTGTGAGAACTACCAAACAGATTTTCTGTTGGTTCTATTACTGAGAAGCCACTGTACATAGCAGGGTTGTTTTCTAGCAAGCTGTACTTAGAGGTCATGACAATGGCACATGTTGTTCAGACACTAGAAAATAATTAAACTAATAGAAATGTTCTTTGGATTTATGAGTTACTATGTATAAAGAGAGCATTTGTTGTCTGGCTAACTTTCCCAGCCTTCATTTATTATTCTAGTAGATACTAGCAAAATAGATAGGAACTAAATGTTGCTGATAGGGTAAAGCAACAAGGAAAATTAATAAGAGATATGTTTACCTAAGAGCTACTGAAAGATAATGTTTTATTTTCTGACTGGCAACTTGCTCAGCTCCAGGAGAGATTTTACCTCTGAGGTAATGAACATTTTTGTAGACTTAACACCCCCTCACCACCTCTGCCAAACCAAGTGAACAAAACTTCTGAAAGTTTTAAATAGTCTGAGACTTCTTGAAAGCTGGGACCTATATGTCTGTCTTTCAGAGATTAGTTCATTTAAAGTTAAGTTTAATGTTGTTATAATGGTTGAAGAATTTACATTGAGCCTTTGTTACAAATAAGAAAATAAGTGTAGAGTGCATGAGGATGTCAGGTAAGACTGAAATGTAATTTGTCTGCTTATCTTGCATAAAAGGCAACTGAAGGTCTTCATGAGAGCACTACATTTATATGTACCTGAGGATAAGAAGAATAGCCTAATGCAAAGAATCCATAGTAGTAGACATGAAAGAGTTATTGCTAGAATTGCATCCTTTGGTAAGGAATCGTGTGAATTAGATGATTTCTCCCCTCCCTCCCCCAATTATTTTTGGTTTAACAGTAATTCGTAGGGTTCCACATGTCCTTCAAAGTGGGTGAACTGTAATATAAGTTTATGTTTGTTAAAATTGTCAGCTTAGAAAATGCAAGAAATGAAGCAACAAAGAATTTTGCAATGGAATTATTTGAAATGAAAAGCTAAACCCCGCTTATTAGAGTAGCCACATACGTGAATATTTATGATTTCTCTATCATTCCTAGAGAGCAGAGTTAAAACACCTACATTTATGCCAAATATTTGGATTGCAGTAATGCAGTTGGAATGGGACTCCAGTTTCTGTAATGAGTAGAAGAGTAAACTTTTCTTATTTTTTAGGTTTATAAAGCATACAATAAAGCCATCTCTTACGATGTTATTAACTTTCCATGCATCCTGTACCTGGAAGAGCAAAAGAAATTGTAAAGAGTGAATTACAAAAAGTTCTACCATATCTTATGGGATTAAATTTTTAAAAAATGCAGCAAAGCCAACAGAAGTGTACAAAACTGTAAATGTAATAATGCAGTAAGCTTTCTTCTTTGTAATTTCATGGTCAACATTTGAGATGTTGTAGTCCTTTTTTTGTATGTTCCTCAGACTACATAAAACAGTAACACCAGTTGTAGGGTAAATTTTAATTTCAGAGCTAGCTATAAATTACCTGCTTGAAGTTATGTAAAAATCCCTTCTGCTTATTGTTACTGGGAAAACCTTCCCTCTGTAAATGGCAAAAATGAAGCAGCCTCTTCTCAGAAAAAAATGGCTTATGTGATTGTTAAAAATAAAAAGCCTGAAAATACTTCATAGGAAGTGATTTTTTTAACTGGTCCATAAATTCACTGCCATACTTGAAGACAAAGAATAAATCACAGTCATATTCAATGGGAAAGGAAGTTTTCGTAAATTACTGTATCTGAAGTATTTGTGACAGGACCAAAACTAGTACTCCAACTTTTTTTTGTTATGATAATATCTTCAATTTCCCTGTGGCTCAGGTTTCTGCTAAAATGTAGGAGTTTAGTATAAATATCTTAGTAATACCAGATCATTCGAAGCATTAATTTTTCATGTACTATCTGAACCATATATAGACATCTTTCTTTTATTTTTTTTTAATGAAAGGTGATAATGCAATCTGTGCCTACTGAATTTAGAGATATACAGTATGCAGGTATGCAATAACATTTGAAGATGGATTTTTTCATGACAGTATATTTACATGGAAAAGATTCCATGGGCATCTTTTCAGTAGCTGAAACTCTTGCCTGTTTTATTGGAAAATTTCTTCATTAACTGTTTCTTTTTTGGTGCTCTTCTGGGGTTCCAAAAGTTTGTAGGCTGTATGTCTTGTATTTTGCTTGCAGAGTGCAAGTACGGATTTAATGAATCTTGTTTCCTTGGAGAAAGCAAGGTCATTGGTGACAGAGGAGAAGGGCACTGAAGAGTTCTGCATTTGGTATGAAAAACAACATGTGGCTGCATTCTTCTTATTCCAGCAAGACGGTGAGACACAACAGTCTAAGAACTTCAGGATTTTTGTATTAAGGAAAGCAGAACACCCAAGAATAATAGATGCTTCTGAGCTCTGACCAGCATTCCGGCATGTTGCCTTAGGAACTTAAATTTCTTTGTTTACTGAGGGTCAACAACTGCTCTGGGAAATTTGATATGTTAGCTATGCCATACACATACTCCACTTGTTGTATGTAGTTAACGTGGTAATAGTAATAGCCCTGATATAAATACCTCTGCTCTTATTTTAGAAGTGTTACCACTCAGCACTGCAAGAGTATGTTTTAAGCACTGCCATAAAGCTGCTAATTCTATGACATTATTAGACAGAAAAATAAAAATATTTCTGTTTACACTGGCATGTTACTATGGTTGCAGGCAGGCCTGGGTGACGTCAGCCCTTGGATCCATTGTGAGCATTTATTTAGGTAGTCATCTCCATGGAAACATTTGTTTGTTTTGATGTTACTATGTGTTAAATTTTAAACAAATTTTTGCGGTTCTATATACTGGATTGTTATTGAAGATTAGTTAAGCTACAGAAGCTTCGTAAATATACCTTACTCCCTGCCCTCTAAAATATTCATGGTAAAAGATCAAATGGAAGCATAATTGTCTTCTGAAATTCCATTAGTAGTTCCTGATGTTGCTTTGACATGTTTTCTTGTTGCTGAGGAAGCCATGTATTCTAAAGGCCATAAAACTCTCCTCCATCTTTTTGAGAAGGGAAGGTTTTGTTCCCATGGAGAATCTTCACAACACACTGTATTGTGCCCTGACTTTTGAGCAGACCCACCCGTGTGCTGTCCTCACTGTTTTGCACACTTGGCTGTTTAGCCTGATTCTCACAGCCTGGATCAGTCAGGTCTCTGCAGGAGTGCTTCCACCTGAGAACAGCTGGACCTTAGTTCACCATGGCTGCAAGACTTGAAATGGGTAATGTTTGCTTTGAGAAGCTGGCAACAAAACTCTTGGCAAAAATGAGTACATGCTTTTCCCATTTGTCAACTGCAATATAATTGTTGTCTTTTCTTTATTGAGTAAGTATGATTCTTCTTGCTTTCTTACTGTATTTGAAAGGACTAATACTTTGACACATGAGCTCATTCAAAACAAATGTCTATCCATGAGGTTTTTCTGAAGTAAGTAGTCTTTAACTAAGAGACTTGGTTAACTAAGTCTTTAACTTACTCTTTAACTAAGAGATTTTTACTGAAGCCTCTCTTAAATTTTTGTAGTATTTAAATAGGTATAAAGCTATATATAAATAAAGCACCTAGTAGTTACAAGGTGTGTTTTACATCCCTACTAGAGACAATCTTTTGATAGTGATGTAGAAAAGGATTTTTGTAATCCTACTTTATGCATGAAGTAGGCATAACAGTAAATGTTTGTATTTTAATATGTCTGCATCAGGAAATAATTAATAAGTGGATATAGGGCAATATGCAGAGCAGAATCTTTTCTGGTAAATCTCAGGCAAATTTTGAAGTTGTGCATTTTTAGGTAGAAATGTAGGTAAGTTTCAACAGAAAGTGTTCTTTTTTGCCACATCTGTTTTTTAATTGAAATTAAGATACAATTGCCTTTCTTGCCTAAAGAGCCAAATGTAGTGTTGCCATTTGCACTTTATCCTTCAAAAGCTTTTTATTTAAAAAAACAAAGCAGCTCTTCTCCTTCTGCCAGGAGGCATTAATTCTAAAACATGATTGCATATGAGAAGGAAAGTGGTTTTAAATTCACTTGCTGTAACACAGGCTTGTTTTGTGCATGTATCATGGGTATATTTTGTACCTGTAATGTTTTTAGCTGATTAGGATTTTATAAACACCATTTTGCAGGAGCAGACATCACATGAAAACCTATAGATATGGTGGTGAGTGATTCATTTCCCAGCTGATAAGGAATGCTGCATGATGTCATATAAGTACTATATATAGCAGCTTGCTTGGTATTTGCCACACTTTGTGGCCTATTCCACTTGTGTGCTACAACAACTTCTACCAGCTTAGAGTAGAAGTCAGTTGTTGTTTTGTTGTTTTTTGTTTTTTGTTTTTTTTTTTTAGGTCAGCCTATTGCATCATCATTTAAAATTCCCTGCTTTTCATTTATAAAAGCAGCTATGTGAAATCGGCCTTAGTTTTACTGACTAAATAAACTAAGTAACAAACAGGTATTTTCTAGATAATCAAAATTGATATTTAACTTCATGGATTGAAGCTGAAGATGATTAAAATGCAGAGGACAAGGCAGCCTTGTCTGCAGCAACCTGGTGATTGTAAAGTTCAAGATCCTGAGAGGAATGATCAAGATTAACAACAGAATTACAAACCTGAACTTAAGAAGGGCAGATCTTGGCCTCTTCATTTTCTCTCTGGAAACTGCCCTGGAGAGTAGAGGTGTCCAAGAGAGCTGGTTGGTCTTCAAGGCAGCTTCATCAGAGCACAAGAACATTTCATTCCCATGGTGCAGGAAGTTGGGCAAGCATGGCAACAGGCTAGCAAGAGTAAACATGGAGCTTCTGACTGGGCTGGACCATGAGAAGGAGGTACACAAGAGACGGAAGCAGGGAGAGGCTTTGTGGGAGGAGTACAGCCCATGCATGAAGAAACAGAGTGAGGGAAGTTCAGGCCAATCAGCATAACCTCTGTCCCTGGGGAGGTTATGAAGTAAACCCTTTAGGAAGTCCTTTCTCAGCTCAGAGCTAAGACAAGAAGGTGATTTGGAGCAACCAGCATGGATTTGCCAAGGACGAGTTATGCCTGATTGATGTCATTGCTGTCTCTGATGAAATGACTGACACTGTGAGTAAAGGGATGTAGTTAGTATACATTGATTATGGAAGGACTTGGCCCCAGTCACATCATCACCAAATTGATGAGGCGTGGGCTGGAGAGTGGGCCAGTCTGGGAGGCAGCTCTGGAGGTGGTGATGGTGTCAGTGTCATAGTTTAACCCCATCTGGAAAATGAGCCCCATGGAGCCATTCTGTTTCCACCACCAGTGGGATGGGGAAGAGAATCAGAAGGATAAGAGTGAGAAAGCTCATGGGTTGAGTAAAAACAGTTGAATAGGAAAAGCAAAAACCACTCACACAAGCAAAGCAAACCAAGGAGGTAATTTAACCCTTCCCATGGGCAGGCAAATGTTCAGCCATCTCCAAAAAAGCAGGGCTTCATATGCAGAATAGTGACTTTAAAAGACCATCACTCTGAATATCCTTCACTTCCTCATTCCCAATGCTTGTATGCTGAGCATGATGTCATATGATATGGAATATACCATGGGTCAGCTGGGTCAGCTGTCCTGGCTGTACCCCTTCCCAAATCCCTGCATAGCCCCAGCCTCCTTGCTGGGGGAGCAGTGGGAGAAGCAGAAAAGGCCTTGAAGCTATTTAAGTGCTGCTCAGCAATAACAAAAACATCTCTATATTATCAACACTGTTTTCAGTACAAATCCAACATACCACTTCATACTAGTCACTGTGAAGAAAATTAGCTCTGCTGCAGCCAAAACCAGCACAGATGGGAAACTTCTGAAGGTGAGGTGACAGCAGTCCTTGCAGTGAGTGTGACTTGTGGCAGCAAGGAAGGATAGCTACATCCTGGGCTGTGTGAGTCAGTGTGTGGTCAGCAGGTCTGGGCAAGTGATCCTTCCTTTCAGCTTGGACTTGTAAGACTGTATTGGGAGTGCTGTGCCCGGTCTGGAGCTCCCCTGTGCAGGAAATAGACTGATGCACTGGAACAGGCCTGGTGCAGGGCCACCAAGATGATCAGGTGGCTGGTTGTGGTACATGGTGACCTGTGGAATAAATACAGGTTTCTTTGTGCTCCTGTATTTAACTTCATGTTCTGAAGTTAGAGTAGAAATTTCATAGGGAAAAAAGTGTATGTGTATGGATGTTGTTTACTCCTAAAAGTAGATGTGAGCTAGAAATCCTTCATCTTGGGAAGAGGATTAATATACTATATATGTTGTAATTAGATATATTTAATCTCCCTATGTATGTAAAAGTACTAAAAGAATATAGATGTAGTCTGCTTGAGATGTGATGTTTGTGAATAGAAGTGTGCTCCATCTGATGTGGTATTTATTGTTCTTCAACCTTTTTGTTTGCCTTTCCTTAAAAAATCAACAGGGGCTTGACTTGGAAGAGCCTAATTGATGTATTCTTTCTGTTATGGAAACATTTAGGAGGGCTTTTTTACAACTGAATTAGAGCAAGTCTCATTAAAGACTGGATATTAAATCCTCACCAGGATTAGTTAAAATGGTGTTACTTTCTGGGATTATTGAAGGGGAGTTGCTGATTCTTTTCTCTTGTATGGGTGTGTCTGTACATGTCCTAAACCAAAGAAACATAAATAAAATCAAAATTTTATTTGAAGCTTGATGTCTATTTCTGCAGACTTTTAGTGCATGTGCATGTGTTCCCATGGATTTAAACAATTAGTAATTAAAAACAAAAAGTAAATACAATTTTGGTAGGGAGTTCTGGTACTCACACCCCTTTCCCTTTGAAATTCTTTTTCCATGTTATAGTGGTTTTTCATTTCTTATTTTTACAAAAGTTGTGGTTATTACCAGCAGATCAATTTTCAAAACCTTGCTGAGAGTATGAATGTTGGTGCTGGTTCTGCAGGCTCTCAGGTTGTCTTAATTGCATAAAGAAATCTAAATCTCCATGGCAACTTTTTCTAGGAGGGTGTGCTGTTAGATAGTGAGGTTTCATGGTTGAAGGAGCAAATGTGGGAAAGCATTCAGCAAGGAAAGCTGACTGCAGCTGACAGTGTAGCCAGGAGTAGTGTGGCTAAGGTGTTGTACCCTTGTGGTGAGGAGTAACAAGAGCAGCTCCTCTACTGCCTGTCACCCTTGTTTTTGGCAGCACAGGCACTGCCAGCACTGATTGCTGAAAAGACACAGTCAGTCCCTCAGGCAGGCAGGGACTGTTTCTGTGCAAAATGTGCAAATGGACATTGTTAATTGAGGAAAGAAAACCGATCAGAAGCCCCTACTGCAGGGTTTTGCATCATTAAGTTTCTGCCTAGGCTGTGGAGCAGCTTTAAATCAAACATGAATCTTTGTTGGTGATGGCGAGCGGTGGAAAATACCTTGAGGCAAAGTTGTTTCAGTGGAGCCGAGTTCATTGTGAAAGTGAGGGCACTCACTTTCTGTTTTAGACATGTGATATTCCTGAAGTCCAGCAGGTTTTCTCAGTGCTTTTCCTTCCCAGGAGTGGGTTCTGGAGAGTCTTTTGGGGCTGGTGCTATGCTGTGTGCAGAGGTGCCCAGCACAGAGCTCCCGCAGGCTGTGCCAGGGGCTGTGGTGCTGCACAAGTGAGCCCTGTGCAGCTGCAGGAGCGTGGTGCTGCCCTGCCCTGCTCGTGGGGCCTTTGCACTGTGCCAGGTGCAAAGCTTTTGGGGCATTCGCTTGGGTTTTGAACCGTGAGCTCTGTAGAAGGGATGGTAACGTGTGCTGACAGAAAGTGAGGAGCGCTGCCTTGGCAGCACTGAATTGTCTTTCCTCTTCTTTGCCTCAGCTTTGCTCTGGAAGGAAAAGTCCTGAAAGTGTGGGAAATCTTCCAGTCTCACACTATTAGCTTATTTTCATGATTATGGTACTAGCTTCAAAGGATGCTTCTAGCCTTTTGGCACAGAAGTTGATTTTATGGGGACTTTTGAGTCCATAAAATTCATACAGCTTTCCTGCTGCAAACAAGCCAAGCCAGTGCAGCTGCAGAGCTTTCAGTGGATATATTTTTCTTCAGCAAACTGCTGTATACTTCTGTTACCTTATTTCCATGATTGTGGCACTAGGATGCTCAGAACAGCAAAAAGGTTTCTAGAGTGCGCTTTTTTAAGCAGAAATGTAGAAAACTCTAAAGAAAAGGATAAGCCACCACCATCATCTGGTGAGCAGGAGCTAGTACATCTGTTTGTCTCGTCCGATACAGGAGAGCATTGTACCACTTGGTGCCATTTGTGATCATGGGCATCAGCAGCTGCATAACACTGGTGATCTTTGGCACCAGGCTGTGACTCTCATGACACATGACAGCACTTGCTTCATTGCCCAGATGTCTTGGGTCTTTATTATATGCCCTTCAGTTGCAAATATTGTTTAAAAGTTAAAATAAGCTAAAAAATAGTTATTGTTCTGTCAATATGATTTTTTAATGGTATGTAGAAGATACAACTGATAGCTTTTATATCATTATAATTGTGTACAAGAGAAGTTATTTTTCTTGCAGTTAACAACAGATAATAAATACAGTGATGCTGTAACACGATAGTGTTTCATTACAGCACAACTGAAAAATTTCTGTGAGAAAACAAAACAGGACTGTGCTTTTTGTCAGGATCTCCAGATATGCTCATTACAATTCCCAGGGCAGTACCAATTAACTCTGGATTTAGCTGCTTTGTGCTGTTCGAGGTGTTTGTTACTCTTTGTGGGGTGGTGTTTGTTAAACTTCTGAATGGAACCAACAGTGCTTAGAATGCAGGGTTTATCTGACCCAGACCAGTGTGAGAGCAATACAAGAAGCTACTGACCAGAGGATCATGGAGTAGAGGGTGGGCAGTTCTTACTCCTCATCATATGCAGTCAGTATTTCACAAAAAGGTGTTATGTGTTTGCTTCTGCTAGAACAAGCCTCTGTGGTATGGGCTGCCTTAGAAGTGATGACTGCAGTATGTACCGTCAGCTCTCCCATCACTTCCTCTGCCCAGCAGCTGCTGCACACTAAGATAGTTCATGTCACAAGGAGCACTATTTTGCTGCTCTTGTATGGGCTGCCTTCCTGTGTTGCCATTTGAAACAGGTAGTGAGTAACCTTTCTCTCAAATTTAGGCTGTTTACGTTTTCCTCCTGTCATGGATGCTGTATGGAAATAGATGCCTGGGGCATTTGTAATCCAAGTGGAGATCAGCATGTGTCAAACTGTTTGCATTTCACTTGGTGCCTTGGTTTTGTAGGTTTCTAAGCAGTATGCATTTGATTATTGTTTTCAGCTCTACAAGAGGGTTTCTAGGGAGAATGTTTTATTTGGTTGTTTTGGCACCTTTTTAATTTTCAGCAAAAAATTTAACAGGTGAGCTGGTATTCTTAAAAGAGCCTATGAATAGGAAAAATAAGACAATGGAGTAATTTGGCATTTATAGGTTCTGTCTTTTTTCAGTCTAAAGAGCTTTGTAGGTTGAGAGATAGGTTTCAAGTCTAACAGAGTAATATGAGAAGGTACAGAAAGGTAGTTATAGTAAAAGAAAATACATATCTCATACAGTAGCTGATAGCCACTCTATTAGGTGATTGTCCTGTGTTTATCCAGAAATAAAGAATTTTAATTCTAGATGTCAGATGAAAATGGTGGTGAACTAACTGTCCATGAGATTTGAGTTCAGGACATTTTTAATGATAATTATTAGAGATAATGAGTGGTGTGAATGCAAATCTAAAATTGATTACTATAATCTGATAAAATGTTTTTTGTTCCCAGTAAGTCTTGGTACTAGTTTAAAAAGAACAAAGAAGAATATTCAATTTAGTAGATCCTTTAGAGAGCCAGTACATTTGCCATGTGTTTCAGCAATTCTTTCTTTATTAAAAAAGCATAAATAGCATGATTTTCTCCCAAGACTTCATAGTAAAATCAAATAGAAATTATTTCCTTGCCTTTACAGAAAAGCTGGAGCTCTGCTGTCCTCTTCCAGACAGGTTGCTTTTCTTTCATCACTTCATCTCAGCTGAAGAGTAGTGGGAGAGCTGTACATTATTCTGGAGTGGATGTTGTACCTGGAAAATCTGAACTAAAATGCACAGAATTAGTTTTAGAATTAGTTTTAGCCTTTTTTTTTTTTTTTTTTTTTTTTTTTTTTTTTTTTTTTTTTGAGACAGCAGACTGGCCTCTTGGGACTCCCCTAATCAGATGTAGAAAGCTATAAGAGAGGGTACCAGGCAGTTAAATAAGCTGCCTGGTTTTCCTGCTTCTGTACTGAATGGTTTCAACTCTGTGTGCTGATTTAACATTTGGTTTTGAGTCTGATTCGCAAATCCAGCTAACTGCAGCTTAAGTCAACATTGGCTATTTTGAACAAGTTTGAAAATTCCTTTCCTGATGTAGTTTTGTGTTCTTTGCCCAATGACACAGTATCTCATGAATACTTGGAAGACTGTTCCTTTTATTTCCCTTTCAGATGCTACACTGTGTCTCCCAGTCATTAGTTTGTTCCTTTTATTTCCCTTTTAGATGCTACACTATGTCACCCAGTCATTGGCTTCCTTGTCTTCCAGTACTAATCTGTGAAAGCCATAGTGCAGGTGGACAGTGAAGTTATGGTAACCTGAGGTAAACACCAGAGGTATAGAAGAGCAATCAGACTTAAGGATTGCCTATGGAGAGCTGGACTTCTTTAATGTTGGAGGCATTGACTTGATATTATCTAACATGACGTTTGCTCTTTTTGGAAGTTTTTCAACTCCATTTGTTAAAGCTTTTAGATACATAAGATGACAAGACATGCTTTCTGGAGACAGTTACCCAAATAACTTGGGCCAAGTGTTGATTAGATTTCTGTATGTGCTTGCCCCAGGAGTGATCTCTTCATCTTGAGAGAAGTCATTTGCTGAAGAGGGCAGCTTCTGCAACATACATAGTGATTTTTAAAGGAGTTGTAGTATTGACTGACCTCTCAACAGCATTGTTAATTGTCATATGCTGCTGTTTTAAGAAAATGTAGCATATAGACTGTACACGATTTGCATGTACTCAGAAGATTTCTGGCCAGAATTTCTGCTTGTCAACTTTGTTGAGCTCCATTTGAAAATCTGGAGGTTTTTTTGAGTTTTCAAGTGTCAGAGGATTTGGCTTCTAATACTTCTAAAGGTGTGGATACCCTGTGAGTTCTGCAGGTTAGAAAGACATAAAGACTTAGTAGTTTTTGTAGCTGTGATCTCAGAGCTTTGCTGACGTATAGGTGTAGGATGAGATGTTCAGGAGTGCATAAAACTTGCTTTGATTATGTTCTACCCTGTCAGACTTGGTAAAGTAACTGAAGGAGAGCATTAGCCTGAAACATTTACTGTTGAATTTGTACTGGTTTTGCTGTCCTTACTATGAGACATTAAATAACCATTAATACATTAATCAAGAACTTAAGCTAGTTTAAATTGACTACTTGTATAATAATTCCTAATGTAGAGGTTCTGTAATAAAAAAAGACATGTAAACCTGCAAAGATGTTTGTCAGTTGTGTGTTTTGGGAGGTTTCAGTGGCTGGTACATGCCACACTAGACATAGGGCTGAACTGTGTGTATATACATGTATACATGGCATTGTGTTAGTCTATTGGTTTTGTACCATCCTCATTTCTTGCAAGAGTCAGTTTGCTTTGTGCTTCAAAGATTGTAAGGATATACTTGACATGCTTATGAATGGCATCTATCCTGTTGGCAGTGCTGATGGAGGATGAGACCCTATATGTTGAGTTAGATCCCATGGAAATTCATCAGTGTGAATTCAGATTTTGACTCATTCAGGAGATTTTGTACTGCAAGGAAGTTAGTATATGCCTGGAAAGTATGACAGTTTTCTGACATGCGTTAGAATAAGAGCACAAAAGTCTAATACTGATTGTACCATTAACCATCCACTATTTAGAAAACTTGCCCTTCTATACAAAACATTGTGGGAATAGATACATTGAATATTCTTGCACCAACGTGTCAGTGGATGACAGTTTGGAGGAATACTTTGTTGCTTCTGGTGTTTCTTGAAGAAAATAGTTTTAGAATTGTGATAGTAATCCAGGGAAAATGGACCTGAAGCTTCATTTTCTGAATGTAAGTAACTGAGAGCTGCTGGGGATTGCTAGTATTAGAATGTACTAATTTGTGGCTGCAGATTAAAGTATCCTTTTGTACAGAGCAAAAAATCAAGAGGGCAGGAAATCTTACCCAGAATTGTCTCGATACCTTCCTTCAGTAGGTGTTGGTCTAAATAAGTCACAGATTTCCAAAAGAGTATATGCTTGCTCTTTTATAGTCTCCTCTCTGCTTTCACAGTTCATTCCAGCATCTTGGAGTCTTCCCAATTGTTCCTTATCATTTTGGTTTGTGAAGATGATGTCTGCAACTATGTGGATAAACCTCTGTTTATTGTAAACTTTTGCATGTTTTGAGTAGAGAAGTGCCTTGTAAACGAGAAAATATCTGTATTGGTATCATCTGTCATCATTTTCTGCCTTTCTTTTGGATTGGTTTCAAATGCACATGAGTCAGCACTGTAAAGACTGATACACAGATCTTTAATCCAGGAGAAGTGATAGATGCCCATACGGAATTTGGTCACTTTCTGTTTATAGCTTTCACAAAGTGCCAGGACATTACTGGCATGGACTGTTTTGCAGATTCTGTGGCACAACTGAGAGTTCCATTTGGAAAATGTGTTCCTCTCTCTGGACACAGAGAGAGGATCAGTCTCACCCAAGGAGTCAAAATGGCTTCTTTCTGAAGCTGGATGTGGCTTTATTGTAACTACTTGTTTGGCAGGCTTTCTCTTTCTCTGGAGTTGGGATCTTTTTGTCAGGAGATGGTTGAAACTCTGTGCTTTGCCTGTGTTGAATTATTGTGGTCCCTGAGCTCACAGGCATGCCCTAATTACTTGTGAGGTGTATTGGGGCTTCCTACAGTTGTTGTTGATTATGATCAGTAGGGGGATCTTCATTCAGATTGAGAGTTGCATTGTCAATTGCAGCAGCCTTGTGCTGAGATGGAAAGTGCTTGGGGATTGCTCTTGAGGTGTACAAAGTAAGTGGTCAGATGCATTAGCTAGTCTTTCACTAAGCTGTGCAAAGGTAGATATCTATCTCCATAAGATAAGGTAAGGAGAAATGATAAAGGCATAGCAGAAGAACTTATTAAAGAATATTCTCTGCATTGGCAATAGCAGACATGGAATTGGCTTGTGGATCTGTAGTGGAGACGAGGTGCTCTAATGTGTGTTACAGGGGTCTTTTGCTCCTCTATAATTTATCCTGAACATTTCTCATCTGCAGTTTGTAAAAATATCTACAGGTGGATACCTCTTCAAATACTCTCCTACTCTCACTTGTAAACTGTTTGGGAGACTGTTCTGGCCACAGTCTGCCTATTCTTCTGTCTTGCATTTTGTTTTGTGAAATGAGAATGCTGCCAATGCAGACAATTGCATCTCCAATTGCTGTTTCAGAAGACATGAAGATAAGGAAGGCATGGGGAGCAGGACATCATTGTGAATGTTATTGTTTCAACATGGAGTGAAATCTCCTTTGCAAGAAACAGACGTAGAATGGGAAATTCTCCAAGACTGGGGACTGTATATTTAGAGCTTTGCTGTGACCATCCAATTTTCACTTTCACATGGGAAGGCAAACTTCTAATAGGGGAGAAATGTGCAGTTTTTTCATTATTTTTATTATAGTTCTTGTTTTCTTTGAAAGAGAAAATATCTGGTTTCTGCTCTGTGCATAACTACAGTCTGGATTCTCCTTTCTTGCAGGTCATGATTTGGTCCTTGGCTGTCAGTTATGGCAAACAGTTTTGTGGCTTTCTCTACATGTGAACTATGGATATGGACTAATACTGTAGTTAGTTTCTCTTTTTTCATTTGGTGTGTCATTCTTGATTTCATGCCTTTCTATCACCAACCATGGCCAATGACTCTCACACACTGAGATCGTGCTGGCGTCAGTTAACGCCAGCTGTCTATTTTTAATGCTGCCACCTTCTCATATTGCTAGTAAAAAATGTTAGCATATATACATACATCCGTGTTTTCTCTCTGTCATCAGGATCACTGAAACAGCCTCCCCCACAAATACATGTTTTTTTACTTAAAGAGTTCACTGTCACTGAGCTGTTACTGCGGTCTCATCAGAAATTGCTTTTGTGGTTAAATGTGAATTTACATGGCAAACAATCCAAATCTGTGAAATAATTTGAAAAACTGGAATGGTGCTGTTGTAAAACCATATGACAATGATACTTTCTTACTGAGACAATCTGATAAAATTCATGGTTTTAAATTCTGTGTAATTAAGCTTTAAAAGAAAATTCCACCTTGGATCAGAGGGCTGCTGCTTTGGCTTCCATAGTTGCATTTTAGTAAACAGTGAGTTGCTTACTGCTGAGCTTATCTGCTGAGCTGGCTGCAGCTCCCAAATACATGAAGCTGTGTTGCTTTGTTTAAATTATGTTTCAGAAATAACTATGCAAAAGTATTTTTGAAAAATATGTACATTTCTTATAGTATTAAATGGTATTGTACCTTTCGCACAAAAAACTCACTGAAAAGCAGTCTGCAACTGAAAATATTTACTTGGAAGGTAGGGAGGAATGTCCTGGAGCTGGTTACTTCAGCTATGAGATGGTGCTTTCCGAAATACAAGTAAACTTGCTGTATCCTGGTGCAGTATGGTGATTAACAAACAGCTGCCATCCCTGAACACTAAAGTGAATATGCTCTATATTAATTCAGGGTTGTGTTATTCATCCCTTTTCCTTCATTTTTCTTGTCATCAGCCAGGAACTTCTTTTCTTTATATGGACCAGTGTAATTTCTGAATTAGAATGGGAATTTTGTCAGAGGCCTCACTGAAACAGTGATCCAGACATCTTTTTCAATAGGAACAAGGAATAAAATATTCAGGTTGCACTGGTGGTTTTGCTTGAGCTTCATAGTGATTTTAAAACATATACCCACAATACTCACCTTTCTCCCTGCCACCATTTTGCGTTGTACTTTGCATGCTGCTTTGATCTGGATTGGCTCAATGTAGGAAAAATGGCTAAAAAATTTGGTAGTTATTATATTCCTGTCTGGGAATTAAAAATCTCTTATAATATTAGACATTGTAAGGATACACAGCTAGAGATTTTGCTGAAACATCACATTATCTGAGGAGGAAAACAAGAAAGAAATTTCTTGGAAAGTTACTAGCATATTAAAATAACATTTTTGTTTTAATGTAATTGTAAGGAAAAACTGAGAGGAGAAGAATTTTTGAGTAATATGTTGCTAGACAGAAGCTTGGATGCTCGCTGTTGTTCCATAATAAAGAGCTGGATTCAGTTATTATTCTGTCCCCTTGTTTCAAAGTCCAATTCAGTTCTTAATAAAAGCATAATTTAAGCTCAAATACCTTGAGACTTAAGGAGTTAACATCTTACTATGTCCAGTCCTGTTTAATAATGCCACTGTTCTGAGTTTTAATTTTCTCTAAATTGAGTAGGATGTCATACCATGTAACCATTCAATATCTAGTTATTAGATAGGAAGCTTTTTCTATTCTGGATCTCATTAATAAAAACAGCACTGTCTTACATAACTCTGTTTTCTGTTGTAAAAATTCTGCTTTTTGTTCCCCTATCAAATGTCTCGTCCTGTTCTTGGTTAACCAGTCTCATCAAAAAAGGTGATGTCTTCCCTGAATGTTGACTCAGTCAAAACATTGATGCTATATGTAGAGAGAAAGCAGTAAGGAAGGCTACTGGTTACCAAAAGCCTGAGGGTGCTAACATGAAAGTTCATTAGGTTGTGTATCTTTTCTTATCTCTTGAGTGCCATGTATTTATATAAATTTGGGTTAGTAATATAAATGAAGTCCTGAAAAATAGCTAGTAATCTGAAAGCTGTCCTTAAGAATATTTTTCTAGTCATATTTATGAACAATTTTGAACAGTTTCTGTGGATTAACTGCTTGGGATCAAATGCATTCACTTCTGCTTAGAGGATGTTTGACCATGCAGCATTGACCTTACTCGTGGTCACAGCTTGTCACAATGTTCTAAAACAGTGTTTGTGTTGGATGTGGTTTCATTATACTTTGGTCTCATTTTTAATCAAATATTTTTACACTAGGTGTGAAATCCAGAGAGAGAATCAAAACAAACCCAAGTGCTGGTTTGTTTTTTTTGTTCTGGGACATGAATGAGATGTCAGCTCACATGGGATTGCTGGTGAGATGTAGAAGGATCTGTGTATCCTACTTTTCTTTCCCTTATCAGGCAGTGTGTTCATGTGCACTGCTTTAACTGGTGGAGAAAGTACAGGTGATGTTTCTTTGCCCTGTCCTCTCAGCTGTAAAGCCTTTGTCCTAAGCCCCTGCACTTCAGCAGCAGAAAGAGCTTTTGAAACTACTACTATCTGCTTTTTCAGCTCTCTGAAGAGAAAATGGCAAGTAGTATTATATGAAAATAGCTTCTTACCTCTAGCTTGTGTGGTAAGCTCAGCCTGGGGAAGACTGACAGATGAAGTGATTAGCTATTAAGAATGCTTGGTAAATCTTCACCTGTTCTTAACTGCTTTAATTTATTTATTTGAGGCTGACTTAACGAGCACTATGACATCATCCTTACGGATTTTTGTATTTTGGATGTGCTCGGCAGTGTCTCTAGCAGCTGTGTGCTGTACTGGGTTATTACACTGTGGTTAGTTTCTGCTCCCTTCCCCTATGGTCTGTGTGTGTGCCTAGCCTAGTGCATATCCTTAAGATGACAAAAACCAATGAGAACAGCAAATAAATTGAGCCTTCTAGAGAAGAAACCAGCATTCATGCCAGAAGCCTGGTTTTGAGGCATTGACCTTGTGCTTCAGCACTAGTTTGTCCCCTACCATTTGTGTCTAAGACCTGTCTGCAACCTCTTTTTTTTAATTGCTCCTAGTTTCCTATATCTTTCTGTACTTTGGCTAGTATTCCTGCCAGTTTCACTCACCCCTGCCGTGTCCTTTAGTGTCTTTACTTCCACCTAAATTGTGCTAAATGGTATCAATCCTTCATACACCCAAGGGATGGATTTCTGTGTTACTGAGCAACATTATCTGCAAGTTGTATGTCATTTATTGGATTCTTTCACAGGAGTAGACATCATTCTAAGGAGTGATAAAATTATTGTCTTCTATCTGTTGTGTGTGTAGTTTTTGCATTCTTTGGGTAGAGTTTGCAGGATTGACAACCAGAAGATGGATATCTCTATAACAAGAAAAAGCTGGAGTACTCTCAGATTACTTGGTATTACATGTTTCTGTCTTTTTCCAAACTCTGGTCCATGCCTGTCATGCCAAATACGCTTGCAAACTCCCTTAATATAAGTTGGGGCATGTTCTTTCTTCAGGTCTCACAGTTTTCCTAGTACTTCTTCTTATCAGTAGCTAACTGTTACATGAATCTTCATTATTAAATATTCCAATCTAACATTATTTTTTTTTCTTTTAAACTGAAGAAAAACCCAAACAAATGTGAAATAATTTAATTCTACTACTCTGTTTAGCTAATTTAATCTTTTCCTCTAAGCCATATATAGCTATCAGACCTACTGTGTGCTTGGACTTTCTCTTATCCTCTGTAAATCCCATTAAATCTCTTTAACCCCTTTAACTCATTCTGGGATTTGCTTTCTTTTGGAAGCACTTACTTAGTAATGCTTTTGACAAATTGTATTCTTTCTCCAGTCCCCTTTCATTCCCTTCCCAATACTATTTTATCTGATAAGCTCAGAGCTGTTTGGTTTGTTGTTTTTTGAATTTCAGATTTTATTTTAAAGGAAACAAAATTTCACCATGAGTGAAGAACATAGAATTTAAAGAGAAGTCAGGAGGAGAGATGTGTCAAGTATCAGAAAATAAAGTTTTCATAAGAGAAGCCAAAAAATATTTAAGTTGCAATGAAGTCTAATCAACTTCTGGTTTAGTGAGCTGTTGATGTCCTCTTGCTTCTGATTTTCACAACTTAGCAGCTGTCCCAGTTTCAGACACAGAATAAACTGGGCATATTCTGCTTTACCCTTGCTCATTAGTGAAACAAAAAAGCACCAGGATGGAAAACCGACCCTTCCAGGTTCAGTTCCTGAGTGAATGATCTGAGGCATTCTGCCCTTGTGGCCCACTCTCAGAGAAGTTTCTGTAAGTCATTACTATTTGCAGTGATATAGTAAAAGAATTTTGTACTGCATTTTGCATTGTGCTTGTCTTGTTTTTCTTTCATAGAAAACTGATAATGGCATTCCCTTGTGGTCATGGGATATATGAAGCCATCTAGTCCAACTGCTATACTGTGACTTGGCCAAGATGCTATCTATCTTAGAGAGATTAATTGTGAAGGTCATCTGGATGTTGTGAAGGTCATCTGGATATCTTCGTTGTCAGTCATACTCTTCCCATCAAAAGAATCCACTTGTGGTAAATAGCATTCAAAGCTGCCTGTGTTCCAGAAGTGACCACTACAAGATCTCTGTTGTAGCTTCTTCCTAATCATTTTTTGGAAATATCTTCTATGCCTCTTTCCTCACAATTTGCCACATTACTCCTGCCTGCATCCATATACAGATGTCTAATTTCAGTATCTTAGTTTTCCCCATTAATGGGCAGAAGTCTGATGCGAGGTGATATCTGAAGTTTTGTTACCTTAATTTTGTTTTTTAACCATGTCTTTTTAGAGCTGTTAGCTAGTGCAATGCAAAGACCCTGATAGTATTAAAGAATCTTTCTTTGCTTGCTCATCTGTCTTCAGCTGTATTTTTAAGATTTGTACAGAAGCCTGTGCTTTGAGTTAATCATGCATTGTTCTGTTTTATCCAAGAAAATGTTCTCTTTTTATTTTTAAGGTTTTTTTTTTGACTATATATCTAAGGGTTTTTTAATCCTATTCTTGACTGATAATAGCAGAAAGCAAACCTTCACAGGATATCTTCAATACTCCATTAGATTGCAAAGTTCTACCAGCCTGGTTAGCTGCCTAGGGATCTACCTTTAGTTTGGGACTTCTTGGCTATGAATTTTCATTCTGATAGCCCGCAGAAATTCTGATCTGTGTAAGAGAGGAGAAAGGGAAAGTAGTAAACCACAAAAGGAAAAAGATGAACCACCAGCCCTGCAACATAATCTGCTTCTGTTTTAAACAGCCTTGGACTTTGTGGTGATAATTTTACAGCAGACATTCTTGGAAAAAAATATATCTGGTACAGGAGTGTTGTGTTTTGCAAAGACTGGTAGAAACCTATTTTGCTTCAAGGAATTTAAATTTGTCTGTGGTGCCTTATGATTGTCAAGGTGTGCAGTACAAATACCACTAGCAATTGTTATTGACATACATTATGTTTATAGACCACATCATGAAGACTTGGTGTTTTTATGAGTAGCAAGGAAGAGAAAGTGTCCATTCTACTAAACAGGAGTTTGAATGCTCTGGGCCATAACAGTAATAATAATAAAGTGGTAAATAAGAAAAATCATTGTACGAAAATCAGTAAGTTTCAGCTGTAGTGAGTTTTCAGTATGACTTGTTAAGATAAAAGAGAAACAGCTGAAGTTTGAAGTCAGGCCTGAATGTCATTAGGAGATATGCCTTTGGTTG
This sequence comes from Oenanthe melanoleuca, assembly GCF_029582105.1. NCBI lineage: Eukaryota > Metazoa > Chordata > Aves > Passeriformes > Muscicapidae > Oenanthe > Oenanthe melanoleuca. The sequence continues at coordinate 92,482,197 of NC_079335.1, forward strand.
GCCCTTAGTATAAAACGCCTGACTAATGGTCTTGTTCTCAGTGACAATGGCTTTCTATGATTAATTTAAATAATTTTCCGTGTTTACTTCTGATAATTTAGAAATGTTTCTTAGTATTAGTTAGCAATTGCCTACATAGATGTGGGAGTAGTAGTGGCAAATCAGAAATAGCCTGTGCCAGTAAGTCAGAAACTTTGACAAATAAGCTGCTTATGTGTTCTCTTGCCAGCGTCGTTCTTCATTCTGTTTTCTAAATGAATGAGACTGCCTTGGGAAGGGAATAAATATAGGAAGTACCCAAAGTCTTGTTCTGATTTACAGGAAGAGATGCTGTTAAGTTTACTTGACTGCTCAGTTGATCAGACACCTGAGTCACTGGTGAATTTAGAATTGCAAACAAAACTCCTTCTGTTAGAGTTTATGCAAAAACATTTGTTGGACTCCCAGTTTTAGTTCTGTTGTTTTTAGACCCTTGTCAGACCTGCTGTACTCCTTAGAATCATTGTAGATGACAATTTCCACAGCAGAACAGTCCTGGTTATTGTATCCTGCCACAGTCTTCTCTGACATGCTAACAAAAATAGAAGCTTCTCTCAGTAATTCTACATCTTCTTTCCTATCTTCAATATAAGAAAATATCCTATTGTGATGGGAATTTGGGATGACTTTTGGTAGCTTGGAGATTACAGCAGGGCCTATTAAGTTTGTAGACTTTGATGTATTAACACTGAACTATTTTAGCGCTGTGGAGATAAACATCTCTAATACATGTCAGGGGTTTTGTGTATTGGGTGTATAGAGTAATTGTGTAGCTTTTCAGCTGCAATTATGGACAACTGTTAATCCAAATAGTATTCAAGTCCACAGTATCCATTTGCAGCATTTAAGAACTTGGGGCACTGTTAGTAGTAATATTTGCAAATGAAAACTGCATCACGTGCTGTTCCAATCTACTTTGGGTCAATGTTTGATACTTTGCACTTTGTTTACTGTGCTAATGTCCAGACAGAGAACTGATGCTTTTGTATAGGTGAACTTGGTCTCCCACAAGCAAACTGAGGATTTCAAACTTCAGTTCAGAATATCCCAATATGTAGTGGCCACATGTGGAGAGACGTATCAAGGAAGGGGAAGTGATGGGGAGCTTCTTAAAATTCTTGTGAATATGTTCATTCTGTTCCCAAATGTAGGCATAGATACAGGAGGCTGTCATTATTGTATCATGAACACAGTTTCCACCATTGAAGGATGATGCATTAGGGTAATTCTGCTTGTTGTAAGAAGCAGAGCTTAAAATAGAATGGTATGTAAGAATGTATCCTTCCTAAACATAAAGGTTTCTTTGTGTCATAATGAAGTATAGGGCTTTAAAAATTTTATTATTAATGTCACTCATATATTTTGTTCTTTTCATCAAACTGACCAACGCTACAGCACCTAGTTTTGTTAAAACCTTTTTTCCCTTCCTGCTTTCCCTTGTTTGTTGCTATTTTCCATTTTGTCTTATTTTCTGGTCAGTTTTAGTTTTCATTCTGACGCCTTATTTTTTTAATATTATTTTTTTTAACATACAGTTTTTTTATATTCTTTCTTTACTAACTCTCTGGAATGCTAAACCTAAGAGATGAGTGTTAAGAGCTGAATGATCACCCTTGGCATACTTAATTGTAGACAAGTTGTTTGAACTTGTAACACTTGGAAAATGGAAGTGAATATATTTGTTTTGTTATTCCCATGGAAACGAGATATTTATAATGAGCTTCTAAAAACAAGTTACAAATATACACAAAGAAGCTGATTCTTTGTAGCAGTTGCTTAATAGAAAGGAATTAGTTTGTTTAGGGGGTTATGTGTTGGGGTTTTTTTCCTAAATTAATGAGGTCTGAAAAGCTGGTACAAGGAAGGGATTTCCTGAGCATGAACAGGGCATTAAAAACTGTGAAAATAAACTGGGGGTATGACAGCCTTGTGTGTTATGCTGTGTTCATAGTATTCTCATTTTTCAAACAGTTTGAGTTGGAGGGAACTTTTTACATGTTGTCTAGGTAAACACCACCACCTTGCCCTTCCCCTAGTGAGCAGGGACATGTTGCATGAGATCAGGTTGCTCATAGCCCCATCTGGCCTGACCAGGGATGGGCTATCTACCATTTCTCTTGCAGTGTTTCACCACCCTCCTAAAAATGTTTTCCTTGTATCTGGTCTGGATCTACCCTATTTTACTTTACAATCATTACCTTGTCCTATCACAACAGCTCTGCTAAAAAGCCTGCCCCCATCCTTCCCTGTAATTCCCCTAAAATCTGCAGTAAGGTCTCCTGGAGCCATGTCTCCACCTGACTGAACCCCAACTCTCCCAACTTAGTTCTTCATGGCAGAGGTGTTCAGTCTCTCTGATCAGCTCTGTGGCCCTACTCTGGGCTAGCTCCAGCAGTTCATGACTTTTCTGTGCTGAGGACCAGAGCTGGATGCTGTGTTCCAGGTGGGCTCTCACCAGAGCAGAGCACAGGGGCAGAGTGCCCTCCCTCTCCCTGCTCCCGCCCTGCTTTTGGTGCAGCCAGGATACAGTTGTTGGTTTTCTGGGCTGGGAGTGCATGTTGCTGGCTCATGTCCAGTTTTCCATCCAATAGTACTCACAAGCCATTATCCCTAGGGTGTTTTTGTGGGCCTGGACTGGAGAGAGTGGAAATCAAGGTTTGTTGAAAGACTTTTCCTCTGTCATTTCTACCTACTCTTGTCAGTGGTCTCCTCTACATTCAACTCATGACTGTACAGAGGAGAGGGGAGCATGCTGTTCTTGTTAGTAATCCTGATGACAGAGCTCCTCAGAACTCTTGGGGACCTGTCTCTAGAGACAGGAGGGGTGTAGGATGCTGCTTGGTAATTTAGGTGTTGGTACATGGCATACATGTACCATACCTCACATACCAAAAGTGCAAGAACATGTTGTATTTCTAGGATTTTCCACAAGACTTGCCACATGGTGCTGCTGTAGAGTTTTGGAGTTAATTATGGTGTTTTACAAGTGGATTTGATAATATTGTAATAGATGGTGAAGCGAGAGGGGATATTTTTGGAGTGAAGAAAAAGAAAACAAATTTCAAAATTAAAGCTGTCTTACTTAGGAAGCTTGGGATATAGTTGCAAAAATTCCTTCTCTCCCTATCCTGTTTTTAACATCACTGCAATTAATGTTGTTTGCTGGTAAAGAATATCAGCTACAATTTCTTTCTCTTTCGGGGTGCAGCTGCAGTACTACATTAGTCATATATGTGTCCAGTTTGTGGTTATATCTTAAGCTGAAGGGGAAAAATCCACTCATTTCCTTGCCCCATGTAAATGACAGGGAAAAGACCAAATGTGAGAGGTAGGTATACCTGTGTCTTAGACCAAATGTTCTTTGTTCCTCTTGGTAGCCATATTGATATATTTTTCCTTTTAATTCACACAAAAAAGTTATGCTTTTCTATTTAATAAGTGTGTAACCAAAAATTCTCCATGTGTTAATAAACCCTGAGATCAGTTCATTTGTTTAGAGCATGGTGCTGATAGCCACAAGGTCGTGGGTTTGATCACTTTAGAGTTGAACTCGATGATCCTTGTGGATCCCTTCCAGCTCAGAATATTTAGTGAAAAATAAGCAAGTCAACGTGAATTTCTGCTGGTTTTGCTGAAAGTGATCATTCTCTTTCCCATTGCAATGATCCTGAGTGATGAACCAAGCTAACCTATGTGCTACAGAAAACTGCATTGAGCAAAGCCTGTATGCTAGACTTGGCTGTGAGTCTGTAGAGAATTTAGAGCCTTAGGGTGTTGTTACGCTGAAGCCTTGCAGTGATTGCCAATGCTTTCTTTTTGTGAGAGGCAAAATAAAATGAAGTCTTGACCTCTTGCACTACGTAAAAGTTCTTGGACAAGTTTCATCAGAAGAGGGATGTTAATCCTATTAATGAGAATCCTGGAGAAATTCCAGATAGTTAATTGCAGTTTATTCCACCTGTCTTTCTGATTAATGAAATGCTGGATTATATCCTTTATTTCTACTGTCATGATGTTCTTTTACCACCTAATTCTGTGAGATACTCCAGCACATGCTTTACCTAAAGCAGACAAGTAGTTGCAAATAGCAACGTTCAGTCAAAAAACACAAAAAGTTTATTTTGTGGGGGTTGCTGACGTTTGCTACATATGTTGGGCTGCACTGAAAATAATGAATGTTAATAATGAACAATTATGTAAAGGGTTTCCTTACTGTTGAATTTTGTTGTGAATAACTAATTTCTCTTTGTCTTAAAAGCCTGGGATAAAATACCATTTTGTTTAGTTAATTAAAGTAGAAGTCAATTCTAACTGTTGGTTAGTAAACCAGAAATCTCATTTCCCCTTTTCATTAGTGGAGGCATCCCCCAGCTGAGAGAAATTTGACCTCTGAAGGTATCTAAGAGAAGATTAAAGATAAACCCATGGCATGTAGCTGAATTGCTCTTCACAATGGTTTTTTTGACACTTGAATTAAAATTAGATTTCCATGTACTGCTTTTCTAGCCCAAGATTTCTGTTGCTGGTGCACACTTTGTCTATCCTAGCATCTATTGTTTATTCCTATATAAACAGCTGTCTCTGTTGAAAGGACTGGTCTGGGTTGTGTGGTAGTGCTTGGTTATTTTTTCCCCGTGATTTGCTTGAAATGTTCTCTAAATTGGCATAAAAAGAAATGCTCAAGCACCAAACAAAACTTGTGTAGTAGCATGTTTCCCAGCAACATGAACTCTCAAATATTACTTTGAGAGTTTTGTGGTGTTGTAAACATTTTCTGCTTTTGAAGATGGTACTATTTAAGATTATATCAGCCTAAGTATCAAAACATCTTTTCGAAAATGGTTCTATATGATCTGCTAAATTTTAGTTCAAAATATGTGGCTAAATTTTAGGGTATAAATTCTTATTCAGAAGATCAGAGAATCTGCAGTTTATTAATACAGGAAAATATGTGGTTTATGTCTGCTGTAATTCATAAGAACTAAAAATAGTTGGTTTTTGTTTAATGGTGAGTAAACTCACTAATGCTGTTGCTTCATACCTGAATTTGAAACTGAGGAGCACTAAAACTAGGTTAATATTAGGGGATTGAGTGGAAGAGTGCATACTCTGCAATGTTATCTCCTGCCTATGCTAGAAAACTGACATGCATTAACCTTCTTGTGATTAAACACATCACTGTAGTGAATGCTTTGTATGAGTTCTATCGAGTGAAACCTTTGGTGTGATGGACCAGAAAAGATCTGCAGGAATGACAGTATAAACTGGTGTTTGTAAAGTGGGAATTTCCCGTTCATCAGAATTTGCACCACACACTTGTACAGCAAAATCCTCTCAATTAAAAAGAGATATAAGTTATTTACTAATGTGAAAATATGGTCTTCCTATTACTGAAAACTTTTTTACAGCAAGTATTTAGCTCCAGATTTCTGGAAAGTTTGAGTTTACCAGACTACTATATTCATTTTCTGTTAGCTTTAAAAGTTTTTTGAAGATGATGGTCTATGAAGAAAACAGGCATTGAATTTAAATGTCATTTAAAAACTTGTCAGTCTTCAACTGAGGAGGAATTTCTAATTTTTAATGCTTTTCAATAGTTTGCTTTATGCAATAGCAGAATAATTCTTAATTTATTTGTGAGTACGTTAATAGTAACTTATAAATAATATGATAACCAGTTATTCAAAGAGGAATAAAAAATAGTAAATAAAAATACTCACCTAAGATGCTTCAGTTCGTGTCTTATATGTGCAGGCTTTACAAGTGATGAACCAAATGAGACATTACTTAATTTGATGAGCTGCAGGCATTTTGACAGTAAACCCAGTCCCTTTATTTCCTCTTTATTATTGGACATTCATCAAGGGAAGTTTGTAAAGTGCTATCCTACTGAAGTACATATAAAACTAAAGTGATACTCCTGGGATGTGTTTTATTTGACACCATAAATGGGCTGCATGGGCCTTCCTGTTCTGTTGCAGTTTTCTATTGTTCTCTGTGGTAAACTGAAACAGTTCTGCTATTCTTGAAATGCTTTTTGTGCTCTCTTGTAATTTCTTTCAATTGCTGTGTGTTTCAACAGGGGAAAGTCTGTAAGAACTATTACTTTTGAGCAGTTTAAGGAAGCACTTCAAGAACTCTCCAAGAAGCGGTTTAAAGGCAAAAGTGATGAGGAAGCACTTCAAGAGATGTATAAACTAATTGAAGGAAAAGGCCCAGGTTTAACTGGAGTAACGGTATGTTACGGATCTAATGGACAGATTGTTTCTACCTGTCCTTTTTTCTACTGCAGTGTTGTTATGTTCCCTCTACAATCCACACACCCAATTTCTCTGTGAGCCCGAAATTGCTAAGCAGAATGGGAGCAAAGACTTTGCAACAACTGAGTATTGTGCTGTTGTGTGTTCTTCTGTGGCACTGCCATTGCTCCTTCTAGGAATTGTACTACCACCTGGTAGCACCTCAGGAATATCCTGAGCTCTTGTGTATGCTTAGAGCTTTGAAATGTTCATGAAGAGTGGTATATACAAATCGAGTAGAATGACATTAGAGCCTCAATAAAAAGTTGTAAGATTTTTTTGAAAAACCAAAAAGCAAAGGCATCCTAAAATACATTTAATTGCACCATGTGAATCCAAGAAAACCAGAAATCTGGGAATAATTATCATGTGGTCCAGTCTTTGTTCCAAGTCTGTCAGAGCTATAATGTTCTTTCTTTCTAATTTTGTAATGCTGGTATTAAGCTTTGTGAAAAGGAACTTATAAAGCATACTGTACATAAGCTTGGTTGTCCTTTTAGATGCCCAGGCTCTACAAGCTTTATCCAATATTTTAGGGGATACTGGAGTGTTTACCATCAGCTTGAATAGTTCTGTTGGTTTAGTTCATCTGCTTAAAATTTGTGATCCTCCTGAATTTTGCCTGTAAAGCTGTCAATGAAAATAGAATCTTTTCAGAAACTGGTTCTCTATGATCAGTGTAAATATCAAGTGGAAAGATCTCTTTTGAGTTGTAAAATAATTCAGCTTTTTACAAGATTTTTAGTACTCTCCTACTCTCATTTAAAACAAGTGGTAATTTTAATACAGACTTAAAATATTGAACCTTCCTTTTTGTTCTTCACTTACCTTAATAAATTTGAATAACTTCATCTGTTCAAGGATTCTTACTTCAAATTGTACATTCTTCTAGGCCTCACTCCTGATTCCATTTTTGGTATTTCAGCAGGCACACATTGAAACGATCAGTGTCTGCTAGTAAGGGAACAGTCTCTTTCTGTGTAGGAGAGCTTTACAGATGCAAAGTAGTATCATGTAAGTTCTGCAGAGGTATGAGGGTGTGCCAGCAGCAGAGGGAGAAGAGTGGAGGGGGAATATGAGCCAGCAATGCAAGGCTTTACTGTTCAATATGTGCAGTTCTAGGGAGAGTTGAAGAAGTGAAGAAAAGGGGATCAGAATATCTTCTTCTGCTACCTGGAAAAGTAAAGACCAGGAGGTGGAGATTAAAGGGAGGGAGATTGCCAGCTGGGAGCATGTATGTGTGTATGTAAAACCAAATTTCATGTTGTTTTCTCATGCTAATTTAGTTCCTGGATGGTAAAGAAGACCCACAAACCTGTCAATTAAAGACATTAAAATAAATTAATGAATACATGGCCACTCTCCTCCTGCAACCCAGAAGTGCAGATATGAAATGTCTACACAAGATTTTAATGTTTTGTTTACTTTGGGAAGTCAGTATTGTGGAAATTTCCAGTTGTGCTGCTTTTTGTATGGTTAGATAAAGTTACACTAAGCTTTTCTTAAAAGTTCTAGGGTAAGTCAGTCATGCCATGTAGTGTGTGCCCTGCTCTGTAAAACTCTGCTATAGGTCATGTAAATTTGGTTCAGGTTTTGGACAGAAAATTTTGTGACTACTGACACATTACTCTAAATGTATTAGGGAAAGAGTTGAAAGCATGATTAAGTGAAGCATGTGGATGAGAATACATCAGCAGCATGTGGGGAATTTTGTGTCTTAGCTTCTTATGTTCTGTACTGGGTATTTTGTGGAGATAGGCAGCAGGGGCAGTATGTCTGGCAGCCTGGGCAAAGCACTCCTTCAGCAGGACAGGTGGAAAGTTTACCTTCACATCAGACAATGAGGATTTTAGTGCATGTTGTGATAGAAGTGATAGAAGATTTTTTTATCGTTTTCTGTTTATTTTTAATTCTACTTCAGAATGTTGCAGAATTACAAAAATCTTGGCTTGTGGCTGATGTGGTTGAGAAGGCTCAGCAGCCAGACATTTAGACATTGAAACCAAGTGAATTTTGGTTTCTAATTTGGTTTGGCTTTCTAGTCTTGGAACAGGACATTTATGATTGGCTTTGTCACACAGGAAAGTGACATGGGTTAATGAAACCAGTGGCTTTATTAGCTCACTTGGTAGTGATCTGTCAATAGACTATAACAGTGCAGGTTGTGTAACTTGGACAGCTTGTAAACAGACATGTAAATGAAGTCTAGGGCCTTTTAATTGTCTTCATTCCTACACAAAGGTTACAAAGAGTAAAACTTAGGTTCTTTCTTTTCCTGTACCAAGAGCTGTGTGCCATAACAATGCTGAATGCATTTCTGTACTTCCTGGGCAGCAGATCTTGTTTTGCTCATTGCTTGCTGTTAAAATAAAACGCTGAACTTCAGCGTGTATTCATCAGGGTCCTTGACATAGAAATGCAGAGCAATTTCAAGTGCAAGGAATCTTGGATGATTTAATTCAAACCTTCTGCTCACAAGAAGGCCAACTTAATTCAGGTAGTTCAGGGCTCAATCCAGTCAGATTCACAGTGAGAGGAGTATGGGTGGCAGTGCAGTACAGCAGCAACAGCATTTTAAAAGCAGCATAATGGGTGCTCAGGGATATGTTGATGTGGGCAAGATCATATTCTCACCAAAATGTTAGGGAAAGAGCCAGGAAGTCAGAATGCAACCCACAGAGTGTGGTAAATGAGATAAAACAGTTGTTGTGACAGAAGTGCAAAGAGACCTAGGAATTCCACTTAAGACTGTATGGATCTGCTTGAAGATTATACAGTAGTAGTCTGAAAAAGCTGCAGGACATACTGTCCAGCACATGGACATCCCTTAAGATGTAGAAGAAGTCTGCAGAGCTGCCATTAGCACATCAGTGTCTTTGGCTGTGTTATGGGGAAGTCCTGTATCCTGTTGCATGCTTCAGAGAGCTCCTGTGTCTTCCTGGAGCTCAGGGCAGTGATGGCCACTCTTGTGGGAGATGTGCTGTGGTCGAGATTTCAGATGATGGGAGAAGATGAAGAGGAGACTGACATGGTATTTGTGGAAAACTCAAGCTACACAAGGTGAGGAAGGAGTGACAGCTGGAGACCATGTGGACAGATACTATTGAAATAGAGAAGGCTGAAAACTTGTGGCTTCTGGCAACAAAAAGTCAGAGATCTGCTCCACCTGCAGTTCTTCAGTTTCAGAATACATGTAGCATCCTGAGCACTGGTGAGGATCAACAAGACACATCAGAGTCACTTGAGCCTGAATTTAATGTTCATACAAAAGGGGGAAAATGAGTGGTAGTGTTGACCAGCACTCTCTCATACTGTGGAGTGTATCCTTGGTTGAATGAGAGCTGGGCACAGATATATAGTTGTATCATGCCTTAGCATGAGCTGTGTGTTAGTGAAAATCTGGAAAGGAGTTGAGTGAACAGTCACAGAAGGTTCTACCATCCCAAATATCTCATGTGCTATTACACTTTCCTGTTCTGTAATAGGTGACACTGTACTCTAGCAACAGTGCTGTACCATGAATCAAGAGTAATGGGTGCCAGTCTCAGAAAATCACTGAAGATTCTTCTCGTGGATGATTAAGGCATGTTTTTTCTGATCTCGCCAGATGTCTCAGGAGTTTTATTGTTTGGTAGATGCCAGGATCTGGGATTGTTGCAGATGCACGGCCAAGATTTGTCCAGACTCCTTTTCTTCCTCCTCCTTGTGGGTACTCAGAGTACTGCTCTGGAGGTAACCTGGAGCATATAAAGGAGAACTACAGAGATATAGGGTGAGGCTGAAGGGTGTGGAGCTCAGATCTTGCCTTGCCAGTCCCGGGAGGAGGAAAGATTGGGTAGCTGTGGACTATATGGCTTCTGTTGAAGATGGGACTTTGGCTTCTAGGACCAGAGAAATGAAGGCTACTCTGCAGGGATGGAATAAATCTAACAAAGTGAAACAAGAGTATCTTTACAAACTAGGCTTTCTGATCTGCTGAGAAGACTATTAGACTGGGTATGGAGGGTTACCATAACCTGAAGATGAAAGATCATAAGGAACAGAGTAGATATGTCTAAGTGACAAGCCTGACATGGGAGGTTCTTGCCCTTCTGTAAATGGAGCAGGACATGGGGTCCATCTCTAACACCTGCACACAAAAGCATATAGTGTGGGGAAGGCAGGGCAAATTATCTGCAGAGATGTGATTCCTTGGGATTGTGCAGGTGTTTTCACTGGAGTGCTGGACTGGATCAATAGAGACTGGGAGAAATACATGAAAAAATTGAGCAAGAGGGATTGTAGTCTATGTAAAGGCTTATGTTGACAGCATCTGGCTTTGGAACTAGTTTCATTAAAGACTGGTTGTAACATTAAATTGAAGAAGGATTCAGCAACACCCTCACTGAAAAAAAGAAAAACCAAAACCAAACAACTTTGTAATATATTTTTCCCTTTGTGTTTTGTCTTCACCACCAGCAAGAATGAAAAACTCCTCCTCAGATAAATATTGGCACGCTGTTTTTTTGGAAGGTAATATTAATCAGACTGCTAGATCCCATCAGCTGGGACTATGTAGTGACTTGGACTGTTGAAATTCTGGAGAACTGGAGTTAAGGGGCTGATTTTAGAGAGGAGGAAAGGAAGGAGTCTCTTGTAGGTGCCAAATGGGCAACACCTGATCTGCTCTTATGGCTGGACATTACTTGGTTTTCTCTTGATGGAGCTAGACCTGGGTCAGGCAGATTTAACAGATGGATGTGAATTTGTTGTTGGAAGTGATGTCGCATATAAGGCACCTTTTTGATGTCTTTTGCTCTAGCTCTGGCTGGACTCCTAGTTAGTGAAAAGATTTAGGTGCTGTGCATACAACTAGAATTTGCAGTGCTATATCATCTTAGTGGTGTTACTGGGAGCCACTTCATTGAAAGTCCTCACCAGGATTAGTTAAAATGGTGTTACTTCCTGGGATTATTTGAGTTGCTTACTGTTTTCTTTTGTGTGGGTGTGTTTGTACACGTCCTAAACTGAAGAAATATGAATGAAATCCAAAATTTTTTGAAACTTGACCTCTGTTTCTGACTTTCTGCAGACTTTTAGTGCATGTGCGTATATTCCCATGAACTTAAAACCAAAGAAAATACAATTTTGGTAGGGAGTTCTGGTACACACACATCCCCTCACCCAAAAAAAAAGGGCAGACTTTCCCTTTGAAACTTTTTTTCCATGTTACAGTGATTCTTCATTTCTCACTTTTATAAGGGTTGTGGATATTACCAGCAGATCAGTAACTTTTGGCACGGAAGTTGATTTTATGGGGTCTTTTGAGTCCATAAAATTCATGGAGTTTTCCTGCTGCAAACAAGCCAAGCCAGTGCAGCTGCAGAGCTTTCAGTGGATATATTTTTCTTCACCAAACTACTATATACTTCTGTAGAAGTAGACAAAATACATGTTCTTGACTTCTGTGCTCTCACTTCCTTTGTACTGTAGTTCATTTCAGTTTCCTGAGGACTGATAATACATTTCTGGAACTAATTCAAATTCTCAAAAATAATGAAATTAATTGTGTTGCTTCCTCTGTAAACTGCTCCTTGATTTATTAGTTATCTTGGGCAGCAGACAAAATCTATGTAAGTTTGCAGAGCTGTCTTTCTCAAGAAAGGACAAGGGAGGAATGTGGCATTTGTTAAAGTTTCCGGAGTTTAAAGACTACAGCTTTCATTTCCTGTCTTTGGTAAGAGGCTTTTTCAGACAGACAGTAGTTGGACTATTTATTGGCAATATGGAATTTGGATGAGATTCATCCAAATTGGATGTTGGATTGTTTTGCTTTGTTTACTTACCTGCACTGTGGTCAAACACTAGAATAAGTTGCCGATGGAGGTTGTGGAAGTTTGGAGGTGTTCAGGACTTGACTGGAAGTTTCTGTGTAAGCCTGTTTGAGCCTTGCTTTGAGCAGGGCTTTATGCTAGAAAAAGACTGTTATTCAAAGGTTCTTTCCAACTTAAATTATTCTGTGATGTAGTAATTTTAAGTTTTGATAGTCCTCAGGGACAGAGAATCCCCCACTCTTTCCAGGCTTCACCAACCACAGTGGTGAAAAATTCTCATATGTCTAGTTGGAATTTCATATCTTCCAAGTCATGCCCATTATTGTTTACTTCTGAACTGTCTCTGTTTCTAATATAACCACTCTGTTGAGGACAGGAATAAGATTTGTTTCTCCGTTTCTTATTCTGAGTCTTGATAAACACATTCCCATCACCTTTTCCATATATATCACATGTTCCAAGCCCCTTGCTGTCTTAGCAGCACTTCCTTGTAGACATTAAGACAAAGTGAGGAAAAATACTGAATTGCTAAGAAAAGATGTACAAAAAAATTAATAAGCTCAACTTGGAGCACTAAATGATTGTTTGATTCTGCTGTGCTAATTAAAACTTTCTTCCTAAGAAAAAGTTTATTAAAAATAAAAAATAAAAAAATTGAAGTTCATAGACACCTTCTGTGATATGCAAACTTTGTGGCTAACTGTATGTGCAAATAAGAGATGGAAAATGAAGGCTTCTATGGTCCCACAGAAAAAAAAGGGAGGAGGTTGGCCCCAAGGAATTTATTGCCTTTAGAATAATATAACTGAAGAGATTATATAACTTACTCTAGATAGTAAACAGTTCAAACAGAATTGCTATATGACAAGGAAGAATCATTTGTATGTGATTCATAAAGAATGGAGAGTAGTAACTTGCTAATGTGCAAACTGCTCTCATCCAGCCCTTTGTGCTCTTCACTATATTTCTTCCTATACTTTTCTTCACTTAAGAAGGATGGTCACCTTTCTCCCCCCACCCCCTCTTTTAATTTGCCCCCCCCATACCTTTTGTAATTAATGATGAGCAGATGCGTTATAGAGAAAAATGAGCTCATGACCACCCTTTCAATTGGTTTTGCCTTTTGCTCAATTTCCAGTTTAGTTTGTATACTTGATTTTGTTGTTCAGAAATAGAATGGAATATTACTGGTATCTCAGCTGCATTAGAAGTATTGCCAAGCAAACAGGGTGTTCCTTCCCCTCTGCTCAGCACTGGTGAAGTCTCATCTGAAGTCCTGCATTCAGCTCTAGGCTCCCCAGGAGAAAACTGATAAGCCACTGCAGAGAGTCCGGAAAAAGACCATAAAGATGATGGAGGGACTGGAGCATCTCTCCTGTGAGGAAAGGCTGAAGGAGCTGGCACTGTGTAACCTGGAGAAGAGAAGGCTCAAGAGTGAATGCCATCCATGCATATAAATACCTGAAGGGAGGGTACAAAGATGATGGAGCAAGTAGTGCTCAGTCACAGGACTTTTCTATGATTCTGTGATGTATAGTACCACTAGCTGCTTCTGGTTGAAGAGCCCAGGATGGATATGAAGTTGTTGTATATTCTACTCTGTATTTACAAAGACATTTTTGAATGAAAGCATCTTAGCGCCACCTTAAAAGTGTTCACACAACCTTAGAAAGAAAGAAGTATTTTCTTTTTAATGTATACATGTTTGTCATAAGAATGATGGAAAGAAGAAGAAAACAGAGAAATATGAGGCATTCTGCATGGCCTTGTAGTGGCATCTCATCTGATCTTCTATACAGAAATATCAGTTCAGGGAGTGAGAGCTTAACATACAAGGAATTAATATTGCTTGGACTTTGTATTGTTGGAAAAAAGGCGAGCCTCCTATTTCACAGAAATTTTGCCAACAGCAAATCAACAGTTTTTCAGTTGTTGAATAGTCTGTCATGTATGGGAAGGGTCACATCAGTGACTTGACATGAAACTTAGGAAAAGGCTGTGGTTCTTAGTAAAAAACAATATGGAGGAAAAAAAAATATTTCCCTTGCAGCTACTGCCTTTAATGTTCATTTCACATGAGCATTAAATGTGATGCAGGAAGCCTTCTGATCCATCTTGGGCTGAAAGACCAATGTGTGGTGTGGGATCACTGTTGTTCTTGCTCTGGATTTGTGCTGTTCCTTCTGTTGGGGTTTTGGGTTTTGATTAATTGTTTTTTGGGACAAAAAGATCATATTTTTTAACCTGCCAAGCTATTGCCCATCGACAACAGCCTTTCTTTTTTGATTTGAAACATGTTACTGTTTTCCCTACAGATTAGTAGGAAAAGGAAGGGCTTGTTGGAATGGCACACTGCTGTCATCTTGTTGCAGAGATGCACCTTATAAGTTGTGTGTGTTGTGGTCTTATCAGAATGCAGGTGTCTTGATAGAAATACCACATTTCTCAAGTTTACCACTGGAAAGGGTTTCCTGGGAACATCCTTCATTCTTTACATGAGCCATTCTGTTAACCCTCCTTTTACTGTTTCTTCTTTCATGTTACTATGTGCACATTTGCATCCACTTATACAAGTTTTAGTAAGTATGTTACTAAATGTGTTACTGTACAAAAATTCTCATGTTTTTATTGTAGTTTGTGTATTGAGGAAAATTTCATAAATTTCATGCCACACCTTTGAAACAGAGGAGCAGAAGCTGTAGTCTTTTCTTTTTCAAATAGTGATTAAGTTTACCATTACAAATTCTCAGAATAGCAGTCTGTCCTGAGAATGAATTTGGTAAAGGAAAAGGTAATCAGTTAGAGTTTCTGAGACTCCTCTGTGGATGTGACAGTAGAGAGTGTTTGCACTTGTAGATAAATTGATTTTCTATAAAGTAGTGGTTTTTAAATACAAGGAAAGCAAATATGTTTTAAGTTTAATTAACTCCATATTGAATATATTGCCCTTGTTTTGCATTTGGTGTTTTCCTGGTTATACCACATCAATGTGAACAAGTAAACTGTGTATATTAGACCAATACTTCTGCCTTAGCATTTTATGATACCTACTTTTTCAGTGTAGAAAAATAGCTACTTCTGCAAATAGTACTCTTAAGACTGCAAGACAGAAGTCCCTAAAGGTCATTTAGCAATGCTCCAGTGGACATTTTCTTTCTGATAGTAACAAGTGGTGCACGTAAAAAAGATGCCCAGATTTTAGCACTCTTTGTTCATTTTAGCTCAAATGTCTTGTGTGTTTTTTCTTGCCCTGATTTTAAAATATAAATTTAAGGATCAAAGAGGCTGTTCCTAGTCTGAGCACACAGGTTATTGTGCTTCTATATTGTTATGTGAAATAATTTTTTTTCTATTTCTATAGTAATTTTTTTTTTGTCTTGATGACAACAAAACTGATTTTTCTGGAGCCTGATATGACTCAGTGGAAGGAAAGTCTTTGCTCAGTGCCATTTTATAGACTGCTAATTTGCTAACATTAGAAATAACTTTCAGTCCTTCCAGTTTGTTACTTCTCTCATGAATCCTAGAGTTTAGAATGAAATTGGCTTTTGAAGAAATGAATTCTAGTTGTATTGGAATACTTTTTCTATGTTGGTGGAGCCAGGCTTTTATGCTTTCATGTTGACATAATGAATTTTGAACATTGTTCAAAATGTGAAGTCAAGATATAACTTATTCGTATCTTTAGTGTTTAGAACTTGATTATTAATCAAAAGTATCTCATACTTGGAGTCTCTTCCAAAAGGTTTTGACATAATTTGTTCTATTTCCTTTTCTGCTATATTCTAATTGTCATTGTATGTAATGGCAAGAAAAAAACATCTTTTATATCCTATTGCTGGGAATGAATAACAAAGATTTAAATCTTGGTAGCATGTAAAAGTATCTGTATTAAGAATAGCTGATTTCTGATGTGTCTTTTTGTTTTGTTTCTTTTTTTTCTTCCAATAGAAAACTGTTGCATCTCCAACTGTTTCACGCCTTACAGATACTTCAAAATTCACGGGGTCTCACAAGGAGAGGTTTGATGCCAGTGGGAAAGGAAAAGGCAGAGCTGGCCGAGAAGATCTGGTGGATAACTCAGGATATGTATCTGGTTATAAGCATGCAGGCACATACGATCATAAAGTACAAGGAAACAAGTAAGGCTGAGGGTTTACAACACAGAGGGGGATAGAGTATATATTTTGTAAGGATGATGTTATGAATCCCACATGTTTTGGTTATTGTGAATGTTGAGACTATGTTGTCAAGAAGTTGTCTTCAGGAACTGGAACTGATTTCAACATCTGCTGAGCTACTTGCAGCACAATGCCACTTCATTACATTCCTCATGCATATATTGGCAAAAATAAATAAATATGTAGGTATGAGAAATACATCATTTTGTTGAGCTTTAGGGAAAAAAAAACCCAAACCAACAAACAACAAAGCCAAAGTCAAGAGCAGTTATACTACACTTCATCAATTCAAGCAAAATATCTCAAACATTCCTAGATGTTCAGTTGCCCTGATGATGTCAAAGAGAACCTCTTGAAAGGTGGATCTTCTGTAGCAGTCTTTCTGAAGAATATCCCATTACTTACGCAGTTTCATTTGACTACTGTTTTAGGGTTTTTTTTTAAATGTCTTATATGGGATCTAGCACTTTTCTTAAAACATTCAACAATATACTATTGGGAAGTAAGTGGTAGTAATATAGTAGGTTCTAGCCTGTCATTGTCATAAACCACCCATGGAAAACTGAAAAAAAAAGCTATTTCTAGGACAATATAGGCTCTGAAGTATTTTATGTCAACAGAAAAAGTTGGTCAATACCAGCCCTTACTTTCCTCCTGTCTATGGTTTGTGCTTGTTCTTGTGTGTACTGTAGCATGGTTCTGACTGGCTGGATTTGGGTAGAGCTATTGTACTAACCTGAGAGGTGAGGAACAAAACATTACTAAGAAAGTCTAGTTAAAGATTTTCACAGTTTTTTTTAAAGTCTGCACTGCCTCACATTGGAAGTGAAGGGGGCATTAAGCTAATAATGCTTTAAAATATTATTTATGACTTAACACTGCCAATCAGATTGCTATTAAATGAACGTTATTTTGCACATATTGTCACATAGTCCCTTCAAGCTCTAACTTATGTAAGGAAAGCTTATGGCCCCTTGGAGTAAGGACATTTACAATTAATATCTATGTAATTAGGTGCAATTTACCCACAAAGAAATCCCATTATAACTGGGACAACATTTAGGATAGATTCATTTGAAGCCAAGGGATTTGATTCCCTGTTTGCTCTTGCTGCCAAACTTGGGAGTAATAGTATTGCTGGGAATGGTTCTCCAGTGTTACCAGGAGAACCAGTCCCACATGTTTAAGGTACAGGCAGCTGAGTGTGACCTAGCTGGGGTCCAGAATGCCAAAAAAAAATTAATTGGAATAAAAATTACTTCTTTTTTTAAATATTGTTTGAAAAGGAGAGAAAAGGGCGTTCTCATTTTCTGCAAGAGCTGAACAAGTACCTTGATGTATTACTCTGATTCTCTAAAGTTAGGAGAGATAGGATGTTCAGTATTCAAAACCAGCTCTTTGCAGTTCTGCCTTTTCTTTCAAAAAGAGCTTGTGCACTGATTTTCATGTCCAAGTCAGAATAAAAGTTAATAGATGTGTTGCTCTCGCCCCACCCATATCAGTATCCAGCTCAGAGTACATAAACGTAGGTGAGCAGTCATGTGCCATGCAAGTGAACAGTCTGTATTTGGCCAATGTATGGAAAGGGAGCACTGGTTTTCAGCCCTTGAACTGTTCATATTTTGTTCTGCTGACATTGTGTGGTAGCCTGTCTTGTAACTTCGCCCTCAGTGACCCTTTGAGCCCATACATCAGCCTAAAACCAAAACAACAATAGCAAACAAAAGGCAAGGGTTTCCTTCTGGACTTGGACATCCTTTTGTTTGTTTATAATTTATTTTGATGTTTGTTTGTGAGTGGGAGGAAAGTTTGCCAAAACACAGCACACGCTCTTGTAGATTTAAATGGATTCTCCCATGGATGGCTTTGGTTACCTGGGAAGATTTTAGATGTATGTAAAGATGTTCAGGATGCAAAATGTTCAGCTTTGTGAACCCTTTCCAAGAGTTACCCAGTGTTCTTGAACAGTGAAAGATTATCCACTCCTATGTTGCACCTGGGGACCTGTCACACACCAAAGCAGAAAATAGGATACTTGATACCAACAGTGGCTAAATTATTCTGGCATGGTAGTAAACTGTCTAAATGTAAAGAACCCTTTTTGTCAGTGGTGCCTGTGCAACTGAAGGTGGCCCCAGGGTTTTTTTAGTGAATAAAATGTCTGAGCCTAGAACCCTTGATGAATCTTTCAGCTGAGATACAGGCAAAATCAGTGTCCCTGTTTTTCCTTTTGACTTTAAGACTTGACTAATAACTCAGTGATAAGTGAAAAGTCCTGGACTCAGCCTCACTAAAGGGTGAAGTCCAACCTACTGCAGAGTCCAGGAGCACACTGTTGACCTGGGAGTTTGTTTGTTGCTAGCTATCTGCCTTGTCTGGCACATTGGGTGACACTTTGCTTTTAGGTACACAAAGGACAGGCTTTTTCTATACCCAAATACAGAATGTCTGTAATGCCAGAATGTTTCCATACAGGAAGAGTGATTGGTTAGGAAGATTTTAAGATATAATTAGGTTTTAAGTTGTTAGTTCAAAGTGAGAGAGATCAGCTCACTCATAAGATAGAAGGCGTGCAAGGGAGTAGAGAGTGTGGACAGATCCAAGCTGACATGTCTAGAAATTGAGTTATAAGAGGCTAATGGAACGAGTTGAGGTTCTGCCAGAGTTTACTTTGCATTGCTTGTGCAGTATAAAATCCCTGCCATGAACCAAAGCACTTTATTTGGACCTGATGGAAACTTTGAAATTCTTTCAATGGCATAGTAAGCTTGGGATCAGAACCTGAGAAGATGGTTCAGATAGCAGTATTTTATTTTGAGAAACACACTTCTTTTTTCTTTGTTTCTACAGTCTGATAGTTTTAAACCTCAGTGATACATGAAAAGGAGTCATTCTGATGTGACAGTTACAAAGGAAAGTTGTTGCTGGGAAGATACTACTTAGTAAAGGTTTTTTTCTTTTACTGTGTTTGGTGTGAAAGATAGTGACTATGAATAAAAGCATCTTATGCAGCTGTGTATTAGGGGTTCACTACCTACTTAAGCTCTTACTATTCCACTAATATTGGTAGGAAATTAAAAGCCTAAGTACTTGCTTGATTATTAGCTCTTAAATTCCAGGTCTGCTTGGGAATGAGGCAAAGTACATTTCCTTACTCATCTGCTATTCCCTCAACTCTCAGGACAGTAAGTACAGCTTATACCTCAAGGATGATAGGAAAGGATAGCTGAGGAGGTGCCCCATTTTCAGCCCTTAGAGCATATTGTCTTCTGATGCTGCAGACTGTAGCTAAATGTCATGTCTGAAGTAAGGACACGGGAACCTGATAAGGTTTACTGTCCTCTCTTTTTCAAGGGGCATCTCAATTCATTCCATCTAAATTTCCAGCTTGATTTTCAGCATCTTCCACTATGTAGCACTGTCTTATGTGACATTTATAAAATCATGTTGTTCCTAGTTATCTTTGCTTTCATTATTATAGTAGATGCTACCAAAAGAAATGTGATCAGAAAGTTCAGATAGCTTTTAGAAATAACTGCCTTAAAGAACAAACACAAATTTTATTTAAGTACTGTGGCAGTACACAATCCCTACCTGTATATCTACTGAAGCTTAAACTGACCATCAAAACCTTAACAAGACAGAGGACAAGAAATGAAAATCCTTACTGGGGCAAATGAATAGTCAGTACAAATAATTTTCTAAAAATAAAATAGTTTTTAAGTAAAATATGCAGCAGTAAAAAGGGAATTTCTTATTAGTGCTTGCTTACTAATTCCATTTAGTTACTCCATGAGCTTTAGTTGAGTTTCACTGGGAGTTTTGCAACCATAAGTATGAAAACACCAATACCAAAAATGATTGTCCTGCTCTTTGTGGTTATCAAAGCTATCACAATAGCATTACTGAAAAGCAGATATTAAAAAACCCACACAGTTTCATGAGTCCTATATGAACAGTTGTAATTAATTGAAATTAAATAGTTAGAATCCCAAGGGAAATGTTGAATATTATACTATAGCTAAAATTTAGCCCCTATTTTTTTAAACCTATGATACGTCTTACCTCCTGTTCATCTAGGGAAGGGAAAGAGAGATTTCAAAACTACTCACTTGTCACAGCTTGTGTTTCTCATCAGCACAGCGATTGTCTTTCAAAGATACTTTGAATTGAAGTATGTATTTTAGTGACCTTACCTAAATTAAAAATTCTGACAAATTTAAAAGTCTGACAATTGTTTAGCCTTATACAAAGCTTTGTTCACAAATTACCATTTCATTCATCTGTATTTTCCCTCTATTGGCTCAATTAATATTTTTATGGTAGTTGGAATTAGGCAGAACAAAAAGGCAAATGACTACTATGGGTTTGACTTGCAAGTGATAGGTATCCCAGCCATCTGTAACCATCTGTAGAGAAAATCCTCATGTATATTCCTCCAAAACCAAAACTTTAAAGTTGTAATTGATAGGTTTTTTTCTTAAGCCTTTTCATAGTTATGAAATGAATTTTAATTCTTTGTGCCTGCATGTATGATAGTCAAAACATAACCCTGCCTTCAGGGATGCATGTATTCTGAGGGCACGTGCCTGTCATCTGTGAATAAGAATTCTCTGTTTGCACTGGCTAAGAGCAAACCTTTTACCTTCATGATAGAGCAGATGTAACGTTGCACTGGTGTGTGTCCTCTTAACTGGCTGTCAGCCTTGCGTGTGTGCCAAAATAACTACACCTTTGTGTATGTTGTTTGTAGTGTGAATATTATGTTTTTGGCTTGTCACTTAGTTGGTATTAAGTAATGTAATGCACAAGACTTGTGTAGGTTTGTGTGTGTGTACACATGCTCTTTGGATCCAGCTTAAGTAATTAAACTGTATAAGTGTTGATGAAAAACTTAAATTTTACTAGGGCCAAGCTCTAGTCCTACAGCTGATGCTGTTCAGCTTGGCTGGCTGGGGACATTGTCATTCTCCCTTCATAGCATGAAGGTAAAGATCTGAGGCTTTTATGGTTTTACCTGTCTACCCTGTTCTGACAGAAATCACTCTTCAGCAATTCTAACATAGACTTAGTGTAACAAGAGGAGTTTCTCCATGGAGAGGAAATAGGAGAGTTAGGGTGAAAGCAAGCTTTCCTCTGAGTGCTCTTAAGAAACCGTTTAAAACTATGCTCTGCATGGGGCCTGTATTTTCCTTTGCCCCAGCTTTGTGAAGCAAGTTGACACTCACTGTATAAACACACGGTTGTTCAACCATTAGTAAGTATAAAGCTGTAGTATAGTGAGATGAGAACAGGAAACAGGAGTGTCATACATTGCCTAGGGACTCAAGTCTTGCTTGGACCTTTATACAAGTAAATACCAGAAGCATAATGACAGCTCTTAAACTTGTGTGAGATTCCTAAAGTCTGGAGTACCTCAAATTAATACATGTGTACCTCCTATATTTGGAGTATTTGCCTATAAAATATCATTTAACATTCAGTTGCTCATTTTGTGCAACCCCCAAGTGCCCATTTGGCTTACTTAATATAAGCTGGAAATGATGGTCAGGGTTGTTCTTTTTAAGTCTTCAGAATCCTAGAACTACTAAGAAGGCTGTAGTTGCATTTATGCTTGCTCACTATACTCAAAACTAATGCTTTCAATGATGTCCCAGCTAAGAATAATTCTTCTGGAAGTAAAAGAATACTGCAGATAGAACCTCCACATCTTAATTGGCAAAATAATTTATTTTTGCAGGGAGAAATATCTGTTAATATATTTGTTATTTTTTTCATGTTTTCCACTATATTAACCTTGGTCTATTGCTTCAAAAACCCTATGGAGAAGCTGGATTTGAAAACAAGTTTAAGATACAACTCTTGACTTTGTCAGAAAACGTTTGAATTGGCTTATTTCATTCAATCTAATTGATCATTCACTCAAGGTAGACTTTGGCAAGAGTAGGTCTGATTATAAATAAAAGGAGGGGAAATCCAGCCACTTGGCTGAGCATTCTTGACAGACATTTGCAGTTCTGGTGGTCTGAAGCAATTTTTTTAAAAAGAAGTTATCACTGATATTCATGCACATGCACACGTGCATGCACACAGGCACTGCTTGAGGGCATGTATGTACATGAGGGCAAAACTACAGAAGAGACTTTTTTCTCTTTAAACCTTGCATTTAGAAATTGACATTGAAATGCCCAACTGACATAATTTGGAAAAGTGATAAGCTAGTATCATATTCCATTGCAGCTAAATAGCCAGTGAATTAATTTTCAAATACAGTTATACAGCATCTCTTCTTTGTGAGTTACTGTAAAGCTTATGGCACTGTACAAAGTGAGTTTTGATGTAAACATTTAGAAGGGTCTCTGATAATTTGCTCTTACCTCCAGTTATTTTTATGCAAGATTTTTCTACTGCTTTGCACATTTTTCAGAAAACATCAGAAACATGAGTAAAGTTAGACTCAACCAAATTAAAAATGTGGCCCTAAAAGTACACTCAGTTCATCCATTTTTGCATTTTTATCAGGATCTACATTTAGACATGAACAACAAAATAAGGAAAAAAGATGGCAGTCTGAGTACCCACAGTGGTGAGTTATTTGAAGTTCCAGTTTACATCAGATGAGTTTCTGTATGCTTGCATTTGTTCAAATGCTATTTTTAAACAAAATAATTAAATAATGTGAAATAATGCAGCCTGGGCTCTGTTAAATAGGATTATATTAATGCAACTGAAATGCTGTGTATGTCTGTAATATTCAAGCTAAATATGTACTAGATCTTTACAGAGGCTTTGTGTAAAGTTAGTTGACCTACAAACTGATGTCCTGTATAAAACTGTGTTGGCAAACTACTTTTGTTAGCACTGTAGTGTATGAAAAGGTAAGATTATAGGCAAAAACAAGTTATAGGGTGCCAAAAAGTGTGTTTGTTTTTAATCTTCGTGCTGGGTTCAGAATATATCAGCTTTGGCAAATTCTTGCAGCAGGGAAATTTTTTTGTACAATGCTTATAATACGAAGTAATTTGTCTTTAAATTCTTTAAAGCAGAGAAATGGTCAATGTTGGATAAGTATATTGAAATTTATTCTTAGCAAGGTCTTATGTTTCACAGATTTAAATATTAGAGGAGAAATATATATTTATACAGAAGTATAATTTTTGAATGATTTTTTTTTCCAATCATGAACCATTTATTTATCCGCATTATGCTTTATTCCTTTGCTAGCTTGTTTATCAGTCCATGCTGTTCCAACATCCATTTCTAATTCGATTTAGATGCTTTGATTCTTCATTTGCACAAATCTGGATGTGCATGCTGTCAGGACCTGATCATAAAGGGTGGAGGCAAAACTGTTTTGTCTTTGATTACCTAGAGCACTAAGTAAAATTTAATCATTAAGCAGTTGGGATATGGAGATAGGTCTTGACATAGTCTTCCTTGGAACACTGTACACTATGATAAAAACCTTCAGTGAAGCTTACTAGTGTTTGTTCTTATTTTCATTTGTCTTTCATCAACCAGGAAGCTGCTGTGTGCTGATAACTACCTGCAATATTTCTAATTGCAGGCATTGCAAACATTAACATGCAGCTGTACTAGCCTACTGTGTTCACTGTGAAATTTTCAACACGGTAAAGAATTTTTACATGATCATTTAACCTTACAAGTTTACTTTTTCTCACTAATTTAACACTGAATCTTCTTTTCATTACTGCAAAAGATCAACCTGAGCATAGCATTTCTAAATCTTAACTATAGTAGATAAACATGTCCTAAGCAAAGATTTTTAACCACTTGATGAAGGGGGCCAGGCACCGTCCAGTGCAAAGCACTGGGCAAAATCTTATCCCCACTGCAGCCAGTTCCAAAATTCTAGCTGGTGTCAGCAAAAATAGAACCACCATTACCAAGGGGTTAATAAGCTTAGTATCCATGACAAGAGGTTATGGGGGAGCACAACAGTGATTCTCTATTTCCATGTCTTTTTTTCTGTTAATTTAAAACTACTACTCTTCAATCTTTAAAATAAGTAAAAGAAACTTGAAGGGGGGAATCATATACTACTAGTTTGTACTAGGTTTTTTCAGGAAAAGGAAACAAATTTATATATATATATATATATATATGCAATATATTTTTACACTGTTTATTAATGCTCGAAAGTATTAAATGTATCACTTTATCTGTGTGAATGTTAAAGTAATGACAATGTTATGGATGTTTTAAACCTTTTGAAGTTGTCTTGTTAAATTCTAAACCCACATTAACGATGGAAAAGCTACTTTGTCTGCAACATTATTGTTGATGTTTTAGGGAAAAAGTTCAAGTGCAGCAGTTGTTTTAATTAGCACTGTAAAAGCTTGGCTTGACAAGTTATAGTGAAATCCATATTTTAAACACCATTTTGTTAAAGCATAGCTTCTCATAAAGTACGTTACTGCTGTTGACTGACTGTATAAAATTGTATTTTTAGTTGGTAAAGTGATCAATAAATGTGTTACTACATCAGTTCTGGGATTTATTGAAGTAAATGGTATTTGCTGATAAACTTTGTAAGCAACAGTTATTTTACAGTTTTGATATTAATTTAGTTGCTGATGAATTTATAAATTAGATCAAAATACTCTCTGAACATCCAGCTGTCTGGTTCTGAGCAGAATCTATTTTTTCTTTACTGTTTATTTTCCTACTTTGAATAATGACTAAAGCTGACGATTAATGTTTTGAGGATTCTAGTATGATGCTTTAATAGCCATTATAATGGTGATCCACCAAATGAGATCTGTCAGGGATGAAGCCATTTGTTCTTAACTATCTACCTAAGATAAATTGATCCTCAGTGCAAAAGCCAGAGTTACTTCTCTCAGTTTCTTTAAATGGTGTTGAGAATATTTTACTTGTAAGGAAAAAAGTCATCTGCTACATAGAACATTGTTTTAATGATGTTACATCCAAAAGCAAATATGGACCTTTTGTTTATAAATAACGACATCCCTCAGCTTTCCAGTAGCAAATACACCATTATTTTATTCAAGAAGAAGATTGAAGTATTTAATTCACAACTTTTGCATAATTAGTAATGTGACAAAAAAAAAGTTAGTGTTGCTCTAGAAATGCAGCAGTGTCAATTGACAGTTTGTTAATTGACAGAATGATCAGTCAGTTGCTAACCAGTGATTAGCAACTGCAAGGAAACATAGCTAAACAGCTTACAGCTACCCTGTCTCTTCTCCAGTTGTTCCAAAGTGGAAATGGTATTCCTTGTTCTCACACACCAGGCAACCTTCTTTAGAACTGCCTTTTAAGTGAAATCTAATACAGCTGTGTCCTGAGATAGCTTTTCTTTCTGCATAGAGACCATAGACTATCCCCTCCTGTACTCCTTTTAACTCTTAGCATGTATGGTTACTGAAACTGTAAAAAAACATAGTGAAGCAGGACCAAATTCTTCACCATTCAAAAAGCCTTCAAGATAGGGGAGGATTGTGCTCTTCTGCCTATGAGAATATAAGACACTAAGATCTGTATTTTCAAAAAAAGTTAAGGATTTTTTATTATTTTCCTGTAGGACCTCTAGAAATGCCCACTCATCCCTACACACCACTTACACATCATGACTTTAAAATTAAATAATCCCCCTCTGCTAGGATGTGTTCTCTTTACTCCAGGAATACAATTATTTGGGCTAGTTTTCAGTCTGTGTAGCTACACTTGCAGTAGGTATGCACTCCTGCTCTCATGTCCGTACGTCACAGGCTGATCTTTCCTGGTTCTGTCAAACTGTTCTACCACAGCCAGGACTGCACAGACAGAGCTGTGGAGGGAAAGGCTACCTCTGCCAAATCTGAGTCTTCAGGGGACTTAACTTGGTCTTCTAGTTAGTTTTGTTTTTTTCATTTCCTCAGCTTTCTATTTAACTCCCTGCACTGATTTATTAATGATGTAAACTAACCCAAACACACTGAAAGTTCACATGCTTATTGATAAGTATTCATTAAATCCCCTCAGTCATCTCTTCTTCATAACAATAGTGGACATATATTGAAGGAACCAAAGGCAGGGATGTTGGTGGTCTGGGGAGGAAGCAGCACAGGAAAATTGAGGGATAAGAGACTAGTCCCTGGTCTATGCAGTTATTTGGTGATGGCCTGGATCTCTTAAATGCCAGCTGCCCTGTCTTAATAAATTTAATTTCTAGCTATTTTCTTGAGAGAGGGGATTTTCTTTCTGTGAACATTTGGCTGCCAGCAGATACTGGGCTGAACCCAGACAGCAAGCAGGGGCTTTAGCATCAGTTACCAAAGCATTCAGAAGACTGGGCCAGATGCATGTATGTCTTTTAGACAGCTGGAAGTGCATACCAAAGGGACCAGGCAGTCCATAACAACTGCTTGGAAGGCTACATGGTCTGATGGTGTGTGTCTCTGCACAGGAGATGATAGAATTTCTGGGACAGTTACTCAGCTGGCTGCACATCTAATCCCAATTACACAAGGGATCCAGTGTGTGCTGGTCTGCATTAGGTAGGAAGGGAATGATGACATGGGATTGTACCAGCAGATGAAGTGTAGATGTGACCTTCATAGACTTGCATGTCCATATTCCAGCAGGAGGGGAAAATAGGGATCTAGGCACTAGCCATTGGATAGGCTGTCTGGAGGGAATCTCATTAAATGTATGCATGTTTCCTACTAGCAGCCCTTCATCCTGGTCAGCCATAGACAGGTGGTTGGAACTGATTTTAGTTTTGTTGGTGGTGCTGGCTTGGTTTTTTTTAAGTGTGGAGGGTTTCTGTCCATCAATACTACCATCATAAAACAACTTTGCCTTCTTTGCAATGGTACTAACATCTGTTGTTGCCTGTATTGTTACAAAAATGTTGATTTGTTGTGTTTCTTAACTGATAGTAGCTCCTATTAAATTGCTCAAATTGAGTCTCAAGGCATGTGCATGTCTGCTAATTCTTGATAGAAATTAAAGTTCTTTACATTAAAACCATTCAGGCAACCATTTTTGTTCATTACCGCAGCTAAATTAAATTATTTTTAAAATATTTCCTTTTAGTAGTATTTTGGTAGATTTATTCTATTTTAGTACTACTAATTTGAACTTTTACTACAAAGCAAACTCTTTAAAGGAACATCTCTTACATGTTTCTTAGTGGAAAAAAATCTTGTAGTCATACACTGACATTTATTCAGTGAGAGTAGGTTTCATATGTTGACGTCACTGGACCAGATGGAATATAAAATATGAAAAGTATAAATACATTTTTTGTAATCTGACATTAAAGTTCTATTTTTATATGTAAAACATATCAATAGATAGATATATATACATATTAAAATTGGTATAAAATGTTTCTCATTATTTGAAATTCCATCTGTCAGCAGTATGAAGTGTGTTGTATGTTAATTTTGGGATCTAATTGCCATGACAAGATGTAATCTTCTTTTACTTAAGTAAATCTTGTCTGCCTTAAAGCAGCATCACAGCATTTTATCCTATATGCAGTCTTTGCTTGTTATCACCTTCTCATCCTCATCGTCCTCATCAACAGCACTTGACACTGGCTTTCATCTTGAGCTGTCTCATTCTGCTCTTCTCAGTTTCTTGTCTGTCTGCTCTGTGGTGTCCCACCCAAGACTGGTTAATGCTCGTGGTCAAAAGGAATGACAAAAGTCAGTGGGGCCACAAAGTTTTATTAGTAAATTACACACTTGGCATGGAAATTGGTATGTTAATCCCTGACCTACTCTGTAAGCCAGCAGTGGGTTTTGGGTAAAGGGGTAGGGTCAGAGGGAAGAGAGAAAGGAAGCGATGAATTAAAGAGGGGAAGAGAGAGAGAGAGATCATCTGTATGGCCAATGGGATGTGCAGAACCCTGGGGTGTGTACCTGGCCTTGACAGGAGTTCTGCAGATGAGTTTTGTCTGTCCTGAGGACAGGTTTCTTGCTTTCTATGCAAATTAGTTACCATTTGCAGTCTGTTCTTTCAGACCTATCTGGACATGGTTTGTAGGGTCACAGGGGTGGTCTCATACACTCCTGCTGGATTGACAGCAGGACAGTTGACAGTTCATGCCTATTTCTTCACTGAACCAGAAGGATGTTTGTCCCTGCTCCACCTCCACATGGTCCTCTCCTTCAATCAAATCTTGTTCTTGGAACAACCCCCCATGGCTCTCTGGTTATTGGTGTTTGAGACATACACATCAGCCCCTTGTTGTCTGAGCTTCTGCATAGTCCTGGGCTGTAGCTTGATCTCATTTAAACATTACCTGGGATCATTTTGGACCAAGTGGCATTTCTAGTTCTTTTTAGAAGTAATATGAGATTGTCTTAAAAATTTAATTTTAACGAACATTTTTACTTCTCTGCAGAAGGCAGACCATATAACAACTCCTGTTTTAATTACTGAATAAGTAGCTGTTTTCCTAAGATATTTTACACCAACCAGAATGCCATTAATTATGATTATTGATGCCATATGTTAAAGTAAGAGCACTTTATTGCTAAATACAAGTGGATGTTGAACAGGAAGTATGAATTATTTGTGATAAATTAAGGCATATTTTTTCACCAAAGTAATGGGGTTGTGAGTTTTCTTTTTGGAAACAAGTAAATCCCATATTTCATGGACCTGTGAAAGGAAAGATCTTTGGCAGGATACCAAAAAGAATCCAGTAGGTGGTGCACCAGGCATAGAAGAGACAGGCAATGGTCTGGAGATCTAACTGCCAACTAGAAACCGTTTTCAATTGAAAAAAGAAGTCATCACAAAAAATCAAAAATAGATTCTCATCCTCAATGAGAAGTCCAGGATATAAGCAAATTTAACTTTGCCAGTGAAAGTCTTGCATTTCTATGCAGCTTCAATGACTACATCTGGAAGAAAACCAAATCTTACTGCTAAAAAGACAAAACTTTTTGTCCCAAAGGCTGCACAGTATGATATTGCTAGAGTAGAGCAGGGTGAGTGTGAACTACCAAATACCTAATGCATGACATTGAGCTGAAACCCAAAGGTCACATCCATTTTTCCTGTCACACAGGAGGAAGGAAACAGAAAGGCTTGTGGATCAGTTCCTTGTCATTTCCACTGCAGGATATGTGTCCTTTATGTCCAGTATTGGCTCGAGATACTCCTCTGTACAGCCCATGTGCATGTCTTCCTCCACAACACTACCTCCAGTTATTGGGAAAATTCCCTTATGTCTACCTAAGCCGTTACCTCCCTGTGCCCCTGAAGCATTCTGACACACTGCCTGCCAAGCAAGAGACAATTTTTGGCCAATGTACACAAAATTCAGCCAGCCAGCCACCACAGGTATACACAAATGACTAAATAACTGAAGACTGCAGCCTTTTTTTCTTCAGTAAAGACACTGTCAGAAACTTCTATGTTTGTTCTCTGTGTTCTAACTTCCATTTTATAAATTGGAGATGTCAGTCATTGTTTCTTCTAACTTCCAGTCTGTGTCATTTTTCATCACAGTTCTGCATGCGACTCCACTAATCCACATTGCAACTTCAGAATAGGATTTAAATGAAAGACAATTATAACACTATCTTCAGAGAAGAAATAAAATTTAAAATACTACACTGTATGTAACTTGCTTGTATCTTAGAATTATAAAATAACTCAGTCTGTAAGGGACCTCTCACATCCTCAATTGTCCAACTTCTGCTTAAATGAGCTCTCTGACTTCAATGTCAACAAAGCTGCTGCATAGTGTTGTGTTGAGTCATATTTCATAAGTCATCTCTAGGTGCTCGACCAGTGGAAAAAATCCTTCTTTCACATCCAGCTGAAATTGTCTTTGTTGCCATGGAAATGCTAGCTGCTGCTTGTCATTTTACTGTTCATGTTGGTGAAAATCTGGTTTCATCTTCTCCATATGCCCCCATGTGGGAGATAGTAAATAGATTCTCCTTCTGCTCGCTGTCCCCAGTTCTTCTCCACAGTAAACAAAAACATATCTCTCAGCCTATTCTTAGTATATGTTCTAGGCTATACCATCTTCTCTGGGCTCTTATGTTTTATGACCTCTTTTTTATGTGGGGAACCCCTAAGTGGAATACAGTATTGCCTCAGAAGTGTTGAGTAGAGAGAAATAATTTCTTCTCTCAATCTGCTCTTGTTAATAAAACCAAACTTGCACTGCAGTCATGTTCAGCTCATTACCCAGGCAAAGCCCAAATTTTCTGCAGAGCTGGTACATAACCTGTCAGACCCTGCACCTGCTGCAGGGGTTTATTCTACCCAAGGTACCACTTTGCATTTGTCTTTGCTGAACTCAGTTATGTCTGCCAGCTTCTCAACCTTGGTTAAGTAAACCATGTCCAGTTTGTTGTTTGCTATACATTTGTAAACACATAACTCCTTGTAATTCAGAAATTATCTTGTTGCTTTGGGATTGGAATATGAAAAGTAATGTAAATTTACCCAGGATGCATTTATTCAGAATAACTTGCTCTATTGACTCACCTTTTTAAAGATTGGTAGATAGATAGAATCACATGATCAAAAAAAAAAAACCCCAGTTATAACTGAAGATGATGGCCCTGAATATAAGTTGATGGGTCCACTTTAGTCACCTAAGTTTGAGCACACTGAGGACGTTATGTGATTTTAGTAAATTGCAGTGTTTTTTTCTTGTTCCACAATTTTCTGGCTGCATGTACAGGAAATCAAGTTCTTAAGAGAAGCAAGAATAAAGATACTAGAATCTATGGATTCTCCATGTGAGCAAGTTCTACATACAACATGTGCTGGGGAGTCATTTCAGCTGAAAAGAAACTAGACAACACAAGTGCTTTTTAGAAGATTTATAATGATTAACTTTCTATATGCTACCCATAGCTTTAAAGAAAGGAGGCTGATAAATGTATTTCAGTGACAGGTCTGGCAAAAATTATGTAAAGCCTTTATTTTATTTACAAGTAAATCATTGTGAGAGCTTTTAAAATGCAGGACTAAATGCCTGATGTGTTAGCTGTCTCCACAATTAAAATCAGATGGCTAAAATAAGTCTGCTAATTTAGACCAGTTAATGGCAGCATGGTTTGCCTGAGAACAGCTCTGAAAGCTGCAATCTGCTAGGCAAGAAGGTGACAGTGGAGCGCTGCTGAACTGGAAAATGTTGGGCAAGCTAAAAATTATGCTGTGCCTGTATTTATATGAGCATACATATTTAAAAAAAAAATAAAGTTATAAAAAGAATTCACGAAAATATTAAAATTAGTCTAATTGTAATTACTATATTCTAATACTGTATCTTGGCATAACAAAATGATAGTACCAAAGCTAACGTTCAAAACAAAAAATAAATTTATTTTTATTGCCAAAGGGGTGCTTAAAGGCACAATATGCAGTTACATAAATACAAAGAACCAACAGAATGGAAATTTAAATGCAACCAAAGAGCACTCAAACCAGGTATTTCAAAACAGCAGCCCCATTCTGAATACATCAGAAATCCTTTTTCCCAAAATGCTTGCAAACCCATTCCAGATTTCAAAACAAGCTAGTAGGAGTATAGGGTGCTGGTGTTGAAAATTAATGTCTTAACAAGTCTGCCAGTGATGTATGGATGTCAAGGCACTAATTGATGACAGAGGATGCCAACTGAAAAGGTGCCTCCAAAGTGAATTAATGCACAAGAAACTGATGAGACTTGTTAGATGTCTCTGCTGTATCTGTGCTGCTGAGCATGCTACAAGACAGCTATTTTTAAATGAGACATGTGATGTACCAGAAGCATTCCAGCCACTGAAGCATGAAGCTGTATGTAACCAGTTCACCACACTGCGAGGCTGCAGTACTATATGTGTGATTATCTTTAAAATAAAAAAATATTTAGGCAAAATTCAAATGGTGAGTGAAGTCTTGTAGGTTTTTTGAGTGTTTCACTTCAGGTTTTTCCTGAACTCACCTAACTGTACTATTCACTTTTGAATGAAGCTCAAACTTCTGTGAGAGCATTGCAATATCACTGTTTCAATTAATACATTTGTACCTTCGACTGTTTGATTCTGTTGCTTGGGAAGACTTAATTTTAATGCATTATCTGTACTAAATTGCACCAAGATACATTTCACTCACTTATCACTCAATGGACAATCATCTATAAAAGGAATTGATTAAATTAGGACTTGTACAAGTGTTTAAGTCAGGAAGTATGAGCAATGCCAAAAAATCTTTCAGATTTGATTGATAAACTATCTTTTAATTCAATAATGTCATGAATCAATACTAAGGTGGGTAATAAATGTTAATGAAAAAAGTAAGTGCACTCAAGATAGCATGGTAGGACATTAAATCAATGCTGAGATAGTAACTGTACACAAAACCTTGACAAATCATGTAAATCTAGCCATTTTTCAGAGGAAAGAAGATTTTAATTTTTTTTTAAACTCATATTTCAGGGAAAGGTTACTTTGTGATGACCATTTTAAAAAAATCCATTGTGTTACATAAGTTGCTGAAATTCATCTCCCATTGACAGCACATGTTAGAGCTATAAGGGAAGTATTAGAAACAAACTTGCTGACTTTGTGTTAATGATACTTTTAGAATATCTAGGAATATAAAGAAAGCAATAGCAAATTTAGAACAGCAACATGCAACAGCAAGGCATGTAGAAAATTTAGTTTGCTATTGAACAAAAATAATTTTTGACAATAGGCTCTGTGGCCAAAATTGATGACTAATGTCAGTAGCATTGGGACTTCATGTACTAGGAAGGCTGGATACTGTTTGAATATGATGACTATTCTTTAACTTAGTCTTACACATGAAATGATGTGATATCTTTCATACAAAGGTAAGTATACAAACTGTCTGCTTTGAAATTTGGTAACAGGGAAAATTGAACAGATAAGTTTACTTGCAAAAAATAGTACAGAAATAACTCCACAGAAGTCACAGAAAACATAGGAAGGTCTCACAGTTGACTTCCACTCCAAATATACTTCTTGCTATATTGTTTAGTAAGTTAGGAGTGCTAGTTATACTAGTAACTATTAATAGAAGTAGCTATTTTCACTGTGGCCTTTAATATCAGTGATAAAGCAATAAACTACAATATGGATGGCAGATGGAAGCTTACAAAGCAATAATATGGCAATTTGTTTTGCAGCTCCAAAGATGATTAAAAACAGAACAGCTACCCAGGGGAAACAGCATCTAATTTTCTTCCCTGATCTACTGTAAGCACAAGAAAAGACATCTCCAAGGGAAAAGAAATAAAGCCATCTTCTCAAAAACAGTTGTGTATACCGTCAGTTTGTAAGTGGGATTTATGTATACCTGTGAATACCTGTGAATTAGTCAAGTCATATCCTTATAGGACAGTAATATAAAAGCTTAAGTGCAAAATATAGTAGTTTTGTATTTCCTGAGTTTTACTTTGATCCCCACTTCAAAACTACAATCTGAACTAATTTTATATTTCCAAAATACAGTCCAGACTGATAGAAATTTGATATTTTACAGCAGCCAGAGTAGCTCAAAATAAGAGTCTTTTAATTTAGGTGAGCATAAAGTTAGAAGAGGAGCAAGAATAAATTACAAATTCTGTTTGACTTTACTATTAGCATCCATCAACCTGAGACTGTGCTGCATCAAGATGACCTGATCTAAAAGCTCACATACCCTGAAAGAGAGAAGATGACAATCTTTTTCTCCTGTTTTTTATTCTCTTTTTCATGTTTCCAATCAGAAGTTGCCAATGCACATATTTTTTACCTTGCACAAACTCCTGTGTTCTCTGGATTCCTCTGTGAGCTCATGTCATATGTCAACTTGCCAGAAAACAAGTTGATCAGGAAAAAGAAGACTCTCTTCTCTGCTAGATTAATGAACTGAACTGACTTGAAGAATTGTCTGATGAGTGCCAGAGGGAAAGCAAAGGAATGTACAGGACTCTGTGGCCAGGAGCCATGGATCAGGGAGTGAGGTAGGACAAGGCCATGACAAGGCAGATACAGGAATAAAAGCTATCCTTGGTTGCATCAGCAAGGCATTCATTTCACTCCTTTTTTTTTCATGAAAATTTTCTCATTGTTACAAACCTGGAAAAAATAATGATTTTATTTTTGTATTACCATTGCAAAAAGCTATAAAAAGTAGAAGTAAAACTAGCAAGTTTCATTTTAATTACCAAAAAAAAATCTTAGTGTAATGCATGACAACCAGCTTTTAAAGCAGCCTATGAGAAGCCTAAGTACTATTTCTCCTTTGCCACTTACAGTCACTTGTTCCAGTTCTATCATAATTTTCTACATCGTATCTTTTGAATATGTCAGGTATTACATCACTACAGTTAACCAAACTGGAAAGCTGATCTGGTTGAAAGATAACCAACTGGGGTATTTTTTTGGTGTTCAAATATATATATAAATTCTTTTAGATTTATTTCAGGATTCAGCCATACAAACATCTGGTTTTTGTGAGAGGGAAGCAGCAGATATATTTGGTTTTGTAACACTGCTGCTCAGCTTCAGTTCACATATAGACTTAATTGCTATCCCACCTGAGTCAGAAAAACTTCAAAAGTAGTAATATACTGATGCTATTTTTTCAATAAAAATAATTAAGTACCTAAAATAACTCTAAAGCAGATGCCTTTTCCTTGGTCCTAAAAATTTAGAGTCAGACACAGGATGAGGGATAAAGGGTTTTTACTTTGGTATTTAGTAAGGATCTTTATGGTGCACCACTTCACCAAGGTGGAATGCATCAAAATGCACACCCCTGGTAGATCACACATACAATTTTATAGACCTTGCAAATTAGTATATCTAACAAAGATGCCTCAATGAGAAACTTGAATGAATAGCATGATATCTCCCCATCCTGAAGAATTCTCCCCTGGAGGGACCTAATCCTAATTTCCAGGATGTGTTTTAAAGAGGAGCTTGGTTTCTCAAGATAGCTTAGGGCTTTCCAGCCTCTAACTGCCAGGCCTCTGGGATGTTTTGTCTTCTGGCCCAACAGAATACCAGGACTATGCTAAGTTATCAGACTTAAGGAATTAAAAGAATGCATGCTAAGAGCACTGAAGATACAAAAAAAAAAAAAAAAAAAAAAAAAAAAAAAAAAAAAAAAAAAAAAGTAGGTATATAAAAGGTATGTAAAAGAAAGGGCAAAAAATCATCATGGCATCAAAACAACTATTCAGGATTCTCATGTGAAGCACCTGGGATTCCCATGATGCTGCCAAGAGTTCTGTGTTCTGCTGTATTGGAGTTCCTGTGAAACCACAGTTGCTTTTAAAGGGAAGTTCCATCAAGTGTTGTCAGTCCAACATGCAGAGGCAATATATTCTTCTGCATACTCACCCACTGGTGCAATATAATCTTTGTGAAAGGAAAAAAGTTTTAAATACTTATCCCAGCTCTAAGTCTACCTCACTCAGACTACTGCCAAAGGCTGGTTTGTTCCAGCTGCTCATTTTGAAATAGACTAAATCCATGCATGCATTTTGAAGTGGCTTCTGAATAGCTACAGGAAAATATGCTTTAGATGATGGTGATCAAGTGCAGAAGTACAGTTTTTCACCTCAGCATGAAGCTTACCCACTTTTTAGGATACATTCTCAGGAATCACCACCTTCTTTACAGTGATATGTCATAACTGGAATTAGGCACTGAAAGTCCCTCATTTCAAAAATGTAACTACAGCAATGTTGCTCTGCATAGCTGACAGTCCTAACCTTGTCTTCCATAGGCTTTCAGGACTTGGTGTGTATTGGTTACACCTTTCTTAACCCTAGTTGTTAAGAAAACTCCAACCAACCAACCAACCAACCAACCAACCAACCAACCAACCAACCAACCAACCTCCAAACTACCCAATGCATTATGAGAGAGATCTAGGGATTTCAGGTGACAAATTTTTTGGAGAGAATGTCAAAAAGGAGTAATTTTCTACTGTCAGAAAGCAGGGATGGCACATCACCTACTTCAGAGCAAAAGGGCAGACCAGGTGGGAGCATGACTGGGAACATCCATAACCTCAGCATATTTATAAGAAAGGCAGGTAGTGTCTTCTACACTTCTTAATACTTAATTGGGTTAGTACAAAATGCATGATGAAGCTATTCTGCAGTATATCAAGAATTTGGTATTAAACAAAAAGAGGAAACTTTAATTTCTTGTTGCTGCTTGAGGGACTTTTTGGGTGATTTTTTAATGGTACAACTAATAATATTGATTACATGGTAACCTTTGCAAAAGGATGCTAGAAAATACTGTCTTTCTAATGCCACTTAGTATAAAGCCAGTCCTTGCTCAATACCCTGCATATCCACACTCCAGGATAAAAAAACTGCTATGATTCCAACTTTTTCTTGAAAGCAAGTATTGATAATAGATGCATATGCAAATTAAATCACTCTCATATACATGGAGAACACACATCAGGTACATAGATCTGTGTTTGATCCTCCTTAGGTAAGAAGCTACAGGACAATAAAAACTCAGTTTCTAAATATATTCAGCTTTTGCCCACAAAGAACATTTTAGATCTGTCATGTGAGTCATAAATATAACTTTTTTTTTTTTTTTTTTAATGTAGAGGTCTTTCTCTTTTTATGAGAATGAAAGTGGATTGTTCGTTCCCTGGGTTTTGAGGTAGTCTTGGGCCTATCTCTGCTGAACTCTTTGACAGTATTTCTGTAGGAACAACTGTAAAGAAAAGGTATTAATATAGTACAGGAGGCATCCAGAGTAAAATCTAGCCAGGATACAAGGAGCAAAGTATCTGTTTCTAAACTGTGTCTCAGTCTGTGTATCAGGCATTATCTTTATCCCTCCCCTGATTTAACTCCATGTGTAACATTTTCTTTTGGAAAGAATTTATAAGTCCTTAATGAGCTTAGTTTCCATATCTGAGACTGCTGTTTCCAAGAACCCTGGGATGTTAGAGCATCATGTCATTATTGAAAACTTTCAGTTTTCAAGCACTGAATTATGAAAAACACTTTGTATTTCACATTACTCAAAGCTGAAGAAACAATTCAAAATTTACTAAAGTATGTCAATGGCACATCTAAATTAAGTTAGCTCTTCAAGTCAGCTGCATCCTGGGCTACATCAAAAGCTGTGTGGCCAGCAGGTAAAGGGAGGTGATTCACATGCTTTGCTCTGGCGAGATCCTGCCTGGGTTGCTGCATCCAGCTCTGGGGTCCCCAGCACTGAAAGACCTGTTGGAAGCATTCCACAGAAATAATTAGAGAAGTAGAACATATCTCCTCTGAAAAAAGACAGAGAGTTGGGGTTGTTCAGCTGGAGAAGAGAAGGCTCCAGGGAGAGTTTTTTGTGGCCTTTCTGATCTTAAAGGGGACTTGTAAGAAAAATGGGGACAGACTTTTTAGCAGGGTCTTCAGTGATAGGAAAGGGGGAACAGTTTTAAACTAAAAGAGGGTAGATTCAAACTACATATAAACAAGAATTTTTTGATGATGAGGGTGGTGTCCCATGCCTGGGAACATTCAAGGCCAGGTTTGGGTAGGGCTGTGAGCAACCTGGTCAAGTTGAAGATGTCCCTGTTTGTCGTGGGGGATTGGACTAGATGAGCTTTAAAGGTCATCCTTTAAAGGCCAGACCATAACCATTCTGTGAGTCTATGATCCATAATCTAATCAGCTCAGCCAAAACAAATAGCAGCTGCTGCCACTACCTGCAAACAGATGAAAGGGGGGTGGGAGCCAGTGGAAATTCGTATGCAGGAATTCCAAGCCTTCTGGCATATTTGAAGGAGAAAGATAAGGCAACCTGGGGGTTTTTGACCCACAGCCTACAGCTGGCAACTTTTAAATCCTGCTCCTCCCATATCAACCTTCCTTCCAGGTACATTATGTTGCTTTATTCTGCATTGACTCTGGTAGTAAATTAATCAGCTTTCATGGAGTAACAGACAAGGAAACCAGAATTATGCAAGAACTTTTTGCTGGATTACCAAATTGAATTGTAATACTGCACGAGATAATAAACACCAGAGATAGTGCAAAGTAGAAAGATACAGCACTAGAAATGAGGAAAAGAGAAGAACAGTGAGGAAAGACAACAAAAACAAAATTCGCACATATATCAGCCACCTTTTAATTAAGCAGACTAAGAAATCAAATTTAAGAGCATGTTTCTTTCTTCCAGTACTTTCATCTGAATAAGAAGTTACACGTTCTGATTTTGTAGAGATTTATATCCCTTGAGCACACAAAACAAACTACCACCTAAAATACAAGATGACAAGGGACTTGATGAACAAGCAAAGCTATTCTGGTGTATTTTGAGCACAACAGCTAAAAATGAGCGTGTTCTTGTGTGGTTGGCTGTTTTTCCTGGTGACTCGACAAACAAAACACTATCTGCATTTTCTTCTGCTTGGGAGCATGTTTTACTGGCTGCATTTGTGGGCAAAACACAGTGCTTGTGATTAAATATCCAGAGAGGACAGTTATTAAAAAAATGATGCAAATGCTCTTGAGCACTGGTTTTCTGACTGGCTTTATCTCTGTTGATCTTCCCAAAATATTTACATCATGTTGACTAGGCATCTGATATATTTCCTTTCAGTATAAGTAGGAAGTCTTTCTGTTGGTTTAAAGGGAACTGGATTAATGATAAAGAACAGATAAAAAGCCTGATTCTGAGTAGTGGTGAATTTCTTAAAGAGAAAAGACACCAAATCTCCTCACAGGATCTGATCTTCTCACATTAT
This sequence comes from Oenanthe melanoleuca, assembly GCF_029582105.1. NCBI lineage: Eukaryota > Metazoa > Chordata > Aves > Passeriformes > Muscicapidae > Oenanthe > Oenanthe melanoleuca. The sequence goes on from NC_079335.1 coordinate 92,521,257, forward strand.
CTTCTGCCTTAAGAACTGGTAAGTGTAAAATCTGTACAGGTATGTGAATTGGGATGGAGGGCCAGGATGTATGTAGTTATGTTAATGTGCAGATGGGTTATTATTATTATTATTATTATTATTATATGTTCCTCTATAACTTGAAGTGCAGGTATATCTTTGGCTGTTTATGGTTTTTAAGGGATGTTAGGGAGAAGGAAGAAAGGAGACTCAAAGAGCAAAGTAGTTGCAACATTAATATCCATCAATGTGTTAAACAATCGTCTTGTGTGCTTTTTTCCTCTTAATTCCTATACATGAAACAGTACCTTTATTTGGATTACACTCATGTCACTCAAATTACCTGTCTAGTGAATGCAAACCCACAGAACCTTTGGATATCTTGATTTGGAAGGAACCCACAATGATGGTCAAGTCCAGCTCCCAACTCCACACAAAGCAAACTAAAGTCTGAACCACCTTCAGAGCACTTATTGAGCACTGACAGCTTGAGGCCATGCCCAGCACCCTGGGGAGCCTGTGCCAGTGCTTGGCCACTCTCCCATAGTGGCAGTCTCTTTTCCCAGTCTGAACTTCTACTGACACAGCTTTATGCAATTTCCTCACAACCTGTCTCCTAGCATTCTTTCTGATTAGTAGGAGATGATTTTTAAAGATTTTTTCCTGAATTTCCTTTTTTTATAGTACACATAATTGTTCCCTAGGATATAAGACTTTTTGTAGCTCAAACATCTTACCTTTTTTACTTGATCTGCTTTAGGCTACCTGCCATTCTTTATATTAGCTGTTCAGGGTCTAAGTTTGTCACCATTCTAATATATGGCTGACTGTCCATGTAGGCTTTTTTCAATTCTTGTTCAGTTTTTGGGTATTGGATAGTGTTTTATTGTTAACAGAATATACCCATCAATCTCTTAAAGTTATTATCAGTTACTTTGAGATTAGGATGGAAGACAAACGCTCAAAGGTGAAACCTGAAAAGCAGCAGGATCAAATAAATATAATTGCCTTTAAAATAACTTCTAAAAGTAGAATCTGGTTGTTTTTTAATCATCTTCAAAGCAACCAATCCAACACGTTTTTTCTAGTAGGTCTGGGAAGGATTTCTTCTCTTTTCTTATGGTCAAGGAAAACTTTCAGAGATTGGATGACAGTTTTAGACTACTGTCTATCCTAACTAAGTCAGACAGGAGGCTTTTGGCATAGATCTGTCAAAGCTTTGTCCAGATTTTAGTCTAATGCTATTCTCAAATCAAGGTCTGTAAGTATTAAAGTAGATGAAAAAGAGAGAGTGTATTTACTATGCACATTGCCCATTCAACCTAAATTTAAGTGTATTTTTCCCCCATTTTATTCTAACTATATGAATTTTGCCAAGGATGAGAGGAAAGAGTTCTATAAAGTAATGGCTAGAAGTGAATATACCAAGTATATTGGGTATGGTAGTCAGCACCATTTTCCTCTACAAATCTCCTGATTTTCAGCAATACTTGATCATGTAGTGTACCCCATCTGAACTATTTTCATCAGTGGAAATGCTAATCCAATATTTTTTTCATGTTCAGTGTTTCCATGGTTCATTGTAGTGATGGATATGAAGACTAAGAATTTTGTAGATCATTAATATTTTAGAAATTAATATTGTTTAGACATACAGAGAACAGTAACTTATGTCTACCGTTATAGAATTTTGCAATACAAGTTTGTTGAAACAAAAGCTACTCTCATAAGTTTAAAATAGTATAATTAGTTCCCAGAGTGCTTTCAACAGGACATTAACCAGGGGAAAATGAAATGTTACTTTCCCAAGATCCTTTTGACATCCAAATCCTTTACATTATTATTAAAAACAAACCCCACTCCATATAAAGCTGCTAAGAAATCCCTATAAAACAGTCAAAAGAGGATTTTGAGTAGCTGTTGAAAGTTGCTGATAGGAAAAACAAGGTTCACAAGAAGAGAAAGTGGTTTTATGAGTTCTTTTTTTTTTTTTTTAATTGACTCAGAAAAATAAGTCTCCTGCATTTGCATAGAAATTGCATTCTGCTCATACACTGAAGGGTTAATGTGTCTAATCCATATTCTGTTCAGTGGGATTTTTTTCATTAATCATAGTTGGACAAATAATGCAGAATTTAAAATAAATTAATGCTTATTATTCTTTGAAGGAAGCACAGGAGAAAGTATTTTGATGTTCTGCCAGTGTCCAAAAGTTTCTCTTTAAATAAAGTTTTAAGATGATAATGTCTGGGACTGTTTGTATTATTGTTAGTAGGATTTATCCAATAAATACATACCAGGCAGGGAGAACTCATCTTGTTAAAACAGACATTGTAATGTATTTCCATGCACTGGGAAGATTTTTTTTTTTTAATAGTGGAGATGTGTTTTTGCAAGCATAAACAGTTCTGAACCAGATGCCAAATGCTAATTTTTTCAGAGCAGTATAGACAGTTTCTGTCAGAAATTTTTATTGTGATCAACATGTTATCTACTGTAAATAAATCACAGCAAAAAAAAGGAACAGATGCATTATATTGTCAATGAAGAGACTCAAACACAGCACTAAGTACCAGAATTTTCACCATCTGAACATCTCATTCTAATGACAGCTGTCTTAGCCCCAAAACAACTGGCTGTTGGCTGTGCTCGTGTTCCCAGCTCAAGACAGCTGCTGTTCATGAAGTGCTGATTTCCTGTGTGCTTAATTTTTTGTTCAGCCATCAAGAATGATGCATAGTCATTATAAATTGATCTCTGCGTGTTATTCTAACATTTATTTGCAGGTCTCATGCAAGTGTATGCAAGGAAATTTCCAAATGCATTGCTGGAAAGTGAGACCAAATGGACAATATTTTTTCTTGATGATTGATTTCTTACCTGCTGTTTTTGCCTTTGAAAAAGAATTTCTTCCTGTCAAATGTCTACAGGAGAACAATTTCTGAATGTAATGATAGTAAAGCTAGAAAATACACTGTATTTAAGATAAAAGACTACATTTTTTTTTTTCTTAAGAGTCTAATTTAGGGGAAAAATTAACAAGATCCTAACCCTAGATTTATTGACCACATGAAAAAGAGAGAATTGGAAGATATTGGGTAAGGTTAAAAACTCTGAAAAATGTTTTTGAAAAATGTTTTTGAAAAAATCAGTGGATTGAAAATACTGGCATTAAAACAGCTACAGATGTGTAGTTGCAAACTCATTAAAATATTTTTGATCAGACATCTCTTGTTTCAGGAAACAATTACCAGTATGGCTTGGAAAAAGAAAGACAGGAATATTAAGGACACCTAAAAATACCTGACACTACATAATCATAAAATCATGCTGCAAAGTGTAGCAACTTTGAGGACTGTGTAAGTGAATGGAATTCACTCTTGTTTCTGTTTCTGAAGTTTGCCATACCAGACTAGGAGCCAGTTCTTGCTTTGTGTGAGGCTGTTTTTTGGATGTCATGGAAGGGATCTCTTGAGGCCATGTGCCCAATCCTCATCCTCCCTGGTTCAAGGCATGGTTGCTTAATACCTTGTCTGGTCATTTCTGAACATCTCCAAGGATGGAGCCTCTCTGTGCAGCCTTATCCAGTGTTTGACCTCATCATAACAATGTTGTTTTTTTTCTTATGCTTAAATGGTGTTTCCTGAATTTCAGTTTATGCCCATTGTTGTCCACCCACTGGATACCACTGAGAAGAGTCTGGGTGCATGTTTATCTACAGTGGGATTCTCACTCACCAGGTCTGCAGATGACACCAAGCTGAGTGGTGCAGTTGGTGCAGAAGGGAAGGGATGCCATCCAGAGCTACCCTTGAGCCTCTGTGAGCCTCATGAAGTTCAACAAGGCCAGGTCCTATAGCTTGGTGTGGGCATTCCCCAATATCCACACAGAGTGGGGAATGAAGGGATTGAGCAGACCTGTGAGGAAGGATTTGAGGATAGATACTGGGAGATGAAAAATTGGATGTGACTCAGCAATGTGCACCTGCAGGCCAGAAAACCAACCTTATCTTTGTCTGCAACAAAGCAGCAGGGCCAGCAGATTGGGGGGCTGGTTCTGCCCCTCTGCTCTGGTCTCATGAGACCCCACTTGAATACTGCACCCACTTCTGGAGTCCTCAATACAAGAAAGATGTGGATCTGTTGGAGCAGGTCCAGAAAAGGGCATGAAAATTATTAGAGGGAGGATGGAACACCTCTCCTGTGGAAAAAAAAAGGGCTGAAAGAGATTGTTCAGCCTGGAGAAGACACAAAGTTCTAGGGAAACCTTATTGTAGCCTTTCAATATATAAAGAGAGTAATAAGAGAGATAGAGAAAGACAAGACTTTGAGCAACCAAATCTGGTAAAAGAGACCCTTCCATTGGCAGAATGGTGTTGGATCTCTGAAGGTTCCATTCAACCCAAGTAATTCTATGGTTCTGTGATTCTGTACAGGCAGCCAGCAACAGGACAGGGGACAATGGCTTTAGACTAAAAGAGGGCAGGTTTAGACTAGATTAGGAAGAAATTCATTACTCAAAGGGTGGTGAAGCACTAGAGTAGGTTGCTCACAGAAGTTGTGAATACCCCATTGCTGGAGGTGTTTGAGGCCAGATTGGGTGGGGCCCTGTGACTCCTGATCTCATGGGTGGTATCTTTAAGGCCCCAGCCAGTCCAAACCACTCTGATTCTATTATTATATACGCCATTCATATATACATAAACACTTGATAAGATCTCTGCTGAGCCTTCTCTACTAAACCCCAGCTCTCATGATCTTTCCTCATTTAGGTATCAATATATTTCCTTGACTCAACAGATACAAACTTTCATTTCAATAAAAAGTGATGTTTTTGCAGGTCAATGATCCAGTGCCAAAATAATTTAGAGACTTGAGAAGTCATTTCAGAATTCTAAAATCATCTTCCAGTTGCAAAGCCAGGTGTGTAGGTGTATAGCTTACTATGTTGTGTTTGGTGTCTAGAAAGAAAATAAAACTGGAATGTTTGGGTCTAATTCCCAATTCAGATCTGTATTCTCCACTGTGATGAAGAATTAGTCAAAAATCAGTCAGGTGGTTTTTTTTCCTTTCTTTTTCTATTTTTATTTTTTTTAATTTCTGTAGGTTTTCTGCACCTAATCCCTCCAAAAATCTCTTAAAAATCTGAATTTCTTGACTGAAATCATACAGGAAATTTGAATTCACCAATTTCTATTAAATTTTGACTTCAGTTCTAATATAACATATATATTTTATATGTATTTGTATGTGTAGATGTATGTAAATATAGATCAATCAAATCCTTATATTTTTCACTGTTATTTTCTTTCAAGTTTTGTGGCAATTTCAGTTGCCTCCTAGAGATAATATTTACTTTGATAACTGCTAATGAAATTCTATATACTTTGGTGAATATGAAGTCTGAATTGATTGAATTGCTGAAATGACTGGATACATTTTGAAGAGTGAAGTGTAAATAACCAAAAAACAGAGGTATAACTGGAGTATTTTAACACTTTTTTTTTTCTAGATATTTCTTCTAGATAAAATCCAGAGGAGCTGGTTATCCAAATCAGCAGCATACCACATTTTTTTCTCCCTTTTTTGAAGTGATTCAACAAAAGCTGTAGACTAATTAAGGCTATTTATAAGAAACTAAAGCAGGTCATAAGACATTTTGTGCCATATTGCTTCGAGATAGGATGGAAAGGGAAAATATTTCTTACTGAAATTGTGAAATAGGTGATTAGAAGCAAGTAAGTATCACCTTAGGATCAGTAACCCTAAAAATTCTTGGATCATGTGGTCCTTGCAGCAAGGATTTTCTGTTGCAAACATAGGAATCTGGACCTAATGACCACTATTCTTCTCTTGAAAAATTGTGACATTTTAAAAGTAAAGTCACGTCTCTTCATTTCTTAAATCTCGGTAATTAGGTTTTACAGGTATCCTGTGTTGTGCAACAATCAAGAAATCCAAAGTAGGTTCAGATAAATGTTTGTCATTTCTGTTTCTTCATGCAAGTTTCACCATCCTACTCTGGAGAGCTGCTGCACCTACCATCTAGCACACCGAGATACAGCGATCTGAGTAGGGACAGTCTCACCTTCCATGTGAGAGAGGTGTTTTCTGCTGGCTGCTCAAGTGGCAGGCTCAGAGCCAAGCCAACAGGACACCACGTTTAGCTCGGTGTTGACATCATTACCAGGAGTGTTAATACACTTTGCCTGTCAGCACTGCCTTAACTGAAGCTGTGCAGCATTAAATCTGTAATCTGAGCTCCGAGTGGTGTGCTGACTTCAGTGTCCTTTGATTTGGAAATGAAACCATTTCACACCGCTGCATTTAACCCTGTGGTGTTTCTGGTGTTTGTTGGGATCATGAATAAAGATCAGGCAGGATTGGACCTTTGTGAGGAAATCTCTAAATACTCTTAAATGCTGTAGCAAGCAGTGGTGGTTACTCAGCAGATGCAGCTCTTTTGTTCCAGTTAGTTATCAGACAGTGCCATGTCAAGACACTTGGTTGTTGTTTTTTCTTTTTTTTCCTCAAGCAAAACCAAAGTCCTGGTTAAAAACCTGATCAGAGAATGCAGAGTGTATCTTGAAAACTAATTTTAAAAAACTATTAGAAATCAGATCCTTATGTGTAAGACTGAGAACTGGAAAATTTCCACTTATAGCCGGAAAGAAACCAATTTATGAGTGTCATGAAAGTAGTAAATTAAGAACTTCATTTCCTTGGGAATACTGTAACATGAGATACTTGAGATACTGCAGCATTTCAGTGTATAAATTTAGATTCTGGGTGTCACCAGTCAAGTGGAAACTCAGGGATGATAGGCAATGGAGTGGCAGTCAGCACAGCTGCGTGGTGTGGACTATGGGCATGAAAGCAGTAACAATCGCTTGGTGTTCTAGAAGCAAACTAACAACTGTTCTGAAATTGAACTAAGCTAAATTTCTTTCATTTATGCTTTCATACCTGTAATGTCTCTGAATCTAAGCTGACAGCCCCTGATAATATTCTTGGAGCAGTTTTTATATGCGATAGCATGTTGAGAATTTATTGCCAGGAAGGATATTGCACTCCAGATCCCTTGCTGGCAGCATAATGTGATTTCTGTATTTTAATAATTTTTCCAGTAGATGGCAGTAGACGCTTATTGGCTGTTAAATGAACACCATCCCAGTTCATTGTATGAACATACAGCAGTAAAACCCAAATATCTTCCTATGCAGGTACTTAATGCCTGTAATTGTGTCTGTTACATGTGTGTCACCCCTTTGCTGTATCTGAGCATGTAATCTTTTCTGAATATTTTCCTTTTGAGTCTGTTGGTTTGCTTAGAAATGTGTGATAGCATAAAACTAATAAAGCTGTTACAGGGCTACTAAGGGTTAAATATATCTCAAAGTGTGCTTGGTTCTCAGATCATTGGATTATGCCTACATTTGAAAACTCTGTGAGTTGATTAATTTTACAATGTCCTACATTCAAATTAGAATGCTTTATTGTAAATTATCTGACATTGAACTGTGCTTTTATGATTGGAATTCTACTCAAATAATATTACAGGTTTTCTTGTGCCGAAATAAGTATGGGTGATTCTGCATTGCAAAACATGTAATGTCATAAGACTGTCAAAACCTACCATTGTTTTTCTATTTTGTTTTGCTGCTTCCAGGCTTTCTGTCCATCCATGTTGCCTTTTCTGTCCTGGAGGCATGTTACAAAAATTGTTTTTGTGCTATTTAAACACTGATCTGAAGACTGGTCGTGCCAAATTCATACAGAGTTCACAAACCAGAGCTCTTGCTTCATCTGCCATATGTGATGCTGGATGGAGTCATAGTCTGAGAAGGAAGACATTTTTTCACCAGAATGGCCTGCATTATTTCAACTGATCTGCAATTGTATAAACAGTCACCATTATGCAGATGAAGGAACATGTGGGATTAAACCTGGTTTTGCCAAATATCTCATAAGCAGATTTTGGATAAGAACTATGGTGATCTGGTGTTTTTATGAAAAATTTGATGATGTCTTGGTAACTGGGCATTAGCAGTCTCAGTAACACAAACATGAGAATGTCGAACACACTGGATCTCAGAAACCCCTAAAGAGATATGGGGAACCTGAAGACCCTGGAAAAAATTGAAGAATCGACCTGAAGCACAAGCAGAGGACAAAATAAGTGCATAGGGTCAAATCCAGTAAATAGAAATTGATACAGTGGTATTCAACTTCAGTGTAGGAGGGTAGGGAGGTTTAAATAAGTTAAAGACACAAACTCATTTTTCCAGCCTTTTTTGTTTCGTGGATTAAGTGCCTTGCCTACTACCTTGCCTGCATCCTGGCTTCTGTTCAGCTGCAGGGCTGAACTTCCCCTGTTAGCCTTCCCCATTCCTGTAAGTACACACTAGCAGAAACAGTGTCCCACTCTGTCCCAAATTGTGGTGCTTCACCTCTTCCTTTCTGCAGAGTTCACTCTGATTCTCTGAGAAGGGTGTTGTTCAGGTGACAGTTTTAAAGACAGAGAGAAGGTTGAATGATACCTTTGAGAAGATCAAAGAGCACACATAACTCTCAGCTTTTCACTAATACACAGTCAATATGTGTCTTTACAATATCCACAGGAGCATCCAGCTACCAGCTGGATAAGCTTACCACCTCATTATTTTCTCTGGCTTGGCAGGGCTACCAGTTTTTGCTGTGAAGCTCATATCACACCTGGGGAGTAGCTATGCATGTGAGGAAGGTAACTTTTTCTCATTTTTGCTTTATAGCTCCAATACCATGGAAGAGAAAGGCTGGAGGGAGGTTAATGAATGATGATGCAAAACCCAACAACTTCTTGACCTACATACTGAAGTAGTCACTTGAATCTGCATAGTGCTATGAAAGCCTACAACAAGATTTTTATAAGATCAGATAATTTTTTGGTATTGTTATCTGATTAATAAGTCTTGCATTTTCTTCTTACTGTTTTGGATCATTGATGCTCCTTTTATTTCATCATCATAACATATTCAAACACTGAAATAACATGGAAACATCAACCTTGTTACAAGAGCTGGATTACAAACTATGCATGAATGTGCAGAAAAGTAACATTAAATGTGGCAACACTTATCAAACCTGATTAAACTATGATAAACAGTACACTGAGCCAAGAAGACATGTATTCTATGAAAAAAATGTGTACTGATGAAAAGTTGAAATTAGTATCAGTATGTGAGTATAATACATTCCTCATTTTCTGATTTTGTCTCATTTTACTGCGTTCTCTTTTCTAGCTCAGCAGGCTTGCTTTTCTCCTACTCCCTTTGCAAGGTTCTTTCTTGCTTGCTCTCCTGAACTTCTACAAAACACATCCAGCAGCAATCAAATGGAACACGTTTTTGAGTATTTTTTTCACTTCTGGGGTCTCAGTCTTTCAGTCTTGAAGATGTGGCACTGTATTAGGTCTTGGTCTTTCCTATATATCTCATTACTGTAGGCAGATTTTCCACGTGCAGACCAAACACTGATATATCACAGAAGAAGATTTTTCTCTGTTTATGAACCTTGTGGTATAGAGTTAAAAAAAACCCCTTCAAACACTTTAACAATCAATAGACTTCTTTGATTTAGAGAAGTTTGATTTAGAGAAGCTTTGATTAGCTCTGTAAAATTATTTGGTTTTGACTGAGCCTGAAGCCACTGCTATCCTTTGCAGGTCATCCTGATTCATGTATTACTCTCCACTTAATATATGTTGGCAACAATACCTGTGTTCATCCTAATTTGTTCCTGATTGCCTGACTTCACTGTGAAAAAGAAATAGGGTAATAGAACCAAGAGGGCAATAAGACCAATAGAAGAGACACACTGCTAATGACAGAGAAGCTTCAAGGTTGCATGAGTTTGTCCCACTGGGCAGTGGGAGTGTGCACAACAAGCTTTGTACAAACCAAGTTAGACAACAAAAAATGGGTAAAGTCCAGACAATGGTCACAGACACATCACAGGGTGTCCTGCTCCATCTGCTAAGCATGACAGAGGCAAGGTGGGTCACTGGTGAACAGCATCCTGTAATAGGTCATTTCCACGTGGACACTGCAATTGTAAAGGCAAAGTCTGGCTTTGGACCAGTTGATTCCTGAGCAGTGACCAGCTGACCCACTCTCACAAGAATCTTCCACATCCCCAGCAAATATGGATTTGTTTGCTCCTACTATTTCAGGCAGAGTGCTGAAGATTTGCTTCTCTGGGTGGGAGAGATAGAGGAGGTAGAAGAATTGTGCTGGCCTTGCCTTGAACTCTCCTTGCACCTGCTCAAAACAGGCCTGTAGAAAGCAAAAGTTCTTCTAGGCAAGAGCTGGCAAGCTGCCCAGAATGTCAAAATGATTTGCTGTGACCCTGCTCCAAGACAACTCAATTAGTTCTAGGTCCTGTGCAACTTGCTGGTCTGGATGAGTATTTCAGCATCAATGACATATTTCTAGTGAACACTGTATCTTTCAAGTTGTTGTTGGACCAAAAATATGACAGGTAATTGGCTTCTGGACTAGTCCTTTCACACACATTCTACACAGCTGGCTGTCTGACCTTCCTGACAGTGCTAATGTCAAGTTCCTGAAGCACAAAGAGAACTTAAGCTTTGGCAGACACCAAGAAGTTATCCACTGCCACAGCAGACTGACCTTTCCCACCCTAGGTAAGTGTTGATCTCATGGGCATACACGTCTTGATTTCCTGGAAGGAAAATTTAGAATACATTTATCATTCACTGGAGTGCATTGTTATTCTGGGGAGGATACATTTCTCTAGGTGTATAAATCCATGATTTGTGTAAATCACTTAGCTGCTAAAATAAACAAGTAGGTTACTACTCCCAAAAGTAGTTGGCTCCTAGAGGTCAGCTAGCTCCTGTGGCTATTTAAAGCCTCTAAAATCTGTTTATAGAGCTGTTTATATTAATGCTCCCTATCCTTTTCATTCATACTTTTTACCCTTTTTTACCCATCTGAGCTTGTTTTACTGTGAACTTTACACTCACTGTGGAGTATGTGAACAAACATACTGCTCCAGGGAAGACAGAATTTCTTATTTGCCAAAGATTGGCTGTGTGATAAACATTACTTAGTTTGAATCAGAACTAAAAAATCTGCCTTAGTCTAGTAATGGTTTAGGTGCAAAAATGCCATAGAAGTTTTCCATGATAGTAATTAGAAAACTTCATTCTGTTTTTTTTTTCTTTGCCCTAAAAAAAAAAAAAAAAAAAATTTTATGACACTTCTGAGTAGTTTTATACTATAAAAAAGTGCTTTATTCCTGAATGTCACAAGTCAAGCAGACAAGGCAGAAGGACAGCTTGGCTGAACAGGGATCTTCTATTGGAAATAAGATGGAAAAGGAAGGTTATGTCCAGAGGAGGCAAGGTCAGGTGAAGAATATAGGGTCAGGGATGTTACTCGCCAGTGTAGGGAGAAAATCCATTCAGCCAAGGCTTGGTTAGAGATAAAGCTGGCAAGAACTGTGGAGGGGCAATAAAAAGAGAGTTTTTTTCAAAGATGCTAATGGCAAAAGACAGATACAGCCCATTGCAGGATAAGGATGGTCATTTCACAAGCAGGAGCAATCAAGTCTTTAATGTGTTATTTGCCTCTGTCTTCAACATGGGCCAGGATTTGGACTCCATGACCCTGATGGTTCACTTCCAACTCTGCATATTCTATGATTCTATGATTCTAAGTTATTTCTGTCATTCTGTGTATCCACCTAGCCCCAAGGTGTGGAAACATAATGAACCACTCCATCAGCAAAAACCACTTCACATTGTTTTTCAGTTTTTCTCTAATATATTTTAAGATAAGGAAAGGGCATGAACATACCAGGGTGCTATGGGGCATAACTAGCAAATAATTGTGATCTGTGAGTGATTGTGACCCAGACAAGGGTCCTGTGATGAAACTAGATCCTCAGTATAGTCTGCTGCTCCATGCCACAATATGTCTCAGTAGGAAGCACTCTGTATTGAACACTATGTATGTGTTAATTGTGCTATTTGCTGTCACCTAGTTCTTTAAAAACCTAATCAGACACATTGGGACCAGCCTGGAGAGTAATTAAGATGGTATTGTTCCTCCTTCATTGTCATGAACTCTGGAGGTGCTTGAGGTTGGGCCAGGAAACGGAGAATTCCTAAAGCAGAGCAACTGTTTTGTTCCTTGCAAATGGATCTGGAGCCTTATCTAATCCCATTACTTTCTTGACCAGGGAGAATTCACGTGGGATAGTTCAGAGATGAGCATTGTCTTTCAGGACTGTGCCATTCAGTTTGAATGCACATTCAGCAGGTGTTAAATAAGTGAAAACAGTTCAGCTAATCAGCTAATAGAACTGCGAGGGCATGGTGTTTTGTCAGCAAAGAAACTACTGAGACAGGTTTCAGGCAAATGCTGACTCCTGAAAAAATAGATTTGTCAAGTATGTCGATATATCACTAACTTGTATCCTTTCAGGAGTTAAGGAAAATTCCTGCTTTTGTTTTTTCACCAGTAGAACAAAAGGTTATTTTATTTAAAAGAGAAAAAAGTTGAACTTGTGTTCAACTCAACTAGTTGAGTAATTCACTTAAGTTTGTGAAATCAAAAGGCAGCCAAGGACTTCTGCTTGAGCAATAAATTAGGGCTTTTCTTTAATTGTGAGACTGACATGTTCACAAGGCTGCAACACTGATTGGAACTTCATTAGAGTTTAAAGACAGTCTCTCTCCATCTCTGTGGATGTGAAATGTATGATTTTTAGTTTCGTTTAACAAACGATCTTTGTTTAGCAAAATATCTTTTTTAGCAAGATCACAATTACAGAAATGCTGAACAAACCTGGTATTGGAGTTTTTCATGAGATTTTGACCTTTATTTTTCCATCCTTCAACAAGAGGCAAAGCTTATGAATAATTCTTTGTGTCAGATGTCTTGTTTTAAATCAGAACTTCTTGATTTGGTACTCTGAGCCGAAAACATCCAGGGGTCCAGACATGTCTCCTAGTAGAAACTTGGGATACTAATGAAAACATTTCACCCGCAATGAGATTCATTAATCATGGTGCTGGAAATTTGGTCATCTGCAGCCAGAAGGCATGAGATTTGGGAAAGGGGGAGCTGGTAAGCCATCTTTGCCAAATGAGATTCTTCCCTACTATGTTGTCATCTTATAAAATCATGTGTTTGAGGAAGTTCTCATTCCCATTTACTAAAAAGCCTCCTAAAGTATACAATTCTGTTCTATTTAATATGTGTTTGGCTAGCTTGCAAAATAATGCATTTTTAAACTTCCACATGAGCTGCCTTTAATCATTGCCAAGCCTGCACAAACCAGCTCCTGCTGATCTGAGGGTTTCATTGCAAGCTGTATGAATGGTTACAGGGTACTCTCTTGAGACCACGGTGTATGTTGATTAAAATGTCAACATGAATATGTTCTTACAGTCTAGTATCAGAAATGCAATTTACTGATGTCTAGTAAGACAAGTGACAGCACATTCAGTGATTCAGACAATAAAGCCAAGATTGTCCCTGCTCCAGAGTTTAATACTTTCAAAAAGAAAATAAATAAATATCAGTAACAGGAAACTGCTGTTGTGCAAACACTGTAAAAACCTCTGCGACAATTAAGAGGTAGGAAGCACTTAGGATTTTACTCACATGTGCACATACAGACACAGGCACATCCCCTTGCATAAGAGTCTAAACGTCCTAAGAATTCTCGCATTTTTGGCTCAATTTGTTTCAGATGCAAGCTTTGAATACCCCACCTAACTTGCGGGAAATCCTTTCTCTGTGTTTACAGATGGGGTTTTTTGTGTTTACATCATGCGAGCCAGAACAATGGTGGCTTTTAAAAAAATTCTTTTTATCTCTTGGAATTGTTAGAGGTCCCACAGCTCTGCTGTCACTAGGTCACTTAGATAGTTTAGCTTTTCCCCGTTGTGTGTGCTGTGACAGAGCACCTCTGCTTCCATACTTAAGGTCAGACTTCAAAGGATTCATCCAGTTCTCAAAGCTGGCTGAAGCATTGCATTTTTGCAGAAGTAAAAAACAATTTCCTGTTCTGGACACAGTCTTTCAGCTGATATAACTTTACTAGAATACCTAGGCTCGTTCTCCTCAGGTGCATAGTAATGGCAGAGGGATGAGGTTTCACTCGCATTTGGTGACAGGGTTTCCTGTGACAAGTCCTACACGAAGTTAAATGACGGGGGTGTGCATCTGCCTTGCTGAAGACCCAGACACATCCTGATTGCAGCCATCCCTCCTCAGAACCTGTAGTTTCATAAGCAATGACCAGGAGCAGGGCTGGTCTCTCTCAGCTCAGTTTTTGAGGTAGCAAATTAATTTAGGCAATCTTCTTTAAGCCACTGTATCTTCATTTGCAAGTGGTAATGATTAGACCTCGCTTCACAGCACATTAACGAATGAAGTAAGAGTACTGTTCAGTTTCTCTTTTTGTAAAAACCCAGGGTCTAAGTATCCTCATCATGGCAATCACAGGCATTTTTTTTATCCCAGGGACTTTATGCTAAATGAAATATAGGCATAGGCAGAGGCAGAAACTTATCACTCAGACACTTTGATTCTTTATTGATGACTACTTAAAATTTTGATTTTTAATTGCATTTTAATGTGAATTCGGCTAAAAGATGATGTGATGTGTACAGATGATGAATGGGAAAATGCTTCTATTCAGAAGAGCTTATCATTTATACAAGAATATTTACAAGCCATGGCATACATACAACCTTGCAAAAAAAAAATTTCTTCAAGTTTAAAAAATCATTTATTGCTCAAGATTAAAAAATTATTTTATTGTGTAGTGTTAGAACCTAGATCATGAAACAGAACTTCAAATTCTTGTTCATTCATGTGTTGGTGAGCAGTATTGTGCAATTAGTCTAGGAAAATGGAAATTGATCTTAAAACTTTCTAAACGATTAGTAACTCATGTACTTTCTAGAAAAGTAAAAAAAGATAGCTACCCAGCAAATGTATAAAAATGACCATGTCTTTTATTTGGACTTTAGTTAAGTGAGAAAAGCATTGTTCTGAGAGATAGTATTTAAAATATATTGGACATAATATACATTATTTCTCCTGCATAAAACAATCAGATCTTAGTCAAGAGTTCTACTGTTGACTAAAACAGCAACAGGGTAGCTGCTTTAAAATCACCTTTCTCCTTTTGCTTCTCTGTTTATCAGTTTCTTGGTTATAGTCTATATCTCTCATATTTCCACTGGACTGATGGTTCAGGCATTTTACCAAAACCAAGTAATGTGCTGAGCTAGTGGACTATTAGAACTCCTTTGAAATGCTGTGCCCATCCACTTATCTGTTTTATCTCAATTATGAGTAGGTTAATGCTGACTGAATTATTAGTTCTTACCAGCAAAGACATGCAACATGAGTCCTCTCACGTCCAGTAAGTCCCTGACTCCTTTAGGACTCTGTTAAGTGTTTGGGTTATACTGCTCCAAACAGCAAGCAGGAATTGCAGCGTGGTGCTTTCCATGGGGTGAGGCAAGAGGCTCCCCTGGGTACCAGTGCAGTACAGTGGAACCTTGTTTGGAGGGTAAAGACCCTTCTGTCCAAAGCCTGAAACTTTGGGTCTGTCTCCATCACAGAGGGCAGCTTTACACATAAAGCTGTAGCTTTTTTTTACACAAAAAACTGGTGTTTCTACAGAGTGAAGGTCAGTGCCATACAAAAATATGAGCCTTGGCTGACATCAGCTCAGACTCCACTCTCAGTAACATTCCCTGCTTCAGAGCTAGAATAATTGTACAACAGAACTTTACACTGAGGTAGCCACAATGCTGACCCCTTGGCTAACCAGTTTTCAGTTAGAATAAATATCTTGGAAAGTCTGTTCCCTGTGCTGCAGAGAGGTATTCTATACTGCAATGCCTATATATTGTATCAGCTTGGTTTTTTGATCATATATATCAGAAGGATATGGGATAAAAGTGTAAAACTTCCCTAACTAATCCAAATCTGCTTGTGATTTCAGACTTCAAATGTTTCCTGGAATGCATCTCTTAAGGAACATGCTTCTTCATGTCAGTGCTGGTAAATAAGTAATTATTCTTCTTCCCCACAAACAGCATGGAGTCAGCTATCACAACCCTGGAAGGGCAGAGCCTACCTTAATTTTATTGTTGCTCAGCACAGCTCTGTTCTCTGCTCTTTGCCCTGAAAATAGTACAGTAGTTGTGCTATATTCTGACATATATAGCACTTAAAAGATATAAAGGATTGACCTTGACCTCAAGCCCTTAGAGAGGATTGAGCTTTAAGAAGTCACCTGTGGAGGGTAAAAGAAGAGTTTTAGCCCATTATCTTCTCTTTTTTTAAAAAAAAATTGTTATCAATATTTCAGGAGACACACTAACTGAATGTCTTATTAACTGCTGTATTTTATGTGCATTAATTTAATAAGCCTAGGAAACTAATGGGTGCTTTGGTGGTTTTGTGTAACTCTGCTTCTCTGTGTTGAGTATTTATTTTGACAGTGTCTCCCATTAATAATAAAAGCTCTTTCCCTGTGCTTTCCCCCACCTAAACTCTTTATAATCAGCACGAATGAATGCAAGTTTTTTCCCATTTTTTAGGAAAAAATTACCCACACAGTACTGGATTACATGAAATGTGTTACAAAATAAACTGGCAAGGATCGACTTGCATGTGGTTGGCACTTGTTGAAAAGAAAACTAAACAAATTCTATCCAAATCTAGACAAGATTTTTTAATGCAAAAACTATGTAGCCATGATGTGTGATAGAAAATCAACAGCAACACAGTACCTTGCTCCAGTAGTAACTTTTCCTACAGTAAGAAGCTCAGTAATAGTAAGTTTTCATGGAGAGTGTGTGTTTATGTGTCTAAATTGGCTTCACCTTGCAGCTAAGATCTGTCTATGTGCTGCCACTTCCCAGCTTTTGGCACTACCTCTTTGATCACATGCTAAGATGACTCAATTCACTAACTGAGCAAAAATATGTGTGTGTTTAGCTTGAAGAAGTTCACAATGTAAGAAGACAAGTGCCAGTGTTAACAGAAGGTGGCAACACTGTTTGATTAGACATGGAAAATGGAGGAAAGAGGAAGTGGATCCCTCCTTTTGAGTGCTAAAAAAATATGAATTTGGCTCCCTGTAATAAAACCTTGTAATCAGCTATACAAGTGGACTGCAAGCACAGTGATTATTCTGCAGAGACAAGAGAGAATATGCTCTAACGCACGTTTCTCATTTCTTTAACTTGCATCCTTGAGAATTTATGGAACAAATTTGCAGAATGGCACCATCATTATTAAGAACAGGTCAGTTTGAATGTAGTTCTTCTAATGGAAGAAAGTTAGTCATAACTGTTCAGTTATTATAGTTAAAATAATGTATTTTCATCTAGATCTATACTATATATAGCATTGCAAGTATTGCACTCACCAACACCCATTGGTAATGAAAACAGGCATGAATTAAATGCCATTAGGCTGCATATTTCTAAATTCTGTTTCTAAAAAAAGTTTGCCAGAAAAAAAGCATTAATGTCTGCTGGAGTTCCAGTTTACTAAAAATAATCTCCAGATTTTTTTTTTATTATTTTTTTTTACAAGTCATGTTCATGTCTGAAGTGGAGAAATGTTTAGACCTTTCTTTGAGTAGCCCTACCACTGACAGCAGAATAATGATCAAAAAATTCTGCCTAAATAGAGTGTGACTGTTCTCTCAAATCTTGCTCAAATTTTGACTGTGACACAGGCCATGCTTAGACCATGCTGGGAGCAGTGCCATTAGCTCAAAATGAGGGCAACATGTAGGCAGGGTATGACTGGGCAGAAATGGGTAAAGGTAATTGTGCAGCCACTATCACCTGGTATTTATAATTTTATTCAGACTTTTTCTCCCTCTGGCCTAACCTCTTCTACCCCAAGCCCTTTTTCATAGTGTAAGTATAGCTACAGGTGCTTTCCCAAAGCACTATATTCTGTCAATTCAGAACACTCAGTCTTGAATTTTA
Source organism: Oenanthe melanoleuca (assembly GCF_029582105.1). Lineage (NCBI taxonomy): Eukaryota > Metazoa > Chordata > Aves > Passeriformes > Muscicapidae > Oenanthe > Oenanthe melanoleuca. Next base: position 92,539,302 of record NC_079335.1, read on the forward strand.
CTTATTCTTCTTCTTATTATTATTATCATTATCCAAACTTATGTACTTCAGGTAATTAAACTTAACACTCCTCTTCCCCAAAAAAATCCTCAAACAATAGAGTGATTATAGCCTGACCATATGTTTTCCCTTATACTCCTCTATAAGAGAAGCTTTAAAGCAGAACAATAATGGTTGGAGTTTGACATCTGCTCGTCTCAAGATGGCAAATGAATAAAGAAAATTCTGTCTTACTGGAATTTGAACTAGGATATGATGATTTTCCTAATGGAAGAATCTTGGTTTCAAGGTTAGCAGTCCATTGTGTGCTATCAGATCAGGCAAAGTTTGATATAGTGCTTCCTGTCAAGCACTGGTATGGAGAAAGGATTTAGGTGCTTGTAGAAAGACAAATAAATGTAAGAACATTCCACTCATCCAACTGTACTTTTGGTATCTAGATTTATATCTGGAGTGAATCACCAAAATAAAGACTAATTTGTACTTTTTCTGGTCAGTAAAATGAGCATAATAGAAGTAGTGCTAGTGAGTCCAGATGAGGGCCATGAAGATGATCAGAGGGCTGGAGCAGCTCTCCTAAAAAGACAGGCTGAGAGAAATGGGGTTGTTCAGCCCTGAGAAATCTCCAGACAGAGCTTTGATCAGCCTTTCATTATGTGAAGAGGGCTACAAAAAAGCTGGAGAGGGACTTTTTCCCTATATTAGAAAGAAATAGAAGAATAGAAGAATAGAAGAATAGAAGAATAGAAGAATAGAAGAATAGAAAAATAGAAAAATAGAAGAATAGAAGAATGGTCCTACTCCAGCAATGCCCAGGCTTGTAAGTTCTCCCACTTCAGCTAAGTTGGTAAGCTCTTGAAAATAAATAACAAAAAGTGTCCTTCCTTGATTGTTGTTAATGGAGGTCAGAAAAATTTTAAAAACTCTGACATTTTATACTGCCTAATTATAAAGCCTGTCCTCACCTATTGGTTACAAATCATAAATAATTCATAACTATTATTTATATATATATATATATATGTAACTTTCCATAACTATTGTAGTGCCATAATTGTCCTGGTTATCCAGTTGCCATGCAGTCTGTATGACAGGTAAGATAGCAGTTTCCATCAGTCTAAAGTGTTTTTTGTTCTGGTACAAATATGAACATATATATGACTAAACAAAGGCTTATTCTTACTAGTTAATTCTATTTCTTTTACAGATTTAGAAGGAAACTAAATGATAATATCAGACTTTATATTTTTCCAAGTGTTGTTAAGTTAAAGCTTTAACACATCCTGCCATATTGTACTTGAGATTTCATGCCCCCTATGCATTATTTAGCTAGTCAGCTATTTTCAAGTTTTAAAGGATAAAAACAGGATAAGGAAGAGAATGAAAAGGATCAACAGAAAGAACAAAGAAGGCCTAAATACTTCTGTATAATTGTAGGAGTGAGTGAACACAGTGCATCTTGAAGGGAGCCACACCTAAATGAGACAAGATCAGTATTGCAAAATTTCAGAAACTTAAAAGAATCATAGAATAATCTGGGTTGGAAGTGACCTTGAGAATCATTTAGTTTCACCTCCCTGCTATCAATAGGGGCACCTTCCACTAGCCAGGTTGCCTTGAACATTTTCAGGCATAAGATGTTTGCAATTTTTCTGGACAACCTATTCCAGTGCTTTACCATCCTTCACAGCAAAGAATTTCTTTCTAATATCCAATCCAGATCCACCTTCCTTCAGTTCAAAGCCATTATCCCATGTCCTATCATTATGCCCTTATAAAAAGTCCCTTTCCAGATTTCTTGTAGGCCATGGTTAGGGACTGGAAGGCTGCCACAACCTCTCCCCAGAGCCTTCTCTTCTACAGGCTGAGCAGCTCAAATTCTCTCAGATTTTCTCAAAGGAGAGGTGCTCTGTCCCTGTGCTCATCCTTGTGGCCCTCCTCTGGACCCACACCAATACATCCATGTCTTTTCTCTTCTGAGAGCCCCAGAGCTGAAGGCAGTATGCCAAGTGGGGTATCACAAGAGACTAGAAGAAATTAGAGTTTTGAATCCCATCATATTTGGGCCAAATTTTGCCCAGGAACACGTTCTGCAAGTGTGTAAAGGAATTGCAATTCAGGAGAATGAGAAACTCTAAAACTCGTGGCAGGTGTCAAGTCCTATCAAAACTTACTGTAGTAGGAACAAGTCAGAGAAGCTTATTTAGCTTAGTTTGACCCTGTCAGTCAGTAAAACATGATAGAAAGGGAGTCTAAAGTCCTCTTTTTCTTAAAGGAAAAGGGAAATTGGTGTGTATCTGTAAGACTTCTTTGCCTTACGACTTTATTGAATGGCTTTGCTTTCCCTTCTTCAAATTAGCTTAACCCTTTACCTTAAAGATGATTGCCTAAGTGGACTACTGCAAATTAAAAAAAAAAAAAAAAAAAAAAAAAAAAAAAAGAGAAAGTAATTCAGGTTTAATAGACAGAATTGAAGTGCCTACACTGTATTCTATCTTTTTAGTGAGATAGAAGCAAGTTTTTCTCCATGGCAGGAGAATCTTTATGGGTTGATGAGTTTCAAAGTGAAAACAAGCAAGGAACCAACAAAACAAAAACTAAGGCAAATTTCTAGATGCCAAAAGTATCTTGCTAAGTTTGGGAAAAACTTTAGTTAAATCAATACTTTTAAGATTCCAACTATTTCATGAGTTCTAGTGGCATATGCAACCTTTTATAAGCTTTCTCTTTTATTTTTCAATAATTATTTCTTCCTAAGATATTGTAAACTCTTTTTTACTATTTTTGCTTATAATGAAATAAAGTCCAGCATATAAATTCTTTTGAGGTTATTTATATGAAAGAGATAAAAGGAAGAGAGCAAGTATGCTTTTCTTCACTCCAAGCCTTATTTGATCACCCTTTTCCAAGCTGTAAGTACTGCTTTCTATTCTTTTGGCTACAGCTAGGTAAAATAAGGAATTACAAATATGCAGTAAATCTAAACGATATAGAAAAGATGGGTAAATACCAAAAGGAAATGCCAGGTCCTGTAGAGAATGTCATATTCAGTTATCTGGACTAGGCACTTAAAAAAGTATTTGTGGGAGGAAGACTGTCTCTTACAGACTTCCTTTCCTTTCTGTGTGCAGGCAACATTCCATGGCAACAATCACAGCCTTCTCAGAGCTTGGGGACAGGCAGAACACATGGAAGAGCAGCAGTCCAAGCCTCACATCACACATGCTCCAAGGTGATGGGCAATGCTACTGATTGAGTAGTAAATTATTACCCCCCTGAAGCAATGAGGAAACAATGCATTTCAGTTTGGCCCCTGAGGTGTGGCTCTGGGACATATTACCTCCTGTGACTCCCTCTGGAAGGTTGAACACCAACCTTTGCTTAGGGCTGTGCCCAAGGGCATCTTTTGGGAGCAAATTCAGGCTTTTATTTCTGCTCTATGCAGTCAGCCAAGAAATGGAGTGCTGGCCCTGTCTACCTCTGTAAGGGTGCAAAGCAAAGCCTGACCAGCACTCAGACATTCCTGAATCAATTTTGCATCATTGTGCTTGGTTGTAGGTGAAATGCTGTGGCTTCTGGAGCTCTGGTTTTGTAAAGATGCAGATGACATTTAGTGTCACTGCATATTGTTTTGGCTGCTTTGGCTTTTCCCCAGGTGGACTGAGCTTTGAGTATCAAAGAGGCAGATAACTGGGTGCAAAATGATGGTGGTAACCTGGGCTGCAGAAAACTTTCCTTTTATAAGACATATTCTCTATAGGATTGTTTATTATTATTAAAGCATTCATGATTTGGGTGATAGGCTTTTGATTCTACTCTGCTTCCTCTATGTGTGTGGTTGTGGAAGCTAAATATAAATTAGCAACTTGACTTTTCCAGATTTTAATTTGGCTGCTAATATGATTGCTGTAGTATATCTTAGTGCCATTATATAGTGCCATTAATTAATATATCACATGTGAGGGAAATCCTTCTAGGAATTTTTCATTGACTCTATATGTGGCCAAATAAAGCTCAAAAATAATGCCAATGCATTCTTCTCATGCTATTGGTTACTTAGAGTATTCAGTAATATAATTACTTATTTGCCATAATTTTCTACAAGGTTTCTGTGGGGCATTTCTACATTATAGGAATTTTACTGTGTAGAATATGTCTGCCTGAAGCTAGGAAGCACGTACAGGCTTCTGACTTGCTTCAGCACTCATTTTGTCCTGTTTATTCTGTATTTCAAAGCTACTGTATGAAGTCCTGTCTTAATACCTGCAGCATCACTGGCTGGATATCCTAAGCTGATGGTCACTGAAAGCAGTGGAGTGAATACTCTGTGTTATTCAATTTGCATGTCTCTACCAGAGGTAGTTGTTAAGCTTTGGGGCACATCCTAAGTTTTTTTCTTGAGAAGTAGGCTGGAGAGGATTTCACACAATGTCATGTCTTCTGATACTAACAATTAAGGAACTTACAGGATGCAAATAGACATAACCAATATGAAAATCAGCAACCCAGAAACTCCTGAAAGTCATTATTAAACCTCCACATGTATTACTTCAGTCAGTTTATTCAGAGAGAAATTCCCAGGTAGGAGCCAAAGGTCATTACACGGCCCTTTGCTCTCCTGGTTAATGATAGGCTATGGCCAATAGACTTGCCTGATTCATTGGAAACATTAATATTCCAGTGTCCTGAAATACATGAGATAATGAACTGGTAAACAACTCTGCTCAGTGGTAGGTGATAATACACAAACAGAGACACGTTCCTAATAGGAATGTCCACGCACTGGCCTTTTACAGCTGCTGGAGAGCAATTTCTTATCCTTTTGCCTCATTTTGATGTCAGAATAATTATTAAACAACTAAGTACCCTCATCTGGCAAATGGTCTTTACAGGAAATCTGCCCACAAATATTAAAGGTGAGAGTGAAAGACAGATATGTGTGTCTTGTACCAGCTTGTGAAGATTTGCTAAAATATCGGCAGAAGCCCGTACAAAAAGAGACTGTAAATTGTCTGCTAACAATCCTTTCACAAGGGAGAATGTGTGTGTGTCTACAAAATGGGAGTAATTTTTAGAAGTGACTTGCTCCACAGGAGTCTTCAAAACAGATAAAGGTGGTTTAACAACAAAGACACTATGGTTTAATGTCCTCCTTTGATAAGTTACTGACCAGTTACTAATGGGTGCTGAAAGAACACATTGCATCTGCCAATCTTTATTCAAGGGTCTGGGTACTAACTTTAAAAAATGCAGATGAAATATGGCACAGGACCCAAATAAATAGACTCTGCTTGTGCCAGAGAACAGCTCTGCTGTCTGCACCCAGATGTGCTGAGCAGCACAGGGCAGGGATGCAGTGAGAGCTCTGAACAGCAATAGCTCCTCCAGTTTGTTTGGCCTTGGAAGCCAGAAGTGGCAGCAGCAGCCCTGGAGCAGTGCAAGGTGAAGCCTCTCTTCAGAAAGCTGATCCCAGTGAGATGCAGAACACTGGCAGCTGCTTTCATGCGCCACAAACAGATTCAGAAACCTCAGCCTGAAACTGTGCTGCTGTTCCATGGTGCTCTAAAGCAAGCAGCCTGTGTGGCTTGTCTCTCTGACAGGAATGATTTTTCCCTTTTCCTTCTTGCAAATGTACAAGCACTCATCGGTATTTCTCTGTTCTGCAGTTTGAGAAAATGTTTCACCTTCTCAGCTGCAGATTCTCCCAGCACACCTACATATGCCAAGATACTTTTACACATTTGTTGAAGTAAAGGTTAGAGTGTACATAAATGCCACCACCAATGTGCTTTCATTTGTCTGGGCTTATTGGAGTCAAAAGACTTGAAATAATTCACTCAAAATCTCAGTCCAATTAGAATATTTCCATACTATCCAGATGAAGTTGTATTAAAATAGAGATTTACTTAGCTTGTGGTTATTTGAGTTCTTGATCTGTTACAGCAACATGTAGGAAACATTAGCACTGAAAAAGGTTTAAGTTAATGGTTCTCAGTGCTATTTCATTTCTCTTGTAATATGTACACGCCTCTCTTCAGTGACAGTGATTTCTTTATCTACTGCTATTTTTCCAAATTCTGACTTGACTATGATGAATAGGAGATGTCAGATGAGCAGGTGGAGTCTCAGGATCAGCAAAGTTTGCTTATGGAAAAGCAAAAAACAGTGCAGGCTTTGTCTAAGTAAATTTAAGTTAGTTTTTAAAAGAAAAGCCATTAGACTGAAATAAATGGGTGAATAGTGACTGGCAAATATCTGTGCTTAGTATTGTATATGCTGTAAGACCCCTTTTTATTTGATCAGTGAGTAGTAGAATGAGTAATTTTAATTTTCTAATGTTATTGTTTTCATTGCAATTTTCAGTTTTACTGTTTTTAATAATCCTATAAAATTCAGCCTTTCATTGTCTTGATCCCTTTACAATTGATGCTGTCCTGTTTATGTTTTGCTTTGTTCTAGTCTAGAAATGGTTTACTCATGTAATTTTTTCTGACAAGACCAGGTTCTTGGATAGCTGTGATACTCAGATATGCAGTTTGAAATTGTTCTGGGAGTGGCAGCTGAAAGGAGTCTGAACAGCAATGCTTGCTAAAGATGTGTTCTCATGGCTATGAGTAAACCAGATGAGAAATCCCAGATGCAAGTAAACAATTCACAAAACACAATGAAATGTGTGAATGGGATGGCTGAACCATCTTGCTTTGATTAATAGCTGCTCTTAATGGGCTCCTGAACTACCTTAGAAATGAACCACAGCTGTAGAAGAAACAGTCAGCAAAGCCTAATTGTCTAATGCAAACAGAAGCAATTCAGTGCAGGAGGATGTTAAATAGGGGTGAAAGACTGGGTGGAAATAGCATCAGCTATTGCTGTTAAGAAATCAAGGACTGGAAAAAGAAAAGCCATTTTCCCATAATGTAAAACAGCATGTTGATCTACCCTCTTGAAAATAATGAAGTTAAAGTAAACTCAATTTAAAATAAAAAGATAAAAAATCAAATATGGATGTACTGACTTTCGAAGGAGACTATTCTTCCTGTAGAGTATCAGAAGTAGTATATAACTTTTATAGAAGACTACTGTTGGATTACTGAATCCTGCTTGCACCTTTAAAAGGAAGTATGATTTCTTGGTTCTGAAGATGCATGGATAGCATGATTCATCAAATCTGCCAAGATGTTCACCTCCTCATTTACATTCATGAGAAAGTAAAAATCAACCAAAAAAAGGAGATTTTATTGTTCTCTCCCCCATCGAAGTCTGATAATGTCATATGCTCCTTCAGCTGTAATAACTGGACAACAGTATCACAAATCTTACAGTGAAAGGAAGGGAATGGCAAAAAAACATTTCTTCCTGCTGTGTCTGCCTCTGTTCTCAGCCTCAGTCTGCAAAACTTACCATCAATGACCTACTGAGAGGCTTGAGATCCATTCCAGGTACAAGAATTGGTATAAAGCTGCTTCCCAGTGAGATCAAATCAGCCATCAAGACATGAAGTGTGTGCCAGAACCATGGTCCCTAGGCCACCCCACACACCTCTCTCTATTTTAGGCCATTTTCTTGCTGTCCCCAGAATGTGTTTTTCTTCTGCCCTATGTCCATCATATCCCTGTTTCTCACTCACTGGCAAATCCTCTTCATACTGCAGTTAATAATAAACCTTACCGTGAAATAAAAAAAATGTCAGAAAATACTGATTCTTGATGAAGAACATCAGTTGGCTTTTTTTTTTTTCTTTGGCACTGGAAGTCTTAGGAGTCTAATCTCCCTCTACACTCTGGGGGTCATGAAGAGTTGGTGTGGGTTTCATGGATCTGTCTGTGGCTTCTGGGCAGCCTGCAGATGGAGTCTACCCTGAGGACAGGTTCTGATGCCCACACAGCTTGCCTAGAGAAATTCTGATTATTAATTTGTTAGAAGGAAACCAACAGCTACTGAACTTTAAATTCCTTGAACAGCTGCAAAGCACCTGGGGCACTTTCCTTAGAGCTTCAGGTTATGGGAATACAAGTAATACTCTGAAAAGAATGACAAATCCTTTCCAGCCAACTGCAAATGAGAATAAACAAACTCTGCTTTTCAGGGAACTTGACAACTCCTTGTGCTTCACACCTGCTTCAGAACAGTCTGTGTTTTAGTAGTCTGGGCAGCAACATTTTGAAATTAAGTCATTCTCTATTACTCTAAATCTTAGCTCGCTTACTTCTTCACACAGCACTGTACCAGAATAACAAGTTGTACTTAATTAGAAACCTATCATAAATGGTAGGAATAATGTGATATGTGTTGGGGGATCACCATTTGAAATTAATATAGCAGAAGTTTGTTTTGCAAATATTAATGTTCCTATTGATCAGTGCAATTTAATTTATTTTCCTGTGTATTACAATCAGTAACAGAAAAACTTCATTTTCTACTATAGCCAGTGGAATAATACTGGAGCACTTTGATTCTTAATCAATTTTAATTGCCAAAAATAAGCTCAGTACAGAGCAATCAGCTTCAGACCAAATTATCCCACAATGTTTACAAACAGCTGGTGAAAATGAAAATGGAGTCTGGGACCTACTCAGGTGTAAGTTTGCAATCAGAATCTGTCTTATCAATAGATAGATACCAAAAAGATAACATTCATGTCAGGAAAAGAATAAAAAACAATTCTGTTTTCAAAATTTTTGGGGGCAAATCAAGAGAATGATTACTTTATATTTGCTGACCATTTCCAACTTTGTTATTTATAGTTAAATATGGCATAGCTTATTTTTTAAGGGCAATTCAAAGGTAACCACAAGGGAAAAGCCTCTAGACACATTTATGATCCCAGGTAAAAGATTGCCAAAGGCTACAAGCAAAAATACTGCTCTCTGCCTTCACAGAGTCCCAGGTGCAGAATTTGCTTTCCTGCCATGAGCTATGAATCTGCTTTGAAATGTATTTTCTATAAGAATTATTTTAATGGTCACATGGAATATATATATATATGTGTATATATATATATATGTGTATATATATATATATGTGTATATATATATATATATATATAATATAAAATTAAGTGCAATAAAACACTTTTTCTGAGGAAAAGTCATGACAATAAAGTCTGTTTTTCTTTTTGATGGGAATCCTTCAGTTTCTGCTAAAACACTTCAAATATGGTAGGCAACAATATAGCTTCAAAAGGATAACATGGAGGAGGAAAAAGAAGTCCCACAAGTAAACATATCTTTTTGCTTAGTGTGTATTCCCCACTCCTCTGTGATTTCTTTGGTGGGGTAGTCACTGTATTCAATTTCCTAAAGCAACACAATTTACAAAGACCCCCAAGAGGGAGAAAAATTACCAAGATTATATTAGGCTTTGTGTTTGATATATGGGAAGTTACTCAAAGCTGCAAGGAAGAACAACATTTAGAAGTGGCTTTGTTGTTGTTGTATTTGTTACATTGCCAAAATTTGAGTTTACTGAGGACTACAGTTCAGTTTGCAAACTAAAGCAACGTCTTATTTGATCTAAAATAGGATCATACTCTCATCATTTCAAAAGAAAATGCAAGTAATTTTTTATATAAAAATGAAAATGCAAAGAGATTTTAGCTTTTCAAATAGTGCTTTCTATTTCAAGCTTTCAACTGATATGGTTTTCTTTGTAGCAATTGATTAAGTACTTTTGAAAGAGTCTGTTAAAATCAATTACTCTTTGGTTAAAGATGCTTTAAGTTCAAATATACTTAAATTGTAATAACTTCCAATTTAATATACTTTAAAATATCCAAGGGACATTATGTTACAGAAACTAGTCAGGGAAATACATAACTGTGAGGAACCACTCAGAAAATCCTGAAATAAATCTCATAATCTTCTGGACAGGTTGTATATAATAATTTCCTGGCGACTCAAAACCCAGCCCCCACTTCCCCCCACCCGAAACCAACAAATGAAACAATCTGGCAAGCATGTAACAGAAATTAGAATTACTTAAAAAAAGTAGAAAAAGAGGAATGACAATCTTATTTGGAATATTTTGTTCACTATCTTTAACTTCAGTCCACATTCTTCTCAGGTAATAAAAGTATCATTGTGGTAGCTGAATTATGAAAATAAACCACTTAACCCTACTTTTAACAGTAAGAGGCATTTCCAGAAAGAAGTTAATTTTTATTTTGGAATATCCTGAGTTTCCCTATGGACTGCCTGTGTCTCTCCATTGATTAGGGAATGCTGAAATGAGTATGGTCCTAACTTCAGGGAGGTGTATAATGTGAGGTTAAATTAAATTGTATCCCACTCCAAAATAACGATGTAGGTATACAGAATGAAGCCACACTGAGGAATCTGGGAAGCATGGCAAAAATGCCTCCAAAGAAAAGGTTCAAAGCACTACATGGTTTAAAAGAAAAGTGAGTAGGAGTGTATATGCTAAATACAAGTGGTAGAATAACACAGGAAACAAGACGGCGGAATTTTTTGCTCTTCTATCAATAACAGGAACAAGGAAATATTCTGTGACGTTGTAGGATAATAAACTCAAAACTCATGAACAGGAAAAAAAATCACTCAGTCCATAACTGCAATCCTAATAATTAGAGGTAGGAGTGGCAAAGAGGTTAGTCAGTCCTTGTGGGCATGGGTCACGTGATTTCAAGTAAATAATGAATCAATTTCAAGTAAATCACTGAATGCTCTGGTCTGTAAATATAAATCCTGTCTTTTATTTGTTTTTCCAATGCTCCAGGCTTTAATGTCTCCTAATGTTGTAAAAAAAAATATCTTGTTTGTGTAAAGTCAAATAATTCGAAATACTGTCTAGACTCAACACCTGTTGATGATTTTAATTTTTTTAAACTGCATTGCTCATGCACTACTGCTTTCTATTTCAGAAACGTTCAGACCTTTCATAAACCTCCCCTATAATGAGAAACTGACACTGTTTAGCTTCTTTTTCCTCTGTTAGATTATTTTCTAGGTCACGAAGCCTCACATCAAGTGTTACTGTTAAGCACACTGCTAGAGCTAAATGAGATATGAACATGAGAGTATAAGAAAGGTCACCCTGATTCAAACCAGTCACCTAGTTCTCTCACAGAGGAAAGTACCTGTTGCTTAGTAAGGAGTTCAAAACAGGATAATTATGTCCCTGATATTTCTTGTTGGAAGGAAACTGTGTGTTTATTCCTGGAGTTTTGTTTGAACGTTTTTTTCCAATTCCTATTACAATTTTGAGCAGCCTGCAGGTTTTGAAGGTGCTTTGGTAGTAGTTGACTGGGTTTGATTCCTTTTTCTGTAGCTTATAGTCTAGAGAATATTAAAAGAATGTCAATTACAAATTTCCTCTGAAAAACATTTGGGCCTCTTCCTCTTTCCTCTCTCCCACAGCCTAGAAATCATTATAAACATTATAAACTTCCACTGATATAAATGAAAAGTAAATATGATTTTAGGAGTGCCCCATTTTAATACTATCAGCTAAATTATGATAAACCTATTTATATATAAAGAGAGCAAAATTTAATCTACCATAATTTATTATGTGAGAGAAAGAAAACACATTTGTTCAAGAGAAAAATAAGAAACAGAGATACTTACTAATATTTCTTGTAGATCTACCACCACTGATAACCCAGAGTACTCAATCTTATCTAAAGATGGTACATACCAGAATAAATAAAGAGATGATATGACAAGCAGTTTTATTCATCCTTAGATTTGGTGATCAGCCTGTAGCAGCCAAGGATGCCTTGACATAATGCCTTTATGGGCCATGTTTTGTAACTAGTAATTAATCCATATTAACTAACACATATTCTTTGATGTAGAAGATAGATACATTTTTTATCTTATACTACTTACATTTTGATATCTGCTTTTTAATGCCACTAAGGCTGTGAAAAAGGACAAAGTAACACAACATACACATTGGGACATCATCACTTCTTTTAGCAAATTGAGGTGTCTGTGCATGAAGGGACAGGAAATAAAAAAAATTTTATTAACAAATATGTCATCCTTGAGGTTCAAAGAGATTTAGCTGAAGAGTGAGGACTTTTATATTCAGCTGGCTTTCACATCCATATGGGACAGCACTTTGCAGTGCATTAAGAATCCTGAGCTTGCTTACTTGATTGCTTTAGAAGGTCCTTGTTGCCTCAACATGGTTATTTTCACCCCTGCTCTGACATGGGGAGTGGATTAAAGATAGCTGTTGCGAGGTAAGTGGCACAGACATGATGATTCAAGGTGTTGCAAACTGATTGGGAATAAACCAAGATTTATTGCCTGACCTAATAGATGGACTGTCATAGTTGTTGTACGAGGCAATAGGGAAGTAAAAACGTGCAGCTTGTCTGGTTTCTTCAGATACAGAATATTGCAGGGTTGAAGTGGCACTCTCCCTGCCTCTCTGCCTCTCTCAAACAAGCAGTTAAAAAAGAAAGTAAAATTGGACACGTAAAAATAGATTAAGGAATTTTAAAATTTGTTTAAGAGAGAAATAAGTAAAGCAGGTATAATATCAAGATCATGGTTTCAAATATTTTAAAATTATTTTACTGAATCTCAATAAGGAATGTTAGCTGTTCTTCTCAGTGATTCCTCTTTTCACAGTAAAAGTTAAGTGAAATACAAATAAGCAGAAGTAAAAATGAAAAGTTACTTATGCACTGTTTCCTACTCTCTTCATATTAATATCAAGAACAGTAAGTCTATAAATTTATCTGGACCTGTGAAATAATGTTTGATTCTTGCTTTGATAGACATTTAAGAGCTCTAGGATTCAGAGAAGGAAAAAATAAGAGACATTTATGGGACAGGAGGCACAGGGAAAAGTAGAATTCTTTTGATGCTCAGGTGTGATCCTGGTTTCCCACTCTTGCAGGGAATATGCTTAGGACATGTGGATATTTACCTCAACTTGATGCAGGTACACCACATTCTTGATGTTCATCTTGTCAAGGTGCTAAACTATTTTTTGTAGACTGCAAGGATCTGTGGGGACAGCAACTATTGAATAAGCAGAGAGAGAATCAGGGTGGAAGAAGGTCAAAAGAGAAATAGCTCAATCCTACACTTTGCAGCCCATCTCATTTCATATTTTCATTTTTGTTTTTGGCAACCACAACTGATTGCTGGTAATGCAAAGTTTGGATGTATTGAAAGGACATGGTGATACTGAGGACTTGGGAAGTTTTAGTATAATGAAAAGAAAGATATACAGTGGCAATACAATAATAGGTTCATTCATTGGAATCCATGGAAAAGAGTAGGACTTGGATATATTACTGGATTTCGGGGTGAGCATTGTGATAATTTCTGGGATGTAGCCATAGAAAACAAATATCATTCACTTCTGCTTCAGGCTGTATTTTTGTGATTGAGGAAGTGCTGTTGCCAGCCTGCAAATCTTAGCAAAACTTCACTTGTGTATGTCCTGATTGGCTCTTTTCAAGAAGGATAATTAAAACTTCTTTTAAAGTGTATTATTTATTTTAAAGGGTAAAAAAACAGCAGCAGAAGAAACAGTGTTGAAGAACAACACTCACATAAAAATAAACAGGTTGTGAACTTTCTGATTAAATTTAGGCTAGAAGTTATGTGAATATGCTTAGCCAGCAGAAAGTGGTTTTCAAGACAATGTGTGGCAAACATATGCAGGAAATATGCAACCTGGTGCCTACAGTCCCAGGGGACTGGATTTAGTCAGCAGGGCAGACCTCATAGTCTCATCTTATTGTGTCTCTCTTCAGTATTACCTGCATTTCCATTTTTTCCCCACATTTTAAGATGAGAGTACAGTCCATAAAGCTTGATGATGTCCTGAATCAAGATCAAGCTAGTGAGGGCCTTTCAGAACAATTACTTCTGATTTTAGTGTCACCTCACTCCAGCACTGCAGTGAGAAATGGTCCAGAAAATAGAAAGAAAACTGTAGGAGTGTGCACCCAGGGGCCAAATTATAGGATTGAATCCTTAGTCCCAGGAACAAAATTTCCAGCAGCTCCCAAAACTGGGTGCATGTCTGGGTCATGATATCAGAGTCAACAAGGTGGTACAACAGTTAAAATTTAGAAAGGTTTCCCAAATTACGTGTTTACTATGTGGATTCTTATTTTCATGTAGGAGATGAAACTAATACTTCTGCAACTGTTCAGCTTGTTCTTCTATATTTCCAATAGTGAGACTTTGTAGGAAACAGCAGTTTAAAATACATCAGTCTGACAAAACCAGGATCCACTGCTTAATTTATTTTGTGCAGCTTCACGAGGGTAATTTCTTGTTTTCACTTTAAAGTTGTCGTGTTTTGATTCTAAATCTTATTCTTGAAAATTCACTAATAGTATTTCTGATCAAGGCTTCCAGATGCCAAAAAATGTTTCAAAGCAGAGTGATTTAGTTATAAAATATGACAGTGTCAAATTATGTTGTATATTTGGACAACAACCCTCTTCCTGTTTGTTTACTTACTCATTTACTGACCTTAGTCAGTTAATTTATGGCTGCTATTTTGGTAATGTGGAAATGCATGCTATGTATACTCTGCACCCTGTGGCCTTTGGAACTTCAGTGAGATAAGCAGCAATGCAGTTCAGATTCTCTCAATTCAAAGTGGAGTGCCCTTCGACTTCAAAGAATCTCTGTCACTTTTTACACCAGTAGCCACAGACAGATCTCTTCCCATTCCACTCCACTACTGTCCAATGCTCTGCAGAACAAGGACAGCACTCCTTCTAGTTTAACATTTGAAATAACACTGCAAACTTCTCCAAACTGATTGTCACTTTTAGTGAAGATTTATGTTATAATATAATAACTGTTTTTAATAACCCAAACTGGAGTTTTCATTTTTTTTCCCCTCACAAATTGATGTTTCAGCAAATGCTTTTGCCTCAGTTAGAACAAAATAAAATCAGAACCATGCTCAAATCTTCTGAGTCATGATCAGGGCATTCACCTGAAATATATGAGATTCAAGGTTATGTCTTTGCAATAAATTAGGCAGATTCTTGGCACTGTCAGTTCTGAAGTTTCTCCTTCCTCTGTGACTTTAGCCAGGAATACCATCCTGAATACCATTCAGGAACACATGATCATGTGAACACTTCCAAAGGAAAGATTCGTAAAGACATGTACTTTCCACCTAAATGTTTGGATCTTAGTAAACTGGAATTAACTAACAAAAATCCCCACTACATCTAATGCATTGTTCTTAAACAGCAACAGGTTTTAAAGTACACATCAATAACAAGCAGTATCACCTGTCATTTATGTCTTTTGTTGCTGATAAAAATTGCCACAATCAATACCTCAAGCCATAGATTGGGTTGGCAGATTTTTTTTTTGCATCAATTAATTTAATTATTAGACTCTTCAATTTATGTGATTTAAGTTCAAAGGAATTGGTAATTATTAAAAGATTATTGCTGCTACTCAGCCAAGGTTCACTTTTTCCTTTATCACAATTTAGATAAAGAAAGAACACACGAAATTTTGCACTCACAAAATCTCTCAACTGCCTTGTAGAAATATTTTAGAGGAAAATTCCTTTCTGTGCAATGAGAGAGGGGAGGCTTAAGTTGGGCATTTTGATGTTGGGAAGCATCCTAAAAGTAGGAATAGCTTTAAAGTGTCCTCAGATCCAAGATGCTTAAAGAAGCTCTGTCCTCACAGGTTACTGAGTGGTGCCCTCATCCCAGGCAGACCATGTTCTGCTGGAATTCGTTTTGGATTGCAAGAGGGAGGCAAATTTATCCATGTGGCTGGCTTCTCACATACTGGTGAAAAGGTTTTGTCCAGATCCACCCCATGGCCTGCCAGTGAGGTATGAATCAGTGCAGGGCAGTGGCTGCTGCCAGGTGAGCAGACCTCAGCAGTGGAATTCATGGAGGGCAGGGACAGCAGGACACACTGTGGGAATCTCCACCAGCAGGTGCCACAGGAGATTTTGAACAATCAATCTACCTGCCAAAACAGGAGCACTGGGAATGGTGCATTGAATCTGGAGCAGCTTTGGGTGAAATCAGCTGAACTTTCTCACAGAAAGTTAGGGGTAGGGGAAGCATGAATGATGGATTTCACAGAGGCATGGTATGTAGAGAACCAGGAAAGATTCCCTCTCTGTAGCTCAGCCAAAAATTAAGACCAAGAAACATCAGAGCCTACTTATAAACATAAGAAATAAATGTAAAATTATCATGCTAGCAATTGGAATTATTCTACTTAGCTGCCTTTGTTAATTTAGAGTCTTTCTGTTTTTCCTAAGAAATTAATCTGTTTTGCCTTTCCTTTCAGGTTAAGCTACAGGAAGTTTCTGTACACAGAGACAATGGCAAGATGCACCTTTATTTTCCTTTTTTCACCTCTGGATTTCTGAAATCTGTGGTTATCATTTCTGTCCCAGTCTTACCCCACTTTATTAGCATAAAACAAAAGGATGATTTTTAAAGACCAGCAAATACAATCTCCATTATGGCTAGAGAAACCAGCAATCACTTGTGTCTTGTGTCTATTATAAACATTTGTGTTGGCCAGGCTGATGTGAGTACCCAGAAGGAGAATATGTGGTGAAAACTGACAAAGCTGAATTGGAAGGGATAGAGAGAGAAAATAATATCTTAAGTATTGGGCTGACACATCATACACAAATTGCATTTTGAGTGTTGTTAGGTTTCACTACTAGGGATTTTTGGTGAGTATTGACAGAAGGCATGCATGAAAAGGAAAGAGAGCAGAACCATGGAGAACAAAGAACAGAGAAATAGGAGTGGGATGCCAATAACATGGGAATGAGGTAAGTACAAGACAGAACATGTGGAAGGTACCGACTGTGATGTGGAAATCTCTGTGGCCATCTTTGACAAGCAGCAAACCCAGAAGAGTCATCATAAACAGCAGAAGAATTTTCCTGGGAATTGGAACTGAAATAGAGTACTTTTAATACACATGGCATCTTATAAAAATATGTGGGGTTTTATTCCTGAACATAAATGATAAAAAGTATCATGTGTCTGGTGACATGTAAGAACTTCTTTTTCTGCCCCATTCCCTTTTCACTGTTCATGGCACTGAGAGCTCACACAGATCTAATCCCTTATGGGGGGACTCTCCTTAATGAAGGTCCTAGGCTGTGCCAATGTTTGTCATTCATACTATTCCACTCCTACTAGATTAACTTCTAGTCTAATATAAATGTGGGTGTTCATTAAAAACAGTAATAGCAACATCAACACACCAGAAAAATCTCACAATCTGCCCAAGATATCTGCCAATTTAAAAAATGTTTGAGGCTAAAAATGAAAGTTCTGGTAAGAATCTCCTTTACTTACTATCCTTAAAGTGATTCTTGTCTTGAAATGAGTCATGAAGAATTCAGCTAATTTCCTCTTCCACCCTACTTCCCAGCCAAATCTATTTCCAACCACCTCTCTGATTAATTCATTCTCACCCTAGTCTTCATCTTACTCACTTTAACTCCTGGTAATGTGTGTGGGCTGAATAAATACACTTTCTAATGTAATTTCAGAGGCTCATATTTATAATGTTGTAACACAGGGCTCTGCAACATCACTTAGTCCAGCAGTATTTGCCCAACTCCTTGCAGCATCAATTGGCACAGCAGCACTCATTTCACTTGGAGAGTGGTTGGCAAAAAGCAGCTGACAAGCTGTTGAATCACTTCATTCACTATAAATTCCTGTGGTTCTACATTAATCTGCATGTAAACCATATTGACTTTCACCAAATTGTGCAGTTTTATTAGTACAAGGCCATTCACAATAATTACTGTTGTATTTAACTTTGTATACAATTGGCATTATGGCATAAAAATGTATGCTGGAAGTATATGCCATTCAAATCTTAACCTGCTTATGCATTTAATAGACATTAATATAAAAAGAATCCATTTTCTTGAGGAAAGACAGGAATGATAATAAGTGATTTATACGGTTTATGCTGAATCAGGAGATTTTTCATGCTTTGCTTGCCAAATATTTTCCATTTTTAATTTTATTTTTCCTTTCATGAGGGAAGTTCTGACAGGGACGTGCTTCTTAATTTCGTACCACCTTCAACAGCTTTGTGGTAAATGCTAGTATTAAAAGTTATCTAAATCTAAATTAGCATAACTGAAATACTGTGTGTACTTTCTGGAGAAAAGAGATACAATTTTAGGGATTTTTTAAACTGAAATTATCTTTTACCTCAGCTTTGAAAAAAATCCCCACGAAATAATCTTTACAGGTCACAGGTTCATGTGAAGGGTATGTAAGATACTTATGTAACACTTATACTAAGATACTCATAATTCTTTTCTTTAAGCTGTTATGTACACAATGTTTCCAGAAATGGAAATGCTGGAGTTCAGTCAATTGATAAAAAAAAAAAAAAAAAAGAAAACAACAGCTCAGGACACAACACCATTATTTTTACAGTAAGTAGAAATTTTCCTTGTGCAATCTTTCTGGAAGTCAGGAAATATCAGCTGTTGTGTGATATGATATCTTTATTGCATGCATAATACCCAACCAATGTTTTTTGTTACTGATACAGAGTCAGGTTATAGGAAACTATGTAAGGGCTTCCATAAAGAGCATACAAGAAAATGGACTCAGATAAAAAATAGATGTATGCAAATGCATTCTTGTACAAGTACATATTTTGTGCAAGAGTTCATGCATACTCAGTGGACTCTTATGTGTCTATAGGAGATTCACAATTGTCAGTCCTTTCCTCTGTCCTGTGTCCTGCTGAAATATTAATGAATTACACAATTCCCTGATATCTAGAGCCATTTGATACCCCGCCAACTTAAGAAATTCCATAAGAAGAAACAAATACACTTTGAACTTTTAACTTCTTGTTCAGAGTGTTGGCACATTAACAGTGTTGTAAACCTTATTTTTAGGAGATGGTACTGACAAATTTTTTCCCCTAACACTGGTTTCCTCCACCGGCAGACTCAGAATTGACAGGTAACTTTGGTTACTGTTGTCATGGGTAGAACATTGCCTACGGGCAATCAGAGGCATGATCTCAACTGCTGCTCCTCCAAGCCTTTGCTTATCTCTAGAAAAGATCCACTGGAGAAGGCTTTCTCATTTTTCTACCTCTGCTGCAGGTATTCTTGATCTATGACACATTTAATTGTGACCATTTGGACAACATGGCTAGCTTCAGCACTTTCAATAAAAAGATTTTTTCTAACCCAGTCAGCATTTTTTGGAAGTAGATTTGGGAAGAAGCGTGAATACAAGATGGAACACTCGTAGTTGTGGTGCCCTTTTATTAGCTGCAGCTGAAATATTTAATCGTGGTATGAGGATGCTTGGAATAACTTGTGACAGTAAAAACAACGCTGACAGCTTGTCCCTACTGAACTTTGTTGTTCTCCTAGCAGTAACAAACAGAATTCATGTTAATGCCCAGGAACTACTGCTCTCCTCAGGGCTCAGCAGCAGGTCACACAGAGGAGCAGATACCTACTTCCAGCAGTTTTCTCTCTCGACTGGCGATCCACAGAAATGTGACTCGGGCATTGGCTACAGCCATTTGTAGAACACTTACAGAACTTAGGAGCAAATTCTAAACAACATACGGGTGCCCGAGTCATGCTCTGAAAAAGATGAAAATAATGTAGATAGAACTTGTTGTTAGACACTGAAGAATTCTTAAGATGTTCGTCTACAACATTTACTGAATGTGAGGGAGATATTTTGCTGTCATGCTTCCTAAAAAGAGTTGCCAGTTCTGTCTTCAGATTTGCTCCTACTTAAATAATTCCCACATAATTTCCTTTCCCTTAAATAATGAAGAAGGAAACAAAGCCCCAAAGATGTTTCACTGTTTGAAGACAGTTGGTCCAATTTGGGGCCTGCACTTGCTTTGAGGTAATAATGACATGGAAATTTATAGAAATTTAATTAACTGGCTAATTGATTTATAGAGTCTGTGCAGGACAGATGGCTATGAAAAGTTCATAGCTTTTCTCCTTAGTGATCGAAATAATCAAAATAATTTCTCTGTCTTCCCATAATTCAAAGGAGAGCTTTATCCTGTTCATTTTTTACCTCCTAATAATTAGGAAAACCAAAATATAGTGTTTTTCCGGAGCAAGTCCCCGGAGGAGCGGACAGCACACCTTGCTTTGGAGGGCACAAGAGCGGAGAGGAGCGGCTGCCGCTGCCTGGGCGTGTGGAAGGGCGCCCTCAGCCCTGCCCGTCGGGAGCAGGATGCTCGGCTGCGCTTTTACTGCAGGGTGATGATTAGCGCGGGTCCGTCCGCCCGCAGCACCGGGGACCCACCATGGACCATCCAGGATAGCATGCAGATGCTATCAGCAGGAAAACAGGCTTTAGGGGGAGAGTAAGCAGAGGCTCCCAAGAGGAGGTCTCATGGAGTAAGAATTAAAAAAAAAAAAAAAAAAAAAAAAAATTGCGGGATAGCGTTTTTAATACAGCATATAGCTGCAAGCAGACCTAAGTGGAAAGCCGAATGTTGCCTGCTGGCGTCCTTTCCACGAGCACCGTGGGAAGAGGTGCTCTCTGGTGGACAGAAGGAAAAGCGGGTCCCAGGAACATGCTGTGTGAGCCGTACCGAGCTCAGGGGGGAACTCGAGGCTGAGGAGCGGAAAGCAGCGCGTTTCCTCTGGGACAAGCTGCCGGGAGAGCGGGGCTGAGGGAGGCGGGCTGATCCAAACCACCCAAGGCTCCGGAGAACCGAGAGCTGGGGATGCCCCGCGCCCCCGGCTGCGGTGCGGGCGCGGATCCCGGGCTCCCCTAGGACATGCCCGCGGGAGCGCCCCGGCCCCGAGCTCCTGCAGCCGCCCGGACACGGCCCGGAATCAGCCCGGAGGCTGCTGCCGGCCGAGCGGGGCCGGGCGGGGCCCAGCGGGGCTGCTGGAGCTGCCGGAGCCGCCGCCGAGCCCCGGGCGCTCCGAGGCTCGCTCAGGGCATCGCCGGCCCCGCACGGCGGGCGCTGCGGGAGCGGCGGGAGGCTCCGCCTCCGCCCCGTGGGGAACAGCCTGATAAAGGCAGGTGCGGGCGAGCAGCGGGACCCCGGCTCGGAGCATCCGGCCGTGCACGGAGCCCCTGACCCGCCCCCGGGCAGCAGCAGGGCCGGACGGCACCGAGGGGACGGAGCGGACCCGCCGCCGCTGTCCCGCAGCCGTCGGGACAAGGACCTCGCCCCCAAGGACCTCCGGAGAGGCGGGATCTCCCCGGGAAGGGGAAGCAGGATTTTGTTGTGTGGCTTGAAGATGAGGCAGGTATTTGGAGTGGCGCTCCTCCTGGGGCTGATGGCTCTCCCAGCGGCGCTGGGACAGAGAAGCTCGGAAAGCCATAAAAATAGCAGCCAAAGCTTTGCCATCGTCTCTTTCAAATGGGATCACGTCAAGGAGCCGTATATCATTGCACTCTGGATACTTGTGGCCAGCTTGGCCAAAATCGGTGAGTCTGGAGTTACATATTAATACATGTCCTCTCCCTTTCCCTTCCCCCTTGTCCTTCTTCCACCCGACGTAAATGAAGAAAGCTTCTCCTAGGTCCGCTGACCCGTTTTCAGGGGGTTTACTGTACTCTGTCCTGATTTCATAATACTGCCCTGCACGGTGCTTAGCGGTGTGATTTTCGCCAGCCTCGAGGGGTTACCTAGTTCATTTTCACCGCCCACGACTGTGGCTTCCGCATCTGACTCCTTGTAAACCCTTTCAAGTCCTTGAGACCTTGCATTCTCCTCGCTCCCAGGAAAAACTTTTTTGCAAAAGTGAAACAGAAATCGGGCCTTATTGGTTACACAATATCTATTCCACTTTATGATATGAATTTCTCCTGATTGCGATTGTTACCTGTATCAGTTGGTAACATCAAAAATAAACACTGCGCATATGAACTTAGCCTTCTCTGCTTTGAAGCGCATTGCTGAATTAGCCCAAGAGTATAGTTTATAGGAAAAGGTAACATGTATTATCAGACCATCTGATGTAGCCGAAAAAACTATAAGCTTCAGAGCACCCAGAATTTTCTTCAAGAAATTGGAATAAATGAAAATCCAGGACTTAGCCTAACTTCATTGTAGTTTAAATGAATTTATATGAATGCTCCACCTCTTGTGTTCTGAACTTTGTGACTTTTCCAAAAGCAATCTTGTATCAATAATGCAGTTTGCTGAACTAGAAAAGTCACTGTTTAATTGGAATGCATTTTACTTGATTGATGCTATTACTTTCAGACCTTTTGCCTTGGGGTCTAAAAGCTGACCTCCAGTTTGGCTGACACTGTAAATGCCATTTTCATTTAAAATAAATCTTTTCTATAATCAGTCTCATCTAAGAAGGTCAGCTGAAAATCCAACTGAAAACTTTCCTGAATTTGTACTGTTAATACTAATTTGGTATACCAGAATCACATTCCATGGATTTTTTCAGACACAGAGAATGACAGATGTAAAAAGGCGTACTTAGGTATATTCTGTCTAACACATAAGATAAGCATAGTAAGACCTGGATGGAAAATGCTGTCTCCAAACAAAAACAACAAAAAAAGCATTTTAAAAACAAGTAGTATGTCACAAGTTGGGGTGATATGGTACATAATTTTCCAGCAATATTTCCATCTTAGCTTTTACTTGATTAACCATAGATATATAACTAAATACCTTAATCTGAATCTGTTTGACTACACTATGCAAAGAGTTTGTCTTCAGACAGTTGCTGCATCACTGAGATTACATAAAAGACAGTTATGTTTTAATTGACTTTTATTGATGAGTTTTAGCAATTAGAGAGCTGGGGAAACCATATACAGGAAACAACTGACAATACTGAGTACCTATAAAATTGTGCTGAATAAAGTAATAAACAGGCTGCTCGTTTGAACCTTCTTTTTGAGATACTCTCTTAAGTAAGTACAGTTATTAAGGCCTTGTGCTACTTAGACTTTGCTGTTCTGTACACGTGGCCCAGTTGTACAGTGTGATATTAGTGGTGCACAACCATATCAGTTTGTGTCCAAAGCCATTGAACCCAGGAACAGGACAGCTAGATTGTACTATATTTAAATTGCAATGGCCTGGATTGAGATTAGTTGAGATTAATATGAGCCATTTTACCATGAAGTCCTTGATATACACTCTTGATAAAGCACTTACTGTCAAGAGCTGAGTGGTGCTGATTCTGTTTTTAAATTCTTTGTACTTCTTTCACAGCTGCACAGAGCATGTCACTTATTAGTAGATTATACCTATCATCAGATGCATCACTTTTCCTCTCCAAAGCTCTCAAGCTTTGTTCTTTTTCTCTCCTCCTCTCTTCACACTTGTATTTTTGATCCTATACTACTCTGGACATGGTTTCTGAAGAAGTAATGGATAACTTCTCCATTCCCCTGAGAGCCTATGAATGTCTCAGCTTTCCCCACCAGTCACAAATAACACACAGAAAAGAATGTACACTCACTGTTCAACAGCTTCTTAATGAAGAAATCATGAAGGTGTTCATGTAAGTCAGTGAGAAAGAAAACTGAAAAAAATAGCTTTTCAGCCTTCTGTCTGCCTTGGTGTGTCAGGGGTTCTGGAAAATAGGTCAGAAATATATGGCAATATTTTGAATTGCAAAAGTCCTATCTGGATCAAAGAAGGTTTACACACTCGAAAAGCTGACAGAAAAGAATGGAGAAAGAAAATATAGAACATCTGTCCTTGGGTTTCTTTACTACCTGAAGGAGGTCAATTGAAGTGGAGTGAAAGTGCTGGTTTTGCTGTGGGTCTTTCAGCAGGGGAGGAGCTGTTCTTACACATGCAAGCTCATTCTCCATGGCTACAGGGATTGGGAGTTATTTTACTGATGGATGATAGACAATTGGGTCAGCAGAAAGTGTTCTAGGAATTGCAGTTGGCACTGGGGATAAAGGTGTATGAGAATACTTTACTTTCTCTTGAATTAGAATAGCGTCAGTGGTTTTGTGTTTATTTGGGTTTTTTTTGTTTTTGGTTTTTTTTTTTTTTGGATTTGTGTGGAAGTTAATTTTTTTGTAAAAAACAAGTTTCAGCTTGTGATGTTTTATGTCTGAGGGAAGCATCTCTGTATTAGGAGTTTTCTGCAGATCTTCTGAGGCTTGCTATTCATGTTGTGTAGAAGGTATTCTGCAACATAAACTATTGTGTGTTAAATCTCATAAGTATCCCAAATACATGAGGAAGTGCCTAGTGTTTGGGGCTTTTGGAGAAGCAAACTGCTTTTTTAGTTTAGTTATTGGTTAACTCTAAATATTGCTACAAATGAAACTGTGGAAAAGAGTCTTCATACAATTTGCTTTCATGCATTATAGAAAAGAAAAAATTTGTGTCTTCCTTGAAATTTCTAAAGCATCTTGTTTTATGTATTCTATTTGATTTGACCCTCTTCATCTGAAATATTCCAACTCTTCATTCTTCCACTTCAAGTGGAACATTCTTAAGGTTCACAGTGTTCTACTTTGGCTAATGATCATTATTTCCTCTTTTGATAGGCTGTCTTATCACTACAGAGGAGTATCCTTGTGGGATAGGGCCAATAAACTACTTACATTTGTAAATCAAAGCCAGAAAATCATCTTATCTGCATGAAGAAGGTACATGAGGTACAGCTGGGAACCCTCCCAGTGGACTTCAGGTGTCCAGGTCCTGGTAGCTCAGTGCTCCAGACAAAATAAGCAATGCCACTGAAAAAGAGTAACCTGCAAATGCATACATATCTGCATTTATAGCTACAGACAGCACAGACATTTCCTGCTGTAGGTAAAGGATGTACCATTTTTAAACCACATGCTTACACAATGTAGTTCTGGTTTAAGATGAAAGACACTTGTAGGCTGACCAGACTCTCTTGTTCTTTCTAAGTTCACTTGGCCATGTGCTCTCCTTCTTCTTTACTTGCCTGTCATGGTTAACACCATGAAAATAAACTTTGGGTAAATAGATGCATAGAAGACACGAACAATATTTTGGCAGGAAAATCTCTACGGAAAGAGAGGTAGAAACAAGTGAAAAAGCAGAAAATTTTGGAAAAAAGTAGATGAAGGAAAGGAATGAGAATAATCAGAAGCTAAAAATGGCTAAGAGAAGAAATTTTTTAATACTGAGCATTGTATACAATTTTTGGAGGGTATTTCTCAGGCCATGTCAATGCAAAAAACAAGGAAAAAAGTATGCTTTCTACTTGGGGGATATCTAGTACATGCTTTTATACTTGTTCCAAATCCTAGGAAACAGAGAGAGGTTGTATTTATATCTTTATTGGCAGTTATGGTGGGAAATTGTGAAATTTCTTCTTGCTGTTTAAATCCTTTTCTGTACTATAATATTTTTTCAACATTTTTTCAGAAGAATAGATAATTGTCCCAAAGTAAAAAAAAAAAAGCCCTACAAAGCAGTCTTTCTGTCTGTCTGGCCCTCTGGATTTGCTCAGTGTGTGCAGATAAGTAACTGGAAGAAATGGTGGGAGAGTGAGTGACTATGAACAGGAATGAGGAAGGGTACACAGCCTTTTCATTATCTTGAGTCAAACCTCTTGCCAACTGTTTTTGTTGGTATAGATTATGCTGAGTCTAAGAATGTCACAAAGGTTTTTTTTTTTGTTTTTAATGCATTTCTGTGTAGTTGCACACAAGTTCTAAAGGCTTTTATCTAAGAAATTGAAAAGCGGGAGTGAAATTTGAATCCAGGGCAGCTGGTAAATCTGTCTTCAGGAACACCACAATGCTTTGGAGGAGGGGGAAGAAATGATTCCATAACAGTGAGCAAACACTCAGGAGAAGGCTGGTGAAGATACTGTGTCAGGTGGACTTGCTGAGTCCATCAGCTCTGGAGACCCCAGGAGGACATGAGATGCAGAGCACAATGCATCTCTAAGCTTAGAGATATGGGTCCCCACAAACAGTCTAGCTTCTGCATGCCTGGGCTCCTTCACATTGTCTCAAACTACCCTGAGAAAGGAGCTCTTTAGAGTATTTTGTTAACACAAACAATTGCTGTGGAGAATTTTAAGCATGTTAGGGATGGGCTGGGGAAGGAACTGTGAAATGCAGGTCTAACCGCCCATCTAATTTAGACTCCTGGGGCAATATTTTCTTTGAAGAAATCAATAACCTTCCCTCCAAAGCAAACTGTCAAAACAAAAGCTCATTTGACTCCAAAGTTTCTCCTCCTGGCAGTCTAGCTACTGCAAAGTGTCAGTTACATAGAGAAAGTGATTTAGGGTATTGTTTTAATAAAATAAAAAATGTGAGAATACCTCTTCTGTTGGCAATTCTTCAGTAAATGACATGGTTAGGAAGAAATGTTGAAGGATGGTTAGCAGAACTTTACTGGGTGTATTTAACTGAAAATGGAGTCAGAGATTCAAAGGTGGCCAGGTATCACCAGATCCTGCCAAGTTAAACTACCAGCCTCCTCATCATTGTAGACCTTGTTAAAAGCTGCTTTCATTAGCAAGTGATAATGTGGAAAACGTCTTTACATTGTGACTTAAGAAGTCTGGACTTGGCTATGTTCCCCCATATCCTGACAAAGACAAGGGGAAAATGCTTCTTTTGCCTTTATTGTGAAGTCACTAGAAGCTGAAACAGGTTGGCACACTTAGAACAGAGGCACATGCACGTCCTCCCCGGATATGCATAGAAACACTATAAAATTGTGCTGGCAACTGTTATATATCTGCGGTGCCTTCAGTTTTGTAAGATGCTGTATTTCCTTTTGCAAAGTGCTGCTTAGAATACCTGTGAGCTAGGAATGTTAAGTACTGTAAATCTCCTATCTTTTGAAGAACTATCTTTTGTATCTAACATTTTATAAGTTTTAGGCATCTGAAAAAATATTTCCAAAACTGAATATTAGCTTTGCATGTCCAGTAGTAGGAACAACTGTGTGAGCCATCTTTTTATTAAATTTATCATCTGTAAGTAACTGCCTATTCCCACACTTTATTTCCATTTTACTCTTACTCATCCTTTTCCTGTACTTCCTGTCTCCCTGTAACACACATCTATCTTCTTCCCCCTCCCCCTCCAAGTCTTGCAAGTCTCAAGTCTTAATTATTTAGAGCAGGGAAGAAGATATCAGGATAGTATAATTTGACAAGATTCAGATTACATTACCTGGCAAATAGCAAATGTACTATGGCAACTTGTGTGAATTACATAAGAAAACAATGGCATTTTGAGAATGGCCCTGAATTGAATACAGTTCAGGCATGCATACCTAAGGAAGGATCTCTGCCATCAATTACTTTCAGGCACCTGTGTGCAAAGTGCTCAGCGTTCTCTGCAGAACAATGGAATCCTTTTAATACTGTAGTCTTAGGATTGTTGAAACCATTGATTTACTGTCTTCAGAGCTCTAGCCACTTATTACCAAGAGCTACCTACAAACCCCCCAAGTGTAAATTTCTCATGTGGTAATGCAGCAGACCACAGCCCACAAGAGATCAGAGCAAGCACCAAACCCTTCTAGAGGTTCTTCAAGTGAAAGGCTCCGAGGTGCCCCTTTGTTTTTGTGGACCTTTGTGTGTTTGAGATTCTTAGCAGGGAAGCTGGTATCCTGAAGTATTACATGTACTGTACTGAAGCCTGTCAAAAATCGGTAGTTTTACCACAAGTTTGCTTTAAGGAATTCTTGGAATCCAACTAAAAAGAGTTCTTTCCCCCTGTTTGCCAGAGTTTTAATTGCTCTGAATAAAAGGTGTAGTGATTACTTAGTTCTTCTGTATCTTTCGTAGGGCTCGCTCATTCCAAGATGAAATGTTGTGTCCAAAGTCATAGAAGAATATTTCTTATCTGAGTTTTTTTTTTTTTTTCCTTTCAGAAAAATGTCTCTGATTTTTCTGTTCTCTTCTCTCTGCAGCAATGCATTAAACTAGTGGCCCGAAGAAGTAGTCTTTAATTGGTACTCAGTTTGTTGACAAGTGGCAACCATTTAGAACTAGAGACCTTTAAAACAGTCTTGGTAAACCGCAGAGCATGGTGGATTGGCTGTGTTGCAATATTTTGCTTCCTTTTGTAAAGCAATTTGCAGAGTACTTACCCCTGTGGAAGGAGTGACTTGATACCCAGTTGGCTGCTATGTAAAGCACTGTAAGGTCATAAATACTGAAACTACGGGCTGACAAGGAAGAGCTGACCAAGATGGAATGCAAGACATCAAGTGGAAACACTTTTAATTAAGGCACGAATATTTAATGTTCATTCATGGAAGAAGAAAACTGGAAGGTATTCTGAAAGGCCTGCACAATAACAGGGGTTTTAAATAGTTGGATCTGGAGAGTTTTCTCCTTCCATTAGCTGAAAATAGAAGCAGTAATTCTGGATTCACTAAAATGTGCCTAGAAGAGAAATTCCACTTTTATCTATTGAAAGAAAAAATGCCTTGGTTTTTGTCAAAGCCAAATGTTTAGTCACACACTAGGGAAGAAAATATCTCAGTGTAGATTGTAGACTGATTTTCAAAAACACGTGGTTATGATTCTTTCTGCTTCAATTGCAATTTTTTAAAAATGAAGAAAAAAAGTTTAAACTAGAAGATTTATGGATTCAGCCAGTGTCATAAGTTGAGCTTTGAGGAAAATATTAAATATTAAGAAATGAGTAAAAATCTTCAGACATGGGGATTTCATAATTAAAATCTCCCAGGTACAAAAGATTGTAAATGGATGGAGAGACTTGCTAGCCCCTTCATTACAATTGTTGTGTTGGTTTGGTGATATAATAATATTCCAGGGACTAGGTGATCACCAGTTTGTGTAAGATGGCTTAATGTTATGTTATTTTATGTTAATGTTAATATTGATACACTAACAGTTGTACTGGAGGTAGAGTTGTTATGTGATCATACATAAAACTAAATATAGGTATAGTATGGAGATATTACAATCCTACTCTAGTGAAATACCAAAACTGGTGAATACCTAGATGTAGATTTTCAGACCTTGGCAGCTTAGGAAACTCAGTTAATAAATGCTACTTACTGGTTTAAATGGTTAAAATATTCCAGAATGACTGAATTAGTCTTTGAATGCTTGCTCTTCTGCCTATACACAGGCTAGAGTTTAAAGTGGTTTAAGACCTGGTTTGAATTAAATATCCAGTTTTTCTACTGAAATAGTTCTGGCCCTAAGCTATTCAATCCTATTTAGTTCTGGGACTGAATTTGGGACAGTAGTGAACTGGGAAAGACCATTGGATACTGGGTCTCCCATAGAGTTCACAGAATCATAAAATAACAGTATCACAGCCTTGTTGAGGCTGGAAGGTGCAACATCTGGTTGGTCCTGTGCTCCAGCTCACCCAGGGTGACCTACAGCTCATCGCCCGTGATCATGTCCAGACGACTTTTGATTATTTTCAAGGATGGAGACTCCACAACCCCTCTGGGTAACCTGTGCCAGTGTTTGGCCACCCTCTCACCTCTGCCAAGCTGCTCTCCAGCTGGTGGCCCCCTGCTTGTACTGGTGTGGGGGTTGCTCCTCACCAGGTGCAGGACTCTGCACTTCTCTTTGCCAGACTTTACAAGTTTCCTGTCAGCTCATTTCCCCAGCCTGTCAAGGTCCTTCTGGACAGCAGCCCGACCCTCTGGCTTATCATCCACTCCTCCCAAATTTGTGTAATCAGACAAATTGCTGAGGGTACTTTCTGCCCCATCAGTCAGATCATTAATGAAGGTGTTAAACACGGCTGGAATCAGTACAGACCCCCGGGGTTCGCCTCTAGCGACCCGCCTCCTACTTTGCACCACTGAGCACCACCCTCAAGGTCTGTCCATTCACCCACTTCTCAATTCAGCCCATTGTCTGCCCATCCAGCCCCTACAGCAGCAGCCTGAGGCTGTTCTGGCAGGCAGCTCAAAGGCCTTATTGACGGCTCGTTAGAAACTCGCCAGACACTGCTCTCCCCTCATCTTCCATGTACATCACTTCACTGTTAATCAAGCACTTTCTTAGAGTGAACCATGCTGACTCCTCCCGGGAAATTTCTTGTCCTTCACGTGTCTGTTTGCAGAATTAGTTGCTCTATCAGTTAGATCTGCAGAATTTTGGATTAGCAGTGGTCATACACGGATGGACCTTTATTTACATCCTACCTGGTCAAAGCAACATTTCTGTATGCAGTTGGTGCACTTTGGTTAGCTGGTACAAAATTGCACACTACAGAGGAGAGAAGTATACAAGGTGGCCATATAGTAGCCACAATTGTCATGTCATCGTAAATTAAATAAAAGAATGACAAAGTACCAGCATAAAGTTTATCTCTCCTCTAAGTTATAGGTGCACTCTGACCAGAGTGACTTCAATTTTCTGCCTTCACTCATATGTCACTCACCCTTCTGCCTTCT
Organism: Oenanthe melanoleuca; assembly: GCF_029582105.1. Lineage (NCBI taxonomy): Eukaryota > Metazoa > Chordata > Aves > Passeriformes > Muscicapidae > Oenanthe > Oenanthe melanoleuca. The sequence continues at coordinate 92,569,649 of NC_079335.1, forward strand.
CTTACCTGATACAGTGTGAGTTTCATCTCTGATTTTAGCCAAAGCTTTCTCCTGAATGAACTGATATTCTGATGAATAGTATTACTCGGTGGGAACCTGCAATGAGATCTGTTAACTGGTAGTACCAAGCCCAAGCAGCAGCTAAATGAGTCAGCAGGAGCACATGTAAACTTGGAGGTGGTGTTTGTAGTGAACCCTATGTCCTACAAATCTCTCTCCTGAGCACAAGCTGTATGCCAGAAAAGCACACCTCTGTGCTTTTCCTCTCTCCTCTGAAGCTATTACTCCTGCATCTTCCACTTGCAACACTGGCACTTTGCAACCTTGTCTCAGTTTGTCCATTTTTAACGGGCTTTTCTGAAGAAGACTGCCTTTGTCCTCCTAAAAAAAGAACCCTAAAAGTTATGGCCATAATGGTCTATTCCTTCCCAAAATGATACTCATTTGGCTAACTTAATTTCGCTTCACAAAAGACTGTGAAAACTGACTCTGGATAGGAGGACATTTCAATTATGGAATGGTATTTTGTCAAGAAACATTTTTGAATTGTAGATAAAGGTATTTTGAACAGAGTTACTTGCTCAGATCAGCTGCTGTGGATGATCATTAGTGGAGGATAGTGTTTTCTTTCCTAAGTAGAACTAATGCTTAAATGCTGTGTTTATTCTCATGTTTATCTGTTGTTTCTCTTTCTACCATACAAGCCATGTAGAAAAGCAATCACAAATAACTGAATAGGAAAAAACTAATTGAAGTTGCATGCACAATCTTTCTGGTGTAGAGAGCTGAGAAAGATAGTCTATATCTAGAAAAATGAACACTTTTGAACTCAGAAGTGCCCTGATCACTACTGAAAATAAAGTACAATAACAGGTATGAGAAGAAACTACAGATGAAGGTGCTGTTACATAAGCATAAAAACATTGGAATTAGATTGATTAGATTAAAGGTTTTCTGTTAAAATATCTTGTATTCATTGAGAGGATTTTGTCATAAACTACTACCTGACAGATTCTATCAAGACATCTGTTAATCATAATATCTTAGTTAGCAATGTAAGATTTTTGGGACTTTGCTCTATTGAGCTTCAAGAGGATTGCTTTCACTCTTGGGCAATTATCCTCAGGAGGACTCATCCAGTAGCTCTCCATGTTATCCTGTGGAGTACAGTGTATCTGCTGTACAGGCAGCATTTGTTATTATTCAAAATAAATAGGCAGCATCAATTTTTTCGGCTCAATGTCATTCTAAGTGTTCCTTTAAATGAGGGAGCTACTCTTCTACCTGCTCCCAAAGATTCTATAAATCTTCTGGGCTATTTGAAGTTGGATCTGCCAGTTGCTGCGCGAAGCAAAGTCTTATGATTCAAGGCAAGAATAAAAGATAGGTTAGTAGCTCACTCAGACCAGATATCTAAGTGTTTGTGTAGCATCTGTAACAGAGACTGAAACTTGTACCAGTGAAAACTTACATTGCTTATGCAGTAGAAGTGTCTGGAAAAGGAAAGCTGGTTTTGTTACTTTCTCCTTGACAAAATTTTGGGCAAAAATTCAACACTCCTGCAAAATTTTTGTTAGAAATAAAGAAAATAGCAAGTTCAGAAATTTAAATTAATTTTTTTCAGTATGGTAGATACAGTACTGAAGTCAGTCAAAAATATAATTTTGTAATTCACCATCCCCCTCCCCCACTCAAGTTGATTCAATCAAATTTCAGACATTTTCTGATCTCAGGGTGAGGTTATTATAATTTACACGAGCTTAAAAAAAAAGGACTGTCACATTTATCATTGACTTAAGGAGAGCAGCAATTCCATAGTACACAATACTTTAATCTTATTTGAACCTCTTGTTCTCTAGCCTTTCAGTAAACAGAAGAACATCTTGTTTTCATGTCTTGAATACTTGTGCTGAAGAAAATGGTAATTAAGGGAAAAGCCAAATTTTTTTGAAACAAAATTATTACTTTCAAGCACTCAATAAAGCATCTTAATTCTTCAGCCTTTCTTAAGGAATACAGCACAGTTGACCTTACTAAAAACCATAATTTTTAAGGTATGTTCACTTGAATAATGCTGTTTGGTGTTTGAAAGTATGAGGATGTAAAAACAGCAGGAGGAAGTATGAAGTTCCCTTCTGTTTATTGTGATTTATGAGTAAAGATTAAAAGCAGTCCTAGACAAACCTGCCACTGTAAGAGGAAATTCAGCTTGTGTGTGGATACTGAAGGGCTCATGTCAGGAAAGACTTATGGAAATGTAAAGGAGGATGGTCTTACATTTTCCTCTTGCAGCCTGGTGTAGCATGTGCTTTTTGTCACGTTTTGGAGGACCCCAATGTGTTGAAAGTCAGTAGAATCTTGTCAAGATGCCCTCATGTGATAAATCCTTTCAGATTAAAGGGAGGTAAAGCAGTACTACTGCCAGTGGTAGGGTTTCTGCTGTAGTGCCTAAAACACAGAATCCTGGATCCAGCCAGGACAGGGTTAATTTTTGCAGTAGGCAGGAGGAGCATGGCTGTACCCCTCAAGTTATTTTCTGTGGAGGGTGGGAGGGCTCCCACTCTGTGTTGTGAGGCTGAGGGGGTCAGTGCATTGCTGGGGGTTTTCTGTGAGGGGTGAACAATAACATGTGACTCAGTCACCTTTTTTTCTTGTACTGGCATTGGTATTGCTCCTTGTTTTATTTTATTGCTGCTTCCTGGGCTCCATCAAAAGCAGCATGGCCAGCAGGTCAAAGTGGGGTGATTCTTCCTCTGCTCTGCCCTGGTGAGAGCCTGCCTGTGTCCAGCTCTGGAGTCCTCAGCACAGGAAGGAAAGGGATCTCTTGGAGCAGGTGCAGAGGAGGCCACTCAGATCACCAGAAGGTTGGAGCACCCTCTCCTATCAATACAAGCTGAGAGCATTCAGGTTGTTCAATTGGAGAAGGGAGGGTTCTGGGGAAACCTCATTGCTGTCTTTCACTACTTAAAGGGTGTCTGTAACAAAGACTAGGACACAGTTTTTAGCAGGGTCTGCTGGGATGGGAGTAGGACTAATGGTTAGTTTTTCAGGAATCTTTCAGGCTACATAGAAGGAAGAAATTTTTTATGATGAGGATGGTGAAACACTGGAGAGGTAATAGATGCCCAGTCTCTGGAAATATTCAAAGCCAGGTTGGACAGGTCTTTGAGCAGCCTGGTCTAGTTGAAGATGTCCCTACTCATTGCAGGGGATTGGAGCAGATGACCTTCAAAGGCCTCTTCAAACCCTAACCACTTTAAGATTCAACTGAAGTTTAATTCTTATATATGTGCTAATAAAAGTAAATAAGAGGCACTATTGTGGATAGTTTAGTAATATTTGGTTCATGCTGACTTCTTACTGCTCCCAAAGTTTAATTTCTGCACAGATATTTTTAGGAATATATGCAAAATCTTTTTCCCATGTTGGAAGGGATCTGACTATATAAAGCACATTCTTGTACAAAGAAAAGAATTCTATGTTGATATGGCTTTGAACTATATATCACACAATAGAATCATGCTTAGTCTATGTATGTGGCATTCTGGGATTTTTTTCACTTAGGAAGGGATTTGTGTCCTGTTTCTACCTTTCTTTTTTCTTGAAATAAAGAGCCGTCTTAAGTACCCAAAATGTCTGAGTTGTGAGCTGGGCTTCAAATACAGCTTTAGCCAGTTGTTTTGTTCCCTTCCTTTTTATTTCTCCACTGTGGAAAATAATGTTAAACTAATCTCCTTGTGAACTTCCTTTTGCACACTGTCCTTTCTCATTTTGCCTGTGTATGCACTACAAAACACAAATGCATAACTGAAAACAAACAGCTGTCTTACCACCTTCCTACTGCATTTCAAAACATCAAAGTTATTTTCCTTGCAGTATAAGGACACTAATTAAACTACAGTTCCTCCTACTGCTACCATTGTGTACATCACCTCTCAAATGAGATAATGAAGGTATGAGAGTTAATGTGTTACTTAACTGGAGAAGTGTAGGGATGAAAATCAAAAGTCATGCTAAAGCACATTGAATGATAGCAGTATCTCAGAGCCATTTGCAGAAAAAAATTACAGTGATATAAACTAAAATGCACCTTGCTCTTAAGTCTAAAGGAAAATAAATCACATATCTGTATTTCTAAGCAAATTTACTTTCTTATGGATAGGAATGAGTGCATTCTGTTACAAAGCATCCCACACCTGTTTTCTGTTGCCTAACTCAGAAACTCACAGGCTTGATTGGTGAAAATGGTGTTTTCTTAACAGACAGAGTACTATGTAACTATTGTAACACGAGAATTGTTGCCTCTTTCTTCCCCACACGCCACCTTGCTCAGTTCTTTACCATATTCTTTCTGACTAGCAGTACTAATGTTAAAAGAGCTATTCTGTCATGAAGTAAATTCCGTAATGTATTCTCCACAGTAGCATACAGAGAAACAGGCAAGTGAACAAGTTATGTCTAGAGCATTCTCAAAGACAGAAGTTTTTACTTGCTTCTCCATTTTCTGGCAAAGCTCTGGGTTCATAAACCATCCACTGAGACGCTTCCACAGCCCTATAAAACCAGAGAATCATGGAATCATAGAATGGCTTGGGTTGGAAGGGACCTTAAAGATCATCTTGTCCCAGCTCTCCTGCATGGGCAAACACATCTTCCCCTAGACCAGGTTACCTACAGCTCCTCCAGCCTGGTCTTGAACACTTCTAGGGACTGGGAGTCCACTGGGAGTCTGGAAACCTGTTCCAGTGCATCACCACCCTTATAGCAAAGAATTTCTTCCTAGTATCTACCTTCCTTCAGCTAAAGGCCATTTTCCCCTTGTCCTTTCACTGTGTGTCCATAGGAAAAGTTCCTCTCCAGCATTCTTGCAGTTCCCCTTTAGGTACTGGATGGTGCTATAAAGTCTCCAGGCTGAACAACTCCATCTCTCACATTCTGCCTTCATAGCAGGAGTTGTCCAGTCCTATGGTCAACTTAGTTCCTCCTCTGGACCTATTCCAACAGGTCCATACCTTTCCTCTGCTGGGGACCTCAGAGCTGGATGCAGAACTGCAGCTCACTGGGGTCTCACCCAGCAGGAGAAGAGGGGCAGAATGTCCTCCCTTGCCCTGCAGCTCATGCTGCTTTGGGTGCAGCCTGGGATACAAGTGGATTTCTAGACTGAATTGTGTTGAGCTTGGGAAGAGACATCTGTCGTCATCCCAGACACCTTATGTCAACAGGGAGTGTTTCTTAAAAGTATTTTTAACTTGGTTAAAAATCTCACCTAGAAAATCTGAGATGACCAAATTTCTAGCACATATAAAAAATATATTTGAGTTTCTGAAATTATGTGCATAAGTTGTAGTCCACCATGAAACTCTTCTCTTACCAAGCTGCTGGAGGCTCCTCCAACGTATGACTGGCAAAACTTTGAAGTTTTCAAAGGGTGCAGTAGTATTTACTTTCAATGGAAACTAGCCTGGCATATTTAGTTAATTCTCTCAAATTGCATTTATTTTCAGTTTTAAGCAAGGTCTACTTGACATGTCTGTTTGGTTGGGTTTTTTTATTGTCTGTTTGCATTGCTAGTGAATTCAAATACCGTAATACTTACTTAATTTACTGCTGTAATCAGGAATTCTTCCACTGTAATTCCAGGCTATTCCACTTGTATTAATTAAAATCCTACCAGGGTGGAATGTAAGGGGCAGGAAGCAAGCCAATCTGCCAGTGCCTGAAAAAAACCACTTTCCTACCCCATGACTTGGAGCAGCCTTCATAGCTATTTGCCCTAGCCCTTAGGGTTTAATTATGTCCCTCATGCCCTTCCCAGTAGCAACAATCCTTACTGTGCCTTGCTGGAAGAAGCACAGGGAAAGAAGAGAAAGTCCTTATGATATAGGAACAATTTCAGAGTTTCAGGCTACTATTGGTATTCTTTAAATTATTTCTTCCTCATTTTTTTCTTCATGTACAGTAGACCTCAACCAGGGAAAATTGGTTCTGGTTTTTTTTTATTCAGGCTTTGGTAATTCCTTACACAACTTATCATACAACAGAACAACTGCTTCCATTTATTACTAGTAACCCATTCCCTTGCAGTTTTTTATCTCTATGAGCAGATGCCAAAACATTCCCATGAGGATGTCTTCATTTCAATTAATTTATCATATTAAAATAGAAGTTGAAAGGAAAAAAAATTCTAAAATTCATAGTGTGAAACCCAGTTCTTGGCATTTCTTTATTAAACCCATGTTACTGGAAAATAGTTTGATATTTTAAAAATAAAAAACTGCTTTCCCTATCTGTCAATAACTTTTAGTGAATCTTTGAAGACAATTTTAAAGCTGGAGCAGTTGCAATATATTGCAACTCAATTTTAATACCTTTACATAGCAAGTGAAGCAGTTTTACGATTCTTTTACTGTCCTGTTTTATATCCTCTACCATACTTCAAGGTGTTTCTAATGTGTACTTTGCTCTCATTTTGAAATATTATTTTTGACTGTTCCCATTTTTCTTTCAGTGCCATTCAGTTCCATAAGGAACTGAATGCTACCACACTTGCACTGCAGTGGGACTGCTCCTTCAAAAAAGAACTATTTAGCATAATTATGATAAACTGTGCCCGTTTAAACTTCATTATGTTCTAAGTGCTAATAGAGGTAATAGTTGCTTACTCACACACTTCTTTGAATTTGACTGGAGGCTATCTTATTAGGTTATGACCTATCAGCTGAGAACCTTGACCTGTATGTTGGTTACATTTTTAATTGCTAACATATTTTGTTAATTGTTCACCTACAGAGAACAGCTGCCTAAAATCTCCTCCTTAATGAGCTCATTACAATGCTGTACGCTTTGTAAATGGTGACCATTACATGTGTGCCAAATAAAGAGAGCTTTCTTGAGCTGGATTAAACCAAACTCAAACCAGTCCTTCCTTATGAAGGACTTTTGTGCCTTGCTTAGGAAAAATGTCCAAGATTAAGTATAAATAATATTAATTGGCATACTCATGTTGTATATTTTAAGGCAGTACCAAGATCCAATACCAAAAGTGACTTTTACCTCTTGTTGTACAATATATGTCTATTACATCTCCGAGTTTCTTGAGATATAAAATAACTCAAAGTTTTTTTCAATAAATCTCTCATTTTTTCTAGATTGGGTAAAAGCATAAGGTACTGATTAATAAAATAATCTCATGTTTGTCTAAGGATTATTGATAGAAGAAATCTTTAAAATCTGTTTTCTTAAGAGATTTTTGCCCATTGTATATAAACAATTCAAAATGGCAACATCAATTCGCAACACTTGTTTTGTTGTTGCAAGGTCCACAGAACAGAATCCAAAGGACTATAAAATATGATATCAGTCTCCTGAGCAGGAAAAAAAGAACTGAGCACACTGTTGATAAAGATTAGAAAGGCAAATATAGATAATAATGATCAGTTTCAGTTCTGACGAATCTGCCCAAACACTTCCTGGACAGACGAGAAATGCAATTCTCTAATGCTTTGAATCCTTGCTTCAACTGAACCTCTCTTAGAACACAATGGAAGATTTTTTTTTCTTTGATTTAAGCCTAAATTAATCTGCAAATATGACAGGGTAAAATAGTTTCTGTGTGGATAAAGATAAGATGAGGTAAAAGTATGAAACTATAAGAGGATTATTTTTCAGTCACAGAAAGTCACTAGAGTTTAGTTTTTGGACTGGTGTTATGCAGGGCTTTGGTTTTGCTCTCTTTTTGATTTACCACACTGAAGTGTGCCTTGCTACTGAAGGTTTCTGGTGACACATTTCTGCAGGCATTATCAGTATTCATGTAGATCTGGCTACTGTACAAGGAAAAATATATAATCCTGAGTACTAGGGGAAGGGGTGTAATACAGTAACACCAAGGGCAATTTCACTCAGAGGCCATGAGAAGAATTGACACGAGAATGGGAAGGGGAATACAGGGTGACTGTGAGTCACCAATGTGATAAAGAATCCAGGATGTTGCTGAACTATAGATTGTGATAGGAAATTATTAATGCTGTTGGACCCACTTCCACTATGAGTCATGCAGAATGCTGTCTATATTTCTGCTGGCTCCGAATCCACAAAGGTGAACTCAGATTGAAATACACAAGAGTTGAAGACTGAAAAGAAATAGTTTACTTTAAAAAAAACAGAGACAAGAAACAAAAAGACAGTGTGTTTTCCTCTCTGTTTATATCATAGGAAATCAAGGAACTAATATTAAGGCAAGCCAGCCATTTAAGAAAATTTACATCACTCCCACAAAAGAAAATGCACATAAAATAGCTGTGGACAAATTCAGGCTAGAAATCAGAATGAAGTCTCTTAACTGTGATGAGGACTGGTGGTGTACCTTCACATAGACTTAGATGGACCAATAATCCTCTGAAATGAGGACCATTTAATGTGATGGTGTGATAATAAAGGTCTGGATAAACAGCCAATTAGCCCTTCTAGTACTTATGGTTCTTGATGAGAATTCCCAGATATTCTGTGCAAGCTACTTAAGCAGCTGTAGTTAGTTGAAAGGTGTGCCTATGGTTGCACAGGCAAGAAATGCTGTGTTTGCTAAAGTAGGAAACTCAGGAAGTCAAGTCATGAAAGCCATTTTAACGAGGAGATCCAGCACAACTGATGGCAATGCAAAACTGTTGCATCTGTGAGAATTATAAAAATTACAAGGATAGATCAGAAAATGAAAGACCTGAGAGTATTAAGAAATCAAGTCACATGCTACAGCATGTGCAAGAAGTTAATTGGGGAACTAGAAGGTGGCATAACGGTTGAGAATTAAAGGGAACCATAAAAGATAATTATAAACAAGTAAAAGTTAATTAAACAGGAAATGGTATCAAAAACCTTCTCCTAGTAAAGAGTGGAGTACGTAGAGATTAGACTTATCAGCAAAATGTATGTAGAAATTTGAGATTGAAGTGGTAGATGTGTAAATAAATTTACCCAATAAACAGAAGACAAAGTAACAGTAGCCTTGAAGAGAGCTACTTATAAAACCACCCACATAATTAGAAAGTGAAACACTAACGGTCATTATTGTTAAGCAATTTTCTAAACCATTGCATTGGAAAGTTTGCTAAGGATTCTGTGCTGTCCATTTTACAAGAAAAAATCACTGTTAGTCTGGACTAGGTGATGCACAGACTGGGACTGGCATACACTGACTACCCTCAATATCATGAGGACACACCAGAGGAAGCCAATTAAGATCAGTGATTATATGAAACTCTTGGTAAACCAAAAGTGATAAGTAATTGTAAAACACAGTGACTGCTCAGCTGCTTTTTAGATGTCAGTGCTCCTACTTATACAGTTTAATGTGAAACAATCTCCAAACAATCTAATCTAATCTAATCTAATCTAATCTAATCTAATCTAATCTAATCTAATCTAATCTAATCTAATCTAATCTACATTACTCTTTTAAAGGAGTTTGCAGATTAAAAAAAACCCAAGCAGGGGAAAAATAATAGAAAATACACAGTTGTCTCTGTCCCAGTATCTACAGACAGTTCCTATACCATGAACCTCTTGCAGGGGCTTGTCTGGGCCATACAGCACACACATTCCTACAGCACTGCAGCTCCTCTCTTGGAATGGCAGATGGAGCAGGTTAGGCTGAGCTGTGACCTGCTCCATGGCTATGGCTAAAGTGTGGGACTATGGAGAGTGCCCAGGGATCCATGCCTTTTAGGCATGGGAGAAGCAAAACGATCCTTTCTTGAAAAACCATGCTCTGTGTTGTATTTTAGAGGGTTTGGCCATGCCTAAGTCAGGTAGACCAGCATAGTAACAATGGACCAGGGCTTTCCAGCCTTTTGAGCTACTTTACTGACCAGCTTCAGTTGATATAATTTAGGTCACAAACTGGTATTTAACTATACTTTGAGCTGTCATACAGGCAAGACAAAGCAGATTTTTTTTCCAGGTATGCTATTGGAAATTTTTTTTCTTTGTTTTTCTCTTGGTGGTGTTTTTTTGGTTTGTTTGTTTGTTTGTTTGTTTGTTTGTTTGTTTGTTTGTTTTTCTGGTGTGTGTGTGTGTTAAATAGTAACATGTATCTAGAAAGCACCACTGAAAACATTGCAAAAATGGTAGAACTAAACAGTTTTTTAATTGAATTCCTTTATAATGCTAAGGAGAACTTTAACAGGTAGATAAGGTAAGATACAAAAATTTCATGCTTGCCAGTCAGAGTCCAACTACTTGAAGATGTTTAGAGGAAATAATTTCTTTTGGGCAGAATATTCTGTGCAATTTATTATGTCTTCTCTTAAGAAGTTTTTTGTGTGGTATTAAAAAAATCTGATTGTGTGCTGCTTGGAGATACTGTGACTTGCATTTCTGAAAAGTAAAAAAGCACAAAGTAGCTTGCAGTGTTTTGCTCTCCCTTTGGTCAATGGCAAGGGTTTTCAACAGCTACAGGGAATCAAGTCTTGGAGGTCCAATTAGAAGCACCCATGGCTTGATAAGGTACGATAACTTCCACCTTTTAAGCGAAAATAAAAAGTCAGAACTGGAAAACAGACTAAGGTAGTGTAAGTGCACATTTGAACCACCAGCAAAAATGCATATGGGAGACCTCAGACCTGCCACTAAGCAGGTCTGATAGGAGGAGCTCAGAAATGTTTGGAGATTCATATCTATGCTTTTACAGAAACTATGGAAATGATAAGGCTGACCATATTTTAATTTTCTAAATTTTTTTTTTTAGTCCTTGGATTTTATCCAAAGATACATAGGAAAAAAATCCTCAGAGAATTATCATCATTATTACAGGTCAATTCTTGATTTCTCTGGATGACACGTTGTGCACTGTGCATGTGCAGTAGGTTTTGTGATTGGCTGGAATAGTGATATTAGCTGCAAAAATAGTTTCACTGGTTTCAGAGACCTGATTTTACACTATCAAAGTTAATGGAAAGGTAATTATTTATTTGACTTATTGTTGAAATGACTGCACAAATCCTGAAACTTAGCTGTATTTTAAATAGGTAGTTTCAGATTTTTGTTTTTGCAGTGCTGTATTTTCAAAAGGTTGTAAATCTATCCTAAATTGTTCACTTCAGTTGGAAAGAATGGAAAAAAATCTAGATATAATCTAATCTAGATCTATTAAAATATTTGCTTTGATAAGAAAAATCAATATTGATTAAAATAGGTTTTGTTAGAGATCATTTAAAAAAATGAAAATCCTACTTCAGAAAATTTTTAAGTGCCTACAAATGTTACAGCTTGAAAATTAATTCCACACTATCTCTTCTTTATTATTATTAAATTATTTTTTCTTTCTTTTAACCAGTCTTCCTTTCTTTATTTCTTTGAGTAAGTGAGAAAAAGCTTATTCTGCTGAATCACATCTTCCAAAGCAGTAGCAGATGGTCTTAGAAAGCAAGAGATAATTCACTGAATGCTATAAATTCCACCAAAGGATTTAATCTAAGTTACTGCATTTATAAAAGACCATAAATCCCAACTTACTTCTTAAAGTGTGTTTCATTCTTGAGTCAAAAAAAGTGGTTCCAGCCATCACATCATAGATTGCTAATTTGTTTTGTCTTTCTCATCAAATAGCTTAAATGCTACAGCTCCTTTTCCTGGATCTCAAAGGAAGCATCTGAAAAAAATCACAGGATGTTTATACTGTGCAACTACTTCTTAATTTTATAGAAAGCTTCTAATTTCGTGATGCTCAGCTTGAATTTAAACACAGTTCACCTCGTAGCCAGTCCAACACACTTTCAAACCAGATGTAGGATGAACTGGAAGGGAGGCATATGTTTAACTTTTTATTTAATATTGTATCTAGACTTAGGTAGAAGAATTCCAAATGCTAAATGTTAAAATGTTAGATGTTAAAATTTATATATATCACAAAATTGCCCTGTGCAGTTATTTTTTTTATGCCATGAACTGTCTACAGGTGTTCTTCCTTTACCCTTTCCCTCTCTCTATTCAAATATATTGATGTACTTTTCCTTATTAACAGGAATGAAAACAGACAATTTCATCTCTGGTTCTGTCACATAGTAATTTATCTGAGCAGCACTGCATGCTATAATCCTTCCTGATAGCTGAAATTTCTTTCACATCAGAATCAAACTAAACTCCTTGTCCATTAGGAGTTTACAAACCTTGCTAGATTGTATTTTGCTCCTCAGTCAGGTGAAACACCTAGTCATGTTAGACATTTAGGTGTAATTAAAGCTTCTACTTTGTCATGGGGACACAATTCATTTTGTGGGACAGCTTTTGGATCTCTTTCAAACAAGTAAAGGCAAACTTTATGAAAAGGAAGTGCTATCGTTATCTCAGAATAAATCAGAGACATTGCTTCAGAATAATGAATTACAAAAAGAAACATTAAGAAGTTAATTAATAGATTAATTTGGAATTAATCTATCTCTATCAAATTCCACAAATGTAATAACTGCTCATAATGTACAATCTTGAATAAATATATTATATACACATAGACAGAAAAAAAAAAAAATCTGTGTAGGTTCAAATATGAGCTCAAATATTAAGTTCCAATTGCATCTCAGTCCAAAGCTATTTTGTTGATTTCTTTACTGAATTTCATCAGTTGTGGTATTTTCCTTTTATGTATTTCTATGCTTATAGACATATTTCTGATAATCATATAGAATGCTCTCTGCCTGAAAAGTTAGCTAGGCAATTATTCTAAAAGTAATACAGTCTGGTTTTCAGATTTTGCTTGGGCCAAATACAAAAATGAAAAGAGGCTTCTCTAGAGTCCATTCAAGCAAAAACTTTCCTGTCCATGGCCTGCATCCTTAAACTAACAGAGTAGAAGTATTTATTGCTGATAATATTAAAATCTGGTACAGATAATCAGTGGGTTGGAGTTAAAGGGGACAGAGACAGATAAGACAGAGCTGATTCACTGGGAAAATGTGGCTTTTAGGAGTAGACAATGTTATAACCAAAATCAGATTTACTTTCCAACATTCAAAACTGGTTTTGGTTTTAAAGGGGAGAATTCTACAAAACATGAAATTTTAGCTGGACATTGTTTTTTCCCAAATACCTAGTTTTAAAAAATCTTTACAAGTTCATTTAAAAATTTTTAACTTCTTGTAGGCATGGCTTATCTGCTAACGTAAGTGTAGGAAAAACAGACTTTGGTTAGTAAGACTAGCTCAGCAGCATTCATTTTCAGGGATAAGGAGATAATCCCCTCTCTGTGAAGTGATAAATTAGTTGATAATTCACTGACTGGAAATTCAAGGAATCAAGAATTACTAGTAGGAAAGATTTTTGAGAAGCTAAATGCCACAATTTGTACACATGGAATAATAGCTAGTTTATTTTTCTTCGTTTAATTTTGTCTCTCTTCTTCCTTTTTAATGCAAGTCCAAGGGATTTTATAACAAAGAGAGGAAACGAACAGAAAAACCAGAGTGTTTGTTTCTGTGAAGTGCTATTCATCTCTTGATTACATGACATGGATGACATAGAAAGCTGGCACAACTTAGTCAGCTTCACTGAATGCAGTTTGTTTTCCTGTCTGATTGCTTTTGTATTAATCCCACATTTTAGCTGTGTTCTAACATGTTTCCAAGCCTTGTCTACAAACACTCAGGAACATCTACATTCATGCTCATTGTTGGCATAGGGAGGCTGTGGTCACTTTTCCTTTCGTGTTTTCTATTCTGATGGGACCATGAAGGTTCTATGACTTAAGGAACCACATTATTGTGGGGCTGCTGTAATGATGGATGGTGCCTCTTAGATGCAGCCAAGGCAAAAGCTGACAGTTCAGGAGTGGGGCCCTTAAAACACTCTAAAAGGTAACTAGTAAATGTTTGACAAGGACAAACACTTGGATGGGGACAAAAACAATGGTCTTCCAGTAAACTAACCTGGTCTAAGATCTCTGCATGATCATAGGAAAGATTCTTCCACTATGGCTTAAAAAGTCTGGAATTTGTAATGATGGGCTCTTGTCCAAACTAGTTCTGAACTAAATTGCATTAGCACTGTAACAGCTTCAACACAGCTGATGTTCAAACCAGGAGAAACTTAAGGGCTTTTACTTAAATTTTCTTCCTGATGTGTATATCACATTTTCAACACAAAGCCATGTAGGTAAAGCCACATTTATTGGGTCAGTTTCACAAAGTACCAGGGTTCAGGCCATCTGGGACACATCATTACTTAAGATAAACTGAAGGACAAGCTTACAGAAATCCCTAGAAAGACAATTAAACCACCTGTCCTTATTATCAAACACTTCTGCCTCTTCCTCCTATTTTATGTTTCATCTTTCTTTGTAGACGCGACTTCTCTCTGTTCTTCTCTCTGCTTTTTCATCTTCTTTTATCTGATACCTAAGAAATGCATTTTCAATATATGTTGCCACACATGTTTGCTGTCTTAGTTGTGTTTCTGTCACCTTGAACAGTCTGGTTTTTCTGTCTGGTTGTGCCCTTTAGATTTGCTCATGGCACTCAGTAATTTTCCCTCCTTATAATTATTGGCTAATTTAATAGTTTTACCACACCCTACCATTACATGTTTTGCTGTGATAGATACCATATACTGTTTGTCTTTCTTAACAGATTTTACAGATTATTATAACATACACATTTTTTGTATGTACCTTATAAAAAAGAAAGCAGCCTGTTGCACAACCATTCCCTACAAATACATATTTGAAGGAACCACTAAAGCCTCCGTTCCTTCAGAAAGCCTCTGAATTATGAGAAATCCTTATTAGGGGCATCTTAAAGAAAAAGTTCAAAAGGAATGTCCCAGGATATAAGCTTCATTCTGTTCCTGCTGCAGGCTTCATTATCAGAACATTCTTTATAAATTTAAAAAGAGTTCTCTTGAAACTCTTCTTTCATCATCCTTATCACATCTTCCAATAAGCCTGCTAATAAACTGATCATTTTTGAAGACAGTCATTAGAAGGTTGGATGTGTATTTTTATTTACAGAAATAAACCATAATATCATACAGTTCCAGGACTTCCCTTTTGCTTTTCAGCCTTGCACTTACTTTTTTTTTCTTGCACAGAACATCATCTTTCCCTAAATAGATCTTGTTAAGAGAAGATAATCCAATGAAGGATATAAATGTCATGGAATATTGGTTTCTTATAAGTTAAAATATGCTAGAAAAAATCTGAAGATCTACTTTTTTAATTCTATAAGAGTCTGTATCCCAAGCATTCCATGCATGCTTTTGGGTCTAATCACAATGAAAGCAAAAAGTTTGTGTGGAGTCAAAATTGCCAGCTAACAACAGTTGTTGCTCAAATTGTTTCTCCATTTCATTTCTGACTCACTGTTTTCGTGTTTCTTTGCAGTTTTCCACTTGTCCCACAAAGTCACTCGGGTGGTTCCAGAAAGTGCTCTGCTCATTGTCCTTGGTGTTTTCCTCGGTGGCATTGTATTGGCAGCAGATCACATTGCCTCCTTCTCCTTGACACCAACTGTATTTTTCTTCTACTTGCTGCCCCCCATTGTTTTGGATGCTGGATATTTTATGCCAAATAGATTGTTCTTTGGAAATCTTGGCTCCATCCTTTTGTATGCTGTCATTGGGACAGTCTGGAATGCTGCCACAACTGGTTTATCCCTCTACGGTGTCTATCTGACAGGAATAATGGGTAAGTTCGATCTGTGAAGGCACAATTACAAATGCCACTGTATGTACTGTCAGAGGGTGGTAAGTTACAATTAAACAATTCTTTCCAGAAGAAAAATTCAGTTTTAATGGGAGCAGTTTGTAATATCTTTGTCAAATTTAAGAATGACCTGAAAAATGTTCCCTAAGGAAGGTATAAAAGCTAGTTGAATCCATGTCTCTTATATTGTCTTGCTCTAAAAGTGTGTGTACATTCTCAGGATGAAACTCAGGATTCTTTCTGCTAATAGACATCTGGACAAAATACACACTAAAGGGCTTGTTTCTTTCTGCTATGATAGAAACTTTAAAAGTTACTCTGAAATAGAAGTGTCTTCCTGAAGTCAGCTTTAGTGATATGTGTTATATTTAGTGTTAATAAAATAATAAATGTTTTTATGTACTTGTTTTTATTTATTTATTGTTATTATGTATAATGCATTTATTGTTATTAGTACAAATATATATTATTTATAATAAGTGTTATCCACTGAATGGGTGTATATGCATGACCCATCTACACATCTCTTTTGCATTTTCTGAGTCTGGAAATCATAACTAAAGAAGTTTTACAGAATGAAGTAGCAGATGTCTTACTAAAAAAAAAAAAAAAAAAAAAAAAAAAAAAAAAAAAAAAAAAAAAAAAGAAAGAAGAAGAAAAAAGCCTTTTCAATGGGAGCAGTCCAAAGGGCCTTGAAAGAGTGGCTGATACACAGTTTCCTAGATGACAAATCCAATGGTCAAGGCCTGGTTGGATCGGCTCTGGGCAACCTGGTCTAGCAGAAGGTGTCCCAGGCAGTGGAACTGGAGGGTGTAAGAAGTCCCTTACAGCACAAACCATTCTGTGAGTCTAAGACACACTTTGTCTTAATTACACCATGATATAAGGGCACAGGGGTGCTAGAAGAGGCGCAGAACAGCAGAATTTAATCTCCACAGACTTTCATTTAAGACTCA
Organism: Oenanthe melanoleuca; assembly: GCF_029582105.1. Classification (NCBI taxonomy): domain Eukaryota; kingdom Metazoa; phylum Chordata; class Aves; order Passeriformes; family Muscicapidae; genus Oenanthe; species Oenanthe melanoleuca. The sequence continues at coordinate 92,586,290 of NC_079335.1, forward strand.
TGTTATGTAATTGCTGATGTTTGTAATATAGACAGCTATGATAGATACATTTTAGATGTTTAACTTATTATAACTCCTATTTTAGAAGGAACAATATTTTCTTTAGAAGATACAAAAGTGAGAGCTCAGATGCAAAAATCTTTGGCTTATTTAGGTAGATATAAGGTTTACTGTGCTTTAAGCAATATATTATATATATTCCATGTGCAATATCACATTTACATTAAAATCAGGTTTTCAGGAAGAAAATATATAACAAGGATATTGCCACTTCAGATTGGAAAAGGATTTCTTTATTTAAATATCCAAGATGCTTGGAACAATTTAAAAAATATCACCAAAAATATTTTCTTAAAATCCTGTTCTGGGAAATAAAATGTATGATAATTACTTTAAAAAAATATGTTGCTATAAATCATTAGAGGGAAAGGGTTGATTTCCTTACAATATATGAAATGGAGAAATGGACTGTTTCAGAAAAATTTTATTTTAGGTGAAAAATTGACCTAAATTATTCTTCTCCTCCCAATCTGCAAACAGCTCTTGACTAACTGAGAAAGCTGGTTCTGATGGTTACATGTCCTTCTTCATCAGTGTGCAAATCTTTTAGTGACAGTGTATACTGGAACTCTGAACTTACAGCTACACAGGAGAACCAGCTCCTACCATAGGTCACAGCTGAAGCTCTACAAGAGAAGTATGGAGATGTCAATAAAGGCGAACAATAAACTGGCATGTCTGTCAAAACTAATGCTTAGAAAGAGCATTATTGGTGTACTGTGGGGACCTGTCTTTGCCACGAAGACCTACAAGAGTTCTAATTTCAGCTGTGAAAAAGGCCAGACAAGGCTGTCTGTCCCTGATTCAAACTATGTCATTCTCCAGCAAAGCTGAGTAGGAGTCTAAAATATCTACATGACACAGACTTACGAATCCACTAAATCTATTGTGTTGACCTCCAAGAGGTTAACAAGATCTAGCCACCACACTTTGTGAAAAACCTTGCTGTTTTTACTCGCTGAAGATAAGAGAATGCTGAGTTACTTTGTTTCCAGAAGCATTCATAGCACCTTCCGGTTGAAGTTCTGTGGTTTATATGTATTTATGTCCTGCTTGTTCTACAATTGAAGTGAATAATCCTAAAAGTAATATAATTGAAATGTAGAAATGTAATTCCACTACAGATTAAGATGAACTAAAACCAAATTACTTCTAACTTTGACATTCAATGGGCCTGTAGTACTGTCCACCAATATGGGAGTGCATAATCTAAACTGGATTGCATAGATTTCCTATATAAATAAACAAAACCATATCTTCATTGGCATTGAAAACCCTTGCAGATATTATAATTTGCGTAAGGAAAATGAAGAAGGTGATAATGATGAAGAAGTCCTTCTTTAGAACTGAAATACAAAGACAAGATTAACTGTTAACCATCAGTCATATCAGTCTGCTTCCACAGAACAGGAAGAATTATGTAATACTAAGTCTTCCAGGCTTATTGCAGCGAACTGTTCACTGTCCACCAGAGAACAAACACTTGCAGTATTGTGGTTGTGACTAATGCTTAGAACAGTTTTTCCTGTACAATCTAGGTCATAGCTGCAATATGCTGAGTGTGTCTATAAGTCTTAAATTGGGCCTGGTGAACTTATCTTGGTCAGGTGTCACTGATGAGCTGGAGAAAGCCATGGTCATATACAAATTGAAAATAAACTGCTGTTATTACTCTAAATCAAAGTCTGATTTAGAAACTCCAGTCCTCTCAACAGTGCTTTGTAGGAATTATAGATGTGTCCTAATCTCCCCATAAATATTTGCTTACTAGCTTTGCAAGTCTTCAAAGAATGTACCAATGATTATAATTGGTAACACATAAAAAAGATAAGCAATCTCAGTGAGCCAATTCATTTTTAAACCATAAGTTCTATTATACCCTATTACCTGATAGTTATTGTCATTGGGCTTGCTCCTTCCTTAGGTCTGCCTGAGAAGGACAACATTAGGTGGAACCATTGCTTAGATTTAGGTTCAAGGCTGTTCTCAGAATTTTTGGCATGGACTGAAGGTCAGGCCTCAACCCCACTCGCACGCTAAAACTGATAGGCTCAGTCCTTGCTCACAGCACGGTATGTCCAAGTGCGAGCTAGACTGCTTATCTGCTTTAAAAAACCAAGGTTTTCATACATCTGTGCAAGCTATGAAGTTCTGTTTTCAGGGCCATAGATCCCTACAAACTGTATGGAAACCTTGTAGATGTTCTGATTGGCAGATAGCAGCTAAGAGAATATACACGTTTATAACTCCACCAGAATATTGGGCATTGTCACATATAACAGGGTGTTGTCTACTCATCTCTCTGACTGCCCATATAAGCATCCTTTTCTTGAGTAAATAAGCCTGTGCCATTTTGTATCAAAAATATTTGGAATCTGGTTTCTGTTTCAATTAAATACTAAGCAAAAACCATTTTGAATTTGAAAAATTTCCTTTCAGAGCTCTTTCTGGAGGGGTGGCCATGTTGTTCTGGAAGTACCTTACAGGCTCTACTGATCCTGTGGCTACGGCTACTGACTGTCATTGTCTGACTCATGCTTCAAGACTACTTAATTAGATGAATTCCTTCTTTACCTGTAGAAATCAGCCTGATAATTTTGGGCATGGGCCTCTGCATTGTGTTTTAATGAACGAATCCTCAACCTGTTCCTTTTTTTGCCCTTCCTCATAATTTTTGGCACCATTACCTCTTAATAAGCCTTGTTTCCTCTCCATCTGTTAATGAACACAAAGGGAATTTTACTGCTCAGAAATCTTTTCCCCAGAAAAAATGACAGGGTTTCCACTCTTGATTTCATGAAGAAGGTATTAAGGAAGCTGAGCGAAGTCTTTTTTGTGGCTCTGTCTTTTCTGCTACTTATAAAATGACAGTGAATGCTTGCCTTGGTCTGTTTGCATAACTGAACAAAATAACCTTAATGACTAAAAGAAAGTTAAAAAAATACCGGGTTACACTGTCACCAGAGTTTTGCAGTTTCAAAACTTTTGAAATCATTGCCAAAATTCCTAAGGGGCTACAGTACAAACATGTAGAGGTACATTTCGGTCCTTCATCTATTTTTATGGTCCACTTGTGGACAATTTAACAGCCTCATGAAACCTAATTTGGGAACAAATGGCTTAACCACTCCTACCAGTGAGTAAGGGGGCCACAATTGGTCTTCAGCTGTTCTGAGTGCAGTTGAACAACACTGTAGCAGTTCTTAGTGACCAAAAGTCAAAGTTGACCTGTGACATGAAATATTTTGGAACATTTACTTCAGAAGTGCTGGTATGGTCCTCTTAACATCTTGTGAATTCTCACTTATCCTAGGATAATTTAGTCAAGTTAGACAAACCATGCTACACACAAATAAAAAGTCAGTTTAGATCTGGAACTGTCTTGCCACAAGAGCAGGCCAGTACTGGTCCTGCTTCCAGAAACAACTTTAATCCACATGGGCCAATGCTGAATCCAACAAAACTTGTAGGATACAACAGAACTCAGTGCAGAACTTTTAAGTAGACACTGTAATGTGTTTTCCAGTTGATACCTTGGCATCTCTATTTTCCAGTATTTGGCATTAACTGTAATATCACAGTCTGTCATTATTATTGATAACACAGAGATTATTCTGCTTATAATTTGTTTGCTTTGTTTTTGAAGGTGAATTGAAGTCTGGGCTGCTGGATTTCCTCCTCTTTGGCAGCTTAATTGCTGCTGTGGATCCTGTAGCTGTTCTGGCAGTTTTTGAAGAAGTCCACGTCAATGAAGTTCTATTCATCATTGTTTTTGGAGAATCACTTCTGAATGATGCTGTAACTGTGGTAAGTAAATTATATATCCCAAAGATGTTTGAGCATGGAAGTTTTTTGGAGTTGGTAAGTGACATAAAACACAAATGCAAATGCAGTTTCAGGAGTGCATGTTTTATTTGCCTTTGCTGCTTAAGTAGGCTTTCACAACTTAATGGAATTAGTTCCAGGGATTTTTAGCTAATGTCCTTTGCTGTTATTTTTTAATGCACATATATTTTTTCCATATTTGTGTTATGCCCATAATTTACATGCGTACCTCAGCCAGTGAGAGAGAGAGAGAGAGAGAGAGAACACTCTTCAAAGTGTTTATGCCCTCTCCCTCAGTTTTACTCAGTTTTACTTGATATTTATCAAGCAGATATATAACAAAGAGCCAATTTGGAAAAAAAATGGTGTGACATTTCAGAAAGTTTCTGTCTTCTTTTCTCAAACAATTTTTAATTTAGAAAGTCTTTAATAGACTAAAAGAATCCCATATTTCTACTGATACTTAAATTTTGATTGAGACACCTTTTCTTTTCACACATTTTTTTTCCCAAAATAAAATTGTCAATAGTTTTATAGGTCAGTGCTAGTGGTCAGGGGCCAGGAAGTCCTAAGGCTGTGCAACCACGTTACTGTGCAGCTTCAATTCACTTCTGAATAATTTTCTTTTCCTGCCCCTATCTTCAAGGGAGGGTAAGACATGTTCATGAGGCTCAGTGACTTTTTGCAGCCAAGGAAGCGAAGCACTCCAAGGTCATTGGCAGCAGCCTAACTGTTCACATGAATTAGAAAACAATAGTCTGGCTTCCAGAGAAACCTAATTGCCCTTAGATATCTGTATCATTAATACTTCTGGGGTATTGCCAGAAAGAAATATTAAGATAAACCTCTGATGAACTCAGGTATCAACATCACTGGCTTTCAGAAGGAAAGGAGTTTTTGTTACTGTGAAATGAACAGTCTACAAATAAAATAAAGTTTGATCGTTCATTGACTAGAAAACAGAAGAGTAAGTATGATCCAGAGCTAGAAAGTACAGCCTGTGAAGAACTTTGGAACAGTGGAGTTACTACCTTGAAAAAGGAAAGACTGGAGGACAGAAGAAAGTGGATTGTATAGCATTCTTTAAACATAAATATGTAAAAGACTGCAGTTACAGGAAAAAAGTAACTTGTATACTGTGACTGGGTGAATATGATAAGAATTATCAAGTTTAGCTGCATAAAGAAAAGCTGAGAAAGCCATAGTAAAGCCCTCCTTCTACACTGGAGGAACTAAGAGCAGATTAAATTGGCATGTCTCAAAAATTATGCTCATAGACCTCCTCAGGCATACGTCTGGATAAGGTGAATTCTTTACTTTCTGCTCAGTCACTGTTAGTCAATTATTTAAAAAGTTTTAGCACAATTATTACATTCTCTTCTCTGTTCAACTTATTTCAATTCAGTATCTTGTTATTAGAATCTTACTCTTTTCTTATTAAGTATCTTATTTGTCTTATACATGTGAGTAAATGAATCTTTCAAATACTTGGTTTTTACAGTGAGAAGTGCTTTAGAAAACACATCTATATGTAACAATGCTTCTTGTAAATAGTGGACATGTTGAAGTGAGAAATATAATGTTGTGTATATTGTATGATGGGTTTTTTGGCTTTTAAAATTTTTTTTTTTTTTTTTTATTTTTTGTTTCTTCATCCACTGCATTTCTTTTATTTTGAGAAAATATAAAATTCTCCCTCTAGACAGAATTTCCCTCAGTCAATCACAATTTCAGACTTCATCATGTTGACGCCCCTAAAGAGATTATTTTAATAGGCTCAATTCAGGAGCAATTATTAAATTAGTCTACATTTCTTTCCAGGTGCTGTACAATGTGTTTGACTCTTTTGTTGGAATAGGGGCAGAGAACGTGACGGGGATTGAATGTGTCAAAGGCATAGGTGGGTAGAAGTGAGTTCTGTATCACACAATTGGTGTATGTATGCAGTATTTAAAAAAATATTATTATGCTATTGACAACTGCTATTTTCCAGGCCTTTCCATTATTACTTATATTCACAAACTTGTATGGCATAAGCAAATGTCTTAAGGAAATAAATAAATAAATAAATATTCCTGAATATTTGGGAAACTTAATCAGATCTGTTTTCTTTTGAGGAGACTCAACAGATGTTCTTTTGTTGTGACCACCAAACCTGACAGCTATATATCTTTTCTTTGGATTAAATAGCATATCCTTAATTTCAGCCTATACTCTCTCTGCATTCCAGGAAAGTTGAGACTGCATACAGGCATTGCCACTCCTTATCACTTATCACCATCAAGTAATGTTTGCCAGTAATTATCAAGAAATTTTGCCTGAAAATTTAGTCACTATTTCCCATTCCAAGCATTGCATGAAACGAAATTAACTTACGAATAAATGTTTTAATAGTGACTTTGTCATATTTTATAATATGCTTTTGTAAAACCATTTGTTTACAGAACATGGGAAAAAATAGTACAAAGAAACACAGTGGGTTTGAATAAAAGTAAGATGGTGAGACTTAACAGATGTAGCCTTGTTTTTCTACAGAATGCTATATTCATATACCAAGTGCTCAAAACCTTGATTGTAGGAATGAATTTGACATGTCCTCCAAATTTTTCTGTGATTTACTGGCCATTTGCTGTTCTCCCTCTGGAAGAGAGTAAGTTCAAACTGTTATAATTCTATGGTTTAAGCTGTGTTAGGTGTTTTGTTTTTCAGTGTCATTCTTTGTGGTCAGCCTCGGTGGGACACTGGTTGGCATTTTCTTTGCGTTCCTGCTCTCATTGGTCAGTCGTTTCACCAAGCACGTGAGGATCATTGAACCTGGATTTGTGTTTGTCATTTCCTACCTCTCCTACCTCACAGCAGAGATGCTTTCTCTTTCTGCCATCTTAGCGTAAGTCTCTTTATTACTGCCCAGGAAGGGGATGAGAAGGGAAAGTGGTTTTTAAAAACATTGAAAGGAAAACCTAAATTATATGGGACTATAATATGACATATGGGAGCTATAGAATATGACACTCATGAAGTTTATGCTGGATAATACAATGTTCACACTGCACTAGATTACAGTTTGCAAATACTATCATTCAGCCTTGAAAGCGAATGCAAGTTTTCCAGTATCTGCTAAGCAACATGAGAACTCCTTTGCAAAATACAGACATCACTCCTTCCTCTCTGTTATTAATAATACTTCAAACTTAACAGTTGTCCATTTGTGCTGACATCTTTCCCTATACTTTGAAACTGAAGCAGTATTTTTCTAAGGCACTGTGTGAATGTCACTATTTTCTCTCTCTCTGTCTTGGCTGGCCATTAAGGTTTGCCTGAATGTCGCCTGTTAGGCGCTCGAGTACCTCCGTGGACTTTCTTCTTTCTAGTCTCCATTGATTCCTGGCATACCTTTCTTCTCAGTTTTATTTGTCATGTTTATAGATGATACAGTAAGTGTATTCAGGTTCTGAAAATCTTTCTGCAAACAGATAATTAGTTTAAGATAATGTCTAATGCAAACAAGGTTTAAAAATTTGCATTGAAAGCAGTATGGTAATCTGAAGAGAATTGCAGGCTATTATGTTCTAATGAAATGTTGTCTTCAGGCCTCTTGAGGTCACATCAGCATGTATGTTTGAGATATGCTTTTTACCTAGGGTAGACTCCACAAGTGCTCGTAAATGTATCTTTTCCTAGGAATTAATGGTGGGTTTTTATCACTATGTGACAGGCAGATGGAAATAATATTAAATGTTGCAATGGATATTTTCTGAACAATTACTTTTTTTTCTAGGATAACCTTCTGTGGCATTTGCTGTCAGAAATATGTCAAGGCTAACATATCTGAACAGTCTTCTACAACTGTAAGATATACTATGAAAATGCTAGCCAGTGGAGCAGAAACTATTATCTTCATGTTCCTGGGTATTTCAGCTGTGGATCCAAACATCTGGAAATGGAATACGGCTTTTATTCTGCTGACTCTGGTCTTCATCTCAGTATACAGAGTTATTGGTAAGTGGATGATGTTCTTGTTCTTGTATTGTATTGCTGATGCAATCTCATATTCTTTAGCCCTCTCCCCAGAAAGAATTTGGAGTTCTATGTTTGTTCCTCTTAAAACATTCCATTTATTTTAGTTGAATTTATTGTTGGGTTTGGATTAGAGTAGTAGAGTAAGCTCTACCGTAAGTTCTGTCATATGCTAAAAATATAGCAGGATTTCATTTCTGATGATGTGTGGGCATATGAATAGCCCAGCAGTTAACACAAATCGCTCAGTGCCTAACCTTTGTTGACCCAGCAAATGGAACAGGCAAAATCTCCCAGTAAAATGAACTTTGTTCTTTAACTTGCAGCCTAACAAAAGATGTGACTCTTGTCAGCCATATCTTTCCTTGAGCTCTTTCAATTTTGCACTAAAGATATTGTCTTAAGCTAATGTTATGGTTGATTTCAGGTTTTAGGCACACAGTGATATCAGAGCATACGTAATTACACTGCAGGTTCTCTGGCTTAAGAAATAATTCTCAGGGACTGATGAAAAACTGAGTAAATAAGGCTGTGGCAGGTAGGGATTACCTGCTGTCAATTTACTGGGTTCATATAAGTTTGCAAACATTTCAAAATACCAATGATGATTTGCCCAGCTACGTAGTTCTCCTGTAGGTCTGCTAAAATAGCAAAAAAGGTGTAGAATGAAGTACTTGTTAAGAGTAACACACACAGCAATTTGTGTATATACATACACCTGGGAATAAGTTAAACTAGCTTATTTGCCTGTTTGTCTTGACTTAAATTCAAATGACAGGTCACACATCTATCTAGCTGGCAATTTTCCTAGATTCTGTGTTCTTATTCTGTCTAGAAGCTCCAGCTCTGAATGAAGTGCCTAACTGCTTGCCCTCCTTTTCTAAATAGTCTGCAAGCATTGTTCATTTAGCTGCCTCTCAGTAACTGCCAATGTGCCTGAGGTGTTTAAAAGAGTTTTCCATGTCTTGTCTTTGACACTTTTTGTATTCCTCGAATGAGTGGTACAATCCTGTAATAGATATGATGATAAATAGTAAATATTCAGCAATTACAATAAGCACCCACCCAAAGTAATTGATCCTAGACATTGACAAATTACTAAATACCTGATGATATTGGGCCTTACATAATTGCAGTTCTCATTCCCTGGAGGAGTCAGATTGTTAGCATTTTCAAGGTCCCCTCCTCCAGAGGCTTCTATTGGCACAAGTTCAAAACTCTCTAAAAAGAGAAGAATCTGTTTTGCACTGGTTAACAGCCCTGGCCTGCTGCAGTGGGACACACATGCTGTCTGTGCCAGTCACAGGAGTGGTGAAGCTGTTTTCCTTCTGTATGGTGGGAGCTCTGGGATACACTGAGACAGCTAGAGTCTCAGGTCTCCTGCAGCAGGCAGCATCTCATCTGTAGGTCTGAAGGCAGTGTAAGCATAACTAAACAACCCTTCAGAAGACAATGACTTAAATGTCACTTTCAGTGATTTGCAAAGGGTACCATGGTTACTCCTTAAGTCAGTGCTCTTTTAATCCATTTCTGTTAACTGGCCCTGTGCATATCACAGTGCTAGAAAATCTATTCTTTAATAACGAAACTCCAAGGTCAGCACATGGCAGAAATTTCTCTGGATTGCCTGTGCCAGAGGGCAGCACTCTCAGAAGAGCTGCTGCCCACAGAAGCAGCGTTGCCTAATTCCTTTGTCTCGATGTAAAGAGAAGGCACCGTGTGGGCAACATGATAAGAGGCAGAAGTTGGTGGTGCAGACTGTTGTAAAGGCAGTCTGGTGGCACCATTTCTGTTACACACAGCTGGGATATTGATGTTCCATAAGGGTATTTCCAGAGATGCTGACATTTGTTTGTTACAGGTGTCATTATACAGACGTGGATTCTTAACCGCTACAGAACTGTCCAGCTGGAGATTATAGACCAGGTGGTGATGTCCTATGGTGGACTGCGAGGAGCAGTTGCTTTTGCTCTTGTTGCACTGCTGGATAAGGATAAAGTGAAAGAGAGAAACCTGTTTGTCAGCACAACTATCATTGTTGTGTTTTTTACTGTTATATTCCAGGTAATTTAACTTCATAAGCATGCTTCTTGCAAGGAGAAGGAGTCCCCAAAAAGTACTGAATGCTTAAAGCAGTTCTCAGCTGAAGGTTGCATATTGTTTCACTGAACTGAAAGCATAATTGAATTTGTAATTTTAGTAACAAAGATCCTATTTTATGTTTTCATATGGGACCACATGGGGCAAAACACAATTTCCTCTGTGCTAAAAATTATTCAGTCTTAGCTGCTTGGTATTAATAGTGCCAAGTTAATATCTGATTAAACATCCTTCACCACATGTGAATAACCATAGGGAGCACTGCTTTTAATGGGCAGATACAGCCATTAAGCTGATCCACCTGAGCCTCAATCCTTGTTTTAAAATATAGCAGCAAGCAGTGGGTCAAGAAAATATCTAACATCCAAACAAAATAGCACTTTCTGGATGAAAAACAGTAATTTAAATGAGAATATGACAGTAGATAGTAGCTTGCAATAGTTTCTGAAGCGTATTACAGAAAGTTTAGTTGTGTTCACATATTCCTGATTTGTAGAGAAAATACCACGTTCAGTGGCATAGGAAACACTTCTACTACTTCCACTACCATATTTTTCCTATAGATGGTATATTTTTCCTTTCTGCTGTTGTCTTTTCAAACCTTTGTAATAGGAGCTGAGGTCACTGAATTATTTTATCTTCTAGAAGGAATAAAAATCAACTGAGAAAGTATGAGAACCACCAAATAACACAAAAATGTGCTTTATTTCTGTTTAACCAGCTGGAGGAAAGTCTAAGAGAACTTATGAGTATTTATTGTCATGTTTCAATCCTTAGGGACTGACTATCAAACCTTTGGTACAGTGGCTGAAAGTGAAGAAAACTGAACACAGAGACCCAAAACTGAATGAGAAACTTCATGGCCGAGTAAGATATTTAAAAAAAAAGCTCATAGTATCTTTTGGATTTTTACAGAGCACCTTAAGAGAAAAAAAAAGTTAATGAAAATGTCTTTTTTAAGGGAGTAGGCTATCAAATTTAAAGAGCAAAATCCTCCAAACATTTCAAAAGTTATTTCTAAGTAGCTGTTTCTCTTTGGTTTGAGTCCTGTGAGAGGATATTCATATGAAAGTTCTGGTCTTTCACTTGATAATTCAATTGGGGCTGGGAGTACTGGGGAAAACAGCACAGATGGAATATACTTTTTCTCTTCATCTTAAAGAGGAGAATGATTGATGATTGCTGGGAGAAAACATGTAAAAAAATTATTTTCTCAAAAACTGTTAATTTTCGGAAAAGGTATGAAAGCAGGCTTTGTAGCTTGCATATTACACAGAAATACAGTCTGCTGCCCAGTACAGAATAATTATATGCTGAAATTCCAGATTAATGACAACAGTTTTAATTCAGTGTGAATGTTGTGTGTCCCTGGATTTCTTTACCCTTTTAGCATAGTTTGAAACATAAACTCTTCCAATTCACTTTCACAACACATTATAAAGTTTTCATTCAGTAAAAGAAAACATAACTTTTCAATATAAATATAGGTTAAAGGATAGAAGACTATAAGACATCATAGAATCATCAAGGTTGGAAGAGATCTTCAAGAACATCCTGTCCAATCATCAACACATCACCACCATACCCACCCCTAAATCATATCCCCAAGTGCCACATCCAGACAGCTCTTGAACACTTCCAGAGACAGTGACTCCACCACCTCCCTGGGAAAATTATTCCAGAGCCTAATCACATTTTCAGTTAAAATTTTTTTTCTGGTATCTAATCTGAGCCTCCCCTGGCACAACTGAGGCCCATTTCCTCTTGTCCTTGCACTTGAGACATGGCAGAAGAAGCTGATCTCCACCTGGCTACTCCTTCCTTCCAGGCAGTTGTAGAGAGTGAAAAGGTCTGCCCTGAGCCTCCTTTTCTCCAGGTTAAACACCCCCAGCTCCCTCAGCTGCTTCTCACAGGGCTTGAGCTCCAGACCCTTCCCCAGCTCTGTTTCCCTTCTCTGGACACGCTCCAGCCCCTCAATGTCCTTTCTGAATTGAGGGGCCCAGAATAGGACACAGGGTTAAAGATACAGCCTCACCAGTGCCAAATGTCAGCTGTGCTGTTCCAAACCTAGCACCTGTATATTCTGCAGTAAATCATTCCAGTGTTCAGAGTGAAATGTTAATAAGCATACACAGAAAAAGGCCAAGTTTTACCTGCAGCTGCCTTGTTTTGAATCAAGAATTATATGCCTCCAGATTTCTATCAGTCATCTAATATATTCAGTATGAAATTTTGCCCTAGATATTTAAAAATAATGGTGCCTACTTCTACTCTGAGGGGAGTATCACCTCCTGAAACATCTAAAAAGAATCACTAGGGAAATTGTTCAACTGAAATAATCACCTACACTAATAGTGGCAGATGTACTTCATAGGGCAGGAATGGAGACGGTAAAATGAGTCATAAAAGTTTTTAAAATTGAATGTGAAAGTGGGGATTTAAGTACCTTCTTGTTGAGACCTTTGTAATTTAAGAATACTTAGTGAATTTACAAAGAACTGGTTAGAAAGTTCAGGACCTTTGAAGAAAAGCTTATAGTAGTTAGCACTTCTGTAAATGGGAAAAAAATTTAACAGCCATAAAATTATTCAGTATAGTCACCTGGCCTAAATTGAAATAAATTGAGCTATTTTCTAATTATGCTTTTTTATTTCTGTAAATATATTAATTCCACTCTCACTTTCCTAGGCCTTTGATCACATTCTTTCTGCTATAGAAGACATTTCTGGACAAATAGGACATCATTATCTGAGAGACAAGTAAGTAGTAACCAATTTAGAATTTTGAAATACTGCAAGGGAGTATTATCGGTACATTATAACTTATTAAGTCTGTGAGCTTAGGGAAAGCAAGGATGCTAAATGTAGTTAAAGAAGTCACATACTGAAAATACTGAAATACAGCAAATATCAAAACAGTGTATTTTTGTCCCCTTAGAAATATAATCTTTTCCTTCTCTTCCACAGTTCAAGTTATGCCTTTGCAGTTGCCTCAGTTCACATACAGGACTTGTTCTCTCAAGATTAGAGAACTGACTATTTGCACAAGTTTTCACCTGGAATGTTAATGTTGTTTTTGTTTTGTAATACTACATTTCATTAACACTATTTATGTGTGGAGGCACTAAAAAACCTCAGCTATAACTCTGCTAGCCATTTCTCCTATCTCCACAAGGATGTGCTCAACAACTCTGAAAGTTATGGCAGAGGGTGCTCTGAAATTGTTCTGACAGTTTCAGCCTGTTAGTCTGAAACCAATAATGAACCATCCCCTCTGTCTATAGTTGATTCATCTTGAGAGAAGCAGAATTACTCAGCTCCTTAATTTCCTTTAAAGTACATGTGCAGTGTCACCTTTGTGATGGACACACTTCCATACCTAGATGAATAAATCTAGACATCCTTAAGAGTGTTATTTCAAGTTGGGTTATTCTCTCCCTGCAGTTAGGTCATTTCATAGGTGCAAACAGTCACAGTTTTGACCTGCTGACCTCTTGTTGACTCAACATGCCAATTCCAATCCAAAAGCCATGTGGTTGTGTTAGTTTTCTGCAGAGCACACCCCTAATTCTTTCTGAGAAGATGAGTCTGTTAGCTTAGGTTTAGCATTATCATGCAAAACAATACAATTCCTAGGCTGAAGTTAGCTTGTACTGGAACTCAAACAGAATTGCTTACCTGCATCCAGCTATAGAGACAATCTCCTTCCTTTCCTTTTGCTCCTCATTCATTTATGCAGTGAAGAATTTTCCTGAGGCACTCCAGATCTTCTTTCTTTTGGTCTAAGTTTGTAGTTTATTTTTTGGGAATAAATTTCAGTAGGCTATATATAATATAGACAAATACATCTCCAGATTTGATATATTGCCTCCAAGATGGAGCTATATTTTTAAAGTGGCAAATTAGCATGGGACTTCTTGCACGTCAGAAAGTAATCCCCTCTGGTAAGAACAGAAGGAATAGTTTGATGTAGCTTCATGGTTGAGTATGTGGTTTAATGACTAATGTATTTTGAATGAGACCATCTTCTTTTGGATGATCCTGCCTTTTGGACTCTATGTATATGAAAATGCTGCTTCCATAAAGAAATGGCAACCCTTAGCATCCTCACTGATGGGCTCAGGTGCGGTAGCCTGAATTAGAGCCTACTGGTCAGATGTTCTGGCCAGAGAAGAGGAATAGCCATCAATTATGTGCATTTAACACAAGGTTCAAGCAATCTGAATCAAAAGCTGTAAACTCAAAATAGCCATTGGGTGAGACGGATAGAGTCACTCTGAGAATAGTCTCCAAAGATGCCTCATGCCCTTCAGATGAAGCCTTTTATCTTTTAGACCCTAAACATGAGAGATACACTACTATCAGACAATCTTGGAAGTGTAAATAATTTAAAATACACATGGCTACTGTCCCCAGAGCAGAGTACATCAGTGCCATGAATAAGGACCTGGTAGAGCTTCTGGAAGGGCACTGTTATTCTGAGTTGATTTTCTACTCTGGCTGTCCTACAATACACCCGGGGAAAAGCAGATTACTTTCCCAACAAGGGAAGAAAATTAAATATAATCAGAAGTGGAAAAATAAGGTAGCATGATCTCCCAAAGTATAAAATGTGTCACTGGCTCTGAAATGGGATACTGTAATCATAACACTCTTGTAGCAGTGTTGGGTGGGTGAACTGAATAAATGCTTTGTGACAGCTGCATAAGTCTAGAGCAGGCTTTTCCTTGACTTTCTTTACATGCTAATTGAAAAGCTTCAAGACACAAATCCCTCACATTCCACTCTTCACCCTTTCTTGAAGTGTTAAAAATATAATTTATGCTAAATTAAAAATGCTTTGAAACTAAAAATGCTTGTTGCCATTAACACAGTTTGTTTAAATTATCAGGTGGTCCAATTTTGATAGGAAATTCCTCAGAAAAATACTGATGAGAAGGTCTGCTCAAAAATCAAGAGACCAAATCCTTAATGTTTTCCATGAGCTCAACCTGAAGGATGCAATTAGCTATGTGGCTGAGGTACTTATGAACACTTGTTGACATATTATAGCATCATTTGGAATTTCATTTTTTAAAATTTATACTATAACCTAAAGTTGATATATTGCAGGAGATGCCTAAAGTAAAACTATTTCCATGTCAGCTCTGCTTTTTGCTTTTTTTAATTTTTTTTTTTAATTTTTTTTTTTAATTATTAAATTTTTTATTTTATTTATGTGTTTTGAGTGTCAGTATTGCTGGTTTGAGTAGCTGTAGCTCTCAATATTGTGCCTGATTGCCAAATGCTAGTATATTGTACTTCAGTGTACATTTCTGTTGTATTTTACTGAATGTCTTTGTTTTTATATTCATTACATGACAAAAAACCCTGTAATTCTGGAGGGATGTTGTCTTTCTAAATGTGTCAACAGGGTCTGGTTCCCACAGGATAGTGGTTCTATGTGATGACAAATCTGAAAATCTGATTTGAGGAAGGTCACTTTCAAATGATGTGCATATATGGCCAAAGTATGGATCTGCTAATCTCAATCTGCCAGATTACTGTAACATGCACAATAAAAAAATAGAGTGTTACTTTAATTCAATGGAATCATAACCACTCCCTTCCAATTCAATAATTAGGGTTAAATACGCTACAAGTATCAATTGCAATCAAAGAATCGTGAAGTTAGGGAAACTTTAGACTTGCAACAGGATAAATTTTTATATGAGATTTAAAGAAAGTTTCTGACCTTCTCTAGGAGTACTGCAACAGTGTTGCCCAACTGTGTAAAAATCCCTAATTTTCCTCAATATGAAAATACAAACAGCCATGAATGCACAGTATCGATACAGTGTAGTTTCAAATGGAATATTTTTAAAAGTGGTCTTTGAAATAATATTCCATGTCCATAATCTCTAATTGAATTAATTTATTTTCCCACTTTGGTGATATATCAGTCAATTTCTTTAATTTAAATAAAAATCGAGCTACAGCCAGGCAGTCTTCTTCCTAAGAAACATATAATTTTGGAGACTGAATTCAGAAAACAAGATGAAATTCAGAAATTATGTTAGCATGGGAAATGGACAATAGTTCACAAGACAAGCAAATTCTTAAATTCTTCCTTTTCAGATTTTGTAAATTATCCATTTGGTTTTTAGACCATCTGAGCTCAAGAACTAATTTTCTTTATTGTGACACTTTCTGGGTCACACCTCAGAGGAAGAAAGTTGGATAATGACTTTGAAATGGATGACCATGAAACTCGTGTTCAGATTCATTGCTGAATTTGTTCAGTAGATTCATTGCAGTGTTTGTTCTCTTTAACAGATGTAAAGGGTTTTATAGATCACTGACACATGTAGATTTAGGATCAGAATTTTTACCCAATAACGTCTTTGATCCCATATGGTAAAGAGAGATGATTAAAAGTTAGTTTAATAATTTTTTCGGAGACAAAACACAAGGGAACTGCTTTTAGTTATCTTTGTCCAAATGCTATTTGTGTATATTGTTTCTTGCAGACAAATTATATTGGGCAAATGTCTACTGAGCTGATAATAATAGAAAAAGAAATAGAAAGTTCTCCAAGTTCTACAGAAGTTTTGAAACACATTTTCTTCCAGCAGAAAATAATTATGAGTTGTGAATCCTAAAGTAATTTCTCAGTTTAATGATACACTGCTTTAATAACATTTTCTTTACTTTTCAATTTTCAAATTTTCATATTTGAACTAATATCTATGCATTACAAGCTGATATTGAAATTAAAGCCATTTCTTCCAGGACAAGTAAGGACTTGCCTCCCCCAGCTACTCTCTTCTTACTTGCAAGAAATGGAGGAGTTTAAAAATTATTTTATATCTTTTTCTTTGTTCAACTCTGCTGCTGTGCTGCATCTATATAAAAAATAAGAGTTGAGAGAGTTCAGTCTCAATCTAAGTAAAGTCCTTACAGTTGAGAGGGGAGAACCTAAGACAAGAAAAATGAAAATAATCCACAGCAACTGAAGGGAAGTGACTTAAAATACTCTTGGTCCATAACTTGTTCTGCTAAAATTCTTTCACTGATAATATTGTCTGATGTATTCAACTTGATTTGAAAAGAAAGTCAGATTCACTTAAGAAAATGGATGGGACGATGTTCTCCCAGAATTCAATTTTATAAAGCTCAAGATTTCTGCCTGCAGAGGCAAGAGTGTATTTCTTAATAGCATTGGTAACTCACATACTGTGATATGTTTGTGGGCTACCACAGCAAAAAAACATTTATTTGTTTTGCTCCATGAGTATGAAAATGTAAACGGAACACAGTGCAGCTGAAGAAACATAGATAAAATCTCTGTTCTGCAAGGGAGATGATTTTTCTTTATTCTCACTGTTTAAAATCTAGAGACCTGCTGTGACTTAAAACTGTAGATGTTTCCAGCCAGTGTAACCACAATGTCACTCAACAGATACCTTTTAGCTAAGCAAGAGATTGCTTAAGGTGTAGGGAAAAGCATGAAGACATAAAACTGAGCTTTTCCAGCAGTTCACTTCTAAGACACTAGTTTTAAGACTGGAAAAAAATCTCATCTCTTCAATACCTCGTCTTGTCATGCCATAACCTATTAGTACTGTAGATTTCTATCACCACTTAATATTTGCTGCTTCCAGTCTGGTAGAGAACAGAAAACATAGTGTTGTGTCTTTGAAAATGCTACTGATAGTGTGGTGATATGTTGATACATGAACATCTGTATGTATATCCCTATGCTCTGGGTTTGCAACATTGTGAAAAATAACACTGCGAATCTACTGAGGCACAGGAAATCATTCCTCTCCAAAATCAATTTCTGAGAGTGGAATAGAATTTCTCATTGCTTTGTTTGTTGGAACAATGTCATAAAACCAGAAAATGGTTTTTATTTGTTACCTAGATAGAACTCCTCCCATGCTTCTTGTGCCATTTGCATAAATACAGTCTCACAAATTATCTGTATTCTGATGCACATCTTGTCCTAGGTTTTCTACAGCTGTAATATGTCTTGTTTTTTTTTCTGTGACCAGGGAGAACGTAGAGGTTCGCTGGCATTTATACGTTCTCCAAGTACAGACAACATGGTAAATGTGGATTTCAGCACTCCACTCCCAAGCACTGTGGAAAGCTCTGTCTCTTATTTATTGTAAGTAATGTGGACTGACAGGGTGGTATATGAGAGGAAATTGAAACATTGTAAAAAAAATTGAAAAATGCAAGTTACAGGTGCTTCAGTCACTACTTTTTTGAACTTTAATTAATATGGGTATATAAGGATTTATAATGTTGTATTTTACACACGGGTTTTTTCGGTAAAAGCTGGTAAAATGAAGTAGACATTAATTTTAGAGTTGCTTCACTTGCCTTTGGTTCACCAACTGTTATATACAGGGCTAGATTAGGATATTTCTGTGTTTGCTCCAGAAAAAGTAAGGAGATAGGCAAGGAAAAAAAATGTCCCTTCCCAAACTTTTTGATGAATCTGTCACTGAACAGACCATGTGTCATGAAATTAATGAATGCTACATCCCCCTGAAAGACAAAAACCGATGATTTTTTCACATTTCCCATCAGGCATTTACTCACCCATTGTCATTTAGCCAGTTCATACTCTTCTTTTTTTTAAAAAATTTCATCTTGTTTTTTATTCCTCATTTTCCTATTCTTCCTCTTCAACAATCACTGATTTTAAAAACTATGGTTTGTGTTTTTCTTCAGGAGAGAAAAAGCTGGACCTGTCTGCCTTGACATGCAAGCTTTAGAGCAGAGGAGGAAAAGTATCCGGGACACAGAAGATACCCTCGCTCACCACACCCTACAGCAATACCTGTATAAACCCAGGCAGGAGGTGAGAGCAAGGGCTAGAATTGGACTGTCTTCCAATCTAAAACTAAGAGGAAATAGGAACCAAAACTTGCAAGTGAAACCCAAAAGGAGAGAACCCACTGCAAAATCCGCATCCTTGAAGAAGACTGGCTCTTTGTGTGATTTCTCATTTAAGAATATGGCTTTTTAAAAGAAACAGTGCCTTTGAAATCACTGGGGCCAATGGAATACAGAACTGTGTCCAGAAAAGGTTCTGATGAGGATTAAATAAAGTGTATCAGCTAAGTGATTCAGACACTTATAGGGAGACAATATACTCTTACACACTTAAAATTCCTAGACTTGTTTCATGAAGAAAAAAGTAAAATGGGAATTTCATTAATGCCTTCAGACTAGTCTTTAGTTCTTTCTTATGGAGTTGTTTACATTTTTGTGACAGATTGAATGCATTGATTCAGGGCTTTCATCTGTATTTCTAAATAAATGAATATTGTCTTCCCTTCCTGGCCACAGCACAAACACCTGTACAGTCGACATGAGATCATGCACAGTGAAGATGACAAACAAGACAAGGAGATTTTCCATAGGACAATGAGGAAGCGCTTAGAATCTTTCAAGAGTACCAAACTAGGAATAAACCATTCCAAGAAGCTCAATAAAATCCACAAACGAGACCGGGGCCAAAAAAGGGTAAAAATACTTTCGGAAGGACCCAGATGTAGGCAGGCACCTAATTAGTGGGAAGGGTAGGGAGGATTCTGAAGGGTCCTATGTCCTGCATTTCTCTCTGTCCTACAGAATTTCATGAATTTAGAGGACCTAATTAGTAAGAGATTAATCTAGGAGGTTTAAACTCAAGGGGCTTCTTCTCACATTCTGCGCTTCTCTATGCTTTGGGACTCTTCTTCTGGGTGAGAGATTTCTGATCACTTGGAAAACAATAGACCCTGAACCATGCTACTACACTGTGGGGAAATTTTGCAGGATACAGGTAGCAGAATAGCTCTATAGCATGGAGCATTCAATCAAGTTTGTGTGAAACTAAGAGGGAACACACACCTTTAAAAGATCCAAACTTTCTTTTCTTACTCTATCTGTACACACTTCAAATGTAGGTGGGAAATTAGTGGCATCAATATTGAGTCTGAAACAAAGATTATACTGGATTTCAGGGTCATTCTGCTGGACTCATCATTTCAAAGGGTGTCACTGCCATTGCTATCTGACAACAATAGCATTTTTGGTCACTTTTTGCTTTCTTTTCAGAGAAATAGCAGTGTCATACCAAATGGAAACATTCCTTCAGAAAATCCAGTACAAGATTTTACTTTGAAGGAAAAAGGTAAAAAGACCCTTAGACTGTTCTCATTAACTGCATTTTACCAGCTACATTGCCAGTAAAGCATCACTAAAAGATTTTGTGATATGCCACAGCAAATCTGACAGTAAAAAGGGACTTCTAGTGATAGTTCAGAACTTGGAGTACTGATCTGCTTCATGCTTAAATGCAGTGTTTAGAAGTTGTTTTTTTAGGAATCTGGATGACAAACAAATTCTTAATTGACCTTTTTGCTCACATTTTAAAAGTATCATATTTATATTCTGCAAACAAAACAATGTAGTGGCTACAATACAAACGAACTTTCAGCCTCTGTTTGGATAAGGTACACAGAGCTGCTAACTTTTTTTCATCACAGCAGGATATGTCTGCCTAAGACATCAGCCATATAGAATTCAGTAGCTGAGATGGCATTCTTATCTGAGTTAGAATCCAGTCTTAGAAGGGTCTGAATCAGATTTGAGGCTAAGCAAGCATGATATTACTCAAGGTGGGCATAGCTTTGGGAGAAACACACAGTCAGAGGTCAGTTCCAGCACTGCTTCACCTTTCATGAATGGATCTATCACATGGGTCAGGCTTGGAAGTGTAATTGGAAGCTGACCAGCCCTAGGACTATCCCTAGCAAAAGTTGGTTCTGAACATAAAGCCCCAAATTCTTTATTGTCTTAGCCATTTTTTTTTAATTGGTGTCAGTCTTGGCAAGATGTGATGGGTGCTAACACATTTGTTATACAATTGTAAAACAATACATGCCACTTCAAAACTGAAATGTGGTTAAAAGGCACTGAACTAACTTTGATTTGTGTTCTTCCCTCTGTTTATGCCTGTAACTCCTTGATCTTGAAAACAACTCAAGTAAAATTGAAATTAAAATAGAGGGATTTATCTTTTTTCAGTAGCTCCAAGCAAATATATTTTTTCTTATGCATTTTCTTTGCATCATTTACTGAGGCCTATTTTTGTTTGACTGAGAGTGACAGTACAGGCCAGCTCCCCAAGTGTAATATTCTAGAACAACTTTGCTTGGGAAGAGCTTTCCGAATTCTTATTAGTAGGTCATTCAATAATGTCTTACTAAAGAACTCTGCATATAGATTTCATCATCTACTTAAAAACCAAATAGTTTAATTGGAAGACAGTCTTAACAAGTGGTTTAGCAGCTACTGCAAAACTTATTCTACTGCAGTAAAAGCAGTAATGACCTCATTAGGTTTGAAACTAGTCATTATATTAATGCCAACCTGTGTCAAGTGATGAAAATCCTTGTTAAAGATGTATTTTTGAAAACCATGACATCATCAAACCAGCAGGAAATAACATTTTCGATCAGAACTGATACAAATGTCTAATGAAATTGCATTTTCTTTTTTTCTCCCCTAGATTTGGAGTTTTCTGAGTCAGAAGAAAATAATGATTATGAGACTTTGCATCTAGGCAAAGGAGTTGATTTCCTGGCTAATGTGACGAAGCAAAATTTCACAGATAATCCTGCTGGTAAAAATATTTTTTACCTACAAAGGTTTTTTTGCTCCTCAAATATAACAAAACATACTATAAATGTTGATGAGTTAGCTGTTGTTTTTTGTTTGTTTGATTGTGGGATGTGTTCAGTCTCAAAATACATTTGCTTAATATTAATGTTAACATAAAGATTTTTGGATATCTGGAGGTGTGGAGAGCATCACATTTGAAACTGACAGCAGTTGTGAACATGACTACCTAGACCAGTTTTAAAGTCACTAATTATTTCTAGCAGCAGTAAAGGTTACTTTAAAATTGTCTTACTTCACAAGACCAGTCCTCTGGAATTGTTTTTCACTTGCATTGGGACTTTGTTGTGATAAATTTTGTTCTTATTTCAGGCAAGATTTCTCCTTTTATATTCACAATCCCGTCAGATCCTTACAGGCTTATATCAGTCACTGGAAAGGGCAGATTTGCAGCATTTCTGGATCCATGCCCTTGATTTCCAGCCCTGAAAGACTCCAAAATATCAGATTGGAAGTTTATAACTACATATAACAGAAACCATATCATAAGACTTATGGTGTATTTCTCTTTAGCACTTCTGTGTTTACATTTTTTCAGCATGCCACTGCTTGCTTCATGTGTAATTGGTGTCTGCAGTGAAGAAAAACAGTTGTGCCCATACTCTTGTGGCAGACACCCTTAAATGCAGTTTATGCAGGACACTGTTTCATGACAAATTCTTTATACTCTGAGTATGTATAAAGACACCCAGAAATAAGTGGATGGCAAGATGCAAAATGTTTATGTAAAAGCTTGTCAAACTTGATAACTGTATGAACAGTTAGATACAGTAAGATACAGGCTCCTGTATCTTACTTTTGACTGTTTCATGGCCTGCTGTAGCT
The DNA here is from genome assembly GCF_029582105.1 of Oenanthe melanoleuca. Classification (NCBI taxonomy): domain Eukaryota; kingdom Metazoa; phylum Chordata; class Aves; order Passeriformes; family Muscicapidae; genus Oenanthe; species Oenanthe melanoleuca. Next base: position 92,608,840 of record NC_079335.1, read on the forward strand.
ACCTCAGACTCATCTATCATATGGAGTGGTGAAGGTTTTTTTTTCACATTTTTCCCATATCTTATTTATTTTTTATGGATTTGATTTTAATTTTATGCAGCTATTTTATGCTGTGCTTTTTTTTTTTTTTCCTTGCTTACCGCTTGTGGACTGATTATTTTATTAATTTTATTTTTTATCTCATGATATCCCTAACATAATTGCAAATTTGATGTGACAACCAATTTTTGTAATCCAATATATGGCTAGCAATAACCAAGGTATATGTGTGTGTAATGGTCTGTGTACTGGCTTAGTCACACCCATGCCAGTGCATCAGCCCATTTTTTCCAAAAGGCTTTTATAAAGCATCTGGCTGCTTATCAAGAAATTATTTTAATTACTTTTATTTGTCACTCGTGAAATTTTTTTTTAGGAATTGATAACCCAGTATTTTCAGCTGATGATGACCAAAGCGTCTACATGAAGTTCTCACCATGGTTATCTAGTGAAGACACTGTGGTGCCATCTCAAAGGGCCCGAGTGCAGATCCCATACTCTCCAGACAACTTCAGACGGCTCACTCCCATCCGGCTCAGCAATAAATCAACAGATTCCTTCCTGCTAGCAGATGGCCCGGAGGAGCGACCCAGATCTTTTCTCCCAGAATCAACACATATGTAATACTTTAAAAGATATTACACCTTTACCTTTTAACCAGACTTCTTTCCATCCTGAGAAGTAAACTTATTTTTCTGTTTTTTCTTCTTTCAGAAAATCTCTTTCTTTCCTGATTTCTTTCTACAACTAAACATCTTTTATTTCTCTCCAACTTAATTAATAAAATGTCTTCCTATTTTCCTTCTGCAGAAGAGCTGTTCAACTATTTGGGGTCCAATGCCTTGCTACTTTTACAGCAGATAAGGGTCCTTCTGTTTGTTTTCACTTGAATATTTTAAATGTCAAGAAAATAGTATTCCAAATACCAGAATATTGGGTGTACATTTTCAAGAGGCTTCAGGTTTCCTCATTAGCCAGTCCTAGTTGATAAAATTGGTACCTGAATTCTCTAAAAGAAATAGAATTTTTTTAATTTGTTGCTAAGAAGCCTTGAGTTAGCTGTGAACATTTGTCCAGATTATTTATCCAGTGTCCAGGAAGCAAAAATGCCCCACTGCTACAATACAACTATTCAGTGACATTACTGATGTACCATCAAATTACATAACAAAGGGGTTTAAAATTAATCATGTTTACTAGAATGTGTCAGAGTCTCCTTGTGGTGATAATTGCACAACAGAATTGTGGAGAAGCAGAATTCCATTTAGACCTCTATCCTTAAACTGTGAATTTATCTTAATCCTTGCCTTATTTTTAAACTAGAAGAAGCCTTAGCTTCCCTGTTGCAGCAAATAACTTGTTGCTTCTAATGTGTTAGAGGCTTAAAACTGAATTGACTCTGGGTTTAAATTAATATCCCAGTTGCCCTTTAACTTCTGCTGTGTGGAAATTTCCCACACCATAAAATTTGCCTTCATTTTTATGATCAAGTCGGGCAGTGCTTCAAACAAGGTGAGTCAGGTCCACAGTTCAGATATTATAATTGAATAGAACACAGGGCACTGCAGGGATTGTGCAATGAAACGCAAAAGTCAGTGTCATTGTGAATACACTTTTGTAGAATCCATGGTCACAAATATATGTCTTAGTGTCCTCTCTACATCAACAAAAAAAGTAAGTTGAAAGTATTTAGCTGGTTGATGAAACTTTGTTCAGACAAATGCCTCAGGCTAAGAGACAATATTGTTAATTTTGACATAAGAAGAATTTCACAACCCCTTGAGAAGAAATAGAAAAGGAAGTTCCATTTTTCTTCTGTTCTGGCTTCTATCCCTTCAGAAGATGTGCTAGTTCAATTAATAATTAGAGGAAGCACATCACTTTCCTTACTGGAGTGGCCTGTAGGTCTGTGTTTGGTTTCAGTACTCAATTTCTTTATAATGCATCTTTGTTTATTTTTTAAATGATATTTTAAAACAAACACTGGATTAGTTAAAGGACTGTGAATTACAGTCCAATATTCTGATTTAAAGTGTGAACAATGAGCAGCATCCCAAAAGGAAAATTTCACCTTGACACTTATCCACATTGAAATTCTCTTCAGCTTTTTCCCCCACTGAGAAAACTGTCACAGAATATTGTCATATGACCTGCAGAATATTTTCTTGCTAGCCTTTGTTCCTTTGCTCTTTTCCTTTGTTTAATTGTTTTATTTATAATTCACCTAATTATTAGGAAGTGGTATGTTGTGCTGGGTGTAAGTTCATTTATGGATATCTTTGATATTTCAAAATCACTAGATTTTTGACTGCTGTATTTTTAGTAAGTGTTAGAAGTTAGATTTCCCAACCTAATAAACATGCACCTTGATTACAGTCTGAAACAGTCCTCTGAATGATCTCCTTAACAAACTTCTCTCAATGGGAGAATGATACTAAAATTTCAATTAAAGGGTTTTAAAAAGCTATGGAAACTGGAAGCTAAGAGTGGAAATGTTAAGTTTCTCTATATACCTAATGTATACAAAAAACTGATCATAAGTTCTGATCAGTAAGAAATTGTCTCCCTGGAGTCAATCCCTCTGCTACTTGATTGAAGGAGTACAATTTGTATCAAAAATTTCTGAAATATTTCCTTACTGAGCATTAGGACTGTTCCAAGATAAAGATTCACCTTAGTGACCAGATGATGGCTCCATCTCCTAACTATTTGAAACAAGCAGTTGTTCATCCTAAACAGTGAGCTAAGTTTTGCCTGACATTCAGCAAGGATAAAAAGTTTAATTAACTCACTTCAGGTTGTCCAAGATAGAATTTCATACAGGGTAGAGTTCTTCAGGGAAAAAAGAAATCTTAAACCACTCACTTTCATAATGCTTTCATAAAAATAGCCAAAAGCAAAGCCAATAGCCATTATACTAGCAGATAAAGTGTGTACAAATAGAAAACAAATGTTTCTATTTAATTGTGCTCCCAGGTGATATGGACCATGACGTTGAAATGACGGAATACTCCTCTTCAGATGATCAACTAAACCAAAATGGAAGTGTTTCAGTGAATCCCCTCCACTTCTTCCCCTCTTGTCTTCAAATGCCTTGGACACAAAACTATTCTTCATTGGAGAACAGAGGGAATATATCTCTTTCTGCTGTCTCTGAGTACATTGCTTCCTGTGACCCAAATGTACCTGATCTCTTCTGGGAATCAGGTACAGATATGAATAACAAAGAGACAGTAAACTCAGGTTATTGTTCTGAAGTTAGCTTCAAGTCAGAGAATTCACAAGATGAGAATACTCTGCTTATGTTCGAAGGGCTGGAAGACTCTTACATGAAGGAGCCTCAAGAGAAGAAAATGTTGCTTGATGTAGAAGCGAATTACAGGTCTGCTGCAGCCAGACGTGTACAAAGCCGACGTTCTTTCCACAGGCCAAAACCTCTGCATCACCCTAAGCTTCAGAAGCTGGCATCTCTTCCAGCATCTTGCCATGTCCCTCCACATTCCTTGGAACAGGAGGAAACACAGTTGTGAGCCAGGACTTAATTGAATGAAGAAGATGAACAAAGGGCTTTTATAAAAATAGAGAGCAACCTCTTGGTTCGTAGGATTTGCTCTAGGATGAATTCAGATGGAAAGGGAGGGGGGTCCTGTGATGTCAGAAACACTGGAGCTTTTCTGCTGCACTTACATTTTTAAGTTCTTATTCATAATGAAAGGGTGCATAGTGAGAGGGAACTATGACTCCTTGTTATTTTTTCATGTAGACTGTTACAAATAATCTATTATTTTTGGAGGGCTAAACCATTAATCTTTTCAAATGGTAAATCCTTGGTGTTTCTTTACACAGAGATGGTTTATTATGCCATTATGCCATAAATACATTTAAAGGAATAGGCTGCATTTGATGCTTCAGTAATGGAATTAAGTATTTATGCTATATGAAATTAAAGTAGGAGAAGCCAATGGTTAGCCTCTTCCCTGCTAAGTCTACTCTGATTGAAATGGATCAGTGCCTTTTGCAAGTGCAAGCTAAAAAAAAATATTTTCCTGCTGTTGAATATCTTGTGTCACTGAATAAGTGGAATATTGACTCTTGTGTAAAACTTTCCAGGGAGAGGAAAGTCCTGGCATCTTGAAATTTAATCAAGTACTCCAGGAGGGCCATTTCCTTCCTTCACCTTCACTCCCTCAACTTAATAGCACCGGAATGAAAGAACATCCAGAATTATCTCAGAATTTTAATTTGTGTGGTCACAAGCAATTAATTTCATACTCTTTATTAAGCTGCTCTATTTTAAAATAGCCTCACTCAGACAGAAGTGTAAATATTGTCATTTTTACTGCTGCTTTGGAAGATACCTTCCAAACACTGTTAGATTATCCTGTTAATTTATGCATCATTTTCAATAGGTGATCAGGATAGTGGTCTCTCAGATGGTGTTCTGCATTTTGCCATATGGTTTTAGTGCCACAAAGACTCAGGATGTTGATGGTTCAAAATATTGTACAGAGGCAGTTTGGCTTCTGTGCTTGTATATACCTACTTGTATCAGGAATGTCCTTTTTGTTTTTCTGTGGTTTTCTGTCAAATGATAATTATGACTGCACTAGACACTTAATGCATATGAATTAGATCTACATCACTTTGAAGACAGCTGGAGACACCAGTGAAAGCCAGATGAAGAACAGTGAAAGTTCAGGTAAGAACTAAATAAAAGTGAAAACACCGAGGCCTCTAATAGATGTATAATACTACATGCCTGTGTATGTAATCCTCTGGCCATTTAGCCTTGGATGATTCCAGTCCTGAAATTTTGGCTTGAAACCTTCAGTGGTATAAACTGAAAAGGTTCTATGACATTAATAGAGGGAGAGTGCTTTGCCACTTCTGTAATCCTAATGTGTTCCTATTTGATACCAGTGTAAACCACTTGTAAATGAGCTGTCACCTTCAGGGAGGTATCCAAATTGTTTAAGACTGGATTCAGGACAGTAGCTTTATGTGGTAAATTTAACTTTATCTGTAGGAATTAATGATTGTTTCACTCTACCTACCCAGGTTTTGAGTGGGTTTGAGATGACATCTGTGTCAGATATCAAAATATCCAAGAGGAGTGGAGCAATGTCTGAAAACTCATGCCCACATATTTTTTCTATCTTTGTCCTGGATGCTAAAATTGTATGTTAGGCTGGTGCAAATTGCAGAGATGTGATGGAAAATACCATATACAAACCTACACATTTACAAAACCTACACCACTAGAGACTAGATTCAGAGAAGTGGCTCTTCTGGTTATCAACCCACAAGCAGCTACCTGTTTGGCTTTCATATTGGGCAATGATTCAAATCAGTGTCTGCCACTGGAAAGCTTCATCACCCAGAGCTAGTCTTGTTAAAATTCAATAATGTAAATACAATTTTTGTGAAACATGTGAACATACTATTTTGATGAAGTTGAGCATATTAATGCTGTTCTAGATATTGTAACTGGAACAAGTATTTTAGTAATTGGCATAGATATGTAACAGGACCATGACTGACCCCAAATGTTAGTACAGGTAAAGTGATATGTGCCAAAATCTACCCTTATGTCTCACAGCATAATGATGAAGTACCAACACCAAAATTGGCAAGATGGTCATCAGGTGTTGGCTTTGAAATAAAACTTTCATTTCTTATTGGTGTCGTACAAAGTTCATTGCTGTGCTGCAGTCAGAAAGAGAACCACACTGTGAACTGCTTTCTGCAAGCTTGTCAGACCATTACCAATCTGTTTTTGTACAGGCTACCTCAAGGAAACATTTGTGAATTGTCATCAGCAGATGGGAGTTTTCACCACATAGATGTTGCACAAGCAAGAGTGTGCAATTTTGAAAATCACAGGATATGTTTTTAGTGTTCTTGTAAGCTTTTAGGCTAAAGAAAAGAGGATCCATAGACATCACCATATTTACAAACACAACAGTCTCTGTGAAAAGTCAGCAGGACCCAGTATGTTTTTGACAGGGCTGTAGTATTCTAAAACAGAGAGGAACATCACACCATTTCAAAGAACAGGAATGGAAAGACACTATATACAAAGGGCTTACCTCTGTGTTTCAAAGGCCTTAGGCATTTTCTGTGTTGCATCACTGCAGCTAAACAAATGAAAGATAAAATGGGCCATTCTGATAGCAAAGAGACCTCTTCATGGAATATCTTGCATAATTCCTGAAGCTCTTATGCCCCGGAAGAGGTTTTCTAGTAGAACTGATTATACAGCAAGTTCTTCTTTGTCGTAATTTCTCAGTTTGAAATGTGATGAAAAAACTCTCATGTCCCTAGTTTCCACATTTGAAAATGCACTCATGGCTATAAAATAGTGTATTATAGTTTCTTTTTTTATTGAGTGCAATTAATAAATAGACACTCCCAGTGTCTACCAGGGTAAATACAAAAAAAAGCAGGTTATAACAGCTGATCATTTGTTGCACTATTTTGCATATTCTTTCATTGTACATTCCCATTTCCTGTGGCATGTGTACCTGTGGGTGAAAGTGTTGGGTTACTTCTTCAGCACGCTTTAATCAGTCAAGCACCAGTAATTTCTATCACAGCAATACAAATTCAGAGCTGCTGAGGGTATGGCTGTAAGTATCAGCCTTTTTTTGCCCTTGTTTATTAGATTGGAATCATCAGTTGAAAACCCATTCACCTCTGGTGAAGCCAGTTCAGTTCTTACTTCCCTTAAAACTCTGTCTCTAAATTTTTTTTTTTGTGACATGCTCTGTCAGATAAAGGAAAGCTGGGCATTCCACAGCTGTTATTTATTTAATAAGTAACTATGACCTACCTTGTTGCAAAAAGATGAAATTAAAAAATATTTTATGTTCCTTCTACATATTTTGCTCCATGAATAAAGTTGTTTTGAACAATGTTTATTATGCTGCACTATGATCTAGTAATGTTAAAAAAACCCAGAAGTGCTGCCTGCATTGAGATGAATTCTGTCTCTCTGAGCTGTGAACCTAGTTATTGAAATATATGAAATTATGTTTTACAAATACATAGTCTAGTCAGAGATTTATGTAACAAAGGTTGCAAAATGAACATGTGCCTTAAATTGTCACTCTTTGGAGTGCTGCTGTTTGGAGATACTTGTGTGTACTTTCCAAAAGGTGTCAATTTACTTCATATATTTTTAAACAAGTCAAGTTGTTCTGCTAATGTCTTTATAGAAATGTTTTAATAGTGTATCATAATGAGAAGTTTGGCAATAAATTGTATCACTTTGGTGGAATCACACTGCTTTGGCAAGTGATTTAGAGAATCATTTATTTATTACACTTAGAAAAGACTTTGCATTCAAGACTTCTGAGAAATATGCTTCTGCTCCCAAATCAAAGTTTGAAAAGACAATAGAGTGCTTTTGATAATTCACGTTGTCTATAAAATGCAAACCATTAAAAGCAGCAACCAAACTGGTAGATTTCCTGAGGCTCATTCTGACATCAATGACAGAATTCCAGTTGACTTTATAAGCCAGTATTTCCATCCATAGAGCACAAAGGCACATATTTTGTCAAGTTATATATATAGATGTAATCATAACAATTATTTATAGTTTAAATTTTACATAAATGACATCTCATAATGCACCTGTATTGGGGCAATTCAACATCATAGAAGTCTTAGAAAAAGATTTCATCAGTTTCAGCAAAGCTTCAGTAAAGCTAAGTGATAAACACAAAACCCTACTGGCTTTAGGAGGTATTTATAGTTTATTTTAAAGAATGATCCTCCAAGAATTATCATTAAGGGAAGAGGTTTTTCAGAGCCATTACTGAACATTGCAGACTGAAATGAAGAAAGTCTGAAACAGAAGGATCACTTCAGTGCTGCTAAGGTGTGAGTAGCTAAAAATGGCAAAAAAACATATGTGGGCTAAGTATGTGCATGTGAATGCTCACAATAGAAGCAATAAAAACTGAAATGGGTAAAACTGACCTCCAAGAAAGGTAATGTAGAGAGGTGCAAAACACACCTGCCTAATAACCAATGCTTAATTCCTACCCACACATACATCTTTTCAAAGGATAACTCTATAATGCATAATTTTAGCTGACATCTTAACATTTCCTTCAGTGTAAAAGTAGTTGAAATGCTAAATAATAGCAGTAGTCACAAATAATCCTAGATCTACAAGCCAAGATGTGAGAAAAAAAATTCACAGAAGTTTTAACGAAGACATAAAACTCATTTACCCTGTGACTGCAGTAAGGTACCAAGAAACAACATGATGATTGCACAACCTGTGATCATCCTATACTCACTGTCTCAGAACATTATGGTATAGAGAGAGTTTCATCCAGGAAACAGAAATGGATTCTGATAAGTGGACAGGATAGACTGCAGTGACCAATCACAGGGCATGACCAGATGAGCAGTCTGACCAGCAGCCTGTTCACATGCAACCAGTTCCCTTAATACCATTTACCTTTCTATCCCCTTACTGTTGCTCACCCTCAAAACACCTTAATCTCCCCCTTTCCCTGTCTTTGCTTCCTATTCAAAGCATCTTATACATTCTCTTGTAGAATCCCAGGATGTATCCCACAGGCAGTAACCCTCCTTGGTCTGTGGGGTGATACAGAGAGCCCACCCACTGAACACTGCCTATATTTCTTAAGATAATGGAGCTATTCAGACATTCAGAATCATAGAATCATCTAGGTTAGAAAGAGCCCTAAGATCAATGAGTTCCACTGTTAATCTAACACTTCCAAGTCCACCACTAAACCATGTCCCTAATCACACATCCAGGTCTTTTAAATGTCTCCATGGATGATGACTCAAACATTTTGCTGGGCAGTCCTTTTCAGTGCTTGTCAACCCTTCTCCAGTGAAGAAATTTTTCCACTCAATATAAACCTCCAATCTGCAGCCTCTTGTTTCTTGAGGCAACTTGTTTCCTCTTGTCCTATCACTGAGGAATGAGGCCACAATGCTGACTTAAAAATTGTTTGAGACACAGATATGCTGGAGAGCATCAAATGTAGGATGATTGTAAAGTCTCATGCCATAACACAGGTAGGTCTGCTTTAGAAATATATTTCACAGGACAAAGGGAGCACCCAAAAGTGTCAATGGAAGGTTTGTGTTAAATTCATCATTGGAGTGACTGCTGAACCACATGGGACAGGTAAGCTTTCTGGAGCATTGCAAAATAGGCCTTTTTTGGCTGCATTAGGGTATGCATCATCTAACAAGAGACATAAGAGTGCTGAAGCAACAGCTGAAGTGAAAGAGCTTTTATTATACAAGAGTAGGCAAAATATTGAGAATATTGATATATTGATATATGATTACCATATGGATAAAAAAATGAACCTAATTTGGACATAAGATCAATTTTTTAAATGTTGCAAGTCTTTTTACTGTTCTTAATCCAATTTTCACATTGCATAATTTCTTCTTGTTTTGGAACAAATATACCTTTCTAAGAAACTCTAGCTCTTATACATTAGGGGGCAACCTTGTGATGTGTCTGTTTTATTTCTCTAATAGGCTTGCACTGTAAAAAATTTAGACTTTTTTTTAAAATGGAAATTTTGAAATTACCAGAAACTGGTTTTGCTCATGATTTTGCTTAACGTTAGAATGATGCTTGATTCTAACATGAAATAGAAAGGAGTACAGAGATAGTTTAACCATGCAAATGTTGCCCTTCTAGACAGCTAATTTGATACAGTAGAAAGGGAAGAGGTGGCTGTCTGCCCCTCCTTCACCCTCCCCCATACCTTGAAACATGTAGCTAATATCTTCAAGAATTTCCAAATAATTTGGTGATTCCCAACTGAATTTGTCCTGGATCTGGATACACTCTGGACAGACCTAGAAGAATAGAAAATCTATTATGAAGGAAGGTAACGGTACTTTTGGTATACATTTGGTAAATATGTGAACAGACAGACAGTTAGTTTGCTGGGAGCAACTGAGTGTGACCAAAAGACACTTTTTTGCTAGATTTCACCAGGGTTCCAAATAACTATAGCTGCTGGCAACACTACCAGTTTGCAGGAATGGAATAATGAGTTTGAATAGCCAGTGACCAGCAGACCACATGTTGTGACAGTTTGTATTAACCTTTGAACAGCGGAGTCAGAAAAGGAAAAAAGAAAAAAAGACTGGGACTGAACACCCAGAATTACATTGTGCAAAATTGTCAACTTAAATACCTGTCATGAGAGAATACAAGCTCTTGTCTACATTTCTGCCATACCTAATGAGGAAATAGTGGCACATTTCAAGGATTCACCTGATCCACCTGAGCTCTGAGTCCACTTCATGTTACATTCATGTTCAAACATCCTTGAATAGCTAAATAAGAAAATACCTACACCTAGATCATGTAAAGAAATGAATACTTAGGCTTTTCTGCAAATAATGAACCTAGTTCCACATGTTAGCATTTTCTTTTGCTTTATTGGACTTTTTATTTAGGCTCACTTTTAATGATACTAAATAGTATTGAGCAATTGGGAGGGCTAGACAGCGAGATCCCTCGACATGGGAACATTGCACAAGCACAGAGTACAGCATGTGACAGATGTTAGCAAACCATGGACAGATAGCTTCAGAGAAACACTTTTAGAGTAGTTTTACGAGTTTATGTTTCAGTTTGCCTTGCAATTAGAATTTTACTACAGGAGACTGTATGAAAAAACTATTAGAATAGATTACAAGATTAGATTAGATTAGATTAGATTACAGAATCACTAGGTTGGAAGGGACCTTCAAGATCATCAAGTCCAATCCATGCTCTAACACCTCAAATAAACCATGGCACGGAGTGCCACATCCTATCTTCTTTTAAACATGTCCAGGGATGGTGACTCCCCTACTTCTCCAGTGAGACAATTCCAGTACTTTATCACTTTTTCAGGCCCCAGCACAGACCCCTGATGGACACCACTGGTGACTGGTCACCAGCTGGATGCAGCACTGTTCACCATCACTCTCTGGGCCCGGCCATCCAGCCAGTTCTTAACCCAGTGAAGGGTGCTCCTGTCCAAACCGTGTGACTAGATTAGATGACGTTATCTTAGATTAGAATTGTTACTGGACCTGCTGCTCACCGATACAGATGAGCTCCTTAAAAGAGGCGAAGCTTTACAGGCAGCCGGGGCTGTATCCTGGGACCCGTCGCTGGGCCAGAGAGGCGGGATTCTGTCCTGGGAGGGTTGGGCTGGGCTCCAGGAGCGGGGCCAGGGGCAGGGCAGGGCATGGCAGGGCTGTCCCGGAGTCTGCGCCCCTCCGGGCTGCTCCGGCTGTGCGCGGTGTGAGGGCATTCCCCGGTGTGAGGGCATTCCTCGGTGTGAGGGCATTCCCCGGTGTGAGGGTATCCTCGGTGTGAGGGCATTCCCCGGTGTGAGAGCATTCCCCGGTGTGAGGGTGTCCCCGTACTGAGGGCATTCCCCGGTGTGAGGGTATCCCCGGTGTGAGGGTATCCCCGGTGTGAGGGTATCCCCGTACTGAGGGCATTCCCGGTGTGAGGGCATTCCCGCTGTGAGGGTATCCCCGTACTGAGGGCATTCCCGGTGTGAGGGCATTCCCCGGGGTGAGGGTATCCCCGGGGTGAGGGCATCCCCGTACTGAGGGTATTGCCCGGTGTGAGGGTATCCCCGGTGTGAGGGTATCCCCGGTGTGAGGGCATTCCCGGTGTGAGGGCATTCCCCGGGGTGAGGGTATCCCCGGTGTGAGGGTATCCCCGGTGTGAGGGTATCCCCGGTGTGAGGGCATTCCCGGTGTGAGGGTATCCCCGGTGTGAGGGTATTCCCGGTGTGAGGGTATCCCCGGTGTGAGGGCATTCCCTCGGTGTGAGGGTATCCCCGGTGTGAGGGTATCCCCGGTGTGAGGGCATTCCCCGGTGTGAGGGTATCCCCGGTGTGAGGGTATGCCCCGGTGTGAGGGCATCCCCGGTGTGAGGGTATCCCCGGTGTGAGGGTATTCCCCGGTGTGAGGGCATCCCCGGTGTGAGGGTATCCCCGGTGTGAGGGTATCCCCGTACTGAGGGCATCCCCGTACTGAGGGTATTGCCCGGTGTGAGGGTATCCCCGGTGTGAGGGTATCCCCGGTGTGAGGGTATCCCCGGTGTGAGGGCATTCCCGGTGTGAGGGTATCCCCGGTGTGAGGGTATCCCCGGTGTGAGGGTATTGCCCGGTGTGAGGGTATCCCCGGTGTGAGGGCATTCCCTCGGTGTGAGGGTATTCCCCGGTGTGAGGGTATTCCCCGGTGTGAGGGTATCCCCGTACTGAGGGCATTCCCCGGTGTGAGGGTATCCCCGGTGTGAGGGTATCCCCGTACTGAGGGCATTCCCGGTGTGAGGGTATCCCCGGTGTGAGGGTATCCCCGGTGTGAGGGCATTCCCCGGTGTGAGGGCATTCCTCGGTGTGAGGGTATCCCCGGTGTGAGGGTATTCCTCGGTGTGAGGGTATCCCCGGTGTGAGGGTATCCCCGTACTGAGAGCATTCCCGGTGTGAGGGCATTTCCCCAGGCCGGGCTCCGGCCGCTCCCGCCGTGCTCCCCGCAGCTCTCCGGCCTCTCCCGGCCCGGCCCGGCCCGGCCCGCTCCTCCGGCTGCTCCTCCCCGGTTTCCGCCAGACAGGAGCTGGAAGGGTTTCGATTAATAAATTTTATGAAACAGTTTCAGACCTGCAAAGCTCCGATAGAAGAAGGGACGGCAGAGCTCAAATCGCCCCTGCGTTCCGGCTTAGCGGTTTCCGTCGGCAGTGTTATCCAGGCGCTTCCCGGAGATCACCGCCTGTATAAACCACGCTCCCTGCACGTCTGTGTTCACACCGAATTGCTAGGCTTTCTCGAGGGCTTCTTTCACTGGCCTGAACATGACCTTACTGACAGCTACAGTTTCACATGAAATATTTATATACTGTGGTATGATGGCCTTTGGTTTCGGGGAAAAAAAATAAGGGCACACCTTTCTCCCACGCTGCAATGCTTGATGGAGAAATGGACTCCAATTATATAATGTTGTATTATAATAATTCAAGTACAGCCCCATGCTATGATTATGATACCACTTCCATGTAAAAACAATGTGATTTCCAATCTTTATGCTGCCACTGCTATAGAAAACAGAGTTCTCTTCATACTGTAAGCCCCCGATGCTGTTTCCTGTCATCCTATAACTTCTTATTTAGAAAAAGAGCCCTACACCTGCCTTGCTTAATAGTTACAGAGAGTGATTAAGATCTTCCCTGAGCCTCCTTTTGTCCAGGCTGAACAACCCCAGCTCCCTCACCCCCTCATCAGACTTGATCTCAAGACCTTTAAACAATTTCATTGCTCTTCTTTGGACACCCTTCCTCAAGTTTAACATACAGATTCGAGGTTATTAGTTCTTTTGTTTAAATTATGAAAAATAAAGCAATCAGAGCATGCCATATCTCGATTTTTCTATATTTTATAATCTGGCTATTTTCATTTTAATCTCTCCTCCCCTTTGGCAGATTACCTGTTCTTTACATCTCATGCCCATGGGTTTCAGTTGAATCACCTCTTTTGAAGCTGCAGACCACACACCTTCAACTAGCATAAATAGATAATATATTTTTAAGCAGCAGACCAGAGTGTTAATAATTAACTAAGCTGTCAGTAAAACGCTACAGCTCCTTTTGACACACAAGACTTTTCTGCACTGCAAGAATTCCTGCTCTGCTTGAAGCTTTTGCATGCCATGGCTCATTCTAAACTTTCCTGTCTTGCTGAAACTTGATGATAATGAAGTGTATTGATCACAGTTCTTCATTCTGCATTCTGAAGTGATGCGGTAATGAGATAATCACTTTCCTCCCATCTTTTACACCCCTTTCTCATTTGGATTTTTCAGTTTTTATAACCTCTTTCCAGGTAATAAGGGATCCTTTGTATGTGATTGCTTTCATTCAAATAAATCTTGTATTTTGAGTGTCTTCTAGTTACTTGGAAAGTAACTATATAATATTCCTTTAAAACCAATCTGAAAGGTTGAAATGTTAAGTTACAACTGAGCTTTAATATTTACTATATATAGATTAACTCAAAGGACTATCCAAAACATGCCAGAATTTGTAGATTTTTGTATTGCAAAACTAGTATGTCCAGTGACTGACAAAAAAATGAGTACAATCTGAAAAACCTGAAATATTTTGTGCCTTGAAGTAGTGTTAAGTGGTAAGTAGTGAGTGGCAAAGCATGAAAGACCAAACAGAGGTATCTATATTGTGAAAAATCAGATTAATGGAATAAGATACCAGGCTAGGACCTTTAAGAGTAAAATTATATATTGCTCGTTCATTCACACACTTGATGTGGAGAGGGAGTATCTTAATTTTAGTATAATATAACATAATTCCATGTGCTGGTTTGCAATAGGCTTTTTAAAAACTCCCAGACATTTACTTCTTAGATGATAATGTACCTTTGGCTCCTGAATGGTAACCTTGAATCATGGTTTTGCCAACAGGTTTGACTCCGTTGCTGAATTCTTTAAAAAATACTAAAGGATGAATCGTCTAAAAGAAAATTTTAATTTCCTTCTCTAAAAAGTTAAACCTCATGGACTAATTTGATGTATATTTTCAGAATGAATCTGTATTGTGATGCAAATCTGTTTCTGTTCTGTACCACTGACACTCAAAGAGGATGTTATGTGTCTGGTAGTTTTTATGTCATGACAGAGTAAAAATTTTGGTGAAGGGTGAAGTTTAGCTGTCCCTGACCAAATGAAAATGTGATATGTGTAGATATAACATGCCACATAGTTTAAAGAGTTTAAAAGTTCAGTTACCTCTGTCAAATGCGCCAGGGAAGGAAACCAGTCTAATGTGCAAATAGTTGGTTGAGACTGTAGAGGAATTTTAGAATAACAAAATTTTCAGTGGTGGATTACAGATGTAATGTGGATTTATTTTATTTCTATGTTCTAACATCAAGCTTCTGGCTAAAAAAAAAGTAAAATATATTTGATTAACTTTGGTGCCTTCACTTAAAAGAAAAAATCTAACTGATATATAGCCAATCGCAACAGATTGTAGATTCAGATTTGCTCAGATTGTAGACTGGATAACTGGTTTATAGGGGTGGACAAATTTCTCCGCTGAAAGTTTGTCATATTTTGATACACCTTGAGCCTTGATATTAGTCATCATTATAAAGTGGACAAAATCACAGGCTTATTGATAGTGAAAACTGTTATCTCACATTTTCTGATTGGTATCTTGCTCTTGGATCATGGAAAGATTTTTGTATTGTCCTCATCTGAGGCTGTGTTTAATACACATGGGTATCAAAGGGCTCAGGAGCAAATTCTTGTATGTCTGCACCCACCTGGTGCATGTGCTGATGCATTTCAAGTGTGTTTGCATTTTGAGGCCAAACTGATTCTTTTATCCTACCTGCCCCCTCAACTTTTCACTGCCCTTTCTCTTTCACACTCCACTTTCTCTAGCCCTTTGCCTTTAGCCTACCTCTACCTTTAGCCTACCCCCTACTATCCATCCCCCAAAGGATTTTTTAGCTCCTGGCCAAGCAGTGGAACAGCTATTTGCTGTATTGTTGTTGCTGTCTTGTTTTTGTTTGTCTGTGGTGTAATTTTTTTGTGTGTGTTTGGTATATTTTTTTTTTGCTTGTTTGAGCATTTTTGTATCTGAGAAAGTTATCTCAGCATGCATCATGAAGCAGAAGAAGAGCAGTTTGCAGTATGTGGAAGCTGTTACTCTAATCTAATGTGTGTGATTGGCAATGAGGAATGTTTCCTGGGAGCACCTGGGAGCACTTAGTGTTTATAAAATTACATAAGGAAGGGTGGTGTAAGCTGAAAGATATGTCAAATGAAATTTAGGGTGACATGGATGTCAGTGCTTTGCATTGTCTTGACAAAGTGCCATTTACACAATCCCTTTTTGCCTTGGAATCAGGATGGAGGAAGTCTCAAGATGCATCGCCAAACTCAAGCTCCAAAGACAAGTGTTGATAGCTGTTGAAGCATAAAGGTATGTTGAATGTGATTGCTGTCAGAGAAGTGATAGCAGATGTGTGTGCCCATAAAAAAGACCTTGAGACAAAGAAAAGTGTTTGGATGGGTGTAGGTTATAATTTTATGATTATGATAAGTATTCAAGAGGTTCAGGTAGCATTTGGTAAATCCTGCATTTTGTATCCTATGAGAGACAAACAAAATAAATATAAGTAAACATTCACATTTTTCAAGAGCAGCTTAGTCCCTGTGTGTAAGTTATGAGGGGAAGGGGAAACATGCCATCCTTCCTTCTGCCTTTTTTTCCTCAGCTTCAGAACTGCGTGCATTCAACAGGCTGCACTTTCAAAAAAGAAAATGGAGATTTTCACACTTCAGTTACAGCCATTGTGTTTTGCTATTTAGAGAACTTTGCATTAGTCTTAACAAACAGATATGATTTAATGAAGCAGAACAACACAACAGTGTTACTTGCACACAGGTTTTTGAGAAAGGCTTGGATTGGGTGACATTTCAGTAAATGAAGCTAACTAATTGACAATAATTAATATTAATATCAGTGTTAATAATTTTATATGCATCCAAGTTTGGACAACAAGAACATGCATTTACAGATGCTTGTGGGAGAAAAGTGGGTGCTTTTTTCTCTCTAAAGTTTGTGTATAAAGTATGTGAGAAAAATAATGCTAGAAAAATGCTTGAAAGGAAAAGAAAGTGCTGGTAGTATTAAAAAACATTCCTATTAAAGAGGAAGTTTTAAAGAACAAATTTGTTGATTGGTCAGGTAGTTTGAGTTGCCTTGTAGTGCAACTCTATTGTATATCCCCATAATTTGCAAAACATTGTTAATGTTCAGTGCTTATAACTCGTCACATAAATAGTGAATTCAAGCCAGATTCAGTGTATATTTTTTGCTACACGACGCTTGCCATGAAGAAAATTCAGGCTCTTCTTTTATGCATAAGCAAATTTCTGTTAAATAAAACTGCAAAGAATACCTGCAGTGATCTTCTGTAGGGTCACAGGGAAGCTCAGCAGCTTTGACTTTCATCTGGTACACAATGGGGAAGACAACATTTAGCAAGCTTAACAAATCTGTCTGTCATACCTGTGAGAAACATTTTAGGTATAGCAATACTAGGTTCAAAATGAGTTCAGCATGGGGGGCAAGTTAAAGTTCAGTAGATTGTTCCAGAGAGAATTGGAACATTTTGAACTTTTTTTTTGAGTTCAACAATGTCTTGCTATGAAGACTGAACTTACCACCTTATTTGTCTTTGAGCTTTAATCAGCAGGTGAACCAAGCTTAATTCCTACTGCTTTGACACAGAGACTTCTTGGGTGAATCTTATTCAAGTGAATTGTATTCGAGAGAATGTTTTTTCTGCTTTTTGGTGCTAGCAGGTAGAAACAACTAGATATCCAGGTAGAATGAAGGCTAAGTGGCCTGAAAAAGTCAGACAATCAAAATCTAATTTTCTCTCTCAAATATTATATCTGTTTTGGGCATTTTCAAAGTATGTGCTGAAATAGCTCTAAAAAAGACTTAAAGATTTAACTCTAAAAAACAGATCAAACTATTTATTTTGCCTCAAAGGACCTTTCCTTTGGAAAATATTATCTCAAGATCAAGCCTGGTTTTAGGTTCAAAAATGACTTTGTTGCTAGCAAAAACACAGAATTACAATTAACTCTGAGATAAACACAGGCTCTAAGATGCAGCTGATGAGGAGATGGATCCAAGGGGTCAGAAGTACCTGAAGCACTGTGCTTAGAGAAAGGCTAAGTCTATGTAGCAACACGAGCAAGTGTTTCTCTGACTAGTACTTGGTATATGCCTATAAAGGTTTTTACTGAAATATGAGGCTGGTGTAATCTTGTCTGATTATCTCCAATCAGTACACTCCAATTGTGTATGGAATTCTTTCACATGCATGCCAATGAAAATAAGTGCAATGTGCCAAAAGGAATTGAGAGGTCCGTGATTGTCTCCTGTTTCCTCCCGATTCCAGATGAGTGAGCTGGTGGGAAAGTGAGCTAAAGAAATTATTGTTCTTTCCTGTGACTCTTTGTGAGGCAGGCACCACTCTCAGGATCACTGTTTGCTGCTCTTTAAGGAAGAGAGATCCTGAAGCTTAGCAGCTGCTTTAACAACTGCTCTTTATGCTCTATGTTTCCACCTGAATAACACCATCCATCCCTTTATATTTTAAACCAGAAATGATGAACACAGATTCTGGTGTACTTAGTGTGCTGTAAAATATTCTGGGGGACACAGCCCTGGCTCACTCTGCTTCCTGTGGTCCAGTTTTCTGGCTTTAAGACAGGACTTGTAAAATTTACCAGATCTTTACAGTGCCAGACCAAGCTCACTCTTCTGTGAAACATCTGTAAGGCTGGGCTGGAGAATTCATTACATCCAGCCTGACCTGGAAGTGATGAATTCATTACTGGCTGAACAGTAGGTCCTGGAGGATGAGTGGCACCAGGACTAGTTGGAGGCCTGTCATTAGTGGTGTCCCCCAGGGTTCTATACTGGGTCCAGTGTTGTTTAACTTATTCACCAATTTGGATGTAGGGGCAGATGCCTCCTCAGCAGGTTCACTGATGACCCAAAACTGGGAGGAGTGTCTGGTGCCCCAGCGAGCTGTGCAGCCCTTCAGAGGCTCCTTGACAGACTGAAGGGATGGGCACACAGGAACCTTCTGAAATTCAAGAAGGGCAAATGCAGAATCCTGCACCTAGAGAGGAATAACCCTGACCACCAGTACAGGCTGTGTCTGATCTGCTGGAAAGCAGCTCTGTGGAGAAGGACCTGGGAATCCTGGTGGACAACAAGCTGTCCATGAGCCAGCAGTGCCCTGGTGGCCAAGAAGGCCAGTGGTGTCCTGGGGTGCATTTGGAAGAGCATTGCCAGCAGGTCAAGGAGGTGATCCTGCCCCTCTGCTCAGCCCTGGAGTGCTGTGTCCAGTTCTGGGCTCCTCAGGACGAGAGTGACATGGAGCTCCTGGAGCAGATCCTGGGGAGAGCTACAAAGCTGGCCAAGGATCTGGAGAATTTCTGTTATGAGGCAAGGCTGAGGGAGCTGGACTATTCAGCCTTAAAAAGAAGCAATTGAGAGGAGACCTCATGAATGTCTATTAGTATCTAAGTGAGGAGTGCCAGAAGATGGAGCCAGGCTCTTGTCAGTGGTGCCAACTGATAGGACAAGATGCAATGGGCACAAATGGATGCATAAAAAATTCCACCTGAATGTGAGGAAGAACTTTACTATTCAGGTGACTTGCTAAGCCACACTCATAAGTCTATGGGATCAGATGGGATTCATCCAAGGATACTGAAGGAGCTGCTGAAAGGCTCACCAAGCCTCTGTCCATAATTTCTAAAAAGTCCTGGTTAAGTGGGAGGTCCCAGACAAATGGAGGCTGGCCAACGTGATGCCCATCCACAAGAAGTGTTGGAAGGAGGATCCAGGGAACTACAGGCCTGTCAGCCTGACCCAGGTGACCCAGGAGGGTTATGGAACAGATCATCTTCAGTGCAATCAGGCGCCACGTACAGGACAACCAAAGGCTTAGGCCCACCAGCATGGGTTTAGGAAAGGCAGGTCCTTCCTAACCAACCTGATCTCCCTTTATGACCAGGTGGATGGGGGAAAGGCTGTGGATGTGTCTGCCTGAACTTCAGCAAAGCCTTTGACACTGTCTCCCACAACACACTCCTGGAGAAGCTGTCAGCCCATGGCTTGGAGAGGTGCACCCTGGCTGGATGAACTGCCTGGATGGCCAAGTCCAGAGAAATGTGGTGAATGGTGCTGCATCCAGTTGGTGGCTGGTCATTAGTGGGGTTCCCTGAGGCTCAGTATTGGGCCAGTCCTTTTTAATATCTTTATTGATGACCTGAATGAGGGGATCAAGTTCACTCTTAGTAAGTTCACAAATTACATCAAGTTGGGGTGTGAGTGTTGATCTGCTGGAGGGTAGGAAGGCCCTACAGAGGGATTTAGATGGGCTGGATTAATGGATTGAGGCCAATTTTATGAGGTTCAACAAGACCAAATGCATGGTCACAACAGCCCCAAGCAGCTCCACGGGCTGGGTGAAGAGTGGCTGGAAGGCTGCCCAGTGGAAAAGGATCTTGGGGTGCTGGTTTGCAGCGGGCTGAACATGAGCCAGTGTGTGCCCAGCTGGATAAGAAGGTCAAGAGGGTGTGGCTTGAATTAGAAACTGTGGTCAGAAGGACCAGGACAGGCAGAGTCCTCTTGTACTGATGAGGCTGCACCTCAAATCCTATGTGCAGCTGTGGGCCCCTCACTCCAAGAAAGTCATTGAGGTGCTGGAGCATGTCCAGAGAAGAGCAGTGGAGCTGGTGAAGGGTATGGAGGGTAAGTCATATGAGGAACGTCTGATAGAGCTTGAGTTGTTTAGTCTGGAGAAAAGAAAGCTTAGGGGTACCTTATGGCTCTCTACAATTGCCTGAAAAGAGGTTGTATCAAGGTGGGGCAGCCAGCAACAGGACAAGAGGACATAGCTTCAAGCTGTGCCATTGGAAGTTTGGTTTGGATCTCAGGAGGAAGTTATTCCTTGAAAGAGTTGTTAAATATTGGAATGGACTGCCCAGGGAGATGGTGGAGTCGCCATCGCTGGATGTGTTCAAGAAACAGCTGGACATGACACTCAGTCCTATGGTGCTTTCCACCCTAAATGATTCTGTGATTCTCTCATTGCTCACATGGATGCAAAGAGTGTTAGGAAATGCCATAAATGTGCAACATTGCAAACAAACTTTAAACACTTTGGATAAAGTATTATGTTATTTGGATTTACTTAATATTAATTTCCCAGTATCATGGAGCAATGGAGTAATTGGAAATAGGTGTTAAAGATCATGAGTATGTCAAATGAGAGGAAAAATAATGGGTAAGTTAATACATAAATTATATTAGAAAAATTATGTGGAACAAAGTGTGCATTGTTTGTATATGTAGAACAAAGCCATATACAGGTGTTACCTTTAAAAGCAGAATCTGGTTGAAGAGAACTTTTTAAACTTGACATACCATTTGACACCTTTTGCTGACAGTGTAAATGGGAATACAGCATTTTTACTAAGTTGGTGGTGAGACTTAGTGGCTATAAACATTTATTAACTGCCTAAGCCTAGACCATATGCTTTCAGACAAAATAGAAGACATGGATCATGAACTGCTTTAAAACTTCTAGAGTGTTTTTCCCTTGCAAATGTTTTCAGCATTTTTTTGGGGCTTGCCACCAGCTCTGAGCCTGGGAATCTTGTGAGCCTGCACAACCCATCTGTTCATTCTCTCTTTGATCCTTGGAACATGAAATGGAACAAGTTTTTCTGGCCAAATTAGTTCAAGGTAATCAGCCAGTGTATCAGATTATTCAATGTCTGTCCCACTGCCTAGATGAGAAGACAGTTCATTCTGCAGATTCCCAAAAAACCCCCAGAGACAGCAAACCATTGCAATCAGGGACGAGCTGTGATTCTTTGTGTTCTTTGCTTTGCCCTATTAACATTTTCAGGAAAAACTCTTTTAGTCCTTCACCTGTCCTCTGTTGCTCAGTGCCACTGGTTTAGTATTCTTTTGTATTTAATTCATGCATAATCCAAAAAGAAGCAGGATGTGGAAGTGAACATTCTCATGTAAGCTCAAAGCAGGAGAGTACTACATTATCAAGACTCTTGCCCTGAACTCTTTGAACAGTTACAGACTGCTATGCTCAGCTTCCCTTTATTGTAGAAGACTGGTCTGTGAAATGTGCCATGAATATGAGGATAAAACTGTGGAGCACCAGTAAATATAGCTGCTTTGCTGACTGGGACCGAAGCAGTACCCCAGACCATCTAGTAACTTGGAAATGGAACACTGTGCACTGCTTGGAGAAGTTCCTATGGCCACTGAATATGGAAAAGCATTTTTTCTGAGTTTGAAAACCACACCCACTCAAATATTCCCATGTCAGCTAAAATACACTGCTGTACCTCAGGAAAGGGGAGCTCTCTCTCTCAGTTCTCTTACTATAAGGAAGCTACATCCTGTTGTGCAGGTAAGCCAAGTCAACAAACTTAAATAAATGTTAGAGAAAAAGATTAATTAAGTAATACAGAGATGTAACTGAGGGATGAGTGATTATTGGAAAAAAAGAAAAAGAGACAAAGTAAAGTACTGCTGATCTAGTTTTTGGCTCTAGTTAGTGCATAAGAGACTATTGGAATGAAAATACTCAGAAATGTGACATCTTTGTGAGAGCTGACTAGATATCTTATTTTTGCACATCTTATAAGTTTTTCAGAGCTGCTGCATAAACAGTAGGAGCAAGGCTTCATTAGGAGTTAAGGTTCTGTCTAGCTATTCAGTTTTCATTGTTTCTTTCAATGGATGGACACAGTATGAAGCGCCATTATTTCTTCTTTGGTATTTCAGATTAATGGGAAAGTGTTTTTCTTGTACACTATTATCTTTGCAAGATTTCCTTGAAGGATACAGACATTCTTTGGCCTGGTTTTCTTCAGGTGCTGCATATATCTCGTATTTTAGATAATCTGTCTCTTGGCTGCAGAAACATAGCAGGATTCCTCAGCTATGGTGATTGCAATGGTGTTGTCAGTGCAATCTGAAGTATTTATTGCCTTACTCTGAGATACTGACTTTAGAACTGCAGAGCTGCAGGCAGATTTTGGTGTCTTCCTTCTCTGTGAGAACTGGGTTAACTTTGTCTCCCTGCATTCAGAGATCAAAAAGAGGCTTCTCTTGATGATGGATGTAATTGTTTTTACAGAACATTCTTCTCATCCTTATTAAGTAGCTTATTTTGATTTACAAACACCTTGGTGTCATCACGGCCTGCTTGGAGTGGCCAGCACTATCTTCGATTATGCTACATGTAGCTGTCACCCTCTAGTGTTAGCATGTATTGCAACAGGGACATCAAGATTGATACAGGGTCTAGAAAATATTGAATTATCCTGGTGAGAAAGGAGGATGCCCATGCACTTTGAGAAGGATAGATTTTAAAGGGCCTGTTTATTGTGGAAGGCTGTTGCATCAGTGATGAATGACATTGTGAAAACAGCCAGTAAAATTCCCAGTAGATGGTCAGGCCACATGAAGAGACAGTAACATGGAAACAAAAAAAAGCAAAGCCTCAGGTCAGCAGTTTAAGTCTCCTAAGCAGTAAACTCGGCTCCCCTGACTTCCCACTAGTTAATGTGTGGCTGGATCAATGTCAGAGCAACAGACTCGGAGACTCCGCACTGATTTATACGACGAGTATGTGAGGAGACTTAAGGTAAGAATGCTTACAGAATCACAAATGCTTGAAATACACTAGTAATTGTTGTTGACATGAATAGCATTAATTAATTGGAGTCTTTTTGTTAATATACAAAGTGAAATTCCTGCATTTACACCTTTTTTCCTTTTCTTTTTTTAAAGAAGAAAGAGTATTCTCTCCCGATCTGAAATGGAGTTTGTCTGTTCTTGTGCCATTCTATAAACATAGGTCATAGTCTAATGCATAAATTAGCCCTAAAGCAACAAGTAGGAATAGGTGAATATGTAACTATAGTACAGAATCCCAGAATGGCTTACTGGGTAAGGTTGAAAGGGAGCTCTGGAAGTCATCTAGTCCAACCCCCCTGCTCAAGCAGGTTCCCCTAGAGGACATTACTCAGGACTGTGTCCAGATGGTTGTATAATTGATGGGTGAAAAGATGAACAAGATCTTGGAGATATCCATGAAATTATTAGTTTACAATCCTTATTTTACATTTTGCATTTTATTAAAATACTTATTTTTGAAAACCAAGAGTGGCTTTCTAAAGAGGCTTGTGAACACTGGGTACTGCAAATATTCAGAATGGCTTTTCCCTATCACAGTACGGGAGTGTATGACATTGAAAAAACCCAAACATGATATACCCAGAGAAGAAATGCTGCATTATTTGTTGATGAACAATTTTTAATATCCTTTGTATTACTAATTGCATTGCATGGCTATCCCTATGTTATAAAATGCATGAAGGACTGGGTGAAAGTGTTGATTATTAATATCTGTTATTTCAAGAAAAGTAAAATACTTATTAAGGTATCAGTAACAGTGGTGTTTATAGAAAACTAGTACTAATACTGATAAATAAAGTGCATCTTAAGAATAGTTCTTAATATGGCATTTTTTCAGGTGGTCAACTAGTATTTAAATTCAGCTAAAACTGCATGAAGAGATTGTAATTTTTTTTTAATTTGTAAGAGGAGATATTCTAAGGTACTTGGAAATAATAAATATCAATTATGTCTTAGAATTAATGAATTTATGTAAAAAATAAATTTACTTCCATAAATGGACAATAATTTTAGTAGGAATTATTTTAGCATCATGAAATTTACCTGAAATTTATGGGCCGAGATGGTCTACTGAACAGAGAAAGATTTTTTGTCTGAACTAAGTTGCTTTATTGGTTTTATTCTGAGTGAGAATTAAACAGGGTGTCCTGGGTTGGTGTTTTGACTGACTCCTCACCCTGCCCCCCTTGGCCATGAAGCTGTCTGCTCCCGGGGGAGGGGCCGCCTGGGCTCGGCTCTGTGGACTGGCCTTGGTTTTTTTTTTCTTTTTCTTCTTGCGGTGGCTCGCTTGGCTCTGGCTGCTGCTGCTGCTGCTGCTGCTGCTGCTGCTGGCTTTTCGCTGCTGTGGTAGTAGTTCGTTGCCTGGTTTGTTAGTTTGCTGTTTTTTTTCTTGATTTTTTTGGCTATATATTGCTTGAATTAGTTTGTTTTAGCTCGCTGTTGTTTAAGGCTTGCTGGCTGTTTTTTTCTTTCCTTTCTCTCTCTCTCCCTCTCCCTTCCCCCCCCCTCACCTCCCGAGGATCAGCACCAGCTCGCTCCGGAGGAACCCTGCGGCTGCCTCTGGACACCGGCCAGAGAAGCATCTCGTCCTTCTGGTGAAGATCGAATCGTCCACGTCTCTTTTTTTTCTCCCTCGGTGAAATTTTTTTTTTGCATCTGGATCTGTGCTGGGAAGTGTTTCCCTTGTATGTGTTAATAAATAGGTTTTTTCCACTTTTCCCCCTGAGTGAAGTATTTTTTTTTCTTAAGTCTAGTGGGATAAAGAATTGGGGGTTTATTCCCTGGGGAGCTCTTCTGGGGGTTTTTTCCCCTAAGTTTGTCCAAACTAGGACATTTCTTATTTGGTGGCCCGTACGGGGAAGGAGAAAGTGGAAAAAACTTTAATAACATCTTGTTTTTAATTTGCTTGTATTGATATCAGTATGTTTTTTGAAGCCATGATGTCTTTTGGATTGGAAGCCTGTCTGTATGTTTGCTCTTTAGAGTTTTTTGAAATCTTAATACCCCTGTGGTCTTTGGGCCTGTTCTCTTACTCAGAGATAGCCCCAGTGTTGTCTCTAGCACGTAGTTTTTTCATGAAAGGGGTATTAACCAAAATACTCATTGGGCTAGGCTTGGTTGTTATGATCTGCCAGAAGTTTATGAAGGTGTTAGAATCCACTTCAGGGATGTACAAGTCGTGGTTTGTGTTGTGCACTCAATTCATTAGAGGAGAAGCAAGCAAAGAGGATTTCTTGCCTTTATTTTCCTTCTTCTCCCCTGAATTATTTACATCTCTGTTAGAAAATGTTCAGCTCTCCCTGAGTGTAAAGGAAACCATCTTTCTGGTATTTAATTTAGTAAGTTTTTTCTATACTGTCTGCAGTTTATACAGAATGAAAGCTGAGATTTCTAGGGATGCAGGTGTTACAACCCCTGATTTGGTAGCAAAGCAGAGTGGGAAGAATTCTGAGTGGTGTGGCAAATGGGAGGAACTGGGCCAAATTCTAAAAGAGTTTTCTGAACCTATAATCTGGGATTTTTCATCTGAACAAATTCAAGACCCAGTCAAGATTGCAAAGTACTTAAAAGAAAAGTGTCAGGACAATTCTAAGGAAAAGAAAATCACTGCAGTGAGCTGGGCTCTGGCGTACGCTTATCGAACCCTGTTAGATAGTACAGGACAACAAACAAAGGAGAGGGAACAGGGAGATAACGTAGCCACTATTCCAGTTACTCAGACTGCAGTTAACTCCTCAGGCTCCAGGACAGGGGCAAAATTAGACAGCAAGCCTCAACCTATGGCTGTGGCTACCAGTACCAGGAGTAGAAAGTGCACAAAGAAAACAGATCGGCCGGGGGAGGATGAGGATGAGGAGGATGCAGGAGAAGGACCTTCAACTCCCCCTGATGTAAAATCTGAAGCTAAAGTGACTGATGGGAGATCAGAAACTAATAATGAGTCCCTTTCTCTGAAAGATCTTCGTGGTCTAAGAAAAGACTATACAAGGCGACCTGATGAATCCATAATTAGTTGGCTAGTTCGGCTTTGGGATGCGGCTGGTGAGGCAACCATCCTGGATGGCACGGAAGCGAGACATTTGGGATCTCTGTCTCAAGATCCAGTCATCGATCAAGGTATGATGAGGGGAGCTAATCCTCAGAGCCTCTGGTCACGTGTATTGGACAGTGTGGCACAAAGATATCTCTGCGCTGATGACCTGTACATGCAGCAGACCAAATGGAAAACCATCGAGCAGGGAGTCCAACGTTTGAGAGAGATGGCGGTGACAGAAATTATTTTCTCAGATGACGTAACAACTAGAAATCCAGATCTGGTACCATGCACACCGATTATGTGGAGGAAGCTTGTGAGGCTTGGACCATCTGAATATGCCTCAGCTCTTGCAATCATGAAACGAGAAGACATATACGAGACAGTGCTTGATATGGCAAAGAAGCTTCGGGCGTACGCTGATGCTGTGCATGGCCCAACGCATGCCAGGATTGCAGCCGTAGAAACACGTTTACAGAACTTGGAGGATAAGTTGGAGGAAAACCATAAGAAGCTGAGAGAGGAAATCAAGGAGGATCTCCTCCAAATCTCAGCTGTGCAAATCGGACGTCCTGGCAGTCAACGCAGACGCTCCTCTGCGGAGGAGAGAAGGTACACCCCACGTGCGGAGTTGTGGTTTTTCTTGCGTGACTGCGGAGAAAACATGAAGAGGTGGGATGGAAAGCCCACAGCTGTTCTGGCACGACGAGTGCGTGATTTGAAGGAAGACAAGGCTCAACAAGAAGGTTCCATCAGAAAGAGAGCAGCTCCAGTCGCCCGGAATCACAGTGCCACGTATGAGGAGGATGATGACGACATGTCTGATTCACTTGAAGGAACTTCTAAGACCTATGCCCCCGTCAAAAAGGATAAACAGGCTTAGGGAGACCCTGCCTCTAGCCAGGGTGAGGCCAGGGAAAACCGAGTGTTTTGGACCGTGTGGATTCGGTGGCCTGGCACATTGAAACCACAGAAGTATAAAGCTTTAGTGGACACTGGATCGCAATGTACTATATTTCCATCAAAATGTGTCGGAAAAGAGACTGTTTCTATTGCTGGTGTAACAGGTGGATCACAGGACTTTACCATAGTGGAAGCGGAAATGAGTCTAACTGGAGGAGAGTGGAAGAGATACTCGATTGTGACTGGCCCAGAGGCCCCGTGTATTTTGGGAATAGATTTCCTTCGAAGCGGGTATTTTAAGGACCCAAAAGGCTTCAAGTGGGCATTTGGGATAGCGGCTGTGATGGCAGAGAGAATCCAGCAATTGAACACCCTGCCCGGACTATGTGAGAATCCAATTGCCGTGGGACTCCTGAGGGTAGAGGAGCAGAGAGTACCGATTGCCACTTCAATAGTACATCGCCGGCAATATAGGACAACTCGGGATGCTGTGATCCCGATCCATGAGATGATCCGGGAGCTGGAGCGCCAAGGGGTGGTGAGCAAAACCCACTCACCCTTCAACAGTCCCATCTGGCCTGTGCGCAAGTCTGAAGGAGAATGGAGATTGACAGTGGACTACCGCGCATTGAATGAAGTCACCCCACCGCTGAGCGCTGCCGTGCCGGACATGCTGGAGCTGCAGTACGAGCTGGAGTCCAAGGCAGCAAGGTGGTATGCCACCATTGACATCGCCAATGCGTTTTTCTCCATTCCTTTGGCAGCAGAGTGCAGGCCGCAGTTTGCTTTCACCTGGAGGGGCGTGCAGTACACCTGGAACCGACTGCCCCAGGGGTGGAAACACAGCCCCACCATCTGCCATGGGCTGATCCAGGCTGCACTGGAAAAGGGTGAGGCTCCAGAACATTTGCAGTACATCGATGACATCATTGTGTGGGGAAACACAGCAGAAGAAGTGTTTGAGAAAGGAAAGGAAATTATCCGAATTCTCCTGGAAGCCGGTTTTGCCATCAAAAAGAATAAAGTTAAGGGACCTGCTCGTGAGATCCAGTTCCTAGGAGTGAAGTGGCAAGATGGAAGACGTCAGATTCCTACTGATGTTATTAATAAAATCACAGCTATGTCTCCACCTACTAACAAGAAGGAGACACAAGCTTTCTTGGGTGCTATAGGCTTTTGGAGAATGCACATCCCCGAGTACAGTCAGATTGTGAGCCCTCTTTACCAGGTTACTCGGAAGAAGAATGATTTTCATTGGGGCCCAGAACAACAACAAGCCTTCATCCAGATTAAACAAGAGATCGCCCATGCAGTAGCTCTTGGTCCCGTCAGGACGGGGCCAGATGTGAAGAATGTGCTCTATTCTGCAGCTGGAAACCACGGTCTGTCTTGGAGTCTGTGGCAGAAGGTGTCAGGTGAGACCCGAGGCCGACCCCTGGGATTCTGGAGCAGAAGTTACAGAGGGTCTGAAGGTAATTATACCCCGACAGAAAAGGAAATCCTGGCTGCTTATGAGGGAGTCCAAGCTGCTTCAGAGGTGATTGGCACAGAAGCACAACTCTTTCTGGCACCCCGGTTGCCAGTGCTGGGGTGGATGTTCAGTGGGAAGGTTCCCTCCACCCACCATGCCACCAGTGCCACATGGAGCAAGTGGATAGCCCTCATTACGCAGCGCGCCCGGATCGGGAAATTAAATCGCCCAGGGATCTTAGAAATAATTACCAACTGGCCAGAGGGAGAAAGTTTTGGTGTGACAGACGAGGAACAAGAACCAGTGACCCGGGCTGAAGAAGCACCACCTTACAACCAGCTACCGGCAGAGGAAATCCGTTATGCCCTGTTCACCGACGGTTCCTGTCGCATTGTAGGGACAAATCGGAAATGGAAAGCAGCTGTATGGAGCCCTACACGACGAGTTGCAGAAGCTACTGAAGGAGAAGGAGGGTCTAGTCAATTTGCTGAACTCAAAGCTGTCCAACTGGCTTTGAATATTGCTGAAAGAGAAAGGTGGCCAAAGCTCTATCTTTACACTGATTCCTGGATGGTAGCCAACGCTTTGTGGGGATGGCTGCAGAGATGGAAAGAGACGAACTGGCAGCGCAGAGGAAGACCAATCTGGGCTGCAGAAGAGTGGAAAGACATAGCTACTCGGTTAGACAAGCTACCCGTGAAGGTTCGCCATGTGGACGCCCATGTCCCCAGAAGTAGAGCTAACGAAGAACAGCAAAATAACCATCAAGTAGATCAAGCAGCAAAAATAGGGGGGTTGGAAATAGATTTAGATTGGAAACATAAGGGAGAGTTGTTCCTGGCTCGATGGGCCCATGATGCCTCAGGCCATCAGGGGAGGGATGCTACCTACAAGTGGGCACGAGACCGAGGGGTGGATCTAACCATGGACAGCATTACTCAAGTTATTCATGATTGTGACACTTGCGCTGCCATCAAGCAGGCCAAGCGGGTGAAGCCCCTCTGGTATGGAGGACGGTGGTCCAAGTACAGGTATGGGGAGGTTTGGCAGATTGATTACATCGCACTGCCTCAGACCCGCCAGGGTAAACGTTATGTGCTGACCATGGTGGAAGCCACCACCGGATGGTTGGAGACTTACCCTGTATCTCACGCCACTGCCCGCAACACCATCCTGGGCCTGGAAAAACAGGTCCTTTGGAGGCATGGTACTCCTGAGAGGATCGAGTCAGACAATGGGACTCATTTTAAGAACAATCTCATTAACACCTGGGCTAGGGAACACGGTATTGAGTGGGTGTACCACATCCCTTACCATGCACCAGCTGCAGGTAAAGTGGAGAGGTACAATGGATTGTTAAAGACCACCTTAAAGGCATTGGGTGGGGGATCCTTTAAGAATTGGGAGCAGCATTTGGCAAAGGCCACTTGGTTAGTCAACACTCGAGGTTCCACCAACCGAGCAGGTCCTGCCCAATCTGAGTGCCTTAATACAGTAGATGGAGACAAAGTCCCAGCGGCCCATGTCAGAGGATTGCTAGGGAAGACAGTATGGATTAATCCTACCTCGAGTACAGGCAAACCCATTCGGGGGATTGCCTTTGCTCAAGGACCTGGATGTACTTGGTGGATAATGCAGAAAGATGGAACAACCCGCTGTGTACCTCAGGGAGATCTGACTGTGGGATGAGACAGAAGGAATATGTAAATGTTGAAGGTTTGAGCAAGTCAGAGGAAGTGTTCATATTGTGTTTAATGAGTGTATATCCCAATCGTGTGTCAATGATCACGATATGGGATAAGGGGTGGAATGTCCTGGGTTGGTGTTTTGACTGACTCCTCACCCTGCCCCCCTTGGCCATGAAGCTGTCTGCTCCCGGGGGAGGGGCCGCCTGGGCTCGGCTCTGTGGACTGGCCTTGGTTTTTTTTTTCTTTTTCTTCTTGCGGTGGCTCGCTTGGCTCTGGCTGCTGCTGCTGCTGCTGCTGCTGCTGCTGCTGGCTTTTCGCTGCTGTGGTAGTAGTTCGTTGCCTGGTTTGTTAGTTTGCTTTTTTTTTCTTGATTTTTTGGCTATATATTGCTTGAATTAGTTTGTTTTAGCTCGCTGTTGTTTAAGGCTTGCTGGCTGTTTTTTTCTTTCCTTTCTCTCTCTCTCCCTCTCCCTTCCCCCCCCCTCACCTCCCGAGGATCAGCACCAGCTCGCTCCGGAGGAACCCTGCGGCTGCCTCTGGACACCGGCCAGAGAAGCATCTCGTCCTTCTGGTGAAGATCGAATCGTCCACGTCTCTTTTTTTTCTCCCTCGGTGAAATTTTTTTTTTGCATCTGGATCTGTGCTGGGAAGTGTTTCCCTTGTATGTGTTAATAAATAGGTTTTTTCCACTTTTCCCCCTGAGTGAAGTATTTTTTTTTCTTAAGTCTAGTGGGATAAAGAATTGGGGGTTTATTCCCTGGGGAGCTCTTCTGGGGGTTTTTTCCCCTAAGTTTGTCCAAACTAGGACACAGGGGAATTTCCTTCTGTTACATCTTCTCAAATGAGAGTGTGATATTCATAGAAATGAACATAGTCTGATTCTGAGGAAGTACATTTTTATTTGACAAGTCGAATAAAGTAATATATCTTGTAGTTACTGGCTTGCTTGCAGTGACATTCATTTAAAAAACAGGGATTGATGCCTGCTGAAGAATGCAGTTTACTCGCTGACAAAGTCCACATCAGATAACTTCTGTTGATCTTTTCTCCCCATCGAAGAGATACCATGGAGTTTATAACCAGATTGTATAATCAAGAAGATGAGGAAGTCTATAAACTCTTGCAATTGTCCAAAAAGTGCCTTTAGCAGCTGGGGAATCTTGGAGAAACATGAAAATCTAAGGAAGATTGTGACCACAGCATCATTACTTTTTAGGAATTGTATTAAACAAACTACAGTTTTAAACTTATTTTTCTTTCTTTAAATAGCTGAATTTATCTGGCATTATGTATATTACAGTTTATTGTTTAGTGCTGATCAGAGACAATATATGTGCAGTGCTATTAATATTAATATGAACAATTTATGAGCATGCAAAAGAAATTATGGTCATC
This sequence comes from Oenanthe melanoleuca, assembly GCF_029582105.1. Lineage (NCBI taxonomy): Eukaryota > Metazoa > Chordata > Aves > Passeriformes > Muscicapidae > Oenanthe > Oenanthe melanoleuca. The sequence continues at coordinate 92,640,750 of NC_079335.1, forward strand.
AGGTCAATGTGTCAAGCTGGCCCAATTCAGTTGTAATATAAGGAGGCAGAATTTCTTGAGAGACATATATATGAGCTAGTATATGAAGTATATTAACTTACTTCAACAAACCATCTAATTTCTATGCACTGTATCTGTGAATAGTGTATGCTTGATTTGCTGAATGGGGAAACATTTTTTTTCTGCATTTTTCTGCAGATAGAACTGTAGTTTGTAAATGAGCAAGAGAAATATCTTGGGTCTTTAGATTTAGGAAGACTTTCATTGGAGGAAATGAGAAAGATGCAAGAAGATTTCCAGGTTTTGATTGACAAGGCAAAGGTGATGTTCTACACCCCTCCAAATCCAAACTAAAAAGCCCAGCACAACAAAGCAGTATTTAAAAAACTAGATGCACAAAAATATGTTTTTTTTTTCTCTTCCTTCTGTAACATCAATATTACAAGAAAGGAGTACAACCAGTGCCAGATGAGTGCTCATTAAATACGGAAGAAAAAGATCAAATCTTTAACATATACCTGATTAATAACTGAGAGACTGAGCTGACAAAACCAGTCAAGCCAGGCAATTTGTATGAGTGAGTGTGTGGTACTTAATTACTTTTTTTGAAAAATTGCACTTTTTTTTTGTAGTGAAAGCTGTTATTTTACTTCATTCTCATGTAAAATAATTGCTATGATGTTCATGTTATACTTTGTAAAGTCTATGATTTTTTTTTTTTCAATCATTAGCATTACTTGTTCTATGCAACTATGCCTGCCATAATAAAATAACTTCCTTAGGTCTTTGTAGATGAAGCTGATGGAAAATGTCATTTACATAGATCACATTCTAAGACCACAGATGTCATGGACTTTTCAAATTTTTCATGACCACTTGCCAGGGCAGAAATTTTATGTAGAAAGCAGCAGAGTTCTGAGCTTCACCATAGACACTCTCAAGGAAGAGATTAACAATATTACTAATTTACTTGCATATGTAAGCCTTATTTTGCCTCAGGGCTATTGCCCTTGTTCTCAGACTTGTGTTATGTAATAGCTTATTGCAGTATGTGTTCCCTGGTGTGGGATCATCACCTTTGGTGCCTAGGCTGAGGTTATACTTTGTATTAATGGCTTGTGAGGTGATAGAATCGCTGGTCATGAGCCTGAGCCTGTCTGCCTGCTTGGCGCTGCATCACCTCTGAACCTCGGGAGCCATCTGGTGGGAACTATTAACAATCACACCTATATTATCCCACATCTTCCTCTTCTCTAGACTAATGACAGTGGCATTTGGGAATTCTGTATAATTTGAAGACTTTAGGGATGTTGAAACCAGCATGGTCCTATTGCTAGAAACTGTTAATGTGGTTCAGGTCTTTTTTAGAGGTGGTATTTTGGTTTTATCTTTTGGTTTGATTTGGTTTTTATTTGCTTTTAGTTTTTTCTTTTTTTTTTTCTTTTTACTTTATTTCAGTTAATAAACTGTTCTTATCTCAGCCCATGGGTTTTACAATTCTCTTTCCCAGCCCCTGGGGAGGGAGAAGCAAGCGAGCAGCCACGTTGAAGTTTATTGCCATCTGGCTTTAAACCATGACAGAAGGTTAGACAGACTGCTGAAGCTGAATGATTTCTCATAAAGAAATGCCTGGATAAGGATATAAGGGCTCCTAGACAGGTAAATATTAAAAGTCCAGACTCCAGGTCAGGTCTCACCAGGGGAGAGGGAGAGAATCTTCTCCTTTGCTCTGGCTTTGCTGCTTTTCATGGAACCCGGGCTATGGTTGGCTGTTTGGGCTGTGAGTGCACCTTGCAGGCTCATCTCCACCAGCAGTCCAAGTTCTTCCCTTCAGGGCTGCTCTCAATCCTTTAATGCCTGTGCTGATACAGGGAGTTGCCCCAACCGAGGTGCAGCACCTCATGTTTGGTCTTGTTGAAACTCATAAGGTTCCCATGATCCCACTTCCAGCTTTTCCAGGCCCTTCTGGATGGCATTTCATCCCTTTCTCATGTCAGCTGTAACACTCAGCTTGACATCATCTGCAAATTTGCTGAGGATGCACTGGTTGCCACTATGTCATTGACTGAGACAGTTCTTGTCTCAATATGGACCCTGAGGACACCATTTCTCACTGATCTCCAGCTCTTGACCAGTACTTTCTGGATACAGCTGTCCAGCCAATTCCTTATCCACCAAACAGCCCACACATCAAACCCATCTCTCTACAATTTAAAGAGAAGGATTTTGTCCAGGACCATGTCAAAGGCCTTACAGAAGTCCTGACAAATAACAGCCACAGCCCTTCCCTTTTCCACTGATGCAGTCACTCCATCATAGAAGCCCACTAGGTTGGTCAGGCAGGACTCACCCTTGGTGAAGCTGTGCTGGTTGTCCCAAATCAGTCCCCTGCTCTCCCCATGCCTTAGCACAGCTCCTAGGAGGACCTGTTCCAGGATCTTCCCAGGCACAGAGGTTGAGGCTGGCAAGCCAGCTGTTTTTAAAGATGGGCACGTTTCCCCTTTTCCAGTCACCTGGGACTTCACCTGACTGGCATGAATTTTCAAGTATCATGGAGAGTGGCTTGGCAGTGCATCAGCCAATTCTCTCAGGACTCTGGGATTCATCTCGTCAGGTTTCATGGACTTCTGGACACTCAGGTTCCTTAGGTGGTCACAAGCCAATCTTCTTTTACAGTGGGAGGGACTTTGCTCCCCCAGTCCCTGTCTTGAGAGGTATGGGAAGAGAGGTTTGTCAGTGTGGACTGAGGCAAAACAACTGGACCTCAGCCTTCTTGTAGTTTGTTATTATCAGCTTCCCAGTTGTGTTTATCAGAGGAGTACACTTTCTTTAACCTCTCTTTTTTGGCTGAAATACCTGTAGAAACTCTTCTTATTGTTCTTTCCCTTGCCAAGTTCAGCTCCAGCCAAGCCTTGGCCTTTCTGACCCCATCCCTACACAGCCAGGCAGCATTCCTACTGTGTTCTAATAAAAATCAGGGACAATAGTAGAGTAGTTTATCTTGGAACTTTTGGCCCACAAGTCCAAATATATCAGGTAAGCAGATAAAGAGGTCCAAGTGTACTAAGTTGGGAAATAAAGAGACCTAAATGTACTAGGCAAATAGATAAAAGCTTAATGACTAGCTTATTCCATTTTGAAAGGCAATAAAAAACTGACAAAAGTTTCAAAAAATTTGTACATTTTCCCTGTCATACAGGGATCAGTTATATGTGGCCATTTTCAGCATTTGTAAAGTTGCACAAAATATTGTAGTACCAACATCATCATCATCATCATTGGGTACTCATGAACTGGAGTTGAAAAACAGAGGAAAATACACAATACCTTGTCAATTTCTATCTATTTCACCTTGCATGTTTTTTACCACTCATCTATTTGAAGGCAAAATTAAAACAATGCAAACCAAAAATCTGCAAAAATAAAAAGCTTCCTCAGAATGAAACAATCTAATAAAGATGTCCCTTCACTGTAATTTACAGCATATTTGGGATTTTTCTTTCAATTTTGATAAAATATTCTGTAAGGAATTCGCTTGAAAAGAAAAGAGAAACTGAATCTTTGAAGTGTGGCGTGAATATTTCACAGCAAAACAGATGTGGAATTATCTGGAAAAGCAGGATCAGCACAGCTTGAAGTAAGTCTCCATCCCACTGGCTGCCTAGCAAACATAGGAGAGCTAAGGGAGGTGTCCATCATTGCTTCCTCTGGAAGTGCCAGATTGAAAGAAAGAAGCATCATCTCAGCTCTTGTGATAGGTGGGTGACAGAGGCTTTTCTCCTAGCCTATTTCGAATGTTTTCCCACTCAGTATCACAATGGAACCATAATTTCTCAAATAACAGGAAAGAAAGGACTATCTGTTGCTCAAAGCAAGAGCAGTAAGATGCTTGCCTTGGAAGTTAGGAGAGAATTTAAACAGTGCTCAGTTTTGTTCAGCTTGTCTTGTAATCAGCCTTCAGTCTCCTACTGCAAGCATGTGCCCTGATCACCAAGGCTCTGAGCTCTTCTAGAGCCTTTTGTCTTTTCCACTGCAGCAACTGTATCAGCTATTCCTTGCTGACAGAGAGGGCAAAACGGAGGGACATTGCTGTAGTTCAATGACTGTAGTGTCTCAGTCTTTCCTTATGGCCAGAGTATTTAGGAGGAATTCTATGCTAACTCTGGGAAATCATCCCCATTGAAATGACCATGTGAATCCTCAGCATAGCATCTTTAATGGAAAGAAGTGGAATACAGATCCTGCTATGTATTTAAGTGGAACTCTGAGTGGTTTTTTGTATGGCATAAAAAAGATACAGCAATATTCTCATGTATGTGTGCTGCACTGATTTTACTGTTCCTTCTTGGTAACAGTCTGTATTTACTTGATTTATCTTTGATATATATGAGGGCTTAAAAGCTGTCTGCCTAAAGATCTCACAGATGATTACTGCAGACTCACAGTATAGCTCTAAAATAGAAAGCAGCATGTGACTGTTCACTCTGGCTTCCCAGGCTTCCGCTAGCAGCAAACAGCAGCTGCAGATAAAAATAGAAGGTTGTAAGCAAGCAGTTCAGTTAAATATAGAAGTCACTCTCCATGACAGTAAGGAGTCCAGGACAACAATGAAGTCTCTCCGATTCATTAGCGCCGAAGCATTTGTGTCAAATGCAGAGTTTGCCAGGAAGAGTCTCGGTGCTGTTGCCCATGATCTTTTTCCGCTTCTTTTTAAAGCCAGCTACTTACTGGAACAAGGGGAAGTGATTCACGACTTGGTAGAGAACTGGCCACTTTTTGATTTTAACATGGGAAAACTTTTGGGAGCTACTCTGGACTACCAGGAAGACCTGAGCCATAGAACATGCTCAGTGTGCTTGGAAAGCTGTCTGACAGGGCTGAGAGACTATGTGCTGAATCAGTCTTCTCCCTACATGAAAAAGTTGAAAGTGGTCGACCTGACGGGTATAAAAGATGTTGAAGTTCAGTTTTGTAAGTGCAAGAAGACCATGGGCAGGTGGGCCAGGACACAGCTGCTCTCTAAGCTTTGTTCAGAACTGCTGGTTTACCTGCAACGAGCACAGTGCAATCCAGGTACCTTTGAAATCAGTATCAATGTGCTAATTGACTTGTTTGTTACAGAGCGGAACTATGAGCTGGTTGTGCAGGCCCTGCTGAAGAAATGCAGTTGTCCACTGAAAATCTGCTGTGTAGCATTCAGATCTGACAACCTGACCTTGCAGAAATTCTTCTATATCATAAAACTCACTGATCCCTCCTTGTTGCGTAAACTGGAAATAGTTCATAATGTTCACTTGGAAATGGAACACTTGGAAATGCTCTTCAACAGCATCCACTTCCCTCTATTGATGTCTTTGACCTTGCCAGCACGAACATTTAATGTGAGGAGGTTCACAGCTACAGATGAACAGATGCTTTCTAACATTGGAGAAAAGATGGGTGAAATGTCACAGCTCACTGAGCTGAGTATGTCATTTTCTATACTCACTGGAAGAATACAGAAACTTCTCAGGTAATGTGGTCATCCTGCTTTCAGTCAGACTGTGAGAAAGAGCACTTTGTGCCACCAGTGAGCTGGGAATCTCTGGGAGTAAAGAAAGTGGGTGTATCTTGGGGTGTGCGTGGGAAGGGGGCAGCAGGAAGCTGGGAAAGATTATTTGTTGGGGAGAATTGGCAGCCAATGTATACCTAATACACTTTGAAGAGGTGTCTATTTTGATTAGTCTTCCAGAGTCCATCTGGTGAGAGTATAATTTTAGCTACCACAAAAGAGACTGGTATACCCAGAGAGTTTTTATTTGAACTTAAGTATTAATCAGCTTGCATTGGCCTTTGGTCCAAGTCCCGAGTTGTATTCCAAGTAGTTTTTAGATAATCTTTAGTGAATTTTTGTCCTCTAAAGAACAGCCAGTAAATATACTTTTCTACAGATACTGTATTTTAAGGAGGGCAGGGGAATCGTAGATTTTCATTTGAGATTTTGATTTCAGTTGTTTGTTGTGTCTCTTGATGTCAAGACAAGAGAGATCTGATGCTTTTCTGTACTGCAAATCAAGCTGATACATGAATATTCATTAAGAATTCCTTTGGACAACTGGCAATTTGCAAAAAGCTAGCAAACTACCAGTAAGCAGTATTCATATTGGAACAGGAAATAAGTTAATTGTAAGCTTTTCAGAGCATCTAAAAAAAAAAAAGGCAGATGAAAGTTTCATCCAGACAAGTCACTTTGGTCTAAAATTCTTCCCATACAAGAAGCCATTTTATTTAAATTTTGTGAGTAGCATACTGCATATATTGATTGATGCAACTGAAATTAATTGCAAGTTTCTAAGCTTGATCCAGCTGAGCCCTGTGGCAGAAGTCTCACTAAGATGTAGTAAGGCTGAAAGCAATCTCTTGATTTTCATTTGTCAGAATTATTTTATATTTAATGTGAATGTCAGAATATAATCTCAGTTACACTTCTTCCAGCCTTCTTCATCAGAAGGTCTCTTTGCAACTCCAGAACACTGTAATGTGTAAACCTCTTGGGCATTTAAAAATGCAGCAGAAGAAAACCAGCTAGAAACAAAAGCAGAATACTGTCAGAACACTGATTGGCTTTCATATTGGAATGAATCCTTCCTTAATGGAAATGATCTAAATGTCTGGAATAATAGCAACTTTCTTCAAGAAGCAGGTTCCAATGATCTTATGGTAGTAGTAATCTGCTGTTAATTCAGCAAGTCACAGACACTGGACAACATATAACTGCTTAAAAAATGGATACATAGAATGTTAACACCCTAATCCCCATTAAAATAGCACAGTGGAGTCATGCAAAGAAGGAGATAATTAATGGAACTAATTTCAGGAGGAAAATATGCTTGCTATTGTTGGCACATGGTCCTGTTTTCAAGAGAGGTTTGAAAAAATAAGTGGTAGATGGCTGCATTCATAATGTGGCTAGATGCATGAAATTTTGTAAATGTAGCTTTTCAGCATTTTGTACCATAAAACTTTTTTTCTCTTTAATTCTGCAGCCCACTAAGAACTCCCCTGAAGATGCTGGATGTTTCTAACTGCTCCCTGAACCATGCTGATATGGCCTTTTTAGCCAATAGCTTCCATGCCAACCACTTGGAAGTCCTGGACTTGAGTGGTCATGATATACCTGAGCTTTACCCATCAACATTCTTTAAGCTCCTCAGCCATTGCTCTTCAGTGCTCAGGAGTCTTACCCTGGAGGACTGTAACATCCAGGACACTCATGTCAACATGTTGATTTTAGGTTTAAGCCCTTGTCAAAAACTACAGGAGTTTAAGTTTATTGGAAACCCACTGTCATCCCAAGCACTTAAACACCTTTTCACATTTCTCTGTGAGCTGCCAATGCTGAAAAATGTGGAGTTCCCAGTTCCAAGGGATTGCTACCCTATTGGCATCACATACCCCATTGATGATGCCAGTCTTTGCAGATTTGATCACCAAAAATATGAAAGGGTAGCAGAGGAGCTTAACCTCATTTTACTCCAAGCAAATAGAGAGGATGTGAAGGCTTCAACACCACTCTTTGGGAGTTATGATGCAGCTGTACAGGAGACAAACAGTGAACTGGGAGCTTACTTGATCAAGTCCTTCAAAGAGACTTTAGAGAAGTTCAGTACTTCATTTAACAAAATGAGTTAAAGTGGTAAAATTGTTAAGTAGCGATGAGATGAACTCAAATCAGAACTTTAGTCTTTTGTAGAAACTGCACCTTCAATCATCAGTTGTGAAGTTTCTTTAGTTTTTCAGCTGAATTTACTATTGTTTGAATGGCCTCTAATCATCTGAGGTATTGTATCTTATGCTATGTCTATTGCATACACCTTACACAAGCACTACTTGCTCACAAAAAAAGAGAGGACACTTAAAAGCGCATGATTTTATACAAATGCACTTTTTCTCAGTAAATCAAATAGGTGTTTAAGCTTGTAAAGATTTCTTATACAGGTTCCCTTAGATTTGTCAGCTGGTCTGGTAGCCCAGCAGAAAAAACAGGGAAGTCCTTTCCTAAGTCCAGCAGGATGTTCAAAAGACTCTGCACATATCCTCACATGTGGCTCTCTAAACTGATTTTTTTCCTGCTCATGACCTGAATTCACCAATCTGTGTTTTATGCAGTATATTCCCAATAATGGAGGATGTGTAGCAGCCTCCATATCCCTGTGCCTCTTTCTTCTGCAGAGGCAAGCTCAATAAACAGAATTTGTCTTATACATTGCCCTTGGTGAGTAAAATTCCATACTGAGGAGGCAGCAAACCAAATGGTTGGCTGAACAGCAGGGGATCTCCAAGGTACTCCCTGGAATCAGCTTCTCAGCTGGTGGAATGTACCCTGCTCCTTTCAGCTGTTTTAAAGAAACTCTGGGACTGTGGTAATACTGAAAAAAAGACTAGTGTTGAAAAAACATGAAAAGAAAATTAATCCAATGCCAATTTAAAAAATGTGGAAAAGGGACAAGGCTGGTTGCTGAGTAACTAGAAGTTTATGTGTGTAAAACACTGCCAGACATCCATCAGGACTGTGTGTTCTCTACAGACTCGCAACCAGTATCAGGAAAAATCACATTTATTTGTCAAGCTTTAGTGCAAGGGAAGTATTAGAGTGACCCCAGAATCCAGACACGCAGCATTGGAGCATAGGTAAAGGGGCCAGCTGGATGTGAGGACAGTAAGGGCCACAAGACACATCTGGGGAGAGTACTATAAATCTATAAATGGGCCCTGAGTGGTAAACAAGTGCTACTCACCTGTAAAACTAGACTTGGTTAGCTTCTGGGTAATTAAAAAAACCAAAAAAGCCCAGGTTAATGCAAAATGTTCTGCCATTAGATATACTTTAACAGTTTGTGAAAACTTGATCAAACAGGACTGAAAATGCATGTTTGTAGCAAGAGCTGAAGGTGTCATTGTAATTTTGAGGATCAACATTAAGATAACCAGGACAGTTTATTTGAAATAATACTGGGCCTCATCTTCTGAGGGTAAGGAAAAAACTTCCTTCATTTAGGCAGTGCTGATTTGTCAAGCTTTCTGTTTATTCACAGTAGGAATATGCAAGCAACTCTTAACCTAATTTATTAAAAGAAACCCCAAAATGAAACAAAAATTAATGGACTGAGTACTAAGCAGAGCTTACAGGTTCCACATAATGCATTTAAATATTTTTAATGTCAGCTTACATTCTAAGATATTTAATGATTAACATATGATGATAAAATTGAAAGTGAATGGTCATGACCTGTTTATGTTTACAGAACACTTAAGAAATAAAAAAATAAGCTAAGTTGCTAAGCTAAGGAGTTGTGAATAGCAAATGACAGGATTAGATTCCGTATAACCTTGCTTATATTTGGACAGAATTCTACATGCTCCTTTATCCTTGCCTGTACTCTACCTTTTCTTCCCTCTTGCCATTCTTTCAGTCTCAGACTTGACCCATGACTTCTTAGTCAGATGTAAGTTACTTGAATTTTGCCATGCCAAATGTCTATCTCTTTGGGATGAGTAGTGGCAGTTTTACTGGGAGAGGACACTGTATTTTACTGTACTGTACTCCAATCTAACAGGTTGTACCTGGAGATGAAGGCTGGCCATTTTGGAACATGCTGTGCTACAATAGTTGGTCCTTGCCTTTTTCAGTACACACAAAATAGACAGCTCTTATGTCAGAATAATTAGATGCCTTATAAAGTCTGCTGTCTATGTAGCTGTCCTTCTGGTTTCCTGTTGTCATAGTTCACCCCTTTACTTTAGTTCCTCCTTTTTCTGAACCCCACAAACTCCAGCCTTTCTTCCATTTTCAGTCTCATGTCTATGTGCTGGCTCCTGGGCCAGCAGAAATGTGTAGCTTTTGTTTTTGTGCAAAGTGAGGGTCACCACTATGACTATTTTAGAGCTTAGCTCTCAAATATACCACCTTCTTCTCTTTAGTTTCTTTCTTAATTATGGTTGTTATTGTTGGTTTCAAATACAGGTCAAGCTTTAGCATTTGGGTGTTTGCTTGACCAACTGCAACAAGGATTTCTGCCCTCTCTCAGAAGGGTTCCTGCATGTCTTCTGCCCCAGCAGTGTGATTATGGTTTGGACCTGCTCTTTCTTCCTTTTTCCACGTGTGTGGGACTTGGAATGCAGCTGTTAGAGAAGAATGATTAATGCTACAATGACCTTGCCATATAAAATTACCTTATATTTTGCAAGTACAGACATACTGATTGAGTCCTGTTTGGTATTCCCTTTTCTTCCTTATGGGACTATTGTCAGCTTCACTGGGTTCAGACTTGAGTAGATCTAAGTCCATTTGTACTGTCTATCCAGAAAGCTGTCCAAAGCCTTGACTACATACCACCTTGAGGTGGAGACAGTCTTCTAAGCTCCAGTTAAGGCTGCCCAGACAGAGACAGGACAGGAGTTACCACAACACTGAAACCACACAGCTGTCAATGGAGTGAAGATCTCTGATGTGTTGTGAATGGAGTTGTGTTCAATTCCGTCCTATCACATCTGCTCATGATGTTCCTTTAAGTGTCTGAAGAAGAATACTCAAAGTCCCTTGAGGTTTCTTTGTGAAAGACACAGAAGAGATGCATGTAGAAAAAAACCTCTGGAAAACAAAACCAGGATAAAACCAAAATCATTCTCACCATATTCAAGCAAATGTTCTAAACACAAAATACAATAATGAGCAGCACAGGGAAACTAAAGGCTGAATTTTTAGTTCCAGTATAAAGAAAGAGACTGTTAAATTTGTATTCTATTCACCCGGCTTTATTCAGTACCATATTGTATTTTTTAATTCTTTAGCATATTTTAATTTCATTTACTGGGACATATTTTTTCAGTAGCAGTCACTTGCAAATCTTTTTCTCTTGCATGGTAAGAATTTTCAGAAGAACTTGCTGATGTTGAAATTGCTAAACTCCCCTACTCAGTAATTGTACTGAGTTCAGTGAAATACCTTGTACGTAGGAAATAAATACTCTCCTTTGACAAACCTAATGAAACTGAAGAACAGGTAAGAAGTCTTTATAAATGACCTTTGCTACATCTCATCTCTTCATAATTTAAGTTTCATATTATGTTTCAGCCACACACAGAGCAGTTAAAAAAAGCAACAGGAAAAAAGATGATAGTAAGATTTTTACCGTGGAAGAAGCAGCACAGCAGCTTCTTGGAGTCAGCATCTCAACAACATAAAAGCCTATAAGTAGAAAAAAGGCAAATAAACACTACTGTTGCAAGAAAGTTGTCATACAGGAAACTGAAACAAGCTTCCCAATATAATCCTAGACCTTTCAGATTAATATTCTTAAATTCAAAAGTTATGGACTACAGGTCAATTCTTCTGAACAAGCATGAACTTTGCTTACAAAGCTCCTCTTTCTCTCCTTAAGATCAGTCAACAATAGAGCAGGACTGCATGAACTACCTTAGAAAGAAACAAGGGAAGGAACACTGTACCTAATGCTTCTCTCCATCCTGCCTTAAAGTAAAAGTACCCTGTCTGAAAATTATTGTGTGTAGGATAATAATTTATATGGAAATTTTACATCTCTTTCAATGAACATGTGGTCAGAGATTGAAAGCTGCCTCTGGTTAATCCTAAAAACAGCAGCAAGGTTTTTTTTTTTTTTAATTTTTTTTTTTAAATAGTCGTATACCTAGACAAAGAAGCTTTACTTTTGAAGAAAACATGTTGTGACTGATGATTACATTATTTTTTAAAAGTCTTTCAATAGCACCCAGCATGACCTTCTCTATCATTCTTCTAGGTACTAAGGTTAAAGATAGTTTGCTGTCTAAGGTACAGCTGCATTGATATTGCTTAACTTTACCCAATAAATTTTTACAAAATAATCCTAAAGTTAGTTTTAATCTCAAGTGGAATGTGCAGACTATATGCAACATAGGATCACAGGATTTTAAGGGGAACACCACTTTTCTATCCAGAAAAAAGATAAATTATTTCTCTCTGTAGAAGATGATCAGATCTCCATCTTGTTCTCAACTTTAAAGTATTTTAAATTCCAGAACTGAGAGTATTCAAACATCTAAAGGCACATATCTGTTCTGAAAATTCATGTTGAACATAGTGGTAATTTTTTTTCTTCCTTCTCAGTCTTCCAGTCAGAAGTGCTTTTTTTGCTTCTATTGCCTCTGCTGTGAACTGTGGGAAATCATGCACTGAGCTGCTTCCTTTTCCTTTTCCATGCTCTTCTTCACTGGGCTGAAGGTTTCTCTTAGCCTGAGATCCACCATACAACATTGGTTTTACTTGTTAGAGTTCTATTTGTTTGCTGTAAAAGTTTTTGCAGACTAAAAGACAACCTTGGCTATGCTCCCCATTATTTACTTTTTATTGTGAGCACCAGCTAACCTGCTCCTAATGAAGCAGAACTATAAGCTTCATTAATGCTTAATAAAAGTTGTATTTCTATTATTTTTTGTTTGCTTCTTTTTTATTTTCTTCAGTGGCTTGATATTCTGGCTTTCTTGCCCATTGCAAGCTTGGAATAGAAGCGAGTTCTGCTATTCCCTTGGCTCCATTTCCCCAGAGGTTCTTCCTTGTGCTACAGAGCCTGTGCTTGGAAGGGCTCCAGACTTGCTGCACTGTTCACTGCTGCTGCTTCCCAGCTCTCCCTGTGTCCAGCACAAGTGCAGGGCAAGCACTAGACTGCTTTCCATGCATCACTGGCCAAGATAAACAGTGGCAGAGCACATTTTGGAAGGCAAAAAGCGTGCTGGTCTTTGATACATGACCTACTTTGAAAAAGGCCCCATGGCACCACATGCTTCTTCTTTTGTGCGTGGTTGGTATTGATCCTCACTCATTCTTTTAAGCTCTCATTCTCTTTCATAAACCAACATAAAGTCCTGCTTCCACTCAGAGCACTTTGTGTCTTTCAAAGTGCTTTTGGAGCTGTTTTCTGCAGAAGTTGGATATTTTGGTGTGGTGTATATAGGGGCAGCCATTCATCAGTGCAACATATACACTGAAGCACATTGATGTGGCATCATCACAGCATGATGCTGCTGGAAGTTCTTTAAATATTTAAGTCCAGTGCATTCTACTGAGTTTTTAAAGGAATATGCAGTGAGTCTTGGCCTCTTCCTCTATTACGATGTTGTGCTTTAGGGTAATTCAACATTAGGTTCATAATGCTTGATTCCTGGATATTACAAGAGAGCAAACTCAAAACCTAGCTCTTCAACAAGGGGGAAACAAAAATTAACTTGTAAGTATTTCCTTACATTACTACTGGGCTAAATCTACTTACTCATTTATATATTCAGTGTGCAACTGTTGCCTGTAAAGGTGAGAAATGTGGGTGGAATAATGCATGAGGTTTTAGCATTGTAGTTCAGGAAGATGATGGACATTTATTCCAAGCCACAAAGTTAAATGAGTTAGATGATTTTAAGTCAGTGGTGTTAATGGTCTTACCTGGAAGCACTACTATGTAGAACATAATACAGAAAAGGCTGCTCAACCACATGTTTTGATCTGATTTTATTACACTACAGCTTACCTTGATGCTATTTATGTTCAGAGATACTCATTTAATGGAAAATTTTAAATATATGTATTTCAGTTACATTTCAGTTACCTTTTTAATACTTTGAGAATTAAATAATCTTTCCAGATTCTTTAAGTGTTGAGGCTTTTTCTCTATTTATGTGTTTCAGTTGCCATCAAATTGGTTTCAGCTGAGTCTGAGATTCAGTCCAATGGAGCTGCCAATATAAAGGCACATGTCCTTGTCCTTGAGCCTGTTTCTGTGAACACAGTCCAGGTTAAATCCAGGTTAACATTTCCTTCTCCTGTCTCGATTAGATTAAACCATTTATGCTAAGCCCATTTTGATAAAACCAGGCAAGGGAGTGGCTGTGTGTTTAGCTGGCCTGGTAGATTTGGAAGAAAATGTAAACCAGTGTTATCTTTTGCCTTTCCAGAGCTACAAGCACCATGCACATCCAATGAAACGTTCCTCAATCAGTGTTTATTTCCAACACACATGGGAAGCATCAGGAAACCCTCTAAAGAATAAAATGCCCCATTTTCCTTGCTGCCCTTTGACTGTATTAGAAAAATCACCTACCTTGCAGCAGCCCTACTTGATCCTCCTATTTCTGGGGCACCTGCAGGGAAGCATGCAGCAACATGCTCTGCTCTGCTCTGCTCTGCTGAGGGCAGAACTTCTCTTGAGCAATTTGGCAGGGGCCCAGCTGGTTTCTCAATTGCAGAGAGGGCCAGTTAACATGCTGCCTCTTGGGGCACGTCTGCTGCACAGCCTCCCCTGGGTGGGAGCAGCAGAGTAGAGCAGAGCAGACCTCAACAGGGAGGGCTTTAAAGGATCTTTCAAGTGAAGACAAGAAATTTTAAAAAAACAACTGTAGGCAATAGGATTTTCTCAATGTGATCAGATGGTGGGGGTGCCTGGCACTGGTGGCAAAAGTGTTTATTGTGAATTGAGTTGCTAGAGGATGTGACAGAATGAGAGCTCTAGCTGCATGGACAGTCACACCTCAGGCAAGGGGAGAGGAAGGCACGAAAAAGATCAACACTTTGATTTGTGAGTGGCATTTTGGAAACCAAAATTGCCACTTTAACATCACATCTGTCCTGTTGCTACCTGTATTATTAAAGAGTGGCTTAATTGTTTAATCACTGCATATGATTCATTCTGCTGTTTTTTTGCAGGGGACTGAAGGAACGGCATTTCAGGCTGTTTCCACGGGGTGTCTCTCCCTGGTAGAGCATGGCATCCTTTCTGCTGTGACCCACATCCTCTCCCCACTGAAAATTACTTTCTCTTATCTCATGAAGAAAATTATCTTCAAAGGATTTCTTTGATTAAGGAAATTCATTAATATGATGTCTAGATAATATTAATGCTTTCCTGCTTAAGTCTTCTCTCTTACTGTTTGAACAGCACATTATTCCATAGTTTCTCAAGGAAGATTAGGATCTTTGGAGTTTGGTGGAAGCTCACTATCAATTAATTAACAGTCTTTAGCTTCCAGAAAAAGATATTTGGGAAAAGTAAATCTATGTGTTGTTATTAAAGAAAACATCCCTGCCCATCTCTTACACATATGGATTTAATGTAAATAACACTTGGGAGTGTTTACCTGAAGAACAATCTCCCATTTGGGCTTTCTGAGCTCATCTCGCAAACTGTCACGTTCATACTCAGCAAAACGGACAAATTCAGGAAATGGTCAGGAGAGTCAGGTCCTTTCGAGGCTAGAGCCGCAGCTAAAAGGTGCGGTTGTTAACAATTCCCACCAGATGGCTCCCGAGGTTCAGCGGTGATGCAGCGCCAAGCGCACAGACTGGCTTTGGTTCCTTTCCAGCCATTCTATCATGTCACAAACCACTCCTGCAAAGAACAGCTGAGTTATAACTTTAGCCCACACCCCATCGACGATCAGCATCACCTCAGGGAGCATGTCCATCAAGAACAAGTGTTCTATAATGTGCCTGTGAGCACACATGCAGGGAACAAATGAAACAACCTGGTGACCAGACGATTAAACCAATTAAATGCGTCCTTAAAGTAATTTGTTTTAACAAGCTCGGATCTGATCTTTGTTATCTCAATCCTCCGGGCACTACATTGGCACAAAAAATGTCTGTTGTGGTTTAACCCCAGCCAGCAAGTAAAAGCCATGTAGCAGCTACTTCGCTATCCTCACCCCAGAGGAGAGTTGGAAAGAAGAGGCAAAGCTCGTGGGTTGAGATGAGAACAATTTATTAATGGAGACAAGATAAAATATACTACTACTACTGACAATTGCAATGGAAAAGAGAGACAAGGAGCAGTAAAACCCAATAGAAAAAAGTGATGCACAATACCATTGCTCAGCACCCACTGACTGATGCCCTGCCCATCTCCCGGCAGTGATCGGCCCCTCCCAGCCAACTCTCCCTGTTCTGGATACTGCACATGATGTTCTGTGGTCCAGAATATCCCTTTGGGCAGTTTGGGTCAGCTGTCCTGGCCATGCTCCCTCCCAGGTCCTTGTGCAGCTCCTCACTGGCAGAGCACAGGAACCTGAAAACCCTGGCTCAGGGTAAGCACTGCAGAGCAACAACTGAGCCATCAGTGTGTTATCAACATCAGTCTCATGCTGAATTCAGAACATCACACTGCACTGGCTATTGGAAAGAAAATTAACTCTATCCCAGCAGAAATCAAGACTGATCCTTTTATTTATTTCTTCCAGAAAAGGAAATTTATTCATTAAAGAATTGGACTTTCTGTCTCAAACTATGAACCGAGCTTTCATCACAAGCTCAGTCATAGGCCTCTGCTTTATTCAGAATTAGAATAGCAGTGTTCTGAAGGGTAGAAAAAAGTTAACAGTGATGGTTCTGACAGAGTTGGCACATACACATAGAGGACAGAACAAGTTTAAAATATTTGGAGGTAATACTGTCTTAAAAGTAGTTGCCTAATTTACAGTGTGAACAGGTTTTGTTGGATTTTTTTTTATTTTATTAAATATTTAGGATTCCTTTTTTCCCCCAAAATGTGCTTTAAGCACTTTTGGGGAATTACAATTATGTAATATTATAATTTATTTTTGTTCTGGGTTATACTGTTTAGAGTTGATTTTGAAACTCACATTTATGTGAAGCTCTAGTGTGTGATTGAGGCAAATGACAATCTTGCAACAGCAGTGCAAAAAAACTTCTACCTTCAATGTGCTCAAACACTGTTTGGCTTTACAGTGAACTTGTAATCTTGGTCTGACTTTTGGGCTGGGAGAGATTTCATGTTTTCTCACTTCTTCTAGTGCAGCACTGTACTGTGCCTGGTAAGATCAAGCAGTAAATTCCACCTGAAATCTTTGAGTTGCAACTCAGTAGTTGATTTAGTAGTTGGAAATGGCAAGTGCATGTGGGCCACTACCTACTGTGCCTGTCATCCACTTACTCACATCCTTCCTCTGATTTAGAAATGTCTGGACACAATGACAAAGATAGTTCAACTTTGGAATATTTTATATCTATGTCTACCATCAAAATATGTCAGTTAATCTAGGTTATTTAAAGCACTTTTGCTCATCTATATTATTTCACTTCCCTTACATGGAAGTATTTAGGATCTAGTAAATTTGTTATGGGAACTATTGTTATCTCACTTTTTTGTTTTTGATCTTTTCTAAATTTAAGGCAAAAATAAGTGATGGTAAGAAGAGATCCTGAGTAAGATTTAACTGATGCTTCCATGACATGCAGATCATTCTACTATTAGAGTCAAAAATAGTAAGAGCTGTTCACAGCAATTCAGTTAAATGTGAAGGGCTGCATATTCTGTAAAGTGAAATTTTTGATGGACATAGCCTTTTAGAAAAGTAAACATTTGAAAAGATATTATTTCCTTTCTTCTATAATTTATACTTTCATTTGAGGATTTATATTATTTTATGTTAACTAATGCATAAATACACACTTTTCTTAATAGTAGGAATTTCCTTGAAATTTAGGTTGGTTCTCTGTGAAGCAGAGATTGAGCACACTGGTCCCAGCAGCCTGCACTGCTGTTTGATCTAGGGCAAGGATAGTGAGTGCTACCAGGATAAATCTTCAACCCACTGTTCCCACCCATGTCCTGTTCTAATTTTTGTGCTGCCCCAGATGTTTGAGAAACATCATTTTTTCAAATGAGAGTTACAGTCACTTGTCACACTGAGATACTCTCTGTCATTTGAGGTCAGCAGAACCTGAGCAGATGCTCTCCTTTCTGCAAGTGCAATGAACTCGATTAAACCTTTAATTGATGCACTTGTAAATGCAAACAGTAATTTCATTCCGTGTGGGGGAAGTAATTGGTCTCCTTACTGAGATCATTTGAAGGGAATCCCAAGACATGAAAGCATGTGGTCAAACAGTGAAAGAACCCTTGTGAATGGATACATCTGCAATCCCTGGGCAGATTTATGAAAGAGATGGAAATACAAGCAATGGTGTCTCTGAAACACCACCTTTCTTTCCTTCCTTCCCCTTTTTAAATGGATGTGAAAATCATGAAAATCAGTGATGTTCTTCAGGCACACTACCAACCAATTTTCTCCAAATTTCTCATTAATGAGTGAAAGTATGCACTGTGTATTTCTTCCCAGTCAGGAGTAAGGGAGGTAGTACTAATACAGTGAATGCATGATAAGGGGGAAGCTCTCTGGGTCTTCTCCTCAAGTAATGAAAGCTGGGGCTCTGCACCATGGCACTCAGAGGGAAATAGGTCAAGTAGAACAGCACAAGGCACTATCTGTGCCTGCTCTCACATTTTATCCAATTTGTAGCAAACGCTGTGAGATGTGCCAGGGAAAGAGGTGTGAGTGATCTGTGCATGAACTGGGGTTGCCTTGGGGCTGTAGAGATGACAAGATTAAAATAGGATGATTTATTATGGTAGAAATATGTGTGAATGCAATGGCAGGTTGAGCTCAGCCTTAATGAAAATACGTTATGACTTATTTTTTTATTTTCTATTTTATTTTGGAAGGACAATTATACTTGGATATACAGTATATAGTCCAATATTATACTTGGATATACATATATAGTACAATATTATGCCTGGATAATAAAAGAAATGTTATGTATTGCACTGATTTTGTGCCACCAAATAGCATTCTATTTACTGTAGTAATGTCTTCCATTTTATATAGTGCTGCATTTTTCCATGGAATGGAGATTTATGGAATTTCTCATTTAAGAAGTGTCCTTGGATTTGTCATGCTCAGCCCTAGAGACAGTCATTCATGCACCTAGGAAGGAAAGTTAGTCTGTTTTCATGTAAGGAGATTCTGGTTCAGTACTGCACTGATCAGAGCCCACATGTGGAATAAGAAATCCTGTGCTCAGACTGAACTCAAATAGGCTTTGCTGCTTTCTCTTGCAGTAGCTTTATGTTGCTATCTCACCAATCTCTGTGGAGTCACTGAGTTATGATGGTTATAAAATCATCCTTGAATGTTCCTTCAAATATATCTCAGCCTTCAGCTCTGTAAGATTTTGTACCAAAATAAATTCTAACAGTGTTATTACTTCTAAGGAAATAATAGGACAAAATAAAAGGAAACAAAAACAAAAACTTCTCTTCTTGTATCTTTCTCCCTGATTTTCCAAGCTGAGTTATTTCTCAGAGACACAACCATGTATGGGAGACAGCCTATTTATTCTTTCCCGGCATCTTCCAAACTGCTCAGCCAGCCTGTCAACAAAAAACAAAATTAATTTCTGAGCAGAAAGTCAGGGCCTCTAGAACATAACTGATAGTGAAGTGTTTAAAACCTTTAAAATTCATTTTGCCTTTATTTAGTCTAGAAGGAATAGGGCATTGTGTGCCTTTTACTTATGTTTACATTTACATTAAAAATGAAGGCATGATTTGTTTCCCATCCCTGAGCCAAATTACAAAGATTTTCTGTTGTAACAGAGCTTCTGGCTGGGGTTGAAAAAGAATAGCTGTGCACAACAAGAAGAGAAGATTATGATGTGCAGGACATACAGTCACCAGTGGTCTTGGGGTACTCTTGTTGGTAAAAGAACATCAGAGGAATGAACAGGACATCCTGGTTCCTACAGATTTGCACTTGGGTCCTTCAATGGGAGTGTTTTGCACTGCTGGGTGGGTGCCGTGGTGGAGGACCCTTGACTAGGGAACTTCTCTCCAGAGAGAGGGAAGAGGTGTTTGCCATCATTCCATAGAACCTGCCTGCTGTCCCTTGACCTGCATTATGGCACTTGGGGAATTTTTATTTGGTAGGTGTTGGTGTTGATGGCATAGGGTACAGAATTTCCTTGGTTTTTGTGGTTTTTTTATTATCAAGACAATTTACTGTACTAGAAACTAGTATGGAAATAAATTGAATATTCCACTTCCTTCAAACAAAGCCCACAAAGCCGTGGGAAGGGTGTCATGTCAGAGCTGGGTATATAAAATAAGAGGTGCTTAGAGGTCTTAGAGGTGCTAAATACTCACAGCTCAGCACTTTTGAAATAGAGTGCAATCTGGAACATGTGAACACTCCCTAGATGCTTTGCTCTGAACATGGAAATCCTGCTGAAATCACAAAGCACATCCACAAATTTAAGCTTTAGAAGGCTGTCAAGCTATTTAGTTGCTTCTGTATTCCACGATTTTTATGTATTTCATGTATTCTTATGTAAAAAAGTCTAAGATCTTTACTTAAAAAGTTGTTCTTTTTTCTCCTCCTTCAGGTAATAGAGGCATACAGAGTTTCAGCTCATCAGATCTCACAGATGTAAATTAAATTTGGGCATTATGTGCAATCAATATACCACAGCAGGGCCTCTGAGTTGCAGGAAGAAACTGTTTTTTAAACTGTAGGGTTTATCACATTTTTACATTTCCTATATTGATGGTAAAAAGAGAAGAATTATTTTGATAACCTGGAGATCCTTTTTTAAAAAAAATAGATTCTGGAGCAGGAATGGCACGCTTCTAGGAGCACTAAATAGGAAGGATGACCTACTTTAGTTTAAAATCACAGGCAAACAGAATCTACTTTTTCAAACCTCAGTCCAGCAAGCATTAAAATGTGGTCTTGAAAACTTAATGTGTCTTTTATACAAAATTGCTGTGTTAAGAAGAGGTGAAGAAAGCTTTCATCTGACACTGGGCAAAGTCTCTCCATACAGGCAAGCAGCCTCTCTCTCTGGGCCAGTTCTAGAGGTGACAAGGATTCTGCTTTTCATAGTGTAATGTCTTCAGCTTTCTCTTAATTTATATTATTATTTTTTCAGTTTCTGTTGAATCAGTTAAACTCTGGAGCAGGAAAGATTATTAGCTCATCCTTAATTACATATTGCCTGTAGTGCTGGCAATAATACCTGTCCTGGGCAGCTTGACTTTTTCCATCTCTTCTCACCATGGACTCCTCAGGAACTTGCCATACTGAAAAAACTACCTACATGTCCGTCACTATATTTTCTTTTACTCAGTGCTTTGTTAGCAGGTTTAAGCATTTTAGAAAATACCTGAAGTAATGTGATTGCAGCTCTGTCTTCAGGGTACCTGAGAAGGTGTCAGTGTGGTCTCTGGAGGCTGTATGCCTGGAAATTAAAACAGACTGTGGTTCTGAGGTCACAGTTAGTGTGTGTGTTGGGGATGGGATTCAGAGCTTTGTACTGCTTAGGGCATTTATAGTATTTCTTATTTGAAGGTGAATTGGATTTCTGCTGGTGATTTAGCTACATGATGCTACTGAGGCAGATTTGCAGAACAAGAAGGTTGTTTGCAATCATTCTGGAGTGAATCTGTTCACATTACTGCAATACAAGGAGCATGGGGGGAGTGGGCAGTCCTACTGAAAAACTGCAAGAAGCCCAAATTTTTGAACCATTTTACAGACTGTTCTAACACTGTCACGGTTTTGCTCAAATGTGAATCAGACTTACTCATTTTAGACACATTGCTGAAGATATGCAACATGCTGCATTAGTGCTTTTACCTATAAATTCTATTTGTTCTATCTCAGAGATACTGTTTGCACCTTCAAACTATGTGCTACAAGCACAAAATGGCCAGTGCTTCCTGAATCCTGAGAGCTGGAAAAAGCAACATTCACTTTGCCAGTTTTTCATCCGAAACAGGCAAAGAAAACAAATGCAATTGATGTAAAAAGACCTGTCAGCATTATCTCCATATGTGCTATGAAAAATATTGCCTTTATACTGCATAATATACTGTACTTTTAAAACATTTTAAACATATAATATTGCATATGAAGCATGATGCTTAACCTCCTGGAGATCAGTGTAAATGATTTGAAATGCTAACTGTATTTTGAGATTTGCAAGGAATGGAATTTGTGATGGAAATCAAGGTCTCACTGCTAGAGAGCATACTATAGATGGTATAAGGAGTCTGTGGTGTGTGTGCCTTCATGCTTGTCACTTCACTGCAGTTCCTTCTGGCAGGGGCAGCTTGCAAACACTCCTTACAGAGCAGAAATGGCAGCCCCTCTGCTGAAGGATGATCTCCCTGAGCTATGGTTTATTTATGGTTTGTGGTATTTTACAAGATTTGCTTCCAGCTAAGTGGAGTAAGTAGCACACAAGTATAGGAGGTTCTTTCTAAGTGACACACTTAAATGTGTGCAGAGCTGTTTCAACATTGGATTCCCAGCCTTCTCTGTGGTTTCCAAAGTTTTCCACTTCTGTCAGCCTAGATAACAGCATAAATCAGACAAAGGTTGTGTCCTGAAAACAGTGGTTATAAAGGTACATGCAATGCATAATTCTGATCCTGTGCTGGGGTCCCACTCTTCAAAAGTGTTTGGAAGCATTGTGCTAGGCAAACACACATACAAGTCTATGTGAACAGCCTGACTCATACCTAAAAGTACCCTTTGTTCGTGTGTGTGGCTTGAAAAATCTCTTCTGAAATTTGAAATTTTATGGTACATTTGACTTTCAATAATGGCAGCGATTTAATGTTCTACTAAATTGAGGTGGAGTGTCCCTGTAACCAAAAGAACACTCTGTGTCTTTGTTACTGAGCAATGCCATTATTTTTAGGTAAGAAAAGATGCCTTTAGCAGCTTCCCAGTCTGGTGTTTCCTAGTGGAGATGCTAATTTCCTAGAGAGAGAGCTCCAGGAACACAGCCTTTAAATATTGATGAAAATCAGGAGCTGTACCATCTCTGAAAAGAGACAGGCAAAGCCGAAATGTCAACATAAAAACACACTTAGCATCTTAGAACTCCAGGCTGCTCTGGGTCGGTGTGGGGTCAGGTTCAGCTGTAAGTATTGAGCACGCCAAGACTTCGAAGCCACGCAAGGTGTGCTAACAGAGGTGGCCCTCCAGCTCCTCATGCCTTCACCCCCACGGCCGGGATGTCGTGATAGGAGGGGAGAAGCTGCTCTGGCTCCCAGGGCAAGGGGTCAAGAGTCCTGAATCCCTCGGACACTTAAGGCCAGAACGTTCCCCGACCTCACACGGAGCTCACACTCACAGAGAGCCCACATTTACTCTCACAGAGCTCACTCTCACACGCTCCCGCCCGGCCGGTCCGCCCCGCCGCTCGGAGCCCCGGGGGCGGAGGAGCCGCCCCGCTGCGCGCCGCCCCCGCCCCGCCGCCGCCCGGGGCTGGCCGCCGAGGCACGGAGAGGAGCCTCCCCACGGGCGGGCCGAGCCTGGGGCTGGGGCTGGGGCTGGGGCTGGGGCTCGGCCCTGAGCGGTGCGGACCGGCCGCCCCATGCGGGCTCCGTCCCCCGCGGCCGCTCGCCGCCGCTGCCGCCCGCGCCGGGATGGAGGAGCCGGGCAGCCGCCGGCGGCCGCTGCCCGTCCTGCTGCTCTGGGGTGAGTGTCCGCCGGGCTGCCCCGTCCCGCGGTGGGGCTGGCGGGGCTGCTACACCGGCACCGGCACCGGCACCGGCACCGGCACCGGCACCGGCTGAGCATCCTCGCGTGTGCGCGGTCCCCGAGGGCAGCGCTCTCTGCCGCGGCGTGGGGCTGAAGTTCGGGGGAGGTGGGAGCGCCCCCGCTTTGGCTGGAGCATCCCTTTGGGAGGGGGTCACCGGGCATCCCTCGCCGGCGGGTCGGGACGCAGCGGGGATCTCTCTCTTTCCCCGCGCGGCTCTCCATCCCGAGCCGGCGGCGAGAGCGCTCCGGGCGGGCAGCGGGGCCGGGTCCTGGTCCCCTTCAGCATCGCGCCGACATCGCCGAGGGGTGTCCCCGAACAGGGCACCCAGTACCAGGGAAAGCCATCCCAAACTTCTAGCGTTAGTCAGGCTCTCCGTCTTGGATCCCACATGGATTCTGGAGAGGTGCGTGTGGCTATTGGGGAAGGTTTTTCCTGCATTCTGAAGGCTGATTACTATTGGAGCAGCTGCGTTCCAAGTACGGAGTTATCAAGCACAGGTATCCTTCAGATCTTTCACTTAGAGTGCCTCGGCTGCTAGAAAAACTATTTTATTGTTCCTTGTCAGGAAGGTTGTTTTAGGGCTCTCAGATTTAATGTGTTGCAGTCATCTAAAGTTGCCAGAAGTCGGCTCTGACCCTCTTCACTCAACACTAAGCCAAGAGATGTAGATGATTCCCTGTAAGTCCCACTTAAGGGACAAAAATTCAGACCTGGTAGCTTTAGAAGATGTGTCTGAGGACTTCTGAGCTTTGTTTGCTATTTTAGACCCCTTCCAAAGTACAAAGCTGGTAAGCACTGCACATATTTCTGTGGAAAGACCCACAAACAAATGGGCAGCTGTATTGACAGTGTTCACTAGCATTATCCTAGCTGGTCTGTCAAAAGAATGACATGTCACATGCACAAGTTTCTGATCCTCTTTGGCTTGAGGACTTCTAAAATCTTATCTTAGTTGCTCAGATTTCTGTTATTCCTCAGCTGAAAAGGAAAAAAAAGATAGCCAGCACTTGTCTGGACACATGAAAGATTTATGCAATCTTGGACTGAGGGAACTAGGCAATAGTCCTTTTGCATGGGAAGATGTCTTGATGTAACTGTGATTTCTGCAAAGCACAATTGCCCACTGGAGATTTATTTTCAGATATTTACTAGAGTGAGGGACAGTGTCCCTGTGGCTCAGGAAGCTAAAGAAGGACATTTTTCACCAGAGAGGCACAGATAAATCAATTGTGCTAGACATTTTTAAGTGTGCTAGTTCCATTCCTAATAGAATAACACAAACACAAAAGATTTTAAGAATATCTGTTAACTGATAATGCATTACTTTTGCTTGGAATTGGAAAGGGTAGATATAATCAAGAACTAATGAAATGAGACTGATTTCCTAGTAGAAAAACCATACAGTTCAAGGATGTGAAATCAGGTTTTTTTAATAAGAAAAGCCTAAAGTGGCACAGAATGAAATTTCTTCTTTGGGAATACAAACACAGTTTTAAAACTAGTTATTTTGGAAGAATTTTTGCTGTAATTGAATGGTCATTCTTAATGGCTTCTTTTGATTAAGCAGAGAGCTGTGACCTCTGCCATTAAGGTGAAACCACCATTCTTCAGAGCTAAGCCCACTGAAGGCAGTGGGAACCCATCTGGGTGGGGTGTGGGACTGTGCTTCTGTAACCTCAGACCACTACTTTCTGTATCTTTCTGTGTCTTTCTGCCTAGGACACTTGACACATTACCTCTGTGCATAACTACCTGTTGTGTTGTCCATGCTTAGTGAGGATGGCAAAAAAAGGCTGTGTGTTCACTCAGTGATTGTAGGAGAAGCTGGAATTGCTGAGTGTGCAGGGGAAAGAAAGCATCAGCTGAGGTGCTTGGTACAGAGTCATGTTCTGTGAAGTGCTGGTAACACCTGGGGCAGAGCTGGAAACATCAGCTGTCAGGTGAAATCCTCTGGTTTGCTTCCCAGAGCTGTAGATACTTAGAAGACAACTACTGACTGTGGAATCAAAGCACCTAAGAAATAATCTGACACCTATGACTGTAGAATCAAAGCATCTAAGAAAAAATCTAAGAAATGGTGTTGTATTTATTATCATAGCAAATTCTCTTATTCTACTTCTATGTATGGAAGCTGAGGTAAGAAACATAAGGGCTTGACCAAGACTTTTTAACAAAGTGGGTTTTTCACACAGGTCATTGTTTCAGAATTCCTGCCCAAATGTTTCTCCTTCATTCTTTATGTAACACCTGCATTTCAGTGGTACTATTTGTGTTTGAGTTAAAGATGCTACCGGAGTAAAGCTGGGAATTTTTAAAATTCTAGAGTAATCTTTCTCAATATATTTGTATAAACCCATATCAAGGGAGATGGTGTCATCCTTATCTGGAGCAGTTCTTGTATGCAGATTTCAAAGATAGTTGGTAGGTTTTTGCATTTCATAATCCTGTTTTCACAGGGGTTAGCCAAACTTAGTGCTTTGGTCCCAGGTGACCAGCTGGACAGTTGGAAACAGCCTGGCCCCAATTACCTTTTTAATTTCTGTTTTAAAGACTGTATCTCATCTGCAAACAATAATGAAAAAAAAACCTGTGTATAAAAGTCCAAATTCTGTGAGGTCCTGCACTCCCCTGGTGTGAAACATGGCATATGTGAGTCCTGGAGAGTTTGGATTCAAATGATGAAAATAAATACCCAACAGGAAACAATTTTAGTGGGTTAAAGTTTGAAAACCGAATCAAGGGATTTTTTTCCCATTATTTTCTTATGAATGTCATGCTGTTTTGCAGCTGCAAAGGGTGGAACAAAGAAAGGGAATACTGTCGTAGGAGTTCTGAATTTAATAGACCCAGGCGAATGTGTGTGTGTAAAACAAACAAACCTTTGCAAAACAGAGCATCTTATTCTGAGGCAGACCACAGAGTTCTAACAAATACACTTCTCTCCCAAAATGGTGCTTCATTTTCTAAAGAGGTGATTTTCCACATTAGGCAAGCAGGAAGGCAGGCAGCAGACCCCACCAACATCCATCCTGGAAGCAAAGATCCTGCTGTACATGCAGCCTGTGTCCCAATTTGCTGTTGGATCCAGGCATTCTTCCCACCACCCTTCACCCTGTTTGTGTCTCCTCATTCTGTTGGGAAGGTGTTGCTTCTCTCCTAAGATGTACATGTGCAACAGGGGACAGGTTCACAGCAGTTCCCTTGAGAGGGTGGGTGGCAGGACTGTCCCTGTGGTGGCAGGGGGACTGCAGGTGGTAGCACAGAGCATCCAATGCTGTCTCCAGCTGCCTTGGTCCCAGGAGGAATGGCACTGCATTTTTGAATAATTTTCCTGGCTGAAAGTATGGAGGAGAAATTGGGCTTTTAAATCCTGATGCACAGCAATGAGATCTAATGCTGGTCTTGCTCCTAAATTAGAAAGATCTACATCCTCATTAAGGTTTTAAATACCTTTGGTGTCTCAGGGCTTTGCCTGTAGGTTTGTTTTGCCTGTGAGGCAAATCACAAGAGACTATGAAGTGGAGATGGAATTCTACACTGTCTGAGGTAGACAGGTGCTGCTCTAGGTGCAGATAACAACTGCATGATTTGAAGGAAAGGGTCCTGAGCTGAGCTCAAGGGGAGCTTTGGGAGGTTTTGTCAGTTGGGTTGTGTTTTTGTACTGTTTGTGTTTCAGTTTCTCCCACCTATCTACTGGTAACTGAGATGATTCATGGCTTGAAGTGCAGACAAATGAATCAATTTCCAGTTTACTCTACCAAGGAAAAAAATGCACTGAGTGGTCCCTTACAAAACACCATTTGCTACCATCTGTGTCTTGGCTATTGAAATTAGTACTTGAGAGACACATGAAAAAAGCAAACTGTGCTTTCATTTGGGGCTCAGAGAGATTAATTTTCACAAGCATAATGAAACCTGTTTTAATTCACACCCTTTTAGTTTAGTGAAAGCTGTCACATGAACCATTTTATTTCAGAACAGAGTTTTAGAAGTGTATTATTTTGTGTTTTATGGAAACAGCCTGTCTTTTCTAAAATAGGAATCTCTTCACAGGATTGCATTGAGATAAACTAGAAAATATAAATGGGAAAAAATTGACATTATTTTAATACTAACATATATATGTAGAGCAACCTGATAGCTGCTTGAAGGACTCTTAGGTCTTCTGTGGAACTGTGCAAGTATGAGGAAAGAAAGGAGTAGCAAAGTGGAATAGGAGAAAGGTGCCCTTTGAGAAGTTTTTAGGCTTAATCTCCCCTCATATGTTGGCTTCCTTGAAAACAGTCTGAAAAGAGGAGACAGCTCTTTTCCTTGCTAAGTACCTAAAAAAAAAAAAAAAATGCAGTGGCACTGTTAGAAATGGTCCAAAGGGTAGAGAGGATGATCTCTTGTTGTCTTCAGAGCAGCTTAACATGCGCTACCATATTGCCTTGGACAAGGGGCATGCCTGCATAGCAGCCCTTGGCCTCAGCTTGTCTCCAGGAATACAGAATTTTGCCTCTCTGGAGACAGACTGATGGCCTTCTGCAGATCAGGTGTCACTTGCTCCCCTCTACTCTCACCTGAAGAGGAGGATGTGGTAGGCACTGCTGAGACCCTGGCACAGCACCAGACTCAAAAAAGCACATCTTGTTTACATCTAACCAGATTAAGCTGGGTGAGCAAAGGACTGCAGAAGCACTGGCCATACAATAGAGCATCTGTCTTAAGATTTTCACACTCTAATAAATGTGTCTAATTTGCCTTTATTTTGCAGAGCATTATCTGTGGGCAGTGTCAGAATAAGTAGTGTGATTAACATTGGCCTGTAATGACTGCCACTTATTATGTGAAATCATTTTGTTTCCAAATGTCACAAGTGACAGATTCCTTTTGCATCCTTTTGTGTCCAGAGAGATTCATTCTAGAGACTCTAATTGTTATCAAATATTCTTGAATTCTTGTTGTTGTTTTCTCAAAAGACATAGTTTGAGATTGACGGGGTGTGCAGCCTTTTTTCTGAGTGGCCCTCCTGCCTTTAGTAGAAGAGATTTCACAGCTAGAAAATGTTGTGAAGAGATGGGGAGATACTGGAACAGGAAATGGAACCTTATAGAAGTTATTCTAGTGGTCATCAATAGGACACAAAGCTCAGGTTTCTTCTGAGACCTCAGCACTTGGCCTTGAGCTTTGACCTGTAATCTTCTCTCTTGCACACTCTGTGGCTGAAGAGTGTCCTCAGAATGTTCTGCTGATGTGATGGCATGAAAGGCACGTGGGTGTTTGCAGCTGGAATTGCCTGGGGAGCTGTGGCTGTCCCTGGGACACCCAGTTCTGTAGCTCTGGGGTGGAGGTGGCCTGTGCTTGAAGGGATCTCAGTCTCCACATCAGGGTTTTGCTGTCTGACAGCCACAGGGTGATGTGGAAGAGTCTTTCTCTTCAAACTTGTTTTTGACAAGTGGCTGCAAGTGTAATGCTGTCTTTCCACAGCTCTTGAGTTCATGAGTTGTTCCAGCTTTACTCCTCAAGGATCTCCATGCACCAAGAACATAACTTGTCCAATTTAATATTAGAAGAGGTGTCTTTAGCAATGTGCATTGTAACCTTAAAATGATAAAGTATTAAGCTTATGTTTTCTAGAGAAATAGGAAAAATAAATTTGTTTTGGCCTTCAGCCTTTATTTCCATGGAGTCATCAATTGTCATTCAGTATGTGTGAAATCTCCTCTGTATCTGTTTTATTTTTAGAAAGCAGATCAATATTTAGGTTTTTATTAGCTATGTCTGTATTTCAAGCTGGCACAAAGTCAGAACAGACTGTATCATGTTAAAAAATAATGTAGATCTCTTATTTTTGACCAGTGGACCCAGATTGATTTGCATTCAGGAATGGTAACCTTTGCCATTATTAAATGTGGCTGCTGAGCATACTTGCAGGGCTATGTTTGGGGTGAGAATTTTTTACCATGAAACACTTAGTGATGCACAATGAAATAGAGATAATATTGCTGGAATAGCCATCAGTCCAGTTTCTATTTAACTGGCTCCAGTGTAAACCAGAAACAGTAAAAAAGTCAGAGTGTTGTGAAGTAAAGGTCAAAAGAAAATTAAGCTCCTCAAAATACTTATTTTCTTTCTGTATTTTAAAATTTTTGGAAAGAAATATTAGTGCTCTTTTCTTGGATTTAAATATTTTTGAAAATGGGGGGAGAAATCTCTCTGTGTGAAAGAAGTAATGTCACATTTTACACTTCCTATTTTCAGTGAGTTTTAGTTAAGGTATTTTCTAACTCCTCTTTGTCTTACCTTTCTGATGGAGCAGTACAGAACAGGTGCAATGTGCACTGCAACACCATAAGGATGCCTGATGCTCTATGGCTCGTGCTGTTCCATGCCAAACATGCCTGTGCAATATTTAGGTTTTTTTTTTCCTCCCAGCTACTTCATACGTTATCATGCAGTGGTTTAGAAAACAAAAACTTGTCAAAGAAATAAAAAATGCTGGTAGGAACAATGTAAAATAAACACAAATGGGGGATTCTTGCAGTCTTGAATTGTACACTAGAAATCTTTATGAACCATATCTGTCTTTGAGCAGATGTTCTAGGCTTGGTCCAGAAATTATTGTAAGACCTTCTTTACCTCGTTCTACAAAAGATCTGGAAGATGTTAGGGATTCCTTCTGGTGTCAGACTGTACCACTCCACAGCTGTATAAATAAATTAAGCTTTTTATAACTTCATGAGTAAAACTATTGCTGACACATTTGCAAAACTAGAGGGAAGGGAATACTCTCTTATCTACTCTCCTTTCTACTTATTTCTTGCATGACTCCAAAATCCTTAGGAGGATTTTGCTCAGGCTTTAGATGAAAAAGTTTGCCTGCCATATGGTAGCAAAGCCACAGAAAATATCAACCTTTGAACATCTCTGAGACTGTGAAAGCAGGCAGATTTAGGTAAACTGTTTTTCAGGCCCACTGATACTGTTGGAGCTAAGCAAGCCCTGATCTGTAGATGAATAGAGAATAATCAATATTGTTCAGTTGAATCTGCTGTCACCCAAGGCCATCAGTGCCCATCAGTGGCAGTGGGAACTCTTCTAGGATTACATAGTTATGATGGGGGAAAAAGTCTGTGCAGAACAGCAGCTGCAAGTGTGGAGTGAGAGCATGAGAGAGAAGCACCTCTGGTGAGTGCAGAAGAGGGGGGGGAGGGCCCCATTCCCAAACATGTGGATGCCCAAAGGAGGCTGTGACCCTGTGGGAAGCTTGCAGGCTCCTGGCAGGACCTGAGACCCATTGGAAGGATGCAGGCTGGAGCAGTTCATGGAGAACTGCAGGGATGACGCAAGCTGGAGGAGTTTGTGGAGGGCTGTCTGCTGTGGAAGGGGCACAGCACTGGAGAAGGGGAGGAGTGTGAGGAGCTGTCCCCCTGAGGAGGGAGGAGTGACAGAGAGAATGCCTGGTGAACTGAATGCAGGCCCCACTCCCCATCCCCCTGCACTGCTCCAGGAGGAGGAAATAAAGAAATTAGAAGTGAAATGAAGCTTGGGAAGAAGAGAGAGGTAGGGGGGGAACGTAGTTTAAGAATTGGTTTTATTTCTCATTACCCTACTCTGATTTTAATTGCCAGTAAATTAAATTACTTTTATCATGTTGAGTCTCTTGACCATGATGACAGCTGTTAAGTGATTTCTCCCTGTCCTTGACACATGAGCTTTTCATTATATTTTGTCTCCTCCTGTCCAGCTGAGGAGGGCTGTGATAGAGTGGCTTGATAGACACCTGATGGAATGATGTTGTTGTATGCATGGTATGTAACAGCGTTAGGAATCTGCCAGAGGGTTGCATGCAACATCAAGGGAAGGTGGATTTGCAGAGTGGGAATTTTTGTCATCTGGTCAGAAAAGGAAAAAATTTTCCCAGGCCTTCTGTGATGGTAATATCTTGATTTAAATGTTCTGCCTGTCAAGGGAAGAAGGAACTTTAAATGTCTTCAAGTATCCCATGGTTTTAAACACTTCCTCAGGAGGGAGTGTGCAGTGACCCTTGTCTGTGAAATCTTCATGGGTCATTTCCCCTTCCCAAAGTTATTTAAAAAAAATAAGAAAAAAAAGATTGCTTGACTTGTATTTCAGGCTACCTCACAGGAGCAAACTACAGCCTCTATTGGCCTTGAGGGACTGGTTTTTCACACTCTTTCACAGGTGGTTAGGTATGGAATAAAGTCTGTATTATGCTGACTTTTTTCCTTGGTATAGGGAAACCTTACATCACATCACATTTCCTTTTGTGTTTTCCTGCCTCTATGACTAATGACAGACATCTGGGTTGTAATAATGAGCAGCCATTAGTGCTTCCAGGTGATGAGGTGATAGAGTGTGGAGCTGGTCCTGGATGCAGATGGCCAGCTTCAGGGGCTGTCACAGTTCTAGTGTGGTCTGGGGTGTGTGTGACTCTCACTGTTGAGGGCACAGAATGAGAATTATGCTGTCTCATTAGTTGGCATACCTTTCCCATAAATTGCACAGCTTACATATTGCACAGTTATCTTTTGGGCAGAGAGATCATGTTCTTCAGTTGCTTTGGTAATGTTTTCTGAGAGGAGGTAGTTGTGAAATAGGTACTGGCACCAGACTGCTGCTGGCTCACACTGTAGCTTAGACTGCTGCTGGTTTCTGCTTGTGACCTTAGACAGACTTCTGACTAGTTCTGTCAGTATTTCCATAATTCATCTAAAATGGAGTCCTCAGTAGCAGTACCTCACAAGGCTGTAGTGAACCTGAAGCAGAGATGTTCAGGGGGTGAAAAAAAGATTTGTCACTTCCATTTGCTAGCAGTGCATTTGTCTGTAGTCATAAATCATGAAGAGCAATGGTCTGGTTGTTCTAGATGTTACACACTGTGGCAACTGCTGTATGCTGAGACTCAGAAGACCCAGGCACAAGTTAGATGAAAACAAGGAGTACAAAGCCTTTGGCAGGCCCACAGATCCATGGTGAATAACAGTCTTTGCCTTACATCCTAAGTAACACACACAGATGTTAGTTCAGTGAATTTGGGTTTTTTAGGAGTGTTGTGCTTGTATCTGCTGACCAGAGGAACCTTCTGATGTGTGTAACCATCTGGAACTCTCTTCCACCTTATATCATAGAATAACCTGAATTGGAAGGGATCCACAAGGATCTTTGAAGTCCAGCTCCTGGCCTTGCACAGGACAGCCCCAAGAATCACACCATGTACCTGAGGGTATTGTCCAAATGCTTCTTGAACTCTTTCAGGCTTGGTGCTGTGACCATTTCCTGAGGGAGCCTGTTTCAGTGCCCAGCCATCCTCTAGGTAAAGGACCTTATCCTAATAACCAACCTAAACCATCCCTAGCACAGCTTCAGGCATTGCCTCAGGTCCTGTCTCTGGCACCAAGGAGGAGAGATCACTGCCAGGCTTTCTGCTTCCACTCTTGAGGAGGTTGTAGAGCACAGTGAGGTCTCTCCTCAGTCTCCTCCAGGCTAAACAAGCCAAGTGACCTCAGCTGCTCCTCATATGGCATCCCCTTCACCATCTGGACTTCAGCAAAGCCTTTGACACCTTGCATGCTCCTGGAGAAGCTGGCAGCTGACAGCTTGGACTTTGTGTTCACTTTGTGTTCACTTTGTGGTGAATGGTGCTGCAGCCAATTGGTGTCTGGTTCTAGTGGGATTCCCCAGGGATCAGTGTTGGGCTCAGGTTAATATCTTTATTGGTGA
Source organism: Oenanthe melanoleuca (assembly GCF_029582105.1). Taxonomy (NCBI): domain Eukaryota; kingdom Metazoa; phylum Chordata; class Aves; order Passeriformes; family Muscicapidae; genus Oenanthe; species Oenanthe melanoleuca. Next base: position 92,673,910 of record NC_079335.1, read on the forward strand.
TCTGGGTGAGGGGATCATGTCTACACTTAGTGAATTTGTGGATGACACTGAGTTGGATGCAAGTGTCAATCTGCTGGAGAGTGGAAAGGCTTTGCAGAGGGATCTGGGCAGGCTGGATCAATAGGTGTGAGGTTCAACTAGGCCAAGTGCTGAGTCCTACACTTTGGCCACAACAATCTCATGCAGTGCTGCAGGGTGGGGGCAGAGTGGTTGGAAAACTGCTGCTGGAAAAGGACCTGGGAGTGCTGGTCAGCAGCTGAACATGAGCCAGGATGGCCAAGAAGGCCAATGGCATCCTGGCCTGTATCAGCAATAGTGTGACCAGCAGGACTAGGGAAGTGATTCTCCCCCTGTGCTCAGCACTGGTGAGGCCACACCTTGAGTGCTGTTCAGTTTTGGGGCTCTACTTTAAGGAGGATGTTGAAGTGCAGAGAAGGGCAGTGGAGCTGATGAAGGGTCTAGAGGGTAAGTCCTGTGAGGAGTGGCTGAAGGAGCTGGGGTGTTTAGCCTGGAGAAAGGGAAGCTCAGAGGGAGCTCATCACTCTGCAGCTGCCTGAAAGGAGGAGTGGAGATTTGGACATCAGGAAGAATTTCCTCACAGAAAGGGTGATTTGATACTGGAATGGGCTGCTCAGGGAGATGGTGGAAGAGTTTAGGGAAAGACTGGATGTGGCACTTACTGCTCTGGTCTGGTTGACAAGGTGATAGGTTGGACTTGATAATCTCAGAGGTCTTTTCCAGTCTAACTGGTTCTGTGATCTCTGCAGCCTTCCTTTCAATGCTTTCTAATAGCTTAATGTATTTTTTATGTTGAGGTGCCCATAGCTGCACACAGGACTTGAGGTGAGACCTCAGCAGCACAGAATAGAGTGGGACAAGCACCTCCTGGACCAGCTGGTGATGCTGTGCTTGTTGCTAAATGCCATCTTTAAACAGTTTCTAATGCCACAGATTTCTTTCAAATGTACTCCTCTTACCCTTCCTTAGTTTTACTTTCTAGAAGGATGGATCTCTAATCAAGGATCACATTTGTGTATGCCACTTTACAAAAGTGTGAACAAAGTTTACTTCAAGCAATTGAGTCTGCTCTTAAAATTTTAGTATATTTACTGTCTGAAAGTCAGTGGTTCTGAAAAAAATGTATTTTACATTTCAGTTACATACTGCTTCATCAAAAATGTAATGGGACAGAAAAGGCTTGAAGAAAACATAGTTAAATTTTTGACTGAGCCATGCAACTTCCAGCACAGTACAGATCTTAGTGTATGGCTAAGAAATCCCTTTGCAAATTAGTTGTTGAACTGGTATGTTTAATTTAATTATTTATTTGATAAATTATTAATTATTAATAGAGAAATATTTTATTAAAAGTACTGGTTATATATTTATTTAAATAGAGCATACCAGTTTCAAAGTAGTAGAAAACCCATCCACCACTTCTGGAAGTAGAGAGATTGTTCAGAAATTGTGGTTCATTATTAATATGCTGCCAGCAGTGATTTAAGAACTTGAAAAAAACTATGTAAAGGGCAGTAATTTGTATTGGTACTCTGAAAGAGTCTCAGTTGAAGCATGATTTCAGAATAATGGTCACATTTCCTTTCATTTCCACATTTCCAGCAGTCACTGGAAAGCTGGGGAGCTCTTTACCAGCATGGGTTGGAACAGCTGATGCCCTCAGATGCATTCCCTGTTGATTTCTACTGATGGAATGAAAAGGCTTAATTTACTTCCTTTCATGCTTTTCTTGCTCTGCAGGACGAAGACCCTAATGTCCAAAATAGTTAACAGTCTGAAATTACCTTCACAATTAAAAAACAATAATGTAGGGCCTCAAACTGTGATAAAGCATTGAGCTGCCCTTTTAGTTTTGAATATTATATTTCTATGGCTACATATGCATCTTCCATACCATTGACACAAGGGGATTAAAAAGAGCATTGAAAAAGGATTCAGCATCAAAGCAGGAGATAATGCAAAGCTGAGTTCCTTGTTATGCTAGCTCTCAAGGAAATTTATTGAACCCAGAGACAGATCAGTGCACTCTGCCAACAGGTTTACCTTGCTCCTGCCACTCCATACACTGAGACATATTGTTTTCTGAATGCAAGTGTAACACTTCTTTCAAGTACTATATTTATTGCAAGCTTCTGTTTATTCCTGGCATCCTTCCTTTGTGTTGAGTTCCTGTCATTGCCTGACTCTGTGAACTTGAGTTGCCTCATTTCCTTGGTTGTGTTCATACCATGTCATGTTGTTCTTGTGTCCTGTCCCAGTCCCCCTCTCCCCATCCCACTCCTCTTAACAAGAAGTGTCAAAAGAACAAAAGATGACCTTCTGAGCCATGTATGTTGTGCAGAGAGTTATTTAAAGAGTGACAGGTGGTTTAGTTTTTGTACCAATAGCATTATTTTTCCTTTCCTTCCACTTTTATAGTGGCCTCTGGGCTTTCCCATCAAGTTGTGGGATTTCTTAGCTTATTCAGAGTGTGTTGTGTTTTGGCCATGTACATTTGACCTGACCCAAATAGAGGAGTTTTGAAAAAGGCTTTGGAAGGCAACCATGTAATGCTTGTGTTAGCTCATCTTGTCCTTCTGTATTCAGACAGACTGTACTGAAATGAATCTCTTAAAACTATGAATGCCCAGGAAACAGATAATAAAGAGGAAACCCTATGCCAATTTAACCAGTGGTGTTTTTTCTTATGTAGTAGGATGCCTCTTAACATTGTGTGAGAGAATAGGAGAAGTAATTTCCACAGGGAATTTCTTTTGCCTTATATACCCTGAAGTGTCTGTGATGGTGTGACTTGGGGTTTGCATGAAAGATTGTTGAATTTTTAACATGATCCTGTGCAACAGGTAGCTTTATTCAACATTTAAATACCTGGAGAAACACGGAACTGCTGTAAGATAGGCTTTTTCAGTATTTAAAATCAGTTTTATAAGAAAATGGGGGTATTGACATTTGGTCAGTATGACAAAATTATACAGATATATATAGATTATATTAATAATAGGGTATTAATCTCTCACCTAGGTTTCCAACAAATCATATGTGCATCATTGTAGAGCAGCAACTCCCATTTCAAACTCTGGTTTTACTTGCTTTTGTGAACTGTATGTCAGGGCAGTTCTTGCACAGTTGTGTGCTGTTGTCAGTGAAACTTCAGGTTCTGCAGAGAGGCAGCTGTTTGGTTAGTACATAACTTCCAATGGAGATCTGTCCTGATGTAGATAAAGATTAGATGATGGAGATTGGCAGGATTGCCTTTAAAAAGAGATACAGAGGTAGGCTCTTGACATGAGGTTTAACTCAAGGTCCTTGTATGTTCTTTTTGCTTATGAAATTACAGCTGATAAACATGAGGTTTTGAATAAACACCACAAATTTTGAAGAATATGCACAGTATTACATGGCTGTAATTGCTGGCTAAAAGGTGCATACCTTTTATAACATAACAGTTTGATGCATGTAAGCATGCATAACAGTTTTATCTGTTAAAATAAGAATTATTCTCAGAAAATATGGGAACCACTCAAAATATCTTACTATACCATCAGTAATAGCATCTTGAAGAAACATTCAGACAAGTGAAAATTGTAGCATTTCACTCATATATTTACACAAGATTTTCAGAATTGTTCTTAAAACATGTTAGGAGAAAGGTGGAGTAGGGAGAACACATAGCAATTCATAGTTTCAAGACAGACATTCAGTGCTTCTTTTAAGCCTCTGGGAAAAATATCAATGAATAATAACAGTATAGAAGAAAAATAAGCATTGAGAAATATTTTTCCATTTCTCATGTGAATCTCATTTTGAACTTGCTTTTTAGTGTCAGAATGATGTCTTTTTGCAAAAGGAGGATGGAGAGTAGATAATACCAGGTTTTAGTGAAGTTCTAGGATGAGATTTTTCATATACAAGATCTTAAGGAAGGTTGTGAATAAAAAAAATTGGTTTATTTTCCTCAGTTTTCTTATTATTCAGTACTGTCTCCTACCTTATTTTTCTTCTATTTTTCTTTCCAAAAGCTCTTCAGACCTATTTTTCCTCATCCTTAATTTGATGATCCTTTGCTTCACCTCTTGCTCTGGCTCTGACATGGTGGTTCCCATCAGATTCAGCTGATGCCAGGGATGATCATACATGCTGCTAACGTGTATGGAGAAAAAAAAAAAGTGAGCAGTTAGTTCAGGCAGCTAGTAGAGTTAAATTGAGCCTCCTTTTCTCTTCCTAAATGTTGGTTTAGGTGGGACTGTATTCTAACTGTTTTATCTTGTGGTCTTGGTAACATCTTTCAACACTGACCCATTTTACTTTTGTGAATCTTCTAATGAGAGATGTCATGGCATCAGCCTTTCAAGAAAAAAGCTGAGCTTGCCCCATCTTGAAAGTACTACTGGAAAGTTTTTGTAAACTATCATGACCAGCATGCAGTAGTATCCTGATGAAATCTTTCTTGAGTTGAGTATCTCAGAGCAAAGAAAATAGAGGGGTGGTGCATGATGATCTGAATGGCTGTTTTACCCTTCTCTGAAGGTATGTGGACTCTTTTGAGAGTTGAGAATAGCTGAAAAACATCCTGTGTTACTTTGTTGTGAGCTGATCAAAAAATGCAAAAAGCACATTTTCTTGTGGGCAGGAGGATTTTTGAGCACTAACCTGTAACCCTTTATTCATTATTTGGTTTTTCACAGCTTTCCTCACTGACACTTGGGGCAAGTTGGTTCTTCATAGTTGTAAATCCTCTCTTTATTTGCATTGCTGTGGTCTTGTGAGTATCACTGTAGCCATAACTCTGGAAGATATGGAGCACAGTGATAGGAACTGATGGAATAAGGATTGGAGGTGCAGTCTGTGATTTTCCAGGGGAGTATCTATGTGTGCCCTACACTGTTTACCCAGGATGGGTGGGTTTGGGTTCATTGTAAAACATGTGCTTTTAGTGTGATCTTCAGTTTTCTGTGGTCAATAAGGCACTTTTTCAAATGAGGATTCAGGAAAAACCTGCTGAGGGAATCAAGTGTATTTATTAGTCCATCTGCTGATAGCCTGGAGAGAAAAATGCTCTGTTTGAGAAAGACATACAGCCATCAGAGTGTATTATGGAGTTTCATCTCTGTGTGTTTGGAGGCATGACAATTTTCCAATGTGTGGATTCCTGCTCTTCACAGTACATGCTGGCTCGTTAGTAACTAAGACAGAGATTAATGCTTTTCTGGAAGAAAAATATGTTCCTTAGAAGGATCTAAATTCTTCTTGCATGCATGTACACCATAATTTTCAGTTAACTCAGTTGACAGCTTGGCACATCCCAGTGACCATGGCCTAGATTAATGGTTGGTACTGATACTCTGCTATGTGTATCTTGGTCTGTTTTACTGGGGTGCCAGGGAAGCACCCATCTGTTTTGAATCATTCATTTAATTTCTGATATGAGGTTAATGCTATAAAGATTTGTCAGCAATTTTTATTTTTCAGTGGGACATCAAGAATAATTGAAGCCATGTCCCTCTTAGCTATTACAATATCCTGGGTGTGGCTGGAGCTGTGCAAACACAGAGGGCTTCTGTTAATTTAATCCATCTGAATATACTGCAGATCACTAATCAGAAGGCTTCTTCTGTTGGTATGGTGTGTTTCCATTTGGATGCTCTTCCAAATATAGCACATACCTGTGTCAGAGTACCTTCTGCATGAGAAGCTTACAGGTTTTGATTGTGATGTTTTTGAAACTGTGTGACTTCACTGCAAAAGCTGGAGACTTAAACACAGCAATATGCTTTTAACAAAGAGAGTACACACTTCCTTATGGTTGTGTTGTGTTTGCTTAACAATGAAAGGATTTTTTTGCTCTACATGTTAGAATGTGCGGTACATGTTTTGAGTGTGTTATCTTCTTGAACTTTTTCACCCTTAAGAAGCTTGAAGCCCTGTCTCTAATTCTTAATGTTAGAAACTAGAAGAAGGAGTGGTATATACAGTCCCATAAGAAGTCTGACTCAGCCATTTAAAGGATAGATAAAAAGGAATTAAAAAACATAAATCTCTAAATGCTCAATATTTCATTCAGACACTCTCTTTAAGAAAACTGAAACTTGTTTGAATAAGCATTTTGAATATTCTGTTGAAATGTAGTTATCCTCTACTTGTAATTGCACTAATCCTTTTATATGAGTGTGTAAATTTCTAACTCATCTTTTTTTTTTTCTTTTTTTTCTTTTTTTCCTTTCTAGTTAATGGTCTAATGACGCTTGGATTTGCAGGTGAGTCTTACTTCAAAAATTCAAATTTCAGTTTCTGTTTTGCTAATGGTTGACTTTTGAGAAACCCTTCCATCCTATCTCATTTCAATTAGTCAGTTGTGGTGCATTTTTTACTACTGGTCTTGTCCACTGGCTGCAGAGAGTGTTGTAGTGTTTTGTAAAGGTTGTTCTCGATAGTGATGGTAAAACTGCTGAATCATCCATGATTTTGATCTCTTTTGGTCAGGGGTTTAGACAGAAACTCTTGTGTCATCAGATCGTGCTCAAATGACTCTGATAGAGGCTTTTTTTTTTTTTTTTTTTCTATGACCCTGAAAAATATTGCACTTTTATATACAAACAACCAAAAATACCAAGGGCATGGAAAATCCATTCAAGCACCCTGCTGGGAAGGGGCTGGATTAAATTGTCATCACACATGATGTAGTGGAAGAAAAACTTGTACTCTGTTGGATTTGGTTATAAATCAAATGATAGCTGGCTGTTTACAACACCCTGCCAGCAAAAGCAGCTTTGTGTAACTTTTGCCAAAGCATCAGTGCAGGATTTAAGTTGCAAGCTATGCAATTTTCATGTGGTTTTGAATTCTGCAGGTTTTAGCATTCATCTGTAGGTCTAGCTGAGGAAAGTGTAGCTGGCAACTGCTGCAGCTGCCAGATGAATTGGCAGGAGCAGTTAAGTAGGCAGGATCCATGTTAATATGCTAACTTCTCATGGGTAAAGTTGTGCTGCCCCTGTGTGGTAATTTTTGCCATTTCTGTCACTGGTGATTAATTGTAGTTCTGGCTTTTTGCTGACATGGATGAAGGCTTCTTGACAGCTTTAAGAACACTGACAGACATGATGAAGGAGCAAGGATTAGGTCCCAGTGAGTGAGCCACACACCTGGAGAGGTTTGTGGTCTGTAGGAAGTTGGAGACTTATTTCAGGTGCAGCATAGGCTGTCCCATTATGAGCCTGCTGCTCTTGGCAAATATGTGAAAGCAAAGTGTTTATTTGGCCAGATGAGATGGTTGTCATTTGTCATAGAGCATCACAGAGAGTGACCACCAGCTGAGGAGTCAGCTGTGACAGCTGGAGTTAAACTGCAGAGCGCTCCTGCCCAGCTCCTTCCTGGGCGAAATGATGTTTGCTCAAGCCTGGTTCTCAATCACATGCCTCATTTCAAATGGAACACTCAAACTTCTGAGTGATGGCTGGGTTATGATGTGAAGCCTGAGACCAGCCATTTTGCCTTAGAGTTTGGGGTTTTCTTTGCTAGATAGTAAGGAATGGGACCATGAGGACTTCTCTTCTTGCCAAGCAAAGTCCTGCATGATTTTGACCTCAGTTGGCCTCAGGCAGTGTGTTTGGCTGTAACCACCCAAAATTAGAACCACCAGCTCTTGTCAGCAGTGATAGGATCCTGCTTTCAAAGTAGCTAATAGAAGCAAAAGAAATACCTCCTCTCCCTGGTGTAAATATGTTCTCAGTGAAAAAATTTTTCTAGGAGTAAATGGTCTGTTCTCCTTGGCTTTATTCTTAAAAAACAACTGTTCCTCCAGAGTTCTCAGGGGGATTCCCTGATATACCAGTTAGGGTTTACACAGTTTAGGGGCATACACAGTTTATGGTTGCAGGTTTGTTTGGTTAAATACATTTCTTGGATTTGAGCTGCTGTGAAGGGGAAAAATTACACAGGTTTTTTATGACTAATTTAATGTAGGCATTTGTATTCAAGATGTTTACATACATATATTTACAGGTAATTTTCAATGTTAATGCATTTTTTATGCATTGGAATGGTCAAAATAGTGGCATCTATAGAGGTAAAGGAAGATATTTAATGGCTTGGTAAAAAAAAAAAAACATGTTTCAGGCTTATCAAAATCAAACACATTAGTCTGAAGAGAATTTTTTCAGAATTTCAGTTTTATAAGAAACAACAAAATATTGTCTTTGTACTCCAGTGCAGGCATGTGCTGGTGAGAAAAACATTTGACTGACTAAATATACTGGAGTTGCCATTGTGGGTTGAAAAAGATGCAGGCTTGCTCAAGTCAAGGTCAAGTCTCTTTCTTTGCAAGTAGCTATATGCTGTAATTTTGATTTCATTTGATAACTGTAGATAATTCATATAATTAATTTATAGAATTATATAATTATTTTTGTTGGAAAAGACCTTTATGATCACTAAGTCCAACTGTTACTCCAACACTGCCAAGTCTACCACTAAAATTTGTCCCTAAGTTCTACATCTACGCACCTTTTAAATTCTTCCAGGGGTGGTGGCTCAACCACCTCCCTGAGTAGCCTGTTCCACCCCTTTTGGAGAATGAAATTGTTCCTAATATCCAATCTAAACCTCCTCTGGCACAACTTGGTGCTTTCAGGAAGTTGCAGAGAGCAGTGAGATCTCCCCTGATCCTCCTTTTCTTCACCCTAAACAACCCCAGCTCCCTCAGCCACTCTTAGGATTTCTTCTCTAGACAATTTCTTTAGCAGCTAAACTAAAGAAAAAGCTGTGACTGTGGAAATTCACACCCTTTAGCTGGTAAGACATACAAATATTTCCAATGTTAAAGTAATTTCACAGTACTGTAGTTAGCTGAATGCAGTGCATCTTTGTAAGCTTGAAAAGTGCTTTCTGCAGTGAGATGGGGGATGGGGAGATCCAGTTAGCTTTTAACTAAAAATGCAAATGGGTGATAATGAGATAGAATGAGTAGTAGATAAGTAAGATTAGAAAAGTTATTAGATAGGTTCCCCTATGCTAGGTTTAAAAGGCAGTACTATATATGGTAACCTTCAGTTTTTTTATACCAAGTTATGTTTTTTAACATATTTGTGTAAATACTTATTTTGTCTATTTTCTAAAATTGCTTAGAAAATTAAATGCTAATCTTATGAGAATGTAAGTGGCAAGTTGGACTGTGTGAACAAATTTGAGTGATGTGTTTGTGCTTCTATTTCAGTGTTTGTGATTAAAGTGCTTCTGATGTTTCCTAGGTGCACGTCAACAGACTGAGCTCTGCAATGAATCTCTCATGTTAGAAAAGTTGCCTGCCTGTGGGAAATTCTTTGAAGAGATGATGAAGAAAGTGGACTCAAAAAAGTGGTGCAACCTGACAGAATTTATCATGTAAGAGTTAGTTTTGGTTTTAATAGTTCTCACATAATGCATATAAAATATTTCTGCTCCAGAAAACAGAAAACCTTCTGTTTTTTGTTGCCACTTGCAGAGGGGTAAGCTATAGCTCTTAAGCCCTGCAGTAAGGCCATGTGCATACAGAGACACCCAGCTCTTAACTCAAACAGTGTGCAAAATAATCCACTTTAATGAAAACTAACCAGTGGGCTATTAAATGCTAGTTGCTATTGTGTTATCTCAGACAGTCCTGTTTAAATTTAATCTGTATTTCTGTGCCTTTTAAACCAACAATCCCTAAGGAATTTCTTTTCTGTAAAACCACTATAGCAATAATGCTTTTAGAATCATGCTGTTCTCTCTCTTGACAGCAATCCAGTTCCCTCTTCTGATTTCCCTTTTTTCTGTTAAATGACACTGTTTCAGAAATTCACCTCATATGAAATTGCCCTATCCAAATTAAAATGATTTGTCTATTGAACCTGCTGTCATGTTTCTTTGCCTACCAGCCAGCATGGAGAGAGTGAGCACCACCCATTCTGTTTGGATGTCTAAAGTACTGCAAGACTGACAGTAATGAGGGTGGCATTATTATTCTCTAATCTCTTTTCCTGATCCGTAGTTACTGGAGATATTTGAACATCTCTCTATAAAGCTGCACACTTCAAATTCTGATCTGGAGAAAACTCACAGGGTTTGTGAAATTGGTGGCATTTTTGGCATTGTGGAACATCTTCTTAAGACCATGTCTGCTCATGCATAATGCCTGGTTTTTGGAAGCTCTGAGTACCCTCTACACCAGCTGAAATCAGGGGAAACTGCAGGTGTTCAGCACTTCAGAAAACAAGACTCAAGTGAACAAGAGCTGGTATGGTACAAGCCAGCCCAAAGCAGAACATCTTCCTGCATTTGAAACTGTGCTGGTGCTGTTTCTGGAGGCTGCTGGCGAGGCAGAGCAGCCCCAAGCCAGCTGTCACCACACCTCTTACGGTGTCATTGAGCCCCAGATGTTCTTGTAGGGTCACTGGTCTTGTGTCCTGTTTAGTGTCATGTTGTGTGGTGCAAGACTTTGGCTAGCTCATCACCAGCAGGATCACAGAAAATGAAATGCTGGACTGCAGCTGCTCCCCATGACTCCCTTGGCACCAGCACCTGTGTTGAAATGCCCCACATGTGGATAATGCTTCATATCTGACAGCATGTTATCAATTTAGATGTGATTCCTTCTCAGCACATTTATTTGCACACCTTGATGACTTTAAAATCTTGCAGTCTGTTAAAAGGTAGATTCTTAAATCCTGTGGCACTGGAGTGAAAGATGCACTCATGCAGCTCTCTCCAGCTGTGGGGAAGAGCAAGAGATGGTTATCTCTTCTAAACCAGCTTGAAGAAATTGCAGTCAAATCTGACAGAGAAGTGTGTGTATACAAAGAAAAAGAAAATCCTTGCAGTGCTGGTACTACTAAATTTATTTTAAAAAAATATCTGTATGTTATGGAGGAGCAAGTTTAATTTTATAACTCATCTAGGTACAAGATGTTTTATTTATTTTGAAGGAAAAACTGTAATTTTGCTCCATTTTATCTTCATTGTAATTGTTTTATAATCACAAGTTGTTTGCTGATGTCTTGTTTGAATTGATAAGTGACCTCAACTAATGGGATTACTTGAAGCAATGGAAAGTACTTATAGGAGCCTAAATATTAGGCTATGCCTTTATTAATTAAGGTGAAAAAACAGGCAGCTTTTTGCAAGGTTTCTGCCAAAATTTCTTCAATAATTTACATATTTTGGTGCAAGATTTTTTCAAGGTTTGGAGACGACTGAAGTGTCTTGAGTTTTCTTGACTGTTAAGTAGAGTTAAGAATCCACCTTGATTTTATCCTTTCCAGTTGTGCTCACAGTTTGCTGTTGTTTTCATTCCCTGTACAAGAAAATTTTCCTGAAGAAATTGGTCAGTCTGAGGCTTTGCTCTTTTTTCCTCACAAGCAGTACCAGAAGAATTCAAGGCTCTTACAGAAGAAAAATCTTCTACGTTTTTACATAATGCACATTTTCTAAAAAACTTTTTTTTTTTTTTTTTTTTATGTTTCAAGTTCTACTTTAGGAGAGAGAAGCAGGAGGAATTTGTTTTGAAATTTATCTTCTGAATCAAGGATTAATCAAGCATTTGAAATCTGATTACAAACTTACCATAGGGGTTCATTGCACTGAAGAAGCAGCAAATGTGCATCTACCTTTAAGGTTTTTACTCTTTTGAGAATACACATTGTTACTTGATGTCATGCATTCTATAAGAAGCATATAGAATCACAGAATGGCCTGGTTTGGAAGTGACTAAAGATCCCTGAGTTCCAACCCCCCTGCCTTGGACAGGGACACATAGAGGCTAATTTATTCCAGTTCATTGGAGGAGCCCTGCGAGATGGGACAGAAACACTTCTTACTTTGGAGTAATCTGACAAATTAATTGAAAACCTGGTATATCTAGGCATGGGCACTTAAAATTCAGATGTTTAAACATGGTGGTATTAGTTTGTGCTGATTTTATATCTAGCCTCCAGCAGTAACAATTAATCAGCCTGGATCAGATAATGGGTTAAAACTGTGAGTTTTGTATAAAAAAAACCTGTTTCTTCAGTAATGCAGTAATTTCTGCATGGCAGTTTTCATTTTAGAAACAAATCTTTGTAGCTGGTGTTGAAATGTAACAGTTAATGGAAATCTGCTAATTTTCTAAATGTCTTGTTTCATGGAGGAGTTTTAGCTCTTCAGTGTAAATGGCTGTCCTTTGGTTATGGGATTGTAAATAGAAATTATCTGTAGCTTCACAGTTTGGCCAAACATTTGTGAGAGAATTTGCAGTGACTCCATTTCCTGTAACTTAATTAAACTGTAAGATTTTCTGACATGTCTGACATTCTTAACAAACTTGTGCTCTTTAAAAAGCAGCCTTGTTACTGATTTTGAGCAGACGAGGCTTCTGTGTGTGGCAGCTGGTACTGCAAACCAATATGAGAGTTTTAGCCTCCACAGTTGATATTGATCTTGCTGCAAGTGTGAAATAATCACATATAAACAGTAAATTCTCAGGCAAAGATTTACAGGAGCACTAGTAGAAGAAAGTTTCCCTTTTAATTTTTGTATATTTCTGTGAGGATTTGCAGTTAGTGTCCTAATTACAATTAGAATGCAAATACTCTGGGTGAAATGGTCCAAAGGTACTTGAAAGCTTAAATATGATGAGGGATCAAAGTGGGATTTTAAAATATTTTAAGTCATATAGACGTGGTTCTAGCTTGGACATCAGAATATGAAGGCCAACCAGAAACAGCTTACAAAAAAGGTAAAACCTTCAATACACAGCCAGGGGTGTTCCTTGCCAGAAGAGAAGGAGTTTGCCTAGTCACAGTTTTGCTGAGACATTTAGATTATTAAGAGAGAGCTCTGAAGATGAAAATACAATGAGGTTGTTTAAAAGACTCAAAGTTATGGTACATGGCAAGTGAATATGCAGAGACTAAAGTGTGGATGAAATTTATATGGGGAGTTAACAAAAGCAAATACATTTTTCATTTGCAAGAATGAAAATTGCAGACAGGTTTTTATTTTTCATGTGTAATATTTCTGTTATGTCTGCTTAGAGTAACATATATGTTAATAGTGCTGCATTACATATAATAACTATGAATTATATTTCTGTATTATTTTCTTAATACTTGGCAGCTACAGCTGAATATGTAAAATCAACTACTGTCCACAAGCCAAAATTCATTATTAACAGTCCAGACTTTTTTTTTAGTGTGCTGTGATAAATCCTGGTGTGGGACTGCAGTTGAGAGGCCAGGTATGACTAATTCCTGAAGCAAGTGGCCAGATGAAGACAGGAGTGCCCAGAGCTGTCCTACATGAACCTGGAAAAATGTTCCTTATTGTAATTGCTTAGATTATTTTCTATTCTTAGCTCATGAAACAGTTTTTCAAATGCTTCTAACTGGATCCTGGAAACAATTTAGCTAGAACAAACAGTCTCTAAACAAATCTGTGTGTGTCTCCTAGGCCTAACCCCTATGGAAATGTGGGACCAAAATGTACTAAAGATGATTTTCAGTGGCTTGTTAAAGTTTCAGCAAGTTTCTCCCAAGCACCAGTCCTCTCTCTTCTACATCACTGTTTCCAAAATATTTCTGAGTGTAGTTACCAGCATTTTGGTAATTTTGAGGCCAGAGAGAAGGCTGTGGCCATGTCTGCACTGTTGCATAATACAGGCCACACAATGTGCCCAGTAGTCACTATTCTAAACTCTGTAAGAGTGAGTATATTATGGAAAGGCATCCCCTCTTCATTTGGAATGTTAGTATTGATCCATCACATCTATAAACAGAGGGTTCCATCTGTTACAGGTGAGGCATTCTCTTATTCCAGGACAAAACTGCTGCTACAGCACTCATCTCACAAGTGTTAGGGTTGCACACCTTTGGGAGCTCCCAGTCAGTCATTCTGTGTTTACCAGCCAAGGAATAGCTGTGGATTTAGAGTCCAAGGGTGAAAGAGCAATTTGTGTTTTGGAAGAGAGTTCTAGCAAAGTAGTGCATGTAACACATGTCAGATCTGTCTGAGAAAAAGAAGTGATTGTAACAAACTTCTTCCTCCAATCCCTGCATTTCTTTTCACCTGTTTCCACAGCTCTAGGAATCCCTAATTTTCTGTGAGACAGTGGCTGTGTGACATTGCTTTACAGTACCCAGAAGATGTTAAAAGTCTTGATTTTTCTCATGTTTTAAATTTCAGTTCATAGCAGAATAGGAGAGGGCTCATTTTTTCCTTAACTGTATGTGTGAAGCAGATTCATTGCAGGTGTGTGTGTACCTGATGAAATTTCCTGCTTTGCTGTGTGCATGGTCCATGGTCTGTGCCCAGAGTAAATAATGATTCTTTTTTCTGTGCAGCCTTAGTGCAGTTTTCCCACAACACTTTACATGGAATGTGAATTCTATAAACAGTTTCTATCCCATTGAAGATGATGGGGGAGTCCTCCCATGTTCTGTACAGATGCTGAGGATTTCAAAAAAGAATTAAGGAAAAAAAATTTGTATGACTAAATTTGATGTAATCTGGAAAAGTAATCCTGTTGCTCAATTTCAGAGTCAGTGGTAGTTTTGCCTGTTAGAATTTGGCCCAACTAAGCTAATTGTAAAAGTACCTAGTTTTCAGAGAAACTTAGTAAAATATTGCACAAAAGAAAGCCAGATCACATTAGCATCAATGGGAAGGCAAACTCTGGAAGAAACATGTGCTGCCCAAAATGAAATTACCTGCCCACACTTCTGAGGCTTGGAGCTAAGAACCTCTGCTGGCTCTATGTGTATGTGAGAGCCCTCCAAACTGAGTATTTTTCTTGGTCAGTTATCTGAGTTTTTTCATCTTCCCCACTGACTACTGCAGGAAGCCTAATCTAGAAACTGATCAGCATCCAGCTGCTAATGACAAAACTTCTGCAGAGGAGGAATGTTCTGTGAAATCCATAGGATCACTGAGTGCTTTGGGTGGGAAGGGACCTTGAAGATCATCTGGTTCCAAGCTGTGGACAGGGACATCCTCTGCTAGACCAGGTTGCTCAAAGCCTCATCCAGTCTGTCCTTGAATTCTTTCAGAGATGAAGCATCCACAGCTTTTCTGGGCAACTTGTTCTAGAAAGTGAAGAATTTCTTTCTAATATCTAATCCAAACCTAATTTCTTTCATTTTAAAGCCATTCCCCCTTGTCACTCCTGTCCCTCCCAGCTATCTTTAGTCCCCTTTAGGTATTGGGAGGTGCTATAAAGTCTTCACAAAGCCTCTTCTACAGGCTTAACAACCCTAAATATCTCAGCCTGTCTTCAGAGGGAAGGTGCTCCTTTTAATTTGCCTTTTTAAAAATGCTGGTTCTTTCCTCTTTTCCAACAAGAACTTCACTAAACTGGTGTGAGATCTCAAATGTGATGGTAGTGACTTAGCCACTTCCTCTGCCGGGTTTTCTGGATCTGCAAATGCGTCTTATCTGGTCCTGTGGACCTTCAGGTTCCTTACATATTTTTGAACCTGCTCTTCTCCTACTGTGGGTAGTTCCTCATTCTCCAAATTCCTGCTGTGTCTTCTGCAAGTTAGGGGGTCTGGAGCGTTTTCCAGTGAAGACCAAGGCAAAAAAAGTCATTAGAGTACCTCAGTCTTCTCATTTCCTGAGTAGACACCTCTTCCATTTCCTTCCAATAGGGTTGGCATATTCCCTAGTATCAAATCTCAGTACAAATCCCTAGTGAAAATCTTGGACAAACCACTGGGTTTGTTTTGCAGCTGAGGTGAGCCACTCATTCATGTGAGCTAATATGTTCCCATGGTAATGGTCTAACAATTAGAAAACTGACACCTTTCTTTTGTCCTTTTAAATATTTTCAGGAAAGTCTTGCTTCTGGATTTTTGCATGTGATTTTCTCACATGAAAGGCAACCTGGGACTGCTGGAAACTGGATGTTTGGGTGACCAGCACATGTAATTTTAGATCCAGAACAGTACTGATTGAAGGGAGTTCCACCCTTCCTTATTTGTGTCATGTTAGGAGGGGGCTCTCTGTATTTTGGGATGTATGGTGGGATTCATGTCTCTTTACTTGGGCAAAGTCATGATAAAAATGCTGCAAATCACAAATGTGCTTGCACAACAAAAGGCCATCTTACTGCCTGGTCTGTGGGTAATTTTCTGCTATGCAGTTGCCTAAAGTTCTGTATGTGTCTGAAGAATAATATCTTCTTTTCCCCTGAAGATCTAACTGAGAAGGGGAACCAAAAACCAGCTGGAAGTCCTCCCAGTTTTGTTAATGCAGATTTTATAGAAGGAAGTATTCTTTGTCAGCTCAGTGTTTCTGTCAAGGAAGGTTGAGTAAACCTGGACTTTGTGTGGCCTCAGGTCAGTGTAGCTGATTTAGCATTCACTGTTCAGTGGGGTACAGGGAAAGGACTGGTGTGGTGGATGCCAGCATTTCAACATCTTTGGTAGCATTCTCTTCCTTTGAGTTTCTCATGCAGGTACAGCTGGTGCTTTTTTTTGAGCTCTCAGTGAAATGAAGATGATGCTGATATTTATCCTTTTTACCTGTATATTTCTTCCACCTCTTTGCTTATCAAAACTTACAGTAGTTTTGTACTTAAAAGTTATCTAAAAACTCCTGCAGGTCATGGCAGCAGTGGCAAGACCAGGCTGATAATTGTTACCCCAAGAACATACTGTTTTCCTTCTGTGACTCATGCCTTTCTTTTCAAAAGCAAAGCAGCTTACAAATCAATTAGGTGTGAATAAGTAAAACAATGGAAAAGAATGGTTGTATTTGAGCACTTGTGTTGCCATTATGCTGGTAGCTGACAATAGCAATTTTTCATGGCAGAAATACTGCTTGCCCTCTCTTATTTAAAACACTGGGAATGAAAGAAACCTGAATTTTATAAGATCTCATGAAGTAGCCAACTTCAGGGCTGTGCTGAGAATGGGTGCAATGGTGTGCTGTTTTGGGGTCAGCCATCCTAGTTGCTATGAAGTTAAAGCAAAGGCACAGCTGGCCCCTTAATGGGGCTATAGTAGAATATCTTCCATAGGATCTGTATTTCTGATCATACTTTCATATGAAATGTGTTTGGTTTATTTTATATTGAATAGTCCTGATGAATATAAATAAAGGGGTTAGTTTGAATTCAGACACCAGAATTTGACATGAGGCAGGAATACTTCATTCCCTTATAACTGCTTTCTTTCTGGTGGATACAGAGGCTGAAATACGGTTCTTTAGTGCAGTTATAAATGTCACCTTTACTATAAGGGAGAGGCACAGACATTTTGTTTAATACATGGCTGTGAAAAGAAGGTCTGTATTTGATAAGAGATGTTTGGATACTCATTTCTAATACTTTTTCTCTCTTTAGTGCAGAGTTACAGCAATGCATTTCTAAAATTGTGCTTGCTGTGCCCATCTTACATGATGCAGAAGGATGGTGGGAAACGTTCATGAATGTTGAATTTTTAGTGAATTACTCTGACTTCTGAATTGTAATGATATATTAAGAACCCTGACATTTCTAAATTCTGTGATGACCTGCAGACCACTTTGCTTATAAATGCAAAGCCATCAGTTTGTTCTGCAGACATAGCTATGCTACAAACTACCAAAGCCTTATCAGTTTTTCACCTGATGAGATTTCTTGGGTTTTCATTTTAGACACTGAAAAATCTTGCTTTTTGCAAACAAAACTTTGGTTTGAAGAGTTCTCTTGAAACCAGTAAATGAGTTTATTGTAGAGGATTAGGAGAAATTTGCCAATATCTTGAGAGGCTTCTGGATTATATACACCAACTACCAAGAACTCAGACTTGGTGAACTAAAATTATGCATTTGTTTTTTATATCACAATACATGTTGTAATCACAGTCTACAAAAGCCACCATTCAGGGATACCAATGCTGTGGAATAGGGAGAAAATGACTGGAATTTATTATTCATCATGGATAACTTTCTTTGTTAAACCATGGGAGATGTATCATGCCAGAATAATGTGCTTTTTCAACCTATTATCCATCTTTTCAAGGTTTTCAAGAGCTCAAATCTGTCTTCAGTTTATCAATAATTTTGAAAATCTTTTTAAAATTCTTAGTATGAATAAAGAGAAGGATCTTCTGAGCCTGCTGCTAAGTTGGAAGAGAATTACCTTTTCATTATGGAGAGCAGAAAACTTTTCAGTTTTTAATGTCAGATTTCAGTTTTTCAAGTGTTTTTTTCAGCAAGTTTTTAACACTTGATGTATATATTGTCCTGAGTATTTTTTTTTTTCTAAAAGGGAGTCAAATCTGGCATTTGCCAAGTGGCCAGTCAATATCAATATTTTCTTAAAGTTTTGGAAGAGTTTTCAACTCTGCTGAAGTTGATGTCACCTGAAGACCTCAGTAACAATATTTTAGCAAGGGTGCTGTGAGTCAAATTGATGTGTACTTCAGTAGATACCTTGGACTTCTTGTCCTGGACTTCTTGTCTTGGACTAATGGTGATAGATTACACTCACAAACTGGCATCAGAATGTCAATGCTCATATTTCCAAATCAACTAACAAATAGGTAAAAAGATAATAAAATAATAATTTTCAGTCACTTGGAAAAAATAATGTAAGGAATTTAGAGGTGATGTTAGAAAGCAGTCTGCTGTTAAATCTCAGGACTGGCAGTTGATATGGGTTTCAACACCTTTCATGACCTTTTTGAATTGTATTGTGGTAAGATCAATAATTGAAAACAGTCTTCATGGAGCTTATTATTAAAGGCTGCATTTAAAAAAAAATTGCTTAAGATTTCTGGGTAAAGTTGCTTGGTGGTAAAATAATATGATATAATTTGATAGATTGGTATGAATTATGTAATGCATATATAATGGACAGTATATTTTAAGAGGCAGTGAAAATAAAAATTTAAATGTATTATGGAAAGGAAAAGTTAATGCAACTTTTATGGTACTTCTGGTTTGCAAAACAGTTTCTACATTCTTGTTTTCTAAATGGATCAACCACAAACATACAATAATGGAGATTAACTCAGCAGAGACAAAAAAATTGATTTTCTTACTCCAGGCTACATGTGGTATTGTTCATGTGGTTAACTGTTGAAAACACAATAGATATGAATTAATACTAATATGTTTTGTATTCAGGATCTTGTTTCAATTACAGAAGTTTGTTATGTAATAATACTTTTTTTTAAAAAAAGTGTTTTATATGGTTAATTGCCAAGGCTCTAGGATTTCTATTTATCTTTACAGAATAGTATATAACTCAGTGTTGGAAAGTAGTTCCAAGACAAGAAATGCAGTTTTCTGCACTCTTAAGCAGATAAATCACCTTCTCCAGGCTGTTGTGTAATCTGCCAAAGGCAGACACGTTGCTGGTGCATTGACAAACTTGAAGGCAATGTATGAGATTCCTGTAGTGCTTATAAAAAGTAACAGAGATTTGGCAGCTTTGTAAAATTAAAAGTTTTCTCTGAGCTAAGTGCTGAATATAAAAGGAGTGGAAATCAAAGGTTGTCAAAGCACAGTGCATTGATGAACAATTGTGAGCACAGTTCTTTGCAGCATTCAAGAAATTGATGTTTTGTCTATCTCTCAGATGTACAAATACCTTTCATGCATTTCACTGACTCCTAAAATTTCATATTAAGGTATCATTGTAAAATAAACATTGAAATGTTAAAATGAGCATGCTGGCCTCTAGAATTGCATTCTATGTCTGCCTGTGGGACTGGGAGTTACCAGTGAGGTGCTGAGTCCAATTTTTGTATGCAGGAAGATAGCTTAAGAAGCACAATGATCTTAAGATGGTTCTATATTAACATAATCATGTACTTGAATAGTAGATAAGCAGAATTTTATATAATAGGGTTCTTCCCTAATGGTCTGTGTGCTTCATTTTAAATCAATTTCTAATGTTGTTACTGTTCCCCTGATTTTATGGTTAATTTTTCATCAATTTTGGTCTAGTTTGTGAACTGTCTGTGCTTAGATTGCAATTTCACATAATTCATTTATTATGCAGGACTGCAAAAAGGATTTATTCTTTAGTCCAGTAGCTGACATAATCTGAAGCTTAAGATCTGTAGTTAGTGGACTGATTTTGACTCCCATTTTTTGTGCTCTGCTTGCAGCTACTCTCCTCCCAGAGCAAGTGGCTTTTTACAGGAATTTTTAAGTTTATATAAAACCAATTTTCCGTAAATAATCAGTAAAAGTGTGCATTTTTTAAATGCTCATAAAAATTATGTGAAGAGGGTTATGAAAATGATGATGAAAGGTTCAACTTGGAAGCAGATTAATTGTTGGGTTTGGTTTTTTTTAATTTTTCAATCTGTGGAGATGCTACAGTGGGTGTTTCTCAAAGTGTAAGCCTGATTAACTGATGATTTCTATTTCACAGCTGCATATTAGCAAATATTTCTCTCCCCTCTTTCCACTTGAAGAAAGAGTGCTGTGGTATTATAAAAGGCTTGTGCTGCTTTGGTCCAAGTGGAATCTAATAACAGCTTCCACTCAGCAGGTGACACTTTAATACTCTCTAATATACTCATAAAAATGGAAGATGAAGCAGTTGTTTGTAGATGTAGACTGAAGAAAGGCCCTTCTGTTATTTCTTTCCCTGTGAGTTTTTGTCTGTTGGTCAGAAAAATGATTATCTTGTTTTGGGTGGCTGTCTGGATGCCCAGCTGTGCAGCATCTGTCTGAATTCCAGCCACATTTTCTCTGTTCACCTGTCAGCTTGGTTCCTCTAGATGGAAAGGAAAGCCTTGAGCTGCTGAAATGTGCCATGAGCTCAGAGCAGCTCTGGGCTAACAGCTTCTCTCCTGACTCTGGCTGCTCCCCAGGTCTGGATGATTATGCATATCCGTGGTGACTCAGGTGGAAATGTTTTGGGGAAGGAGTTGAGCTGAGACAGGTACAAGGATAGTGTACTGCTTGTCTCTCCATCACTACAGTGGCAGATTTGAGTGCAATGCTCTACTAAATTCTTTTTTTTTTTTTTTTTGTGAGGCTTTATTTTTGCTAAGCAGAACTTTTGCTAAGTGGGACTCATCCTCACAAATTGTCCTGGACTCCCTTCCTTGGCAGGGGAGTCCTAAAGGAAGCTGTCTTGTGCATCATGCCCTACAATTATTCCAGTGTCTCCACTGACAGTTCCTAAGCATGCAGAACTTTGATTTAAAATGGAACATGACCATAAATAGTAGGAATGTGCTTTCAAGTGATGTTATTGGCTTTTCAGGGCTCTCATCTCTGTCATGCTTGGCATTTGAAGGAGGATATGCACCAGAAAATGCTAATGGCTGTCTTAATGACACTGAGGGGAGATGCACAGCTGATGGGAAAGAAAAAAATCCAGATCTTAGTCAGGTATTGCCTTTGCCCTGTCACTGTGAAGCAATCTGAATTGAATAGAGAAATAATTGACTGTAATAGAGAAAAAGCAGATGAGGTAGCAGACATTGTGCATCTGCCATTTTCAGCACTGAGAAGTGTTCACTGGAGATCAAAAGATGGTCTTATAATTTGGATCTGAATTTTGGAGTGCTTCCTGCTTCCCTTCACATGTTATAGTGCAAGGTTTAAAATTTTAGTTGTAAAATTTCAAATATTGATGTGCACAAAAACATGTGATGTGTGTCAATGTTTGCCCCCAGAAACATTCTGTCTCCTTTGGAGAAGCCTAAGAAAATGAAGGACATTCCCTAGTTGCCCAACTTGACAAAAACTCTGAAACTTGATCCATATCAAGAAGTTTTAAAATTGATTTAAAATTTAAAATTGTGACAGAACCACAAGCCTGATGTCCTTGACTGTGAGGGGTAGGTGTATAATGATTGTGTTCATGCTGTTAAGGACATCTTCCACACATCATAGTGATGGCTACTTAAGGGATACTGAGCTTATAAGAAGCTGGATATGTAAGTGTTAAGTGGGATAAAGTGTTTGTAGGATTAGGATTTGCCTTCATTACTCTTTTGATTTTTGTCTAATTCAAGAGAGTTATGGGATTGGCTTCTGATGCAGTGCTGGCTTCAGAGCCTGCTTCCTCTCTTACTGGGTGTCCTCCAAAAATGGGCTGAGTGTACAACTTAATCATTAAAATCTGGATCAGGAGGGGTGGAAGGTAAAGCCTGCTTGCCAGTAGAAGTTTCTGGCTGGGTAAAATTCTGGTGCTATTAAATATTTTATTTTAATGACCTAGTACCTGATGCCAGGCACTACAAATGTTCTACATTTGTGCAATGTAGTGGTTTCTGCTGCTCATTGGAGATTACTACCAGGTGTATAAAGTAACTGATTACATCTACAGTTGCTCTTTATATTTACATTTTCTGGCTGTATCTTTAGGGAGTTAACAAAAATGTAGTAATGGTTGTGCATTTTTGGGTCTTTAGTTAGGTTTATTCAACCATTTTGCATTTTCCAGACAGATGTTGATGTGAAATTAAGGGTGAAGATCTATAATTACTTCAAAGCATACCAGAATCTATTTATTATTTTTGACCCAAGTGAGCAAATCTGTCACAATGTTCTTTATTTAGTGACATGAGAGTAAACTGTGCTTTATAATTTTGTCATTAAACCAGTTTTTCTCGCTCCCCCATTCATTTCCTTCCTTATGTTTTTATAGCACTTTATTTTCTTGAGACTGAATTCTGTATTGGAGCTGCACAACAGTAGATCTGATGTGATTAAAAAGGTAAAAATGTGACTGTGAGAATACTCACCTTGGCAGAAGATATGTGATTAAAGGAATGGTGAGACACAGACACAAATCTGTTTGAGAGATGTTGAGTGAGAAAATCTCAGAAATATCCATCATATTTATAGGCTCCTAACTCACTATAAAATTAAAGTTGTCCTTTTAACATGGTGGTGAAACCTCAGGAAATTATCATTTTAAGGTTCAGGTCCTTATTTGAAGTTCATCCAGGCTGTTGCACCCTGAAGTTCTAAACAGTCTGGCTGCATCTCACATGAAAATAGGCTTTTTATTTTTGTGAAGTTTTCTGATACTTCCTGCCTCCACTTCATCTGCAAATACTGTAAGAAAAGCCTTTCTCGTCTTATTATATTTCTTTTTAACATTTTTACATTTCAGCATTTCATATTCCAGTCTGGGAGGAGGTTACAAGGGAGATAATTCAATTTTATATGTGATGGTGTATAAAGAGATTTTTGATTCAATAATCTGGGGGAAAGCAAATAGTTTTAAAGCATCTTTATTAGAATACACCACATGACTTATAGTGTCCTGGAACAGTGCCTCTAGATTGCTGTCTGGGATTGTAGATTAGCAGGAGTGGGTGACCCTGGTGTATCTATTACCTAGTTTGCATCAAGACTCAGTTATACTAGAAAGATTTTTCATTGTATTCTGAATACTTAGTTGACTCAAAATAACAAAAATTACTCACAATGTATTATATATATCTTGTACTAACCTACTACAATTATATCAGTAATCATGAAATTGATTTATTTAAAACAGGGTAGAGAAAGTGTGATGTTTTGGTTTTTAATTCCTGGCCCTCCTCATCAAACATCTGCAAAACATTGCTGACTGTTTTTGTGCTGAATATCTCTGTGGTGTCTATCCATGAGTGCTGGAGAGGTGGAAAGATTCTCCTATTGGAACTGACAGTGGGTCTCCTGGCTGCAGCCAGAAGATGCCCTCAAATGTTTAAGTAGCATTTGTATGGTATTTGGCTTCTTGAGAATTGTTTGGGATTCTTTCAGATAACAACTTTGCATTGGAAAATGCTTGTTTGTTAAAACTCTCAGTTAAACAATTTATTTGTTTTCTTAGTCTCAAGAAAATGTGGAGGAAATGGTTGTGGGTTTTGTGCTTTTGTAAACCAACAATCTCTGCAGTTTTCCTGTGCAGGGATATTGAGGAAGAAAGAGCAAGAATTTGCCACATTCCTCCCTGGAGATGTGGGAAACTATAGATGAGATTTAAGCCCCACTTAGACTGAGAAGTTCCCTGAGTGAGAGGCAACTGTGTACCCTGAGATAGATGAGATGTAATAAATAAATAAATAAATAAATAAATAGTATTCATGTTTTTAAATACACATGAAACACTGTCCCATTAAGGCAAATGTGTCCACTACCATTCCTCATAATAACTGCCTACTGTCCAGGTCCTTGGTTATGGGTAATAGGTAAAAATATGTTTTCTCATGGCTAAAATACTCACAAAATAAAATCTGCTGCAGTTTCAACCAAAAAAACCCCAAAACCAGTGACAAAAATGTTATTATCTGGTTTAGTGGAAAGATGGAGTACAGGGGAAAAAGTGTGTGTGTGCTCTGAAAATGAAGTATTGTTCTAGAGTATTGAAAATTGTCTTTCATGAAAAATGTGTTATAGTTCAGAGATTGCTCTGAAAGGAATTATTTTTTGTGTTCTCTGAAAATATTTTCAATAATGTGCAGTATGATCAAGGAGTTGGTTCCTCAATAGCAACTACAGTTGTCCTGGGTGTATCAGGGTAAAGCACATCTTTATATGAATTTTGCTGCTCAGACTATGCTTGGATTTTGTTTTTTTTCTATTGTACTACTTAGCTGAGTTGTTTTTTGGCCCATTTGTCACAAAGCTTGTGACCTGGCTCCCACTGAATATTCCTTTTCTGAGCACTACCTAGGTCCCTTGTAGCTGGCCTGAAAGAGATGAAAATGTGTCTCAGCACAAAGAGTAAGAATGTTCCCCACACCCTCTTATAAACTGAGAGGTGAAGGAGCTTGAGCTCCAATGTGCTCTCCAGTTATTAATTCTGGGAAAAAGTAGAAACTACCATTTCTTGTTCTTTCCTTTCACAGATTGTGTAACTTCAATGCACTCCTCTTGCAGTATCTCCAGTCAGAGGCCAGGATGTCTTTGTCACAGCCATTTTATTATACAGAGTGAAAAGGTTTTCTGTTCCAGCCTTTACCATCTGAATACAAAGAATTACATAAGGCATAAAAGAACTAAGTGTAGGATAATTGAACTGGAATTAAATACCTATTAACCCCCATCTTCCTCTTAAAAAAGCCCAACAACCTGCAAACCAATTGGTCAGCTACAAAAACATCCTTGCTGTAGTAATGAGGATGCATTTGCTCCCTTCTGAGGCAGCTGATGCACAGTTCCATGCAGAGGATCTTTTTTTTTAAATATGAACTTCCTGTTGCAGTGCAGAAACTCTAAATTACTAAACTACATAAATATTTAAGTGAATTCAGCTTTACTGGCAGACATGCAATTCTCCAGCAGCTGAGATTTTAGTTTATGTACCTTCTCACAATTGTGTGAACTGAGAATTATAGTGCAGGTAGCTTTTTTTCCCCTCTTTTCATGAGAGAAGGTTATAAGGAAAAATTGTAAGGATTTCCAACTATTATGATAACATTTTTATTCTACTTTGGCTCTTAGGGATTCAGTATTTCAAATACAGTGTATGACACAAATTATTTTTATCTAGCCTTTTGGCAGCACTCAAACCAGCTTTTTCTAACTGTGTTGTATTTGCAATCAAAAATCAATGGGAAATATTTTTTTTCACAACACCTAACATTTAAGAAAAAAAAATCTACAGAATTCTTGGTATAACACTGAATTTTCTGTAGGATTTTAAACACAGAGCAAAAATAATTATATCATCAAATCTTTGAGCTTAGGGTACTTTTATGCAGAAAAAATGTATTTATTGTTGGTTTTTTTACTGAGATGGCTATAACAGCAGTTGATGGCACAAGGGTGGCCATGAGAGCATGGCCCAGAGCAGGCTGGAGCAGGGTCCAGCATTTTGGGGTCCTGCTGGTGCCTGTGCCAGATGGAGCACTGACCTGTCTGGGCAGCTGGATGCTCCTCCATCTCTGCACTGCAGCCTGCTGAACCCTGTGGCCTTGCCTCCAGACCTGTTGCTCTTCTGGTCCTCTGGGACTGTATCTGCCCCATTCAACTGGACATCTCCAGCTTCTAATTTAATCCAAGGACACAAAGAATGGATGCCATGAGGTCACACAGAAGAATGAAACTGTTAAAATAGCAAACAGCTGATACTTGTATTTTATTTTTAGCTTATTTCCTGTTGTTTTCCAATGGGTGCTGATGTCACAAAAGCTTCCTTTCTAGTAACTTTGCTTAAAATATACATACATTGTGTGTATGTGCATATTCATCTGGAGTTTGGTGTTAGATTGTCCAGTGCTTATGAATGAGGCAGTATTGGCTCAAACTCCTTAGAATGGGAACTGCAAGGAACTTGCAGAAAGTCCTTTCTGTGAGGCTTTTCCTCCTTCTGTGAACACAGCTCTGAGAATTTAGATGCTCAGCAGGCTGTGTTCCCAACCTGTGTGTTTGTAGCATGGGTGGGCAGACGTATCTCCTGACAGACACACAGCATTGTGTGGCCCAAGCACTGAATGTCTCTTCTTTACTTTACAGAAAAGCTTTGAGTCAACATTAGTCCCCTGTAGGACTTAATGTCAAAAGGAGTCAATCTTCAGGAGTTGCCATATTTATATGGACTCTATAGGGAGAGTAGGGTCTTCAGATGCTATAAAAGGATGCTGTCCTTGGAGGTGTCATGTGGATTTTTGCTCCCTCCTTTCTATTTTTAACTCCCCTTTGAAGTGAGTTTGTTGAGTCATGCAGGACTAAAATAAATGAGACAGACAATAATTCAGCTTCCTTGTTTCTTGCCCTGTTCATGCACTGACCAGACACTCCTCGTCTTCCTAATTTCTGATCTCCTCCCCCATATCCATTCACTTCCTGAATTTCTTTGGCTTATAATAACACCACAAAGCCCATATGATTACTCATTTAGGCTTATTGTTTCCTTTTTTTCCCTGAGGAGTAGTCATTTCTTGTAAATATAAGTTATTCCCAAACAGGTAAATTTTAGCACATGCAGCATTGAAATCACGTGTCAGGTATTACAAGGAATTCCCAGCCTTTCATAAGCAAACATGTAATTAGAAATTGTTTATTTATTTATTCCCCACTGGGCATTTGCTGGAGTTGGAAAGAAGAGGAATTTTGTCAAAAGCTTAATTTCTGTGTGTTTATTTTCCCTTTATTTTCTTGCTGCATGGGAGTGCAACAGAACCAAAATTTTTACACAGTACTGCACGTTGTGGTTCAGTCCTGTGGCAACATAATAATTTTCACTAGAACACCATGCCCAGTGGCAGCTGAGGCATGAAATATCCATACTTGGTTCAAAATGTCCTGTTCTTGGCACATTTGTGTGTGTGTTTTTTAGAGAGTCTGTAGATGTCTCTAGTGAGGGAGTTGTGTTTGCACTGAAGTGCCATTAGAGGTCCTGGCTGTAGTTGATGTTTGACTATTGTCCATCTGGGCTCTCAGAACTTCACATGTGAAGTCAGTTCTGCTTCTGCCTCACTGTGTAGGGAGTAGCCACAGCTTCCATTAGAGGTCTTCAGCAGAGTATCTACACAATAAGCACACTCTTAGAGATTCTGTATTGTGCCCTCCATAGCTTTCTCCAAGTGTAATGTGCATGTACATTCTCTTTCAACTTCTCTTAATTTTCTTCTTTTCCCAGGTATTACGACAACTTTACTCAGTGCACAGAACGTGAAGCCAACAATGCAAGTTGCTTTTGGCCAAACCCCCTTGCAGAAGGCTTTATCACTGGAATTCATAAACAGTTCTTTTCAAACTGTACTTCAGAGAAGGTTCACTGGGAAGATCCACCGGATGAAATTCTCATAACACTCATCTTGATCCCAGTCATGTTGACATGTGCCATGATAACACTGGTAGTATGGTGCAGCAAGAGAAGTGATATCCTGGTGTAAGTTCTTCCTCTGGGCTTTCTTTTTCTTCATATCTTTATTCCCTAAACACTGAGAAGAGAATGAAGAGAGGAACTTGGCATAAGGATTTCATATCTGCTGAAATGGAACCAGTGAGATGCTCCTGTGAAAGAAGAGCTGCCTGCTGCTGTTGCAAGTCACTGCTTCTGTCTTACCATGAGTGTTGCTGGTGGAGAACTTTACTTCCATTGAGCCTCATCAGTGTGGAATTCACAGGCAGCTCCCAGAAACAGGAGAGTTCCCAGGCAAATGGACCCCCGTCTGCAAAAGGGATAAAGTTACTTTTCTATGGGTAAAGCTGGCTGGTAAAGTTTTGCAAAGCTGTATGTGCATAATACTGACTGTGAGGGAAATTACATCCCTTGAGGTTTTGTGCAGGACACTCGAAGTTTTCGTCTGTAACTTGGCAAGATCACTGGCAAACGAGCTGATTAACCTGCATATAACCAGGTGGCAGCTTTTCCTAGAAGCTAGTCAAGATCATCATTATCAAAACTGGGAAGTATTGTTCTGGCAAAGAAACAATTTATGTATCCAGTGACTGTCTGCACAGGGAAATTATCATGCCACATTATAAAACAGTTTATAAAATTCCTTTAAGCACGGCTGCTTGGAACTGTATGTCTTACAAACAAACTCTGGGAGGATGTACAGGTCTTACTTTACAGAGCTGGAAAATGTGAGAGGAAATTGGTTGATTATAAATATACTGAGAAGTAATGAAGAAACTTTCATATGCCAGACTCTTTATTTTTCCTCTTTTATAATTATTATTCTTGATGACTTGTGTTCACTGTATACTCCCCACACTCACTTCAATTTGTGCAAGTGATATCCTACAAATAAATATAAAGGTGTCATGTTGATTGAGGTGCCTTTCAGAGTATTGTACATAAATAATTCTTTGTCCTGTGGAGAGTGTGGGAACTAAAGTATGAACATCAAAACTTGGAATAGAAGTAGAAGGAAAGAGAAAAAAATCCAACTCAGAAATCTTATTCTATCAAGTTATGTAATAGTTGAAATAAAGATCATATGCTCAAAACAGAAGAACTTTGTGTTTCAAGCCTTCCTTTCACAACATGCCTTTCAGTCCAATGCTCTTCTATGACAAGTGTGCAATGTCTGATACAAGTGAATTTTTGTTTTTCCATACCTTATGCACACAAATAAAATACAGTTAAATGGCTAAGCAATTGCATTTTATATACTTTAGATTTTCTTTAGATTTAAGATTCAGGCTCTGTGTTTGATACTTAGGTCTGTGAGTATGAAAAGCATTTCCATGCTTGAATCGAATTAGAAGTGCTCAATTTGCTAGATTATTTATTCATTGTATATAGATAAATAAATAACCCCTGTAAGCTGTACTGATTTGTTTTCATGTCCTTTCACAAGGGTTGAAGGCAACTTGTTTTTTCATTACACTAATGTTGGCATGATTCAATTTCAAAAGTGTTTCCTGTGTGGTTTTCCAAAGACTCTTCCTCATTTTCTAGATGCTAGCAGAAATTGCTCTTTGCAAAAAAGAAGAGTGAAATAATGTTCTGAGGATTTTGCCTAAATTTTATATTTATCTGTTATTTTCTGTATTAAGATGCTTTGCACCACCAAAGCTAGTGGTCACTTAAAGAGCCCAACCCATTCATTTTATCCAAAATACTGTTTGGTTAAGCATTTCATGTGGCCAAAACCAAACAGTCTTATATTCTGCATGGAGTTTTCTTTTAATTCTCATTTTACTTAAACTTCAGCAAACTTCAAGGCAAGTTTCAAAACTTTGGTTTGGAAACCACATAGCAAAAATTTTGACTTTTGAAAAGCTGCATTCATTTCAACCTAATTGTCATGTTTGGGGCAAATTCTGGACCATTTTTGACTCATTTGAAATTATGTTCACCTGATGGTCACCTGAGAGATCTCAGTCAGCTTGATTCATAAGCTTAATTTATAAAATAAGTTGGCCTGGATACTAAATGAAGAAGAAAGCTTGATGACTTCATATCACCAGATGTGTACTGTGATCTTAAAAAGAATGCCATGTTTAAAATATCCAGTTCAAAGAGTCTTTAAAAATGTCAGGTCCAAAGAAGTAGAAATAATAGATTTCATGTGCCATGGAGTAGGAGTAGAGGATTCTGACACTAGTCTGTGCTTTGCAGTTGAAAATTTAATCATTGTTGTGTCTTCCTCATCCAAGTGTGATCTTCCATTACTTTTTATATAGCTGAAGAAGGGCAGAGAAGTTGAAACAGTTCATGGGAAACACACTAATTATTTGATGTAATCTCAGTGGTTTAAATCTGAGAAATATTTATAGTGTTTTTAGGAAAAAGGCAGCTGCAGGAGTTAGTTCTTTACAGTTGTATACATTAATAGGGACTCAGAATGACAAGTGTCGAATCTTTTGACATAGGTTGTACTATGTGTTAATGGGAGTTAGGTTATTTTCTGCTGCATGGACCTTGCTACCTCTCCCCCAAAGCCTGTTTCCATTGGCAGGAAAATCACATCTGATACCAAGAATCTGGCTCATTTATTAATTGCAAATTAATTTTATGTCCCAACAGAGTCTCAGGAATAAGAATATTCAAAAAAGAAGAAGATAACTTGTTCAAAATCCTTCCTAGAACTGGAACAGTGGTTGATCCCCAGCAAAATTTAGGACAAAAGAGAAGTAACAGCTAGCTGAGATTTCTAATTGCTGTGAGTTTTGGGATTTTTTGCTTTCAGTAACAACTGGGGAAGTGTGTGTTTCCATGGGGTATAAAAGCTTTATAAAAGCTGTATTTGCAAAGTCTGAGTTCCATCTGAGAAAAAGAAAACATTGTGTTTTCTTAGCTCATGGGTGGTTTGGAAGGATAAGGACAATTTGTGACTGTCATTTCTTCTGAGTACAAGAAGAATGGAGCTCTCTGTGTGCTTTGACAGAAATACCTATGAACATGCAATGGTGTCTTAATGCTCAGAAGAGGACATAGAAAAAGCAACTGAGTTTTAGTCAAAGAGTCTGTGTTTCAGCCACTCTCACAGAATTTTGAAATAAGAATCTGAGACCCTCAGATAACTCTGTGGATTTGATAAGAAAAGCAATTTTTGTGCACAGTAGGAAATGTGAGGAGCATTGAGGCTACTACCTTATCTTGGCTGAACTCTCAGCAGGACAGTTTGAGAGGACACAAATAGTAATGCTGCATAATAGGCATAATCTGTCTACACCAACTGTGCTGAAACCCTTGGGGAGTGGAGGCAGAGCAGGTGGTCACAGGCAGTGTAAAGGTGCCACCCTGCAGCTGCTGTGGAGCTGACTCTGCTCAGAAGTGTCTGGAGACACATCAGCGTGGTCCTGGCTCGGTTTTGAGGGATGTGCCCTTTTTCTCCTTCTGCAGAATCCATCACTCATGTGATGGCCTGACTGCTGGAGACAGCTTCAAATGAGTTTATAGGTGTGCCTTTGTAGAGTTTCCTGGAGTGTGTGTATACAGACAGGACTACCAGGCTACTGGATTTTCCCTTTGGAACTTGCAGGCATGGCAGCAGCATAGCTGGAATTACTCCTTAAGATTTGACATTCAGATATAACGGAGTTCTGTCTAAATCCTTCATGGTGGGATATTTTTTTCTTTTTAAGTTTTTTATACGTAGGGTATAGATATCTGGTGAGATTAATGGTCAGAAATGCTCTCAAAGAACCATCAAATGGATACTAGTGACAGTTTGACTGTAGGCTCAGCTACAATATAGTAGACATTTAAATTTTAGAGGATGTTAATCATGCTCCAGGTACCTCAGAGCTCTGTTCTTCAGTGCCCTGTCTGAGTAGGGAATAGTCTTGGAAGGATGCTATGAGCACAAGAAAGTGAATGATCACAAGTTACTTAAAGAATACTGAGTTGTAGAACATACAACAATCTAATGATTCAAAATGACAGCAATTAGAAAACCAATGGGAAATACATGCAGGGAGAATTTTCCTGATTCAGCATATTTAGCTAATTGTTTTTCTGTTGTTACCTCTTTTATTTGCAGTTATTCTTATTTTTTTTTTTTAAATTAATGGGCTAGAAGGAGGGAAGTAAGGAGCCTGTGCCTGTTGAAGCAGAGCCCAAAGCTTCTGAAAAATGCCATTATATGTCTCATCTATGCTTAACATTAACATGGATCTTTTGTCATCTTCATTCTCCTGCTGCTCAGAACTGCAGGAGAATGCAATTTTTGCCTGACAGTTTCAAAACCATTAAAGATTCAGAATGACAACAATGGAAGCTTTTTAGCACATTGCTGCTTAAAAGTGAAATATGTTGAGTTACTTGGAAACTAACTGAACTATTCTTGGAGAGCACACCAGAGAACTGCATAGGTGTAGAGACAATGAGTGGGAACACAGATAATTCCACTGACACAAATGACTTTAAATCCTAAGAAATTATGATACATTTAATTGCTCACCTCATAAAAACAACCTTATCTTGTTATTCAAAAACAGCTGGAGAAACCTACTTATATGTGTAAATATGTACCTTATTTCTCCCTTCTCTTCAACAGGACTGTAACACAACTGCAAGTGGAATGTGCTGCTATTTTCCAGGTAATAGTTGTTTTATGCATTATGGAGACTCCATGACTGAGTGTGAGTGGTGTATCTGCTCAACATTTGATGCATAAAGAAATTCTATATAACCCAGAAAATGTTATGTGGGTGCCTGTCACTGCAAAGAGAAAATCCCACTGGTTTATGTGCATGAGAAGCCATTGGAGGCACATATGAGCCAAGCTTCATTAGAACCAAGACACCTGGGGAGAACAACTGATACCAGTCTTGGAGTCTGATCAGACTCCTGAACCACCAAAATACTCAGATTTTGGTAGATGATATTGGTCAATTGTTGGAAAAGACAAGACATGTCTTTTATGAGAGTTGAACAAACAGGTTGTTTTGTTAGGAACTTGGATAGGAACTGAATTTGAAAGCAGTAGCACATTCAGTCATTCTTATTTCAAATTACTGAAATGAGTGAGACTTGGATTTGAGTGAGCTGTAGAAATCAAATTAAACAAAACATTTGCTTCTAGATAAAATAATGCATGCAAAGTTACACTTTGATTTTTAAGCTGGTCTCTGCCCTTTGCATTTTAACTTGAATGAAGACAGAAGAGTAAGGAAAAAAATTATTTTATGAAGTATCAAGAATTTTGCTAATTTATTAAAATAATTATTTTTTATTGGTCTGGTTTATTTTGCAATTTTGACTTTGTATTAAAGTAAGTTACTTTCTTTAAGGTCAGCATGGATAATTTTTCAAAGGCATGAAGGAATTAACACGGACAAGTGGTGCCTTGCTTTCTGTTTTATTTTTGATGACAATACTGGACACAGTTGTGTCAGAGTCACAGTCTGAGCCAGCAGACCTGAAGGAATATTATAGGTAGATTATAAAGTTGGATTATAAAGGAAACCTTCTTAGTCCTAGTGGGGCACTGCAGTAGAGTGCTGCTTGGGGCTATCTGGAGTCACTCTGCAGACTGAAAAGCCTCACTTGGAAAGACTTGAGTTTGCAGTGTTTAGACAAAGGGAATAATTTTTAAGGACAACTATTAGTGATTGAGGTTGCAGTTTATAGAAGTGTTATAGGATCAGCATCTTAGAGACCTGTGTGCTGGGATTCCCGTGCTGGGATTTTGGATGAGCACATTCCCTCGAGTCTGAGTCTCTGAGGAGAGAGATTGCTTAGAGTATAACATTTATGAGGTGGTTGGAATGAATTTTCCTGTCCCAGTTCTCCTGGACTGCCTAATTTGTTCCAGTTTATTTTAAAGTGAAAAGCTCTGACAGTAAATTTCACCCATTTTAGGTATTAATCTGGGCATTAAAACTACTTTTTAAAACATTTGGAGAAACACCAGTATTTGACAATCATGTTGGCAGAACATCTGCAGACTACCTGTGCTTTTCTGTCTTCCAATAATTTGGTTTTGCTAGCAAAAATAACATGTTTTAGGAGTACTTTCTTGAGCAGAGTAGCAGAACTAGCAGTCCCTTCTAATAATTAAAGCCTTAATACTGAACACAAAATGCTCTCATAAATCTAGTATATACATTTTGATTTTCTTATGCTCTTTTTCAGGAGAAGAAACCAGTAAGCATGATTTCAGTGCTTCACATGTGGTGACTGATCACTGGATCCTCTCCATCTGCATGCTGTATATAATCTGAAATAATTGTGAAATTTATTTTTGTGTAGCTGCAAAAAGTGAAGGAAAATGTTTCTGACTCTGGCTGCATACTTTGGCAGATTATAAGAATTAAAGATATGGTGTTTTGTTTAAAATGCAGCACTGTCAGTGTATACTCTAGGATAACAGTTTAGAAATACAAATCAAGGGCAGCAATAGGTCACAAATATTTCTAATACTGTAAAACTATACTAATGAAACAGGAGGGTTTTGCTGAGGAAAATCAACATTATAGTATTTGCTTATATAAGGGATCCAATATGGTTTATGATGCCAGTGGAGGTTTTCATTAAGAAATGAAACCCAAACCCTGGTAACAAGCAGGAATACAGTTAGATGGACGCTTGGAAAAGCAAAGACCTAGATCTGTGTCAGCTGCTGGAGTTTCCCAAATGTCCACAGTGTTTGGTTTGAGTCTGTCAAATGTTTTTGTTCTGCTGTGGATTGCTATGATTAATTGTCCTGGGTTCCAGAAGTCTTAAGAACATTAAATTCAAGAGAAGAAACACAGCCAATTAAGTAAAATTTACAAAACAGTGCAACTTAAGTAACGTGTATTCCAGAGACCACAACACAGTCAATTCTGCTTTGAAAAACCCACATCAGTTTTTTTATCACTTTAGGCTGGAGAATGTGAAAGTTTTGGTTTCACTTCCTTAGAGGTGGGTTAGTTGTATAGGTCCAAACTCTGTTTTGCATTCTCTAGTTGTATGGCATTTATAGAGCATTATGAACAAGCTAATTTTCTGCCAATGTACTTTTGGTAAGAAATCAGAGTTGGACCCCCTTGCTCTCAGGGGAGTAACAAAAAGGGTCAGCTCTCTGTCTGGAAACACAAGGTGTCCTTTTTTGGACAATTAATATCACTCCAATTGCCATGATAAGAAGTTTCAGGGAGAGGTGTGGGAAGGGCAGAGCAGTGCATCCTTTCTGTTGGGCTCAAATCCCTTTGAGCCAAATGACAAGAATGTACTGCAGTCTGGAGAATTCAAAGAACAAGAAATTTCCTTTTGGATCACAGCATGTGCCTGCCCTAACAGTTTCCTTTAATCAGGTGAACATTAATTTTAGCTCAATGGCTTTAAACAAATGTCAGTCAAGCATTATCTCCACCACTGCATATCTTAATTCTCTTTCATTCTTAGTGCAGTCTACAGAGTCTTAAGAATATTTGCTCTTCAGAAATACACCAAGTAGCATTTAAGGTTCCTTTAAAATGCTGCTGGTACTTATAAATGTTAGCAAATGGAAAATATTATCTATTCCTCTTTATCTTGGCTTCTAGATAGGCTAGAAAGGTGCATATAAGGAGAAGTAAAAGGTAACAGATGCATTGTCTTGAGAAAAAAATGACAGTTTCCAGATGAAGTAAAACTTGAAAACATTTTACAGTACCAGTAATAAGTGTGGTATCAAAATCATATAATTGATGTAAGTATTCATTTACATTTTTGTTATATTTGCAAAATTAATTTATGCAGAAGTTACAGACAAATGTTTTCCCTTGGTTTCTAATTTCCCCAGTATATTAAAGTACACTGTATAGAGGGGTTTTCTGCACTGCACAAGGGTTTTGTAACACTAGTCAGGACACATAGGATGAATTTGTCATACTCATATTCTGTTGTGCCCAAAGCTATTATTAAAATCAAAGTGTTCTGAGAAGAAAGGCCAATGCAGCAACCAATTGGGCCACCCAGCTCACAGACAAAAATAGAGCATAATTCTCTTTTTTGAATATATGCTATTCTTGCTCATGGGGATAGAGAGTTGGAGGGAAAAATGTGGCTGTTGTCCTTCCAAATGTTTGTTATAAATGGAATGTACCATTTACCCTTCTGTAAAGTACTGTCCAAAGTAAAAGCCTTGGAATAATAATAAAAAAAATACAGTTAATGGTGTCTCTTTTGAAGTATTATTTCAGTTCAAGGCTATAGGCAAGGGAATTGATGCCTAACTGGTGGAATTTGAAAATGGCCAGACAATACAGTGTGATGAGCAACCAACAGAA
Source organism: Oenanthe melanoleuca (assembly GCF_029582105.1). Taxonomy (NCBI): domain Eukaryota; kingdom Metazoa; phylum Chordata; class Aves; order Passeriformes; family Muscicapidae; genus Oenanthe; species Oenanthe melanoleuca. The sequence continues at coordinate 92,709,970 of NC_079335.1, forward strand.
GTTGGCACTGTTTTGCACTTGTGCTATGCACTTTATTTATGGAGAATTAATCTGCTTCTTAGGGTAGATGGCAGTCACTTGCAATTCTTGCACTAGGTTTTCCAAGTCAATTTTTAAAGTATGACTTCAGGGAAGTGTCACCTTTCACTGTTAGCCAGGCTGGAGAATATTCATCCTTGATGAAAACCAAGTATGACATTAAGAGTAAAGTTTTTCGTAAAAGGTCTTTCCTGCCACCATAGCTTGCAGCCAGGTCACATTCCAGGCATGTCCCTGCAGCCTGGTGGGTCCCTGACACCACACCTGGTTATGTGCCACAGGAATTAGGGTGCACTGCCTTGCCCTTGCTCCCTGACACCTGGACACCAGGGAAACACTGATTGACTTCTTATACACACTTTCATGCCTCAAAATGACATGACACCATTCTCACAAGCCTGTGATTATCAACAGCAGTGACATGCTTCTATCCCATTCCATTCCATGAAAGAAACCCCTACAAATCTGAGTGAAAGAATGCATTAGCAGTATGTAACACAAGAGCAGCCTCCAGGGCAAATGTCACTTAATGTTTATAAGTTAATGGTAATAAGAGCAGTAAAGCTAAATTGCCTGGGTAACCTGGGAGAGTTTTAATTGAATGGATGCCAGAAAACAAACCTGCATTAAAGTGCAATCTATTACAATGCAATCCACCAGTCAGTACTTCAAGGCTGGCATATAATCCTTGATCTGGGAAGTTGTTTATTTTTGCTCTAACTTTTAGTGTCTTTGATGGATTCAATTAGTTGTAAGCTTGTACATTTCCATGGTTTTTTCCTGACTTTTCTTAAATGACTTCAGAATCTCCTTGAGCACCAGTGAAGTCAGTTGAGTTGATCTGCTGACCTGCTTTTGTCTGAATTATGCCAGAACTATGACATGTACAGGGCAAAATTTGGATCCAGCTCTGAAACTGATGGAAGAGAAAGAGCAATGCCAAGATAAGGTTTGATTTTGACTGATGTTTAATTTTTGATTCAATGTTAGTAACCTCAACTTGGTCTTTGAATGCCATCATAAATTCAGCTCCAAATATTGTGGGGCTGAAAGGCAAGGGAATATTTCCAGCTGCAGAAGAACTTTCAACCAGATACCTTCTTCTTGCATTAGTCATCAGTCACTGTGGAAATTATTAGTCTGTGTGCTGGTAGTCATTATGTAGACACTAGTCTATTAAAGAGTTCTGTTTTTGAAGGAAAAAATACAAGAGATTTAAAAGTAATAGAAAAAAGGGCTGAAAAAATTAACTGAAGCTATATGGTCCCTTACAATATCTTGTCTTACAGTTTTACAGATAGTTACAGAAAATACACCTGAAATCACAGAAATCTGTGTCAAACATTTCTCCTTTTTTCAAACACTGAGTACAAGTTCTTGTTAAATTCTCCAACTAAACATGATGTATCTGAGACAGCCACAGACCTTCCCAAATGGAAGATTGTAGTGGTAAACCATGTATTAGACCAGCAGCAGTAAATATGAGGCATGCTGCAAGCCACAGATTACCTGGGGCTGATGATCAGGACCAGAAGTTAATGACTGCTGCCAGTGTCACCTGTGCATACTGTTCCTTAGGCTCCTACCAAAGACTGTACATATCAGAGCAATGATTTCAGTTCTCCCAGGGTCATATGATCAGCTTCATCAGTTTTGTTTCCACTCTCTGGGGTGGAAAAAATGCCTGAGAAAAAAAGAAAATAGAAATATTTATAGCTTTGTGTTGTGTGTTTCTCTCTTAAGAAACTGCAGGGCTCCTGGCTGCTGCAGTGGATCAGAAGTGTGCAGTAACTGCTCTCTATTTATAGCCCTCCTTTGAGACTGGGATTAGACTGACAGCAAGTCAAGCATTTGACAAGGACAATGCAGTTCATAAGAAACCTACATGATGGCATAGGGTCACTTTTACTGCAGCTGGCTTATAATGTAATTCAGAAGAAAGTTAGGACATTTTTATTTCAGTTGGCTTGTATTTTGAATGGGAGGTTCCAAGGAAGAAGAGTCATCCCAGGCAAGTTCACTCTGACCACATCATGCACAAGAGACTGAACTGATGCTTAATGTGAATGGCCATGCTTGGTGTGGATTCCCTGCACTGATGCTTGAGTGCAAACCAGGCACTCCCCAGGTTTCCCACACATCAGTTTGTCCATGTGGACCAAGATGGAATATTGGCCTGGTGGATATGTTTGACTCTTTATTCACTGTGGTGCCTGAAAATAACTTTGCTTTAAGGTGTGTAATGTAACTATTGAGCTCAGGGGAGTGATTTGATCCTTTCTCAATAAGGTACCATGTTTTGGATCTCTGCCAATACAGTCAGTATTGAGGGGTGGCACCCAGGTTATAAACCCACTGCAAATTATTAGAATAGTCTACCACTTTCTATTGACTTTATAAGTCTGGGTAGTGGGAGTTCTGCATCTGTACATACATTATTAGAGCCACACAAATTCTTTTGGATGCTCTGTGAAGATAACTGGTTATATCCCTGGTTAAATTCTCTTCCAACATTATTTCTTACATAAGGGGAAAAAAAAGAAAAGTGGCCACGCAGCACTGATCATGCTTGATGCTTTCACATCATGCATGTAAACTGGTGTGGCTACTGCAAAGCATGAACTGCTATTATTTGGCTGAAAACCATGGCCAAAAAGTAGAGTAGTAGAGTCCTGGTGTGCTATATGTGTGAGTGTTTGTGTGCAACAATCTCACAGTTATGAACACTGGAGAATTTTGAGATGAACCAAGATAATCCATTACTGAAACACAGCTCTAAGGGGATGGAAATTTGTACCAAAACTCCCTAAAATAATAAATGAATTGTTTGCCTGTGATAATTATTTTAAAATAAAAGTCTGCAGAAGTAATTTGCCACTTAACAAATATATAAGCAATAGTACAAGAGTGGCACAGTACAATGACACTGAAAAAAATTTTTGTTTTTCTGGGGAGTGTTTTTTGGTGATCAAAAGATGAGAACTACATAGTCATAGTCTTTGGGAATTAGTCTTTATGAATTATGAGGATGTCATAGATCAGTAAGCTTAGCTGAATTGAAGCAAAAGCACACAGTAGATTTGGCAGTAATTAGTCATAATTTGCTTGATTTTGTTTGAAACAAAGTTATTTTCAGTTAGAAGGAAGTATATTCATGTTATTGGTAAAAAAAAAAAATCTCCATTCATGTTTCTGTCCAAGTGTTTTTAAACCACTTATGACAGAGTGGTGGAAAAGAATACATCATAACTTTTGTATGAAATGCAGTAAGTGCTGTGAAGAGTCTTTGGTTTCCAATTAGTTTTTTATTAATCACATTTTCTCTGGTGGGTAACATAGGCTCTGGAAATATTAAGTAGATTTAATTAGGTAGAAAATTTGAATCTGGTGAGCTTCTTCACACAAAACATGATTAGAGTGTGGAACTTATTGCCCCAGGAATTTGTTGAGATAGATAGCAGCAGCAAAAACCAGACTTACTGTATGGAAATCAAGAATGTTAATGTTACCAAAGCATACAGGAATAATTGATAATTTTGGAGTCCATGTATGCTTCTGATTCAAAATCTAAATAAAAAAAATGTATAATGCAGAGAGTGGCTTTGAAGCTGAAGCAAATTGTGTGAATGCTTCTTGTAATTAATGTATAACTTTCAACTTCCATTTGGTCTCTTTAATATATAATATATTTGTGTTCTTTTCCCTAGTCAAATAAATATATTGACTGCTGGATATTGAGAAGGCATTTTAGAAGAACTACTAGCTTTCCTGAGTATGACCTCAGAGAAGAAAATAAGGAACTGTCATTTAGTCTAGAGAAAATTGCACATGAAATTGAAGTGAAATTTTCCCTGAAGGAGCTTTTTTAGCTCATTGGCCAGAGGAGATTTCTGTGAGGGTGAAAGGAAGGATTAGAGAAGGGGAAAAGAGTTCTTAACAAACACATCCTCAAACCTTCCCCTGCTTTTCCAAAAGAAAAGCTACTGACAGTAAAAAAAAAGCAAAACAAAACAATCTGGACACATCCAAGCCCTGTCTGACTGTGAAGTGGCTGGCTGAGATAAAAAAACCAAAAAAAATCTATATCTATTTCTATCTATATCTATCTATATCTATCTATATCTATCTATATCTATATCATCTATATCTATATCTATATCTATCTATATCTATATCTATATCTATATCTATATCTATATCTATATCTATATCTATCTATCTATATCTAATCTATATCTATATCTATATCTATATCTATATCTATATCTATATCTATATCTATATCTATATCTATATCTATATCATCTATATCTATATCTATTTAATCTATATATCTAGATCTAGATCTAGATCTAGATCTAGATATATAGATCTAGATCTAGATATAGATAGATATATAGTGAATCAAGGGGTTTGATGATTTCATATGTATGATCCTGGACTGCCTCAGTTTAAACAAACTACCAAATTCCCCAAGATATTTATGCTGATACTCTATTACATGAAACAATGTTTACAAGAGGAATGTACCTTAGATTTTGGAAGAATGTAAACCCTGTATGACTGTGCATCAGGTACTGACTTTCTTTTTAAGCTTTTCATTCACTATTTTCAAAACTTCTCAGTAAGGCAACTGAATTTTTTCTTTTTTTTTGTCATGAATTGTGAGGGTTATTTCTTTGTTGCCTGGTCACAGGCTTGCTTACATAACCTAATCTAAATGATCCTCATTTCCCTTTAGATTAATACCTGCCTAAATTTCCTTTTCCAATTGATTTTTTTTCTAAATCATGCTGCAAATTACAGGGAAACCAAGGTCAATATTTGATTGCTACAGTGATTTTCTAAGCAGTTGCCATTTCACTGGCCACAAATAAACTGAAATTATCAGACTAAGAATTTGATTCATGATCACAATGCCAATTTTATTCTGCATATATCCAGTAATTTGACTGAGCAACTCTGAAATAAATATCAGTGGTGATGAATTACGTTTTTTTTTTTTTGTTTTTTTTTAATTTTCTGAATATAAAAGTTAAATAGTAAATAAAGTTTGTTCTTCACAGAGTAGTTATGTGTGGAAACATGCTTTCCATGACTGTAAAAGATGCAAATCTGGCAGCATTTAAAAGAAAAGCTTTAGAGTGTAGAGGGTTGGATTGGATAGCTCAATGAATTATTTGCTTTGCAGTACTGCTGTTGACATTCTTGCCTCTCTCAGGATCCCTTTGGAAATAAATTAATATGTCTTTTGGGAAAGAGGTACATGGAGCAGAGCTTGGGAAGGGATTATACTTTAATGAACTCAGAACTGTATCTTGGGCATACTTTGTTCCTGTAAGCAAAGAGGGAACTTCCAGAATCAACTAATGTGGTCTGTGATTTCCTATTACCTTAAACTGGCCAACTTCTCAGAGTCTGGACACTCAGTATTTCCTAAAACCAGGGTCCTTTAAGGCTAATAGTAGAAACAAAGCCTCTGAACTTATGTCTAGTGCCCTGTCCCCAGGATCATCTTCCCTTGGCTGTTCGTTGTGTATTCCAATTGATTTTTTAGCTCTGCAAATTTTTACCCTGTTGTACTACTTCAATGATTTCACTTCCTCTTGGATACAGACATGTCCTTTATGTTCTAATTCACCTTCCTCTTGTGAATTAGTTTTCAATTGGAAAATGAATTTAACTTAAGCAAATAAGCTTGACAATTGACTCTTTCTGACTTTATGTTTCTAATAGCTGAAACACTCATTTGGCTTCTGCTTTGCTTACCCAAAGAGCACACTAATTTTGTAGGCTTGTCTACTGAGGTGGTCCCCCAAATGAGGACAGCTGTGTTTTACTAGTTGGCTGTATGGATTCAGTTATGTAGAAACAAAACAAAAATTCCCTTGGACTGTTAACAAACAATGCTACATTATTATTAAAAAAAGAAGCAATATTTGAATGGTTTCAAAAAAACATTCTCTTCTTTGCCATAGCCATAAATGAGGAATGATATGTCTTACTGTGATATGTCTTACTCCACCAATGTCATCTTCTGGGAATCAGTAAAGGTATGACAACTTAAGCTAACAGTGCCAGATAATTGATGAAAAGTGTTGTGTACAGATAACAACAGTTATTATGACTTGGATGGACAATTCAATGGATATTTTCCATTGCTATACACAGAACTGCTCACATCCAAATTTATGTTGCAAACTGTACAGGGAAGAAAATTAAAAATGTGTCAAAAATTAAAAATGTAGGTCTTACAAGGCATGCATCCTATTCTTAATCTTTAGGCTTCATTATGTTCCCTTCTGTTGCATGCTGAAGATTTTTATGGGTTTGTTCATGTTCCAGTTCTTTACAGCATTTTAGTTACCTGTTGAGAAATCCTTTGGCATTTTATACTTGTGTGTGGTGCAGAATCCTGATATTCACAGTTTGCATTCAGGGGCAGAACTGAATTTTGTCTTCCCTGGGAGGCAGAGTTTTGGGTTGCAGGCCTTTTCCTGACAAGGACACAGACATTGTCAGCTTCTGTGCCACGAAAGACACATAATCCAAAATTTATTTGGACTTTGGAAAAATCTATTTGGTTTGATGCAAACTTTGGCTTTTTCTTGCATTGGATAACCCTGGGTAGGGGACTGAGGATAAAATATGCTGTGTACCAATGGGTTACTGCATGCTACAGTCTTCCATGTGCTCACTTCCTCTTGCATAAAAGCAAGGCAATGAACTTTCTGTAAAAAGGACATGTTTGGTCTAGCAGTTTCTGAGATGAATTCTTCATCTGCATCTGCCTGATCTATTTTTTTCCCCTTGGAAAGCTCATGAATGTATCTTTATTACGTACCTAGGATGATGTTTGAATCATAAGCATGAGTAATTGTGTGGAAAAACATGTACTTGCTTTATGGACCCAAAGTAAATAAAGCAGTAACTCCCCTGTGCATAGTTAGTCTGCAAGAAATTGCTGCAATAATCAAGAGAAGCTAAGTGATGAACAAAGACAGGGCAGTGATGTATACATTTGTTGAAATGTTGATTTAGTGGAGAAGAGTCCTTGTTTGGAAACTTTGGAGGTATAACACAACAATTGCTTAGTGAACATGAGCTTATGGTTTGAGAAATTATAAAGCTGAAGAGAGTAGTAAAGGAAAGTAAAGATGCTGTTGCCACTCTTATCCCTGGTGGTACCAAACTGAAGTAAGTTTGGGTATTCATGAGCAAAAGCAGTTAAAGGACTTTGAATAAAGCAGATCTTTGCAAGTCTTCCACTTACAATAATCCTGACATATTTTTGATGCAAGTGCTTGACAACTTGATTGAGATTCCAGCACATGACTTGACTGACCACTATGACTGGGTGTGTGCAATGACTTCAACAACACAAGATGACTTCTCTGAATCTGTGAAGACAGCAGTAGGGCAATCTTTGAAAAAGATTCATTCCACATCTGGATTTTGGTTCATTAAATGAAACATATTGTTTGATACATCGTAAGGATATCATGTCAGTAAAAAAATTACCTCATTTCTTTTGTAAAATAGTATCTAAAACATCCCTGGAAAGTAATGGTTGCTTTATGAATTAGAGTAAGACTTTGAATGAGTGTGAGAGAGAAACAGGAATTAAGAAAAAAATCAATAATATCTTTGTTATTTTTTTTTAGTTGCTCTTCTCATAAAAATCTCTCTCTGGACCACTTAGATCACATCTCATTGAGACATTTAGTTTCCATCTGCAAGCTATAATTTCCTATGGGATTTGTAATGGAAAAGCTGGATCCAAATGTAATTTGACTATATTTCACTGTTCTCCGGGAGTTTACAGTATCTTTGATTTGGAACCCATTCTCTTTTAGAAAATGCTACACAACAGCTGCTTTATTTTTTCAGTTCATAGCTGGGCAGAAGTAGCTGTAAAATAAGCTTTAAATCCTGTGCTCAGACTGCTGTATAGATCAACTTTAATTTTGTCATAGAGTCTGCAAGGAAAAACATTACATTTTGGAAAGGTTTTCAGTGGCCTGCTGAGTATATGGATCCAAGCATGATGTTTGGCTTTGGGCTCTGTTCATTTTATGTGAAACTGGAGACCCCAGTATAGTTCCTAGCTATCATATGGGGAGTGGAAATGTTGCACTTTTGTTTATGAATCACATCCTCGTTTTCCAGAAACAGGAAAATATTTAATTTTAAAAAATTCACAGTCAAAGCTGAATGAAGGAATCATAAATTTAAGTAAGATCTGTCTTAAAGATCAGTTCTGTGAACTAGTGAGTTATCTAAATTTTACTTGACTTTAGAAAAACATTCTACTACCTGGTATCTACTAAAACACAGGATTTTATAGGGTAAAGTTACAGGGGAAAAAGATGTAAACCATTAGCAACTTCAAGCAATTGCACGATTTTTTACTTTATCAGTCAATAAAAATCATTGAGTTTTTTGGTTGAGTGTTACTTAGGTGTTCTAGAATAATGTCTCATTGCTTTCTCATTGTATTACTACAGCACTATACAATCTGAGGGGTAGATATTAAGTCAGAACAGATGAAGAGGCCACAGACATATGTACCCTTATCACAAATTCCTGTCTCTCTGCTTTAGAATTAAGTTTTCTAATCAAAATCAAATGATTCAGCAAGATAAAAGGAATGGGGAATGTTTGGTTGCATTACAAAAGTATAAGTGATGACATTATCATAATTAATACACATACAAAGAATACTGCCATATCAGAAGAGCAATGGAAACAGTCCAAGTTAAAAACAGCTACAGAAATCAAAATGAAACCCATTGGACTCTATGGGGTAATAAAGAACACAGTACATGCCATCACATTATGGAGTATAAGACCATATGGCAACAATGTAAATGGAAAAATATAGCAAAGAAAAAAGGGGAAGTATTGCAATTTATAGAAGCTTACAACGTCAATGAAATTGGAATTGGCTCAGTGGGTTGCAGGATGATTACACAAAAGTCTCACAATGAATGTATGATCCTGAATAGGACAGTGTCTGCTTTAGATTTCCCTTATCTAAGGGACAAAAGTATTTTTAAATAACTGAAGAACTTTTATTTATTGTTTATTGTATGAAAATACTTTATGTTTACTGCATGGCAAAGATGTTGTTCTGGTTAGGTAGACACAAAGTGGTGATCTCTGACCCCTCTGAACTTGAGTCTACTTGTATTGTTCAGTTTTGTTCCCAAAAGGAAACATGCTCATACATTTGTCCATTGTCAATATTCCAGACTTTCTGAATGCACTCAACTCCAGCACACGAACAGACAGTATCCCATAGCTATTGAGCCACTTTAAGGACTGTGAGGGTGGAACAATAAATGTTTATAACTGACCTATTACTCCCAAATGTTCAGAACAATAGCACAGGAAAATTCTGATGTGTAGTGGCACAACAAAGTTGCCACAATAACATTTCCAATGGGTTGTTTTTTTTTTTTTAATGGAAAGGACAGCTTTGTGGTTGTAAGGAAACTTGTCAAAAAAAGAAGAAAATAAATATTTCTCAGGCTAGTAACAAACTTAGGTATTTTCTTTTAGCACCAAGTTAGAAAAGAAATTATGTCCCTATCACGTATCTTATCCCTGTCTCCCTGTGGAAATTAATTCCAAAAGGATTAAACCTTCAGCAAAACTGAATCATTTTAGTATCTTTAGATCTATAGATAAGGATAGCAACATCCTGTTTGATTGAATCCCTGTTTGCAATGCTCAATTCCTCTGTATGCCTGATAACGTGGTGTCTTCAAAAAGCCAGACTTGCTGTTGGCACTGGAGCCTATGCTAGTTTACTACTAGGAGAGGTTTACATTCTGATTGAATTATCAGGGGAGTAAAGGAACAAAAGACCCATGATGTTCTTATTGATAATATAATTTATTATATATTAATAGAATTAAAATATTAAATAACAAAAATTAAATTTAATACAATTTACAATTAATAATACATTACAATTATGTAATAAATGTTATAATGAATTATAAATAAATAAATTAAAATTAATATTAAGGAATCATAATATTAAATATGTTATTTCATTAATATTGTATAGCAATAAAATATATGATAATATAAATATATATATTATCTTATATTTTATAATATATGATATTATCTCCTTCATCAGACTCAAACAACTACTTTCTTTTTTAGTGCTTCCTGCAGTATAACCAAGTTAGATAGATAGTGCATTACCTACAGGACCATTGTTCTCTTGAACAAATGTTGCAAAGATAAGCAATGCTGTTGTTCTGTTTAAACAAACATGTAAACAAGAACAAGTTCTTCTGAACTAAATCGATGTTTGAATCATGGACTGGAAAAATTATTCTTTATCAGACATCACTGGATATGGAATAGTGAAATGATGCAATGACTACACTCCTATTGTAATGTGTAACAGAGAATTATAGTAATTGTTTTTACTGCTGGGAGCAAAGCAATGCCAGACATATTTATTCTGTGTCTCTCTTTTTCTTTAAATACACAACAAATCTCCTTGCATAACAGGAGGTGAAATATGAATGGGAGAACTAGTGAAAGAAAATACTAATTGTATGCAAGAGGGTGTTTCCTTTCTACTGAGTTTATTTACAGGAGGTGATCAGCAGAGAAGAGTATGCAAAAGTCCAAACTGCATTTTGATAATTGGGCCCAGACCCTCAGAACAAACTGACTTAAGTTAGATGAAAAGCAGGCTGTATAAGAAAATTCAATTCACTTTCTTACAGTGTAAACCCCTACACTTCCAGCTACATCCTAGAGATTTCCATCCTGCTTCTTCCAAAGTAAAATGATTTCATATGGCTGCACTTGCAGTCCTTTTTATTTTTTTCTTTTTTTTTTGATAGAACTGTGACAACATAGGTGAAAAAAGATTTTACAGAAATGTGGATGTTCCAGGATATCATTAGAGTCTGTAGTGGCTCTAACCTGATATAGCTTTTTATAGTACTGTGGTAGAAATCAGATTAGCCTTCTTTTAGCAGCATATGAAGTCAGCTCCCTGTATCAAAACATATAACACACTCAAACCAAGGCTATTTTGAAAGCTTACTATTTAGAATCTACATATATTGTTCACTGAAGAGACTGGAAGACTTTCTGTATATCCTCATCCTAAATGGCTGTTATTACTTAAGATTAGTACAGAAATTAAATTGGAATAGGTTGACTCCTCTTTTCCTGAGTAGCAACTGATCCAAGTGTATGTTCTGTCTAAATTACATAGCCTCTCCTAATCAAGGAGTTGGCCAGATTTGTTGCATTTATTGTTTATAGCTCCAAATTTCCAGTCTTTAAAATCAGAAACAGTCTTCCTGCTCCTCCATGGCTGTATTGAGCAGCTGCTCAGTAACTAGAGGTTGCTCTTTCAGGAGTGCATGGGGGGTGCTTAGAGGCAGCTCTGTGCACAAGTACAGCACTCCTGCCATTGCCATAGCCTGGCTATACATGCTGCAAAATACAGCACAGTCTCTGGGTTTTGACACAGAAAATGTGTGGAAATGTGATCCAATCAAAGAGCAATATCTTATGGATTTATAGATTGATTTGGCCCATGGTGAGGATTACCTGTTACTCTGATTGTCAGCAAATATATGGGTGTGGGTATAATAATCTATCTATAAAAATAAATACAGATTCTCTCCTGTTTGCAGCTTGAAGCTTGCCTCATGTTTGGTAAAACAAAATCATGGCCACATCAAAAGCTGATTTTAATATGGAAACCCAATTTTAAAATGCAAGGAGTCTTGACTATTTAATTTGTTGCTTTTCCAGTTAGCACTTCTTGAACATTCATGTATTCCATGTAAGAATTGTGATGACTATTAAAAGAAAAACAAATTCCTATGTTCAGGATCCATGTTTTAATTTCAGTATTTTACTTTATATAAAGTAAAATCTGTAAAATCTGGTCTCTTGTTAACCAAGACTTTCAAGTAATTACAACTCAACTGGTATCAAACAATATGATTAGGTACTTGGTCCTCAGTAACCTGCTGATCAAGTTTTGAACTAGAAGTTTGGACCAGAGAGTATCCAGAGGTATCTTCCAACCAGGGTGATGCACTGATTCTTTGATTTTTCTCCTTATTTCAACAGTACACTTTCACTTAAATTCAGATATATGCAAATGATATAGCTAATTAGATTTTTTTAGGAAAAATCTGGAATGAAATTAATTGGTTAATTTTATTTACCATTTTTCAGGCTTTGTTTATAGAGCTATAAAAAAGAGAAATCATCAGCAATGTAAAAAGGAAGGGTTATTTAGAAAAAGAAAACTTAAAATTCTTAGATATTATCGAAGAAATCTCTGTTGCAACTATTCCACATGTAGTGTGGTCACATTATACCTTTACCTACCTCTAGAATAGATACCTTGTACATCTGACAATATTTTTAGTTGTTTGGCTCTTTGTTAATTTCTAGAAATTACCTCCTTTCCTCTATTAAGAAGACTTTTCATTAATAGCTTCCTCCTGGGCCACATCTGTGTATGTTATTCAAGGCACAATTTAAAAAAGGTCAGAATTTCTATAATTTCCTATTATCTAGGAAGTGTTAGAATTGACTGAAATATGCCCTGCAATTGCACACAAACCCAGAATCTGTCTTGTTAGAACAGCAGAGTCAAATCATTAACATAATTACAAAGTCTGTCTGAGAATTAGAACACCATTTGCATCTGTACTGCATATTTCATATTTGAAGTCCAGATTTTACTCCCTCTTTATGGTCTTGGTCCAGCAAAATGTTTTCTCAGAAAATCCAGATCCAAAGGTAATGTGGTTATTTCCCTTTGAGAATATTTAACATCTGGCTTGGTTCAAATACTTAAACTGCCAAAAGCTAAAACTTCAAAACATAAAAGGGAAACCTTGTTTCAATTTTAATGCTTTCAGGAGCTATTCACAGTTAGAATCCTCGTAAAATCATCTTCACTCAAGGACAACAAGTCCTCCTCAAGGATGGGGAGATTTGTTTCAAAGTTCTGACAGTCCCTGCAGATGTGCCAGTGTAAGTCATTGCACCTCTGGGTGTTGAGATGTGACAGCAAATGGAAGTGGAAGAAAGCTAAGGAGTTGAAAGGCTGGCAAAAATGTGTCTGCAGTGCTAGCAAAGGCAAATGTTTCAGAGTGAAGACTGTTGAGCTGCTGTGAGACTGGGGCATGAGTGCCCTTTTTACAGCTAAGGGAAAGGCCAGGGCTGAAATGGAAACCTGTCCAAACGTCCTGAAGAGCTGAATGCAGTGTTCTCACTACTAAATTTGGTGTGGAGAGGTAACCATTGCTCTTGGAGTAGCAAGCACTAAAATCCAAAGTACCTGCTCTCTTAAATATGCACATTTTTTTGGAGTTTTTAAATGGCAAAACCAGCAGAAGAGCCACACTTTGATTTTTCCCACCCTACCTGTCTGTCTAGCTGTACTTAAGAGCAATTTACCCTAAGACCAATGCAAGTTACACTCATCAGGTAAAATGTGGTCTTTGCAAAAACAGATTGATGCAAAATATTTTGTCTCTGTATCCATGACAGAGACCGGCAAGTATTTTACATTAGTTGAAAAATAATCCTTGCATCTATTTTAAACAGAAACAGCTCGGATAATTAGTCTTGACATTATGGAACATTTGTAACCTTGGAGATTGTAGGACCACAGAGTGTTAAGGAATGAAGCTGCAGAGTGTTAAGCACTAGTCTTAAAGATATTACAATCTGAAGTAGGCAAAACCAGTGAGAGGCAAAGAGAGTTAAAGGACGCAAATAGCCACAGAAGGAAAGTAAATAGTAAATGAAAATTCATAGTAGTGATGAAAACATAAATAGCTTTCTTTTTTAAATTTTTTTTTTTTTTTTTTGCAAAGTATTGCAGTTTTATCCTCTCAAATTGCTCTACAGACAAGAAGCAATTTAAGATGAAGAGGATCTTTTTTCAGAAAATGTGCTTTATTTCTAAGTCTACAATTATGTTCAAATGCAAATTCTCAGCTTTCTGCCCACAGACTGGGTATCTTGCATTCCTACTAGTCCTGAGCATTGGAATTGTGACTGACAAATAAGAGGGTTTGTTTTACATGAACACACTCTCAGTTTTATTTCTGGATGGAGACCAGTGGAAACCTTTGATATCAGAAGCTGATAATATGAAGGACAGGTACTTTGCTGATCACAATTTTGCTTTGCTTCTTAGAGTTTGTGCTTTGCTTCATAAACAAAGACAGAGGGAAAGGTTTAAACATGAACTGAACAATGTTTCCAACACAGCTCTTAGTTGATGCAAATTATTTCCAAGGATTTACAGCTGCTGATGATCTGTCCCAAACTGTGATGCTCAGATTTGAACAATTCTTGTTTTGGCTGGTGCTTTGCCTGGTGTGCTGAGCTGTCTACAGTAGAATTTAATGCCTTTTTTACCTAGCACTGTGTCTTAGATGTTTTTTACCTTGGGAGATGAAAAGCTAAAAAATATTCTTATGAAACTTTTGTCAATTAGGTGTATAAGAGATTGCAATCTTGACAAGAGGGACCATACTGGAGAACATCTTCCTAATCTTCTGGTTATACTGGAATAGTGTATTTACATATTGGTTTTATGTAGTTTGAAACACTTGCAATCCATTCTTCCTTCCAAGCAATTCACAGACAATAGTAAAAATGAAAGCTCAAAAATATGAAGCCTAGCAAATCCCAAAGCAAAGCATGATCTTTTACCTCATATCTACTGCACATTACAGAGATGTTTCAGAATTGTTTTGGAGTGCATTGAGGAGAAAACATTATATATCTGTTAGTTAAGATGTAAGACTTTCCTTTGGCAACATCAAACTTCCTTTCCAAAAAAGTTCTCAGTGTTGGTTATTCTCATTATAAAAAGAATAGCAGTTTAACATGAGACCTTATATACTTATGAAGTGAATAATGGATGTATAAAAAAATACACTAAGGAAATAGCACCACATCAGTATCAGTGCTGAACTGATTAACAAATTAATAACCTGGTGTTTTTGTGCTGTCTGTTGGTTGAATATATGGGAGCTCTTCTTTTTATTCTGTAATGTAGCCTCAGGAAGGTTTCTTTCTTCTCAGTAATATAAAGAGACAATGTTCATAAGGAGTAATTTGCTAATGATTAGGGATTGAGGGTGTTAGTGGCTCTCAGGTGTCTCGGACCATTCCAATGTTATGCCTTTCCTGTTTCATCTGTTTCCATTTTGTTGCCTGCTCGGGATATGAAGGATTCCCTTTGCTCACCTGACTGTGTTTACATCATATTGACTCAAAGCTATGCATATAATAAACTGACTTTGAAAAAGTGAAAGAGGGAAATTATCTCTCTTTCTGTCCCTTTTTCACTGAACAGGATTTGAAAAAGTAAATCTTGTGATCCAGACTTGCAAGGTGATGAGACTTTCCATATCTGATAAAATCAAATTCTTAGAGGCTGACAGAAAGGAGCAAGTTCCACAGCTGGTGACTTAGCTAGTGTATTTGCATGTGCCTCTTCATTGCCTATGCAAAGTTCATCAGTTCATCCCTTAACCAAGAGTTATAATTTCTCATGTTTTTTTTTTCCTTCCAGTCTGCAGTAGATAATATTTTAATCACTGAAGTGAATGTATGGAGACCAAAAATATCCTTTGCAACTCTTTATGTAACTCTTCAGAACAGTTTGTACTCTGTGCTGTTCTCTGATTCACTGAGCTACCAGGTCACCTCTGACATTTTGTACTGATAGAAAAGAAAGGACAGAAGTGATAAAAAATCTGTGGGCTTTCAGTACCTAAAGGGAGCCAACAAGAAAAATGGAGAAAGACTACAAGAGTATGTAGTGACAGGACAAGAAAGAATGGCTTGAAGCTAAAAGGGAATAGGTTTAGATTAGATATTAGGTAAAAAAAATTAATTGGGAGGATGGTGAGACACAGGTTGCCCAGAGAAGTAGCGGGTGACCATCACTGGCAGTGTTCAAGGCCAGGCTGGATGGGACTCTGAGCAACCTGGGATAGTGCAAGGTGTTCCTTCCTATGGTTGGAATGAGATGATCTTTAAGCTCCCTTCCAACCCAAATCATCCTGTGATTCTCTATACGGGCTTCAGACTTTCTAGGACACAATCTGTGTGCCATCTTGTCTGTGGAAGAATGTGCTTTGCCCCATGTTTTTGAAATTGCTTTAATGTGACACTCATATAAGTGGTCCTTTAAAATGTGCCAAATCTCCTATAAGAAAAATAAGTTGTGGCTGCTACAGTTGTTGTAACAATTTTCTTGAAGAATAATCTTCTACCCCTTTGGGCATTTCTTTTAAATTTCATTTTCATCAAGCCTGTACAGCAACTGACAAGAACAGCATGTGTACCTTGTGCCCTTTCTTTGTCACCATTACTATTTTCTCATCTGTTTACATGCACAATCACTTATTGGTGATACACTGGCCTGGACAATCTGTGTTTCAGAACTTCAATATATGGTGCACTTCTTCTGTTTCTTTGACTCTTTATAACCTTCAGGTATGTATCTTTCCTAATATTTGTGTTATTTTTTTTAGTGGATGGGGAGGGTTGACATTTAGCATGAATAAGTTATTAATACACTTGCATTTGTATTTAATTTATATATTTTTTTCTTTATATAAATAGGTAAAGATTTCTGCAATTTAGACTTGCTGATAACCATGGTTCTTATTTGCCAGTGTAAGTTCAGTGTGGGATTAGGTTATTTAAAAATTCAGTAGTATAAAAATCTGATGATTACTTTTTTTTTGTTAAGTACTAACGGTAGGGTTAATGACTAAATTAAAACACTATGAATCCTGAAAAATTATAGCTGTGCCACCTACATGAGTAGCTGATGACTACAAAAGAGTTTGCTTGTGATTTTTGCAGGGAAGAAGAAAACCTTACTGATGATATATTCCTCAATGCCGAGAGATAATTTTTTTTATATGGTTGAGCAGTTCTTTATTAGTTATTCTGCTCCACAACTTCTCCTTTATAAAAAATCAGTTTATGATGATATAGTTCACTGTTTATTGTTGCATGTGGGTAAAACCTTACAAAAGGAAGGCTTTGTAAAACCATGGCTCAGGCCTGTTACTTTGGCTAAGTAGAAAAGGATGGTGGGAAAGAGACTCAGCTGAATTAGAGGTAGAAAAGCAAGTTATACATCCATTGTGTGTTCACATTGTGGTGTATGGTGCTTGGTTGGATCATGCTTGTTGTGATTTCAAACTATGTAACTGCTTAAAAAGTCCTGGTTTTTGCAATAAAGGGGCTCTTCTTTGACCTTGCCTGGGGACTCTATGTCACTACAGTCCCTCATCCACAGTTTACTTATCTCCTACCTACCTCCTACACTAGTGGGTTCTGTGTAGCCCTTCACATGAATTTCAGCAAGAACATTATAAATGTTACTCATTTTCCTCTACTTTTTCTTCCTCATGTCTTTTAGTATCATAGAGGATTACAGTGGAAGCATCAGCAGTTCAGCATGGAACCAATGTCTTGCTGTGACAGTCCCAATTTGTGGCACATGGGATAAACAAAGCTTCATCAGGTACATTCATTAATCATGGTGTTTTCCCTACTTTGGATATCAGATACTTACTGAATTACTTGCTCTCAGATGACAATTACTGGCTATTAATTTCTGAACTTTTGTTTTTTATTCCATATTCTCAACTGAAAATAATTTAATTATAACCACAGTTTGTAATAATATTGATGTTCCATCCAATGACCTTGCATGGATTTGAAGAGTAAATGTTGAAAATTGTCTTCCATCCCCCAACAAATAAACATGTGTCATTCAAAAATAGGACTCTGTCATCATGAAAAAAACATATTCAAAGCTGACATTGGAACAAACTGAAATCATCACATCAACACTGCAGCAATTAGCACCTAGGATTTTCAAAAGTAAGTAGTATCACTGAATATTGCATTTGTTTGGTGGATCCTGCATAAGAACTTTCAAAAATATTTCATCTTCTGTGGCTTAGTGCCAGGCAAATTAAAAGAAACTTGCACTTGGAAATCCCAGTTTCACAAGTTGCCTAAGTGGCACTACTAATTGCATACTTTGCTGCCTACAATACCTTTATTCTTTTGCATCTGTATTCATTATATGTATTCCATTTATATGTCTCAGAGTGATAGAAAGAAAAATGTCTGCCAAATTCCTTTTTGTTTTCTAGTAAAATGTTGGTCAAAACTAGATGAAATATGAGGAAAAGGAGGCTAAAAATAATTCCCAGCTTCTGGCATGAAGATACAGACATTGTAAAATCCATCACATCTCCTGGATGAAAGCACATTATGGATGCAAGGTATGACACATCCTGTATGAGGAGCTTTTTAAATATCAAAGACTAGTAATTAATTGCTTTGGGAAGCTTTGAACAAGCTGTGCTAAAACCAGGCAGAAACCTGTTTATAACTGTTTGAAACTACTTATATACAAGACAGCTGGGAAAAAAAAAAAACAAGAATTCTCTTCATGATTGAGCAAAGGCAGACACTTAGAACTAGAAAACAAATCTAAATTTGATGCTGGATAAGTTTTGGGTATCAACAATTCCACTTAGTTAGAACTTATCATATCTCTCTGAATAAACAAAGAAAGCCATATGAAACAGGGCCATGAAACAAGACTTCCTAGATGACACTAAGGTTTGTGATTGTACAGTCAATTACAGAATTTTACTTGAAAATGGATTGGGACTAGAAATGGTTGCACCTTCAAAGAAATATTTTTTTTTTTTAAATAGTTTGACCAGTTTGAATTCTGGGAAAGTGGAAGTGCATTCCTGTGTATAGAGATGAGAAGTAAGTTATTTTAACACAACACATGAGCTGGAGGGAAGTATGCAGTGTTAGGGAATAACCAGCACAGAGGAAGTTAGCTTAATTTATGACTTTGAAAATAGAGGTTTATTGGCTTTTTAATAAATCTAAGTACAAATGCTGACATCACTTACCTAACTAAGACTTACCTGAATGTTCATTTCTTTCTATAAGCTTTCCCAAATGTCGATACAGTGATATCTTGAGGCAATGATTTTCAAATAATAAACATGTTGAGTGCAGTACCTACATGTTGGCTTCTACTAAATGTGCATTTGCTACCTAGAAATTAAAGGCAAGTAAAGCTTTTGTGGTTTCCAAATGAAGTAATAGAATGTCCCAAAGAGGTTTTTATTAAAAAGGCTTAGAAGATGAGTGGTGCAAACCAATTAATTTTTTTTAACTTACAAAGACTAAGGGTTTGGCTAGATGTGTTAAAGCTGATAGAAAGCATCCAGCACTCTCTCCAGACAGTGGCCCAGCACTAGGAAATGCAACTCAAGTTACCACTGAGATGGTGCCAGTCAGTCACTCAGGGAGAGAGGTTCTCAGTAATCTCACTGTGACCAGCACTGTACCTATCCAAAGATAAGCTTGCAGGAGCAGGGTGAGGATATAATGTCAATTTTTATAATGCAGCTGAGGTCTGAGTGCTTTGAATTGCATTGATTTTATGTTGCTACCACTCTACTGGCTTGAATAGAGCTATTTCAAAACATATAAATATCATTTTGGTGTATGTGCTTGTTGGGAAGAGTAAATTTGCTGATTTTTTACACAGAGGTTTTTTGGCTAATCATGTTAGTGGTCTGATTTAGAAAATCATCATTGCCAGGCTGAAAAATAGTTTTATAAGCCAATAAATGATTAGTCCAATTGCCTGAAAATCAAGCATTTAGCTTAAGCCTAAAGAATGAGATTTTTTTTTGTCTTTTTAAATGCTGTAGAATTTGGGGAGGAGAATTTAATTGAAATTAAGTGATTTATTGATATTGCCAGTTGATGATATTATGTGATTGCTGTTTCTACAGATTCAGTATTCAGTATTATGACCTTTTAAGATTCTTAACAATGAAACTCTGCCTTCTTGAAACTCAATCTCACCTAAAAGCAAAGCCAAATCACTTACAAACTTTTTGATATGTTAAGTGAGCAAATTACAGCCAAGTGATCCCTACATATATCCATTATGCAGGTTTCACCAAAAAATGGTTCCACCATCATCAACAAAAGTTACAGCAAGGACTACACACAGAAAAGCCAGAAAATAAGAAAAACCTCTTTAACTGAGAAAACCTCTCCTCGGATTTGACAACTCAAGTTGAATGTTGCCATCGTGTATGGACAATCACAAAGGGAAACAAATCCTCTGCAATGCTTGTTGCTTTGAAGTCAGCCTCAAGAGCTACTTGTTTTGTTTCCCTGGATACAGGGATAAGAAGACAAAGCTACAGGTTTGAGAACACTGATTTACCTTTTGAGTTTGTAAAGGATGGTGTCTTATCATCCCCTCATCATAAGGGAGAGTACTTAATACTGACAAAAGAGGCTTCACCATTTTGACTACAATGCCAAAGTATGGGCAGACTTGTGAAAGAAGTGAGAAAAAAGCTGAAATTGCTGCTGCTCTTCCAGGTTCCCCTGCAATAGGGGAATTCTCTCCCTTGGGATTTACACCCCAGTAAGAGTATTGACACACAACAAAGGCAGTGTTTTGGGAACTGGAAGCTGCGGGGTTTCCCATGAAATTAAGGAAACAAAGCCTCTTTTTCCTCCAATAGTGTTTGCTTTTTTGTGGGGGAGGTGTGAGCATGTGTGGGGGTGTGACAAACCCAACTGAACTATGTAAAATAAAACAGTAGAACATATGGACCTGAACAAAGAGATCTAAAACTGGGGTAAAGCTGTTATAAACTGATTCATGGTTCCTGAGTTCCCTAGGAAACTTGGTTCCCTGCCTAACAGTGGGGCAGGTTTTGTTAATAAGCTGCAGAGCCTCAGCAATGATGCAGTTTGAGTGGAAGCAGCAAAGACCTGGCACTTTTGAGTCATCTTGGGCCATGACCTCCCAGATGAGGTGCATGCACCATCACACCTGGCTGGCAGTGCCTGAGCAGCACTGTCTAGTGGGGCAGATGGCAGAACTGCCTGGCTCTTTTTTACTCTAAAAAGATGGAAAACTGAATGGAAAATCAATAGCTTAACTCTCCATCCCAGCCTATTTTAGAAGTATTTTGGAAGAAAGGCAAAAGCAGGTGGAAGTATGCATTGAAGACATTTTCTAGCTAGCTCTATCAACAATATCAGTAGCTGCTTCACCTAACAAGCATGTTTGAGATTTAAGGGTTTACTTTGTCAAAGGATGTTGGCCTTCAGACTTAACCATTAAGCCTGTTATTTCTCATAGTCTGGAAAACTTTCCTCTTTGAAGATGTTAATGAAGGGAATTTAGGTGGAGTAGACAGAAGAAAAGAACTAACACCAAGTAGGATAAAATTGAAAATTTCCTTGAGGTGTGGGTATTGCAAGCAAATAATGATTTTGGTTGTACAGCACTGTCACTCAGTTGCAGAAGTCAAGCCCCTGCCCCTCTAATGCAATCCAGCCTGGCATCTTTGACCCAGGCAGAGAGAAGACTTAAAACCTCTTGATGTAAAGTTCTGGCTGGCAGGTTGGCCCCTGTAGGAATTCCACTTTGGACTCAGCCTGTCAAATGATGTCAGGTGCCTGTGTATGTGTGTTTCTCTTCTTCCCACCCCTCCCCATGGGTTCTCTGTCCCCACTATTTATTACTTTCTATACTGTACTGTTGACACAGGCTGCAAATTGTCTCCCTGATGACACAGTTCTGGGACGATTTCTTTGATTTTCTCCCTATACAAGGTCAATCAGAAATGTCACTTGAGATTTCTCTCATGTTCTGCTCTCCCACTTCAAATGCATCACGAAATTGCTTTATAGCTGTAGCTGACTTTGAAAAGTTCTTGTGTTTCTTTAGTTTTCTAGCTGCTTCTGGATTCTTCCCAGTTAGAACTGGGCAGATGCAATTAAAATGTAATTTACCTAAGCAGTTCTTTATGACTTGCTTCAACCTGGGACAGAAACAAATTAAAGAAATGTTTCTGTATCACTCCTTAGCTCTGGTATATATAGCTAAAAGTTTGCCTAATCAAACACCTTTTTTCCACATAGCCCCAAACAACAGCACTGGTGTTATTTTAGTGTCCTGAAATGCTGGCTGGGTACCCTTGGCAGACCTGGATGTTGGCACAAAGGTGTTGCTACCTCCTGATAGCCTCCCTATTTCTCTTCCAGATGCTGTGTGCTGTATTAAATTTTTCACAAGCAAAGTTTAAAGGTATTCAAGTGTTCAGTGTTATTGTAATAAAATTGTTTAAAATGGTATGGTTGCCAGATGGAATGGTTTGTAAAATTAATTTTGTTTTATCACAGTACAAGTGATAGAGAGGAAAATCCAGTGGGGGCTCATTAATGAAAATGTTTTTTTGGCTGATCTAAATATTGATTCAAATAGATATAGGCTGGTGCAGATAGCTGGACATAGAGGAGCTTGTTCAGGGTTTCAGCTGAGACCTATTATGCCTTCTGGAATTACAGCAAAAACCCATTGCAGGAGAGACCAGAGGCTGGGGCCAGGAATGTTACCATAATGAAAGTAATTAAGGATTACTCTGATGTGGTGGGGGATTTTTTGTTTGTTTGTGGCTTCTTCTTGTTTTTTCTTTATGTGGTGCTTCGTGTTTCTGGCGGAGGTTTTTTGTTATTGGTGGTGGTTTCTTTGGTTTGGTTTGGTTTTGTAAAATGTTAGAGAAAAGCCACACTAGGCAGCTGAGCACATATTTGCCAAACTGTAGAATCAGATCAACAAGTCCTCTAATTTTGTCATTGATTGTATCCAGAAAATGATTAAATGGCATGGATACCTACAGTACTGTCCTGCATATGGATGAGGTGCATTTAGGTGTGATGGCAGATGACAGATAAAGTGACCAAATACTTGATGCTTTTGGAGAGAGTAAGGGATCAAATCAGGCATCACTTCTGAGTTGTTCCAAACCTCCACTTCTTTTGCATTTCCTGGTTTTGTTCCCAAATGAAAAACTCTCATGGGAAGAATGATTCTTCCATTATTACTATGCCATTTCTGGAGACAGAGGTTAGCTGTCTGATTTTGAGGTTTCAACAAAGCATGGGAACCCTCAGCCTCTCACACTTCCTAGTTAGAGCTCAGGTTCAAAAAGAACTCGAGTTATAATTCAAGTATATATTTAGGATGAGCTTCTTAAAAGATCACAAAGCTGTAAACAGGATTTCAGCTAACAAATCCCTTGGGCTCACAAAAAATCCCAAACTCTGGCTGTAGTCCTCTAAGCAATTAAATAAGTGGTTAAATCAATTTATTTGAATTATATCCCTGAAAATCTGCATTTCCATGTAAAATTTGGAGCACACTTATCTGAAAGATGAGGAGTGTAATTCACTAAGAACTTTTGCAGTCCAGGTGGACATGTTTTTGTAAATAGCAAGCATTTGCATGTTTGTTTTTTTCTTCAAGTAATTTCTTTCCTGGAGGCTTCCATCCTTGACATAATGCCATGTTCTGGGCACCTTTATTGTATTCAATTATTTGCTTCCTGCTTTTTTTTTTTAATTGGAGAAATCACCTCAGTTCTGTGCAGTTTCTCTGAGGAGAAATGTAGTGCTTTTCTGCTCATTACCAATTCTTAATTGTTAAAGTATGGGTGGTTCCATCCTGTGTTCCAAAAGATCCAGACAATACAGTCCCTAACTTGATGCCTTGCCCAGAGACTCTGGCAAGGGGTGCACTTGTTTGGTTGAGATCTACAGCAGTCAAAATATTTCTGATGGACAGTTTTCCTCCAAATTATTTTAGTGTTCATCTAAAATAAGTTTTCCATATCAACGTGACAACATTAAAATTAGGGAAAAAAAATCCCACCTTTCACCTATAGCAAAAGAATTTATTTTTCTTTTTGTACTGAAATGAATTTCACACATTTGTTATAGATTACAACATCATGTAAAATAAGGAAAAATGAGAATAGAATGATTCAGGTATTTCTAGCCATATGAACTTTTTTTTTTTCCTGGGGACATTTCTCAACATATTTTCTTGCTCCAGAATGAAAATGAATTCCTAAGCAGGAGTTTTTGTTTGAAATGAGCTTATATGTGTGGTGATCTAATTGATTGTTGTATCATATGAGAATTTCAAAATGGTACCCCATAGCTGAGGGCTTTCAGGATTATAGTATTATTCCAGGACTTGCTGTTTCTAAAAGTTCATATTAGCACATCTGAGGTGCTGTTTTTAAATAACTGTAAAAAGAGTTGGCTGAAAACAAGTTCTGGTCATCCTTTGTGAAGTGCAGGGCAGACAGGGATAAAAGGAAGAAAGGAGTAGAAAGAATCAGCTTGAAAACAAGTTTTTGGAAGGCTCTGGGATTGCTTTGATGAGAATTAGAGGGAAAAGTGACAGAGTAAGACTGTGGTTTTCAAGGTGGGAGGGGATTCCTTGTGCATTCAAGCTGATTAAAAATACCTAAGATGATGTCTTCCCTAGTGTGATGGAAGTCACCTCTTGGTTATTGGGCTCCTCTCATAAAGGAGGAGAGATGAAAAACATGCCCAGCAAGAGTAAAGGGTAGAATTCCCAGTTTTTGTTGTTCTTCATACACCTAAATCAAAGACCTACTGATCTTGTATGAATGTAAGAGGACCTAATAGTCCCTAGAAATTAAATAACTATCTGTTTTTACCAGTTGCTCCTGTTCCACAGAAAAACCTTCTCTGGTCTCACTGTAGCCTATGAGCACAGATTCAGGCAAATGTGAATGAGACTACAGAATGACAGCTAAACTCTATTTTTAAATCACATCTTCTGAGGTTTTGCAGGTGGTGGTTTAAAACCTGAGGTCTGCAACACTGCAAGCGCTTTCATAAGGCACAGAACGGGCTGCTGTCACATAAAAACCTTTCTTTTAGAAAAGGCTCTTTTAAAGCTGGTGAAATCCCTTTAGGTGAGATGCTTTCAAATGAAACCCTTTTTATTTCAGAAAGGAGAAAGAACCTTGTATTGTAGTGGGTAAACTATCAGGCAGTCAGACTTTGAATGCAATGCTCATGTTTTATGGAGCTCCCTGCGGGGTCAGTGTGGTGGGACCAGCCTCACTGAGGTTTGCATTTGGTAAGACCTAAGCAGCATGTAAATCCTACTTTTCAGCTGTAGGTCCAATAAGGAAACACTGGCAGCACAAAAACATCCAGGAGGTGTTTTTTGGTGTAATTTTGGTATAAATTTGACAAAAAAATTGTCCAGAAGGAGAAAGAAAGAAACTGGGGAACTGGGGAAATAGAAACCATGAGTTAAGAAATGTTAATAAGTGAAACCTGTGGGAATGGCTTGGGAAAGCCAGGGCAGAAAAGCAGATGGCTCACTGCATAAGGCTCAGTCATTTTATTACTCCAGCTGACAAGTACCATGAAGAAACATGCTCATTCCTCCACCCTGTCAGGAAGGAAAATTGAAGGGAAAAAGGCTGTACCTCATGAATTGAGTTAAGAACAGTTAAATAAATGAAACAAAATAAAACATAAGAGTACCACTAATAATACTAATTGTAATAACAATAATAACGAAGAGAGAAAGAGAAATTAAACCATAGAGAAATAAGTGATGTACAGTCAAGCTTCTCACTACCCATTAACAATACTCAGCTTGTTCCCCAGTAGCAATCAGCCCCTCTGAGCCAATTCCCCCTAGTTTAAATACTGCACATGATGTTCTGTGGTCCAGAATATCCCTTTGGGCAGTTTGGGTCAGCTGTCCTGGCCATGCTCCCTCCCAGGTCCTTGTGCAGCTCCTCACTGGCAGAGCACAGGAACCTGAAAACCCTGGCTCAGGGTAAGCACTGCAGAGCAACAACTGAGCCATCAGTGTGTTATCAACATCAGTCTCATGCTGAATTCAAATCCTGTAGGAGCTACTAATGACAAAATTAACACTCCCTCAATCAAAACAAGGACAGACCCATGGAAGGTTACTCTTGCTTGCAAACAATCTGTTCCAGGGGGTGAGGCCACCCAAATCCAGGTTGCTTCACAGTCATGCAGTTCTGCAGGGTCCTTGGGAAATCTGAAAGGATTAATGTTTGTAGGAAGCAAATGAAGAGGAGTGAAGCAGGTAAGCAAGGAAAAGAGGGGAAGAATGAAAAGATAGTGGGTAAAACTGCAAGGAGTGGATAGAAAGGGAGGGAACAAGAAAGCTATGCTATGCAAAACTGTGTGGTTTGGAAAGGCAAGATATGAAGCAGGGCAGGAGGATTGCTGTTTGATTTTCAGTTCTCTCCTTTCAAAAGCTGTCAGATCACTTTCTCTATGTCCCTTCTTAAATTAGAGTTCCTGACTTTGTGTTCTTCCCACAGCTCCTAAGGTTATCCTCCCTTTTGTCTTCAGTTGACAGGCTCCTTTGGTACCTCCCTTCTAGCCTGTGTAAGAAGCAATGCCCTTCCCCACTTCCTTCTGTGATCCAAAAATCATCCATCATTATGTTCCCTGAACACATTTCCATGCAGGGAACCTCGTACTCTTTATACACACACACAGACACACAGAGGAATGCTGTTTAGAAAGGCAAGAAAGTCCCAACATAGTTATCAGTCCTTGTTCTGAAAAGGTGGCAAGATCCCACTGACTGTGTGAAGACATCTCAGCTGACTCTACCAATTTACTTTGTAAAAAAGAGTGTAAAATCTCTGGGTTACATGCCACTGACAAATAAAATTTTATTTCTTTCCTCAAGAAGTGAGGATGAGCCATTAATAACAGTCACAGGCTTTGGGAGGAAGTAGCTCTGTGTCACACTCTGGAGGATTTAAGTATTGGATGAAGTTTGTAGCTGCCAAGATCATGCCATTGCATTGATGTTTGTACAATATTTCATGGAACACCAGATTGGAAGAGGACCTCAAGGGTCATCTGGTCCAACCTTTCTTGGCAAAAGCATGGTCTGGAAAAGATGGCCCAGCATCCTGCCCAATGAAGGGTATTGTAAAAGGTATTTGCAGCAGACTGTTTGATTCCAGGCACCTTGGGGATGTGTGTAGTACTCCTGAGACAAGTGTGTGATACGGCAGAGTTCTGCAATACCTTCCCAAATGCTTCTGTGGGTAATTGAGTAGAACAGCATTAACTTTTTAATGATTAGAATGTAGATCAAAAAATGTTAATAATCTTGTCTAAAGACTCTTATTCATATATACATGAACAAAAAAAAAAAAAAAAAAAAAGAGCAATAGGCAAAACAAAGTGAACTGGAAATCATATTAGTATTTTTTTTTCTTGGGATGTGCCTGACAAATCGAGTTAAACAGCAAACAAAAAGCTGTATTGTGTACTTCCCTTTTCATTTGCCTGGCTCCCTAGAAACTTCTGGGAATTAAAGCACTGCCCTTGTGGCTCCCTTCTTTAAATCAAAATGAGGAAAGACCAAAGACAGGGTGAGCTCTGCTGGTTTCAGTTTGATAACATTTCCTGAACTGACTGGCCTGTTTTCTTAGTTACACACTTCCACTAGGATTGTGTGAGCCTAGTCATACTAAAAGGGTTGTCTTGAGCAGGCAAAACCTTTGTTTCCCAAAAGGGATCCTTTAAAAGGGTGTGGTATATTTTCTTACTGTTTGCATATGTATCCACAGAGGCAGACTTATTAGGTGGATTAGAAATGAAGCAATAATCTACATGAATCATCTGTGTGTTAGTTCCACTGCAGACCAGTGAGCATGTAATCAGACCTGCTACATGTCCAAGAAGTATAACTCTGCATAGTACCTAATAATTTCACAAATTATCTTCAGGCTTGAGGGTGGATCAGGTTTCCTCAGGAGAGTACAGCATGGCCAAAGCAGTCATAAAGCAGAAAAATTTAAGAAAGAGAGCATAAGGAAAAAGCACTTGAAGTTATAGACAGGATCTTTAAATTCTGCTTTCATGTGACAAACTTTCCTTAAAATTATAATGTAAAAATAGCAGCTCATAGATTTGTTTCCTATTGTATATATTTATGCAATTGCATGAAAAGATGTTGGACAAAAAATTTATCTGAGAGCTGCTTCCTTTCTAGACAATTTCTAAAAAAAATTTGTGGAGGAG
The DNA here is from genome assembly GCF_029582105.1 of Oenanthe melanoleuca. NCBI lineage: Eukaryota > Metazoa > Chordata > Aves > Passeriformes > Muscicapidae > Oenanthe > Oenanthe melanoleuca. The sequence goes on from NC_079335.1 coordinate 92,738,074, forward strand.
ATGAGAGTGGAAAAATTTACATATTCTTGTAATGCCTGTGGAGTATGACTACTGTTATTTTCTGTTGCTCTTTCAGCTGTGAGCAACTGGTCTTTTCTATTGTAAGTGAAAAGAAGCATTTTAGCTATTATTAAGTGTATTTGGATGCCATTTCCATCATTCAGAAGGTCCCAGCAGTATTCTACCATGCATATTTCTTCTGAGCATGTATCAAAGTGAAAGGCTGGTGATTGGAGAACTGATCTGTGTGGCAATGATGGAATATGCAATTACAGGAAAGAAGGAAAACTTTAGTAGTTGTAACAGTAACCTGGAATGTTAGAAACATGCCTGCTGCACCACAGATACCTGGACAATCTGAAATTAATCTTTCAGACCTCAGTTACTCAGTTGTGAGTGTGCATTCAATACCTTACAAAAGTATTGTCTTGATGGGGACATTTGGAACCCTGATGACAGCAGCAATATAATGTTGATAGACTTTTCTTACATCCCCTCTGATCTGGAAGAGCAAGCCAACATGCACATCAGTGTTGCCTTCTAATTAACTCTAATTAAACTAAGCAAAACTTAATTTTGCTGCCCACTTGAGTATATCCAATCACACCTAATAGTCCACATCTCTCCATGGTTCTTGGAAAGCTTAATTTCCAAATGATTCCAAATGATTTCAAACACCCCAATATCTGTTGAGGGGACTGTTGGGGAAGATGAAGCAGGGAAACCTTACAAATATGTTCTGAAACCATGAACGAGATTGAAATGAAAGCCACTTTTGAGATGCCAAGCCTTAGTTACTGAATTACCATGAAACAATGGGATAGCCAGCTAGGGGTAATCCCCTCTTGATAGAACAATGTCTTCTGCTGGAGAGCAGATCCAAAGGTCAGAGAAGACTTTGCTAGGGTCCAAAGAGTAGTTTTCAGAGTTTAAAGTGTAACACACTATGGTAATGTAAGGATTCCTATAGGCTGTATGTAAATGCTACAGAATTTGTATCTTGTATTACATTGGTTAGTGGAAATTAGAATATTCATCATAGAAGAAAATTTATTGTATTGTAAAGGGGAAATCGTTCTTCTTTCTCTGTCTTGCTCCTCTCTTACCTCTATTACCTCTTCCTCTTCCTCTCTCCCTTCTTCTCTTACCCCATCACCCTTTTATCCCATTGCTCTTTCTCTAAGCCCCTCTCACTCCTTGTCCTACTCTGTGCTGCAGCTAGCAACACTCAGTGGGACTCTCTGTACTTTCACTCTTACAATAAATGTAACAGTAACTTTTAGCTTGTACAGAGTGAATGAGTTTTGTCCCTGGCGACCTATTCTACCACAAAGACTCCCGCAGGGGACAGCACAGAGGGCCACAAGTGACTGGTCTTGGGAAGGACTGATGACAGGTGACTCATGTGAAAGAGGAGCAAATGAGGAGAGGGTGTTGCTGGACCTTGTACTCAGTATCAAGGAGGGTTTTGTTGGGGGTGATAAGACCAGTCTATGAAATGGTGAAGTTCAGGATCCTGTAGGCAGGGAATAGGGCAGACAGCAAAGTGACAGTGCTAGACTTCAGGAGAGCAGATTTTGACTTCTTCAAATGTCTGCTTGGAAGAGTCTCAAGGGATGATACTCTGGAGAGAAAAGTTGCCTGAGATAGCTGGTTAATATTCAGGGATCACCTTCTCCTGCTCAAATAGAAGTCCATCCCAGTGAGTAGAAGGTCAGGTGCAAATGCTGGGAAGCCTATGTGGGTGAACAAGAAGATCCTGTCCAAACTTAAACACAAAGGAAGGGAGCATACAAAGGGTAAAACTGGGACAGGTAACCTGGAAGGAATACAGAGACACCATAGAAGCATGCAGAGAGATGATTAGGAGAGCTAAATCCCTACTGGCAGTGAATCTGGTGAGAGATGTCAAAGACAACAAAAAGGGCTTCTCTAAGTACATAGGTGACACAAGTGCTGCTGCCACAAGACTGGGAGGGGTGGCTGGTACACCAGAGGGCTCTGCTGCCTGCTGGAGTCACCTCAGTGCACCACAGGAATGGGCTGACAAGAACCTCATGAGGTTCAGCAAGGAGAAGTGCAAAGTCCTCCTCTATGACAGCAACAGCCCCAAGCACTGGGGCCCATCCATCTGGAAAGGAGTGTGGCAGGACAGAGCCCCACAAAGACCAAGCTGACCATGTGCAAAAAATGTTCTCTTGCCACAATGCCGGTGTCCTGGGCTGCACTGAGCAAAGTATTTCCAGCAGGTTTAGGGAAGGGATCCTTCCCCTCCACTCAGTGATGCCACACCTGGAGTGTTGTGACCAATTTTGAGGTCTCAAGTGCAAGAGAGATGTGGACATGCTGGAGAGAGTCTAGGGAAGGAGCATGAAGGTGATAAAGGGACAGGAGCATCTCTTGATGAGGAAAGGCTGAGAGAGCTGGGACTGTGCAGCCTGGAGAAGAGAAGCTCTGGGGGATCTTATCAATGACTATTCATGTGAATGGAGGGTGCAAAGAAGAGAGAGCCAGGCTCTTTCCAGTGATGCCCATAGACAGGACCAGAGGAATGGACAGACTGAAACATGGGAGGTTCCATCTGAACATCAAAAAACACTTTTTCACTCTGAGGGTAACCAAAAACTGTCACAGGCTGAGGGAGGTGTTAGAGTGTCCCTCCCTGGAGATATTAAAAAGCCATCTGGTCATGGTCCTGTGCAGCTGACTCTTGGTGACCCTGATTGATCAGGGGTATTGGGACTATGTGACCTCTGAGGTCCCTTCCAACCTCAGTCATTCTGTGATTCTTCAACATGATCAAGGGCAGTGTTCTCCACTATTCAGAAAAAAAAAACCCAACAAAAGCAACAAAAAAACCCCCATGGAATAGTGCTTCTGTAGGATTCTAGCTCTCAATAACTGTACTGCAGGCTGCCACTGTTTTCTAAATGGAAAAAATAAAATGGTAAAATACTACTACCAGGAATAAAACACCTTAATGCCTCTAAAGTCCAATTAATATTGTGAGTGCTCATTTGATTGCTTTTGAGTTAAATGAGTTGATATTAAAAAAAAGAAAAACAAGAAAACGGAGCAAGTTCACAAAAAAGGCACAAACACTTCAAAACTAATTACAGCTAGTCCTCAAGATGGAAATGAAGCTAGAATGAATCTCTCTGACAACCTATTGCAATTCAGAAGAGGAAAATAAGATTGAGTGATTAATCAGAAAGGATCATGCTATAGAAACTGTTCAGTTTTCAATCAAGCTGAAAGAATGGCACAAAAGTTTTAAAATGAAGACAAGACATTTCAGAGGCAAAATCTTCATGTTCCCCTCTTCACTAAACCCTTGAGATATGTTGTCCATAATTTATAAACACTTGTTGAGTGATCCTGTAATCTAGTAGGAAAATGTTTCATCAACAAGTACTTTGATGTCAGTGATGGAAATGACAGGTATTAATCATATAGGTTCAGAAATCTACCTTCAGATTCATCAAGGTGGAGATTTAGCATCTTGGAGGATAGTTTGTGTTCAGTAAAGTGGGTGGCAGTACAGACCCTTCCTGACACAAGACTAGTTCCTCCTCATTAGCTTAAACCTTAGTTTTGCTCTGAGCATTTGGGGTCATTTGGAGCAAAGCCCAGTTAAGATACAGAAATATGTTGTGTGAAGGAGAACAAGATCCTTCTATATGTCCCTCTGGCTGCATTTTCTCTAGATATATCCAGGAGACAATGATAAAATGGTTGCCCAGAAATGCATTCTCATTGCAAAATAACAGGATACTTTGGATTAGGTGGTTTGATGCAGGTGATTGCATCATTACAGCATTAATTCCTTTTTTAACCATGGCATATATGGCACATATTTTATGAAAAAAAGCCTAACATTTATTTTAAAATGCTGAGTGATGAAGGACACAGAAAAGACCACAGTAGGTTGCTCTCTTCAGTCACTATATTTCTGGAAAAAAATGAAAAAAAAATCCTGAACTTGTCAAGCTTTTGTCAGTGCTGGGCTGCAGGGTCACACTGTCAAATCTGTGTTCCTTTTGCTGGGATTTAGGCTTCCATGTGTTTTCTTTCTTCACTTAATTTGTTTCTGTGTCTTTCTCTACAAGGCAGGTTTCCTTAACCTATAAACATTCTTCTCCTTCCTTATAGACATTTTCAGTTTCAAAAAAGATTTTGCAGTACTAATTATTGTTCAGAGGTAGTAAAAGGATCAGAAGTTCTGTCTCTACTCATTATTTTCCCTGTGTGTATCAAATATCACTTTTTTATCTTTTAGCAACAATATCACACCTACAATTTGTATTTAGATAATCAATAAACATTACTCAAAATATCTTTTATATTTATTGCAACTGAGAGGATTCCTTGTAACTAAAAATTTCCTTTATTCTTCCTATAATATATAAAATTTCACATATCCTTTTCAGAAAAAGAGCTCTTTTCTTGACTGCATTCAGTTTCACAACTGACCAGAGTCCTCTGGCTGTACAACTGTCTCATCTGCTCCCTCCATATGTGCAATCATCCTTCAGTTTTTGTGTCATACAACCTCTATATCATTAGTTATGTAATGATTTTCATATTCTTCTCAGTTATGAATTGTAATATTAAATTGCAAAGGGTCAATACTCACAATACAGAATTCACTAGGTCACATCACTTACTCAAGTGACCAGATCAGCTTTTCTAGGTTTTTACCTCCTTTGTATATCAGCATATTATTTCCTGCCAGGCCTCTTGAGCTCCTCTGATGATCAAATCCTGAAAATCAACAACAGAATAATTCAGAGAATATGTCAGCATTTTTGATGTCTTAGATAAAAGATACTTGGACTGGTTAACTGAAGAAGACCTCCTTAAAGTAATCATGTAAAATTTGGAACTGTTGGAACATGAGTGACATTGTGTGCTATGTCTGGATCACAGAATGCCCATATCATGTACACCTCCACCCTTTGTTTAATGCAATTCTCAATTCTGACACTTCCATCTAGTAATGCACCAAGAATTTATCAATTTTTCTGGATACACTCAGGCAAAACTAAGTTTCTTAAGTGGTATGGTCTAGTTCTCCTTTGCAGGCTATTTGTGTAGAGAAATGATTTAAAATAGTTCTCTTTGATTATTCCCATTTCAATATTTGAACTCTCAGCTGATTCTCTCAGCTCTTTCCTGCTTTCTGTGACTGGCCCTTTAAAAGCCTGAAATATGCTTAAATGCATTTCACATGGAGAGTTTATATATATATATATATATATATATATATATATATATATATCTTTGGACTTTATTCTGTTTGCAACAATAAATCAGAATTTGTTAAAATACGAGAATGTATGATTTGTGGGACTAGATTAAACCAGTATATTATATTAGTTAATCCCATAGATTTGGTGTTATTTCAAAGTAAAGCTAGCCCCCAGCTAGCTCCCTGAACCTCCTCCATGAATCACTGGAGCATGAACACATCTGGGTACTGACACAGCTTTAACATTTCAAACAAGTGAAGCTCACTGCACAACTGACATTTAAAAATGAGCTTTAAAACATCTCACTGAACAGGGGTTTAGACCAGTGGTTTGAAAGGAAGCATGAGTCCTGACCATCACTGGAGCACAGCTTGCCAAAAGAGAAGGAAGAAAACAGAGAAGATGGGAATAGATGTGTCTGGCAGGAGTAATGAGCACAAAATTTAGTATAAGAAACAGAGCTTCACTGATAAAGATGGTGTGTGATGGTCTATCAGCACCATGAGGTGATATCAAGAATTTTGTTTTTAATATCTTTCACCAAAAGGAACCATTCTACAGGAAGGTGAAGAGGGAAAGTAAATTTATACTCTGAATTGTTTGGCAAAACTCCGAGTTGCATTTCTAGGAGACAGGGAGTCTTCTCCTGAGCTTTAAATATATTTCACCAGCTTGATTTGACTCCTGTGATTGCTCTCTGCTGTCTTCATATTCAGAGTGACAGTGTTTATTTTTGTTAGCTGCTTAGCTAGAAGTTGTGCTGGAAGCCTTTGAGGAAATTTCCATTGCTTATATTGTGACCAATTCTATTTCAATTATTTCTGAATGCATTTTGCTTATCTGCAGAAATTATCAGCTCAAACCTCCAAGTCTGCTCTGCACAATTGGAATCCACTGACACTGACTCTTGGTATCATTTCATGCTCATGTCTTTGCAGCAACATGCCTCCAAGAAAGGAGGTTTCACTTAAAGTGCAAATGTTGACCCAAGACAGGCTTGGACAAAGCTTTTTTTTTCATATGAAACTGCTGAGCTGCTGAAGTCAATTTCCTGTAGGAAAAGGCTAGTTTCAACTACTATTTGTTTACTGTTCAAATACAGGAAAAGACCATGCTGATAACTTTTATCTGAAGTTTTGGTATAAACAGTCAGGCTTAGTTTAACTGTTTATTTTTGTAAAATAGAAACACAGCAAAACACTTAAGAGCTATCTCACTGTTAGTATTTCTGCTGAGATTTTGGCTTCCCATTCCAAATTAGGGCTAGGAGATTTTCACATTCCTGTGGGACAGAAAACCAGTTTTTCTCTCCTTCTTCCAGTCTTGTGCAATCACTGATTACAATTATTTGATGAAGCATATTAAAAGGAATGAATTTATATTGTTGACTTATTAATGATTAAGTGGAGATATAAAACTATTGGTAACTATTTGTATAAATAAATGACTGAGGGGAGTTGGAGGACTTGTCATTAATAAGAATGGGATGGCATCAGGAAATTAAAACCAGCTTGATCATCAAGCTAATGTTTCTTGGTGAGACACAGTAACTCACTATTAATTTTTAACAGTTTCACATGAAATCTTTTGCCTAGAGACAGTAAGAAAGAGAATAGAATATTTACATTTTTGAATTTCTTGACTGCATTTTCCTAACACTTGTTCAGCTACTTTCATCTTTCAGGGCACTCTTGAAATGGAGCTGCCCTCTCATGGGTGTTATGATCCTTTTTCAAGTTGAAAATTTCATTTCACACTGATGGATTGGTGTGTTATGCACTGCCTTGCTGACACTGCTGAAGCCCAATGTACTTGGAAAGTCTTTCCAGAGACTTTATGAGTTGCTGATTCTATTGTATCTATTAAATATTGTATCTGGAAGTTAAATGAACAGAGATAATAGATAGTTGGCACTTTCAGCTGAAAGTGCTTTCTTTTGGAGAGCTCCCTTCATTTGCCTGAAATTGTTAGCAGAATTGTGCAGACTAGTTCACTTGGAAAGACCTATCCAGCTAAGTCTGAGGAGTCACAGTTGCTAACCCTCTGGCCACCTGAATGATGATTATTTAATTCAAATTTCTGAAAAAAATTAGATATACAAATAAACAGTCAAATTTAAGAAATATGGATCACCATATTTCTCTCTTCTCAAGCAAATATGGAGGTCAGAGCTCAGATCTTTGTCAGTGTCACATGAAGTAATCACTTTCAGCAGGTGCTGCCTGATAGTACCAAGGCATCAGATGTTCTGAAAAATGCAGCACAGAAAAGTGAAAATGAGCATGCAAAATAATCTGACCTCTGAGGGAAAGATCTCTTTATTCCAAGAGAGAAAGCTGCAAAAATGACCAAGAAGATCAAAAGCAATAAAATCAGTGATCCCTGGGAGGAACAACTGAAGTTATGAGTCTTACTGAGTCTTTATGACATAAAACTTCTTATCTCAGCCGAGCAGCTTAAGGGAAGTTTTTTTTTTTGTCTGGTCTCAAACTCAGGTGACCAACTTTGAACTCATTTGAGTTTTGGATTAGGCATCTGTTCATATAGATTTTAGCAGAAAAAAAGTGCAAGATTTTATATAGAAGCTTCATTTCTTAGATTGTTAGGATACAGATAGAAAAGTACAGATAGAAAAGTAGCATCTGATTTGCAGTAACTTCATGGCATGTGCTTTTAATAAATGCTCTTTTCAAGCTTCTTTAGGAAGTCCAGGTAAAGGAGAAAATCTAAAACAATGTTATGACATGACAAGAACAGAAGCTCTTCTGTCATGGAATCCATTTTAAGGGGAAAGTATACAATAAATGGTGGATTTTGGATTCTTAGACAAAACCTGAACTGGAAGAACAGAAAATCCTGTCAGTATTCATGCTGAGGATTCACTTGGAGCAGTCCCCAAATCATAACACATTACTCCACACACCCCCACCCTTCTGAAAACTCATCTGAAAAAGACACCAGTAAATGTTTTTCACATGGAGCTGCTTTTAACCTAGGCCATCTTATGAGGAAAAATGCAGTGGCAAGTGATGGAAAGAATTTAACTTCATGACTCAGTTGAAATACTGGGAGAAAAATTTTTCTTGCAATTTGTTCTCAGGAGCAGTGATGTTTTACTGGAAGCTTCTCTCTGACCCCTAAGAGAAATTATGCATGCAACCATTTCCAAAAAATTGTATTTCCAAGATTGTCTTCCTATAATTAGTGTTGAAGTTATAGCTCCTAATTTAAAATTTTCATAAGCCTCAGAACATCCATATACAAAATGCTATCCTATCCATTCCCAGATTGTTTTTTTCCCCTACTGAAAGGTCCCAGACTTTCATCCTAACCTGAATTGCTGTTTCAGATGAGAAGAGAAGAGAAGAGAAGAGAAGAGAAGAGAAGAGAAGAAAAGAGAAGAGAAGAGATCAGTCCCAGAAGGGTTTTGCAGAGATCAGGTCAACCTTGCTATGGTTATTGTTGTCAGGCAAATCACAAAAAATGGTAATTGGTTCCTATTTTGCACTTTAAAAAATACACCCAAAATGGAAATTTGAAGTGGATAAGGATGAAATAAACACAATTTAAAAAATGTATCTTAGTTTATTTTACTTACTTTATTTTAATAAAGTTTATTTTACTTTACTTTACAGGACAAGGAATATTTACTTCCCAGACCTGAATGGCTTGTCTGGCACAGACTCTAGGGTGTGTGTTCACCCCACTTCAGAGATCACTGTTCTAACCCCTAGCCAGGAGTATAATTTTTCCCCCTTTTTCTCATCTTGAAGGAAATTACGGACAATTTTCTCTTTTCTTTTTTAAATTTACTTAAACTCTGAATTAATGATCCTTTTTCTAGTGCTGAAAATCTACATAATTTCTTGATTATAGCAGTAAATAATAATAACCATATGTATTGAAAATAGAAAGAAACATTGCTATTAACTTGAAATTAAAATACCATAAATTGTGAGAAAACTATCAGGACTCTGACATGTCCTAAGGCCCTGACCAGCCTTGCCTGAGATCCCCATCTTCCCAGGGGCCCAGGAACCTCACTTGTGAAAAAATGAAATTATTTTCTATTTTAATTAATGATTTATGTCATCTCTTGCAACCTACTCCCAAACAGAGTAGTCCATTTTCTGGAAAGAATCTCTTGGAGGATTAAAATGTGGTGCAGCAGTCATTTTGGACTGTATTCTGTCATAAACTGAGGTCTGTTCAACAATTCCAGCAGGATCTTCAGCATTTGTCTATTTTCAGGCTTGAGCATCTCCCCACCTCTGACCTTCCTAACCCTGTTAATTTAATGTGATCTGTCCTTGCTGTGCTTTGCTTTGTTGAGGGGACACAGAATCAGGGTTCCCTGCACCCCTCCTGTCACCTTTTCTTTTTTTTTCTCTCTTCATTTCTTATTTCTGGCCAGTACAGCGAAATAATAATGACAACAGCAATAATAAAACTCGTGGGGATAGAGCCTGCATGACACTGTAAAATGCTCATCATGGCTATTGCACTTGATAGAGCACTTCATAGATTCTTCTTGGTCCATTTAAAGAGTTTCCTGCAGAGCTTCTGCCTCCTGCATATAAATACAGCCCCTGGACCTGCTGAGTAAAACTAGTAATTGTTTTGCATAGAGCCTCCCATCCAAGAGTGCCTGCAGCCACGGTGCCTCAGCAGTTGGCAGAAATACCCTGCTTTGCTCAGGGGTGAGTTTCTGCCAACTTGCAGGCAGAACTGCCTTTGGATCTTTTAAAAAATATAACCTTGTGGTTTGAATTTTGAAAGAATGTTCCACTTAATTGTGTACCAGTCTCATTAGGTGCTTTATGGGCATCCCTAACCATTTAAAAGCCTGAGCATGCACAATATAGAAACTTCTAAAAGCTCTGAGAACAGAAGTAATGCAGTAGTTCAAATATGTTGTGGAGTTTAGGTGATTAACAGTATTTTCAAAGTAGGCTCTGAAAATGTAGATCTAGGTTGTTAAATTACAGAAAGACTTGAGAAGCTTTACAGCAACTTTGTCTGAGAATATTTCCTTCACTAAATGGCTGATAGATTAATAATTGTAATTAGTGAATTAATTACTGAATAAAGCTAGATGCAATTCTGTGAGCACAGTGCAGAAATTGGATAAATGCAAATAAAAATGTTCATGCAAATATTTTGGCCCATGAAACTTTGATCAAATTGGTCACAAGATCTTAACCTTATCTTGGCATGAACAGATGCCATTTTGCTTGGAATTGTTATTAAAGGCATGGAGGATTATATCCTATCTCTGATTTATGTTTTCAATTTTGAGCCTTCTAGGATGTTTACATGACTGGCTCATCTATCTGGTATCTTGAAATCTATGATTACAAAATAAATAAAGTACAAACAAGTAATTATTGTATCTGGAAAGGGATGAGAGTGCATACATAGGAAAAGCACAATCAGGACAGCTGTGCTAATGCAAGTTCTGGCTGTAAATGCCTAATGAATCCCTTCTTTCTTCCAAGATATCTCCTTAGAACCTGCCAGTGGTGCTTTTACTGCACACATTAAAAAATAGCTGGTTTTTTCTTTTTCTTTTTTTTTTTTTTTTTTCTCCCACATAGTTAATAATTTATTGGTAACAGGGCACTGATGTCAGTTCCCAGAAATTGCAGTTTTCCATTTTTTTCCAGATTACTATTTCAAATTAGATAAGAATTTGGATATCTGAACCTTTGAATGTTTCCAGCATTTCTTTTTCTCTGCCATTCCCTGGACCCTCAATCTGAACTGGTTGCAGGTCTTTATTTTCCTAGGGAATGTGCAAATTTCCTGCAGAGTGATTGACTCCCCTGTTCTTGGTGGTCTGGATGTGTTTGACTAGGTCTGAACATGGACAGTGCTCAGTGCTGACAAGTCTTGCAGGGCATGCTGCAGCCCTGCTGCCATCTCATCACTCTGAGCAGTGGTATTTCATCTTTGTTTCTTGAGTTTCTGTCCTTGATGGTTAGAGGTGTACATGAAAAATGTTGGCATGCTGTACATTTCTGTACCCCAAACGCTGGGCTGGATTATGGGGCTCAGCCCTGGGCAGGCTGCTCTGCATTGCTCCTCTTGCTTCTTCTGTGCCTCCCACCTCAGCATGTGGGCAGGCCAGAGGATGGATTGACAAGAACATTTTGGAAGTCAGCACTGACAGATGGCAAGTGCTACCCCTGGTATGCATGAACACTTTTCAGACTCTTTTTCTCTCTGAAGACTGCCTGTTTAGAAAGCATCTCTGTGGCAAAGACCCTGGTCTGCAGGTTGGAAGGGGCAGAGGAATTTTCCTGTCAGGTGAGGCTGGGAGACCTGGGCTTTTGTGGGAGTCCAGAGTATTCCTCTGGCTTCCCTGGGAGGTTTAAGACTCCCCTGGTGGGGTCCCCAAAGACCCTGGAATGAGACCCAGGTGTCTCAGGGGCTGGATTTAGCTGCTTGGAACAATTTACCAACATTGAGAGAAGAAATGCAAGCCGCAAAAATAAATAGAGTGTAAATTAGACTGTTAGAATGTAGAATTAGCAGATTTCTAGAATGTTTGTGATAAGGGACACAGTGGCCAACATGGAGAATTTGGGGCGTGGATATTTATTCCTCCTTCTTCTCCGTGTCATCCATGCTGGGTGACATGCTGGCACTTTCAGATTGGATGAGGACAGAGCTGGACCATGTAACAAGATTGTATTGTATTGGGGGTCATTTGTAAATACCTAGTATCTAATTTAGAGTGTAAAAGATAAGTCCTGCCTTTCTCAGGCAGATTCTGCCCTGGACGTCTGGCGAGCAGACTGCTGTCAGCTGGACAAAGCATTCCTGAGATAAGGAAGAATAAACAACCATGAAAACCTCTAAGAACAGCCTCCTGCAGTCTCTCATCTTTAGGCATTGGAAAGAGCTGGGTTCCAAACCACCTGCATGTCCTCCAGAGGTGATCTCAGGTCTAAGGAAACACCTCGGGATGTGCCAGGGCTTGTGCAGCCTGGAGAAGACAGAGCTTCATGGAATATGACAGCAGCCCCCTGGGGCTGTGGGGATGTCATGGAGCAGCTGCAGCCAGGCTCATCACTGTGCTGCAGGACAGGAGAATGTGAAATGACAAGTGTAAGTTGAAAGAAGTGAGCTTTGCAGTGGATATAAGGAAATCATTTTCCCACAAGGAGGAACAGGCAGTGGAACAGGTTGCTCAGAGATGCTGCATAATCTTTGGAGGTTTTCCAGGTACAGGTGGAGAGAGCCTGGAGCAACCCAATCTGATCTCAGACTGCTGTGAGTAAAAGGATGGCCATGAGACCTTTCCAACCTGAAATTGCCTGTGATCATATGATTGTCTGTTGTCATCGTGTTTTGGGCATTTGGAATCCTGTAACCTGTGTTAGAAAAAGAGAGATGTTAAAATGTTATGAATGTAGGAATTATGGCAACTTCAGAAAGGTAAAATGAAAGACTAAATACTGGGGTGTTGAAAGAGGGTGATAATGTTGGGGATAGAAAAAAAAATGAAGGATAGGGACACAAGGTCAAGAAGAAAGTAAATGGAGGTGGTAAGAGTTAGGATGTAGAAATAAGTGATGGGTAGTGAGATGGGAAGAAAAGTGGTTCAGGAAGACATTAAAGGGAGCAGGGAGATGCTAGACATTGTGAAACACTTCATATTCATATTTCAGAGATGAGTGCTCATTATCAGTTTTTCTTGGAGCTTTTCTGTTCCTAAACATGAATAGTAAAAGTGCCCTATTAGTGCCACCAGCAAAATTCAGAGCCTGTGCTAATTGCTAATTTTGTCTATCCTTATGGAAAAAATATCATTAGTGCTTTCACATTTTTCTCTCAGGGCTATGAGCAGCACCATCCCAACAATTAGTAATGGGTGGCAATATCTCTGGCTCAGAAAGCCTGCATTAGTTGCCAGCTTTGTTGTTCTCACACCATTGCATTGTTTGGCAAAAGGATAAGGTTTTGTACAATACTTTATCTCTGAAAGCACAAAGTCTGGGAATGTGAAAAAGCAGACACTGTTTTTGTTTGATTTTGAAACATGAAAAAAAGAGGTGCTATATATTTTAAATATCACTGTTTATATTAATATATTTACATTAAAAATATGGTACTGGATATTGCTCTGAAAAAGCATCTAGTATTAGCCTTAGCTTTGGGTTATTTGTGTGCCTGGATAAGTAAACCTGTCAGAAAAACTTTGTGGGAAGCTGCTTGTTGAAGGACCAGGTTGGGTTTCTGTCACCCTTTCCTACTGATGCTCAGTCACATATTCAATGAGGTTTAGTGGTGATGTAAAGTACCACTTTGTTTTGAGTAATTGTGAAAAAAATCTGTCCTTTACTCAAATCATATTGACTTCTACTTTAAACATCAATGTCAATTTGAAGGCCAAGGCTAAAATTAAAAATAGGTGTTGTAATGGTTTTGAAAGCAAAACCAGTGAGAGACTCCAAGTCAGAAATACAATTTAATAGGAAAAAATAGAAAAATAAAATACATGCAATAGTACAAAAGAAAAACTACTGACAGAATACAACCTGACACCCTGTCAGTCAGGGTGTTGGTAGCAATCCCATTAAATGGTGGCTGCATCCTCCTGCAGTGGCAGATGTGGTTCAGCTGAAGGTGCAGTTTTCCTCTGAAGGTCCAGAGATGTAGAAAAGGTCCAGTTTTTCTCTGGAATCCAGTAGAAAAAAGCTGCTTGGGTGGCCATGCTGTGTCAACAGCACTCTTCCTGGCTGTGCTGGCCTTCCTGCCCAGGCTGGAGCACCAACACCTGACCCACGTACCCAACAAATGCTGAGCAGGAGGTCACTGCACCAGGAGACAAGGTGGCTGCTGCAGGATACTGAGCAGGGCAGGCCTGTGGAAGAAGATACACTCCTCTCTGTGTGGCCGCAGTGGTCAATTTGGACCAGGAAAATGAAGCTTGTCTCTAACAGCTCCAGCAGCAGTGAGGAGAACAACGAGGAGGAAATCTTCAGTGGAGCACACAGTGGTGTCAGGTCCTTGGCCCATCCTATTGCCAATACAGGTACTACTGTAACTGTAAGGATCTGAAGAACCTGGTGTGGGACCTTCTTGGTGTCTGCTGAGTGTTTTGCAAAAGCAGTTTAATGCCAGAGATGCAGCCAGCCACTGGGATGGATGGCACCTGTGAGTGTCTATGAGAATAGAATCTTCTACCAGCTGCTCCTGCAGCCACCCTGCAGCCACACACTCAGGCTGGAGCTGTACACCATGGGGCAGGTGACAGAGGAGTTCTCTAGCATCCTTTTGATGCTGGAATATGGGTGTTCAAGGAAATAACTGATGGCTGATACACTGATTTTCTCCCCCACTTCCAAAAACAAGCTGCCATGGGATCAGAGCTCATCCCTCCTACACACCACAACTTCTGCACTCGTTCCTGTGCAAGGAGGAGATTCTGTGCTGGGTACAAATTGCTGAGATCTGCCTGGCTCTGTTAGCCTCTGTTAGCTGGGATCTAAGGGTGTCCCCTGGGATGCAGATCTGAGCTGAGCTGGTTTCTGCCACGCACCATGGCAGCCCAGGCACTTTCCTGATCCTTCAGTAGGCAGCCTGCAGCTTTCCCAGTGTGCCAGTTTGCTCTGGGGTAGTTAATTTTCTTCACAGTGACTAGGATGAGCAGTTTCTATAGGTTTGAAGTTGCTGAAGCAACAGAGTAGTTTAGAAGGGTTTGATAATTTGAGCATTTGAATTTGCATGTTGGCTCTGTTGGGCCACACAGTTTGATTGTGGGCAAGCAAATAACAGAAGGCTGATCAAGATGAACAAAGCTGAACAAATTAACAAATCCATGGAAGGGGCTTTGACCAACAGGCACCTGACCAGGCACCTGGTGCAGCTGACACACTGGAGGGAAGGGATGGCATCCAGAGGGACCTTGGCAGGCTGGGGAGGTGGCACTGTGAAACCTCATGGAGTCCAATGAAACAAAATGCCAGATCCAGCACCTGGGTTGGGGCAATCCCAAGCACAAATACAGGCTGGGTGGATAATGAATTGAGAGCAGTCCTGAGGAAAAGGACTTGGGAGAGTTTGTGGATGAAAAATTCAAAATTCAGAATCTACTTCATAGGAAGTATGTGGATTGCTTTTATAGGGCAAAGACAAGGAGATTTTTGTGAATCAAAAAGTCGTATCAACAAATCTAGGTAACAAGTTGTACATTTTCTCAACAAATCCACCCCCTAAAATTGGTAAGTGAAACCATAAATCTATGTTTTGATGATCAAAAGGAAGCCATATCCAGAGACTGCCCATTCCCTGCCTATATGACTGCAGGAGTTTGTTAGGCTACTAGATTTTTCCTTTTCATCTTGCAGAAAATACTTCAGGGCATCACTTCTTTTCTCAAGGCTTGAGGGTCTACCATGGCACTTAATTGAATTCAGAAGAATTATCTGAAGAAACAACTGATGAAATATTTGAAGGATTATTGAGACTGGGGAAGGGAGGACCAGAAAGAGAGGTAGAAAATATTTTTAAAGAATGACTGATTTGATATAACTTTCTGACAGATGCTAGACAAGGTGGGAAAGAGATGATGCTACACTGCAAAGAGGTGGTGGTTAAGAAGAAAGAAAAAATAAGAGCAATAGGAAAACACAGCAAATACTTCTGTACCATGTGTAATTGCCCCAAGGGCCCTGTTTTAACTCTCAGACCTCTACAAAACCTAGATGTACTATTAGTCCACAGTGGAAGTTTTCCATGAGGCCCTTCCTTGTTTCTATTTTCATAAGTGTATAAGACTGGATTTCAGGTACAGTCCCCATGTTTGCATATTTTTTTTGGCAGTGGCTTGTTAACATTTCTTCAGTTTAAATGCCTATAAAGTATCAATTACCCTTTTGCTCAGGATGTTTTCTGGTCTTCACCAGAAGTTTTGCCAATTTTGAGGAATGTAAAGAGGTGCTAATGTGTTATAGTAGTGAAACTCAAGCTCTAGTCAAAATGTGACATCTAATTAGGAAATATTTGAAGTTCTGACCTCCTCATTGACTAGGACAGCAAGAAAACCCTCCAGTGCTCTCTCCAGAATCTCACTTGTACACACAGTGCAATAGGCTCTGCAGTAAGACCCGTGATCAGGGAGCATGGACCAAAGGTTCAGTCTAGCTACCACAAATGGGATGAACATGGGATTGGCTGTTCTCTTTTTAACATGCACTAATGTTTTAAATGTGTGTTAAAATGAGGCATTTTCACAGTGGCTCAAAATAATTCTCTTAACTCCAGGGACTTAAATGGAAGAATTTAATGAAGTGCATTGTTTCCCGATTTAAATTCTTAGTTTGGGACTTGGGGAGCAAGACTTTGTGCAGAATCTCAAGGAAATGACTTGGTTTCAGTTTGCTGAAGTTCTCAGTGTGGTATGAGCTACTCAGCTATTGTGGTGCTGCTGCAGATTCTGAGTGGTTTTAAGGTCTCAGATTATCATGAGCCCAGACACAAATGCATGCAATAGATAAAGAATGGGAAAGATTCAGTTTGAAATTATGATATAAACACTAATTCCTAACATGATTATCTTGGTAATTTGAGCTCAAATAAGTAGTGTTTAGAATAATCTAAGCAATTATCTGTTTTCTCTCATCCCTTGTTTTCTGTAAAAATGCATATTCCTTGCCCCTTTTATGCCATTTGTCTGGGCACTCTCCCTGTCTGCAATCACCCATAACTGAAGAAGCAGTGCTGAGTGACTGAAGAAACAAACAATGTCCAAGGGACAGAAATATATGTATATTTATATTTTAAGAAGTCAATGTTTCTCCCTCATCTCACAGTATTAATTTCCAAATTCATCCTTTATTCTATATACTATTCCCTATATAACCTAAATATTAATGGAAGAGTATAAACATGCTTCTTGCCTGGTCAGAGGAAATAGGCATCATGAAGTTTGCTTTCAGAGCTACTATCTGTCTGTCAAATTGTCTGAAAATGGCATGCAGTTTCAGATGTTTTCAGTGAGGCTGGTGATTAGTCAAAAGTCTTGAAAACAATTCATTATAATACTGGGATAACAAAAATATTTATGCATTTCAGACATAAAGGAGTCCAGTATTTATTACACTGTAATAATTTTTTATACAGCTTATAGAGACATAAATGCAAGATTGAATCACTGGAGAACTGTAATCCTTCAAATAGAAGTGAGGTGTTTCTTGAAAGAACTATTTGAACACTGGAAGGACACAATGTTTTTAAATTAAAAACCATTCACTCAAAAGTCAGAAAACTCACTATGTTCAGCAACAAAAGTGAAGAAATCCTCAGAATTAATTCTAAAGAATAAAATTAATATTGATAGAAAGTCTGTCTTTTCAAAATGAACTTCTTTCTTTCTTATGGCCTAAGTTATCTCTTATACTTAATTTTCCATCATATAGATGATGAGAAACTCTCAAGGTCTGGTATAGAAATCATGGTAAGAAATTAACTTTTAAAATTAAAATTGCCAGTTTTTCTATATAAATCACCTACTTATGTATATCTTGCAAATACAAGCAGAATTTTTGGTAGGACAATAGATTTATGTATGTATTTTGAACAATTGGATTCAGTGATAATTTTTAAGCTCTAGTTTGGAATAGTACCTAAAATGTGACTGGGAATTATTCCCAGATTCAACAGTAAGAAGAAATATGGGAAAACAAATTAATGAAGACTAATGTGTATGAACTGCCTGCTGTCTATTCAGTTTCAATAAAGGTGCTTCTCTAAGGGATCTAAAATGCTGAAATTTTTCTTCTGGTCTAGAAATCTCAAAGTATAAGACTTGTGAGATATTCAGGAATAAATATCTTATATTGTGATGAAACGAAGAAGATAAAAAGAAGATGAGATTGGAGACCAAGGAAGGATCAGAACTTAAATTTTGCTATTGATTTTGTAAAAATGGGAAAACTGAGCAGCAGAGTCACAAGACTGTTTTGAAACCCTGATGTTTTATGCCTTTGTCACTGCTGTTACGTGCATCGTGAAGTTGTGTTTGAGATTCAGCCAAACTTCTGCTAAAAATCAAGTGAAGCTTGCCTCCTTTAGGTTTCTTAACAAACTTAACTGTGTTTGTTAAAAGGGTTGTTAGGGTTCACAAATGTTTTAAATTAACTTGGATGCACCCGGCTAGAAATCACATGAAACGTGTTATTTTAAAAGTTTTGTTTGCTAAGAAAAAAAAAACCCTTTAGCTTTTGAGGTTGACTTTGTTCTGACTTTTTATTCACTGACCATCAGTCTCCTGGAAGGGAGTGAGATTCAGATCCCAGATATTGTTCTGGAATATGTGTGGAGTGAAAGAGAGAGCTCTGGTACCAGTTTTCCTGGTTTTCTGTCGCTGGTGCTGTACAGAACACGTCTGGGGCTCTGCATGCAGGTCCATATGTGGAGAACTGGGCAGGATAATTACCAACCTGTCTGCTTTAAGTGTTCAGGACTCCAGGAGGTGGGGATATTGCAAATAAAAGCTTAAGACAAATAGTTTTTATTTGTTAATTAAGACCAGCTGATCTATATACTAAAAAGGAAGAAGGACCAAGAACTCTTTCAAAGATGATAAGTAGACTGAGCAGTGTGCAACTTGAATTTGAAGATTTGTCCAAAGCCATAACTCATTACAATAAGAAAAAACCCCCTTTGTTTAAAAATTCTTTTCTTTCCAGAGTTACTCAAGAAACAGTATTTTATCCCAGTGATACCAGGGCTTGCTAACATGTCAGGATATTTGGCCTTGAGGATTATAAGACTGGATGCTAATGCTACATCTTATTTTTTTTCCATCATCTATCATCTCCCTAAGTTCAGAAGCTCTCCCAACTTCTTGCACAAAGCAATTAGGAACTACTGCCAACCTCAGTTCCTCCTCTTCCATGTCCTCATCCCTTGTCAAAAGAGAAAGAAGTAATATTAATACATTCATTTTTAGCTGAATTCTGGGAAGCATTCTTTGAGAAAAAGCTGACCTTTACCACTCTATATTACCTTCACTTTTCCTTCTTTAAATCTGCAGTTACTGGAGTAACTTGTGGCTTTTTCTCAGTTTCTTACTGAAGTAATTTCTTTCTGCCTACTGAAACCAAAACATTTAAGTTATGCTTCTTGATTTCTCTCCCTTTCCAAGCATACAAAAGTTTTCCACTAGTTCTCAAACAGGCTTCATTTTCTCCTCCTTCCAAAGTGTCAAATTTTCTGTTCTCAAGTGCCCTGTTTCTCAAGATTTGTTATAGGAAGATGTGAAAAACAGAACAAAACCTTACATAATTTGGAGCTACATGTACTTCAGAGAATGTTTCTTTAACTTTCTTCAAGGAAATTTTAATTTTCTCTGAATTTTCAGTGGAAGCTTTGGCTGTCAATCATTTCAAGTCTCTCCAGTTCTGTTGAACATCTTTGCCACCACACTCCATTTAAAAGTTGAACTGATCTACTTATTCTAGAGTTGGACTGTTTATCACAGATGATAGGATGATTGAACCAAATACAAAATCACCCTATTCATGACAGCCCATATTGCTTATTAATTGTTAGCATCTTAGTATGTTTGCTTGAAATATGCCCCTCATGACTTTCTTTTTTTGTACTCTCCCATTACCTTCTTTATCCAAAGCTGAATTTATCCAGACTTGGCAGTAATGGATTTGACAGTTTCACTAAATCTGCAGGGAATTGCATTTGCTTATATCACGAAGAAATTAACTTTGCTGAATGGAGAAATTGTGCCCTGATGTTTGTAGCATGAAGAATGGTGTAAAAAGTTAGGGTGAACTCCCAGTATTTTCAGGATTCACCTAGTAGGAGAAATGGATGAGGTAAAATACAGCTATCATTTTACCTCATGGAAGAATTGAAAGCAAAGTGATATTTTAATGGGCAAAAAAGCCTCAATGACTGCATGATCAGAACATTCTCTTAAAAATAAAGTGGATTTCTTAGATTCTATCCCATGAAATTTTAATTAGTTGCATTGATTTAGAATCTAAGCCAGATTATTCAGTGCTGGGGTATAAAGGTTGGAAAAAAATTAGGTGAAAAATGTGGGTAACTTTGGCACTGCTGAAAGGACAGGAAAGGGTGATGATACTGCCACTAAGAAGCAGAGGTACGTGCAGGCACTGAAGGGATTTAACATGGCTCCAACAGGATTTAGCTGAGGTGCAGCTGCCAAGAGTTGCACCCAGAGAACCTGTTCAGTGCCTGTGCTTTCTGACACACTGGTCCTACTAGCACATTGTCTTGGCTTGCAATACAAGATGTGACCAGAAAAGTGTATTCTATCACCATCTCTTGAAGCCGGGTGTGGCAGTGATCCTCATCTCCACGGCACATATTATCTGCTAATGGGCCATCTTTAAAACAAGGTGGGGCAGTCATCTTTATCTTTTCCACAACCCATCCTCCCTCCAGGAAGAGATCATCTGCTGCTGGGCCACTGAGTCCCACTGTGTGACTGATAAAATTACATCATCCCACTGGGAGATGCTCCAGCCAGGGGGAGGAGCGAAGCCTTTCCTACCTAGATAAAAACTGAGATTTTGGACAGCAAGATACCTTCTTTACATTGGACTCCAGAGGAAAGCCAGACCTTTCCACATCATCCCTGGACCTTCAGAGGAAAACTGCACTTTCTACAGGAGCACTGCTTCAGCTGAACCACATCTGCCACTGCAGGAGGATGCAGCCACCATTTAATGGGACTGCTACCAACACCCTGACTGACAGGGTGTCAGGTTGTATTCTGACTCTGTCAGTGTTTTGGGATCATTCTTTGTAATACTGTATTTTTATTTTAATTTTCCTAGTAAAGAACTGTTATTCCTAATTTCCATGTCTTTGCCTGAGAGCCCCTTATTTTCAAAATGAAAATTGAAGGGAGAGGATCTACGTTCTCCATTTCAAAGAGAAGCCCCTGCCTTTACTGGCAGACACCTGTCCTCCAAACCAGGACACACATTGGTCACCAAAGCACCAGATTTGAACTGACAAGCTCTCACAGAGAGCAGAGCATAGTGCAGATATTCTGAGTGGCTGTGCTTACATAAAACCAGCAGCTGATGGGTTACAAAATTCTGGATTCAGACTTGCTGTGTGAAGAGCTGATGCTGGTGTGAGGCAGGAGGGATGAAAAGCATCTCTCTTTCTGCACTCCTCAAGGGCATGCAGTCCCATGCTTCTCATCCAAAGTGCCTGTGGCTGCTCAGCTTAGGCTCTGCTCTCATGGAACATTTGTACCACCACCACACCTTCCATGGCAGCTCTCTGCCTCAAATTACCTCCTCCTGACAGTGGGACAAGGAGAATTTAGCTTGATTGTTTCTTAAATTGAGATTGGACTAAAGCAAGCCTTGTTTTGCCTTGTGGAAAGGGATAATAATTCTGATAATTTCCAGCACCTAAATTCACGAGAGTAGAAGTAGGATCTTGATCTTAGGCAAAAAAAAAAAAAAAAAATCATATCATCCTAGTGTAGCTGTTAAAAATCTGACCAGTTTGTTAAAAAATTGAGAGAAATGAAGTTCAGTGTTATTCATGTGTGCAGCACAAACATTCCATCCTCCCCTGGTGCTTCTGCAGCAATCATAGAGCAAATCTTCTCTTTAACACAACAACCTAATCTGCAGCTGGCCTGAGTAGTACTTTCCTTTTAAACCATTTTTTCACTTTTTGGGGATCTCCTGACATGGTGGAACTGCTTCTCCATGCTGTCAGGGTTACTCATGGACAGAGATAAGGACTACCAGAGGAGGTTAGAGGATCTCAGGAAGACATGGGAGAGTTTAAAATTGGAGAAAAAATAAGAACACAGAGGAGGAACAACAGAGATGAAAGTGTTGAGGATAGAGAAGCTAATGAGATCACAAGACAGGGCAGAGGCCTCTGTGATAGGGTGATAAAAACAAGAATCAGAGTCTAAGTGGAAAATAAGGAGTAATTAGAAGAAGAGATGGGGTAATCTGAGAGAGGGTGGAGATTTTTGGAGTCATCACAGTGTTAGTACATGGAAATGAAGCCAAGAACTGCACGTCCTAATAATTTCTTTGCCGTTTTTGCTGTGAGACCTTATGGCAAATTAAATGCTTTGTCCAACACAGGGGTCATCCACCCCCTTTACACATAGATTGCAGAAAGAAAGCTGAAATTTTAAGACAGGTCAGGCCACTCTGAATGCCTCACAATGCTCATATTTTTAGAGGAGAGCTTTTACAGAACTGTCAGGTGTGAGAGCTCAGAGCTCCTGCAGACCAGAAATAACAAACAGGGAATCTAGGGGATAAAGAGTTATCACCCAGTGATAGGCTTTTATATTTCTAGAATTAATGGTGTTTGAGAGGAAAAGAGATGTTTTACAAGCATGGAACTGTTCCAGAGAGAATATATTCTGCTGTGTGCTAACAAACTGCTATTCATTACATACTGCAAGGATGAAAAGAGGTAGAGTAAAATGCTTTTGGGGAATAGAAATAGCTTCCACTCATAGAGGAGACTTACTTTCACAGCAGTGTTTGTTTGGAACAAAAATGTGTGCTATGTCAGTAGCTATAGCTACAGATATTTAATAAACATACAAATACACATATGCAAATGTAGATATTTATAGATTCCCACTCTCAATTTGCAAAATCTCCTGTGTAAAGCTCTGTTTGAAGTATAGCAGCTTCTTGGATATGTAATATCATTAAAAAGTTTGAAGATGTCATTTCACTTATATCTTTATTTTCTTTAGCTCAAAGACAATTGAGAAATTTAATAATGAGTCTTTGCATGTGGTGGTAGTCCTCTGATCTGGAAGCCCTTAAAAATTTTCATGACCTTAGTCAGAGAAGAAGCTGCCTGAAGAATAGGAAAGTTAATCTACAAGTGTCTGATCATTATTAGGTTCATCATTGTTTGTCAAGATATGGAAATTCCTGATTGTTGAATAAATTATATAATATAAACCTTTGTTTTTAAATAATTGTTTGAATACTGTTAACATCTCTCAAGCTCATTGAGAAATATAAATTATCTAGTAGTTGTTTTGAGATATTATAACAAATCTCACTGTCTACTAAGCTCCTATGTGGGCAGCAATCTATTCAATGCTGAATATATTCTTTTAAAAATAGCTTAATTGGGAAAGGAATTATACATTTGTATTTAGCATTGAAGATACTTTATGAAATTGTACTTGATTTTTTGAAATAATGATGTCACTAAACCAAGAAAAAGTTTGATTAGTAACCTTAAGGATTTATAAAATTTTTCCCTTTCAATCACAGGCTGGGGTTTTCTCCATTTTGCCCATCACTGTAACAAATACAAAACACATTAAAGGGTATTGTGATGAAATATATTTCCATTCAATTACCTAAAATCCATTGTAGGACAGCCCAGACTTTTAGCTATTCAAACAAAACTTTTACTCTGAAGTAAATTTCTCTCTGTCCTGCACGTTGGAGACCAACCAAAATAAACTGACAACACATCATGGCCCTTAGGAGGTGCTGTAAGGAAAGAGATTTATTGTATTTTTCTTTTGAAAATGAGGGTTTTAAAAACATTTACAGCAACTGAATGAGATGTGGGATGGTAGCATGAAAACTGTGAAGCATATTGATGTTATTCAGTGTTTAGAAAGAATACAACAAACTGTAAATATTTCAAAAATCACCAAAAATAATTGGTTTTGGTAAGTATAATTTGTGATGTTACCTTGTAAGGATGTGCACATCTGCCTCTCCACTCTTTCTCTTTTTTTTCCTTTACTTCCACCTAATTAGTAAAGCTGCTGCCTTTGTAAGTAATAGCTCCTGGAGGCAGGTGTGGATCTGTCACTTTATTGAGATCAGAGTTAGAGGGTGGTGATCTTTGAAGGAGGACAATTAATAGAGACACTTTTGACATCAAATGAGGTTTCTTTCAGTTTCAGAGCTTTCATATGCTCTGATCTACAGAACTATCCCTTTATGCTCTGTTTCCTTTCTAAAGATGACCATAACTGTGATACATTTTGTAAGAATGGTTTATTTCCTTAAGCATACATTACATGTCCTTCCCCTTTTTCCTATGGGAAGGACTTTTCATTCTTGAAGAAGGTTTTGAGTCCCAAAATAGTCTAGCCAGACTCCTTATTTTGGACTTTGGAAGCTGTGACAGACACTTCCTCTGCCCTTGGTTATGTGTTAGAAAGACCATGACAGATATGTGAGTTACTTGGCCCTTTTACACAGTGACTCTTTGGAAGGGGATTACCAAAAAGACAGTGGATTAATACCCACAGAGCTGTTTGTTGGACTGCTGCTGGTGAGTGTTGGCTTTCACACTGCTGGGGGAGGTTGCTGAGACAAATTCATGCCCTTGTTAAGCCAACAGTTATCAAATGGAGCAGTTGCCTGCTGTGTTGAGGAAAATGCAAAAGCACATGCATCATTCAAATATGCATTTACAAAATATATGCGTGTTGTTTCAAATACATGCAGTGATTGTGTAATGGCAAAACAGGTTTGCCCCAGAAAGGCTAAATTCAGAACAGTCTCGTGTCTCAGAGCACTAGGTTGCCTCTAGGTCAGACCAAGTGGCAATAAGAATGGAAGTGAAGCTACAAATGTCTCATTGGATTTAAAGCCTCTGTTGTTCTGGGTTACATTTGAGTGAACTTCACTGATTTAAGAATATTTATATAATACTCCCTCAGAAACAGAAAAAAATCAGTTTCTTACCATGACTCATTTCAACTATAAATTCTAACTACATTTTTACAGTACAGTGTTTGGATAGCTGTCCTAAACAATAAAACTGGTTCATATATCAGGAACAGATGCTGGCCTGGGATACACTGTAAAATGAATAAACAGTTTTATCATTCTCCTAAAGCTCTGAATGACCTTCCTAAGCAGATAGACAAAACTGGGTACCAAATACAAATCTTATCAGACTACTGGAAGGCTAAATGCATTTTAACTGACTCATAATGCTGGCTTAACTCTCTTATCTATGCTGAGTTATATCCACAAAAAAATGCAGAATATAAGAATATCAATGCAGACAAAAATAGGCATAGATGAAATAATTGAAAGAGGAGATAGAGTAAATTTAAAAAACGAAGTTGTAGAAAAGGAGAATCACATTTCATCGAGTAAACACTAAATCAGAATGGAACTTAGTTCATCCTATCTACAAGAAGTAGTGTATCATGAAGACAGTGATTTGGAATTTACTCTGAAAACATAGTCCTAGGAGCAAATTCTGCTTCTTTTGGAAGTTTATTCTTTCAGTTCAACAGAATTAACATTTGGCACATAACAAAAAGCATCTAGATTTCTTTAACAGCTTATTGTGCTCACTAAGTCTTTCAATCAAGAAAAGACAAATTTATTTTTGTGGCTGGTTTTGGATGTGGCTATGAATTATAGTCATGTTTAAATATATTTCCCTTTCCTTTTATAGATTTATGCTGAAAGTCTTTGTTTTTCCTCCTGAGGATGGTTTTTATTCTCATGACTAGCCTACCACGTAATGTCAGTGGCAGAGTACATGGAAATTACACTGCAAGTGTTACTAGCAATGGATTTCTTTAAAGCAGTTTCCTCTCACCAATCCCTAAACCTTTAATGCTAGAGAGTGAAGCGTACACTTGTACTGCCAGGAATGAGAGCCCAAGACTTTAGGATGGATTATCTGTATCTCTCTGGCAAGCAGAGAAGTGACAGATGAAAACATAGCTGTCTCACAGCTTTTACTCTTCTGCTGTCTTCTTTCAGTGAACTTAAAAGCATGCAGAGAAGCCCATACTTCTTCACAATTCTCAACATTTGTGCCTGCAGAACTCCTTTGAAGAATGCTTGATGGTTGGATGGGCAAAAACAAGATGAAACTATACTTGAGCAAGGCAATTGTGTAAACAGAACTCTGTTTAGGAATCTGGGATGTTACTTAGTGTAATATGTTTTGGCTGAAAGGACATCTTGAAATAATTTATTTGACTCTGGAGTTCTCAAGAGCACTCAGGAATTCTTACTGCACGTCCATTTGCCCAAAGAATAACTCCTGTTGTCTGTTGTAGAGAGACACCATCACCACCAAGTGAATGACAGTCTTGACATCAAACTACATTTACTGCAAAACATTTTAAATAACCCTCTGTCACAAAATAAAATCATCTCCTCAACCTGATGAGTGACTGCAGCTACAGCCTCCTCGCTGTAAATGCTTTGCTGTCAGGGCAGTGAGAGGATATGCTGCAGCATGCTTTGTTATAGGATGAAGCAGAACAGTGTGAAAGAAAGGCTTTTGTTGTGGTGTCTGTGTGCCTGAATCAGTGGGAATCACTGAAGATAGAGGGGGACACCAGGATCACGACAAGCAAGGGTGGTATTGATTCCTAACATTATATTTTACTGTTCTTTGCCCAAAAGATCAGAGCACCCTCTCCTTTGAAGGGTTATCACATTGGTGAGTCTAGTCTGAGAAACTTGGATTCCCTATGACTCTTGATGGGGTTCATTATTGGAAGAGGCAAGTAAATGAAAATAAAGCCTTTGGCTGACCTGCAGTTGCTTCACTCTTGGCTAAATGCTTTTAAATATGCAGTAATTTATGCTTTATTCTTCCAGTAGAATTCAGGAGCAATGTGTAGGATAGTATAAAGGACACCTTTTTCCTTGTGATTGAGTCTTCTTAAGACATCTTTTTTTCAACACATATGGAAGAGATGACATTGGTGTAATCCACAAATGCTGGGTAGGAGTGCCAGGGAAAGAAGAGTTGTGCACACTGATGAGGAAGGACTTTTTCAAATGTGACCCTGCATATCCTGAGGATGACTAGCCAAATTATTACCCATATTTTTTGGGTCAGTGTTGAGCAGGAGTGGAAATGAAGACAGCTAACACATGGTTCTCATTTAACTGAAAGCATCTTCCAAAATGATGCTTCTCACTGCCTGAAGGGGTTGAATGTGAGTAAGAATGATCACTGAGAATACCTGGGTAAATAAAGAGGTTGAAGAGCATTAACTGCACATTGTAATGTTAATTTAGTGCCCCTTTCTGGAAAGCATTGCCATTTGCCTTGATGTTATTGAAATCTGGATTTATAAATCCAGTGCAAATACCTTAACCAGGTGTGGTGCCAGAAGAAGGTCTCTTATAACACTTTGACACTTACAGAGACATTTATAAGCCTGCAAGCAGACAGCACAGACTTGTCTTGCTATGGTATGACACCATGTTGAAAGAAATTTTATTTTTCTATGGGTTTGCTGCAGGGGGAAGGAGCGGGGGAAGGAGTGTCGAGTGAAAGTTCCTCCTGTGGAATGGCTTAAAAGAGAAAAAATACAAGGGTGAAGTCCATGAAGTTTGAGATCACTGTGACTAAGAAGGAGCCTTGATGACCCCTGATGCATGGCCTCACACAAGTTTCAGAGCAGTTAAATGGTCACACACTGAACAGTGACATTTCAAAGCAGTTACTGGGCTGTGAAATTCAATATATCCATGAAGAGAAACACCAGGAGAGAGTGACTTAGAAGGATTAAAAAATTAACTCTCATTTTTAGGAGAAGTCATGACTGTCTTTTCTGAAGTCGTTTCTAGCAGATGAATATGAAAATTCTGTAAATTCTGTCATATTCTCCTACTGCAAATAGGATTTCTGACAATTTCACTGACTATACTAGTACTCAGCAGTGGAAATAGCAAAAAAAATTATTATTGTTAAAAGTTAAAACCAGATAAAATCATTTTACTAACTATATTATCTATGTAGTATTAAGCAAGGTTTTAAAAAGGAGTAGTGTTGCATATTGTGCTTCAGTTTGTTTAATAATATATTATGTGAATTGTCTCAAAATGTTAAAATCAGCTTGAGGTCAGAATTTAGCCAAGACTAACATATTGAAATGTAATGCCACCTATAAAACATGTTGTTTAACTATTCTTTGGCTTATGTTTTCTAGCTTGTACACGTACCCTATTTCATAGAGTCACAGAATACCAGGTTGGAAGGAAATCTCACAGATCACCTGGTCCAACTTTACTTGTAAAAAAACATGGTCTAGATAACATGAACTACTTTGTCCAGCTTAATTTTAAAAGATTCCAATGTTGAAGAATCCACCACTTCTAGAGAGGATTACTTCAATGGCTGATTTTCTCATAGTGAAAAATCACAACTTTTGTTATTGTTGCTTTGAAGTTTCTGTGAGGAGTGTGTTTTTTCCTATTATTATTTCAGGTTGATTTTCATAACCTTTCTGGAAGTCCAGGGAACGTGATAATTTTGTCTAACAGATCTGCCAAATATGTGCAATGAGGTTGCTCTGAAATGAAGACAAGCACTGAAGACTTCTCAGTTCAGAGTTCGACTGATAATTTATTCTCATCACTTTGCTCCTCTGTGTGTTAGCTCTGATGAAAGTTAACTGGAGGCAGCAGTTGCAAAACAGTCTAGAAATATTTATTCCTTTGTTTAAATGAACTTGCATTCCTCTTTTGTATATTTTTTGCATCTTCTGTTTATTTAAGTGCTTAGGTTTTGTTGACATGTCTGTTCTTGGGAATGAATTCCTAAGCACCAGCCTACTCTGGCTCAACAGGCTCAACCCTGCACCAGCAATTTCTCTTGTCAGGTACACTTATTCTTTCTGTTATGGTAATGTCAGTGAAGTAGCCACCTTACACTGAAAATTTAAACAGATGGAGGTCAAAAACAAGTTCATCACTTCAAAAAAATCAGTGAATGGACAGCTCATTATTGGTAAGCTTCAGTGTTTATTCTTTGCAGTTAAGCATAGTGACAATTGAGGGCAGTGGGCAAGGAACCATGCAGTAAAACATTATTTTTCTAGTCTGTTCATCTCATAAGATGTGATAATCACTACTAACACCAGTGAAGATAAGGTAATAAAAAACCTTTTTTGGTTTGTTTCACAAGCTTTGTTCTTTATTTGGTATTTGTTGTGTCTCCAAAGCACCTCTAAAATGACAGTTCAGACAATCTCTGATAGCAAGAAAGTAACATCATAAAAAAACCCAAACCTCTGAGTGAACTTTCTTTCTTTCTTTTTTTTTTGCTTTCTCCTTGGAGGGGAAGAGGGATAAACAAATATGGCTTGCTGTTCAGACTAAACTAAAAATTAATATTCACAATATTCAGAGATAGACTTTGGAAAAGACATTCCAGATGTTTAACACCAGAGGTGAAGAGGCATCTTTCTGCTTCTGAGAAGCCTGTAAGTATTTCTGGAGGGGGACAAGTGCAAGAAGAAGGCATCTGACACTGATGCATAAAAAATTACCTGCATATTCTGATTCTCAATTTGTTTGATGGGGACCCTTCCTATGGGCAAGTTGGTTTGCAGAGGTACCTAGGGAAAAGCCAGTGTCTCCCTGAGGAGCAGACCCATTCTCACACTGACTTTAATGGGCTTATTGTCTGTTTTGAATATGTACATGGGAGGTTAGACCTGGGAAATGATGCTCTATTTCCTTTTTGGCTGTGCTAGATGGGAGATAGGGCTGGTATGAGACTTTGTGGTCCCCAAGAAAACAATGATCCCACCAGTTTTGAGGGCAAGGACTGTGGTCCTGTCATAGCTGGGAATGATGCCTGTCCAACTCGGATTGGAAAGGATCCTGGTAGCTATAGCACAAAAAAAGTGTTTGTGTTATGACTAAAGAGATGAAGAAGATGTCTAAAGTGAAAAAGTAAGCCTTTCAGCTGCTGTTAAGTAATACATTTTTCCCCTTTTGAAAGTGTTTAGAGGGAAAAAGAACTGCAAAATTCAATATATGTATTTTGCTGCTATATAAAAAAGCAGGTAATGATAGAAGATTATTCATAGTAAAGAAGTCTTCACTCTAAAATGCTGTGCTTCAGAAAAAACAAAACATTGATATCATTGAAGAGTAGTCAGAGAAAAGTGTTTACTGATGAATGAATGAGCATAAACAAGATTCTGCAATTTTCTCTGCACAATACTTGGAAATGCATTTAAAATTGAAAAGTACTTTAGCAAATTAGGTTGATCATTGGAGCATCATCTGAGCAAATTTTAATCTTGAACCAGTTTAGTGAAACCCTTTAGACTGCCATGAAATGAAACTGTAAGAGGAGCTATCCAACAATAATGTCAAAGACTTGCATTCTTGATTATTTTGCAGAGCTTTATGAGATAAACAATTTTTTTCCCGTTAAATAAAATATGGGAATAGCATTTGATTCCTAGTTTCTGAAAATACACAGAAGTTACAAATATATATGTATATATCATGAGAAAATATTTTTATATATTCATATATATATATATATATATAAGCACAATCAGGAATATAAAAAGAGATTGCTCCTCTTGAGGAAGAGATGCAGAAAGCAGAGCTGATGGAAGGTTTCAGAATACCTCTGTGTCATTTGTTTGCCAAATGGGTTATGCATAAAAGGAATTTGCTTAGCACCCAATGGTGAATAGATTGAACAGGATATACATTCCTGCTCCTAACCTCTTTTAAATGAGCAGCACCAGGGGAGAACACTTGGCTGAAACACTACTTTCATCTTCAGTAATCCAGTGGGATGGAAGTTGGAGCCCTTTCAAGACTGCCTGCCAGCCTTGATGTGAGTGAATATTTTTTTCTGAGCAAGTCCTATCTTGTGCAGCTCAGCTTGACCTGGAATGTAAGTCCAGCTACAGGTTTTGCTTAATGGCCAATTAACTGCTTCTGAACTGTTGTATTTGTTTGCCATGTTTGATCAATAGTCAAGACAAACACTTTCCAGACATGTTTAAGTCGCTCCAGCTGTTCCATATTATGTTGATTGGTCATGTAACTCACAGCACTGCTTCTGTTCTTTGATAGTGTGACAAAAACAATTAAATCAGACAAAAAACTAGTATATAACTAAAAATGGCACATATTTATTCACATAATCATTGTTTTGCCAAACATTTAGTGTTTAATCACATCTGTGTAATAAAAGACCTCGTAAAAATTCCTGATCTCCCATTTCATTTGTAAGGGTGTAAATGTAAGTTTTCTTTGATTATAGAGGAAATCAGTATAATAATCAATTTGGCTTTGCTTCTGCTGGGAATGAAAGGTGTGCTCTGGTTTCTCTGGAAACAAAATTAAACATGAGATTGTTCAACTTACTAATTTTTCTTTTAAGAAGGGCAGTGAAATAGCTAAGAAAATTTTAAAGATAATCTTAAAGTGGACACTCTTTTACCTTAGGTTGCTCTAAATTAAGAACAAAAAAACTAGTTGTGGTATCTGTGTTCTGCTAAATACTTTTCTTGGTACTGATGCTAGAATATCTATTTCTTCATGCTCAATGGAATTGGCATTCAGTGTCACAAAACCATTTTCCTTGAGTAAGATATCAAATTGATATCCAACATAATGCATCAAAGTGATAATTTGTGAAATTTCTATGAAAGTTCACTACGAATTTGGGAAACAAATTGACCCTAACACTATTTACAGATTAGGATGAAAGCGAACAACACTAAATTGCTTTATTTTTATGCTACCTGAGTTTTGACTTATTTTCATTTTAACAGTGACTGGTGAGGAAAATACCTTATTTTACTTCGTTCTTCGTGGAATTGTTGTATATGAGCTTTCAATGACAACCCATTTCTAAGGGAATAAAAAACATGGAGACAGAAGCTAAAAGAAAAAGAATGTGAAACTAATCCTAGGACAAAGGAAGTTAAGATTTTAGTTGCAAAGATGAATAGCTCCTTCCTCTGGAAATGTTTTCCTGCAGAGGACAGACTTTTGTTTGATAAAAATGTCTCTTGCTAATGTTGAGCTATGGCAATCCTGAAGCTCAAGTAGAAGACCTGTGGTTTCTAGGAAAGCTGGACAGCTTGGACAGCTTTATCTCTACAGTTGATATTAATGGAATGTCATGATAAAGTGACTGGGAACAGGTTGTTCCCTATCTCTGGGCAAGATGCAGCAGGATTAAAATCCCATCCCTAGAGGTAAACATGGATTTTGCATGTTATGCTGAGTTAACCTAAGGTGCAATGACCAATATTCCACCCAGTTTCAGGTGTGCAGAGAAGATAAGAACTGAAAATAGCAACAGCTAGACAAGTGGAAAGATGTGGGCAAGATGCAGTTATGGTGAGGGACCTGAAGCAGCAGTACCCTATCTATGAATTACCTTTTTGCAGATATTAAATTAATAGCTTGTATCACCTCCTAACATTTCTAAATTGACCTAAGATCATCCATTGAAACTGCTTATGTACTATTATAGTTTAATTTCAATGCATAAGAAACTCAAACCTAGTGGCCTTCTATGATGGAGTGACTACATCAGTGGGCAAAGGGAGGGCTGTGGATGTTATTTATCAATTCTGTAAAGCCCTTGACATGGTTTTCTACAATACCCTTCTCTCCAAATTGGAGAGAGATGGATTTAATGAGCAGACTGTTAGATGGATAAGGAAGTGATTGTATGGCTCAGAATCCCAAAGGAAATCAATGACAAGTGGTGTCCCTGTGGGGTACAAATTAGGAACAGTGTTATTTAATGTCTTCATTAATGGTATAGATGAAGGAATTCACTGCACCTTCAGCAAGTTTGAAGATGAGACCAAGCTGAGGGATGCAGTTGCCAGACCCGAGGGTTGCAATGCCATCCTGAGGGACCTGGACAGAGAAGTGGGCCCATGGGAACCTCATGAGGCTTTGCAAGACCAAATGCAAGGTGTTGCACATGAATTGGGGCAACTCCTGCTATAAGCACAGCCTGGAGGATGAGCAGAAAGCTGCAAGAGCAGCCCTGCCAAGAAGCACATGAGGTTGCTGGCAGATGAGAAATTGAATATGAGCCATTGATGTGTGCTCACAGCCCAGAAAACCAATCACATCCTGCATCAAAAGCAGTGTGGGCAGAAGGGCAGGGGAGGTGATCCACCCACTTTCCTCTGCTGAGATCCCAGCTGCAGCACTGCATCCAGCTCTGGGTCCCCAACACCAGCTATTCAGGAGGGAATCTACCAGAAAGATACAGAGGGACCTTTTAGAAGAGCATGTAGTGACAGGACAAGGGCTCTAAACTGACAGAGAGTAGGTTTGGATTAGATATTAGATAGAAATTCTTTGCTAAGAAGGTGGTGAGGCACTGGAACAGGTTGCTCAGAGAATCTGGTGGTCAAGGCTGGGTTAATGGAGCTCTGAGCAACCTGGTTTAGTGAAAGTTGTCCCTGTAATTGGCAGGGGAATTGGAACTAGATATCTTTAAGGTAACTTCCAACCCAGGCCATTCTATGATCCTATGATTTTATCTATAACTAGATAAAGAAAACAGTGAAATCTTCAATTTTTTCCAAAATCTGGAATATTTTTTGTTATATTACAGCAAAACAATATATATTTTTAAGAGGCATCTGCAGTATATGCCTTTTTATAGTGCTTAAATTCAAACAATACAACCAGTCTGGAATTTTTCTACAGAAAACTTGAAGATCCTGAAGCAGATTTGTCAGCTTCTTTAATTATTAGAGGATGCTATGTTAATTTCATGTTCAAAGTAGGATAGGTGAAGGTGTGCAGTGTGAGACATTGGCCATGGCAGAGGTCTTAAAAGAAGAGGTCTATTACATGGGCAAAAAGGACTTTCAAACAAAAAGCCCTACTTTTCCAATGGGAGGGAAGATTTTTGTTGCTGTTTGACAGCACTGGCGAGCAAACCAGGTGCCACCAACTTTTAAACTCAGTTTTGAATGTTCTGTCAGAACACAACAGTTCTTGATTGATGTTGGCAGCAGTGGGATTGCAGTCAGGGCCTGGCAGAAGAGTTCAGTGTTAACTCCCCTGCTAAATCTCTTTATTCTCTAAGTCTCATCTGCAAAGGAAGCAATTTTTGTGCTTTCCTTCCTGAAAACTGTGACAGAGTCTGCTTCTCTTCAGCCCACCACCTCCAGGTCACGTTGCCAGATCCAAGTGACCATCAGATCTGTCACTAAGCCATGATCTATCTCTGGGAAACCTCATGGTGCTTTCTAGTGTCAAATGGTACAGCAGAGACGTCAACAGAAACAGTGCTGCTATCCAGGAACCCTTCCCCTCTTGTTTTCTTTGAACTCTGACTGTGGGAAGCTTTTTACTTTGCACGTGGCTTTGGTCACAAGGGACTGGCTTTTTCGCCTGTCTTGGTACAGTTCCCACAGTGATCTGACTTCTCAGTATGCCACAGAGGCCAGATGTGTGATGCCTGAAGTTTTCATCAGTTCTTAATGATATTTAGCACCTTGTTAAATTAAGAAATGAAAAAAAAAAAAAAACACAGTAAGGTGAGTGAAAAATAATTTTCATAGTGTATAACGAGGAGACAGTTAATTTTAGAGGGCAAATAAGAGTCACTTTGGATGGCTTCTAAAAGAGAAATACATATTAGATAGAAAAACTGCAAAACTCCTGAATTTGCAGTGTCTTTGGATGAAGTCTTTCACTGATTTTTGCTTTGTGATTGCACACTACTCTAAAATACACATAAAGGTATACATATATTATGCAGGCCACATGAGACTCAGACCTAGAGAATTAAATATTAACCTAAGCATTCTTTATTCAAAGCTCCAGTAATACAGAAAACAAATAACTGAAAATATCAGGAAACTTGGATAGAATAATGATGAATTTATATTGGCTTAGCTCCACTTGTTTCAGACACTCTTGACATTTTGTGGATAAAGTTGGTAACATTCATTCTGAGTTATCTGCTCCTGTTAAACCACACATATCTTGCAGGGGAGAAAATGTGTCATCTACTGAATTTCTTGGTTCTCTGAGTCCTTACAATAACACTGTGCCCCTGATGTTTCACTAGAGTGGTGAAGGCAAATATTGGGTGAGTTCCTCTATCAGGGAAGGTGATAATCCCCACCACGAAGGCAAATGTGTAACTAATCTTTAAAACCTGCCAGTCTTTGCTTAAGAAATCCAGGACATTAAGAGTTTAGCCAATAGACACTGTAAACTGTTCTTTCCTTGAGTAATAGGCTATCATAAACTGTGGCAACTACTTGGTGTCTAAATGCCTGAAAATCTCCCACTCTGGTTTGTGTAGGTGCCAGTGATAGAATATCTGAATTTTCAGGTGTGTGAGAAAAGGTAATTGTAGCCATTAGTGATTTTCCTTGTCTTGGGGAAGTGGGTAGGGAAAGAGAATGCCAGCTTTTGTGGTTTGGAATAAAAATTTAGCTCTTATGCAGTCTCAAACATTACAGGCAAGTGTTTTTTTCTCTGAAATATGAAGCATTGATTACCACATCAGCATTTATGGATGGTTTGTCATTGTAAAAGGTCACTTCCATTCCTGTATTTTCCTTCTCTTCTATAGGTTTTTACAGGGATTATTCTAATCTGGAATCATATGTACCTTGTGAGGTACAGGAACCACACATAATTCTTTCTGCAAGAGAGGGACAGGGTTTCAGCATTTGCTCCCTTGTGGTGACAACACTGGGCTAAAGGGTAAAGTCCTCAGGTTATGGGTTTTGCTTTTTGGTGACTGTACCACAGAGAAAAGGATACAGGTTCAAAAATAAGGCAGCTTTGTTTGGATATTTCTTGTCTTCTTGTTTTCTGCCTCACTCTATGTACCAGTGTGGCTGTTTAGCATGTAAATAGGTTAAACAAACACAGGAATTTACATGGACACTCTTTTGTTCTCAAAATCAAAGCATATAAACAGGACACTTTAAATGTAGTTTCTGCCAAGGGAGATACAGAGTATGTTTATATTGGGTCAGTAATGGTAGCCCATAGAGAAC
The DNA here is from genome assembly GCF_029582105.1 of Oenanthe melanoleuca. Classification (NCBI taxonomy): domain Eukaryota; kingdom Metazoa; phylum Chordata; class Aves; order Passeriformes; family Muscicapidae; genus Oenanthe; species Oenanthe melanoleuca. The sequence goes on from NC_079335.1 coordinate 92,774,131, forward strand.
AAACACTTTGACAACAATTTATTGGGCTGTGCTATGATATTTTGTATTTAGTATAGCCTTTAGTAGCTGGGATGTTAAGAGTCATTAAGAAAGAGCCAAGCCCTCAGGGTTTGGCCAAACAATTTGAATCACACATTCCTTAAAGAATTAAAAATACTTGCACACAAGATGCTACATAAAAGGACTTAAAAAAGGTAGAAATATGAAAAAAAGTAGTTTGGTAAATAGCTTCCTTATATGAAAGTGCTTTAATAAGTGTCATTTGCTTGATTTACAAACACATTTGGATATAAAAATAATTGGTCTATTAATAGATGTATTAGGAAACACAAGAGCTAATTTTACAGCTGTTTCCTAATATCAGTCATGTTGACCTTGACATGTAGTGCAACAATTTCACAGAGGTTTTTTGTTGCCATGAAGATGAGGAAATTTTTCAAAACTCACGGAGAAGGAAAGAGGGACAGAGAAATGGATTTTCTGTCTAAATAAATCTTTTACCTTTTATTCATGTACTGTCAGGTGTTTACTCTCCTGTCATGATAGAGCAGAATCAAGAATTGTGTTAGAGTAGGGTAAACATCAATTAAGCTTGAAAAAGAAACAAAATCAAAGTAACCAGCAGATGATTCAGGGTGAAGGTTTAAATGAGAACCTGAAGATAAACGAGGAAAGAATAAAGGCAAAACAGGAGGAGTTGTGAAGCACAGGAGAGAGAGAGAAAGGAACAATACATAAAAACCTCTCAGAAATCCTATGGTGTGGATTTAAATTCACAGAACAGGACAATCAGCTACTTTAGGCTCAGCCCCAAAGAAAGCATGGATATTAATCTTAATGGAGCACAGACTCTACTGAGAGTCAAAGACTGAAATTCAGAAGTGGTAAGGAAACATCCAGGAGGGATGGAGGGAGGGCAAGAGGGCTCTCACTTTTTTGGTTGTTTGAGAGTGCCCCCATCACATAAGCATCCTAAGTGTTTGAAATGTTGTGTGGTATAGCCATGAAAATACTGGGTGGAAGCTGGAGGCTAGTGGGTCTTGCAACATGAAAGAAAACACATCCAGAGCTGATAAGCAGTTGGAGTTCTTGCAGCTTGGTCTGCAGCCAGGACCCCTCCTTGTCCTTGAAAGTGTGTAATGAGAAAAACCTGACCTCTGTGTGTACAAGGAACATCTGTTCTAAGGAGGTGCTGTTGAGCAGACAGCCTGCTTATGCTACAAAGCTGTTAGGGCTGTCTGCAATACTCCTTTCTCCATTTGTGAATCTTGATCTCAGTATATCAGATTGCCTCTATAAAATTATTCTTGCATTGACTTTGTCACAGGAGTCGTAAATGAAAACTCACTGAAGTTCTAAGGAACACTTATTTAGTAATTGCATTAAGTAATTAAGAGTATGATAATAAAAACCCCTCTATTCTTGTAGCTTATGGACAGTAAGAGCAAGGAAGATAGTGACATTTAAATCTCTCAAATGTGGTTCTTAACTTAAAACAAGAAAACCTCATGAACAGAGCTTGCAATTGGAATTAAATCAAGTTTCAGAATTTTCTGTAAACTTTGATTAGAGAGACTTGGTCAGTGTTTGTTTCTTTGAGAGCAAAGGGAGTGCCCTTTTCACCCAAGGACAGATTTCCTAAATCAGTCTCAGAAATGAGAGAACAAGCAGAGGATGAGAGTGCAGCCCTCTCTTCAACAAAACTCTAGCCAACTCAAACACACTATTATTTTCTCTTTGCATTGGCTTTGTGTCCTGCCTGTGTACTCTCCTCCTACACTAACAGGATCAGTTGGAGCATTGGTTTATATTCCCAGCTGCTGCCTGCTGAGAACATTTTTCCCTTACATAATCTTTATTTGTCCCAACCATGGAGCATGATCCTCCTGCCTCCCAAGGTGACTTGAAGGTACAGAAGAGCATAAAAATGAATCCATCTTTCCATCCAGGTCCCACCAACCAGCTGTATGACTTGTGGAAGAAATACAGAGTTCATCACCAGGGCTGGGAAGGCACTTATTCAATCAGGCCACTACAGAGTTAGTTGCATGGTTTTTTGAACAATACCTCATGCAGCATATAATTTTTAAGGAAGAAAACTGAAATTTTGATTCTCTTGATAGAGGAGGTAGGCTTGCATGCTGCTGCTCTGCTTGGCAACACAGGATATTCTGCATGCATGCTTGTTTTGGCACAAAATGATGTGCAAGTGCATATTTAAGGATCAAATCAAACACCACAGCTTTAATTCTGGAGCAAGATTTTTTTTTTTACTAAAAAGGCTTATGGTCACTTAATTCCACTTTAATGTTTTGTAACAAATTCAATGCTGTAAAAACAGATTGAAAAACTTGGCAGATTTGTTAGGACAAAAAGAAGTGGCAAAAAGTCAATTTAGGGAGGGATGATTCAAGTTCCCATTATTTTCAAATTTGAAAACAATTAAACTTTTCTTTATAGTTCTCCAAGTCACCCACTCTCATAAACTCAGAAATGTGATCTAAATGCAGCTGTGAAGCAGGGAGGTATTTTTTTCTGATTTATTCAGGAATGCCACCATCCATTTCAGCAAAGAAACATTTATTAGGGAGACAAAGGATAGTAAGGATAATTAGCAAAAGAAAAGGAACATTCTAATTTAGTCATTTCAAGTTTATACAAGGAAGCAAGGCAGGTGAAGAAGCTTCAAGAATGAAGCATGAGGGAGCCTCATCCCCATCTTCAGCACTGGAAGGCTTTTGCAGCTGAAATGTCAATAGCAACAAGAGGTTATTGCTCAGGGGGTTAATTTTCTGCCTCACAAGATTTGATTGAAGCTGGGGTGGCACAAGGCTTTTGATTCAATTCAGTTTCACAAAACCATGCTGGCTTCTTTGGGTTCTCAGTCCTCCTCCATTACAGGTCCTGCTGCTCTCCCCCTCCTCAGTCCCTTCATCTCTTGTCTTTCTTGCTCAGGCACATATGATTTCTGTAACACCTCCCTGCTGTTTCAGCAGTGGTACAGAAACAAGATTCCAAGGAGATGAGCAGAATACATGTGGTCACACTCCTCAGCCCCTGAGAGTTGTTAAGCATTTGGGTAGTGGTCTCCCAAATTCTTCTTTTGTCTCAGACTGAGCATGTTCCCGTTGCCAGATGGCTGATGGAGGCAATGAAAGGCGTTTCTGTTCTCCTCTGGATGCTCTTCTGGCAGCTCCAGCTAATAGAATAAATCATATTTTAGCACATAAGATTTTGAATGAATATGTGAATATCTTTCAACATTCGTCTGAGTTCCTGGGAAAGACACTGTTAGATCTAAATACTTGTCAGGAAGAGAAGTGCTTAGATTTGGGACCTTCCCCATGTTTAATTTGCAGTACGCTCTCACGTCTCTAAAATTTGACATGGTGTAGAAAAGATGATCAAAGACATTTAGTAGTTTCAGCACAGAGACTCTGAGCTGGAGAATTTTGCTATATCAGCCATTTAACACCTGCTCTTGGCTTCAGTCTTGCTCTTGGCAGAGGTGGTTTGAAGGGTAATTGTGCCAGGAGGGCTGTCTGCCAGCACAGAGCACTGCTTTGAGTGGCTGAATTGCTCATGCTGTGAATGTTTCAGATGATGCTATTGCCACCTCTGGGGCACTGGTTAACTCAGGAGTAGAATCTTTGAAGACATGTACATGCTGCCCTGCTGCTTGTATCCCTATATTCAAAGATTTGGTTCTGGCTGCCTTGCTTGTGCAAGGCTTGTGAAATGGATAAGGATGTCTATGTGCATATAGAAGAATATAGAAGGTGTAAGGATTAAAAAAGCATGTGTCTATTTGTCCACAAAATGAAAGGGGAAAATTAACCTTATTTTGATTGGGGTATTTTATTTGGTGGAGGTTTTTTTTTTTTATTTTTTTTTGTTTGTTTTTGTTTTTTTTTTTTTTTTTTTTTTTGTTACTGTTTGGGTTTTTTTCCCTCAGAGCATTCTAAGTTGAAGAGGAAAATTATATATGCATTAGTTAAAAGCTAGATATTTGGTGACCAAAAAAAGCCTTTTTCTAGTCAAATCACCATCACTCATTTTCATGGGTACATTCCCTAGAACACTGTTTTAGTACAAGATAAAGTATATGAAAACACTACAGTCATAATTTGATAAATTTATCAACATTTCTCATTATTTCAATGTACACTTTGTAATATCTTTCCATTTCTAATGTGTAGGAATATTTCAAGGAGTAAAAAGGAGGGCTGTTTCAGGCAGTAAAAAGGAAAGGAGGAATTTTAGTTTATTGTTTGAAAGCTGGTCAACAAGCTTTTAATTCTACATAAAATTCAGGAAAGTAATGATTACTAGGAATCCATATGGTGTTCCTACAGAAACTGATCTAATATACTCCAGCTGTAAATGAGATTATGACAAGAGTAGCAGCAATGCAGTTTAACTTCCAGTATCTGTGTGGAAAATAATAATGCATTTTTATCTCTGATCTGTCCTCTTATGTGCAGGATGTAGGCATCATTAACAATAAACCATTCTAAATACAGAAAGCTTATAAAGTTCAATTCTGTCTCCCCATCCCCAAACAGTGTCCACAACAACTCAGTCAAAGATGGACAAATTTCAGCAGTTACTGAAAGCAGGAGAGAGCACAGTTGTCAGACCCAGAAAAAGTGACACATGTGTAGGACCAAAGTGCTTTGTGGTCTATGTGCAGGGAATATATTGTTGTCTTTCAGGGGAAGAAAATAAAATAATAATTCTCAAGGATGCTATGCAACTGAAATCACCATAAGATTATGAGATTTTATATTTCCCATCTCACACTAGACTGTGTGCTTGAGAATGCATAGCCACAGCTACAAGATAGACTTGAGTCTTATCTGCAATAGTAAAAACCTATAATCTCTGGAAATTTTCCTTTGCCAAAACAATTTAGTGCTTAATGTATCCCAGCCTTGCCTTCTGTGAGTTGTGTGCTGTTTGCATCTTCCCCCAGGTAAAAGCAGGAGTCAGTTGTGCCACAGAATGTGTAATGCCCTTCCTCATTTTGTTGTTCAGGTGGTCAATAACCACAAGACATTGTTGCACTCACCTGGATCTAGTGATCCCCATTCTCTGTAATGTGGAGGAATGCATTATAAATTAAATTGTTAGAGTTTCAGGATAATCTATATCAGTGATTCCAAACAAAGCCTACTCTCAGCCTACATCAGTCTGAACTTCACAGCTCCCTAAGTTCCCAGATTTTTTCCCTTTTGTTCATGTGTCAGAAGTGTGCATACTGATCCATTTTTATCTCTCACATCTACTGTGACTGACCTCTGCAGATATCCTCCCAGGTCATGTGCAGGATGCAACTGTCATAAAAATAAACCATTCTAAACACAGAAGGCCTATAAACCATGCACTGGTAACAATTCCTTGTCAATTTATTTATGAATTATTTTCTTGAGTTATAGTACAAAGTTGCAACAATAGCAAAAAAAAAAAAAAAAAAAAAAAAATCCAAGTTATTAACCCTTTGGTGCAGAAGTGAAACTTGAAGCTGCCTCTACAGTAACATGCTTTACCTGATGTCATTCTCTGCTGCAGATAAAGCTCTTAAATCACAGCTAGCCCCTTTGTTTACACTACTTTAAAAGCTAAATATGTAAATATTTACTCAGGATGGATTTCTTGTGGCAAAGAGAGGTTCTGCTTTGTGTGAGATATTCTGTCTGGAAAGGAAGGATGTTTTCTGGCAAAGCCTGTAAGGAATGTGATTCATCTCCTCTGTCCTGTTGCCTGGGCAAATAAGGAGCTGCAGGAAAGCAGGTTGAGTAACTTCTATCTTGTGCATGAGGTAGATTCCAAACTCTCTTATCTGATGAAGCCATGTGCCAGCTGCTTATTTAGGATAAACTGAACTCTCACCAAGGATCACAGCTTGTTTTATTATCTATAAATTTACAGAATGAGATCTTAATATATAAAGAACTCTTGAGTCAGATGTTCTTAGCCCAAATAAAAGGGAAAATGTTGTGGTAAATAAATGTCAAATCACAAAAATATAATTAGTCTTGTCAGGACTAAGGTAAATTACTTTATTGGTAAATAAAAAAAAGCCCCATTATGCATAATTCCCCTCCAGGGCATCTGCAAAAGAGTCTGAGAGAAACAGCTATGTTATGTCACACAGCATGACTTTGTGTAGGGACTAAGGCCCTACACATTTTCTTTTCCACCATTGTTGCCTTCACTGCTAGTGGTACTAAAGAAGAATAAAGATTTATGCCAAAAATTTCTATTGTCCTAGTAATGTTACCGGATATTAACCATGAGACTACATCACACAACCAAACTATTTAATAGATTAGCTCTTGTCATGTCTCTTTTTAGCAAAACAGTAAAGAGCTTTAGCAAAAACCCCCCTACTTTATTAAAGGAAAATGTTGCACAAAATGGTCTGTAGAGCTGCTATCTGACCAAAAATGTTTAAACCCACAGACTTTCAAGAAGTTTGCAGTACCACTTGCACTTTATCATTTGAACCAATCTTTAGCCCAAACACTTTGCTATTTTTTTATCTTTAGTACATAAAGACTCATGATTCAAATCCACCAAAGATAAATGCAATTATTTTTCATTTTCATAGACTATTCTGAGTTGGAAGGGACCCATGAGGATCACAGGGTCCAATTTCTGGCCCTGCACAGGACACCCCAAAAATCAAGTGTTGTCACTTTTTTGGACTCTGTCAGGCTTGGTGCTGTGACACTTCTCTGGAGAGCCTGTTCCAGTGCCCAGCCACCCTTTGGATGGAAACTTTCTCCTGACATCCCACCTAAATCTCCTCTGCTTCCCACCATTCCCTTGGTGCAGAATCCAGCACTTCCCTTTGAACACCACAGAGCTGGTGATTGCCCATCTCTTTAATTTGTTGAGGTCTCTCTGCAGGGCTTCCTTTCCCTCGACAGAGCTGACAGCTCCCTCCTACTCTACAATCATTTGCAATTTTACTTAGTAATTTTAATCACTTTTAATTGCCTCAGTAGTTTAATTTTATTTAATTTAATTACTGATTTAGTGGTCAAGCAAAATATGCAGACACTTAGAATTTAAAATAAAGCAATCCTGACAATATATTCAATGGCTAATCTTTTTTTTCCTGTAGCTGTAGAATGCTGCAGTAGTTGTCTTTGCCTATTCAATCCAGTGTAATAAAGATTAAATGAATATTAAACAAGTACCTCCACCATTACCAAAAAGCATGTCTTGTATGCAAAGATTTCCAGAAGGTCTTGAGTCTCTGCTTATCTCTATTGCAAGTTTTTTGTTTACTGCAGAAAGTGGTGGCCAGAAGGTCTGAATCAATGAAATACCACTGAATAGAAAGATAAAATTATTTCTTCCAGCTAAAACAGAACCCAGGTTTTTGTATTGCCTTTATTTAGTTGCTTTAGAAAATGGAATTTTTTCTTTTTTTAGACATTCCAAACTGTGGTGGGTAGATGTCTTAATAAATGGCTATACAATAGTAAAATTTTACTTTTTTTTACTTTTATTTTAGTAATTTTTTTTCTCTGTGAAGCTATTGGAAATTCCAGCTAGAAATATATTCCACTCACAGGAAGATTATAGATCTGGGCACTTAAAACCTCTGCATCACTCCTTTGTAGGGGTTGCCTGAGATTTTCAACCTAAAAATTTTTGGAACCACATTCCATTAGACTCTAAACCATTAGACATAGCAACAGACCATGGAACTACATCAGAGATGTTTCACCAAAGGTCATTTATTTCTGAGTCATCAAAACAGGTTACCAAAGAGCATTTAGAGCTTCCATTAAGTAGCAATTTCTTATTAAACTATAATACAGAATGAATAATGTCCTCAATATTCCTAAATGGCCACAATGATTTTATAAAGGTTATCTGTAATCCACCACTGAAAATCCTAAAAAAATAAGCCTTTTTCTTTATTTACATGGCAGAAATTCTTCAGATAAGGTTAATGAGCAAACTAAAATTTCACAGAGCTAATTATTTTGGAGTGGGATTTGGCAATTAAATGTCAAAAAGTCAACAAGTCTAAAATTTCAAAAAGTCTAAAAAATGTTAAAAGTCTAACCTTTACAAATGAAGTAAAGGACAAATTAGGCACCAACTCATTATGTTTTTAATCCAAGCTAAAATGCTGCTAAACAGGGTGTAGGTCCAAGGTGTTTGTAACATTCAGATTATTGTGCATCAGAATATCCTTGTGGTACATGTATCTTGTCATCACAGACAGCCCCCATCACACTTCAGGCTCTCTGCCTACTCTAAGAAAGGATTTTGCTGATAAGTAGAAGTGCATTAGTCTGCAACACTCATGGCTTTTCAATGGAATAAAGATACTGTGGAATTACAATAATGAAATGTAATTCAATGAGCCCACCATGCAGAAATGCACTCTTGCAGCAACAGAGGCCAAGAGTGTCCTGGGCTGAGTTAAGATGGGTTTCCTGCAGGTCAAAGGAGACCATCCTCCTCCTCTGCTCTGCCCTGGTGAGGCCACATGTGTGTGGAGTGCTGTGTCCAGTTCTGGGCTCCCCAGAGCAAGGGAGACATGGACACACTGCAGAGAGTCCAGCAAAGGGCCACAAAGATGATGAAGGGACTGAAGCATCTCCTCCTCTTGAAGAAGAATTTTTTAAAAAGGCAAGTATGAACAATCTTACAGCTTCATACTTGTAATGGGGTCAGGGTTAGGGTTAGGATTAGGGTTAGGGTTAAATTAGAGTTAGGATTAGGGTTTGATTCTTTATAATCCTATGAAATATTTCTAATAACTTTTTAACACAGATGAGTGATTATTGGGTGAACTATGAAACTATGAAGACATATTGCCAGAGCCTACACTTCTGTCAGACAACCCATGGCACTCATCTGGTGCATCAGAATGCAGTACCACTGGATGTTCTGTTGTTTATTGCAACTTTTTTAACCTGGGAATGAGAAAAATACGCTTTGTTACATATCTGGTTGCCAGAAAATAGCAGGGTTCCATTCACTTTACATTGTTAAAAACTAGGCCACTGGAATTAAAAACAATGCCAATGTTTAAGGAGGGAGGAAACATAAAAGAATGAAAGAGAGGTTGTAGAGAAGGGTGCTGTTTTCTCAGGTTTTATTTTTATGTGGAAATGCTGTTATTGCTATATCTTTGTCTATTACTTGCAAAATTCCCTTCAATAACTTATTTGGTTTCTATTTTGCTCAGAGTCCCATGGATATTTGTGAGACTAGAGTCTCTGCAGTGAGCAAGCCCAGTTAAAATATGCAGCCAAATCAGCAGCAGGTATGCTGAGCAATGCAAATGTGCCCTTATTCCCTGTCTTGTTCTGCTGCTGATCATCTATCAGGAGGCAAAAGGCACAGCTGAAAGAGTTGATACCTGGCTTGGTATTGCTCACCTGACATATTCCTTCTGAAATATTCAGTCTGGGGAGAATGATTCAGCTATTGGGTAAAACAATGAAGAAAAATCTCTCTGACAATAAGACTTTACAACAGCAGTCTATCATCCCTGCAATTATCCATTTGTGTACTTATGAAATCTGTTTAGTATCACATTTTATGGATAATAGGTCTCCAAAATTAGGCCTTTCAAATTAATTAACCAGATCTCTGAACATCTTGGCTCATTAATGTTTCTGTGCTGTTTTTGAAGGAGTCAAGGGAATTTGCTGTGGAGAATATAATCTGATTTGAAAAGATATACTAGATTAAGGAAGCTGTCTTTGCCACTACATATTACAGAGTCTATCTCACTGTTCCTAGATATCTGAATGCAAAAATAACTACTCATTCCTTCCATGGTGGTAAATATCTGCATCCTGACTGTTTTTCCACAGAGTGAAAATATCATAAAGCTAGTTAGCAATTACTTACTTCCATCTAGCTTGTTCCTAGCAAATGCTTTGTGGTATATTTACTTCCTTTTGAGATTTGCTTAAAACCTTAAAAATAAAAAAAAAGATAGTTTCTCTAGTTGGTTCCCTCTCCCTTCTTTCCCACATGCATGTGAAGAACATATTGAAGTAATAAAGTATTCAAGAATTCAAGAAGGAAGAAGGAAAAAGTCTTTGAAATAAATCAGTTAGCTCGACATAGATTGAAGCTTCTAAAACAGAATTTTAAATTAGGAATCTGCTGCCTTTCTAGGAATTGTTGTCTTTTCCCTCTTACTTGCATGCTGAAGGAGTACCTCAGTTGCTGACTTCAAGACTAGAGTGGAGGACAGGTTTCAGATGACATTCCTGCAGCGTGGGGCATGGAAGATGTTACTTTCTTCTCTTTGAATATGGGAAATGCCCTCCCATTTGCAATCTCCAAAAAAAGAAATGAATTCTACTCTTTTTAATGTTTCTGAGTTTTATAGCTCTCTCATAGCTCTTAAAAAAGGGAACAAGTGTGTTTGACCAACTGCTGCAGGCCAGCAGACTTTGGCTTGTAGCACTTTAGAAGAAAATTAATTCAAAACACTTTCTCATAATGCTTTTGTAACATTAACAAAAAGGCCTATGTACTTTAGTCTAGAGTAAAACTAAATTAATCAGCTTTCTAAAAAAGATTTTAATGTCTCTGTAGAAGCTGACAACGTGCCTGCAGCATATAATTTTTTCAGTAAACATAATATCTATGTTGTTTGCACATTTAAGTGACTCTTTTCCCCCTCTAGAGTATTTGAAAACACAGAATGGAATAATAAAGTGGTTTGGGTTGGAAGAGTTTCAATGGTCACCTACTTCTAGTACTGAGGGCAGACACACTTTAGACTAGACCATGTTGTTCAGCACACAGTCCAGTCTTGAACACTGACAGGGATGGGACATCCACAACTTCTCTGGACAATGTGTGCAGTGCCTCACCACCCTCACTCTAAATAATTTCTTCCTAATATCTAATCTAAATCTACCCTTTCCCACTTTAAGCCATTACTCCTAGTTCTGTCAATATTATTCCTGATAAAGGGTCCTTTCCCATTTTTCTTATAGGTTCCCTTTAGGTACAGAAAAGTGTTGTAAGGTCTCCCTGGAGCCATCTCTTCCCCAGGATGAACAGCCCAAGTCTCTCAGCCTGTCTTCCCAGCAGAGATGCTCCAGCCTTTCTCTGGGTTTGCCCAAACAGGTCCATGTCTTTCCTGTGCTGGGGACCTCAGAGCTGGATGCAGCACTCTGGGTGGGTTCTCACAAAAGCAGGTAGAGGAGCAGAGTCATGTCCCTCGACTTGCTGATCACACTGCTTCAACACAGCCCAGAATGCAGCTGGATTTTTGGGCTGTGAGTGCACATTGCTGGCTCAGGTTCAATTTCTCATCCACCTGCTCCCCCAAGCCCTACTCCACAGGGCCCTCTCAATTCTCTTATTCCCAGCCTGGGATTGCCCTGGCACAGATGCAGGACCATACACTTGACCCTACTGAACCTCCTGGGGTTTCACAGGCCCACATCTCCAGCCTGTCAAGGTCCTTCTGGATGGTATCCCTTCTCTCTAGAGAATCTACCAGACTGCTTGCCTTAGTGTCACCAACAAACTTGCTGAGGGTGCACTCAATCCCACTGTCCTTGTTCCTGACAAAGATGTTAAACAATCAAAGGGACAGCACTCATTGCTGCCTTCCACCCAGACACTGAGTAATTGACAGGAATTCTTGAGTGTGAGGATCTAGACAACTCCTTATCCACTGAGTGCTCTACCTGGCAGATCCTTGTCTCTCCATTTTAGGGCTAAAGATATTTTATGTGACAGTATTGAATGCTTTGCACAAGTCCAGGTAGATTATATCAGTCACTCCCCCTTATCCACCAATACTGTAATCCCATTGTAGAATGTCACCTGCCATGGTTTGCCCTTAGTGAAGGCTTGTTGGCATCACCAACCCCTGTTTTCCATGTGCCTTAGAGTAATTTCCAGGGAGATCTGCTCTATGATCTTGCCTTACACTGACTGACCAGCCTATAGTGCTCTGGATCCTCCTTTATGTGGGTTTGTGTGTTATATTTACTCTTTTCAAGGCAGTGGAAACTTTCCCAGCCTGCCACAACTTTCATCTGATGTATGCATTGTGTGTATGACCTGACAGATATCTATCTTTCTTGAAATGCACAGAAAATTCTTAGTGGAGAGATTGGCTGTTGTACTGACTATAGTATTTAATACAGTGCTTGGGTTAAAATACTGTCAGCACAAAGCATTCATGTCAGCACCCTTAGAATGGGGACAAAGCTGGCTGACTCTCAAAGATTGTATTGGCCAGCTGTGAGGCAAAGTTAATGTCAGGAAAGCCAGAACCCTGTATTGTATTTAGTTCAGCCCCACCATCCTGAAAAAAACAGATGTGCTTTAGGAATTAACTTTTTTTTTTTTTTTTGGTCAGACCTTTCTTTTATACTAAAATTATATTTAAGGATGATGATCTTCTTTTTATCCATGTAGATTTTGCCTTTGTTCCACTAATTCTCTTTTTTCTCCTTGCAATGTAGGAAAATACAGTTTCAATCCATGTGGCAATGATAATTTTTTACACAAAAGAGCTGGATTATGAAGAATCTCAGAAAATTTTGCTTCTTCCTTGAAAACATTATGCAAAACATCATGCACTGTGTATTCCACAACCACACAAATCTGAGTTTTGATTCTGAGTTTCTACCAATGGAAATTGTATCTATATCAATTAAACCTGGTAATTAATGCTCAGAGTCATTAGCTCTGTTAGCTGTCAGTGTACTATTAATTGTACATGTATACATGGGAATAATGTATATAATAAATGTATTAAATGACTTCTTCATTTCTGCATATGATATTTTGTCTATAAATAACAATAGATAATAATCTGTGGCAATTTAATTTTTTTTTGAGAATTAGCTGAATTATGAGTACTCTATTAAAAAAAACAGCATAAAAATTTGAGCAATTATTTTTAGGATTTTTTAAAATAAAAGCTCCTGATGAAGCTCCTGCTGTTTCTCTGAGCTAGTTTTTGTCCTTGGGAAATTATTTCAAATGACATGGGAAAAATTAATCACAAACAGACTGAGAACAAGTGTGAAAAAGGTAAAGAGGAAGGAAAAATACTATACTGTAAAGATTACACAGATGTTTAGGACAATGGCTAAAAAAAGAACAAAGCAAAGCTGAAAGGAAGCTGGTATGGCATAGCTGAAGATGTGAGATCAGACTCTACAAACAGCAAGTCACTGTAACAAAATTTGAAACCAGCCTGAAAAGTGTGGTCTCCATAACTACCAAGTGGAATAGGGATAAATTCCCACTGGAGAAAGCTCAGCTTAGGAATGACTGCAATAATTTACCTGGGTCTTCCCAGCAATCTGATGTTCAAAATGTTCACAGTGTCATCCTCACTTACTAACAGTTTAGCTAATGTGAATTTCTCAGTAAAAATGAGGGACCACAACAGGGTGGGTCCCCTCAAATAAATCACCTCTTTGAGCCTACAGGAAGTATTTAATCCTTAATTAAATTTAATTTCTGTTTCATTGCCCTACATCAATCACCTCAGTAGCAGTTTGGGTAGATATGGAACCTATAGCTGTCACCAGTGGTGAAACATGAGCCAGATGAGGGATGAGAGAAGCCTGAACAATCTACAGCTTACATTTACATCTCATATATATATATATATATATATAGTGCAACAACTTGTAGGTTTGTAGCTTGCCCTTAATAAACTAAACTGGATATCAGGAGCAATATAGCTGCATTTACACAATAACTGTCCACCCTGAGCTGCCTTGTTCAGAGTAGGTCAGGTTTCTCTGTACCATAGGGCAATATGCCATAAAAATATATCCTTTCAGGTAAATAAAATTATGGTAGACCTTTTTTCATCCATGGAGAAACAAGGGGAAAAAAGCAAAGATATAATCAAAGATATACCAGGAGAAAAAATGACAAGAGGAATACAATGGTTTTTCATCTGACAAATGATAACATGTACTATGAATGGAGATAAAAATGCTAGTTGCCAAAGCTGAAGAGAAAAAGAGTGGGGAAGTGACAAAAGAGTTCTGGGGAACACCCACAGAGTGAAGATAAAAGAATGAAAATTACCATCACAGAACAGTTTGAAAAGTGAGTCAAACCATAAAATATGAACCACTGGAGTACTGGGTGTAAGATACACTAACAGTTTGCTTTAAATCAGTGGTGACGAGGTATCTGCAGGGTGGAGAGCAGCTGAATAATCAGAGAACAATAAGAGGGTGAATCAGAGCCTTCACAGGTCACCTGAGGTAAGTCATTAATAATGAGAACACCCAAAAAGGGAAGTCAGGCTGGAAAAATCTGTGCAAGTGATAGGTATGGATAGGATACTATGCAAAATGATAGATTCCTGTGTCAAGACTGAGAAATGTGGAGACTGGGAAAGATGATAGTAATTTCACAGAACAAAGGTTGAAATCATGGAATTTTCTTACATGGGAATTGTCTTTCTTTTTTGACCTCAGGAGACACGAATAATGAGATGTGAGAAGCAATTGTAGAAAGAAGGAAAACAGAAATATTTTAAAACCCACCTAACAAAGAAGCACAAAGCAGATATATTAAATAAGAGTAGAAGGGAGGCAGAGGTCTTTGATACTGCAGAGAAGGAAATAACAAGGACATGTTTCCCACTTTTCTGCTGAATTCCCTTCTACTCTTTGAGGAATAAGACTAGCTTAGTTTGGATACTCATGATAGAAATTGGGCCTTGGTCAGACAAGACAAAGAACTGTGGTTGTTACAGGTGTGCAAAGAGCAAGCTGCAGTATTTCCTTAGTGGTGGGTGCCACAGATGTCCTGAACTTCTCCTCCTCAGGCTCCTGTTTCTGCTTCATCTGATTCCCCTGCAACCTTATTGGAGCCAAATAACAGGCTTCAGTAAGAGCTGGCTTGTTTCTTCTGTTACATTCAGTAATTTCTGATTTGTGCCACACAGTGCAGTGTAAAAATTTCTAAATTACATACTTCTGGTGACTGTGGCTTCTGTGGACCAAATTGTTAAAAAACATGTTTCCCAGATTGATGTTCCCAGAATTGCAAACAATAATCAATGCCTATAGTCATGTGGGGAGGATTTGTCCCAGGGCATATTGTTTTCTCTTTATAGTCCCTGGTGACTTGTAATTCTTGCTTTTTTTGTTTCCACACTCTTTGCTTTCCTAGTACCCATGGGAAAGAAAGTGTGTTTAGTTGTGTTGGGAATTGAGATACAATGCACTAACTCTTGCCTTCCTCTGAAATTGTTTTATGCCAGATTCCCTGCAGTATAAAGGCATGTATTTTTTGTGCCTTAATGATCTGCTTAGGAGCAGGCTCAAAGAGATTCTGGATTCTGCAGCAGGACTCTCTAAGGTGGGGTCTCCAGTGCAGCCCTCTCCAAGAGCCAGGGGAGTGAGTGCTTGTGCACCCTTGCAAAGGAACTGTACTGCTGTACTACAGCTATTCGTGGTCCTTTGGGGATTGCCCACAGCTGAGAGAAAACTCTTTGTGTGGTCTATCAGAGCTCAGCTTGATCCTAAATCACTGTTTACTCACAGGGAAACCCCAGATGCAGGACTGTGGAGCCCTAAGCTGAGCCTGTAACCTAGGGAGCTCTTCAGTAGTGAATCCTTATTCACAACGAAGTCCAGTTTGAACAGAATCAAGCTGAGAGTGAGAAATCCTGGCTGAGGTAGAAGCTGCATTTCTTAGGCAGACCCAAGCTGCTGCTTACTGCTTTTCAGCTGAGGGAGGAGCTCACTGCCCCACTCTGCAGCTGGGAAAATGCAGGCTTCAGCTGAAGAGAGGAAGGGATTCTGTTCATGAATAACTTCTAGAAACAGGCTAGAAAGAGAACATATGTAATTCTGATCTCACATTTCTCTGCAGGAGGCAGAGGCAGCCCCTCCAGTCTCTGGCACTGTTAGCTTCTGTCAGTGTTCTGTCAGTGACATCAGCTGTCACAGCTGCCAAAGCTTGGACCTCAAAACTGAGGTGTTCTCTAGGGTTAAAGGTTATGTACACACTGCAGTACAAGGTACTGGACACCAAGAAATCATAATTGTGGCCATCTTGTCCTTGCTGTAGTGAATAGATGGCTGAAAACTTGGTGCTCAGTGAGTTCTAAGTTCTTCCAACTCTCATCTTCTGCTCTCTATGCTGAGATGCTCAGATCACCCATTATCTTCATAGTTCCTGAGTGAGGTAGACTGCTGTGTCTGTCACAATTATCCAAATAGGTACATCTTCTATCAACACATGTACAGTCTCTTTAAGCTACACAGGGTTTCTAAACTGACTTTTATGTTGTTTCCTGTTTGCAGGTCTATCTGAAGGCATTTTGCATTATTTCTTAGTCCATGACAAAAGGTAAATCACCAGCTGTGCATTTGAGTTTTCTTATGACTATGTACATAGCAGATAGAAGTGCTGGTAATAAAAGATAGGACTCATTGCATATATTTTTCACCTGCATCTCAGAGCTTGATTTATTAATCCTTTGAAGCACTGGTGAGCCTTCTGCAGGTTTTACAATTCATGTAACAAATCACATACTATTATTAGTTGGAGTTAATTTTTCAATAATGTGTTGCAAGCAGCACAGGAACATTTTATCCTTTTACTGGCAAATTTTGTCTTTCAAGGCATATATGTTTTTCTACTTGTATTTCAATTTGATCAAGAGATGTGTTCTATCTATATTTATTCTTAAAAACATGTTAGTATCATTTGTAGGGTCAGATTCTTTGCAGTTCTATTTAATTTGTTTATAAGGTCTTTTTACTTCTGTTGCTTACAGTACTGTTAAACATTTGATTCTACACTTGAAGGATGTTAATTGCCAGCATAGTCAGTTTTCTCATTTGTGGTTTTATTCATAAAAAAGAATGGTACTAGATTATTTTTCCAGTTCTCTAAAAAATGCTTGGTTTTATTTTATTTCAATTGTTAAAAAATTCATTTTAGTTCAATTATGCTGTCCTAGTGAGCAGTATGGAGGTGGGAGGGAGGGAATTTTGGCTTACATTACACCCTGGGGGCACATAAGGTTTTCATCAGCCAAAATTTAGCTCTTAATAGCTGCAGTATTTACAGGTTCTCACCTAAATACATTTCATCCAGAACCCTTAAAATCGGATTCTCTCCCCTTTATATACACCTAGTCTGTTTTATTTAATTCTTAGCACTCTGCCTGCTTTTTTAGTTCAATATCTGAGAAGATGCAGATTTATTTTCAGAGAAAGCAGAGGTTTATTTTCAGATGGAGCAAAGGCATTACTTCACTTTTTGGATTTCTCCTTAACACACAAAAGAAAAAAACAAAATCAATGCAATCAGGTGAGCTGTAAACTGTCAGTCTTTCTCCATAAGCTTCTTAGACCACAGTGATAACAGTATTTAAATTATTATTCTGCAATATTAAACTGATATTGGTCAAATTTGGTTTAGCCAAGTGAGCTTGTAGGAAAGCAAGGTCTGTGCAGTTTCCAGCCAGGGACTGACATGAAGATGAAGATGACAGCAAGGATGCCTGTGTGGAACAGCTTGTGCTCCTGTACAATACAGTCTTGTAAATTCAGGAGGAGAAGTCAGTGAGCACAAATGTCACTTTTTTGAAGGGTGATCATAGCAGTCCTCCCCATTTTATGCTTTTTCTTTGACTGCTGGTTCAAATCTAGGACTTAAGTGTTTCATTTTCCTTCTGATGGTGTAAAGTTCTTGTTACACTTGGAGAGTATTTCCAGTAAGAACTTAGTTGACATTTTCTGTGGCAAAACTTCTATCAGAGATTTAATGAACCTTGACTTATTTAGCCAATTATTGATTGAAAGTGTTAACAATTAAAACAGAGCTTCAAACATTATTATTATTTAGCAATCTTGTTTCTTAATAGTGATTATTCTCTAAAGGGGAATAAATTTCACCTACAATTCATATTATTTACATAGCTTTTTAAATCTTTAATATATTTATCCTTGGATCCCTTCAGTAATATAGGCATGCATAGTAATGTTCTTACTTCTTCTCTTTGAATAAAGACAGACTGAATAATTGATTTAATTGCTGAAACATGCAGATAGGTATCAGACAAATTTTAGAGTCATTTACATGAGATAGACACCTAGCCCAATTAGCTGTTTTCAAAGCTTTCAGTAAAAGTTACACAGAAGCCACCTATGCATCTGTGTTCTATTTGAATCACAAAATACCATTGTGACAATCTCCCCTTCTTACAAGAAGCATCCTGTTTGTATTTCAGGGTTGACTCTTTTGAATTCTCTGTAAGAGAGAAATTGTAATTCTGGGTTTGTGCTGAGGCCTGCTTGGGACCAAAGGGAGCTGCTCCTTGCCCAAATCTGATCTGGATTTAGAAATGGTGTTCCTTGGCAAACATCACTTGAGGAACACAGGCAACAAGCATCCCCCTGAACAAGATGCAGGTGCTTCCCTCTCCTCCCTCAACTCTCTTTTTTCAAAACAATAGGGGAGGAAGTAAAGGTCATACTTTTTGTAAAAAACATCCCAAGGTAAAGGATGTGAGAGACCCAGGTTTAGCTCTCCCTGTAACCTTCACACTTGTCTGGGGAGCAAGACCCAAACCTGGCTGCCAGGGCTGCAGCTTTGCCTGGGAAAGGAGTGGAGTTTTGTCAGGCTTCAGAGGGTAAGTGATCATGAGAATAAAGGGAGAGTAAGTTCTTCCAAAGCCTTTTTGGTTTGATAGCAGCTGTGTTCCACAGTGGTATTTATCCAAGGGAAGCATTGCTATTACCCCCTTTCATCCAGCTGCAATTTTAGGTGAACCTATATGACTTTTAAAAACCAGGGGCACTTATCTTTAGCAGAACTCTAGAGATTCCCTCACATTTAAATAGTATTGATAGGTGATAGTATTGATAGAGATAGAAGAGGACCAAATTAAACACATGGTCATGCAGTGCATTTGGCTCTGCTGGCAGGACTGGGGATGTTCTCTCCTCCTGTACTCAGCACTGGTGAGCCTCCACCTTGAATTCTGTGCTGGTTTTGCCCCTCACTACAAGAAGCACATCCAGAGAAGGGAAAACAAATCTGGTGAAGGATCTGCAGCACAAGCTGGATGAGGAACAGTTGATGGAACTGGAACTGGAGGTGTTTAACCTCGAAAAAAGGAGGCTCTGGGGGAATGTAGTGCTTTCTACAAGTGCCTGAAAAGAGGGTATAAACCAGTGTCAGGACAGGAGGAAATGGCTGTAATTTGCATCATGGGAGGTTTAGATTGCATATTAGGAAACATTCCTTCACTGAAAGCACTGTGACACCCTGGAGCAGACTGAGCAAGGAGTTGGGTCACCACCCCTGGAGATATTTAAGGGGTGTGTAGACCTGGCACTTAGGGACATGGTTTAGTGGTGGGCTTGGCATTGTTAGAGTAATGGTTGGACTCAAAAGACCTTAGAGGTCTTTTTCAACCAAAAGTTTCTATGATTCTATGGTTAGCTCTAGGAAGATTCCCGCTCAGATGAGGTTATTGTTATTGCTGTCTGAGATACTCCTCTCTTCGTTTCTAAGGCAGAATCTGCATCTCATTCAGGAATCCAGAATGGCTGCAAAAATTCAGACCCCAAGTGTTTAAGATACCTGATGCTACCTCAGGCACTATGGAGCAGCCTGTGTGGCCTGTGGCTGCCACTCCAGAGGGATAAAAATGCCAGGAGGTTTTGTGTCACACACATTTGCCAGCCCATGTGGGTGTCTGGGATGCTCTGAGCAGTGCCAAAAAGCACTGTATGCCTGGGAATAGGCAACCTGAATCTCTCCCATAAACATCTCTGCAAATCTGTCTTTTCTATCTCCTTGTACAGGTTTATGTAGAAAGCCTCCACAGAGCAGAAGGTTACTCTCCTGCTTTTTTTCCAAATTCCTGTTGCTTAGCCATTGAATTATATTTTGTCCCTTGAGAGGGAGAGATGGGCTTTTCTTTCACCCTGCAAGGATCTCCAGCTGCACAAGGACTCAGACAAGTCAGCAGAAATCAAGTAACAGTGCCCCAACTCAGCTGATCAGAAGCTTGTGGTTATTTCTTGAGTGTGTTCTCAAGTGCCCCACAGCTTGAGTGAGACTCAGATATATTGAGCTGCAGATCTGCACAATTCTCCCCTCAGAAAAAAAATCCCCATACCAGTTTTTGTCTGCTTTGAAAAAACCTTTAGCAAAACTTAGGTATTTGGTTAAATTAATCAGATATTACCAATTTAAAACATGATTTGGAAAATATCTTGGAGTTAATGAAGAGTGCACAGGAAACTACAAGGAGAAAAATCTGACCTTTGATATTTCACACAATATGACAACCCCTCACAATCATTCAGATGAAAATATAAAGGGCACCAGAGCAGTATGCCAAGGAACAGAACTTTTAACTTATGAATATTACACACCCAAGAGACTTCCAGCTTTCCTTAAAAAATTGCATTTTTTAACCTCCCAAGGTTTTTTTGGATGTGTCTTTGCCCTTCTTCAAGGTACTATAACAGTGTGCACATGATGGACTACATGATCTTCAGTCCATTCAGGATTAGGAATCTACAACTGATTTTTTTTCTTTTTCTTTGTTTTCAGTATGATTTTGTCTAAAGGTCTTGTGATGGCTGTGATTAATCTCTGTCAAAAAATCTTCTGAAGAGATTTGTCATGTAAGGCTGGAGAGAAGCATTGATGAGCATGCAGCCCAATCTACGAAAAATTATTCTTTGCACAGTTTGCAATACTGTTTAAATGAAGAGTTATTTTTCTGCTGCTACAACCACATATTTTTCTTTGTAGACTTTTTTTGTTCTGAAAATAGTCTGTGGCCTGTGTTTTCCCACGCCTTTTTGCAACAAGTTTGGGAGCAAGCTCTCCAAGTTACTCCAGTGAGAAGTATCTTGGAGATGCCCTTTGCACGTGTTCCTGAGCAAGAGTGGATTTTTTACACTGCAGTCTAAAGTCTATAGGAGGCTTTGGCTCTTCGGTTTCACCCTTAAGGAGTGTTTTTTCTAGGAATGTTTTTAAAAATCTCACCTTCTTTGTCCATATAGAAACCATGCTGATCTGTGCTTAGTGAAGTCTCACTTGCCCTCTTCTCCCAGTGAGAGATTCCCTCTTGAATCTATACAAAGTAATTTCTGTGCACTATTTATCATAACTTATTTTCTTAGAAGAAAAAAGCCAAATGTTCTACAGAGCCTGCCTTCTTTTTCTTCCTAAATAGTAAAATTGGTATATGCTCTCCACTTAGTTTCTTAGACTTTTGAATTTGCTGGAGAAGTTTATTGTAGCTTTTCATTTCAGTCAAGAGATATTTTATACTTGCATGTTGGGAATCTTTTTCCAAGATGGTTATAAACATTTGAAGGCTACACTATCCAATATCAAAAATTTTGAGGGACTCAGTGACTCAGTCTTTTAGACCTTTATGATTTATTTGATGAAAGACAGTCTAGGTTCAGAATATGCATCATGTGTATAATTTCTCTGTATCTGAGCAAAGATTTTCCAGGCTCCCTTGGGAGCTGGCCTCTTAGCTTGCTTTAGTCCTTCTTGCTTTGAGAGCTGGGCAGCTGGGGAAGATCTGTCATGGAAATTTTGTAGCACTGAAAATTTTGGATTTAGTACAGAATCCAAAAGCATTTTTCTCTCACATGGGACTGCTTAGGTCTGGGATTTACAGCTGAACTTTGGTCCTAATGTCTCATCTGCCCTGTGGGTGGGAATTTCAGAGTTTGCAGCTCTTGGGCAGGACTCATACACTTCCTGCAGCTCTTTTCCTGTATTGTCCCTTTTCACCAGCCTGAGGCACCTTCAGAATCCACAAGGCTTGGTGGCAAATTTGAGTTCATCAGTAAGTCCTTGACACTGATTGCAAGGAGCATATTTCACTTCAGAAAGAGAGCTGTCTCTGAAAAGAACCATGGTTAGACTTCAAATCTGGGATCACAATTTCTTATATGTCGACTTTTTGTCAACATTTTCCATTATTTTCTCTTCCTTCCCTCAGTTGAGGCCACCACTCAATAGCAATTATTTAATTTATTCAATACCTGATTTTGTCATCTGTTTTGAATGCTTACCTCTGGCTTTTCTCACCCCATGAAAATAGAGATCCTCAAATTCATCAGCTGGAATTCTTTTGTTTGCAGTCATGTCTAGCCTTGTCAGTTATCCTGAGAAGCCAGTATTATACTATTCTTGTACTGTGTTAAGGAAGGTGTATTTGCAGACAAAAATCTTGGAAAACTAACCAGGCTGCTAGTTGAAAAATACTGGCTTTGTCAGGATTATGGTGTGGATCTCATCACTGTGCAGCTGCTGTGTAGCCTGTGAAAATTGACAACTGATTTTTGATAGGATATACAGTGGTTATGTAACTTCAAGAGCAGGTGGAATTCCAGCAAAAACCTAATCTTTGATGATGTGAGAGCACACAATAGAGGTCCAGATGGGGGAAAGGATGCTTGAAGTAGCATTTTTTCCAAGTTTGGTAGCTGTTATGGCTGCCCATTCTCCATGCAAATCAAAACAATGAATAGTGCAAGCCTCTCCTGCACAGCTCCATTCTCAGGAGACTTGCTTTGATTTACTGCCTGCATTTGATCTGCATCTCCTGTGTTTATGCCACTAACAGCAAAGCTCATGCTCATGGTGATGTGATATGAGAATTTAAGGCTGAGTTTTTTTGAGAAGCAATTGTGATGGTGGGGAAGGGGGGCACATGCAGCTCTGTGAGTGTGCATCACTGCCTCAGTGATGGTCACTTGACTCATTGCAGCAGTAGTTTGTTTCTTGGTGGAGAAGGTGTTGGGGTTTTTTTTTGGAACAATATCCTCTTCCTAGAAAAGGCTTTGTTTTGATAACTATTACTATTGCTCTCCTATTAAAACAAACACCCAACTTTTTAATTTCCTGTGGGTGCTCTCCTATCAGGGAAGATGAGCATGGGATTTCTCCTCTTGATTCTGCAACTTCTGTCTTTTTTAGAACAGTTGGACCCAGGACTGAGAGGAGGAAAAGCAGAAGAATGTAACCATAGTTTTCTTGTTTCATAGGTCTGGGCTGAGAGTAGTTACTTGTGGTTCCTCACTCTGCTGTTAACTTGAAGAGAGTTGACAACCAGATAAAACATGGAACAGAATCTAGCTGAAAATATTCACAGTGAGAAAAATGAGAAAAAGAATATCATGTTATCTATTCTTCTGTTTGCTGAAGTTCCTTTAATGCATTTTATTGCAACTACACTGGCATTATTAGGACAAATAAATATTGTTTATTTTGAAAAGTGCTTCTGGTTTTCTGGTTTTATTTATTTTTTCTCCATCCCTCCTGCCATGTTAACAAATTAGCTACCCTGCTGGGAATGGATGAAAATAGCTCAATCTATCCATGTGAAAAGCATATAAATGCTAAGAGGAAAGAGTAAGATTTTTATACACAAGCCTAGAAGAACACAGTGAGATCTGCCTCTAGGAATGTTTTTCACATAGGATAGGAAGTCAAGCTCTTCTTCACAATGTATTTTTCTTTGTAACATCATCACTAATTTTCTTTATATTTAGCAGCCTGTCTTGTTTGATCAATTGAATAGTACAAGCTCTCAGTTCCCTTTTTTGTGACATCCTACATTCAAGCTACTGATCTTCAGTGTGACACCTGCATCAGTGCTTTCCAAGCTTCATCCAGAAAATATTTCTAATGAAGTTCCTAAGTCAAGTCAAGCCAGCCTTTCCAAGCTGTTGGGCTGTAATCACTATAAAATTAGGAAAGAAAACTATTTCTATCCCAAGTGCAACTATTGTATGGCAGTTATATGACAGCTGCACAATGGGAGAAATATTTCTTTATGAAGACATTTATAAATCTTTTAGGTGCCATTGATGATAATTTAGGCAAAGTTTAAGATAGAGGAAATAAAATTTAGGCTAGAAATTTACACATGATTTCTGGAATCCCTTTTCTCTTTGCTGTCTTTCAGTAAATACAGGAATAATAAAACTGACTATGAGAAATTCAAAATTAAATCTGTCCATAATGTGTATTTACTGAAAAATTTAAAAACTAACCTGTCTTTATGCAGAGGTTTTGTTCATCCCTTAGACTAACAGTGTTTCTATTTCTTAGAGTTCATTTAGAAAGGCTTAGCTTCAATAGGGAAGCAGTAGAGAGAAATCCACAATTTTTTTTCCTCAGGTGATTTTAATCTCTTGTTTCTATTAGTTTCCAAAAATTGGAAAACACAACTTATAGATGTTTAGTAACCATATCAAAACAAGAATGCCTGAGGAAGAAACCTGGAACAGCTAAAGTAAAATCCATAATATTGGGAAGAGCCAAGCCCCTTGTCAGGTGAATGAAGCTTTTCTTCTGGGTTGTTTTGTTATCTGTGATGGCTGAAGCAACTCCATCCATGGGAGGTTAGGAGTGCTTGGAAACACCACTGCTTCTTCAGGGTGTTTTTTAAATCTGAGGAGATTTTCCCTGTCCTGCTGCTGGTGTGAAATCCCACAGGGTACTTTTTGGTGATGTGAATTTTGTACCTGGTGAGATATTTGTTTCTGCTAAGTCTAGGCATTGGAAGGGTCTGTGCTATGCATGTGCCCTCAGTGGTGGGAGCAGCACTCCCTGGTGACTGAATTGAATAAAACTGCTGTTTCACAGACATTTATTTGAGATGAGCTAATGCCCTGTAAGGACATAAAAGCCATAAGAGGCTGTTCTATGGTAACTTGTTTGAGCAGCATGCTGTGACTGCCTGAATGGGGGTGGTTCTTCAGCAATATTTGTCCATGGCACTCTTCTAACATGTTTTTGCATTTCAATTCCCCTGTGAAAAGCTGGATATTGCATAGAGATATTACCATTATTATGGTAAAAGTAGTTTGTTTCTACAATGGATACACACCAAGAATGGGTGAAATATTTCCATTGTTCTTTTTACAACCCATAAGAAAGCTCTATCTTACAGAGTTATCATTCAGAGCAAGTGCTATAGCATCACAGCTGATATTTCAGTGCCTTACACCTAAAGACAGGCATAGACAGAACTTTTTTTTTTTTTTTTGCACACTCTAGTGGCTTGTTAATGCATCTCTCTGACAGACTGAAAACATTCCTCTGAGGCTCCAGCTAAGCTGGAAAAATAAATGTCTCCTGTAGAGTGTATGAATGTATTTAAAGAGGGAAGAAAGATGAATTTTCTTGTGGAGTTTAATCTATGTGTCCTTATCTCTTAAATCACTTTTTGGTGTAAGTTTAGTCAGCCAGAAACAGGCTGTAAATACACAGTATATATTTATATCTGGTAGGAAAAAAACAAGGTACTTTTTTCTTCTTAGCAAGGAGGAGTATTTAATCTAGTTGTATTGCAGACTTGTACACTTCAGAAATTCCCAGTTCTTTGGGACTAAACACACACACACACACAACCTATATGTTTGTAGTGTTGTATAGAGGTAGGCTAACATGCAGCTGTAAACAGTTGTCAAGTCAGTGGATTAATTAGTTTTTAAATAAATGAGACCAAGGATTTTTTAAGAGGGGAGTTTCTGAAACATTCAAGTGTAGCATGCCATCCTTAATTTCATGTAACCTCACATACAAAGGGCTATAATAGAGATATCAGTGTGTTATAGTAGCTTGCTATACCAGTGTTATCATGAGACAGAAAAATTCTGTTTAGAAATATCTGGATGCTTCAGTCATTGTAAACTTCTGAGGTCTTGCTTTTGCAGGAAATTTGTTAATACATTTACTTCAAATTAGCAAGTTAGTCTTTTGTGTGTGTTTTGTGTGTAAAAACATCACACTACAACTTCCTAGTCAGAGGTGTAATGATTTTACCTGACCCAGATTCCTTCCCAAATTAGTAATCATGACACTAATGACTGTTGTGGTTTGTGTATTTGGTTATGTACCCATCTGTTTTATTACAAAGGGACAAGTCCAAACAGAACTCTTCTAGTATTATCTTGTCACTCTGCTTTGTTGTTTTCCTTTTCTTCTGATTTTTTTTCTAAATTACACTGGATAATTGGCATTCCTGCCTTTTCATTGTTTGGTGAGAGGTTTAGAGAAAATAAAAAATAAAGTATTTGTATTGAATTTTAAATCCCATTTGTTATGTTACCTGTAGTTAAACATAGGCATGGGGATGAATCACTTGGCATTTCTCCTGTAAGTTCCCATGTAGATGCTGCTCCAAAATTCAAGAGTTTTGACTACTGGCTGTAAAAAATTGCTCATCCCACCCCAACCTTATCATTGCTAGGATTTAACTCTGCTTCTCAGAAGGGAATTTTTTCATTTTGTTTTTACTTTAATAAATATCTTTGACCATCGACTTGCTGATACCCAACTACACATGGATGAACAATTTCTTTTGAAAAATAGATAAGAATAGCAAAATATTGCTGTTGGCTTGTGTTCTCTTTAGGGTGATCCAAGGAACCACTAGAACATTTTTAGAGGTGCCAAAGAAAAATGTTGAAGATTTTAATAATTAATTTCCAGCTATTGGCATCTGAGTTAAAATTCTTATTTTCTGTAAGTTAAAATAATAACAGCATAATGAACTTTTTCATAAAATATTACAATGAATAAGATTATAATAAAGACTATAATTAAGACTATAATGAATTTTTAAAAGTATGCAAACTGCTTTCCTTGCTAAGGCATCCTATGATTCTATGAACTTTGAGATTCCACTGTACATGTTCTGTGTTGCCTTAAGTTGTACAATTCAACTGGTACTTCAGATAGACTTAATTTAAATGTTTTCTGCACTTAAAACATTTCATTATGTAGTTTTTGGTTTAATATGTTGCATCATGATATAATTTTATTGTTATCCTCTCTTCCTCTTTAAAAGAAAATAGTTATGTTTATGCTTTGGTGCATTTGATCCAAAACAGGCATTTGCTACTCAGGGTTTGGGTGGAAAAACTAAGACATTGACTTAAGTCTCTAAAAAGTGAGACTTCTTGGCATTCCTGTTTATAGGGATAATTTATGAACTTCATTGGTTCTGTTGAAATTTAGAGAGTTTTTGGTGAAAGATGTATTTTTAAGTAGCAGAAGGAAAGTTTCGTGTTCTGAATTACTTGCTGAACGAGGTAATTTATTTGCTGTGATGAAACAAACATAAATTAATGAATAAATATCTTGATTTGCAAGCCCTTCTTCTTCTTCTAAGGTGACTTGTTTTCTCTGCTGGGTCATCCTAAAACCTGTGAGTAATCTGATATATTATAAGATGAGTACCAAAGTTACCCCAAATTGTTCTTAAAATTCATGTGGACGTCGCTGAGATTTTTAGTACTGGGTAGTAATAACTTGCCTTTTGGGGAGATTGTGTCTCCCAAAACACAGCTTTTCATCACTTTCTTAAAAGTGGGAATTAAGCCCCCTGTCAGGTATGAGTACACAAGTAAAAGAGCTAGTGACACACATCACACTTCCCAAGGACACAGCAGATATCTTTGCTGGAGACAAGGTTAGATGCCTTGTTTATTTTGCCTGAAGATAGCTCTTGAGTAAAGGAATCATGACCCTCTTGATCATTGTCTATGAAGCACTTGTGAACACTCAAACTCTTAGCCACAATGTTCATGCCCATCCTCAGTATAAATTCAGATAAACAGTGCTGAAGCATCGTATTACTCACTGCTTTTATTTTAAAATTCAGTTCTGAGGAAACCATAATTTCCCATCCCAAATACCATTTTATTTTTCTTCTAGAGTTCATCTTCAACTGCCTCTGAGAAGTGAATTGATTTCATATTAATATGAAGCAATTGGAGCAGTTTTGTTCAAGTGTGTCCTGTCATCAACCTCCACAGTACCCTTCCTAGTCTGCTGGACTCTGATCCCTTGGACTGCAGCCAACAGCATGTTGTGACTCTGTCAGAAGGAGCAGAGATAGCATGTAAGCATGCAGGACTCTTGTGCTTTCCTGCTCCAGCAGATATGCAGTCTGACTCCAAGCTGAGGCTTAAAACAGCTGGTTTGTGATCAAAGCCAAGCTTGCAGGATTTGTTTGTGAACTGGAATAAACTGCATGTTAAAGAAACCCAAGATGTACCTTCTGAAAGCTGGTCTGATCTCTTAAGGTCACTTTACCTGAACTGTTATATTGAGGTACCAAAGAAAAGATTTATAAACTTCTGAAAGCCAAATTCATCAAATGAGAGCTGGGATACTCCATGCAGACTTTGTTCTTGCAAGAAAGAATTTGCTTCCTGCTGATTCAGTATCTTAGATTTAGTTACCCTTAGTTACCCAAAAAATTATTCTTTGGACCTTCTGAAGGCCTGTCTGGGACCTTCCTGCCAATTAAACACATTGTTCATTTCTCTGCATGAGCTGCAGCTTCCAGATCTGTACTGTACCTCTGGATTGTTGTCTCACCAGCATACACAGGGGAAGGAAGGCTTCTCCTCCTTTTACTAACAGTCTCATCTGGTTTTCATAATGGATTTTAACAGTGTTGTGCACAAAATAGTAGTACCAAAATCAAAACTTCATCACATGGAAAATGAAAACAGTGTATCCCAAAGTGTTCAATCACATAATTCAGCCCATACAATGGATTGAGTGAATCTTGGCTGTGATTGACATTTTGCAGACACTTGACCTAAGATAATGCTTATCATGAACTAAGTCTTGAGCATCTTTTTCATCTGCTAGAGAGAAAAGTCCTATTCTTTCATCTTCTCTCACTTATCTTTGCAATATGTGCAGAACAATTCTTTCCTGTTTCAAACCTGAGGTGATGGTAAGTGGTGAGATATCACCTCAAGGCTTTATTTTCCCCCAGCAGTGTAGGTTAATTCTCAAGCAGCCCACATTTTGTATAACTTTTAAAAATGTCTTTGCCTTTATATAGCAAAGTGAGATGACTCAAGAACAAACTCATCGTGAGCTTGAAGTCAAAGTGGGATGGAACAAACCAACACCAGGATGCAAACAATAGTATTTCCTGTAATATGGAAATAACAAAGCAATATTAAATAATCCTATCTTAACCATTAAAAGAAGCATAAATAAAAAGAACAAATATGGCTTCAATATTCATAAGCAATCATTGTAAACAGGACTTCTTTTTGTTGTTGTTGTTTTGTTTTGAGGTTTTTTTTGTTTGTTTGTTTTTAATAATCAGGCACATGCCCAGTGAGAATCTTCTGTCTGAACATCTGTCTAATAACTCTTACACTTTAGGAAGTTGCTGATTTTTTGACTACTTTTCCATTTGAACTTCATTTGAAGTAGAAATAAGGAGTTGCCTGAAACAAAGCAAATTTTTGAGACTGACTTGTCAGAGGATTCTTGAACCAAGATGATACCAAGGCATTGGTAATACTCAAGATACACTAACTCAATCTATTGAATGAAAATGTAAATTATTTATAAATTATATGAGGATGAGGGAGAGATTGAAAATGCTGGTTTTTTGCCCACAGAAATGGCTTCCTATCAAACACTGATTAACATTATCTTACAGACTGATGAAAATAATGGAGGCAGAAGAAATCCACTTCGTGCAATTGCTCCAAGGATAATCCCTACGAATGTTCTGAGCTTAGAAAGACTGGTAAAAAATGTTCACTTTGGGATTCTGTTTATGACAAATGCTTGAGCAACATAAGTCATAGATGGCATGGGCTGTATAGTGATTTAAGTATTGTTACTTAAATTTTCTTATATAACTGCAGGATATCTATTACTCAAAACATCCACTGATTTTTAGTTTTCAAAACATGGTTGAAGACATGCACATTGATGAGCTAGTGCTTTTGTACACTTGAAATACAGCTGTTTCAATAACTAAAGCTACTGCCAAAAGCTGTTCCAAAATGAAGGAAACAAAACAAACTTTCTGGATTCTTCTGTTACAGCCTGAAGGGAGTATGCTTAGCACACAAGGAGCTGTAATGCTGCAATAAAACACTGGTTAGGGTCTTAAAGAGAGCAACAGTAAAATGGTCATAATACTAGCTGGGTTCTCTATATTAGTAAAATGGAATTGGGACTACAATTCCATCCTCCTTCTCCTTTTTTGTTTGCTTGAAATTTTGGTGAAGTCAGAGGCAGTGGTGGAACAAGTGGATGAAATATCATAGAGCTGTTTAATTATGGTAAGAGAAGTGTTATCTCTAACTAACTTTGCACATACCAAAACCAATAAATATTAATGGAGAGTAAAAATTCTCTTGCAACATAATGCATCTAAATGTGTTGAGCATTATCTAGGAAAGACAGTTGAATGTAACACTACACAGGCAGCATTTCTACTATAGAAATACCTGTGATTAAGAAAAAGTGAGAAATATTAGCTATGGGCTAAAAGGAAGAAAACACTCTCTGGTAGCACTCATATTTTTTAATGGGGAAGACAGGCATATTTGTATTTTAAGGCATATTTGTATTTTAATACATTGCATAAAACCAGATTTTTTTTTTTTTTAAGACTTACACATGTAAAAGAAAAGAAAAACCAACCTCCACCCTAAGCCTGAATTCTCACATTCAGACTTCCATTTATGGAACTCTAATTACAGGTAGATGAAAGGCTTGGCTGTAAATTTCAGAGGCCACTAAAAATCAAATTCCAATCCATGAGAGCTGGAAAAATTAGCTAAACTCCCCAGTCCCCAGTATATCTACTTGTGCTCATTTGCAGTGACCACATGAAGTGGTAGAAGAGAGAGTGTTTTAATAAAGAAAGAAGGCAACAGAACAATGGAAAAGTATTTATGCTAAAATACAATAATCAATTCTAAAATCAGTAACAATTGCTCCATGGTGTTAGAAGCCTTTGATGTTTTTTCTGCTTGCTTTTTTTGGGCTGGGTATTTTTGTCTTTGCAATGAGCTAAGAGCTAGGTTGGACAGTTGTTTCAACATCTTTGTGTGTGCTCACTCAAATTTGTGATTAAGAGGCATAAGGACTTGCTCTCTTCCAGTCTACTGGCACAAGGCTTCATGTAGACAGCATGCCTTCAAACACTGAGGCTTCATTTGTGTGTCCTCTGCATGGGCAACCAGCAGATTTGGAGTGCTGATTTGGAGTTCCTGCACCCTGCCACTCATGCTTTGGATTCTGATGAATCAGGATTAGAAAATCTGGAACCTGCAGGTTCACAAGTGTTTGCCCCTTCTCTTTTCAGAGCTACCTGGAGCTGGCTTCCCACCATTTCCTGCAGCTGAGCTAGTCTGTGAGCAGGACCCAGACCTTCTTGCCTTTCTTGCACAGTGTTCCTCTAAAGGGATACTGGCCCATTGTTACCATGAGGTAAAAATGTGTGGGGAAATCCTCCACAATTCATAGGTGATGTGGTTTAGGAATGGTAATCTCCAATTTAAAGCTACCACTAAAACCACCTGCTGCTTGGTCCCCCTCCTCTCTGTGGCAGCTGGAGAGGACAACTGGAGGCACAAAAGACCAAGATCATGGATTGGGATGAGAACAATTTACTGGAAACAGCAATGAGATAAGAAGGCAGTAACAGCAACAGTACTAATGGCAGATGGTACAAGAAAGGAGCAATTCATGTGGAAACTCCCTGACAATAGGCAATATTGGATGGCTCCTTCTTCCACTGTGGGGCTGGGACCAAAATCCAGAAGGGACCCCTTCTCCTGCCCCTGGTGATGACATGAGGTGGTACAAAATAACCTCTGGGTCCTGGCCATGCTGCCTCCTGCAGAAATTAACTCTGTCCTGCAGGAACCAGGACAACAGCCTTTCTTCTTGAGGACATGTAAAGTGCCCAGCTGGTGATGCCAAATAAAGGGAACATCTTGAGCACTGCTGATTGCTAAATGATGGTAATTGCAGTGTGAGCAGTGAACTGCCAGATCAGATCCAGACAGATGGCAGGTGGGAATGGTAGAGAAAATTAAAAAAAAACCAGGGACAGAATGAAATCTTTAGCTAGTACAAATGTTCTGACTGTTCCAGAGCTGACTGTTGAACTTCTTTTTTATTTTTTGGATGGCAAACACACTACATAGTGCCATTCCTTTTTTCTTGATAGTCAATTATTTTTGTCAGCAGTTTTTGCCAAGCCTGTTAAACAACTAGAAAATACTTGATGAGCCTGTTTCTGATTGGAAATTTCAGAGGTCTGCAGATGTTTCTTTGAATCTCTTGGGAATATAATTGCCCTTCTCTGATGGAATGTCCCTGCACTTGTCTGCAACTTGCATGGCATTTTTGACATCATTGATCAGTCCTGGTGCCTGTAAGCTGTGACTGCAGAAAAACACCAGATCTGCACACTGCAATATCTGAAACATCTTACTGCTGGGAGGACAGAGAGTGCACCTGTGATATGATTGTCCTGATAATTTCCTTTGCTCTGTGCAGCTGGAGGAGCATTGATAAGTGCTCTGAAATCACTAAGCCTCTGATAAACTTGCCAACACAAGAGTAGCTGAACTCTTCTATATTGCATCACACAGTGGGGATGCATGAAGCATCATTAATTAATCCCATCATAAGAAATCTTTAATGCTCTCATCTGGCACTACCTCACAGCTTACTAGCATAGTTTCCTGGAGGTAAAACGTCTTCTGCTCATATCTATGAGTAAATGATTTTTGTTGACCTTTGACTCCTGTCCCAAGAAATGGCAAAGCATTTCAGTGGTTTTCATGGTGAATTCAGCAATGGGAGAGAAAAAAAAGGTTACTTTCCCAGGTCAATGGTAAAGACAGTTTCTGAGAAAAATGGTTGTTCAGTTACAAAAGGCTGGAGCTTTTCAGCTCTTTCTGGCAGCTGATGGATGATGTACTTTTGAGTGTAACTCAATGTTCTTTTTGGATACATCCTCTTGGAGAACTAAGTGCCCTTGTTTTACAGTGTTATTCTAAACTTAGTGTCATTCACTCTGTAATTAATTTTCTGTGGTGTTGTTCCAACAGACTTGCTGGAAAATGATAGTTTTCAGGAGAGAGGCAGGCTTGCATTAAAACTGCATAGTCAATTTTTCATGTCTGTACTTCAAATTCTGGAAATAGTTACCTTAGATTATTTTAAAATTATTTAATATAAATTTTTTCCAATCTTTAAGCACATAAAATTTGTCTGTTCTTCATTATTGAATGGTGGTATTCTGGTAGCAAAGGGGCTGAAATAGCTTTAATGACACAAAACAGAATTAAACTTGGGGAATATAAGAAACTGCTGCCTGTTGCTTGGGGTTACTAGGAGGAACTGCAGGTGGCTTTCATTTAGTAAAGTGAGTCATTTGCTTTTAATCATAACTAATAAAAATTAACAGATGAATGAAGTATTTTCAGAAACATGTAATGTGAAAGTCAGATACAGTCTCAAAGTCCTCATTGCTCCTACTTTTTCTAGTTGTACTAACATTCATAGAAGTAATAACAAAATTTCCAATTTCAAATGGCAGTATTTATTTTATATCCACTTATAATGGCAGACAGTGAGATACCCTTGGCTTTCAACCCGATTTTGACAAGACTCTGAATTTTTTAAGGGAGTGAAAAAATTCCCTTTTCACATACACTGTATTTGGATAAAATAATTTACTCTGGAATAAAGAATGTTGTTTTGTATATCAGAAGTTGATGCATGTCTTCCTGCTTGGAAGCAATGAAATTTCTTGTTATGTAAGTAGAAGATTGGTGTTATGTAAGCAAAAGATTGGACCTGGAATAGATTTCCCAATGCTTAGGCTTTGAGTCTCAGATAATGCAGAGGAGTTTAATTAGGTCAGTGCAACGATGGTTTGAGAAGCTTCAGGACCCAATGTTGCTTAAACTAGACCTCTTTGAGACACAGGTGGTTTTATGCAATTGTAAGAGCACTTAAACAATAAAATTTTATCTTAGAGTTCTGAGTCATGATTCACTGGTATAAGAACAAATTGTGGAGAGAGGCAATATCCCTTTATCAGCAAAACACATATGGTTAAAAAACCCCAACAAACAGACTAGCATTCAAGAACCATTAAATTAATTCTGAGGCTCCACAAATTATCTATTCTACTATATTTGTCATTCTTATAGAATTCTGGTCTTATTACCGTGCAAGTACTATAACAGTGTTTTAAATTTATGCTGTTTGAACATCCTATAGGAAACTGTGCATTAACATCATAAGTAGTGTGTTTATTGAAATATCTAGGGAATTAAACAATTAGTGAGGAATTTTTGAGCCACTAATCATTTTAATTAGGCTACAAAATTACAGATGATACTGAATGGAGAATATTAAAGGTAGACTACAACTTCAGCATCATGCACATAATCTGAATTTATGAATAGCCCTTGAAAGACTTAGACCAAATTTTAGGATTGATTAAAAAGAGGGATAGAGCTGTGGAGGATGAATGGAAAATGGGAGGAAAAGTTGTGCTGAAGAAGACAGGCTTTGTATCATGCTCTGATAAAATAGCTGTGTTGTGCTTCTTTCAGGCTTAAAATTGTGATGGACCTAGTATCTCTAGTATCCCAAATGGTCAGTCAGGAAAGTTTCCCTAAGATCACTAAAGCCTCAGTGGTGTGGTGCTGCAAGACAGATCAGTGACTGACCTGGTGACAGTGAAGTTTCCTATCACAACTCTCACCAAACTGAGTGTGTATCTGGATGATACTGAAGTTTTAGTAGTGTCAGTTCTGCCACTTTCCCACTGTTGAGGAAACTTCCCTGTCTCACCATCCATGAGCCACTCTTGCACAGCCCAAGCTGGGACTGAGACCCCTTTACAGCTGCACATCCCACACTGTCAGAGCAGGCTTCATCACTGGCTGACCCCAGGCTTCCCTGAGCAGTCTCAGACCCTTAAAATAATTAAATCTTGGAGCAATAACAACATCACAGCTCAAGCTGTGTGAGGAGGTCCCCAAACAAAAGAACCCCATGGCTTTTATACTCTAAATCTAAGCATGGGAAAGTCTGAAGTCATCAGTGCCTGCAGTATTTGACACCTTTGACATGGATTTGATGTTTAGGCTGTCAGCTCAGCATCTATAAGAAGCAAAATTTATTCAGCTGTACAAAACCAGAAAGGAAAAAAAAGTCAAGTTATTAGTGATGCTGGCTTGTTCGATACAAACTCGACTATTTGGCAGCTTCTCTTTCCTGTAGAACACCTTGCTAAACCAAGGTCTTGCAAATTAAGCTGTTAGCTAATAGACTTTGTGCATCCTGGATGTTTTCTGAGAGAAGTTTTCTTAAAAATGTGTGGAAGGCAGTTTTCAGAGTCCTGTTGCTGATCTAATGCATTTTTCTTTTGAAATATGAAAATTAGAAATAATTTCTTCCAGGTTTCTCATCAAAGAGAGCACTGTTTATGAGCAGGTTGTCCTTTTGACTGCAGCTGAAGGATGTTTTAATGTATTATGTGGGAAAATATTTAAGTTCAATCAACTTGAAAACCTTAATGCAACTTATTGTTTATACTTCCTTTTTCTTTTTAAATTTTGCTTTATTTTCTTGGTACTTCATATTTTCCACTTACTCATGAGGTGTCTCAGGGCTGTCCTAAAATATTGGTGCTGCTGCAAACATTTTATTACATTCTACTTCTATTAATGAATAGTAATTGTAGGTGATCTGTTAAAAGTTATAGGACTAGGCTTCTGCTGAAAATATTTTTTCTGCTTTTATGATTTTTAACATTTGTACATCAAATGCCTCGTGGTGTATGTAGTAATGACTTTAAAAATGTTACATGTGTGAGAAACTGTATATGTATCTGTATCTGTTCTTAGAATATTTCTCATTTCTGTGACACAGAAAAATATTTATTTAATTTGAAAAGAATCTGTTATGCTAGTGTAGAAGTACCCAGAAGAACATCCTGGTCCTTTCTATATACAGATGAATAAAAGTGAAGTGCCAATTTTTTAGGGCTTTATTAATTTTTTTCCTTTTTTTCTCTTCTGAAGTGAAATGAAGGACAATATTTTCTGCTGTGAAAAGCTGTTTAAGGTCACTAATTGCTTGAATAATGTATGTAAATTTTATGCTATGTGTCATTACACATATGCTGAATTTAGAATTGCAGACAAGAGTGTAAAAAGATGGTGTAGAGACATGTCATCTCTAGGGTAATACCAGATTACATGCAATTTTTAATAATCTTAAGTGGGACCATATATTTTGAATCCAGGATCTGAAATTAGCTGTGGCATTATGAAGTTTATAAAGTTTATAAGACTTTGGGAACAGATAACAAGTGTTCCAAGCCTGAATAGAGAGAATGGACTATGATCAACAGGAGCAGAAAGAACACTTCTAGTTAGAGTTTAAAGGTGATAAGTAAGCCTTGAAACTACTCAAAACTTGGCTCTCTAAATAGGAATTTTACACTGAAATGACATGGCTGAAAAGTGTTTATTCTGAGAAAAAAATGTGATGTGTCTTTGAACCATGTCATGTTTTATTACATAGGTTTTTTTTTTTCAGAAGCTCTTCATTTGCATCACAAGGCAGGACTATCATGGAGATGCAGCATTTGTGAATTTTATTTACACTGTGACAAAATAGTGACAAATCACTGCAGCAGAACACAGATAAATGGTTAAAGGAGGGCAGATAAGAGAAATGTGCCTGCAAAACTCTGCCTGTGGGTTTTTGCTTGACCTAAAGCATGTCCCTGCTTCCTCTGACACAGGGAAGTAATTTTTTTCCTGTCTTCCAAAAGATAAGCAGGACATTAGATATATATTAATTATATTTGTGTAATTTTGTAAAATCATAGTGAATTATACACCTTGAGAAAAAGCAAGGCATATTTCCTTTATTTTCTTGTATGCTTAAATGTCTTGGAAGTTATCTGCTGTAGGAATCATGGAATTATAAAATATCCTGAGTTGGAAGGGAAGAACAGGGATCACTGATCTCCATTCCTGGGCCTCCAGAGCAAAGCCCCAAGATTCTCCCCATGTGCCTGAGGACACTGTCTGATGAAATCATCCTTCAGAAAAACTGAGGAGCCTTGGCTGTGAATACACACCTATTACTAACAGTAAAACCTCACCTGAATGCATTCTAGCATGGTATTCTTTTCTCAGGACTACTTTATTGTGGTAGCTTACACTCATCCTTGGCTAACCAATACATGCAAATCCATCTCTACTTCAGTTATTTCCTATTGAGAATGTTACTGTTTGTAAGTCCCCTTTATATTAATCTCTTAATAAAAACATTTACATTTAATAAAATTGAATATTCAGCATGCTTTGCTCCTCTTCTCAGAGTCCTTTAATTCTTAAACTGCTCTTATCTTTTCTGTGTTATCAGTGATTTCTCACTTGCATGTAATTAGTACTTGCCCATTATTTTGTCAGAGCTGTTAGGGAAAATGGTAGTTAACATCAATCTCAAACCAAGCTATTGAATTATTCAGCTGATGTGATTTTCTCCAGTTTGATACTTTTCCTTCTAGTGTATTATTTACTTATAGAAAGTTTATAATTTATTTGTGTAGAATCCCTTTTGTGGTTCTGGTGTTTTTTATTTGTACTAATAAGACCCCATGATGTGGAGAAGCAATGACTTCACCATAGGTGACTTGTTTCACTTCCCTAGGAAGCAAATTCTCCTATACTATACTCATATTCTCCCAGAATTTTAACCTGAGAAAAGCCTATCAAACCAGCACTTCCATTTTACTTCACCAAACTTTGACTTTTAAACCTTGCAGAGAGACAAACTTGTGGGTTTATCTAGGCACATAGAAAGCTCAAGGGCTTTACAGAATACTTTAATAAAAGTAGATGCATTTCTAAATATTAATGCAGCTTAAGAATTTGATTTTCATCTTTGCATCATTCCCACTGATCAAACTTAAAATTTCTAAAATTGTTACCACTTCTGTAAAAATAGCAGTTTTTAAATGTCCCAAATACTGTAAAAATATTTGGAAAAAAGGTCTGAAATTTAAACAGCTTGCAAAAGTTGAGCTGCATTTAGATTTTCACTACACTCTTTCCTTTTAAAAAAAGAATGCCATGATGTTCAGGATAAACAAGCAAAGATAGTACATTTAAAAGGAAAACAACTTTTTCTCCTTAAGAAAATGAGAAAAACTCAGAAAACTCCAGAAAACTTGCTCAGTACTATTCTGTCTCAGGGTGTTTACCTGTTTGTATTCTCTTGCTGCTTGTAGGTCACCTTTTGTAGGCTGATTTGAGTTGCATTTCTTTGTTGATCATTCTTTGGTATTTTCTTCCCTGTGATGAAATATGAACCAAGAGAAATTCACAGGATGTTTTACCAATGAAGCTTCTCCTGAAACAGCAGTTTTAAATATCATAATGTAATGTATCTATAGTTAGCCTTACCAACCTATGGTGCTCATTAATTAGTGCAGTAACATGATAACATTCTAATTCTGTATTATATTTATGTCTGGATTTTCAACTTTGACATCCTGAGAGGGGGTGACAGGATTTTAGTGCCAGATTTATGAGAAAAATCGGCAAAAGAATACCTTCTTTTAATATCTTTACCCTTCCCTGAATAAGGGTAAGTATGAGGACTGCATTTATCTACTGTGTAGATTGTCCATCATATTTTATTTTAACTTATTTACGAATTTCTGTTCTGTAATTAATTGTTTCTGTTGTAGATAATCCTTTCTCAGCAGCTTCTGTTCACTTTGGAACAAGACAGCATGTATGCCACCTACTCATTGACCCAGTGAGATATCAAGAGAACATTATTATTCCTGTCATATCTATACATGATTTTCCATCAACCTTGCTTGACTTACTAATTACTACCAAGAATAAAAAACACCATTTGAAAAGGAAGACCTGGTTTAACACAGAGACTTTATGAAGACAGGGATAGTTTTCAGATTCTGTTTTTGTCTTTTAGGAATGAATTTGTGCTTTTAGGCTGAAGTTAAAAATAAGGTGCTCTTGTCAGTAGAAGTACTGGGGTTTGGATGTCATTGAATCTTAGAGTGATGGATACTAAAAATCTGGAAAATGTTTTCCATGGGTGGAAATGCTACTCCTTACCTGGCATCTAAAATATTTCTACAAAATATACCTTTATGCATAGGTAGTATGCAGGCTACCTATGGAGCATTCAGAAGTATCTATAACCCATTTTTCCCTTTCCCTCTGGCAAATTGTACATAAAAAGTCTGGCCTACTGCACAAATAAAATTTTCCATAACTGTGATTGCTCTGACTAGTCAGAGCATTAAATTGCATGGATGTTTGCAGCTGAGTTGGGTTACAAGAACAAACCACACTCTGTTTTTATTTACAACAAATCAAATAATATAACAGCTTTCTTGTATCATTTTCTTATGTGCTTATTTAACCAGCACAAGGAAAATTTTTGTATCTTGGTGTGTCTAAAATTTATCCCCAGCTCCGAATATCATGGGTTGTCTTCTCTTTTCCTTCCTAATTTTTCTTTATCCAGCAGACAGAATATTTCACACTACATAGCTAACAGCAGTTCAGTTTTGAAGCTCTAAGGTCACTATTGAACCTGCAGTAGAACTTTAACATTGTAGGAAATGTTTCTACTCCTCAAGTATTGTGAAGGTGCCATTTTTGTCTCTTTACTTGAGTTGCAGGACCATGTTCAGTTTGCTGTGTTGCTGCAGGCAGATGGACAATTACTGATTTCTGCTGTCAGGAGAATGATGGGTGATCTCTGCTGCCCCTGGGCTAACAGACCTGCCTTCCCATGCAGTCAGCAGAGACAAAGCAGAGCCAGCTTCTCTCTTCCTGCAATGTTGGCTCTTCAAAACAGTCTGTCTTGTGATGACCCCCAGCTCACTGCCTTTTTTTTATACACTGGAGAAAAAATCCACCACAAAGACTTACTATGACTTTAATAATATGGTCCTGCACAGGCAATTTTTCCTGTTAAAGATTAAGAAAATGATGTAGTCTAACACTATTTGCAAAATGGTTGAATCTTAGAGTTTTGTATAGTCATTTTACTTCTGCTTTTTAATAAACTTAAAAGGAAAAAAGTCTTTTGTGAAACTTCTGGTCAAACCCTATTCTGACTGGGTGATCTCTCTTCCCTCACTTTGAGCTATATTATTTGTGAGAGTATAACTGAATGATTTGAATTATTAGCACTGGTAAAGATAGTTTCATTGGGTGTAAATTTACCATTAATTCTGGTTACCATTTATACTATTGACCTGTGGGAAAGCTGAACAGCTTTTTAGAGGAGGACTTGTGTGCTGTGGTGAGCTCTTGAGCTGATTGTGAGCCAATACTGTGCCCTTAGAGCAAAGATGGCCATACATGTTATCATTGATATTATCTTTCTCAGGGAGAAGAATTTTTGGAGAACAGTGTAGGTAGATGAAGAAGGTGTCTTAATCTGTAGATCCTGTAATCCTTTTAGTCTAAATTAAGCACTACATAGCAAATAAGTATTTTTTGCATCTGACTTTCAGCAGTACTGATAAAGTTACAGATCATGCAAGAAATAAACATCAATTTTCAGTTGATTCAAATATATGGTAGAAGTGTCTTATTATCTCTGCCTTTACACAAGCCTATAGCATTTTTCTCCAAGGAGTTTTGACTTAGAACAGTTTAATCTAGCTTTCCTGGCACTTTTTCTGTAAGTACAAAAGGAAGCAGGGTTGCCTTTTGCATTTAGGTCTGGAACCATTTTGGTTTGTGTTTTTACAACACCTGGCTCTAAAATATTTGCTGTCATAAAAATCATGGTAAGTGTCAGATGACATGCTATCCTGGATCTTGACTGTCACCTATTTTTTAAAAAATTTTGATTTTTAAAATACTGGTCTAAAACTTTCTGACAAGTCTATCTGTAATATAATTTAGATTCCTTAATTGTTCAGGCTTTAGTAAAATGTATTTGGAACCATTGTTTTTTATAATTGTCATATTTTGTGACACCTTATAGCAAGTTAAAAATGCCAAGGTCAGTTTTTCAGTTTATCATATCTGGTTTCTTGTTTAGGAGCTGTATAACTCCTTCTGGCAATTTCCCTGTACATTTGAACTTTTGCACATGCAGCATGCAACACTTTGGAAATTGAGGTGCAGCAGCCTGAAAGCCATGGTGAATAAAGATGTCTTAGAATGCTTTCTTTGCATTATCTTCCATTCAATAACACATCAAATGATCCTTTTGACAAGAATTTTATGAGACTGAAATGAAAAATGACTATGGTCTGTGATTAACCTGAGGGTCAACTTAAATGAAAATTACTTTTTGCTTAGGTATTTGGAACATGAAAACATCATAAATTTGTTTTTGAGAGTCCTTACAAAATGAGATATTCATAATAGACAAATGAGCCTTACTCAACATGCTTCCTCTGCTGCTTTTCAAGTTCCTAAAATGGAAAGAAACCTAATGGATGCATTAAAATTAGCTGCTACAACTTTGTTTTGAATACAATATAGATAAGCAGTTTCATTATGCATTTTCTTGAGGATATTGGCAAAATGTAATTATGAAAGGAAATATATTTCATACATGCTTTTTACCAAAACCTAAGGTAAATGGACAAGGTTTAGAGTTTAGTGTAGCTTAAATAGTGGCCAAACAAAATTTTGTTAAAGAAATCAAACCTTAAAGTACCTATCTTCATCAGAGAGTAAATTAGGAAGGAAAACATGCCCAGGTCTTCTTGAACACTAACAGGCTTTTTATCTTCCTCTGAGATTAAAACACAAAAATAAGACTACTTGATGCTATGCTAATCATTCTGATTTTATAGTGTGAAACTATAAAGTGGAAACTATAACATTAGTTTAGAGGAATGCAGTGTCTTTCTAGTTTAGTGTGTGGTATGTAAGGGTAAGATCTTAGCAAGGAAGTCCTACTATTATGCAGTTAAGAAAAGTTTTATATAACTGTTGATTAGGTCATTATTTAGGAACAAAATAATGAGCTGTCTCAGGTGAGTTGTGAGAGGAGCACTAAGTGAACAAATTAAAGTATGGAACATCATTAAGAGTTGTAGGAATATATGAGCAAAGCCATTAAAGTTTTTCTGAGAAAAGAATTGTTTCTGTGAAACTTCAGGGATGCTGTCTAAATCTTGCATTACAAATGCACAAAACCCTGGGGTTTGTTTATTTATCTGATTTAAGTGCTGGTCAGAAGACTAGTGGTGTAGGATGACAGAGGAGAAAGTGTAGGAGGATGAAAGGGACGTGTTAAGGTCATAAAAATGTAGAGGGCATTATGGAGGCAATGGGGTAACTGTTTGTAAACAATATCTTCAAGTGCATATGGCAGGTTGGAATTTGGTAGTAAGGTTGCAATTGGGTGATGCTGATGATGTCTGCAACATAAA
Source organism: Oenanthe melanoleuca (assembly GCF_029582105.1). Lineage (NCBI taxonomy): Eukaryota > Metazoa > Chordata > Aves > Passeriformes > Muscicapidae > Oenanthe > Oenanthe melanoleuca. The sequence continues at coordinate 92,816,435 of NC_079335.1, forward strand.
AATAGGAATGTGGTCGACTCAGAAAGTCCTTCTCTATTGGAATTGCTGTAAATTCTGATGATGGCTTGGCAGCTTATGCCTTGGCTTAGATTGCTAGGGAGTTAATTATTTTTAAGTGAAATTATTTTTAATGTATTTTAAAACAAGATTGATTATTTTTAATATAAGGTATTTTTAAAATTAATTTTCCTTTTTGTGATTTTACTGTTAAATTGAAAGTTTCTGAGCTTGGCACATGCTGGCACTAGTTTAATAATTATAATTACATGGTTTTGCATAATAATTGGTATCACTGTGAACCTTAAGTATTTTCAGCACTATGACTTCCTTGTAGAATTTCAGATACTTTTTTGGTTTCTCTGTTCCTGATGTAAAAGGCAGGGGTAAAACAGAATTTCATTCTAGAGAAAGATGAACAGATTAGTTCAAATCATTAAATTTTCTTTCCTAGTACTCCTTTGTCTCTTGCAGATTCAAGGTTTTAGGGTTTTTTCTTTAAATGATTGGCATTTCAGCACAGCAGCATTTCTGTGTGCAATGGAGATTCTGCATCTCTGTTCCTGTCAATCACCATCTCAGATAAGAGATGAACACAAGTCATAAACAGGTGCAAGTGCAGATGATTTTCAAATGTAATACAGAACACACAAATGTGTTGTTTATGTACAACTCTTTGAAGAAGTAATGATGGCTGAATAACAAAGAAAACTTTATACAAGGTTCAAGTGTTACTTTTTCTCTGGTCCACTCTGAAATCCCTGAACTACAGCTCTCTAAAAATAATGGGAGTTTCTATTTAAATTGTTATGGAACATATTTAGTTGTTATGCTGAGCCTTCTTAGTTGAAACAATTTTCTCTTGTTGTTCATCATTTGGAAGTGAACTGCTGCCATCAGACTTTCTCAGCTGGAAACTAAACAGTAGTGCAAACTCAATCACACCTTCAACTTTTTTCTTTGAACTAGTACACATACCCATGGGAAAAGGAGAGAATGAGAAAACTGCTCATTTTTAAAGGAGAACTGGATCTCTAAACTGCTGTTTTGTACCATACTCTTGTGGCACTGAATCACTCATCTATTAAACACAGGCAACAGTGAAATCACAGTATCACTGTTGAGCCAGTACCAGGAATAAATTTGCAGCTTCTGTAGGGGAGTAAATTTGACTCTCTTAAGGACCCTCTGTTACTAATAATGCACAGCTGCAGAGGCCACCTCCCTATGGTCCTGTTGGGTGCCCATCAAGGTATCTGAGTTGACCTCTGCCCAGTGTGGGAATTCTGGATGCTCTTACCCAACTGAGCAGCTCCACCACTCCCTCGACAGCATCCTGGGTGAGAAGATGGTTGCTCACATCATGAGCTGCCCATGCCCTTTTCCCATAGGGTGGAAAAGCTGGGTACAGTCTGACAGCAGCTTGCAGGATAGCTCTGTCAGGCTTACAGGACCTGCAGAGGAAGGGCCTTATTCCTCTGTGCTGGTCAGTGGCAGGGCTGGATGTGCTGCTGCCACAGCTCTGTGCTGGTCCTGGTGGGTGGGGACACACAGGTGTCACTGACAGACCCTGGAGTGGGTGATTTCACATCAACACCGTGAGATTGTGTTATAATGTGTTGTGTGACAGTGATTTGGGCCAATTTTATAGATTTTGACTGAGGTGTATAGGCCACCTTCACTTAACCCATAAGGAGGTCAATTATGCCTGAGAAATACCAGGTACTCTAGCAGTGCTCCTGCATTAGTGATTTGATTGCCAAAGAGCTGCTTTCTGTCATTGATTTGCCTTGCTTCTTTTCCTGAAGGCCTCTGTTATGCCTTTGACCTTGTCACTTTGTCACTTTAAGTGATTTCTCTCCTGCTGGAACTGAGATTGATGTTTTACTTCATGGCACATTCGTAGTGCCCACGTTCAGGCTGGACAGAGAGCCCTCCAGCAGTGTGCTGGAGTTGTTCTGCTGTGTGCTGGTGTGCTGCTGAGGACAGGACCAGCAATTTATACACCACTAGGGTTCTAGGGCCAGCAATTTAGCACCAGACACCAATATGTGCTGGGTGCCACCCATCTTAAATCAGCTTGGCAGCATCAGGGTTCTCATGGGCCACAAATGATGCTGAGCCAATTGTGCCCTTACAGCAAAAAAGCTAAGGGTATCCTGGGCATCTTTCTGACCCTCAGCAAGCTGAGGGGCATGATCCTTCTCCTCTCCTCAGCACTGGTGAGGCCACACATGGGGTGAGTTCTGGGCCCCCAGTACAAGAGAGACATGGAGAGTCCAGTGAAAAGTCAGAAGGGTGATGAAGGGACTGGAGCATCTCTCCTATGAGTAAAAGCTGAAAGAATTGGGACCATTCTGCCTGCAGAAGTGAATGTTTGGTGCTGGTGGGATGGATCTTTTCAGTGTGTATAATGCAGAAAGAAAAAGAAGGAGCCATGCTCTCTCTTCAGTGATTCCCAGTGACAGGATAAGAGGTGATCTACACAAACTGAAAAACAAGTGGTTCATTCCATCCAAACATAGCCCCATACAAGCTTCTAGAAAATTATCTATCATGTATCTCAGTGAATACCAGAACATCCTTGGAGTATGATGTTCAAAAGCCATCTGGACATCTTCCTGGGCCACCAGATCTAGGTGGTCCTTCTTGAGCAGAGGAGTTGGACCAGATGGTCTCCAGAGGTCCCTTTCAACCTCAGTCATTCTGTGATTTCAGTCAGCAGAGACACAGTGTGAAGGTATATCCTTTTCTCATTGCACCACACTGGTTTATAATGGAGCTGCACCCTTAGAAATCTTGAGCCTCACTGGTTTGCTGGAGTCTGCTCAGTGTTGATCCAACTGTATTGACAGAATATGGGAGGTGGATAAATGTAACAAATGTATAGACTGTATGACAGGAAAATGCTGTCACAATTTCTAGCAGAATGTGTTTAATGCCACTGGAGAATAAGAATCTAAGTCTCTGAGTCGCAGTAATAACAGGTCTCATTTTATGAGCAGGATTGTGTCTATAAGCAAATCCAGTTGTGAGGGATTAATATGATATTAAATAGAGGCAAAGTTTTATCTCTTCTGCAGAAATGAGAAGTCTGGTCTCTCTACCAAGGAGCATTTTATGAATAAAGATTTATGAAAGATTTATTTTTTTTCAGGGTGTTTCAGGTCCATGATTCATAATATAGGTTAGAATATTGTAAAGCCAAAGAGAGAGAACTTTTGGAGCACCTTGTCTTCTTTCTTGCCTGCATAGTTGTCCATTTACAGAACATTTGTGAAAGCTTCTGAAAAAGAAAAATATTGAAGAAAAATAGACAAACAGTACAAAAAATTTTAACAAAGGAAAATGTTCAATATAAATTTATCTTAAATGTTTGCCACACAAAAGTAATACCATTATGCAAATTTTATGGTAGAATAATCCCATTCCTAGATGGGACAGACTACTTTGCCTCTGGCATAGCTCACTGTGTTATGACCTCATAAAACATGACAACATTGCATATTCTTATGCAGTATCTAGAACTCTGCCTTGTATAGCAATTATCTATAAGATGTCAAGAAATGTGATGCCACTTTCAAGGCCTGAAAATTGTACTAAATTGAATAGATTTCAGGAAATTTTACAATGTTTTAAGTGTCTGGGTTGAGGTTGTAGAATGTGAAATTTATTTTTTAAAAGCAGTAAAATTGTTGCTTTTTAGGAATGTTGATTTTATAAGAGAGAAGAAAGTTGTGGGGAGGGCTCTGACAGCAGCTGTTTTTCCTCTTAGATCATGCTGCTGCTTTAGGTACAGAAGGGTTTCAAGTGAATGTGTATATCCATCCATTTTCTCATTTAGTTCCTAGTAAATTCTGGTTTTCTGCATTGGCATTTTGCATGAAATGGATGTTCTAGATCTTTGAGACTGCTCCCATGAGAACTTACATGACCATGATCAGCACATCTGGCCAGAGACTGGTAAGTGTGTTATGACAAAGCCTGACTCTGGTTTTTCTCCCACACTGTAGCAGTGAAGTGAGCATCTTCTGTGGGAATAGATGGATGGCAGCACTCTCTGCCCAAGCAGTCAGACCTTTGTTCAGTTCCTACTGGTCTGTGTGCCACAATCAGCTTAGAAACATTCTGTGAAACTAAATCATAGTCAATTTTTAATGTTCCAGTCAAACCTGAACTCTCCTGCTGGCTCCAGCAGTGTGTAGGTTTGGCTGCTGGGAGGAGCACAGAGGGCAGTGCAAAGCTGGTCAAGCCAGGAGATAAGTTGGCCCTGACAACTTAGGAGTAGTAAATTTCATGTGTCAAGCAATCAAAATGTATTAGTGATGCCCCTTGACATGAATTACTTCAAAATAATCTTTAGGAGAGGAGTAAGTATATGTACCACATTGCCTGTAAAGTATCTATTATGCCTTCTACAAGTCTTTCCAGAATCACAGCTTTGTATGTTCCTGGTCCAAACAGTATAAAAATTTGTAGAATCCCCAGCAAAGCTCTTACTGTGCAGTCTGATGCCCATTTAAGAAATTGCATTTACTATTCTGTGATAAAATGCTACCTAAGAGATGTTAGTTTTACAGATAACCTTTGCAAGGCTGTGCTAAATGACAAAGCATGATCACTGAAAGAAGTTATCAATTTGTGCCATGATTTAGATTTTGGCTATCAGAAAGCATGGCTGAACCTCCCTACATCATGAAGCCAAAATCCTAGTGATCCCAGTGATCCTGAAAGGTGTGGGTTAAGAATTTTAATTGGAGCCTCCCTGTTTTTTGTACCTGCTCAAGTTACTTGAAATTAAGAAGTAATAAATATGCTTGCTATTTTATTTTCTCATCTATGAATATTCTGAATATGTGGCATTTTTTTATATCTATGGCATCTCATTTTTTCTCATATGTGTTTGGTTTTGGGGGTTTTTTACAAGTCCTCACTTTAGATAAAACCTCAGAAACAGGTTTCCAGCTTCATCCTTTCCAGATCTCTATGACAATAAAGTTTTAAAGATAAGCATTTATTTAAAGATAAGCAATTTATGCCATAATTAAAGACTGTCTGCAGTGTCATTCTGTGAAAATGACTTGATGACAAAAAGTTTGATGAGAAATAATTACCTAATTTTTGTGGTTGCCAAGTGCTTCTGTATTTGCTACCCAAGCTATGTTGAAATTGTTTTCTGGATACTTGCAGAATATAACTGTGACTACAATTTTGCTGTTAGATAGGAGATGTGCCTCTTTGTAAGGGCAAATGAGGTGTGGAACAGCAGATTAGAATATGTGAAACTCCAGCCTGCTCTTGTCAAATGCAGAACATGTGCCCTGGAAAGCAAGAGTGATATAAGGAATCCTGAGGATGGTGCTCTGATGAAAGATTATGTTTTAGCTTGTATTTTACATTGTGCTGTGTTTTATAAAACACAGATTTCAGAAGAAATGCAGTTTTGATTTTGCATTGCTTGAAAAAATCATTCTGAGCTGAACTGGAAACAGAATTATTTCTTTTAAATTATATCCAGACTTTCATGTTCTGCTGCCAAAGGAGCTTGTCTGAAATATATGATGCGTGCTTTATTTCATGTATTGTTTTAACAAATGAATATCTTATCTAGTATATGAAAAATTAGAAAATAGAAGAATAACCTAGCTGGTATTGAGAAGTTTGGTATTTTTAGGCTGGCAATAAAATACAGGATTTGGTTTCATGAAACTGCCTCTCACTGTGCAGGTAAAAATTCAACCTGTCATCGTATTTCTGTACAAAATCATCAAACACTGGCAAGGAAAGTGAAGATACTTTTCTGATGATTGCACCAGTCAAATTTGAGGATCTTGAAAGATGTGTAACAGAGCATGTATCTATTTACTTGTACCTTGCAGCTTTGAATCTTGGTGAATACCTGTGGGATTTGGAAGTAATTGCCCTAAACATGCATCTTGTGTCTTGGGCCACTATTACAGTATTCTAAGTACAGGATATTGAAACTACACTTTAGGATTTGTGTTTTGATTTTTTCACATTTCAGCAAAGAAAAGATCTTAATGTTTAATTTATGTATGTATTTCTTTTACAGCCTGTATAACTGTCCCATAAACCAAGCAGCTGTGAACAACTAAGGAATTTATTGTTTAAGTGAATTTAAAGCAGTGTAGGATTAACATGCTTATCTCCTACATATTTTCTCTTGCTTAGAGGCTATTGTAAACTGTGAAACAGCAAGCAGCTTTCAGTTCTTTTCTTCCCATTGGGGGCTGACCAAAACATCTGTAATGATATCTGTAATGTTAATTTGTGCAGCAATTCCTTCGTTCTTGCCCGATCCAACTTCCAAAACTAATTCTACTTGTCCCATAAAAGTAAGGAATGAAAGTTTTCTTTTGTTTTGTTTCTTCCTTCCAAATACATTTTAGTATTTTTTCAGTGTCTTCCATAAGCACTGAACTTAATGGGCAGGAGTACTGTTAATCAGTGTTGCTCTTCTGGCTCTGAAAGAGAGGTCAAGACATTCTGAGTGTCATACTCATTACAAAGAGTGCTGCATTTTTAATGAATGTTGGCCCTTTAGTGGTAATCTCCCTCCGTGGCCACAGCTTTTATTATGCTTCCTCTGTAAGGCAACATTTTATTTTTAAAGAATTTGAAACAACAAGAAGTTATCTCAAGAGGATTTAACTTTGCATTAAAATGCATCCACATTAGGGAAGCCTCCTTCCTTTATTTATGGCCGTTTACACTAAAAGGGGAAACCCCAGAGGAACCTTGACAAGATCTCATCTCAGATTGAGAAATCCTGTGCAGAAGTGTGACACTTTTCAGAAAGCTTATGAGAAATAGCACATATTAAACATAAGATCCTAAGTGATACGGTGATACAGAGAGATATATTTCCTTTTTCACTGTGCTTTGAGTTAATCTGTTCTTTTAGTTCAGATGAAAATAATCAAGAATAAAGCCTGCAGAAGAAAAAAAAATACATATACAAAGCTGTCAACTGAACCCTGGGTTTCTTTGGTAGGGCAGGTATGTGAACAAATATATAACTCTTTTTTATAGGGAGTCATCAGGATGTGACACTTGTGGGTTATGATAATTTTGGATAAAGTGTACACTTAGTGATGGAGTATCTTCTCACTGGTCAGGCTGTATTTGAGAGAATGACAATTCTAATTGGAGAATACAACCTCATTTGTAGTTGAGACCTCTTGACAGTCAGCTGTGAATTGATAGTGACAGCTAGTCCAAAGTTCTTTTTATTGCCTGCTAAAATGTTCCCTTTAAGCATACAGCAGGCTACATTTCTTTGTTAACTTCTGTTCTCAGACATAAACTCACTTAGAAAAGGTTGCCAAGAAATAAAATAATGCCTAGAGTTTGTTTATACATGCTAATGTGGGTTTGAGCTGTGGATATATATGGCAAGATCAATCCTGATATTCTTCTGCATATTGAACTTCAATTAATGGCATGCTGTGGGCTTTGGGGAGTAGAGGGCAGTAATCTCAAGATAAATCACTTCTGAAAAAAGGGAAATTAATGTCTGCCATGATGCTTTGTGTTGGTTCTGGCTAAGTCTGGGGTCTTTTGTGGATGGAGGTCATTAAATCTATCAAATAAAGCAAACGAATTGTACACTGATGTCTCAGTCTGGTTCATATCAGAGTAACTATACAATAACTGTGTTCTGGCTAGAGAGTAAATTCAATGTGGAAAGTTAGTAAAATTCTGGATTGTCATATTCTTTGACAACCACATAGTCAACTTTGAAATTCCAGACCTGAGTTCTCACATGAAAAGACCTTTAGACTAAGAATTTTATCTGAGATGGCTGTTAAAATAAGGATACCTTGTGCTTTTTAAAGCATTCCCATATCTTCTTTTCTCCAGAGTAAGAAGTTCTAATGCAGTTGCATAGCTCTGATCCTTCATTTTAATCCAGAGAAGATGAAAAGGCACAGGATGGCTACAAAAGTTAGAATTTTCCCCACTCCCTGAAGAGATCGAAATCCCTTCTGGAGCTGGGCAGCCTGGAGAGGACAGCAGAAGAGGATAAGCTAAGGCATCATGTCTGGAGACTATTAATTTTCCAAGTTTTCAACTCCCAGTGGTAGGGAAGTCTCCCTTTGGCTGTAGTTTGAGATCTTTTTGATTAATTTTTCTCTTTTCAATAATGGGAAACACAGGAATCAAAATCTCTGTTCAGTTTGACTTAGAACCCATTATCCTACTTTTAATTTGGTTGTTATGTGAATCAGAGACAAAAGTGTTAAAATTTTTTTCAAACGGTCTTTGAAAACAATTTTCCAATTATTTATTTAGAAGAATACATACCACAGCTACACTATTTTTTCTGAAAGAGCTTGATTCAATTTTTCACATGACTCGTTTCTCTGATGAAAATTCTAGGCAAATTAACAGTCTTCAAATCTCTGCTTTATTGCCCATTCTTTATAAAAGCAAAATAATGATTCTTAGCATTTAATTTGATGATCACACAAGAATTTAGCTTTGAGGCATTTTTCCCTCTTAAGAAGTTATAACCAAGTTTTTTTTTGTGTGTGAAATAGTTAGCATTAGTATACCTTAACAGCAGGTACAATGAGAAAATAACTCAAACACTTCATTTCTGCTTTTCATTTGTAAATTCCCAGTGTGACTTCTAGTTCTTGGCAAACATAAAATATTTTTGCAGGAAATATCTTTCTGATGATTGAACAATGTATTCCTGAGTTTTGAAGAGGCATAAAATTACTTTTTTTGTGTGTCTGATTTTTAAACTGTTAATCCAAGCCTGATTATACAGAGCCATCTCTGCATACTGATTTATTAAAATGAGCACTAAACTAAGTTTCTTTGCTTGACAGATTGCTCTTTCTGGTTTACTAAGAAACGTGACACTTTTGTCAATATTATAGTAAGCATAAGTAAACTTTCCCATGCAAAATATAAACAGTATAATTTTAGATGGAAAAAGCAGACAGCTCATGAAGACAAAATGAGGAAATATGCACTGTAGTTGCATAATATTTTCTCACTAATAGATATACCCCAAGTTCTAGTAATATTCAGATCTGTGAGAAAGGACATTCTAGGATTTAGAGTTTCACAAAGGACATGCTGTACATCAGTGTTTATAGACCCACAGTAGAGTTTTTCAGCCCAAAGATGTCTCAGAATTGTTGTGCTGGTACAGGACACTTGGGAAGGCATCACCTGTGTTCAGCTTCTCCAGTACAGAGAATGACAAGATTTATTTATTATGTTTGTGAACACTAAATGCAGTTTTAATCAATAACTGTATTTTTGGTGTGTCTGTAAGTACACCTACAATGGTGGAAGCAACCACTGGGTGGCTGGAGATGTACCCTGTGCCTCACACCACTGCCAGGAGCTTCATCTTGGGCTTTGAAAAGCAAGTCCTGTGGAGACATGATGCCCCAGAAAGAATTGAATTGGACAATGGGATTCATTTAAAAAATGGCCTCGTGGACACCTGGGCCAGACAGCAAAGTATGGAGTGGGTGTATCAGACTCTTTATCATGCACCAGCCTCTGGGAAAACTGGACGTTACCATGGACTGTTAAAAACCATTTTGAAAACAATGGATGGTGGGATCTTCAAACATTGGATGTAGTGAACACCACTGGGTAGTTAACACTAGAACTCCACCAATGGAGCTGGCTCTGCCCAATCCAAACTTCCACATACTGCAGAAGGGAGTAAAGATCCTATGGCACATGAGGAATATGTTAGCGAAGACAGTTTGAATTAGTTCTGTTTCAAGAAAATCCCATCCATGGGATTGTTTTTGCTCAAGGACTGGTGTGCACTTGGTGTGTAATGCAGAGGGACAGGGACATGTGCAGCTCAAGGGAGAGAGAGTGAGTGGCATGTGGTTTGGAGTCTCAGTGGGAGCCCTAAATTGGGGAGTCCCAGTCCTAAACCTTGATACACACAAAATAAAGTGTGTAGCTTAGCTTTTTAAAATTTTAGATGGATGAATTTAGTACAGTGTGACCAAACACATCAGTCTCAATGTGCTGCCTGTGAAAATAATGAAAAAATGTTCTGATTGTCTCTTATGACCTGTTGCAGGGACAGTGAATGACAGTACTTTTTGTCTCGCCTGTCTGATCAGTGAATTTCCAAACAGTTTTCTGTTTTTCTTCTTGAGATTGAGCACAAGAGTAACCTTGTCAAATAGGACACTGTCTGACACTGTCTGCTTATGATTATGATGAAATGTTTGTACAAAATAAACCAAAACAGAGAAAGTGTTTTGTCATTCCTAATGGCACTGTCAGACTGGGAGGAAACTGGGAATATTTTTCCAAAATTGGAAAAGTTTCACTACTGTTCCTATGGAAACTGATGCTAGTACAGTGTGTACTCGTTCCTTGTTTCTTAAGCCTGATGTACAGCAGTTGCTCATGACAGCACTCTTATGAATAGTATCAGATGCCAGAGAAATTTGAAAGCCCATTATTTTTTATCTCACTCTTCTCAGAAGTGTGATGCAGATATGTCAAGACTACTGCTGGTAGTCTGAACTAGCACACAGGCAGTGTGGTTGCACAGTGCTGTTCAAAGAGATGTCAGTGGGCAGAAGCCACCTTTGGAGCACTGGTTCTGAGGATACCCACTGTGATAATAGCCAATTACATGCTCATTGTTTATTCAAATCAAAGTTTGGTGTTGCAGAGACAGCATGACTATTGCAGAATCACACACAACTGTGAGAACTGAGTGGACAGACCAGACAACCTCCCCAGGAAAACCTGGGATGGATGGAAGGACACAGTTTTATCAGAATAATTTGCATTATACCTTTGGGAAAAGAAGAGCACAAAATGGTGCATTCCTAGTTCTGCTGTAATAAACTCAAGTGGTACAGAACCACTGGTTATATCTGGAAGGGATGAAACATGATGTCCTGTGCTGCAATCTCTCATGTAGTTCAGATGTGTGCTGCTGAAATAGCCTGTTTACTGTAGTTGTCAGCAGGAAGGTGTCATTATTTCAGAAATGGAGACAAGCATATCCATTTCAGAAGTGAAAGGACTTTGTCAATCCTCCTGTCACCTCAGGGTTATGAGAGGTGGGACCCTTAGCACTATGAAAAAAACAAAACAGTTGCTATGTTATGACATGTAGTTGCTGCTGATGATTACACTTAGCTTGCTAGTGAGGAAATAGCTTGTTGAGTCCAGAAGTGGACCTGCCTAAAGAATAGTCTGCAGTTAATCCTTGATTTGAATAAATAATGAACATGTAATTGAGTATTATCACAGGGAGTATGTAGAGAAACATGTTGAGGTGACTTCTTCCCATTAACATCTCTTTGAAATAGCAATGTGCAACCACACTGCCTGTGTGCTAGTTCAGGCAACCAGCAGTAGTCTTGATATGTCAAGAAGAAATTATAAGCTTATGAAAGACATCTCTATGTAAGTAAATTTAGAATTTTGATTCAGATTCCTAGCAATCTGACCTCTGATCAGGTCTGATAATAAATACTGCAGCATGCAGAGAACCTCAAATTGCACAAAGATTAATAACAGGACAGGAAACCTTGCTTATACCAGCATTACACAGAAGGTGTACCCTGTTGCTCTTTCTCAATTTTGTGCTTTCTAAATCCCTTATGAGGAAGTGGCCTGGAGGCAAAACCATGTCCTGATGAGCTGCATAGCAGTGGCTGTGAGGGTTTGGTCTGCAGTGTATTCTGCTGGTCTTGGCACACACTATTTAGAAAAAGTGGTAGCACAGAGACTTCCAAAGTAGCTTTTTTACAGCTGCACAGTCAGAAAAGTTGTTGTCTTTTTTACTTCTTATTCTTCCTGCTGATGTAGGTGGGTGACCTCTAAGATAAGTCAGGTATGGGGTGTTTCTGTTTTGCCTGTTTGTTTGTGCATTTGTTCATTTTGGATGAGGTGTAAACTGTTTGGAACTTTTTATTAAGAGTGATTTCAGGAGAGTTTATGAAATGTGATCATTTTTCTAGTTGTAACACATAATTAGTGTATAAACTGCATACAGCTTTTCTAGGCTATCAATGCAAGATAAAATGTAGTCTATGACATATAAAAATGGAACAAAGAATTGCTCAATAGAACACGGCTTGTGTCTCTACATCTTGAATTCATTCAGATTGATTTGAATTCAGAGGACTTTGCACCTTCAGGTCTTTACAGTATATTTGTATACACATTCATATTCACTCCTGGAACGAGGCAACAGTGCTGTTTTCTCTTGTATTTTGTTTTGTTAAGAATTTTTTAAAGCTTACTCTTATCACATGTGGTTCTTGTTTTGTCACACAGCAGCAGGCTTATCTCTATTAACCAACTAGGACAGACAAATTACTTGGATTAGTTACAATGAATTGATCTGATGGAAACAAGCCAGAACTGAAATGGAAGAACTTTTTAACCATCTTCTACCAATACACTGGGAAGTTTTCACTGATGACCTACATGTGTAAAACCTTTCCTTCTCACCAGCCTTGCAGAGACCTCCCAAAAAACTGGTGTCACACCCACCCCAGAGATGAAGATGCTTCCAGGAGGGCCAAGCTGAGAACTTGCTCAAATCTCTGTATACTATGCATGGGATCATAGAAATATGAAACAGTCTAAGCTGCAACTGAGACTTCAGAATTTCTATTTGATATAAATCAAAGCAGAGCAATGCATTTTAAATAGTTTTTAATCTGTAGTGGTATTTTGGCATCTTCATTCTTAATTATTCTACTAATGTCAGTAATTTTATGTTTTCAGAACTAAGTTTTTGATTAGAATATTTGTTTGCATCTAATTACTGTTTAATTACAGTTTTATTATCTTTCATTGAGTGTTTTGTCTCTCTTGTATACTTGTATATTCTCTGTCTAAGGCATATCCTTGGTTATTGAAGTATATCTCAAGGCAGTAGAAGGACATTTTCACTAAATTGGGCCAGTTAGGATCTGGAAGATACAGTCTTAGTGAGCTTTTAATTAATGATCCAATTGTTGCTACCACTCTCACATTGCTGCTCCCTTCTACATGTAATTCTCTTGGGAAAGGTTTTGTGATTCTTTTGAATAATCTCTGAGGCAATGAGCAGGGGAAAGTTCACTGCTACACAGAGTGCTTTACACAGCTGGGTAGACTCAAAACTAGGATATTATAACGTGCAAAATTAAATGCAGCAATGCTAACAGCATGATCTGTACATGAGAGCTAAAAAGTTGTATTAAAATATTACAAGACACTGGGGCAAAAGTATGTAGAAGAAAAACCTTTTTCTTTGTGAAGCTCTTATCATTGCTACTAAGGTTTTGAATTTTTGAATATAATTTTGAATATAATTTACAAAATTTTTTTCTCTTCAAGAATTCCTTTACATTATTCTGTGGAATGATATCTGTTGCACTGAATTTTCTACTTATACTATAACTAACCATAAGTCTTCCAGGAATTTCAAAATTGAATATTTTTGATTGTCCCAACCATCTTTTACTGAACTGTTATAAAAAAGAAATAGAATTTTAAAAAGTGAAACACTTAAGAAAAATAAAAAATCTGTATTTTAGGTTCTGGGCAAGCTAAAGAGGCTTGAATAAATACTCAATCTTTTGTTTATTTGTTTCAAAAAATTAACTATTCAATATGAACCTGGAGAAATCTAAGTTTATTTATATAGCTTTTGGTCAAAAAATTCATGAGTGTGAGGGAACTTAGCATATTCTTTCTCGTTCAGGGTTGCTATTCAAGACATGAAAAATGCTCTAGAAAAATTGATATTCATTTGTTGATCATAATAATGATTGCCAAATTTAGCTCTTTTTCCAAAAAGCAGAAACCTTTTAATGGAAACACACAAATGAGAAAGCTGCAGGCACTTTTGTAGTTGAAGTTAGTTCCTACTGACCTGTAGGATTCTGTAATCAGTTCTGCTGCTCTTCAAATATTTTATACCTTACTTTTTTCTTTATAAATCTGAACCCTGTTAAGGTCCAAAGCATCTGCTTTATGATTCATTTGTTGATTCAGCAAAGGAATTATAATTTCATGCAAGTTCTGAAAAGCTAGTGGCTGAATAAAACATACATAGAATCTTCAGATCTGTCAAAGCCTCTCCTAAAACTTCTTGTGGAAAGCATATTGGAAATAAAATATAAAAGAAAATATTTTCCTTCAGAAGGATGGTGTCTGGGTGGGATTGGACAGCTGTGTCTGTTAAGTAATAAACCCAGATTTTTCCTATCTGACTTTTTTTTCTGAAAACTTCCTCTACTTCAGACTTGTTATACAATGTGTGCAAGGAGCTCAAAATTCTCCAGACAAATCCTCATCTCATGAACATCAGTACCACAACCAGATTATTTCAGTGGGATTCATTAATAACTTCCCTTACTTACTTACCTCCTTCATTACTTACCTTAAGCAAGAGTGTGTAAAGTACATTGATACCTGTGAGTGGTAATTTTTTGGAACATTTTAGTGTTCTAGTATCCATACTGCATGGTAGTATACATTCAGTATGGTAGGGCAGGATTGCTATTCAAAGGAACCTCAACATGGTTGAAAAATTGCTTGTGGGAAACTTCATCAAGTCCAAAAAATAGCTAAAATAAAATCCTAAACCTGTTATGGAAAAACTCTGTGCTGTGGTACAAGCTGGGGAGCATCTGGCTGGAAAGTAACTCCCAGGGGAAAAAGACACAGGGCTGTAGTGGTTGAGTTGAACATCAGCTAGTGATGTTGCCTGACAGCAGAAAAAGACAACAGTGGATATGTTACTGATGGAGTAGCCAGCAGGTCCAGGGAAGTGATTCTTCCCATCTGTTTGGCACTGGTGAGACCACATCTGGAGGGCTGTGTCCAGTTCTGACTCCCCATACTGGACAGACAGTGACACACTGGCAGGGCAGGAGGACACAGCACATAAGGAGGAACTGAGAGAACTGCCTTAGGTCAGACTTGAAGGGAGATTTAATTTCTGTCTTTAATTCCTCCTGGGAGGGAATTACAATAGACAAACTCTTATTGAAGGTGCACAGTGACTGGGGAGATGCAGCAGATGCAAGGTGGAACATTGGAAAGTGTATTTAGATATTGAGAAAATGCTTTTCCAACATGAGCATGATCAGTCCTGGAGCAGATTTCCCAGAGTGATTGCAAAATTTCCTGCCTTGGGAATATTCCAACTGACTTGGATAAGGTCCTTCATAACAGATCTAAGTTGGCTTTGCTCTAAGTGAGAACTTGACTAGTTCACATTAAATTGTATTGTGATGCTACAGGATTCTCTATGGGAATTCTATAAAACTCTTTATTTAGAGCATTGCTGCTCTACTTTGTAACCTAGTAATTGGAATTAAGAAAACTATAATATTGATAGAGCACACTTTTCTCTGGATCTGTCATTGTTTGCCAGTGATGCAATTTTAAACCTAAGGGTAAGAATGGGTTAATTTTAAGGATTTTTTAATTGAAAGGTGCCATGCTAGTTGGTGTGATATATACACATGCAATTTTTTTCCTATTCTAACAGTTGAAGGTTAGGCAAATATCAGACCTTTTTATTATTATTTTATTATTTTATTATTATTATTATTTATTATTTTATTATTTTTGGAAAAATCTGAGTTTTAACTTAACATGGCTTGAGTATTAGAATGATAGGAGATGCTATCAACTGTGATTATCAGATTTTAAAATGTGTCATAGAATCATAGAATGGTTTGAGTTGGAATGGGCATTAGAGATCACTCAGTCCCAATCTTCATGCCATGAGCAGGGACACCTTACACTAGACTAGGTTGCTTAGAGATCCATCCAACCTGGCCTGAAACACATCCAGGGATGGAGCATCCACCACTGAACAAACAGCAAAGAATTTCTTCCTGGTGTCTGATCTAAAGATTCTCTCTTTTGGTTTGAAGCCATTGCCCCTTTACATGCACCTGGAGCCTCTCCTGGAGGCCCCTTTAGTGTCCTCTCAGCCTTCCCACCCCAGGCTGAACAGCCCCAGCCCTGCCAGGTGCTCCAGCCCTCTGACCATCTCTGCAGCCCTTCTCTGGACTTGCTGCAATAGGTTTTCCTCTGCAGGAGATCCCAGGGCTGGATGAAGCACTTCAGACAGGGTCTCACAAGAGCAGAGTAAGCAGGAAGAATCACCTCCCTTGATCTGCTGGCCATCTTTCTTTTTATGCAACCCAGAATATAGTTGACTTTCTGGACTGTGAGTGCACCTTACCTGATCATATTGCTTGTGCATCAACACCCCTAAATCTATTCTCAGTCCACTATGCAGTAATATTTCCTTTCAACCAAGATATTGTATGAAATTATCATAATGCAACTGAAACTTTTAATTTTCTAGGTGTTTGCAATCACCTTTACTTGAAGCAGCTACTGAATGGTTTTGTTTTTCTATTCAAGAACAATTAATATTATCAAAACCTCAGAATCCTATTGAAAAGAAATCCAGCACAACATGATGTGATGAAATGGTTCTTTCCAGTTTATAAGTATGCACTTGGAGCCATTAAAGTAAATATTTACCATTCTGCATTTTGCTCATTATTGTTTTCAGTGAACTTTAAATGTCTCAGTTTTGTTTATATTCTGAACAAAGACGTCTAGGACCACCTGCTTTAAACAATAGATAGGATATCCTCTGGAAAACATCTGCCTCTAACATCCTCCCTGGGCAAATTAGTTTTCAACAGAAACAATGTTCTTATAGATCACTTTTGCATGATTTACATTGACTGGTGCCCAGCTTAAAAATCAGAATCTTAAGAGTAGGATGCTTTGAAATGTGTATTTATTAGGAAATGTTGGTATCCCCACAAAATTTTAGTTTGTTAGTTTTGTTTCCCATAATGCATGGTGTCATAAATCAATGTTTTCCATGTGGAAATACTACTGTCTGGTGGTATATGTGTTTAACATCTTCCTAAAATCCTAGTCTGTCAGGTTTTTTCTTCTATTTTGTTTCCAAAATGAAAATTTATTTTCTAACCACTATCTCACTAAAGGACAATACAAAAAAGATTAGTGAATTAATTATCTTTAAAAGATTCAAATCTACCTTTTAGAGCCTGCAAAATATGTGCTGAGTCAGTCCTTGCTGATAGGTGCAACACCTGAGGAATTTGGTACACAGACTGAAGCTGGGTCACAAAGCTCAGTTTTGCTGGGACTGGTGCTGAACCTGCTCAGGTTCTGGGCTTCAGGCTGTGTTTATATCACACTGCTGGATGGTTCAGACTGCAGGTGGAGCAGACACACCTGTCTGCACTCTACCCACGTTGGAAGGGATGTCTGAATTTAAGAAAAGTTGCTAAACATAAATTGTGTCTGAAATGTCAATTGCAAACAGCTCTGTGGTGTCTACTGAGCAGTTACCTAGTTTTCAAACTAGCTTATCTTTCACCTGTGGAATAAAGAGTTTGATTTAATGAAAACAGCAGGAGTCTTTCATGAAGTTTTCTTCATAGGTAGAGTTAGACTCTTTACTTGCTTATTGTTTGGAGGTTGTCTGATTGAGACTTCAGTTTGCTGCTTTGAATTTAACAAAAAATGAGAATTTGGAGGAGCATAATGGTTATTGAGAGTCTTTCCTACTTTTAAAATCAGGACAGAAACATACCCTTTCTATTGAAATGGCAGGAAAACCTGTTCTTAGCTAAATCACTGCCAGTTCCTGACATCACACCTCCTCAATGTACCTCAGATATACAAGATTATGTACCTCAGGTATAGAGCATGAAGCATGGTCTATTTGTCATACAATTAATTCACAGCTTCAAATTAAATCTTCTGGTTTTTTATTCTCTAAGATTGAAATTATTGTAATAATAAAAGCCTCAGGTTTTCCATTTGTGTAATTTTTCATGATAGTAATAGTTTTTTTCTTTTGCACTTTTTGTACTTGAACACCAATATTTAAATGCTCATCAGTAATACAGCTAAAAAATACACACTTTCTATTTCAGAGTTGCTGCTGTAAACTTAAACTCAAGACCTCTGTTTCAGAACTAGCCTGCACTTTAAATGGATGGCACAAGAAATCATTACTTGCAAGAAAAGAAAAGTTAAAGATACTGGTATGTCTGGTGTTTGTTGGGATCTGTCAGCTGTGCCTTAAAGAATTTATATGTTTATATTCACATTGAGTACTGCTTATGGAAGACATGGTTTTCTCAAGCACCATGTAGGTTGTGGTTAGTACTTGAAGTATGTCAACAGATTGCTCACAGTGGTTCTGTCCACAAGGTCCATCCATCAAAATAATTCTAGTTAATTTACAGTTTGTAACAGGCAAACTTAATGGGAATCGTGGGAATCCCTGAACTACAAATAGATATTATTGTGTAAATTTAATTCAGATTGTAATGTTTAAAAGGTTTGTAACTATAACAAGGCAAACAGATGTTATATTTCATCCAGAAGTCAAAATTTAGCCCATAGATTAGATTTAATGCTTTACAGGTATTAGCTACTTTTCAGTTCTGAAACCTTGCCAACTTAGGGAATTTGAAGAATGATTTTACATATTATAATTAATGGTAAAAATCCTACAAATGCCAGTGTGGCACTTAATTAACTCACTCTTGTGGGATGATAATATAAGCTATAAATACTCAATGAAAATATGTCATACCAAACAAACATGATTTTGAAGTTGTGGTTTGAAAGAAATACAGAAGTCAATACCCTCTCCTGAGCACTTAGTACCACATCATGTGATACTGAAACAGCTCTGCAATCAGTTGATCAAGAACATGTTAAATGGATTTACAGTTAATTGGCTATGCCAGATTTGTATGCAGATGTGTGTAGACACATTGTAGTTTCAATATTTTCTTGCCAATAAATTGTATATATGGGTAGTTAAATTTGCCAAAGACAGAAAGTTAGGCCAGAAAATACCAGGAAACTACTTCTGCACCTGGGTGTTTTGACAGAATATTCTCATTGTGTCATTTCATCAGTTTGGCCTATTTAAAAAAAAAAAAGTTTACTCAAATGGACAGCAAAGAATGAAGATTCTGTGTAAAGGGTAGAAATCCATGTAGTGTAGTTCAGATTCACCAGAATTTTCTTCAGGTGGTGAGTAAAAAACCACAATACAACGCTGTAGGGAAGGAGAACAGTTGTTCTAATTAGGGGGCTATTGAATATGAGTAAGAATGTATGTTATCTCTGTAGATGTAGGTCTTGCTATAACAGAGATCAGGAAGCCAAAAGGCCAAAAATACTTTGGTGTGAAAATGAAAAATTCTGGGATCAATTTGCCATGCAAGGAATAGTTCTTATAACCCAATCTATTTTGGTCAAGAAGAAGAAGAAGAAGAAGAATTGCATATTTGGACCTGTGCACATAAGAGATTTTAGAAGTAAAACGAATCTTAATTTAAAAGAAATGGCTTGACAAGGTCTTGACATACTCCCAAAGATGATAAAAAAACCCCCACAACAATACCAAAACAAAACCATCCACACTGGAAGACAAAAGTCAATGTTTAATCCCAAGGGTGAGAAAGAACTTGAAGTAGAATCTACTACATTGTTATGTTTTTGGGGATTTTTAATCCAAAATAGAACCATTAAAAATCAAAATAATATATATTTTCATTTTTGTTACAAAGGAGATGAAACTTAAATGGTGTCTTTGCTTGAAAACTATGAAATGTTGGCAAACAAAAAATTTGCATTATTTTTTTTTCAGCTGTTAGCCAGATACTTTCAATTATCTGCAATTACTGTTTTGAGGCAGTGGATTAATACACAGACCTAAGGACTGGATTTGGTTAACTTTGCTCTTAGGCCTTGGAAAGTATTTGACATCCTAAAATATGCTGGAGGATGTTGGTCCTTTTAATCCTCATGTCTTGTTGCCTAGTACAGCCACCCATATTTTTCCTTTTCGAAAATTATTTTTTTTCCAAAAGGGAAGAAATAAGTGAATGCCACATTGTTTTAAGAAATTAGTTCCAGAAAACATTTCTTGAAAAGAAATTGGTTTTAAAGTAAACAATATCCATCCCCCAGTTTTATTTTCATGTATATTTTAAGATTTTAAAAATTGCCTCTAATTTTCCATTTCAATATTATGTTAAGAGGAATTTCAAGGTAAGAACATGAAACTTATTTGAATCACTAAACTTCCTGTCTTTTATAAGACAGATAGAGACTAAACCCCACATATTCATACCTGTGATGAAAGCATGCTTACTTTTTTTTCTTTTTTTGTGGAATCCTTAATGGCATGTTTTATGTCACCTCTTTGTTACTCAGGTCTGGAGTATTCCACATTGAATGTGCCTAGACATGACCCATGTGTATTTTTCTTTCTTCTTGGATGAAAGTATTAGCATTTTGTGGAGTTTCTCAAGCAATTACCACATTAGATGTAGTCAGCAGACTATATTAGATATATACAGCAGACTATAAATCTACACCTGTGAAAGGAAAGGAAATTTTCCAGTGTTTCAAAGCAATATTAAGAATAAACACGTTGTTTCAATAGTCCACATATTTATTGAGCTGCTGAATTTCTGTTCAGGAGAACATACAAGTGGTTTCTGTGCAAAAACTTCATACAATTCTTTGTGATATCAGCAGAGGATGTATGACAATGATTCAGGAGTGTATTAAGTACTGATAATCTTGTCAAGTGATGAAAACTGCAGATGATGGTTAAATGGCTACAGCTGTGATCATGGTTGTGAACCAAAAGTGATCAAACTTTATTCAGAGAGAAAATAATTTGGCAAAGTAATACACAGCCAGCTCAAAGGAGGGAAGAAAGTCATCCACAAACAAACAAACAAAAAATTCAAAACCCAAACAGCCCCAGATTTTTTGAAGCACAAGTTCAATCAACTTTATAATGACTTCTGTACCTGGGAGGTCATCACTATGTGTTTTTGTTTAAGAATCAGTTCTATAACATGAGAGTTGATAGCAGTCAGAAGTTAAGTGGATTTTTCTCTTCAGGATTAGGGCTGGTTTCTGTGTGTATATCAAGTCAAGCAATTTGGAAGACTGTGTCTGGCATGTAGCCATATGCCACAACTATTTGGGACATGACCAGTGACTTCCCATAGCTACCCTGTGTCCAAACCTGAGTTTGCAGCATGTAATCCTTCTACAGAGTTAAGCTAAACCTAAATCTGTGAATCATGTGTGGAAATAAAATGGTTAACTGTGAAGATTTTTTTTCTTTAATTCTGCTTCTCTGTATGGTACAGGTTCCAATATGAGTGGTAATATGCTAACCTCTCATAAATCTTGCTGCTTGAATGGAGGCTATTCTTATTAATTTTCTCTGGTCAGCCAAGAATGTTCCACTTCAAAGTCATGGTCAGGAGCATGTGCCAGTCTCTATAATGCCATATCCAGTGTTGTGGATGCATAGTGTGGGAGTTCAATGGTGTCTCAACTGCTCTGAGTGGGAAAATCTGCACTGGACTGGTGGAGCTTTGATAATTGACACCACTTGATACTCAGCTACAGGGACTCAAGTGCTACAGTTTGCATGTCTCTAACTAGAAACACTGATACAATGTGCATTTCCATTATGCTCACTAACATAATTTGTAATTTGTATTTCCCAAATGTGAAGACCTTTGGGTGAAATCATATTCTTATGTCTTGGACCCAAATATGTTCTTTTATTTTTTTTCTTCCCAGAAATAACAGTGTTAGTTGGGGTTTCTCTTTGTGGTTTTTTCTTTTTTTTTTTTTTTTTTTTTTTTTTTTTTTTTTTTTTTCCCAGAGAATGGAAGGTCAGAGAAAAAAAAGCAAGAGAAAGACAATTTATTTTTTTTGTGCCTGGGACTGAATGGCAGTATGTTTATGTTGAATAGCCTTTGCTCAGAGATATGTTTCACTGCAATGCTTTCAGCCTTCTGTTTGTGTGGTCTGAATTCAGAGAGATGATTTGCTTCTGTTTCCCACAAGGCTAGGGACAAGCTGAAGATGTTATGGAAAATGTCAAAGGAAGAAAACATACTGAGACAGGGAGAGAATACAAAAATACTGTGAGTAATTGTGCTGGAAACTGTACAGCAATAGCTCCAGCTTGGTTGGAAAACAGTGAAGCTCAGTGGAAAACACCCAAAACACATTAAATGCTTGTTTACAATCATTGTAAATCCTGTCCCCACAATACAAAAAAAAGGTATATTTGAAGCTCAGCACAAATTGACTCAGATTTATCCAGGGATCTGGACTCAGTGGTGCATTTATACTAACAAGAACCTAGTGCAGGCCCACTGCCTACTATTAAACTATGAGAGTATGTCTTTAGCTTGCATCAAATCATCAGTATACTCCTTGAAAATGGCAAGGAGAAATCCAGTCCAGGCTGGGAGTAGTTATTGCACCTTATGTGGGTAATTCTATCTATGTGTGGGTCTTACACCCACACTGGACATGCTCTTTGGCATGCTGGACAAACACACACTAATAAGAGATGCAGAGCTGTACCTTTGTTATTTTCCTCTTTGCTTGAGCAAGTAGTGGTCTTAGAGTGGCCCTACAGAGGGCTATATTGTACAGGGAGACAAATGGCTCATTTAAAGATAGGAATTCTTTGAAAGGGAGCCCTGGAGGTCACCTAGTCCAGCTTCCCTGTCAAAGGAGGACTGCTGACACCTGTGGCATTGTCCCTCTTGAAAACCTTGAAGCATTTCAAAGGGAGGAGGAAGGGGTGCTGCTGAATCACCTGAGATTTATAGCAACATGCCCTGGCCTTATGAGGTTCCCACTGTGGCGTGGCCAATTAGTGCTGGCACAAATTTAAGTAACTAAGCATAAAATCTAGAGTAGAAAGTGGATGTTTGGTCATCCCAGCCAGGAAATATTACATAAAAAATGTTTCTGCATAGGAATTAATTTGATTTTGTTGAAGAGACTCAAGGTCTTCTTTTCCAATGTAGGTAGGTAGGAAAACACAACTGTCATACCCACTGCATCAGTCTGATGCATGACATAGGATGGAGCCCTGAGAAGACACTTTAATTTCACTGAATGGTGAAGAGATGGGAAACCAAAGGAACTTGTGTTATTTAGCCTGGCAAGTGTATGGAGAAAGGAAGTGATTGTTGGGTGTAAATATATCTGGGAAGCAACCAACAGGAAGAGAAAAATTCAATCAAGAGAGTGGTCAGGAGGAAAAATGGTTACAAACTAAACATTTATAATGGGCATGAGGAAAAATGGTTATATGGTAAACATTGAGAATTATAGTTTGGGAACAGAATAATGATATTTTTCATTTCCTAAGAGGGCCCTAGAGGCAAGAAATCAAACATTTCTGAAGGATGTAAAGATAGGGAGATATTCTGAACAGGTATGTGAAATGTTGCATATAAAGGGACTATGTCTATAAGGAGAATTTTAGTTTCCCCCATTTCTGCTTGATTTGGGGATTACACAACAAGCACACCCACTCAGTGAATGCCCACTGAGCTGTGAAATTGTCCACACACCTCTCTGCTCTCAGATGGGCAGCTGCAGCCAACTTAAACATGAGTGATTACTTCAATGGATATTTTGAAAGCAATAAAAATGGTAATTTTTTGTCTAGACTTCATTCAGGTGATGAAGATTTACCCAAAGCAGGACTTGTAAATTTTAATCTCTGCAAGAAAACTTCCTTTAAACTGATGCCAAGGAGTTCCTTATTGAACAACTGATTTTTTTGTTATTTTGTGCACTCAGATATATGTATAAAGTTTAGGAGCCATATTGAGCTTGTTTTTAAACCTGAAGCTTGTTTATGAGTGGGCTTGGCTGCAATAAGAAGAGATTGGCTTTTTTGACTAACTAAGCAGACCTAAGATTGAAATACAGGTTCCATGGTGAAAGACAGTAGTCTTGTTCTAAATAATTTTAAATTATAGAAATCCTAAAGCTGGTCTTAAATGCCCCAGCTCAAACTTCTCAACATTTTTGTTTCTGATCCTAATTAATTTCTGTGGCTTAAAGTGTTTTTTTAATTTTTCTCTGAGAGTATCTGGGAAATGTTTATCACTGTAATGAAACCTCTGTAGGTACTGAATCACTGCTGTAATTTTAAAAAGAATTTTTATGCATCTATAGACGCATAGACCTAGAACAGAACAACAAAGAAAGTGTCAAAATGACTGAGTAGGAGAAGAGTCAAAAAGGGTAAATGCAAGAATGATGTCCACATGTCTTAATAAAAATGACAGCCATACTGAGGTCATATATTCTCTTCAATGAACAGTCTGAAGCACAAGAATCTTAAGCCACAAAGTAGGAAAAAAAAAAAAAAAAAAAAAAAAAAGGAACCTTAAAGGGTCTTAATAAGGATGAGAAGGGTTGATTTTGGCAGACAATAGTCAGGGAAAATGCACCAGTAAGTATTGTCCTTGTCAGGAAGAACTTTATGTAAAAAAATAATGAAACATAATTACAGAATAAATTGTTACAAGATACATGTCAAGGAGAAAGAGGAACAAGTTTGGTAAAAGGAAAAAGGCAGCAGAGGAGTAAATATTGCTTAACTCATTTATCACCTCACTTCCAAGCTACTAATTCACTAGAAATAGTCAGGCAAAATGACACTGGCTCAATATGTAAAAGAATTCCACTAGGCAAATTGAGTGTTTTAGTCAAACTGTTCACCATAAAAATCAGGCACAAGCATGCATGCAACTTTATGTAGGGAATGGTGCTGACTGACAGTCCTGCTGTGTGCTTTACATATGGAATGAAAAGCCTCCTTTGGACTAACTCAGTTATAGCATTTGCCACAAGTAGTAACTCACATTTAACGAGTGAACAAGTTTATGTCATTTTTTCAATAGTTTTTGAAATATACAACATGATGAAATGCATCATCTATTAAACATAAATGACTCAGAACATAAATAACATTTATATATGTCTTATAATTTAAAATTGATATGTATTTTTCTTGCATGTTTTTGATGGTTTTCTTGATATCTTCAAATCAACACTGAATGCTTTCTGGGGCCAACATTTAGGTAAGTTCATTAATTAATTGGGCTAAGTACACATATAATGTTATGAAATTTTATGACAAAATTATGTAGATGCCTTCTGTTCATAAAGAAGTGGAAATTTAAGATCTGTTTGAAACACTGAATTTAAAGATTTATTCTGTGGAAATCTGTGTTAAACATCACTGCTTTAAACAAAAATTTGACTCTTCCCCTTCAGTGCTCTGAACCAGACCAAAAGCCATAATGATGAACTCACGTAACATTAAAGCAGTGAATTTCTTCTCTAATACACTCCTGTGATTAACTATTTTCTCAGTTTATGTATCAATGAATTTGTCTCTGTGAGAAACAACCTTATATTTTTCATCTGGGAACAGTATTTTTGTGATCATTCAGGAAGACTTCAGTTTAAAAATTTCTAGTCTTTGAGTTTTGGACCAGGTGCAGTTGTGTTTTTTCTAATCAGAAAATATTTCAGTAGGTTTGGAGTGACCACATTTGGACAGCCTGAATGCCAACAAAATCCTGTTATCCAATGTTTTCATGTGTCTGGCTTCAGATTTAGAGAGGTGTCATTTGGAAATGGTGAGTGAGGCTTAGGACATTTCTAGATGCAGAAATGAGAATTGTCCTTGCAACAACACCTGGTAGGTCACTCTGGGAGAGCAAGGCTCACTGATTGCACCAAGATTTCCTTGGATATTTTATAAAGATATAAATAGCAAAACATCTCTGAGCAGCCTTCAGAGCTGGTTTTTACTTTTTGTTTTTGTTTGATGATGGTCTTTCAGAGAACTGATGAGGAGCATTTGAAGCAACAATTTCAGTTAGCTTAGAAACTTTCCATCACTTTTAGAAAACTATTTGGTCTTTTTTTATTCACTTAAAATCATATTAATGACAGGAAGAAACATGAACAATGGAGCCATTATCTTTCATGCACTATGAAAGTATAGGCAAGCAGAAATCATCAAACAGTTTCTCTCCACTCTACAAGAAAGCCCAAATGAGTATAGAAGAGTGCAGTGATATGATAATTATTTTGCATGCTATCAAACTACTCAAACACTAAAGGTTTAAAAGCATAGTGCAAAATCAGCATCCAATCTCAAGACTATGCTGCTTGTTTGAATAGTTGGGAAGGTGGACTGAGAGAGAATTAAATTATTTGGTAACTAAAGAGATTATATAATGAGATATATAAATAAAAATGTCTGATGCTCACAAGTAGTAGCCTCACAGTTTGAGAGCTTTTTATTTTGAATAGCAATATGAAAAACTTATATTTAATATAATAATTTTTTTCTGTGATACTGAAGATATATGAGCTTAATAATCAGTGGAAGTCAAAACATGCTTTCTTGACAGTTCTTAAAATTCAACAAACAAAAGAAAAAGTCATGATGTCACTCCAAAACATTGATAATTCACCTGTATTTTTAGTACTACAGATCTGATGTTTATAGCTCATTTTATAAAGGGCATTGTATGCCTAAGGGCTATTTTATGAGCAATGAAAAAATGGAGTAGAAATTTATCTATGTAAAATAAATAATAATATGTATAAGATCAAGGAATTATATCATCTCACAGCACAAAATCTAGGGGTTTCAAATGAATTATCCAGATATTGAACTTGAAAAGGTACAGTGACCTTTCCTACAGTAGGTGGGCAAAATTGCATTTGAAAATTACTTTTGAAAAATTATTCAATTCATTTAAATACAGACTGTTTTTTTGTTTTTTTTAATCAAAGATAGACCCCAGGAATGAGTGAACTGTGTGGCTTTGGTGGTTTATTTCACTCCACTGACTAGAAAGTAAGCTTATGAATGTGCCTGAAATTAATAAAATTACTCTTGGTACCCATTATGTGTCTTTGAAGCTCCCTGAGATGCCATTTGGTAGAAAAGTGCATTGGAAAAGAAGAAAATCTAAATCTATCCAGCTCTTGCATTGGTTTTCCAAGCTCTTACTTCAGGGCACTCCCAGAGAAAAGATATCAAACTATCCTCATTTTCTATTGACATAAGCCAGCTAGTCTTTATTTTCTGTTCTTTAGGTTGCAGGGAACAGAAGATCACATCTTTGACCAGGTGTTTTTTTGCAAGAAGTTCTGAAAATGGTGAGATATTAATGTTTAACATTCAGTTTTGCAGGTTTTTACACTGAATGCTTGTTGAGAGAGACTTTTGGGTTGTTTTATTATGGGGTTGATAATTTATGCTTAAACAATATGCTGGAAGTTTTCCTGGTACCAGATTGGCAATTCTGAAAAGGAAGACCTCTTCTCTGACACTGTTGATTCTATTACAGTACACAAACCAAAGCTGAGAGCTTTATCTTGAAATATCCAGAGATCTTGCCTTCCCTCTGCAGTTCAGCTGGAGCTGAGAACTGAACAGCATTTCCTTTGAAAATCTAAAGCAGGAATATATGAAAGAATACCTTCATTAGATAATTAATTACTACTTACTAGATAGGTTGCTGTGGTCCTGTATGATTACACATATTAATTCCTTTATAGTAGATTCCTTAGCTGTATTGGTCTTTACAAGTGTAATTCTCTTAGATTTTCTTTAAATGCATTGTCCATAAAACATGAGACATATTTTCAGGTTGCTGCCAATATAAGGTGTACAGACTAAGGACAAATTCTTATTTCATGTGGGACTGCAAAGACAGTGCAAATCAATATTACAGCAGTGAGTGTTAGTGTTGTCTGTAGTAGGGGGGTGTGTTTATCTATTTCTCAGTATTTACATCTGTTTTATTTAGTTTTAATTGTGTTTATCTAGTTTAAACTAGTTTTTGGATGTCTTTAAAGGAAATAAAAACCATTAACTTTCTAGCATCAGTTACAAAATATTTGGAAATTTGAAAATTGCTTTATTAGTCCAGACATCAATGGCCATTGCACTGAAAATCAAAATCTGTAATCCTGAAAATCTGTAACCCTCAAGCAAGCAAATCCTCTTTATTCATGTTTACATTTGTATTATGTGCATGTGTGTAGTATTTTTTTCATCACAATTCCTCATCTGTAGAATTAAACCCCTCTATTTCTTTGTTGGATTTTTTTATTGCATTTATGGAATGGGGTGGTTGCAAAACAAAAATTTCTGATTTCAGAGATATGCCATTACTACAAATCTAACATGTTGTGACTTGCTAAAATCAAAATTTGTTCAATATTAGCATCCAAAACTTTAGATTAATCCAATACAGCACATTTCACTCTCATATGGAATCACACAGAATAATTGGAAAAAAATGCAGAATGTCTGTAAGAATAAGGTGTGGTGCTGTTTGTCCTCTGAATGCCTGATTTTACTGCTTTAACAGGATTTATGGCTCAGTACAACAATTGAAGCAGAGAGCTTAAAGGCTTGATATATTAAATGATTCTTTGCCTGCTCTAGTGAAAAATATCTCCATTCTAGATTTACAGGTATATGTTTGTTTTTTTCAATTAATCAAATAAATGGAGATTAACTGAAAACACAGATTGCAACTCTGCTCATGCAATCTAAAATTAATTGCTAAAAAAGTAATATTTCACTGTTATACAAAGAGTCTTCCTTTATATAGCAAAGTTTTCACCAATATATGCTTTTCTGAGATACTAAAGCTTGCTGTTTATCTGCACAGTTTTCTGATTTCAGGTCAATAATTTCAAATGATGGCAAACAATCCACTGAACACAAAACCCAGTGCAGTGATCCATGGCATCTGTCAGAATCATTAGACCTCACCTAATTTGCTGTAACAATTCCTTTACAATGGAGGTGTAAATCTGGTGTGCAACTCTCTGCAAAAGTGATTCTGTACCTGGAAGAATGATGGGGAAATCATGCTGAGAGCTACTGAAAGACTTTCAAAAAACAGTGAAATCATCAGACAGTCAGTGTGAGTTCACAAAGGGAAAGTCCTATTTAAATAATTTGATCCCTCTTCAGTAAGGTCACTTCTCTGATGGGTGCTGGATGTAGTTCTTCTGGGGTTTAATAAGGCTTTTGGTACTGTCCTTCACAGCATCCTTTGGGACAAGTTGTCCAGCTGTGAGATGAGTTGATGGTGTTTAGGACATCAGAAGAAATTTCTTCATGGAAGAGTTGATAAACATTGAAGGCAATAGAGTCACTATCACTCTTGAACAGGTGTTCAAGAAGTTACTGGCCCTGGAACCATGATCTGGTTGACAAGAAGGTGATAAGTCAAGGATTTGACTCAGTGATCTCAAAGGCCTTTTTCAGCCTAAGCAATTCTGTGATTCTGTGAAGAACTGGCTAAATAACAGAGCTCCAGGCTTATAGTGAATGGTGCAACCCCTGGCTGATGGCACCAGTGGCATGCATCAAGGATGAATTCTAGGGCCAGTTCTATTTATAGTATTTATCAGTGATCTGGATGTAGGGGTTGAATGCACCATTGCCAAGTTTGCTGATGATACCTAACTGGGAGGTGCTGCTGACTCCTGAGGGACAAGAGTCCTTGTGGAGGCATCTGTGTGTCTTGAGGCACTTGGCAATCATCATCAGCATAAAACTGAAAATGACCTGCTGCTGAGTTTTTTACCTGGGTCAGATTAACAGTGGGAACAAATCTAAGCTGGAAGTGGAGTATCTGGAGAGCCAGCCCTGTAGAAGGGGTCACTTTGAGTACCAATCCAAAGGGGCATGAAGCTACTTGAATGCATCCAAAGAAAGGTAACAAAACTGGTGATGTGGGTGGAAGGCATATCCTGTGAGGAGTAGCTGAGAACATGGGGCTTTTTAGTGTGGAAGGAAAGGAGGACAAGGGCAACCCCACTGTTCCCTGCACCTTCCTGAGGAGAGGAAGTGGAAAATGATGATTTCTTTTCCCTGGTCCCAGTGGCAGGACATGTGGGAATGGCTCAAAGATGTATCCATCAGGCAAGGGTTGGGCTTGATATGAGGAAATTCTTACTTACCAACGGTGGTCAAACCCAGGAACATTGGGTTTGGAGCCCAAATATTCCTGGTGAAGTGGTCAGTGCTCCAAGCCTGTCAGTGTTAAAGAGGCATTTGGAAAACAGCCTTAAGCAGTGCTTCAACTTTTGGTCAGCCCAGAAGTGCTCAGGCAGTTGGGGTCAAAGGTCCCTTTCAACTCAATTCTTCTGTTCTAAGATTCCTCCTCTATCTTAGATATGAAATAAATCTATATAATTAAGTATATCTTCTTAATTAATAATAAACAGTGATGAATAAATGGCATATGTGCTGCATTATTCAAGTGAGAAGAGAAGAAAATAAGTGGTCAACTGCAAGCAGTACCAGCACAAGAAAATAATTTATCACAGCCAGCAAGAACATTGAGAAGTTTACTCTAGGGTCTCGAGCATGCAACATTTGTGAAGTACTTCATGGTTGTTTTTTAAACTAAAAATTCCCATGTACAATAAAATAGAACTTTCTATGAGGTAGTGAAAGTGAAAGCCCTTCTTCCTAGTTGGAAACTACATGTGGTTTATTTGGTTTTACCTTATATCTTGTGGTGGCAGGGCCACAAGTCCAAGGAATGAATCCCACTATGAAAAATCAGCAGCTAAATAGAATTCTTAGGCTTTATTTTAATGGTTATTGTTTTTTCTTGTTATTCACTTGTTACTAAATTGGTGCGATATCTTGTGAGTTTTTGGCAATAGTTTGTGGTATGGAATATTCGCCTATGAAGTGAGCTTTTTGATTTAAAATGTGAGAAGTTTCATTAACTTGTTCTTGTGGCCCATTTTCTACAGTTACTCTGATAATTTGTAGGTATTGCATAGTTTTGTGTAATATATCAGGGCCACGTGCAAAAGCCTCATCTTTTTCATATGCTGCCATGTAGAGAAAACTGTTATCTAATCACACATTAAAGATGATGGGAAAATTTTGTCCATCCAGAGAAATTGTTGTTTATAAGTGAAAAATATTCTGTGGAGTTCATTTAAGCAACACAATTTATTATTTGTGCAGAACTTTGGTTAAAAAAAAAAATACAAAAAGAAGGAATTTAATTCACTGTCTTGCCTATACTTCAATTTTTCCACCTGCTGGCACCTAAAACACTGGTAAAAGAAGATAAAGAGGAATATAGAATGATTGCATGTGTTCTGGTACTGGACAGGAGTTAAGAATGAAATGAAGACCCTCCACAATTTTTGTCACAATTGGGAAGCGAATTATTACACTTTGGATGTTGAAAGTATAGAATCACATCTACAGGCCAGATCAGAAAGAAAAATAATTTTAAACTTGTTTCTTCTCTTCTGTATCAGTGTCCTAACAATCAAATTAAAAGATCAGTTTCCTTGTATTGATAAATGAAATTACTCAGACTTCAGCTAGAGGGACTTAATTATATCATGTTTTCCTGCCTGAAAAAACTATTAAGTTTTTAACTGTTAAACATTTTAACCATCAGGTGTCAAATGCAAGCAATATTGTCTCTCCCCCCCTACTTCCCTCCCCCCAAGAAATTAGTTTGAGGTTAGCCATTGCATTTCTCACTTGACTGAATTTGGTATGTGGATCTGAGAAAAATTGCTAAGTGCTACTCTCTCTTGTACGGTGACACATGAAACTGAATTCAAATAGAATTGAGGGTAGGAGAGACTTGGTTTGGCTCTATATTCTCCCGTTGTGGTTGTTTCTGTAGGCTCAGACCAGCAATTAGCTGCTGCAATTATGGTTTTCCAAATGCATTTGGAGTCACTTAAATGTGTCTTAACATATCAAGTACACTCTTGGCAGTGCTGCTGTGACTTGCCCATGATCATATTTCCAAAAGACATTTAAATGTGACTACTTCTGTTGTCTCCATACAGCGCAGCATCTCTAAAGAACTGGTTTATGGCACCATTGAGCCTCACCTATTACTGAGGCCTGGCCATCTATTTGAGAACCAGTTTGAGGAGTTTGGCCTTTCTGCCAAAGATTTGAAAAGTGTATTTAGCTTTGGCAGGAGTTTATAGCATTAGAGTTGCAAAACAGACTTTTTCTTGTGATGATTGTGTAACTACTTAAGTCTCCTGGTGATGAAACAGCTGCAGCCAGTGCTTCTTCAGAATTTCAAATTAGAGGTGCTGAGAGCATGATCTAAGCAGCTGGTAGTGGTATCAGTGAAATGAATTAGTGAGGGATCTTGTTCTTTCCAGGGTGGACAGATCATATAGCAATTTTTTCCATGAAAAAATGGAAATTTCCCTTGTTAGAATATTGACTTTTTTCTTTTGTTTTAGAGCAAAACTTCACATTCTGTAGACATTCTAGCACAAAAGTTAATGCATCTCTTGGGACTGTAATACAAATTATATTTGGAGGTTGAAGAGGTTCCTGGACTCTCTGTGAGACCACAAAAGTAGTTTAACATTTACTCTATCCAAGTAATGTTTAGAGACCCAGACTATGAATTGGACAGAGCAGAAATGGTTTTGCTTGTTTTTCTTACTTGTATAACTATTCATAATAATATTTTAAGAGCAAAGGAAAACACAATTAGATGTGGTCTATATTGGTTATTTATGAAGGAGTTAAAAACTTTGGGAGAAAGAGCTTACTTTGCTATATCATAGCTGGCAAGATGAGAGACATAATTTGTTTCCAAATTACAATATTAAATGGTTATTATGCAGGAATCAGGAATCTCAATAGGAATCCACATCCTCCTTAATATAGCCTGGTTCTAAAGAGGGAGAGGAAACTGTTGTGCTGTGGCTTTCTGATGCTTCTGTGAAACTTGAGGCATATCCTTTAATGAAAGGTTCCTTTTGGAATTGTTGGTTTGGTTAACTTTTGTTTGAGACAGCTACTACATGAAGATTTAAATTGTTTTCCACTAAGTATTTGTTTCTTCTTCCAACTTCTAGTCCTTGGGTTCCAAAAGTCATGTTAAAAATTGGCTGGTAAAATATCCTTTTCTGTTTTGTGGGAGAAGCTGACCTGGTTAATCAGGTCTATTCTGATGAAAGGCTGGCTGCCTCATTTATGTTCTTTCCAAATTCTGCTTAATGCAAATCCTTGATTTTCTTATAATTAAGCAAAATTAAAGTGAAAGAAGCACTTTGAATTTTACAGTAGGATAAAATGGGCTTTAGTGCCAAATGTCTCACTTATCATAGAGTAAAAACTCAGCTCTAAATCTGTATCTAAATTTTAGTTGAAAAATGACTGATACTTTATGTCTGAAGTAATTATATCCAGTTGGTATAAAAGCAAAAATCAGTGAGACTGTAGCAATCCCTACCATCAGGGCACCTGGTGCTTTTTCATTACTGCACTTACTCCAGAGCTCTCCCAGCTAAAGTAATTTTGGTTTCTTTTTTAGTTATAGGATACAGGCATCCTACTGGACTGTGAGGCACTGAACTGTTATCTAAAACTAGGAAATTAATCCATCATTAGAAATTGCTAAAATTGAAAGTCTTGTGTTGTTGTGTACAGTCTATGATCAACTCACTTTCTGAGCTTGTTCATAATTGTGAGTTAGTTGAGGAAAAAACTTTTACAATTGAGTTTTGATGTGTAGTCCATGGTAAATGCTCCTTCCAAAGTCGGTGTTGATTTGCACTCAGCCTTGTTCTCATTTTGCTAGATTTGCATTATAGTGTTAATATGAGAAATATTACTCTCATGGTAGCATTGGGGGTGCAGAACTGATTATTGGTGAGCTGTAAAAATTTCTTAATCTCAGTGTTCACTTGAATGCCCTTCCAAGAGCACACAAAAATGAAAGGGATAAGGACACAACCCAAAAACCCCCACTAATGTTAATTTTCTTCCACTTAATCTACTTATTCCTAGGAGTTCTTAATTATGCAGAAGAAAATGATCTATCCTTCCATCTGAATTCAATTAATTCAACAATTAATCAGGAATGCTGTATCTTAATGAGGCTCACCCACACTGTGGCTTTCCACTCACTGCAGTTCTCATGCTAAGCTCAGTAATTAGCACAACAACAGAGGTTCACGTTTGTTTTTTTTGCAAGATGTTCCCCCAAGGATCTCCTCGTAAATGAGCTCCATGGTTCAAGGATTTTCTGTGGTGTAAATACACTAGAAAAGTCAGGAGGAGTAGAATGTTGCCCACAGATATGGTTTCTGCATCCTGAACAGGATGCAATGAGAAATAGAATTATAAAGGTAATGTCTGCTTAGGAGCAGTGTGTGAAAGGAAAAGCAAAATATATTTGAAACTTAAGGCCATGTTGTGGTGGGTTGACCCTGGCTGCATTTTTGGCACCCACCAAAGCCACTTAATCTCTCCCCTCCACAGCTGGACATAGGAGAGAAAATATAATGAAAGTTCATGTGTTGAGATGAGGACAGGGAGAGGTAACCCACTGAATATTGCCATGGGAAAAACACAGCTGACTTGGGGAAATTAATTGAATTTGTTACTGATCAAAATCACAGCAGATAATGAGAAATAAAACAAATCTTAAAAACACCTTCCCACCACCTTTCCCTCCTTCCCAGGCTCTGTCTTCTCACTGCAGTGGCACAGGGAGACAGGGAATGGGAATTACGGCCAGTTCCTCACATTCCTGCTGCTGATCAGGGACAGGAGTCCTTCCCCTACTCCAGTGTGGGATTCATGGAGACAGCCTCCCCTTAACTTCTCCAACATGAGCTGTGAACTTCACAAGCTGCTCCAGCATGGGTCACTTTTCCATGGCACAGCCTGCTCTGGTGTGAGCTCCTCTCTCCACAGGTCTGCAGGTCCCTGCCAGGAGCCTGCTCCAGCACAGGACTCCCACAGCCTCACAGCCTCCTCTCAGGCATCCACCTGCTCCAGTGTGGGCTCCTCCTCAGTCTGCACGAGGATTTCTGCATCCCTGTGGTCCTCCATGGGCTGCAGGAGCACAGCTGCTTCTGCATGGTCTTCATCACAGACTACAGAGGAATCTCAGCTCCCATGCCCTAGAGGAATTCTGCCTCCTCATTCCTTAACTGACCCTGGAGTCTGCAGAGCTGTTCCTCTCATGTATTCTCACCCTGCTCTTCTCTGGCCATTTTTTATCTGTGCAAAATTTTTATTTCCTTTGTAGATATGTCATCACAGAGGTGTTACAGTCATTCCTGGTTGGCCCAGCCTTGGCCAGCAGTGTGTTTCTCTTGGAGCCAGCTGACACTGGCTTTCAGACATGGGCAAAGCTTCTGGCAGCTTCTCACAAAAGCCACTACTGTCACCTCCCTGCTGGCCACACAAACTCAATACACATTTAATGCAAATAAATGAATGTAAGGAACTGATAGCAGCTGCTAAATTCTTAAAGTGCTATTGCATCTGAACATCTAAAACTTCTGTGTTTTCACAAGTGGAAGAAAATAGCACTGCCAATGCATTTAGCCAAAGTCAGTGCACTTTCATGAGAAGAAATGAAATGCAAGGTTTCTTGCTTGTCAGATATTTGACTTCATAACAGTATTGGGTCCAGAATACAGTTCAGTAGACATGGCTGGAGGGCCCTTGAGTTTTTGGTAAAATGGAGTGTTTACTGGAGGGACTAAATTGTTATGGAGAACAAAGAACTGAGCTTCCTCATGGTATGAAAAGAGTTTTAAATGAAGCAATGGTATTCCTGTTTTCTTCAATCCTAGAGACCTCTTCATTACAATCAAGCCCCATGGTGAACCACAGGGCTTGCACTGAGTTTCTGATTTGCTGTGCTCTCCTTTGGGAAGTTTAGAAACAGAAAATCTTCCTTCTTACTATCATTAATATTAATCAAATAGGATAGAATGTCAGACTTTAGGCATGAGCAAATGGCCTGGAAAGAGAAACTCCAGGTTTTGTGAATTCAGGTGTTCTGGTCTTTGGTTTTGGACCTCACT